>NC_140939.1:26917625-28387625 GCF_014529385.1 Adiantum capillus-veneris | reverse complement strand
TTATTGTCTTTTGCTTGTAGGAGTAGGATACACATTAAGGTCTGGCACTACAGGGCATAGGTCCAATGCACGATCTTCCATTGCTTCTTCCAATGTCCATCGAAAGGAGGATATTTTGGGTGATGTGCATGAAGAAGAGGATATATTGAGTGATGTGCATGAAGGAGGTGTTCATAGATATTCATGCTACACAAGGTGAATTGGTGGCTCACAACGTGTCTGAAGCAACAATAATTGTTGCTAAACCTCCCGATCATCCAACAGTATTTGGAAAGGATGTTCATGGCCGAATATTGGAGGAGATTGTAGAGGGTTTTATTGTAAAGATAGGTGGGGAACCTCCTCGAATTCCTCTTTGCAGATTGATGGATAATGAATCCATTAGAGCGGTGGGTCCAGGCACTGAGGGCTTGGTGAAAAGGTTTGAGATGTTTGGATACAGTGTGCTTAGAGTTCCATTTCTTGTGTCATTTAAGAAGCCAGGCCATGATCAACATTATGTTTCCGACTTAGACAAAGATGAATGGGGGCCTATTTGGCGAGAAATAAGCGATGATTTTGATAATTCCCTTCCCCTTGAGTGGGAAGACTTAAGGGGAAAAAAATTTATTGTTTGGAATGGTAATCACCGTTTGAAAACTTGGATGCGCTAAATAAAAACACGTAAGTGATTTCTTTTTTGTCTAATGTAAAGTTGACTTGTATTACTCTATGCTTTCTAATTTTCTTTTTTGTTGTTGTAGAATTTTCAATGATAAAGTGGAGACATTGTTCTGTGAAATGTCAATTTGTCTTTGTTGATAGAAGTGCAGAGGGGGAGATTATGCTAGCTTTGCGCTCTCAAAATGAGTAAGCACATTTGTTGTTTTGAACGTTATTGCTATTACTTTATCGATGTCATTCTACTGCAATTTAATTTAAGATATTGTGGTTTAGGATTGGTAGAACCGCTGTGAGCACAAATTTTGGGCAGGAGATCTTCTTGTTCCAAAAACTGGCTGTGGAAAGCAAAGATTCTTTAATGAAAGACTTTCCCCAAGATTGGATTCGATGGATAGAGGTAGAGCTTGCTTGTGAGAAGAAGGCATCTAAAGGGAGTTGGTACAACGCTCCTGCTCTTTTATTAGCAATGCTCATATGGAAGGTATATTTTTTTTCTTTAAAGTACACTTTTTATATAATTTCTAAAGCTTGACATTATTTTGTAAAATCTTACTTTTTTTTTTCATTTGCTCTACAAAAGGAATACTTTGACTTGTCTCTTATCAAGAAATGCAAGAGATCAATGATCCCTCGATTTCACTGCCAGAAAAGGAAATGGTTGCTCGAGGAAGAGTAGAAAAAATATTCAAAGAAAGAGCTTATAAGGTAAACACTTTCTCTTCTCCCCGTTTATGTTTGAATTTCTACAAAATTGTAAGTTGACATGTCATTTGAATTTGATATATTTGATTGAAAAATTGATTTGATTTGATCTCGTGCTAATGTAACATAGATGTTGGCCATTGCCAACCCCGCCAATGGCCAAGGGTTCTTCTCTTTATTATTTAACTTCAATTGGATAAGAGAAAAGGATCAAGTGGGCCTTACAAGAGACAAAGTCCACTCTTTGGCAACTTTTAAAATATCACCAGAGAGGTAATAATTTTTGGATAAAAAATACACATGAAATCATCAAATGAATCAATGCATTTATGTTTTGTTTATTGTTTGCTCTATAGGAAAAAGAAAATATTGCACTCTTTGATGCATTGCCGTGTAGATGATGTTACTTTTGAGCATTATATTAGTGCAATGAAATTTAGAATGTACCTGCGTAAAGAGTGGTATTGGGGAAGTATCTTGAAGCAATGCTTGAGGATCAAAGGGAAAATGATTGAAGAAATGCCGGAGGGCTTTGAAGAATGGTTTCATCACCAATTGAGGGACTACATTGATAAAGCTTTTGTGGAGCTTTGGAGTAAGCTCAACACAAAAGAGTCGGATGAAAAAATTCCAGAGCTTATGGAATCTTCAAGGAGAGTATTATTCAGGTAATACAATTGATATCTTTATGGTTGTTATTCTATTTTTTACTTAGAGTTTGTATAATAAATAAGTCACTTAGGAAAGGATCTCAAATAAAGTTAACTGCATTTTATGTAGATGGCTAATTCAGCTTTACGATCAAACTTTGTTGGAGAAGTTGCCAATTGCTATTGAAAGTTGGAGGGACCTCTCTTGTGAGGAGTGTATGTATCCACTATGGATGAGAGATTATGGTTCGATTGCTTGGGAAATTGAGTATTGCCCTTGGTGGCTAGATTACACTCAAGGCACCTACCCACATGATGAAGAGAACTTATATAAAGGTTATTTTTGGCATTTATAAAAACTACAAAATTGTTAAAGTGCTCATACTATTTAGATTATGTTTGTGAGAAATATATTTTTGTTTGCTTTAGAGCACGTTCTTGAAAGAAATGAAAATGGTATTGAGGAGATTGGCTCAGCTTCCAAGAAAGCCACCTCTTCGAAAAGAGTGAACAATAGTACAATCTCCTCTATAAAGAAACGACTGGATTTTGTTAGATCCAAGAAGCCCAAGAAGTCTCCCAAAAAGAACCAAAAAAGTGCTCAAGGCTCCACACGTAAACTTGCTTGTATAGATATCTAGCTGTCACTTTCTTTCTACTCAACAATTCTTGATGAAATATTTTATTTTCTAATTATGCAGTGCCTTCCATAGATTGTGATGTGAACGTTATTGGGAACATGCTAGATGTTTACAAAATTTCTCTCGATGATGAGAAATGGTAAACACATGTGAAAAGAAAGACTAACTATGTGTGGTGTGTGTTGTGAATGTTTGAAATACATTTATTTGATCGTATGCAGGATCTTGGATTTTCTTCATTCAGCCCATGTTGATGGGGAAAAGAGTAATGAAGTGGCCTCTGTTTTGTTTGCGGATTTTCCAACAAACTTTAAAGTTGAAATTTTTTCAGAGAACGAGGTATGCATCCTTCAAAACCACAATGGACAGTCTATGATAGTTTTGGAACTTTAATTAAATTAACAATGCGTATTATGAAGGTCCCTCCATGGAATCAATTCTCTCGAAAATTAAGTAAGAAAGTGGCCGTAATAGCTTCAAAGTATGTGGCAGACAATGGGTGGTACATCACCCTAAGCTCCACTGATCACTTTGGCATTGTGTCTAGCCATGCCATCGAGATGGGATTCAAAATGATGCACACCATCCTTATTTTGATCCCCGATGGTTATGTGCGAAAGACCATTGAGATTGAGAGAGTAAGTAAATTTATTTGTTGATTGAAAAGCATGCTTGTAGTTTTCTTCAATTAGATCACATTCTAATTGTAATTTGTAGGTGGAAACACTATTGCTAGGATTGTTTTATCGTAAGGGTCAATGTCCTATCTATGATCGACGAGATGGAGAGAGCGTGGACAACAACTCTTTCGATGCCAAGTCCGGAATACTGGTAGAGCGCGCCGACGGAGAGTACATTGGAGGACACGCTCTTAGAGGTGCCGCCGAGCATAGCCTTGACTTCTTTCGGTAAGAATATATGCTTCCTACTATGCGTTATTGGACTATGTTACATAAAGTAAAAATACACATATTTTTTGCTTTTTTTAGCTGGCTTGTGCGGACATTTACTGCGGAGCACACCTACATTGTTGATATGTTTTCTGGATGTGGTGGCTTGGGCAATGTTTGCGTTGAGTTGTCTAGACACTGTCTCTGCATAGATAGTGATCCAGAGGTCTTCCATCAATATCTTTCACGCTTCAAGGCTCCATGTGTATGTGCTATTTCAGCAGTTGATGCAGATAGCGGTGAGGAGACTGATTGACAACAATATGAGCCCGGATCACATTGCCCTTGATTGACATCAACATTGGTATTATCTATCATTTTTTCTAGTTTGTGATTTTTATGGAACGACGTGTGACCGTGGTGTTTGGGTGCCACTTTTTTGGTATTATTGAAGACATGTTGTTGGTGTTGATCGTCCTTATCAATTCAGCCATGATTTCATATTTATTATACTAGATAGAAGTTTGTTGAGAGCTTTGGATTTACCAAAGTAATATACCAACATATGCTTTTTTGCTTATGTAATTTCTTCTTCCCGTGAGCATTCGCTACTGCACGGAAGCAAGTATGGAATGGGAATTTTTTTAGTTTGAATTTTCATACCGTTATGCTGCCGAAATTTTGATTGCTTATCAATATAATCATGCTTTTTGTTCATGTTTGAAAACATAATCATGATTTCACGTATACAGAAAAGTTAGTCAAGCTTCACGGAAGCAAGTATGGAATGGGAAATTTTTTTGTTTGTATTTTCGCGCCGTTATGCTGTCGAAATTTTGATTGCTTGTGAATATAATCATGTTTTTTTTTCATGTTTAGAAACATAATCATGGTTTCATGTATACACAAAAGTTAGGCAAGCTTCACGGAAGCAAGTATAGAATAGGAAAGCTTAACAAAAGTTAGGCAAGCTTTCACAGAAGCAAGTATGAAATGGTTTTATTTTTATTTTTCACGTTGTTATGCTGTCAAAATTTCATTTGTTTGTCAGTATTTCTTTACAATGTCGGTCTAAGAATATATATAGTTTTATATATAATATTTATATTATATATATATAATATCTTTTTATTTATTTATTTATTTATATGTGTGTGTTTATGTACGTAAGGAGATCTTCAACTCGGTAAAGTGTTTTTAAGTACTTGTTTATACAATATATATAGTTATTTATATGTGTGTGTTTATGTACGTATGCAGTTCTTCAACTCAGTAAAGTGTTCTTAATTACTATTTTATATGCAAGAGTCTATGCATGTATCATTACTTTGAGGTCTTCGCCCAAACAAGTACAACCATCAATATTTTTTAGATTCCTAGTTTCAAATTGGCTTATTAGGCATTCATCCTTGTTTGCAACAACACCTACATGGACAGGAAAGTATATTCTACTAAAAGTAGGGTAAATACTAAAGACATGCTCATCTTTTTCTTGCATTATATAAAAAACTCACATAGATTTTCTTTACATTTGGCTTTCAAACAGCTTGTAGTTACATTTGACGGTTCAGTTTAGCTACAAGATATCAACAATACCCTAAATTATGACAGATCTTGAAGATGTGTTAATAGACCAGGCCGATTAAAAGTATCACAGCTACTTCATTAATAATAAGTCAGACAGAGACATATGAATTATTCTCGCCAAGACACTGAAGAGTGGAACACCATCATATAGTTAAAATAAGCATCATATAATTAAAATAAGTTGTTTACATGATTAGGTAGGGAATCAAACCTGCACACACACACACACACAGTACAACTTGCATCACACTAGTACAATTTATCATGTGCTAGTGCATATTTATTTAACTATATTATTTAGTGCATAATTATTTAAATCCTACCTCAATCTTCAACCACATTAGAGCCAGAGATGTCGACCAGGTTGATTGTGCGTTTGCAGACAAGCAAATGGTCAATCTCCGCCTGTAAAGCGGCCCTTCGAGAGCTATCTATGTACCCCCATGTCTCCCACTTGCCCAGAGCTTCTCGCATTGTCTCAAATCCATCATTGAGTTCGTGGTCTCCGGTGTTGCGAGCGCGATTAAGGTGGTTGAACATCCGGATCGCCTTGTTTGTGTCACGCTCTCTCTGTGTAAACGTCTTCTTTTCTTCAAGGGGTGCGTTGGGGGGGAGTTTGTGAAGCTCTTCATGGATTTTTGCAACTACATCATTACCAGTAGTTGCATATCCTATAGGCATTGTATAAGTACATGGAAAATGAAAAAACCTCTCTTGATTAGCACCTCCGATTCACTTGTGCAACATATGGTGCTTGCCTTGTAACATTTATATAGGCTAAAGCACCATGCTCTCAAAAAACATTGATAGTGATGAAAGAGTGGCGTGTGATAGTGACATGAGGGGTCCCACACAGCATATGCTAACTGCTAAATTGGAGCGTGCAATAATATATGTGTGATTTGTCAATATGAATATTATAATCGTCTACTACTCCACCACTAACTTTTAAAGTGGGGTGTGCAATAAAATATGCATGATTTGTCACTACGATTATTATTCCCCTATAAGATTTATAAGCATCTAAAAGTGCAATGAGTAGACAACACTAACTGCCTCTCTAAGGGCTCGGGAAACACTATGATTATTATTCTTCTATGAATACTATAGGCATATAATAGTGCAATGAGTAACCACCACTAACTGCCTCTCTAAGCGCTCGGAAAACATTATTTGTGGACACGGCTTTGGAACCTTTTCACACGCATATGAACAGGAAAACTCTCTCTCTCTCTCTCTCTCTCTCTCTCTCTCTCTCTCTCTCACACACACACACACACACACACACACACACACACACACACACACACACACACACACACACGTGAGTAGAAAACGTGCACACAACCTTCTTCTTCACAACAAAACTCCACTTTCATCTCAATTAAAATGTGGGATATTTATAAAATATATACATTAAACCAACACATAAACAATTCTATACCAAGTTACTAAATGAAATAATTTGAACCGGCTTGAGAACCTTCTTGCCCAAACTTGAGCCGAACTTTTTTCATTTTGAACCTATCTTTCCTCTCTCCCCCTTATCTCCCACTCTCAGGATCTCTCTCTCTCTCTCTCTCTCTCTCTCTCTCTCTCTCTCTCTCTCTCTCTCTCTCGCTCGTTGTCGGTACTCTCACACCCCGATCCTATCTCTATTTCACAAGTATGTTTTTCTCTCTCCGTCTAATCCTTCTTCTCTCTCCTTCCCTAGGTACTTATTTAACATACCACAACGCCACCTTAGAGAGCATACATATGAGTGGAATCCATGCTTCTATAAACTCGAAAAAGCATCACCTGTAGCAAAAAAACACGAATTGATTAACTTGCAAATAAAATTAACCCATGTACCATGTGAGTTACATAGGAGGGGTTTTAAAATGCAAAACTTTTAGACAATTTACTAGAGATACATTGATATAAGTCATTTTCATTGTCTATTTTGGAAAAGAAATCCTAAAATAAGGGGTCATTTTATTCATTCAAACATGTTAAAAAGGCGATTTTTTAATTACCTTGTGAACACATGCTATATTGGGTGTACTGAGTAGTGAGCCCCCTGAGGATTATCTACTCTTAGACTGATTCCACATTCTTCGATTATTATTCTATAAAGGCTTCACTGGATGTGTGATAACACTGTAGGGGTAGAAGCATGGTAGGGTGTATTGAAAAGCACTGTCCCGGACATAGGTTTCTAGTATTTTAAAAAGTACATTTTATGTCGAAACATTTTCATCATAAAAATTATCTTGAAAAAAATATATGGGTGTGTAACGATCCGAGAACGTGGTAGTTAACCTGTCATGATTGGACTCTAAAGAGAAACCACTTTACTCTCTCTCTCTCGTCCTCTTCTCTGTGAAAACCTCTCTCTCTCTCTCTCTCTCTCTCTCTCTCTCTCTCTCTCTTCTTTGTTTAATGCTTCTTTTCCCTCATTTCTCTAGAGACACAGCATGGATTCTTAGTTAGGCATGAAAATTGCTTCTGCTCCTTCAACTTTGGTAATTTAGCTTTCTTTCAGTAGAGGTAGATGCTGAAGAAGATGCTGCCAACCATCTACAAGTGTCTTTATAGCTAGGGGCAAGTGCTGAAGAAGCCGTTAGTACCCATTTTCAAGTGTGTGCAATGTTTACGTAGCTAGATGTAGGTATCAAGGAAGCTAATGCCAACCATCTACAAGTGTTTTCTTAGCTTCCAACCATCTGGAACTATGTGCATAGCTAATACAATGCAATCCAAAGAATATCATGTAAAGGCATCAAAAGAAGCACCACGCAATTCACACAAAGATCAGACAACAGACATCGTTAGGCAATACTAGGATGAGCATACACAAAAACAACAAGAACGGGCAAAACTTAACGAACCACTTCACCATTCTACATATATTAATGATAGGAGTGAGCTCAAAAGACACAAGGTTTGCAATTAACTAGCACGTTGTTTTGATACATGCACAAGCTAGGGGCGTAGACTCAACAATCATCGTTGATCAAATCCTCCTACTTGTGGCTTTGAAGGACGTTAGAGAATTAAGGGAGGCACAAACTCTTGAAGCAACGCTTGTCTCAAATATTCGAAACAAGGTGAGAGTTTTGAATCAAGGTTCTTATATGAGCTTTTTTTAAAATGTTCAACTATGTTGCTGCTAGTGAACAATAATGGGTCTTGTGGATTGAAGGAATTAAACATTGCAAGAGCTTCTAGAGTTTTGGGCTTCCAAATTATGTAGGTGATCTCCTCTCAGTATTTATTATTGGCTTGCACACCACTTTGGTGGTAATCTACTTTTGTGGTGCTTTTATACACGGCTTAATAGTATATGGCAGGGCTAGGCTTCTTCCTAACGCTATTTCAAGATTTGTATAGTTGCACAATTAAGTCTTAGTACTATAATTGCAGGATTAGTTCTTAGTGCTATAATTGTACAACAACACTTTTCTTCTGAATTGATTGATTTAAATCACTATACGTCTAGTTTTAGAAAATTCTTGACTAGTTGAAAGATGTTTAATGGTTTGTAGTAGTGATGGGATGGTTTGTGGCACTAGAAAATTGGTTTGCACGAAACCTTTTTTAGTTTTTAGCATCACATCGGTTATTTCTAGCAATGTCTGATTGGGTTTTGAATTATCTTATAGTTTCTAGAAACCTTGGAATGGTTTATGGCACTATAGAATTTGGTTTAGACAAATGTAAACAACATTATAGAGTTGTGAGACTTTATCTAGCAGTACTTGGCTGATTTATGAAAGCATTCTGCTCCTAATTGAGAAAGAGAGAGAGAAAGAGAGAGAGAGAGAGAGAGAGAGAGAGAGAGAGAGAGAGATCTCGAAAAAATAACCCTGCTACCATTTACCTCTATCTTTCAAATGCTAAAGTCTTTTAAAGTGATACCATTTGGAAAAGGCACTTTCCAATAGATTCAAAAATCAATCCTTGTGAATAGGAAGCGGCATGAGTGACATGTACCATCATGTTGGCTATTTTTGATGTAAAATACTTTCTAAGATGTGGATTGCTCATTGACAAGAAATTTGGTTCGCATTACGTGTATTTTGCACATTCTAGCATCGTAATATTTCACATTTGTGGCATGAGGTATATGTAATTACTAACACTACATGAGGGATTTTCTTAAATCATTGGATTATTATTAGAAGATTCTCATCCAAACTCATAAAACAATTATATATCATGCGAAGAACATATTCGAGGGAGGTCACGGACCTGGGCCAGTAAGTGGCCGGCTGCTAGTGTGGAACAGGGGACTTAGTAGCCAGGGGCTATATAAGGGAGGTTGGGTGGTGAATCCAGCCAAGGCAGTTCCCAGGGCTTTATAGTGGTATCAAAGCTCACCGGGGAAGGGCATGGAGGAGTAGCCATGGAGGAAGGAGAAGACTAGTGCTTGCTTGGTGTTGCATGGTCTCTCTCTCTCTCTCTCTCTCTCTCTCTCTCTCTCTCTGCACGGACGTGGGCAAGATCCATGAGAAAAATCCTATTTTTGATGCTGCAGGGTGGGCATGGCTCCTTGGGTGGAGAAAGCGTCACTCGGCTACCCGCATGGGAGGGGATACTAAGCAAGGATGGGCCCGAAAATCAACCAACACCAAACATGGCATTGTCGAGCTCAGTAGGGTCGTAGGGGCAAGGGGATGCACTTTCAACTTGCAGGGTCAATGAGGGCTATAGCGATTGGTTCAAGCGGATTTTTTCCCTGTGCTACCTTCAAGGTGCTGCCGCCATAGCTTTTGGGTGAGTTTTCACATGTTGGGCGTCCAATTGCAAGGGTTTGGGCCACACACCCCTTGCAGGGGAGCTTTCCCACATGCAAGCAAACCGTGGATGATTGTCATGAGAAGCATAAACATGCAAGGGCCTCCGCATAGGGATCAAAGTTGCATGGCCGAGTTCAGTAGGGACTCCAATGAACTCAGTACTATCGGATTTGCAGGCAGCCGAGGGCAACTTTCCAAGGCAACGACGACAAAGCTCTAACTTGTTGTACACAATTTTGAGATCATGTGAAGGCACGGCCTTGGTCTCGGCTTTATTTGCGGTGAGAATACCTTGCAATCATGTCCAGAAAGTGCCACAAAACATGTTTAAGCTCTCACGAAGGGTGCACCTTGAAGCAAAAATAAATTTTAACTTTCCATAAGTGGCAATTATATAATGCAAGCAACACATGGTGTTGGTTGTGGATTGTGATAGACATGCGAGTCTCAACCACGCGCGTATAGCCTTCACTAATTTGAAAATTGGGCAAGGCCCTTGGCAAACAAAAAAACGAAATCCTATGAACCAAGCACACATATCGGACACAAACTTTATCTATTATTTTCCAGATTGAGATACCTTTGAGTATTATGACGGCATGACAAGTCAGTATAAGGACCTCATCACGTATGCATGGATTTCAATTTGTTTGGCAAAGCTTTCATAATATGCTGCAAAGCCTGTCATGCAATATGGTGAGTGGACTTTAATATGCTTTCCAAGCATAAGCATAGCTTGTGACCGTTACCATCAAAACTAAAAGTTTGTTGCATCTATTATTGGCAAGGCAATGACTAGTTTTCAATCCCCAATCAAGCATAGCTTGAGTACAAACTGCCTCTTTAGCATTTCAAGGAGATCGAAAAAGTCTATTGTTAGACTTAGTCCTACTGCAAGAAGCAATTACTCCAAAGGCACGGTCTTTTCTTTTCAAATACATTGCACAATCCAACAAGATAGATTATCTATGAATGCTCGACACGGTCGACTTTCTCTTTCTATGCCATTGTACATCGGCAAGAGTATCTGGTAGCTATGCGCACCAGCACTACATGAGTACTTATGTGAAGAAAGGCTTCCCTCTTGGTATTTGGCATCACGCTTTCCATAGTTTGGAATATGCTCCTAGCATACAAACTTGGAAAACCTTGCCCAGATGTTGCGCACAGGTTTTTACATCCCATGCGAGTGTATACGATACATACTCTCACTCACTCGAGCGGACTCGAGAGCACTACCAGAAAACTCACCACAAATGGGCGACAAGATTAGTCAATTTCAAGTTATGTTTGTTTTGGTGTATGTTTTACTTTTCATTTTGGACAAGATCTCTTTGCTGTGCAAAGCAAAGTGCTTGGGTAGACTCCATACGAAGCAATTGTACAAAGCAAAGTTCTTTTCCTGTCTTCATGTGAAGCACGGATTCTCTTATGTGCCATAGCATTATTGATTGACTTCAGATCAACGATAATGGCACACATCTCTGGCACTATGTGGATATAAGCTCATAGTTTACGCAATGGTGCGCTGTGATGTATCCATGCCAGTGTAATTGTGCAAGGCATGTATATCAGCGGCTCACATGGTTGAGACTGTCATTGAAGCCAAGGGCTTGTCATTATATTTTTTGATATGTATGGATGGCATACTAGTATGATGAATTTACAACACCCAATCATTGCATACGCGTCCGCTATAACACTAGCTACTCTGTCAAAGATGAGCTCAATTGTTGCTGTTTTCAAACATTTTATTTTTATGCTTGTTCATAGGAAACGTGCCATACATTTGCACTCTGATACACTCATGATCACATACAAGGTAAGTGGGTCAAGATATGACTTCTGGTACCTCTCTCGAGGGCATGCTCCAATTACATGATGTACGCTTATAGGATAAGCTATGACACAGACATGGTCTGTACTGGAGCATTTGCAAAGTGCATACAACACAGTAGAATAAGGGGATTTCCTTAGCCCAACATTCTCTCTCTCTCTCTCTCTCTCTCTCTATCTCTCTCTCTCTCTCTCTCTCTCTCTCTCTCTCTCTCTCTCTCTCTCTCTCTCTCTCTCCAACTTCTATGCGGGAAAGGTAAAACTAGGCATGATTTTATTGCAATCTTTCTATGTCAATACGGTAACAAGAAGGGCTAAGAGCCATCTATTTCCACCTATTTTAAAAAAACTAAGAGTCTTGCCATTAGTGAATTTTTGGACATTATTTTAGCATTCCACACTTGAAGTATGAAAATCAAGTTGAGTTTTTGAATGTCTTAAACTCGTAATGGCTTATCTCTAATAAGGTGTATGGATGAAGCCAACATTTCAGACCGCACGACTATTCAATAAAAACGAGGATTATGGATTTTTGGGTGTGACAAAGATCTAGTTGTGAATACGACTCCCACCTTAGTCGAGATCCTCTTAGCACTAAGAGTGCCTACATAAGTACAATTTTGGGCTAAGACCCGGCTCGTGATTACTAAATCACTTAGTAAGAGTTGATGGTAAATTCTTGGAACCTACATGCTTGCATTTTCAAGGAAAGAAGATCAGAGATTGCCAAGGGGTAGTGAAAAATTTTCAACTTCCAACGGAATGTAGTACCACGGGCCAACCCAAGGGGGGTCACGGACATAGGCCAAAGGGCTGACTGCTAGTTGAGCAGTTTTCTTGCAAATTTTAACTAAGGGGTGTGACAATGTTGATATTAACCAAGGGCTCTAGATTGCAAAGGCATCACCCAAGGTTACATGTGCAATACTACTTGTATTTCAATAATTTTCAATTAGTGCTCCTAGGCCTTTGCAGGCGAGAAATATGGGCAAGTGCCTTTCACTCCTAGATAAGTGAACACTATGTTTAACCTACAGGTACGCATTTGCTTTGGTTTTGTTTCTTTTGGTTCTCTTTTTCTATGTAGGATGCATAAACTATGTTGTCATCCTTTTTTGCTCTTTAGAGAAATGATGAGGTCATGTAAGAGCCAAGAAATTTGGAATGTGGTGTCCAAAATAAGTTTTTGCCTAATGCAGTTATAAGCACACTTGTAGGGGTTATTTGGCACATGTTGTCACATGGGATACAACATGGTCTAGGGACTCAAGGAGTTTGGTTTAGCCAGTGTGGAGCAAGGCTAATGAGGGTCCCTCTCACTCTTGTCGAAAAGTGTTTGTAGCTACCTCCAACGCACAAGTACAACTTGTACTTCAAGGATGTTATTTTTAGACATCCTTACACGAGACATACTCCACATGTGGAGAATATGAGTCTTTGGCACTGACACTAGCGCCCACTATTTCAAGTATGTGTCACAACAAAGTCCCTACGTGCTAGTCAAGTCTATTTTTTAGACCATTTTCAGCACGATGTATCATGAGAAATTTCGATGGCCAAAAATTGTCGGATACTTAGTATGACTTGTTAAGGTACAAGTGCAGCTAAACAACATTACAGATGGTTGTTTTAGCATATAGAAAGGCTATGAGTTGTCAATGAAAATGTTTCATTGTTTGTACCTAGAAGTGATTAATGTTTTACCTTCTATTTATGGTCCAAACATTTCAGCAAGGCTTGCAACCGATTGCGATAGAAAGTATTTAATTTCTTTTCAAAACTATTTACATTCCTCTTTAATGTGTGCCAGGAGCATCACATTTGCCATAAGTATTGGCAAGGATGATCATGGAGATACAAGTTTGGATCTGTTTTTGCTAAATGTATGCACACTACATATTATGGGGCCTAGTGTTTAGCAAATGCTGATTTGGAGCGGCATGCATATTCATCACATTAGTGTTATGAAGCATTTTGCACTCTATGTGCAGTATCTCTATGAGATTACTTTTGGGTCTACTAATCACCAATAGAGGTCATGGATCGGTTTGGGTGCTTGTGGATTTTTCAAGTTAACCAAGATGGTTCTTTAGGACATTGTTGTTTGCTCACTAGTGTTGTATGCTATTGTGATCCCCATTTACCAGTCATCTGGGACAACTGCCTGTAAACCGTGGAGAAAAACACATCTCAATACTGTTAGAATCCAAAGAGGATAGGTAGATTACAAGCTACAAGTGTACTCTTGTGTTGAAGGATATGCAAAGCACATACATAAGCATTAAGCAGTCCAATTAGCAAGAATGTTCCTGCATCAAGGTGATCAAAGCCGCATTTTCCACTGTTAGCTTTTGTGTGCTGTGTAAATAATTATACTGCTTCTACTTTATACATGACTTAATTAAAGCCCGAAAAACCCTAGTTAATTGCCCAAGTTAGTAACTTGCTTCAACACGGCCTTATCATTCACAATAGATGACCATCTAAGAGATATCATGATCCATTTGTCCCCAAAATTCATATACATGATGTACAGGGTATGTAGATGGCTATCATGGCTACATATTTGAAAAAAATGCATCTTTGGCTAGCTAGGTTGAAAAAACAAATAAAATAAATAAAAACCCTTAGCTTGTATCCTCTATTTCTAGCCTCCTGGCAAAGTGTGGCTTAATTTGGCTTTACAAGCTAACTTTTTGGATTTCTGTCTTGAGAAAGGATGATGGGAATGTCTGGCACATTTTGGCTGCCAAATTATGTAGAACCAATGCTGATGATTAAAATTTGGCTTGACTCTTGGTTGCTCCTGTAGACCTCCATCACGATAGATGACTAAATTGTCATTTTTACCCCTTTTGTTCTTGTCAGTATTGTTAGTCCCTTTTGTTTGTTAAGCTTCATTAAGTCACATACAAGATAGCAGATTACAATATAAAGATCTAATTCTTGTATACAGCCTTGTAGTCGCATGAAATGTCTAAGAAACTTTACACTTGATGGCTGCTTTTGTTTGGTCACATCACCCACTTTCTTTGTCATTTAGTCCATCCTAGAGTTTTATGACCATTATCAGTCATGTTGGCGTCATGTTGTTGTTGAAGATTGATCGGCATCCTTTTCTTACCTCTCGCATTACCCATTGTGCATATGGATTTTGAGACATTACTCGTGAAGTGTCATCATTTTCTTGGACCTTCTTTGCTTTGTATGGCTCGACATCTCTTCACTCTTTTCTTCATCTAGATTATGGATTTATTTCACTTTTTAAAAAAAATCTTTAAAATAACAAAATAAAACCAAAAATCAAGTCAACCCAAAAAGGAAAAATCATTATAATAGAATTCTAAATGCTATGTACACTCTACACATATCCCTAGGGATTCATATATGTCTTTTGTCCCCGTACTTCTCGTGTAATGCTATCATGAGGGCATATACTCTAAATTTTGTCACAAAATCATCACAATGAAATGCAAAAATTCAATAGAACTCACAAAATATTGCTTTCTGATATTCATAATACTAGGTCCGCATTTAGAATGTCCCCCCCCCCCCCCCCCCCTTTTTGGAGTCCTCCTTTACAACAAGTTATCGTGAAGGGTATGTGTTGTGCTCGGGCAATTAGATATTGTGTCTATGCAATCCTTGTAATGTAGCCCTATTATGCATACACAATCAATGCATGATAAAATTTATGATGTGCAAGATGTGGGTATAAGAAATTTGCTTATTGACATTTTTTGGTGAGCCTTCCTATTCTAAGCAATGTGTTGGTGTTTGAAGCGCCTGTGTTGTTTGCTTGATTGAAGGTTGTAGAGCTTTTTTTCATGAATGCGTACTTATCTGTTTGATGCTTCTTTGGAATTCATTTTAGCCATGTGGTTGTTTTTCATATTTGGCATTGTTACTCAGAGTGGGTTCTCTTCTAAGTGTACTGTAACCATAGGAGGAATTGAAAGAATTCAAGCGGCGATGCAGTAATAGTAGTTTTATTGATTTCCTTTGGGACCCACTTCTTCCTGATTAATGGCTTTTTCGTTGATGCTTCTTGTTTGGGAACCCATACTTGTCGCTGCTTCGTTTGTGTTTGATGAGACTTCTTTGGGACCCGCCTTGTCTTTGTGTGAGTCTTCAGCGGTCTTTGCTTCAGTCATTGTACGCTTGGTTGGTGGGACGAGATTCAGACTTTGGGAGTTGACAGTTTAACTGTTTCAAAATCCAAATGAACTCCAGACCTCTTTGTGCTTGATCGAGACAACTTCTTTGGAACCCAAATCCGATTTACAAAAGCTTGCGACTTTGTGATTTTCATAGTCGTTCTTGCACACTTTGACTGTTTTTCTGCTGGCATTGGATCTTGTGATTTTTCTTCAGAGATCTTTGTCTTCTTGGTCCATACCTGCTTTTGGCCAATCTGAATCTTTGGTATCCAGATTTGTCAAACTTTTTGGTTCTGACTCGTTGTTCTTTGCTTTTGGACTTCTTTGGTTGTTATGAAAGCTGCTAGTGACAGTGACGACCTGAGTTTCCGGTAAGGAATGTCATAAGAATCATCACTATCGCTGCTATCCTCAACAAGGTTGCATTCTAACACTTTCCCTTTGTGGTGCATAGACAAGCTTGAGCTAGTTTGAGTTTGTGATTGAGTGTGAGTAAATTATACTCCTTCCATCGTTGTTGTATCTACTCCAACATCAATGAAATTGATAGCATGGGTGCAATTGTTCTCCAAAGGCTCACGCTTCTCTTCCAACTTGGCTTGGAAAACTCACTCAGTTCCATAAGGTAACTTGTTCAGTGAAGGTTGTTTTTTTGTTGCTTCTGCTTGTGATTCATTGATTTGGTTGTTTCTTTGGCTACCATTGTAAGAGGGTGGATGGTGAGAGGGCTCCCATTACCCTAAGACAATGTGCTAGTGCATAGTGCTATAACCAAATCTCAAGTGTTGTCATTTGAACTCCCAAGCTCTAGGTACCTTCTTGTGAAAATCATAAGGTTGAAGCTAGATTGTACACAATCTCTCTCTCTCTCTCTCTCTCTCTCTCTCTCTCCCCCCTTGCTCTCTTTGTTTTGTGTTTTTAGTGTGTGAGTGTGTTGCATTGGTGTAAGGGCTAGTGTATCCTAGTTTGCTCTTAAACTAGGTGGTGTCCCTTTTGTAGTTGAGTTTTGGTTGTGTGATGGTTGTCTCGCTTGTGTTGTGTTGTGCACCAAACTCATTGAGTATCACGGGAGCCTTGAAGGGTGTCTAGAGGTTTCTCTTCTTGTTGCTTGCCTCGGACCGCCTCACTACTTGTTGTGCAAGTAAATCTACACTTCATTTTGTTTCCTAGGAATATGATATAGTTGCACTTCTTCAAACTGATTAAACAACCTACGAGAATAGCATGAACTTTTGTCCTTAGGCTTTCATTCTTGCATGCCCAAATGCCTAAAATCTTCTCACAATGAGAACTGCATCCCCCTTTAGCATGAGACGTTGTATACCTTGGCCAGTGGACATCTTTAAACCATGAAGTAGTGTGTCATATTCTCCTTCATTGTTGCTAGTTGAATCTGGTAGATTGACCTTCTCTTTCATGACCACCTCTCCACTTGGGTTGATCAACACTAGCCCTCCCCCTACTTTTCATGTGGCTTGTCAAAAAGCTCCATCAAAGAATAAGGTAAAAGCAATAGGAATACTTTTTGGTGGTGGCAATGGTAGGTTCTTTACTTCAAGCACCTTAATCTTCTTCTCATGTACCCTATAAGTAAGATCCTTGCCAATTGTGCAGGCACACTATCTTCTACCTTGAAAGAGTATTGGAAATCTTGCAACTCCATAATCCACTTTGAGATCCTAGTACTAAGATTCATTTGAGATGACACCCAAGTGAACAAATTTCTTGCAGTAAGAATTACAAAAGGTTTTGGTAGCAATTAGGATCTAAAATTTCTCACCGCAAACATGAGGGAAAGAATCATGAGTTTTGCCTCTGTGTTGCCTCTCTCCAAGTCATTCATGACCCTACTAGCAAAGTAGATGGGTTGCATTCTTGTACTGTGGGGATCTTGTTGTAACAAAACTGCACCAATTATTTCTTTCACAACACTAGAATTAACAAAGAATGTGTACTCCCAACAAGGAGGCATGAATGTTGGTAGCTCTGACAAAATGAATTTAATGTTACAAAAGTACTCCTCAAGCTTATCAAACCATGCAAATTCTACTTGTTGTGTCTTTTTCAAAAGATGAAGCAGCTCCAAAGCTAAGTGAATGAAACGTGAGATATACTTCACCTTTTGAATGAATGAGATGACCTCTTTGAGATTCTTGGGTGATGGGATCTCAATAAGAGCCTTTGAATTTGAAGGATCCACCTCAATGTATTTATAGGAAACCTTGTGATCGATTAAGATCAATTCATCCTCACCTGTGTGACATTTGTCGGGATTGATCTGACCTCCCATGTTGTAAAGTTTTCTACCTTTTGTAGGTGCAGAGATTTTAAGCTATAAATGCAAAAATCATCCATAAAAACCCTAATGGACTTTCCAAAGAATGCTTGAAACGCCATGTTCATGAAGCGTTGGAAAGTTGTAGGAGCATTTGTCAGGACAAATGGCATGACTCTGAAAGCATAACAACCCAAGGAGTAATGAAGGTTGTTTCCAATTGATCCTCCAATGTGATACCTATTTGGAAGTAACCTCAATAGCCATCACACACAATGTACTTCTTGTGACCGACTACCTCATTTAGTATCTCATCCTGAAATGGGAGTGAAAAGTGATCTCTTTTTGTTGCCTCATTTAGTGGATGGTAATCCACACACACCCTCCACTTGCTGTTCTTCTTGGTAGTGACAAAAATGGGAGAGACCCACTTTGAATTCTACACTCGATAAATGAAACCTGCTCCTAGAATCTTTCTTACCTCCTTGATGACTCCTAGTCTTTGTAGCTTCTGAGCCTTAGGTGTGGCCTCTTGATTTAACTCAATCTTGTGTTGACATCATCTACTCCATGCACATCTATGTATTCTTTAGCAAAAATCCTAGGAAACTTCCTAAGCACACATTTGAAGTGCTCTCTTTTGTCCTTTGTAAGTGTTGTAGACAACATATCTTCTAACATTCCCTCATCTTGTACACCTTGGTTCTCTTGAGGACCTACCTCTCCCAAACCTGGGCAAGAGGTCTCTTGGTTGGGTGGCTTAAACCTTACCCCTATGACTTTGATGGAAGACTCCTCTTCAGTAATGCTGCCACTACTTTCTTCTTCTAAAGTGCTATTGGTCCAGTCTTCTTTCATCTCACTTTGAGATGATTCTTCATGGAGCTCCTCTTGGTGTTTCTCCTTCATGTCAAAGACAACCTTCTTATGATTGGCATTCCTACAGATAAATTTTCCACTCTCCCAATCATGCAAATCTTGCATTTTCATTAGTCATGGTCTTCTTAGGATAAATGGGTAACCATTTCCTTTGGTAAACATAATATAGAAATCCACTGCCTTCTTAATGCCAAAGGCCTCCACAAAAACTTTTTTACAAATGCCTACGCACCTAACTTGCTATTGTTTTCCATTTTTACTTTGATTCCAGGTGTCTCATAGATGTGCATGCCTAGACTCCGCATGAGTCCCTCTGTCATGATGCAAATCTGTGCACCCCCATCCACTAGACCTTTCCGAACCTTTTTTTGATATAACAGTATAGCACTCAGGGTAATGTCCTCATTCATTTTAGCTTGTGCAATTTTTACACAAGGCACACTCTCTTTTACCTTTCTCCTAGTGCTAAGCTAACTGCCTTTGTTAGATCCCTCCTAACTTTTGGACATAATGCAAGAAATTGAGGCCATGAGATATCAGGAGCCTTACCTCTCATTTCTTCTAACAAGTTGTATGGAGACATACCATGTCCAAGAGGGAAGTCTTGGAGGTTGATACAACCTCGAGTCCTTTTGGCTTCCTTGGTCTCCTTCGCCTTGTTTTCTCGTCCATGATCACTTTGTGACGTGACTCCTTACCTTTTCCATGCCCACACTGAATGCCATTTTCTTCCATGTCAACCTCATTTGAATTTTTCACCTCTACCACGTGCACATTTGGATGTGGAAAAGGTAGAAATCCTTCTTTTCCTCGTGAAGGAGGTCTTACTCCATTAGAGAGACAATACAAGGCTTGATCTTATTGCCATTGTCTTGGGGTTATGGGAGCCCTCTCATCATATCACCCTCTTACAATTAGTTCTAGGAAAACAATTCACCAAGCCCCTTGAAACCACAAAGCATGAAAGCATACAAATAATCTTGAGGACAAGTTCACCTTATACAAGACATCGAGCAAAATTTTTGAGTTAATTTTGGAAAGAAGAGGCGTAGCCATTGTACACAATTTCACCCCAAACTATCAGACCTATTTATGAGAAAGTGGAAGCTGCAAATGTGATGGAGAGTAGGGCATCACTCAATTCCTCTCAATAGCCTCAAAGCGATACAAAGATCTCGAAGCTTACAATCTCCTCACACAACTAGGGTTGGAGAGTTCTATGTTATGTGTGCAATTTCTCCTTACAAAGAAGAGAAGGGCTTTATTTATAGGTTTTTGGACGCCCCAATTAGGATTAAACCTAATCAATTTAATTAAGAGTAACATGGATTATGATTTTTTTTAAATTTCAAATGAGAGTGGATCTCTCTTTCCTTTGAGTCACATGAATGTGGGCTCAAGGAGAGAGAATTATTGAGGTTGAAATAAGAGAGGTCGAAGTGAATAACTAGGGAGTGCCTACTTTAGTGGATAGTAGAGGGTGCATTTTTTACAACAACGTTAGTTGTTAGTGTTAGTGATCACAAAAAAGTTAGTGATACAATTCACAATGGGTAGAATGAGTGTGATGGTAAAAGGATATGGTGAATGAAGTGGGAATCCTTGAGATGGTGAAGCCTTGAAGAAGCTTGATCTTACCTTATGTAGAGTACCGCCAATCTTCTTCTTCTTCTCTTCTCTTGTCTTCTTTACACCTTTGTTGCCTATGTCGATCACCAATTATGAAAATGATGATTGGGTGACGAGATTTCCCAATTTTGTAGAGGTTAAGCATGGTATACATGCTAAATTGCATGTACATAGAGAAGAGGTAAGATGAAATTATGAGTTAGAGATAATAGAGAGAGACATAGATAGGGTGTATATACATGTAGAGTTCATATGGGAGCTAATGGAGGTGAGAGAGGAGGTTAGTGGTGAAGAGGGTGAAAGAAACCATGAAAGTTGCAGGTTTGAGTGAGGGATGGAGAGGAATGAGTGTGTGTGTGTGTGTGTGTGTGTGTGTGTGTGTGTGTAGAAGTGTGAAGGGAGGTGAGAGAAGACTAGGGTGACTTGTGAGAAAAAATGGGCAGATTGGGCTCCACCATAAAATTCATATCTCACCCATGGTAGCTCCAACAATTATGAAAAACATTGAGGTTATTATTTAGCTCGTGGGATATGTTGGTCACTTCTTCAAATTCCAAGCGGAGATAGGCACCAAAAATCTCATAAAAAAGCATGTTTTTATGCCTGCAAAAGTCTTTTAGTGGCCCCCTCCTTTGTTGAATTTGCACAATGCATCCAAGAGTGAGCCCCTTCTTTGTCATATCATGATACAAAGCATCCAAGTTATCTTTACACATGCATGGAGAAGGATTATTGGAATAACAAAATATATACATGGTGGGATAGTCTATGGACTATTCATGGATTTTATCTCAATGAGAAAATGGTGTTAGAATAATGAGTACATAATGAACAAATATGGAAGAATTATGGATATGAAAAAAGATATTGGAATCGTATGATATGATCGCTCTTTTGTATAATTTTGGGTGAAAGAGGAAAAGTATGCAATTAAATAAGAATTATATAGTAAAAGTGACTAAGGGAGTAGGAGCCGGTTTTTTTGTTTTCACAAGGGTGAAGATAAAAATGTGGAGGTGATTTCTATAAAAGAAAAAAAATATTTATGAGATTAGAGAAAGTACACATTGGCAACAAAAATATACTTATGGTGCAAGAGGATAAAATAAGACACACATAGCCTAATAAAACACACACCTAGGTATGAATATATAAATAAAATACCAAAATAATTATAAAAAATCTCTATAGTTAGGCTCTATTTACAATGAAATATTCACACACAAAGAGGCCATAATATACTTTTCTTTTTTATTTTATTTATAATTTTGGCTCAACTAGCCCAATTACTAGCTAATTGAGGGTTTTTAAGGAGATATGTGGAAAGTCCCCTAACTCCCACAGGCCTATGTACAATGAAAGGATGAGGATAACTACAATGTTTAAGTGATTTGATAGGGTGAGGTAACTCACTATGGCAATTTTGAATAGCCAAAAAACGACTATCACCATCCATGACATCACTTTGAAATTTGATCCTTATCACTTCTATGCGTTTCAGCCTATCTTTCCAAACATTTCTAGAAATACTATTTACCTTTGAGATGCTAGAGTACATATTGTTTAGGTTTATTGTTAACCTTAGATATATTTTTTTGTTAAGTGATGGTAGAACCTTAGACTATAGTTTTCAGTCTTTTGTAAGTTAAATGACTTACACCTCTTCAATTCTGAATGTAAGTTATCTAGTGCCCTTGTAATGGGAAAAAGGAGAAGGAATGGAAAGGATGAAGAGCTTTGGCTATTAAGAATTCCGTTTCCGTCTCTTTTCCGTATTCAGTTCCTATTCTGTTCCCGGATTCCTTACTACATACTGAAAGGGTATTGAATCATGTATCAATTGTCTGTTGAAGTATTGTGATACTTTGTTTGGTGCAATTCCTCAACCCCTAATGCCTCAATAACACTTGGCGATCATGTTGATTGCGGAGAGAACTTTTCTCAATCCAACATGGGCAATGGGATTTAGCTGGGGTATATGGGGGCTAAAGCTGAAGATTTTCTGAAAGCTTTCTTCCACTAGAAGTCAGAGGAAGAGGAACATGAAGAATAAAACCTTATTTTCCTTTAGGACCGTTTTTTGAAACTACCCGGTGATTTAAAACTCCAAACTGCTTAGAAGATGTTTCAGTATTACAGGGACATTGTTACTTCCATTTGGTTTATCAAATAGTCCAATCAGTTTAACTAACTGTTTAAGTAGTAGGCAACTCAGAATTTTCTTGAAAATCACAAGTGGAATGGGACAACTGTTGAAACTAGTTCCTGACGTCAGTCAGGTATTCCTCAAGAAACTGAGAAATCAGGATAGAGAAAAGTATTTGCAACAGAAGGGGGAAATGAGTCACATCCATTTGGCACATATAGACTCTAAAGATGTAGCACTAGTAGATGTGAACTACAAGGTTCCAATTATCAATATTTCCATTGGGAAAGTATATTTGTCAGATGTGCTGGTGGATGGAGGATCAGGAGTAAACATCCTTCCTAAATCAGTTTGTAAGAAACTGGAATTTAACCAAATGGGAACCTGCACCTTTTCAAGTGAAGATGGCAGATCAGAGAAGAGTGTAACCTTTGGGAATTCTAAGGAATCAGACTATCAATGTTGCAGGTTTAATCTTGGTTGTGAATTTTGTGATTCTAAGATTGGAAGAAACAACATGTTAGTATCCAATGATCCTGGGAATACCATGGTTAAGGGCAGCCAAAGTTAAACAATTTCGGGGTGAAGACACCATTGTTATTAAACAGGGCAGGAAGGTCAAAATGCAGATGATTCCTAGGAAAACTATCCCACCAAGTTTCAGACCCTGTATGCAAAAGGCATAAACATGGGAGACGCTATTGAAGAAGATGAGGAAGAGGAATTCCTTCAAAGGAATGAAACAGCCATTCCTATTTTTGAAGTAGATGTGCAAAAGATTGTTGATGCAATTCATAATCAGGTACAGTCACCTGACATAAAATGGACAGATAGTAGGAATGTTTCAGGTAAAATAGTTATTACTAAAAATTTGCAAGAGGAGATGGAAATAGTAGAAGCAATAAAGCATGCAGAGAGAATGTTTGAGGAACAAGTGTCAAAGAGTTCAAGGATCAGAGAAGATGATTTGGAAGATATGAATTTGGGAGAGGAAAAAGAGCCCAAATTTGTCAGGGTGTCCATTGAATTGGACCTGAATTTTAGGAAGTCATTGAAAACTTCATTGCAAGAGTTTAAAGATGTTTTTGCCTGGTCTTATACTGACATAAAGGGAGTAGATCCATTAGTATGTCATCATAAAAGAAATTTAAAAATAGATGTAGTAACAGTCAAGCAGTAGAGGTATAGGATGAACCCTAGTTATGCCAAACATGTGAAGGAGAAAATAGATAAGCTTTTGGAAGTAAGTTTCATTTATCCAGTGGATAAAGTAACTTGGTTGTCACCCATTGTGGTGGTTCCAAAGAAAAATGTCAAAATCAAAGTCTGTGTGAACTATAGAAAATTCAATTTTGGTACAATTAATGATCCATTTCCACTACCTTACTATGACACAATGCTAGATGCAGTTGCTAGAAAGGAAATGTATAGCTTCTTGGATGGTTTCAGTGGCTATAATCATTATGGCTTTGGAGGACAGAGAAAAAATTGCATTTATTACACAATGGGGTGTGTGTGCTTCCACAATAATGAACTTTGGATTGAAGAACACACCACCAACATTTCAAAAATGGGTCATGGAAGTTTTTGGTCCTTACCTGACAACATTCATCAAGGTGTTTTTGGATGATTTTAGTGTTTCAGGAAACAAAGATGAACATTTGTTTCATTTGAAGTTATGTTTTGAGAAATGCACAAAGGCCAGAATGTCACTCAACCCTACAAAGTGTGCATTTACAGTAAAAAGGGGCATTTTGTTGGGTCACATAATCAATCAAGAGGGCATTGCAATTGATCCCAAAAAGGTGGAAACACATGCTCCCAAAAATGTCAAGCACAACTGATGAGATTTGTTGGACAAGTTAAATGGTATACAAGGTTTTTGAGGTACCTAGCTCATGTAAGTCTACCCCTGACACATTTAACCAAAAGAATGTGGATTTTGTTTGGAAGGAGGAGTAAGAAAGGGCTTTTACTTAATTGAAGAAAATGCTAGTAATTGCACCCATCTTAATTCCTCCCGATTGGAAACATCCTTTTCACCTATATATGGATGCTTCTCATTCAGCCATTGGTGCAATTTTCATGCAGGAAGCTGAAAAAGGTTGGTTTAGACCAATCTACTATGCAAGCAGGGTGTTGTGCTCTACAGAAAGAAACTATTCAGTCACTGAAAGTGAATGTCTATGGATGATTTTTGGACTTCAAAAATTCAGGCATTATTTCTTAGCTAATGAGGTAACCATTCATGTGGATCATCAAGCCCTGGTGTATTTGGTGAACAAGCCACATTTTTCAAGAAGATTGGCTAGATGGGTTCTATTTATGCATGAATTTGACTATTCAGTAATTCACAAACCAGGTCAAGAACAGGTTATTGCAAATTATTTGAGCAGATTGGCTACAGGTGAAGTTCCCACTCAGGCAATTGATGAATTACCTGATGCAACCCTATTTCCAGTTAAGGTGATTCAAGACAAGGATTCATGCAGATATATTGTACTTTCTTCTTGAAGGTGTTTTACCAAGACAAATGGTAGTTACACAAAGAAAGAAACTTGCATGGAAAAGCACGTCTTTAACAGTAAGATGGGAGTTTTGTATAAAAAGGGAATTGATCATATTCTCAAGAGATGTGTGAAACATTTTAAGCAGAATGAGATATTATATGAA
The DNA here is from genome assembly GCF_014529385.1 of Adiantum capillus-veneris. Classification (NCBI taxonomy): domain Eukaryota; kingdom Viridiplantae; phylum Streptophyta; class Polypodiopsida; order Polypodiales; family Pteridaceae; genus Adiantum; species Adiantum capillus-veneris. The sequence continues at coordinate 28,362,110 of NC_140939.1, read as the reverse complement.
GCTCATTTAGGTAATGCAAGAGGATATTTTTCAAGAGGTATCACAACAAAGAAAATCTTACAAGCAGGTTTGTGGTGACCATCAATTTATAAAGATTCCCATCAGTTTGTAAAGACATGTCAAAGGGATGACAGACCCTTGAATGTTGATAGGATGCCTTTACAACCAGTTTTACCACTTGAACCTTTTAAAAAATGGGGGTTAGATTTTGTGGGCCCTGTGAAGCCAACAACAAAGTTTACAGGGAACAAATATATTCTTGTGGAAACAAACTATTGTACCAAGTGGGTAGAAGCACAGGCCATGAAAGACAATAGAGCAAAGAGTGTGGCTAAATTTCTTTACAAAAATATAATGACTAGGTTTGGATGTCTAGTGGAATTGGTTTTAGATCAAGGAGGACACCTTATTCATAAAGTAATCAGGAAGCTTACTAAATATCACCCCCTGATTATCCATAAGAAGTCCATAGTCTACTATCCACATGCTAATAATCAGGCAGATCCACTAACAAAACTCCAGTAGGAATTCTGAGAAGAATTGTTTGAGAGAACAAGAAAGACTGGGATACAAAATTATATTCAGCACTATGGGCATTCGGGACAACATTCCAAGTAAGTACAAGGATGACACCATTCAAGTTGGTGTGTGGTTTGGAGGAAATTTTTCAAATGAGGGAACTTGTTGTTCCTAGTTTGAGAATTGCAATTCAATATAAATTGTCAAGAGATGAGTCATCAGTTTGTAGACAGAGAAACTACTACAACTGGAAGACGTCAAAACTCAGGCTGCTTATGTAATTGAAGCTATCCAAAGGAGAAGACAGACTTATGTAATTGAAGCTATCCAAAGGAGAAGACAGACTTGGGTAGACAGGAATATCAAATACAAATCATTTTTCAAAAGGAGATTGGGTCCTAATGTATAATACCCGACTTGGCAGGAGGCCAGGAAAACTCACACTAAAGTATTTGGGTCCTTTTCAAGTTGCAGATGAGATAGGGGATTCAACATTTTTACTCACAAACTTTGAAGGCAGAATATTCCCTAAAGCACTCAATGGATTTAGACTGAAACCCTTTGTGGGCGGGAACCCTCATTTCAAGAGTAAGAATAATGATTATTTAAAGCATGTGGAAAATTTTATGGAAATTTACATGATTAATGCTGAAGACTCACATTGGGTGATTTCAAACTTTGAATTTAATCGTTACCCCAAGGTCATTTTGCCACAAGTTACTTTACAATCAACCTTCATGCGTTTTCTTTTATTCACCTTCTGTGTTTTGCTTCTCTGTGTAGCCATGTGTAAAAAACCTCTCATCATTGATGTCTCTTCTACTTCACCTTCTCAAAAGACTGATGAGCATGGTGTTGTGGGTACAAGAAGGTCAGCAAGGAAAGCTTTGCATACTGCTTAGGCCATTGTTGTTGCGGATGTACTGATTGATGAAGAGTTGTCTACACCTCTTGAAGAGTCACCACTCACCATGGAAGATGGTCCTGTTGATTACACATTCCTGGACATGAGTCTAGAGTTGGATTTTAAGGTAGTAGCACACAAGGAATGGCTCAAGAAGATAGGTCTCCTTTAGTATGCTATGCTGCCTTGGAAGCATTGAAGGAATAATCATTCTCTGATGACCTTGTTAAGCCATGTTAAAGACACTAAGGGTAACATATTTGGCAGTTTTTGGTCAAGCCCAGAGTTAATCTCTAAAGTGTTTTAGCTAAATTTCGAGGCTACATTTGTAGGAAGATAAATTTGTTGGTAGGGCTTCAGATGCTATTATGGAATCAGAGTTTGGGCAGGATCAAGGTGACAGAGGCTACTACCCAGTGAGAAAACTGCAGAACCCTTTCAGATTTCAGCAGGTCGAGTGGTATTTGGAGAAGGTATGTGTTTTGGTCAAACTTCAATATATCTCTAAAGAAAATTATGCACTTCTTCATGTTGTTGAGGTTGGAAGAAAGATAGGTTGGGATAGCCTACTCTTTCAAAGGATTGATTCAAAAGTTTTTCAAAAGAAGAAGAGAAAGGATAGATCCACAAATATTGGAAATTTTCTTATTGATGTACAAGTTCATGCAATAATCATGACAACTTTGGGGGGAACAACCTTAAGTGCTATAGAATTTGGGTGTTTACCCAACAAATATTCTTTTGGTTATGGGGAGCAGATTGAGAGCAATAGGGGTACACACAAGTGGCCAACATTTAGGCAGAGAACAAAAGGAAAAAGTTGTGGGATCCTCAAAGCCAAAACAAAGAGCCATCAAAAACTGAGCAGGAAGAAGAAGACATGTGGAAAATCTTGGGGTATCAGTTTGGTACTGATCAAGACACTTTAATGGAGACCCCATAACCCACTATCAATCTTGAAGCAGGTAGCCTTTTCTCTCCTAAACCATCCTTGAAATTGAAGAGGAAGAAAATGGACAGTCCTGCAACAGAAGCCAAATTCCTTCAAGATATTGTTAGAAAAATGGGGAAAGATACCATAGAGTATCTTTGTGGCTATGTGAAGGGAATGGAGTTACAACGGGTACCAAAAGTGGACCTTATTTGTAGTTTCGAGCTTGTTCATAGTCCATGAGATTAGAGACCATGTAAGGGAATTAGGGAGGAGCATGGAAGGGATTGGGAGCAATTCAAATTATCCCTAAAGGAGGAATAATTCATGGAGGACTTTGAAAGGGTTACAAAAAGAACTTTCTTAGCATGGGTTGCAAAGCCAAAAGGACTTTTCATCACTAAATTGTTGACGGAGTTTAAAGGATGCTATTCTGAGCTATCAAGAATAGAGCGAGGTACTTTGGATAGCAAAAATACTGAATTTTCTCTTCAAACTATAGGTATAAATTACAGGAAAATTTAGAGATACTTCTTGAAGACAAGAATATAGAAATAGGGTCTAAAGGTCGACTGGAAAGAGGGCGAGAATGCGCTCTCATTGCTTGCTAAGAGGCAATGCAGTAGAGACAAGATGGTGGTGAATGGTGCTATTTCTACCTCTAACATGTCAAAGATTCTGACAAAGCCTGTTATTGTGAGTCCAAAAGGTGACAATTCTATGTTTGATGAGCTTGTTTAGGGCATGCAAGAAATTAAGTTAAAGCTGACAAGAAAGGGAGACCTGTTGGGCAAATTTCCCAAAGCAAAGAAGAATTTGTACAAAGATGCATATGGTGTTATAGCACAGACCATGTCAAAAGGGTTGTGATGCTTTGAAAAGAGACCTTGTATTTTCTAAGGATGAAAAAAATGATCTGCCAGAGACAAGTATGCCATTACGAACTAACTTTGGAAAAGAAGGTATGCAAAAGTTAGTGGAGGATATGGCGATGAACAATCATGTCTATCTTTGTAGTGGAGGCTGCTACCTATGGTGTAAAGATAGAGATAATTTCAAATAAAGGGTCAAAGCCTACTTAAGATGTTTTTGAGGAGGTTGTTGATATCTTGTGGCCGTGTGTAGTGGCATCATCCAAAAAAGGAAAGGTAACTAAGCAAGTATTACATGAAGCTGGTGATTGCATATGACATACAACATGTTGGAATGATCCTCTTCTCTTTATCAGTGCATGCATATCTTGAAAAATTCCATAACAATGAAGCAATTCTGGAAAAGAAGCATAGATGTGAGAATGGGGATGCATGTCCCTCTACTTCAAATGGTGTTACAAGAGTTGGAGGAAGAAAAGAACCAAGACCTTCTTATGAGACTTCACCATAGGTGCCTCCTCCTCTTGAGGTTTCTATGGAGGATGCATCTAAGGGAAAGAAGAAAGATCAAGAAACATAAAAAACAAAAGGACCTGTGTACAAATTACAATATATTCTTTAAGCAGCCACAAACTTAAAGTAGGTATTAGAGGAAAAGATTTTGAATACCAAATTTGAGTTTACCTTGGGTGAAGGTCTTGGCACATCCAAGTGCAAGTTTCATGAGTAAATTATAGATATCATAAAAAGAAAGAGGCAAACTCTCACTGAGTCTATTCCTTCATAGTCTCAAGGTGAAGGAGAGTAATTGAAGGCACAAGGGGTACATGTACAAGAGAATTAATGTGATGATAGTGTGGTAGGATGCTACCAATCTTTAGGAAGAGATATGCATGCTAGATTTGTGGATGATGATGATGATGATGAAGATGAAGCCTCCCATACTAAGGCCACTACTCTAAAATTCATTGGGCAAGAGCTACAATGGAAACTTTGGTCAAGGTAGGAGATCTTCAGGAACAATATGTCACATTGATAGATCATGGATTCAAAATCAATATTATGTTTAAGAGTCTTTACATGAAGGGAAAGTGGCTGATAGACATAGACCATGGTTGGATGATAGAGCTACAAAAAACTCATCAAGAGATTTTTATAGGGCTTGTCCAAATGTGAAAGTGACCATTGGTAATGTTAAAGATGAGCAAAACTTCTTTGTGTAGGAGATGTCTCCCTATCCTCTTATCCTTCGCTAGCCACACATCACACCCATTTGCATGGAAAAAAGGTCTTGGATGATGGTTTTGCTTATACCAGGATAAAGAGTAGAGATAGAAAGCGAGTTGTGCAATTTTTTATTGTGGGTGTGAATAATGAGAGGAAGTACATTGATAGTCTTCGTGAGTATCCTCTACAAAGTCAAACAAAGAGTTCAAAGACTCCCGGGAGACAAGAGGTTTTGGCCATGTACCATCGTAAAGCGGCATTGCAATAGTACAAGAAGAAAAAGGTTCTCGCCTAACCCAAGGTACAAATATGCTTTTTCTACAAGGTTTCAAGGGTTAACAGAGCATGGTTGGTATGCTTTAGAGAGCTTAAGGATATGAAAAAAAGTGCATGACAATATGTATATAATGTACAAAAAGACACGAAGGAAAATGGTTTCATAGAGGATAGTGAATGCATTTCAGGTTTCTTTGAACAAGTTTCTCATGTAGATACTATGCTTGAGCTTGAGGCTAGAATGGATTCTAGCATGCAAGATGGAATCCAAGTTTTGGAAGTATGCTCTATAGAAATGTATGAAGTGATTAAGGCTTTTGAAGATCAAACAGATTTCAATATCAATGAAGGACCAAAAGCGCGAGTAGAGACCAAGTACAAATCCGTGGCAAAAAAAGTGAGACCAATGGCCTTACTTTTACCCCATCAGATTGTAGGAAAAATCTAGAACAGGCTTCTTTGCAGCCAAATCTCGGGGATCCAAAAAGAATCGGACATAATTTCACAATGGAATCTCTAAACAAACTAAAGCTTGGCTATGAGGAGTTTTTAACAAAAAAAAAGAAGTAGTGTTATTAAAGAAATTATTTCAACACATGGTAAGTCTTTTGCTTTCTAGTCACATGAGATAGGGTGTGTTGATCCTAGTGTTATTGCACGTATGGCGATTTTCATTATCCCTCATGTACCTTGGAAATTTTGTCCATTCTTGGTTCCAAAAGCACACTAGCCAAAGCTAATAGATTTTCTTGATGGGAAGATTGGCATGGGTATTTTGGAGCCTTCGTGTGCGACATAATCAAATAGGTGTTTCAATGTGCCTAAGAGGAATGGAGCTTTGTGTTTCATACAAGACATGCAGCCTATAAACAAGGCTACCATTATGAATGTGGGTATAGGACCAATTGTGGATGAATTTACAGAGGCATTTGTAAGAAGTTCAATTTATTGAATGGGATATCTCTATTGAAGGTACAATCAATTGTACCTAGATGTTGACAGTAGAGATCTAATAGCCATGAAAACACCTTTGGGACTAGTAAGGATGTGTACCTTACCTCACGAATAAATGAATTTAGTTGCACATATGATGAATGGGATGAACAAGGTTCTACATGACTTCATACCTCAAATCACAATGCCATTTCTTGATTATGTGCCCGTCAAAGGATGTGAAGACAAAGACAAAGATAAAATTATGGATTCAAGGGGGGGCTATAAGTTTGTTTCATACCATATCGAAGGCTGTGAAAAGATTTTATCAAGGCTGGAAGAAGTTAATCTTACCCTATCAAGACAAAAAATCTCATTTGGAGTTAATGAAGTGTTGATTGTGGGTATATGTGTGGTAGAAGGCCTAGTCCAAAAGAGATGGATGCAATCAAAAACATGAAAGAAACATGTACAAGTGTAGCTAAAGTTCAAATATTTCTTGGTACTTGAGTCTTCTATCTTATTTGGAATACCACATTATGCACATGAAGTAGATCCTCTTTATAGGTTGTTGATAAAAAATCAAAAGTTTCAATGGAAATAAGAGCACACAAAAGCCATGAGGAAGTTGAAGAATATACTTCTTTCATCACCGACCTTGAGAAAGGTAAACTACGCATGTGCAAGACATGTCATTGTGATAATGGACACGAGTCTTACACAATATATATGATGGGAAATAAGGCAATCTGATGATGAGGGAAAAAGGTATGTGGTGAGGTTTGGGGCTAAGGTTCTGAGTTTTTGCCAACAAGATTATTCCCAAATTTAAAAGGCATTATGGAGAGTGGTCATAGCATTGAGGTGTGACAAGAAGTACTTGATATGGGTGTCATTGGTTGTGGAAACTGGGTGTTTTTCACTTTTGGGAATGATTGCAGATTGTTCAGATTTTGACATTGCTATGGTCCAATGGATAGCCTACATAAATCCCTTGAATCTCAAGTTCAAGCACGTTGTAGGAAAGGACAATCCAATGGAAAATATGATGTCTAGTGCAAGATATGAAGACAAACAGGACATGATTGTTGAGGGAGATGATGTAGGCACAAAGTTTTACACTATTGGTCATGCAAAGAGTAATCATGCATGGTTTGTATATTCACTTAAGTCCTTTTCAGAGAAGCTATATGAGGGTGAATGGCTCTTGATAGGTCACTACTTAAGTACCTTGCAAAAGAAGGATGATTGGATTGATCAAGAATGTAAGAGGATAAGAAGAAAATCATATGGATACTTCTTGAGGGATGGCTAATTATGGAAGCATCCTAAAAAAAGAAATGGAACACCGTTGCAAGTATTGTGCAATAAGGATACTCATTAGGGAAATCTTGGACTCTCAGATGGGCCCCATAAGGACTTTGACTTTCTCCCTCTTGTCCAAAATAGGTGCATGGTAAAATTTTTACAAATGAAATCAAAACTTGTCAGACCTTTTGGATTTAGAATATACTCATCAAGATCTATCCATTGATATATAGCATGCCATCAGATTCCTTATATTCTAAAAGATTCCATTTTTTTATGTGACAACTCCGTCTTATAAATGGAATCTCTCCCCACATTTCAGCTTTAATGGGGAGGCCATAACTTCTACTAATCAACTCCAAATTTGTTGGAGTTTGGAGATTTAGAACCTAATTTCTAAGATCTTTCCAATGATATGTTGGTTGATAAGATTTTGACAAAGCATTTATGTACTTCACTGGGTTGCCCACTTTGGACAAGAGAGGCAAAGTCGAACCTCCTTATAGGGCCCCTTCGAGAGTCCAAATTTTCCTTAATGCAAGAAGAGATTATCAAGGAGTTCCATGAGAGTTCATGGGAAGAACATCAAGGTATATGGGCAACATTTTCCAAAGTAAAACAAAGGTATTGGAGGAAACGGATGTATAAGGATGTGACCGAGTTTGTGGAGCATTATGTGACATACCAAACGTATTCAAATGCACAGTATTATGTTGGGCTACAGCCTACTTATCCATTGGACGTACCTTACAAATGGGTTGTGGACTTGGTCATAATGCATTTGGGACTTTGGCAAGTGAAGTATTTGGTGCTTGGAAGAAAATATATGTCTAACCAAGTTGAAGAGCATGCATTAAGAATACAAAGACTGTATGTAAACTCCTTCTTTTATATGTGATCTATCACTATGGATGTGTGGGAAAAATAACTACAAACAAAAGAGAATTGGATGTTGAAGAAGCAAGGGAATTCTTCTCTAGGATTGACATCAAATTATCCTTAACTTGTTCTTATAGCCGAGAGGGCAATCATGGCAACAGTGAAAGAGGGTATTCTCCAATAATTAAAGCTTTGGATATGGCTTATGAAGGTAATCTTGGAGAGTTTCCAAGGGTACTATCATTTGCATTATGGACTGACCATAGGACACATAGTTCCTTGATCACTAGCTATATGCCTATTGAATTGATGTATGGTCAAAGACTTGTGATGCCAATCAAAGATGTAGTTCTTACATAAAATGTATTGTCATGGGAAGATGAAATGAGTAGATAATACCTTTTTGCATTGCACATATGGTAATAAAAAAGAAGGCCTGAAGACATTGAGCTTGCAAAAGTCTAATCAAAGAATGCAAGGTTAAAAAACAAAGACGGATTTGATAAGATACATAGACTCAGACCAAACTCTTTTGAGGAAGGTGATTGGGTGTTGGTGTACGATAGTATCCTTGAAAACCAACACTCTACAATAAGGAAGCTTGCAAGAGATGGCTTGGTCCTTATGTTTTTAAGCATGTGTGTGGAAATACAAATTACAGCTTGCATGAATTGGATGGGACAGAAATGAAAATTTCCATTGTAAGAAAAAGGACTACATTGTTCAAAAGAAGAGGGATGTTGATCCATTTGATACACAACCAAGTGAAGAGAATGATGGATCCAAATCTATGCACATTGAGGATGAAAGTGAAGATCTGGTGTCTGACCATGAGTTTTGATGCTTAGCAAATGGCACAATATCGGAGGATGTGCAAGGTTAGAGGGGGTGAAGTTCATGTTGTGGCATGTGCATGATGTGAAATAAAAATTTTCACCTCACTTTTGATGCTTTTTGATGCATGGGAATAAAAGCAATAATGTACACACTGTGATATGTGCGAAAGCAGATATTGTAGTTGTTGTCATGTATATACCTATCTGGAGATTTGTGGGCTTGTGTGTGGAGTTGTTGCATATTTTCCCACTTGATAACATGCCTAATTTGTTTTGAAAATGTACATATTCCAAGTGTTTCATGGTGGTACACTCATTTGGCCTACATAGGTTGATGCGGCCAAAAACTATCAAAAATAACAGTTGCTGACAGACGTCATCGTAAGATTGCATGGAAAGTGACACAAAATGGAAAATGATAAAAATTGATGCATATCTATGCTCTTTAAGCTTATATGAGTGATCCCACAAATTTAGGAATTTTTTCAACACTTATTTTTCACATAAAAAAAGGTATTTTGGTCAAAAATGGATAAAAGGCCCAACAATTGACACATCAACACATTTGTCCATGGAGAGAGAGAGAGAGAGAGAGAGAGAGAGAGAGAGAGAGAGAGAGAGAGAGAGAGAGAGAGAGAGAGAGAGCTTCTTGAGGAGTTAAACCTACAATTTTCCCCTTCTATGTAATTCACTTCATGGTTGCTCTATGAGTGAGTAGTGCAGTCCCGCCTCGCCTCTCTCTTCTAATTGATCTTGTGAGGGAGTGAGTTAGGGTTATCATGCCTATGGTAGATAGACCAATGAGGCATTCATCATAGTCAGGGCTTCACAAAAAATTAGGAATTAGAGAGAATGTACTCATTGAAATTGAAAATGGACTTGCTTGATTGGTGAGGATCATAGAGCCAATTACAAGCTAAGCATTATGGCCTTATATAGGCTCAAAAGAATTAAATGCTATAAAGTGATATGCATCACATGTGGAAAAAGGGTCAAACAGCATGTGGCTATACCAAATAGCATGTGACTATAAAGAAGCATGTGTTTAGAGAAATCTATGCAGTACAATGCATGCATGTACATAATGGTGCATGCTTGGCTTTAGGGGTTGTTCATGTATCGAGTGTAAGCTAAAGACTTATCCTAATAGATGCCCATATAAACTAAAGCTTACATGATGCATGAAATCTAATCGAGGAAGGTAATACGGGTTACATACGGTAACTGCATATGGCTCATAATATGAATCTAATGTAAGAGAGGGTAGGTCTTACCTCCAAACTTTGGGTTTGGGGTAGTGTTTAGAAACCAATTACAATACATCCTCATAATAGACAATATTGGCATACCCTTCTTTTTCTTCTTCTTCATCTTCCACAATGTGTACTTTGTTGAAGATGATGAAACAGGAAACAGAAAGAAGACAGCAACTCAGAGTAGGAAGAAGATGGAGAAGGAGAAGACACAGAGCTTGTGTACGAGATCTCTATAGTCTCTCTCTCTGTATTGGAATAATAGAGTATGTACAAACTCAGAGATACAAAGCTTATATGAAACCCTAAGAGATAAGGTGTCCTTTCACACCGGATGTCCAGGGGGAAAAACCCAGTGGGAGAAAAGTGCCCCTGATGAAGCGCATATACACACTAACACTACTACATGTCTACAAATCCCCCCTGTAGTGATAGTGTGAATCCGTACAAGGTAGCAGATCATCATGTGTATGAGAGTAAGCCCAAATCTTTTCGGAAAGCTTCAAACTTTTTTCGTGATAACGCCTTCGTAAATAGATCTGCAATGTTATCCTGTGTAGGACAGTAAGTTAGTGTGATCTCCCCTGCATGTAGCCTTTCCCTGACATAATGGTAGTGAACCTCTATGTGCTTTGTTCTTGCATGAAATACTAGATTCCTTGCAACTTCCATAGCACTCTGACTGTCAGTGAAAATGGTAGTGGGTGCCTGTTGACACTCACAAAGATCTGCCAATAACCTGCGTATCCATACACAATCAATTGTTGCCGTGAAAGCTGCCCTGTACTCAGCTTCACAAGTTGATGTAGCCATTGTGGGTTGCTTCTTGCTTAGCTAAGATATACATGCATTTCTCGAGAAAAAACAATTGCCACTTGTGGAATGTCGTGTGTCAAAATCACCAGCCCAATCTGAATCGCTGTAACCAAGAAGCTGCATAGAACAGTGCTTTCCATACATATCCCCCCTTGGAAAGAACATGGCAAGATTAGGGGTACCTGAAAGGTAACGAAGTATGCGCTTCACAGCCTGCCAATGATGCATACCTGGGGTGTTCATAAATCTGCTTGCTTGTGAAACCCCAAATTGAATGTCTGGACGAGTGTTGCCTACCAAATATATCAAGAAACCAACCGCTGCTGCATAAGTATGTACATCAAAAGGTTCTCCAGCATCGTGCATGCTCAACTTTGATCCAGTTTCTACGGGTGTAGAGATTGGCTTACAATTTTGCATACCAAACTTGTCCAAAATTTTATGCAAATATTTTGCCTGCAACATGTATATGCCATCCTCTGATTGCACAAACTGAATACCCAAGTAATAATGTAGCAAACCAAGATCAGACATCTCAAAGGTTTTTCTCAAAGCATCTTTAAACGCTTCAATTTCATCTGCACTATTGCCTGTAAGAAGCATATCATCCACATAAAGTGTTAGCATAATGAGAACTCCATCTCTCTTTTTGACATACAAAGTACTTTCTGTTGGACTATTCTGAAATCCCTGGCCAATCAAATAAGTATGTATCTTCTCATACCATGCTCTTGGAGCCTGTTTGAGACCATACAAAGCTTTACGCAATCTACATACCTTTTGCTCTTGACCTTTTACAACAAAACCACTTGGTTGACTTACATAAACTTCTTCCTGCAAATCACCATTCAAAAAAGCAGTTTTGATATCCAACTGATGCACTTTCCAACCATGATGAGCAGCAATTGCAACTAGTGATCTAACTGTGGACGCACGAGAAGTAGGAGCAAAGGTTTCATCATAATCTATGCCTTTCTGTTGCGCATAGCCTTTTGCCACAAGCCTTGCTTTGTACCTGTCAACAGTACCATCTTGTTTCCTTTTTACCTTAAAAACCCACTTTGTACCAATAGGCTTTTTACCTGTAGGCAAGTCCACTAGATCCCATGTATGATTTTTATGAATAGAATCAATTTCTTGCTGCATAGCATCTTTCCACTGAACACACTCTAAAGCTTGTTCAAATGAATCACGCTCATCTGCATCACAAAGAGTGCTAAAGCAAGCCAAATCTACTTGCTCTCTGCCAAAAGTAGTACCAACACGTGTTTTTCGTGGCAACGGTGCATCCAACTTGCTATCCTGCAAAGTTTTCTGAACCCATTTAGGCAAGGTTCTTTCTTCCCTGAGAACTTCTTGCTCTTCACGCACAATTTCCTCTACATCATGAGGTGTCACATGCTGATCAAAAGATTGATCAAGATTATCAACCTGTTGTGATTCTTGATTCTCCACAAAAGAAGGAAGCAAACCTTCAAATACATCATGTGTCTGCATATGAGGTACATCAAAAGCAACCATAGGTTGAGCAGTAGTTTCTGCAAAAATTACATCACGACTTTCAAAAATCTTGTTTGTAGCAGGATTGTAAAGTCTATAACCTTTACTTCCACTATTGTACCCCACGAATATACATTTGATTGCCTTATCATCAAGCTTCCCACGTAACTGCTGAGGGATGTGAGCATAAGCAAGACAACCAAAAACACGAAGATAACTGACTGAAGGTTTTCTGTCATACCAAGCTTCATATGCAGTAATGGTCTTCAAGGCACGAGTAGGACACATGTTCAAAACATGTGCTGCACAAGCAACTGCCTCCATCCATAGCTTATGAGGAAAACTCTTAGCCTTGAGCATATATCTAGCCGTCTCCATTAAAGACCTGTTCTTCCTTTCTGCAACACCATTCTGTTGTGGTGTGTATGGCATAGTGCATTGGTGTTTAATGCCTTTCTTTCCCAAAAAATCCTTAAATGCACCTGACATGTATTCACCTCCTCGATCGGTACGAAGAGTCTGTACTTTGCAACCTGTTTCATTTTCAACCATGGCGACATAATGTTGAAAAACTGCAAACACATCTGACTTTGCTTTGAGTGGATACACCCAACAAAACCTGGAAAAGTCATCAATGAAGGTCACAAAATAAAGGTTGTTTCCTATAGATGGCATCCTCATAGGACCACATACATCACTGTGTACAAGCTGCAACTTTCGTGTTGCTCTAACTGAACCATCCTGCGAAAATGCAAATCTGTGCATCTTTCCAAGAACGCAACCTTCACATACATGTCTTGGTGGCATCTCCAATAAAGACAAATCATGCACCATATTATGACGTTGTAAAGTCATCAAACTGCCATAACCAACATGCCCAAATCTAGCATGCCACAACTCAACATCCAGCATGGCCTGAGTCTTTGTTTCTGCAATACATACCTGAATCTGCTTTTCATAACGATCTAGTACAAATAGTCCATTTTCTAGCGTACCTGTAGTGATAAGAGAATAACCATCCTCTCGATCTCGTACAACACATCTGTCATCCTCAAAAATGACCCAAAGACCATTTTTTGCAAGAGAGGATACAGACAACAAATTCTTCTTGATCCCTGGAACATATAAGACATCTGGCAAGCATAAATCTGAACCATCTGAAATGGTAATCAAAATCTTACCAACGCCTTTGATTGGATAAGAAGCATTATTTGCACATGTCACCTTCTTTCCTGCTGGAGCTGCATCCAATGAACAAAACAAATCCTTCCTTGAAGTAATATGCCTGGATGCACCACTATCAAAGTACCAAATCATTTGTGTCTTTTCAACACTGTAAGCAAAAAAATCTGAACATACTATGAAAGCATAAGAATCCTGCACAAAGTTTGCAGACTCTTCTTTAGCTGTAGAAGAATCACCAGAAGCTGAAACAACCAAACTTGACTCTTTCTTCTTTTCTTTAGCAATTCGCTTTTTACACTCACTAATGTAGTGACCAGGTTTCTTGCAGTAGTGACATTTACCTTTCTTCTTGGACTTGTCGGAATCACCTTTAGACTTCTCTGAAGACTATCCTGCATCAGACTTGGAGTGATGAGCACTCTCTTTATCCTTGTTTTTGTTATGTACAACAAGAGCATGATCCATACCATCCACCTGTAAAGACTTGTTCTTACGTGATTGATCCTCTTGCAATAGCAAAGCCACTAACTCTTCAAAATGAAGAGGGTCGGGATTAGCTCGCAAAGACAGAGTCAAAGAAGTCTGAAAATTCAAATAAGATGGTGGTAGTGAATTGAGTGTTTTGGAAACTAAGTCCTTCTCTGGAATCACTTCATCAATGCTAAGCAATTGCTCTTTAAGATCCCTGATTTTTGTAAGATGCTCGACAATATCGTCACCTTCGTCCATCTATATTTTGTCAAGTTGTTTCTTCAAAAACTCTATTCTGGCAGCGTTTCTTCCTCCAAACATAGCTTGCAGAGTGTTCCAAGCATCCTCAGAAGTTCTGCAAGATTTGATATGTGGTGTGATTGTCCTCTTTATGGTTAAGGCAATCACATCCATAGCCTGTGCATCTTTAGTATCCCATCTCTTTTGCTCTGGAGTGACTTGTGAGGGTCCTGCACCAACAGCTCCACCACGACCAGGCGTGGCAGGTGCAATGCTACCTGGACGAACTTCATCTCTAGATACATAATCCCACAATCCTTTACCAAACAAAACATTTTTGGCCATAAAAAACCAAAGAGAATAGTTGGTACCATCCAATTTGTCTTCGGATGTAAACGCACCAAAAATCTCTTTCTCCGTAGATTGAGCCATACTATAGGTGCACACAAGAGAGCAAAAGAACCTCCAAGAGATTCACAAATCTCCTCTCCAATGCAAGCAAAACTCTACACAAAATCTTAGCACAAAGCTAAAACAAGCTGCTTCCCAAAAGAACTGTTTACTTGAAGAAAATCTGTCAAAAAGCACACCCTCTTGATCTAAATGCCTCCGAAAAGTAACTTCTGCTACGCTGCTCAGAACAAAATTCTGAGGGCTCGAACGGCTTCGAAAGGGGGATAAAACCGCAGGTCACCTGTTCAGAATACTCCCGGAACATCGAGGATGCTCCCACGAGCAAATTTTCCGAAAACTGTCTAAAAACTGCGATTGCGCGCGCGGACGCGAAAACGCAAGTAGAGGCTCTGGAAATCACCTCGCTCTGATCCCAATTGTTGAAGATGATGAAACAGGAAACAGAAAGAAGACAGCAACTCAGAGTAGGAAGAAGATGGAGAAGGAGAAGACACAGAGCTTGTGTGCGAGATCTCTGTAGTCTCTCTCTCTGTATTGGAATAATAGAGTATGTACAAACTCAGAGCTACAAAGCTTATATGAAACCCTAAGATATAAGGTGTCCTTTCACACCGGATGTCCAGGGGGAAAAACCCAGTGGGAGAAAAGTGCCCTTGGTGAAGCGCGTATACACACTAACACTACTACATGTCTACATACTTTACCTTTGTAATCTCTAGGATTCTTTGAATTCTTTACACTATCTTTGAAGAAAATTCAAATGGGTGTATGTCGCTTCTTTGTTGCAATGAGGGCACACCTTAACGTGGAAGCAATCTTGTAATTTATGGTTTTTTTTGCCACAATGTAAGCAACCTTAACCATTTATACAAATGCATTATTTTGAGACCTTATGTAAGTGCCAATTCTCTTTTCTTCCTCTAGAAGTAAATTGATGACATCTTCAAATTCAAGAATGGGATCTTTCTCTTTGAGCACAGTGACAATGTTATCAAAGTCTTTGGGTAGGGATTTAATAAGGCTGGCTATTTTATCCTCATCTAGTACTTGTACCTTGGCATAAATAAGTTGAGTTGAGATAACCTAAAGTTTCTTGACAAGGCTAGCGACATCATCTTGCTCTTGCATTGTGAGACCGTAAAGTTAAATTTTGAGGCTCATTTTGGAGTGATTACCTTGAGCATTGAAAAGAAACTCTAGGGTTTCCCAAGCATGAAGCATGGATGTAGCATCATCTATGTGGTAAATGAAGTAATCTTCAAGCACAATGGTGATGATTCCAAGTCCCTGCTCATCTTTGGCTTGTTGTTGAGCATTCAAGGTTTGTGTCAACGCTTCCCACGAACTAGATGGCGGTTTACAATGCTCTAGAGATCCTTTTCTAGAAGCATCCCCTTTACCTTCGTCTGTCAAGTGTGAAACCCGACACTATTGAACTTTTTGATGTTTTAGGTGGACATTTTGTGCATGTAGGGGAGTTTTACCAAGCAACTTGGCAGTGTCTAGACCCTTTTACAAATGAGGAAGTGCAATGGGTGGAGACTATTAGCTCAAATAGGGCATGTACAAGAGTTGTGGGTTTCAATTTAAGAGGAAAATCAATTTGAATACAAGCTAAAGATTATGTAGTTATGCTTTAAAATTGAAGAGAGTAGTGGGTGTTTTCTTAGGAACTTTTATGTTGTTGCTTTGTTGTTGTGGGAACAAAGATTTATTGAGGGTGGTGTGGTTAAGTTTTTGTGATCAAGGTCTTGGTGGGAGCACCACTTAGGCATTGGGGAGCCGGTGAATGAAAACAGGCAGAGGAGTTAGCTAAACAGGCAATCGGGGCAGCTTGAGTAGCGGGCATGAAGGGGCTGATGATCAAACTGTAGTGCGGTTGGTCAATGACAAGAGTAGTGAAACTTTTTAATGCAACAAGGGGAAGTGCTCGGCAAGCAATGTTGTGCAGGGCCTTAGCAAAGTGATGGTGAGTGGGACTACAAGGCCAACCAAGTAATGGAGCCTTGGGGTGGATAAATTTTGGATCTACACCTTACGAGTAAGCAAACCAAAGAAGAATTTTTTAATTCCTCCCAAAGAAACACTAGAAGCATTAAGCAAGCTTGAAAAGATGTTGAAAAGATTGCAAGTAGCATAGGCAACAAATCTTGGAGGCCTTGAGGATTTTTGAAGCCAAAAACATCAATTGCAAGGTAGAGCTAAAGGGGGCTAACAAAAGCTATTAGCATAGCATTTTGTAAAGATCACGTACTGCTGCATTCAAGGAATGAGGCATCTTGGAAGTAGCATAGAAAATTAAGCAAGGGAATTGCATAGTTTTTCCAAGAAAAAATCTTTTGCAAGGGGCTAGTAGTGAAGGCCGTCAAGTACACAGCCAGAGAGATGGTCCGTAAAAAGCCTTCAAAGCAAGCTTTAGTGCATATGAAAGATTGAAAAAGGCCACTACACCCACACATATATTGCAAATTTCAATTAACGCTCTCAAGCAAGGCAGTGCGACTCAGAGAAAATGGAAAATTTCTTATAGTAATGCACACACGATCAATCAAGAAAGTCAAAATTTAAAAAAAAAACACACATCCTAATTCTTGAGCTTAGTTAGGCTATTCCTAAAGAGTTATGAATCAATTTAGTGCTTAAATAGAGAGAGAGAGTACTAAATCAGGCATAGGGATCTAACTAAAGTAATTAGGAGATATTAATTACTTACAAGCACTAATACCACCTGTAATGCATATGGTGGATAGACCAACGAGGCATTCATCATAGTAAGAGCTTCATAACAAACTAGGAGCAAATGGATTAGAGAGAATATACTCAATGAAAATCAAAATGGACTTTCTTGATTGAATAGGATGAGAGAGCCAATTATAAGCTAAGCATTACGGCCTTATATAGGATCAAAATGGAAGGTGGCATTAAATGTCAGAAAGTGATATGCATCACATTTGGGAAAAGGGTCAAATAGCATGTTGTCAAAGTGCACAATCCTCCGGGGTTGACCAGGAAAGCGTCAGGATTTTGGTCGTAGATGGATAGACTTGAACCAAGGGAAAGGAGTGCAGATAGGGACACATTTAGGGTTAATAAGAGAATATAGTGGTGCTTAAAGATAAATTATGGGAGATGGACACGGATCATAACACTTTTAAAAAAAATTGAAAGCAATAAGAAGTCACAAAATTGGTGTTGAAACCCAACAAAAGCTTCAATAGTGATCCTTGATAACGCTATTACAAATTGATTGCATACACCATCGATATGCCTCTCAATCTACAACTCTTTAATCAAAAATCCTCAAGTTCAAAGCAACCTGTGAATGTATGAATGACAGCTCAAACCAAGAATCCTGGTTTAGCTTGATGAATATCTTGAACTTCTCCTCTTTACAAGATTCCCAAAGAAAAGAGAAAGAGATTCCCATTCCCCTCCCTCCTCCTCTAATGAGTCCTTGAGAGAGATGGTGAAAATATATCAAAACCTCTCCTCTCTACTCCCTTTTGTTCACCCTTGCTCTCTAATTATGCTCCTCAAAGTGTCAGGAGAGATCTTGAGAGAGAGATTTGAAGAAAACTTAAGAGATAGAGCCAGTGAGAGAGATGACACTATTTTATGAGAGCTCCAAGAAGAGCAAGAGACCATCCCCTGAGATTTCCCTCCATCATTAACTCCCTTTGCTTGTCGTTCTCCTCTTCTCTATCTCCACCCACGTCTTTGAGGTCCTAAGAGCACGAGATGAAGAGCTCCTTCTACTACTATGGGGAAACCATAGCATGAAGATAATAATGAATTAAAAAAACCTTTACGTCCATTACATTAGCAGAATCCATTAACAAACAGCATTCAGCACATACACAATAATCAAGAATCTTTCAAGCGACTTTATTTTTTAATACGAACTAAAAACTAAATATGCAGGAAGACAAGAAGCTGACATTGCATAGGGCGTCAATCTTCTCCTTATCCTTCATTCTACACGTTCAAAACATTACAATCATCAGAGAATAACCCTTTTTTTAGATGAAGAGGTTTGTTCCTTTTCACACTACAATTACGGACCATGTCTTGAAAAAACTACAAACACTCAACTAAAAACATAAAACTACTCCACTTTGGGTTTAGCAACAGGCACAGCCCGGAGGTCAAAAAAATTTCACAGCAAAAACTTTTGACTCGATTCTTGCAAATCCTTTGTTCAAAAAAACTCATTGCTAATAACTAAATAGAGTGCAAAGTGAAGCTTTAACCTCAGATCTCTACTGTCAACATCTAGCTGCAATTGATCGTGCCTTGAATAGAGATCTCCCATTTAATAAATTGAAATTCCTACAAATGCCTCTGTAAATTCATCCACAATTGGTCCTATACCCACATTCCTAATGGTAACCTTGTTTACAGGCTGCATGTCTTGTACGAAACACAAAGCTCCGTTCCTCTTAGGCACATTGAAACGCCTATTTGATTATGGCACGCACGAAGGCTCCAAAATACCCATGCCAATCTTCTCATTAAGAAAATCTATTAGCTTTGGCTAGTGTGCTTTTGGAACCAAGAATGGACATAGATTCCAAGGTACATGAGAGCTAATGAAAATCGCCATAGGTGCAATAACACTAGGATTAACACACCCTATCTCATGTGGCTGGAAAGCAAAAGCCTTACCATGTCTTGAAATAATTTCTTTAAAACACTTCTGATTTTCTTTTGTTAAAAACTCCTCATAGTCAAGATTTAGTTTGTTTAGATATTCCATTGTGAACTTATGTCCAATTCTTTTTGAATCCCTGAGTTTTGGCTCTAAAGAATCCTATTCTAGATTTTTCCTACAATCTGATGGGGTAAAGGTAAGGCCATTGGTCTCGCTTTCTTTTCCATAGTTTTGTACTTGGTATAGAGGAGTGTAAATAATCCTTTAAAAAGTTGAAAAGAGCACTCATATCCGCTCTAGTCTTGAAAGCACCGGATTGGAAAAAGAACTTTCATGTTCATAGCAATGCTTCGGCATTTGCTATTGGATACATCTTGGCCCAACCAAGAGAAGGAACCAGTCTGCTATGCCAGTAGGTAGCTTAATAGTGCTGAAAAGAACTACATAGCCACAAAGAGAGAAGGATTGGGGATGATATATGTTGTTAAGAAATTTTTGCATTATCTCCTTGCAAACAAATTCGTGTTTTTCATCGATCATCATACCCTCTTATATCTCGTAAACAAACCATGTAATATCGAAATAATTTTATGATGGTTTATAATACTGCTAGAGTTTTACTGTTGTGGTAAAAAAAGGAAAGACACATCTACGAGCAAATCACCTGTCCGGACTACCAAACGGAGAAGCTCCAGAAGGGATAGACGATGACATCCTTGATTCATATCTCTTCAATGTTGAGACGGTACCAAAATGGTCTCAAGAGATAGTCAGTTTACTATCCTATGGAGGAGAGGTCAATAGAATAGGACAAGAAAGTAAAAGACAAACGGTTCAACAATCACGATATTTCCAATTGCTTGCCGGACGTTTTTATCAGTTGGGCTAGGATAACATTTGGTTGTTATGCATAAATCTAGTGGAATATGATTGTTATCTTTTGGAATCACATATCTAGGACTTAGCATTTCATTGCTCGCAACAAAAAACATACCAACACTTGCAACAATTAGGAGTTTATTGGCTAAATATGTGCATTGATGATCATGAGTACATCACTAATCGTGCAACCTACAGGTCAAGCCCACCAGTAGAACATCCTACATTGTTTTGGGTGATAATTGCACCAAAATGAAGCCAGTACATTGTTGACTATATGACCACAAGAACAACTAACCACAAGCCAGTACATTGTTGACTATCTGACTATCTGACCACGAGAGCATTTTCGGAACATACCTCTAGGGCACGACAATGGGCTGTGAAAATGGAGGTTTGCAATTTTGTACTAATTGAAAATCAATTGTATAAGAGAGGAAAAGACAATCAAATCCAATATGTGCTACTGAAAGCAGGTATTTGCCAATCCTAGGTCAGGCATATGAAGGACTCAGTGGAGGCCATTTCTTAGGGGATAAGATGGCCAAAATATTCTTAATCGTTGGAATATGGTAGCCTACATTATATATGGACACTAAAAAATATGTTAAGAGATGCGATGTGTGTTAGTGTACCAAAGTACCAATGAGGAGAGATGAGATTCCTTTTATGCCAATGATGGGAGCGGAGCAAGAGATTTTGCTAAGTGGGGTATTGATTTTGTGGGACCAATTTCACCCCCCTCTTACAGAACTCATGCCCAATATACAGATTATCTTACAAAATGGGCATAAATGTACTATGGGCACCCTCCGTTCAGATTGAGGGGGGGGGGAGAATATATCTCATGAATTTAATGTATTTTTGTCTAGTCGTGGGCTTAAACACCAATGTACATTGCCATATACACCTCAGCAAAATGGTGTTTCTGAAAGGAAAATCATGTCGCTTATGAAAATGGCACGATGTTTGGTCAAAAGTTAAGCTTTGCCACGTAAGCTAAGGTCACACAAAAAGCTGATGCAAGAACCACTGCATAGTTTCTATACAAAAATATATTTGTTAGATTTGGCTTACCCATAGAAATTGTTAGTGATTGTGGCACACATTTGCTTAATGAAGTTATTGAAAATCTATTGGAAAAATTCATGGTGGTTCACAAGAAGTCTACTCCATACCACCCACACGCTAATGGATAGGTTGAAGCTACCAATAAGATTCTATGCATGGTTTTAACCAAGATACTATTTGACTCAAGAGGAGATTGGGATCATCAAGTACATGCCACACTGTGGGCTTATCAGGTAACATACAAAACCTCAATTGGGACAACACTATAAAACATGGTGTTTGGTCCTAATGCTATCTTGTCACTATAGTTCATGATCCCCACTCTATGAGTAGCTAAACAACTTGAATGGACAGTCCATGAATTGTCCACTAGAGTCAATGACCTGGAGAAACTAGATGAGCTTTGTCTAAAGGCCATAGCCTCTATCTACGCTCAAAAAAGGCTACAAAAGGAGTTTTTTTACAAGCATGTAAGCTCAAAAGAGTTTAAAACATGAGACGATGTCTTGGTTTACACATTGAAGCAACATGAAAAAAAACTTAAAAAGTGAGTGGTGATCCACTGATATATCACCAGGTGGAGCCATCAAGATTGCTATATTGGAGGGTGAGGAAATATCGAATTGGATTAGTGGGTAGTGGCTTTGAAAATACCATCTCCCACTAACCCAGAACATGCTTTAACAAATCCATGGGGAAAGGAAACGCTCTCAGAAAAAGCAACGGGTTGTAAAATAATCTCAAGAAGAAGCCAAGGTGCACTTGGCAAAATGGGAGCTTCTACGACAACAACAACAGAGTAGACCACCAATACGGATCAACGTGATCAAAGTGATTGACTTTGAAGAGAACCATACAGTAGACCTAACCATAAAAGTCAAGCTTGGAAGTAATCAAATGGAGGGCAAGGCAATCATAGATTCCAGAGCTCAAGAAAACCTCCTTTCCTACAGCCTATACAAGCAGCTGACACTTGAAGGGTAGCTTCAACCGACACATCATGGCATTCAAAATAATTCGGAGCACTCAATCAAATCCATTGGATGGGTAGTGATACATGTACAATTCAATCAATATATCTACCCACACAAATTTTATGTGGTAGAAAATAATCTAGCAAAGCATCCATTGTTATTGGCCAGCCATGGCAGCGAAAGTATAATGTACAAATTGGTTGGAGATCTAATACAACCAATATTCAGCACAGAACCAAAAAACAAGTAGTTCCCTTTGCAACAAAAAAAAAAACGACAACCAGTTGGTGACTAACCTACCAACTAAGGACAACCAACCCTTATGTACAACAGGTAAGACATGGCTTCATGGTCATTACTACTGCAGAGCCAAGTAACGAGAATAGTCCAAAGAATCTATTCCACAAAACCACCAAATAGTAGCCACCATAGCAGTCACCAACATCACCGAAGCAAGTTTGGGTAAAGAAGAAACTAGTTGCACAAGTTAAGCCTACCCAGCGTCAAGCTACCTTGAAGAAGATAAAGGAAAAACTGCGACAACAACCCCAAAAGTATAATCAGGCATGGGTGCTGAAGAAATTTCTTGTTAAACAAGGTAATCAAGAGCAAATCTAGATACCAAAGCGGCACAACAAGGAACTCCCTATGAGATCAACCTCTCAGAGCACACCAAGACCAAGGTCAGATGCTCCAAAACTAGTGGTGTAACAAATTTGGGTACCCAAGCTACTACAACAAGCTCTAAAGAGCCAAACAAAAAATTGGGTACTTAAGCAAAGACCAACACACAAGCCACATGCGGATTACAGTTTCAAACAAGATTGTCAACAACCTTGGAAACACATAACCAAAGTACCAAAGCAGCCACTGTCATTCAAAAAGCAAAGGGCACACTTAGAGAATTTGTTATTTTGCCACTATTTTTTGGGTACTAACTTAACAGGAAACCTCCACATTGAATGGCAATAAGAACATCACTTATACCCTCCTCTTGCACATCATTAAGTTTTCCTATGCATTGACCGAGTATGCATATAGGGTTGCAATACATGGCCGCCATAAGCATCGCTTGGTAACCTATGCACAACACATATCCGAGGGTGATACACCGTCCTCCGAGATGACTTCGACTAAGAGGGGGGAGGCATTCTCAATGCGAACCCAAGAAGAGTACTAAAAGGGAACTGCTTTCTATGACTTTGGGTTTTGATTGCGTTTGATTGCAAAAATTTGTCGAACCCAAGTATATATGCCCCTATCTAATGTGATTCAACAGAGACATACGGACAAAAGTCGGTAATGAGCCTCTAGGTGTGTGTATATATGTAAAAATAGCAATTTTCATGCATAAAAGTTAGAAAAACGGAGCAATCAGACCAAAATATTACGGATAGTTGTACATAACGAGTTTTTTGTGTTTTTTTAATATATTTTGATGTATAGGTATTTTTTGAGTTACTTTAGTTATTTTCCTTCTATTTTTACTAATTTCTTGGAAAAGAATAAAAAAAAATAGAAAAAGCAAGTGAGATGGAGTCGGAATGACAAAAGAAAACACATGAATGATCAACACATAAAGGACATCATATGGTGAATCCAAGGCACAATTATGGAAAAAAGTTGTGGAAGCTCAATCTGGCCAGTTTTTAGACGAAAAGAAACATTATTCAGTAATGGGTCAAACGGAGTCCAAATGGGGGAATTTTTGAGCTTATAGTGCATTTCATGACGAGATAAGAGCACATGTCAACTTTCATGCCAAGTGGTCCGGGAACTCCAAATATAAGATATTTTGACCTCATTTATTCTCTCATTTCTACTTTTCACAATTAGAGAGAACTAGAGAGAACTACAGGCACGAACTTTCTACGGCTTCATACGACACACATGGGACACTAGTCGGCATCAGGTATGAGAGGTAGGCTCCTCACCATGTGCCCTACATGTTCTATGCTTACTTCATCGCGCAAAAGACTGACGAAAACGGCAATGTGGCACTACGGGGAAGAGACCAAAAAGAGGCCATAACGCAACAATCACTAACCCAATAGCTATGAGACTTGATAGGATAGGGGGATAACCCTAGACTAGGGGAACACTTCTATGCCCTCCTATATTGATTTAGACTAGTCAAAAAACCCTAACTTCCTGGAGCCTACTACCAAAATTCACGAATAGGTGCTCCTCAAGGGTACCTACCTCCAGAGTCAAACTACCAGGAGTCGTTCAAAACATCAAGCTAGGCTTTGGACCCACAAAGTTTCATTTGGCTTTCACAAATGGTGTGTTTGTTTCCACCAAACTTCACGAGCATCACCGACATCTCAGCAAGAAAACTTGTCACCGACCATCTCAATCCAAAAAGACGTTATTTGAGCGACAAATCGCCAAAAAAAGGTATTTGTAAGGCCAAATGGTACACCAAAGTCATGGGAAGATTCCCTTCGGTATCCACCATCCTGGGAGATGGATCTCAAGAGGAATCATTGCAAGAAGTCGTCTCCAAATGAAGAAATCCTTTTCAAAAACTGAAATGCCAAACAAGGAGTTTCTAAGCTAGACATTTGACTTTTTAAGTTGAGAACTAGCTAGTAGGGCTTAGGGCACAAGCACAAAACACCCAAGGAATCAATCTCACTTTCTATCAAGGAAGACATCATACACGTATGATGTCTCACAGTTTGATTTTGTACGAATATCAATTACCTGACTTCACAAACTCATTTGCATACCCTAAACATAAAGCACATAAGATTTCATAAGATTTGGAGATGATTAGGGTACTCAAAACCCAAAAAACACAAAGTACTGGCCTAATAGCATAATTTGACTTTGGAATTACCAAAAGTGCTCCAAATCAAGTGAGATTTTACAAAAAGCAATCACATAGCGTATACATCATGCCCCAATCCTCAAATATACAGTTTGCAAAATGAGACATCGTATGCATATGATGTCTAGACCTATCACAAAGGGTTTCTGTCACTATTTTGGGCATCCTGATTTGTGAAGCATGGTACATATAACCTCCACACCCAATTGGGGCACCTTTGGGCATGTTTTGATCACCACCCTCATTATTTTCCCAATCAAAGTGTCCTAAAGCCATTCTATGGCCTTGAGCACATAAGCACTAGTCTAAATTCATAATTGCACATATCAGAGCAATACACACATCAGGAGCTACCTCTGGACCATGTTTGAGCCAAAAATGCCAACGTAGACATCATACACGTATGATGTCTAGACCCCTTGAATTGACATGCTACTGTGATTTTGGACACTCTAACACTTTATATACATCATTATGAGCTCCTCATCAAGTTTTCATCACATTTGGGTATCTTCTAAACTCCACTTACCCAAAAAGAAAAAATCTTGATGTACAAACCCCTTCAAGTCCTTTGACACCCACTCACAAGCTCGATTTCAAATCTCAATCCATGGACACCATGCACATGCTATACACAACTTACCCAAGGAGTTTCATGTTGTTTTGCATCAGCAGGAGACATCATACACATATGATGTCTTTTCTCTCATACAAATGCCAAACTCCACAACGTTCATCATGAGCATGTTCACCACATAGTACAAATGCCGTGCATTCAATTTGGACAAGTTTGAGCAAGGTTGTGACCACTTGAGCTTTAAATCAAAAATCTTGGCAAGAGACACGTTCTATGGCCCCAAACACATGACGTGTCTCCAAATAAGGATGCTACAGATGAAGTCTAGGCCAAAAATATCAACACAGACATCATACGCATTGTCGTACCGCTAAATTTTTTAAAGTTTGACAATCTTATGAACAATACGAGATTCTGTTATGCTATCACATTGATTGAAATGTATGCTAATTGTGGGTTTTGGGGCCATCAAATCTGGTTGATGCATGTAGGTCAAGATGGAAAGAGTCCGTCAAAATGCAATTCAATAGGCAAAAATTATAGTGCTCAACATGCTTTCCATGACTGTCTTTACGGCTTGCCAAATAGAGTTTGGACAAAAAAGTTATGGGCAGTTTTGCTCAGGCCGAGTCTACAATTTTTGAGTCGGCTTCAAAATGGGTGCCAGGTGATTAGATTTAGCTTGCCAATTTTTTTCTTGATCTTTTGACATGAGATTCCTTATATGCTTTGAGGCACTCGGAATGGGCTTAAATTGACCAAATTATGCTAATTTAGTCAATAATGCATGAATATGCGAGCTTTGTGCGACATTGAATAGGGAAATACAGTAAAGAATGGTTTAATTTGATAAAATGTGAGTAGATGATGCTTTTCCACCGACGATGGCATGGTAGCTCAGAGGTCCATTGGTGGACTTGAGGGTGCCGAGTGTGTGCTCCACGTGAGCATTTACTGAGAGGCAAAAGCAAAGGAAATTCGGCTAAGTGTGCAATTGAGGGAATGAGTATGTACATGAAAGGGAGTTGTGGATCGACATGCAGATGGGCGCATGTACTGGGTAACAATATCTAAAGGGGAGGGGAGGGGAGGGGGGGTGGGGGGGTGTTTTCAGGCAAAGAAGGGATGAGAGAGGAAGTGCCTGTAGGAGTGCTATTGACAGGGAAAGAATGAAAAGTGAAGAATTAAGGAGCAAGGAAATAGGGAAGTGAAAGAAGAGAAAAGGGAACAAGGTGAAGGAAAACGTTTTTCTTTTCCTTTTCCTTCTTATGCAGGAAGATGGACAGCTTTTGGAAAAGAGCAAAGCTCTGTTTTTCTTTGTATTTGGCTTTCTCAACAACAAAGAAAGGTTTCACACCAGTAAGCTTGGGAGAAAACAAAGGGCAAGGGCTTCAGGAAGGAGCTTCGAGCGAGTTTGGCAAGTGAAGGAAATTGAAACCTTTTTTTTTCAAACTCCCAGAATTTTTCTCTCTCTTTCTCTCTTGCAAATAAGTTCGGACGACCTCGAGTGCAAGGAAGAAATGGTTCTCTCTTTTGATCTCGAAAAAAGGATTTGTGATTACATAGGGAATCTTAATCAAGGCAGGGTGTAGGACATGCAAGCAGAGAATGTTTTGGACGAGCATAGGTACAAAGGGGTAGGTTTCCAAAGCTTGGTACATGGCCGACTTGTTATCATTGCCGGCTCGAGTGCATGCCTCCAACAACGGCTTGAGCATGCAATGGGCAAGAACCAAATTTATGATTTGTTGGAGGGCTAGGGCATTGGATATTCAGCGGGTTTTGTTGCCAGTGCTCAAGATTTCACCTTTATCCAAGGTTTTTTACAGTTTTATTTTTAATTATCAAGGATTGGTGGACCACATGCATAGCACCCTTAGGCCCTAATTAGCTTGTGTTTCAAATTTGAAGTCATTTGGATAGCTAGAAATTGAGAAATTTCCAACCACCTAGAGAGGGCCGATTTGCATAATTTCTTTGCAGCAAAACAAGCAGGTGTGGATACACAGAGGTTCTATGAGCTAGCAAGATCTATTTAGAAATATGGCAAAGTGGTGATTATTTCTTTGGACAACCAGAAGGCTAAGGTGGTAATTACCCCTCAAATCATTGCAAATGCTCTGGGACTCCACAATAAGGGAAGCTCAGGCAGAGAAAGAAGAGATGATGTGAAGGTCTATGCTCACAAGAAGACAAATCCCACCTTTGAAGACCTAGAAGACCCGAGGGCTACAAAAATTTGCAAGTTGTACAACCAATATTTTCATGTTTGTAGCAAACAACCGCAAAAATACACCACACCACCCCATGCAGTAGCCACCACCATCACATAGGCACTAAGAAGCAGTGTGCCAAAAGATGTACACTTTGTCCAGTATCTGCATGAACAAGTGGTTGGAATGGGAACAGATAAGACGAAGTAAATTGGTGGGGTAGAAGTTCTCACAACAGGGATTGCCTATGAAGGAATTGGATCAAGAGGAATATGGCCAGAACAACCCACACAGAGTGAGTGGTTGAAATTGAAAGAGGATAATGAGGAAGAGGCTCCATCAGAAGTAGCCCCACTTGTCTCTACATGGCTTAGGTGAAATCTCAAGACCATGCAGGAAGATACAGAAGAGGAACCACCAAAGAAAAAGGGAAAATCAACCATGGTAAAAAAAGAGCGACTGAAAGAGACTGCAAGCCAAAAAGTCGCCTAGATTGAACACCTGATAGAACAATTCAAGGTTGAGTAAGCTCTAAAAGGGAACTTGGTAGACACCTGGGTGCCAGATCTTGCAAAGATTGGGGGTATCTCCTCCAGACCACTTGAAGATCAGTTCGATCACTACATTCAAGCGTATGAAGAATCTGAAAGAGTGATCGAGCAGCAAGATTTAGAGCCATTCACAGTCAAATACGTCCAAGACATCAAAAAGAAATTAAAAGAGATGCCAAAACCACAAGGGAAGGAAGAACAAAAAAGTGAAAAAGGATCAAATACTTTGCCACTTGAACCTCCCCAGGAACCTACATCTTTACCTCCAAGTCCTAAACCTCTGGCATCTCAACAGAAGGACTTACCAAAGAAGTTTACAGTCAAAGAAGTCCAAGACATCAAAAAGAAGTTGAAAGAGATGCCAGAACCACAACAGAAGTAAGGAGAGTGAATACTTCACCATTTGAACCTCCCCCTAGAACCTGCATCTCTGCCTTCAAGCCCTAAACCCCCGGCATCTCAACAAAAGGACTTACCAAAGAAAAAATCAAAGGCAGAGTTGACGCCAGAAGAAAAAGAAAGATCACATTGATGCACCTATGAAGATCTACTCAAAGCTGGGTACTCATCTGTGGATGTGAGGTTGTATATGGCACATCTATTCCACTATGGAGTGCAAAAGACAAAGTGGGAGATAAAGGAAATCTCAAGGACCATGTTACACAAAGAAGACCACTTGAAGTGCAGTCACCACCACCTAGAGTACTAGGGTTGGTACAGGTTTCACCAGTAGCACAATGGAGACCTTTTGCAAAACCTTGGAGACCACCTCCCATGGGGGTAATACTAAGTAGGGACACCAAGTTCCATTTCTACGTCCACTCCCCAGGTCATCAGCAAGTAACATGGAAATAGCTAATGAATAAGATGCAAGAGACACTCATCAGATAATAGACTGAATCAGAATAGGATATCTTACACTCACAGAAGAGAATAGAATGCTATGCACCAGGGACGGAAATATGCAAGACAAATATGAAACTCTCACTAGAACTCTCCAAATTACAAGTCAAAGAGCTGAGATGGCAGAAAGAGATGGTGAAGTTAAGAGTTTTCAAGAAGGAAATGAAACAATGGAAGATGAGCTGGAGGCAGCCAAAGATGAGGTACTAGAGCTAAAAACCATATTAGAGCTCCAAGATGTGACAATCCAAAGGCTCAGAGCAATGGCAAGGTTTGCACGAGCAAGTTCAAAATCAGACAACGAGGTGATACTAGCCTTGGAGGCCCAAGTTGTAAGACTTCAGAGGGAATTATGACTACAACAACATCAAAGACTACACATTGCAGAAGGTTCCCTAGCCGCTGAAGAGAGTTTGATAGCCCGTAACGAGACCTACCAAAAGAAAATGAACAGCTCCAATTTCAGCTAGAGCATCTCCAAAAGCTTTAGTTGATTAAGAAGAGGAGGCCACAAGAATGGATGGCCTTGCAAAGCAACAATTGTCGTAGCTCCAACAAGAAAAAGAAGAGACAAGAACACAAGAGACAGAGCAAGGGCCTGAAAATTTGGGCATCAATGCACAAAGTGAGTCCATGGAGATCCCCGATGGTGCAGAAGACCTACAACACCTAGAAGAAAAATTTTACTCACAAGAAGAAGGAGAATGGCCATTGATGATAGAAGAAGAGGAATGCATCCAAACTTTGATTGAGCAAGCCACGGCAGAAGACCATAAGGCGGCCTTGGAATGGGACAGGAGAATGATTCACTCCGTTGGAGTTCAAGGCCTGGCCATAGAGGTACATAGGAAGAGCGGATGCAGCTATCCCTGCCCTACCCTCACCTAAAATATGAATTTATGGCAATAAATTAGAGAGCGGAAGCAGAAGCAATAGAGCCAGTATATGAAGGAGATCTCAAGGACCCAGAGGCTACCAAGAAGATAGTCGATTCCCAACCAAAATGGAGGAAAGGGTGGCTTCTCAAGTACCCAATATTTCTACAATACTTGGTGGAAGCTCTAAAGAACATAAGGGTTGACACTTTATTTTTCCCGATACCTCACGTACGCACATAGGGAAGTCATGCCAAAAGTACCCTACCTAGCTCAATTACCCATCAATGCCACCACCTAAGGAAGAAGAGAGAATAGATGCTTATGGTGAAAGCCCTAAAGGGCACCATTAAGACTTTCACTGGCTCTTCAAACTTAACGTGCATGATGATTCAGAAGATATGCAAGACCCTTCTAGCCTGCCTTGAAGTGTTCACCCCATCAAAAGAAATGGATTGCACATTACTATCAATGGCCGACATTGTAACGAGGATGACATATGACTTATCAAAGCATCCATCCCCGGAGGTTCTACACTTGTTTTACCAAAGGCTAATGTCCCTGCGGAGATATCATATGCATGCCTTTGAGGAATCCTTCTACACCATCTTCTTCACTTATGACAGCAGGATCTTCAGACTGACAGTAAACTTAGGCAACATAAGGTATGAGTCACCTAAAGTTGCTGAAGCCTCAAGGGTTCCAATGACACCAATGCCTCAAAGTCTGCTACAACAATTGGACAAAGGATCCAAACAGCCGAAGACCTGTCATGTCAGGGACAACATGGACGCGAAGGGGGGGTGTTAACCACTGAACACGAGGAAAGCTCAATTTTGTATTATTTACTCCGTCAAACTCCATGTAATTATTCCTCGGGACTCAATTGAGTTTCCAAATTGTAATATACTAAATATGCAAACAAGCCGAACCCATGGGACAAAGTAGGAGGTGATTCTAAGAAGTTAGAACCTCCAACTCTGATGTATAAAGGACAATTTTTGTAACCCTAATGACAACTTTTGAACTAACCAACTTTTGAGTTCAACTAAGTTTGATGTGAGCTTTGTATGTGTATGCTTTGTCATACGTTTCAAAGGCTGGAAACTTGCATGTGCACTGTATACGAGCCTCGAAAGGCTTCAAATACACAGCTAGAGAATCCTAGCAAGCTCAAAGAACAATGGTGTGTCACTCACCTCTCAATGCTACCATCGTAAAGGATCATGTACTACAAATAAGAAGTTGTCAATGCCGCGCTCTACCGCCTTGCCACCGTCGATGTCGCAGCAATGCTCGATCACTCTCTCTCTCTCTCTCTCTCTCTCTCTCTCTCTCTCTCTCTCTCTCTCTCTCTCTCTCTCTCTCTCTCTCTCTCTAGCATACATACACATAGAAGGAGAAGGAGACAGAGATGGAGCAAGAGTACTTCTTAGCTTACACCCCAGAGAATGAGGATTTTTAGGTCAAATGGACCTTTTATAAGAGTTTGGCCCGTTCACACATGGACGTCCACAATGGCCAATCGTTGCACAACTATTGTAAAAATAAGGTAAGTGGTGCACCTCTCATCGACGATCACCTACACACCTATTGGACCGACAAGCCCGGTCCCTGACTCTACCAAATAAATAATACGACGTCCGTCGTAGGTGATAGGGTGTCCATGAGGGTTAACATGCCCCCCTTCTTGATGTAGATTTCGTCCTCGAAAGCTATTGAAATGAACCTCGTTCGTCGAGGTGGAAGAGCATTTGAGATGAATGTCCTTAGCCTTCTTAAGTTACTACAAAATCAAACAAAATTGGCACAGTAATTTCATTCTCATATACAATTAAAAAGTATATGCAGTTGTAGGCAGACAAATTGATTGCTAATAGCATTTTAAACAACTAGTCAGCAATAAACATTAAATTGTAATATAATCAAACGCATAAACAATTATAAGGTCAAAAACTAAACAAGTCGGGGGTCGCTAATTTAACGGTCGAAAGGCACTAGAAGTCAACTATTAATACCATGGGCAAGCTTCTCAATTTTCTCTGGTCAATTAAGTTGTTTAATCACGAGAGCCAAGTATTTCATGTCTAAGGGATAACTAGAGGCTATACCGAGAAGACCTTGTAGTTAAGCTACAATAAAAGGAATTGCTCATGAAGTCATCGCTTGCCTGACTGATTTCCTTTTCTTTGACCCCCCAAATTCTTTTCACAGTGATTTAATTTTGATGTGTGTGCTTATTTTGTATGCCTTGGGTTTTTTGCTTTTCAAGGAAAAGTGCCCACATTGGGAACCTCTAGGGCTCTAGTACCATAGGCAATACATGTCAATGAAGTACCAAATCAAGCTGAGGTTTCTCTTCCAGCTTAAGATTTTACATTGTGGTACTTTGATTTTTTTTTGTTCGTTTTCATCATTTTAATTTTGTAACTTTGGGGGGTCATATAACATTGTGACCCTCCCCAGGCTCATCACACTAGTAAACTCCCTTTACAATACTTAAGCTAAAGGTCAATAGGGACTAAGCCCACTAGAAAGCCCTAGTACATTGCACACAATGCTGCCTAAATCGGATTAAGAACCTAAAATAACCATTTCATTATTAGGAAGGCATTCCCCATGGTATTAAGAGAAAATCTCTAACTCCTAACTTGGTCAAAATAGCTTAGTCAGACTGCTTGAGTCGGAAACCTAGACAATGGATTATGACAAAAAATTATATAGAATCTAATGTTTAATGTAGGCAAATGTGTGGAATATTTTGCTACCAATCACAATTAAAAAAGACAAACATGGATTACAAAAAAGACAAGGGACAATGCTAATGGACAAGAAACACCTTTTTGTGTTGATGATCGCGCTTGATTTGAAGAGCGAACGAGAGAAAGACTCCATGAAGTTCAAAGTCCTAACATCCTATACACACTAGAAAACACAAAGAATACCTCTAGGAGACACATCAGTGGGAAGAGGCACCAACCCTTATTGAACACAATCAAACAACATAAGGAACCCTAACCTAATTATTTGCACTCCCCCGAGAGAGTCAAGGCAATAGGATATTGTAGAGATTGTGTGAGATAAGGCTCAACCCCTATCCTTGTCATCATCAAGAAAAACAAAGTCATCATCCGTGAGACCATATGTGCCATCCGTGTAATCATGTAACTCTTCCTCATCATTAGAGGCACAAATGTTCACTAAGAACATCACTAGACACCTATAGTCATCTTGGTCAAGAGGGTAGCCTTGTGCAATTGGGGTGACGTCCTCTACTGAGTATGGATCAGTTGTGGTCAAGAGACGTATCAACCTTTCTAATTCCTCAAAATTCCTCTCACACGCTAGCGTATCTACCAAATCCCATTCACATGCAACCGCCGGGTAGACTATGTGAAACACTTGTGCAAAGTAAAGAGGGTACCTCTCACCCAAGGTAGGAGTGGATGACTCTATCGTACTAGCCATATTTGTATACACAGAAAGATGATGGTTAAAGTGAAAATATACACACATATAAATGATGGTTAAGAGTGGATGACTCTATCGTACCAGCTATATTTGTACACACGGATAGATGATGGTTAGAGTGGATGACTCTATCGTACTAGCCATATTTGTACACACAGATAGATGATGGTTATAAGGGTCATGTCAAAAGGTCGTGTCCTTGTGCATAATGTGTTTTTATGATTTTGTGTTATGTATAGAACTCGTAGGTTTCCAGATTTTTGTTTGGTGGCTCTTGCTCTTTTACTTTTTTATTTTTTTCTTGTGAGTATAAGGCTTTATATATACATTTCCTAAGATTGGATATTGAGAGATCAAGAGGAAGATTAAGAGGGGAGTGAGTGGATAATGACTATCAACAAACACTCCCCCCTTCCTTGGGTAGATCATACCTTTTAGAATGATTTCGTCACCTTTTGAAACCAATTGTTCCAAGTTATTATGGATAAAGGCTTTAATCAATAGTTTTCGACCGCCCTATGCATTTCATCTAGTTGCAAGGGTGGTAAGGTATTCTCCCATGATTTTATTTGCAATGTTCTTATAGGTGGTGAACTTACAACGGGAGGTGCAAACTCTTCCTTGTTTGTATGGATATGTACAATGGTAGGTGAAGGTTGTGTCAAAGCTTCTATTTCCGTATAGGAACTACATGAAGAGCTCAAAGCTTCATTTGATTTCCCTATTCTTGAGCTAGGTGAAACAAATTTTTTGTTCTTCGATACCCAAACTAGCTTTGGAGCAGGTGTTTAGCATTCTGTTATTTTTTCCTTTCCACAATCGTCAATTCATTTTGGAGCTACAAGATTGGGCTCACATGGGTCAGGTGACAGGTAAGAGCACAATTTATGTTTTGGCACCCAGATTTGATCATTTCCTTTATAATAGCCTTGGGCTTATAATAGTTTTTTAGGAATCCAACACAACATTTCTTCACATTTCTTGGGGCGAGTGAAACGTCTCTTACCAGGCTCCTGTCTTTTAGCACTAGCTATGGTCGCTAAAGAAGCTTTAGGAACCCACTTGTATGTTTTCTTTATTATATTAGGATGGGTCTTGTGTGTCTCAAGCTTTATTTCAACTACAGCAGTTGAAGCTCTAGAGAGTTGGGCTATGGGGACATATGGTTCAACCTCTTGGACATGCAATGTTTTCAGTTTTATTTCCTTAAAAGGAAATATCTTAGAGACTATGGCTTGATGGTACGGCTAAGAGTTCGTTTCTACATTGTGACGACCCCCAGTCCCCCAATCTATAGTGCATTTGGTGGCTATCATCCACATGCATCCTAGGTTTATATTACCCTCCATAGTTCCAGCAGGCATGACCAAAAAGTCTTGAGCTACAACCCCGTTGTCATAACTGATAGAAGTGTGTCAGATTCCAAAAATCGTGGTTTTTTCTTGTTGACACCCTTGACTTGGATAATACTCTCATATAGAGATGGCTTTCCTAACTGACACCATACCCCATATGATAGCACATTATACTTAGCACCCATGTCTAAAAGGCGTTATATAGCACTTTTCAATAGGTGTTATTTAGCTCAATAGGATAGCATAGAGGTGTGTCAAAGTCCAACCAATCATCCTCTATTTCAACGTTGAATGCATGTGTAACTCCTTGGTTGACCTCTCATTGGCGTCTTATATGTTGTTGTTGCTCCTTAGCCTCAACTTGAGCTTGTATCTTCTTCAACTCGGCTTGTGTCTTGGCTGCCTTTTTATAATGGATGTCACGTAGCTCCTCTTGGCTTAAAGGATCATAGTATCTTTTAAAATTACTCCCATTGAGGAATCCAATGGTTTCTACTCCATCAAGAGTTTGGACCCAAATGGTGCCTTGTGGGGTGATTTTGCATACTCTATATGGTCCTTTTCCCACATATTTCAACTTTTTATTCTCCATACATAAGGACTTTATCACCAACATTGATATCTTTGTCCTTTAGATGAAGGTCAAACCATTTCTTTCTCCACAAGTGCGTTTTGCACAGCCAATTGCCTTTCTTCATCTAGCCTCTCAAGGATATATAAGGGCTCAACTAAAGGGTTACCATCCCAACCTTCTTGTGAAGCTACGCATAGACTAGGAATTACAAACTCCCATGGCATAACTGCTTCTTGGCCATATACCATTTTGAATGGTGACAATTAATAGCCACTTTGTAAGACGTACGATAAGCCCATAGAGCTGAAGTCAGCTTCAAATCCCAATCTGTGCGATGAGCTTCCACTGTTTTGGTCAAGATAGTCTTGTTGCTACTCTCAGCTTGGCCATTTGCTTGTGGATAATAAGGTTGGACTTATGGTGAGCTATCATGAAGTTGGTATTGAGTTCTTTTATCACTCCATTTATAAAATAAGTGCCATTGTCACTCACAATCTCAAAGGGATAACCAAATCTTGAAATAATGTTCTCACAGAGAAACTTGCCAGTTGACCTTACATCAGTCTTACGTGTCGCTATGGGACAGGTGTCTAACCTCACTCACTGTAGATTTATCAAGAACCACGATTAAATTGTTAATCCATGGGACAAAGCTGACTCGACTAGTGCATAGAGGCTACAAGAGGTTGTCAATCTCACAAAACAACAAACAACTCGCATCTAACTCAAGCTACACTCAAGTGACTCAAATCACCAAAATCCAACCGCTCATCGGCAAACAAGTCACATCCGTTACAGCATCAAATGACATCAAAACATAATGAAACTTCTAGGACATGTTTATAAGACCTAAGCACATATGCTTATGGTCTCAAATCCCACTTTAGGTCAAGTGCAAAATCGCGATTATTAACAACAGTGGATTTTTGACCTAGTCATTTTCGACCCAAAATGCATCTAAATGCTTAGCAATGATGCCCCAATATCCCGCCTATGATTAGTTTTTTATTTTGAAGTGTAAATTTCCACTTATGATGAAATTAGGTCGCGGGTCGGCGATGCCAAAAGCTACGAAATACCATGAAAGTGTTTACATCAATGCGTAGAGCTCTTACATGCGGTTGCAATGCAACAAACGTGATTGCAATGTGACAACCGGGGAGGGAGTAGGAAGCAGGAGAAGGAGATAAGTGAGCGTCATTAGCTCACGATGGATATTTCAATAACCAAAAAACCTCTAATTAACTTACAAAATTTGGCTTTTATACCTTAGTCAAGGTTTTTGGTGGTCAAAACTAACAAGTTAGGAGCTCTAACTAAAGATGGGTAATGACACGTTGATACAATCTGGAAGCTTGTAGCCCCGGCTCATCAATTACAAGGTTTATCCATAAAATAGGAGTTAGAATATTCCTGATTTATTAAAATAATAAGTGTTTTTACAATGAGAGCTCCAAAAAATGGTATCCGAGTTAGCTTGCTGCTAACAATTCCCCCCTCTTCGCCTGTGTCGTCCCTTGACACAGATTTATGGGTTGAAATAGTCTTCAAGTTGACGGTTGGGGAGGCAGTCTTTAAGTGCATTTAGAGCTTTTTTGTATTTGATCTTTCTCTCTTTATCTGGCACCTGCAAAAACTACATAGTGACTCTGTTTTTTAGCTCAACAACGGAGTAGCCTACAAATCTCAAAGTCAGGTTGTTGATCACTGGCCCAAAAATCTTCGTTCGCCAAGTGAAGAACCCTATGTAAAATGCTTCCTCAAACGCTCAACTCCCAATCCATCACTGCTTTCCACTGCTCATCCACCTCCTGAGTAATCTTCTCTTTGAGTGCATCTTCCTCAGCTTTTGACAGCTTGACCATTGGCACTTCATTGCTTCGGTTAATGGTACTCTCAAATCATCTTCACCACCTAGCCCTTTTGTTAGCTGTGTTTCCATCTCAGCAAAAGAAACTGAGGGAACATCTATTTGTGGCTGTTCTGAAGTTCCTGCTTCTTCATGCGTTTCTTGCCGTCCATCTCTCAGTAGCTAGTTAACTCTTTTAAGCTCGTCTATTTCTTTTAGTAGCTCTTCTTCTCGCTGCACCCGCATTAAAGCATTAAAGCCAGGTCTCTGCGTTGAGACTGCTCCCCTAGCTTTAGCTCTAGCTCGAGGTCTTTGTTCTTTTTCTCTAATGCTTTGTACACTTCATCTATCCCTTTGATCGAGGCTACTGTGGGATTTTCTCATATTTGCCGTAAAAAAGTTGCCTGATCATTTATTCTCTGCTCTGAATATTGCAGGGAGGCGTTTGCTACATCTAACTGCACTTGAACCTTCTGAATTGAAAAAGTTGTAGCTAGAAGTTTGTTGGTAACCTCTGTCAGATGTTCATCTTTGGCTTTGCAAGCCTCTAACAACTTCGTAAGAAGTTCACCTAACTCCTCTATCTCCTTTTCTTGTTTGTCTCGTGCTAGCTGGTGTTGTTCAGCTTCAGCTTTCAATTCCTCCACTTGTTTTTGTAGATCGATGATGACATTTAATCTGTCTTCTAACTCTCCTTGCAGAGCATCAATCACCATCTCGAGTTCTTTAGCCTTTGTGTTGCGGCTAAGTGCTGTTGATCGGAGTCTTTTTGTCATATCTTGCATTTTCCTTGTACATTCATTGACTTGCAGGATTACCTCATCATTTGATTTCCAATCTTCATTTCTTGCGAGTTGCCTAGATGTCTCGGCAGTCTCTTGTGTCTCTCTCGGCGGAGTGGCAGCTGGTTGTTCTTGCCCTTAAGGTTGTGGTTGGCCTTCTTCTGCTCTGTCATCTTGAGGCTTCATGGATGCCTCGACCGTTTTGTGCTGCATTGAAATAGAAGGTGTTTCCTCTAATCCATGTTCCCGTGTTTGTTCAAACTTTGTGGTCTCCTCTGGTGCAGGACTTGCTACCCTTTCCGGCTCTGGTTCTTGTGCTTTGGCATGTTTCTGTGTAGTGTCTTCTTTCTGTATAGTCTCTGTTTCTTTTAAGGGCTCAGTTTATGTGGTTCTATCTGTTGGTGATGG
Organism: Adiantum capillus-veneris; assembly: GCF_014529385.1. NCBI lineage: Eukaryota > Viridiplantae > Streptophyta > Polypodiopsida > Polypodiales > Pteridaceae > Adiantum > Adiantum capillus-veneris. The sequence continues at coordinate 28,323,577 of NC_140939.1, read as the reverse complement.
TGGTGATCTTGGCAGGGAGTGATCATACTGTTCTATAGTAGCAGGTAAAGAAGGTCGGGGAGACATGTCACCTTGTTCATGTTGGGCTTCTCCTTGTGCGGTTGCTTTCTCTGCTTGTTTTTGCTGCTCCGCTGCATCTTTAGCTTTTCATTCTGCTTCTTTCAGCTTCTGCCTACTGATACACTCTTTCCAATAACTTTGTGGGGTTTTTGGCCTGTTTCCTAGCATGGTGTTTTTTTCTTGGTCCTTTCATTTCACTGGGTACCCACTTTGCAAGGTCCTTGCCTTGAGCTTCGTGGCTTCATTCATAGGAGTGCTTTTCTCTTTCAAACTTGGCATGTTTCTGTTGCGGCTCCTCATGATGTGCTGCCACAACTTTTTTTTTCATTTCCTCGATACGTGTCCTTATTTCCTCATTATCATAACTTTCACTGCTATGTCGTTCTGGCGAGCTCTCAGCAAATTCTTCATTAGATTTATATGTTCTCTTGGTAGATCTTATGGCTCGAGGGGAAGGTTATGTAGACACGATCCAAGTGTTCTATCTGGGGCAGGTGGAAAGTTGTCTGCCATGCCAATAACATGGTAGTCAATTCTTCTGAGTACCTCTGGTGCTCCCAGATATGTTATTTTACCCTCTTTCTCTGTCCCTTCAATGTGGACAACACATACTGCGCGTGGTCTATAGGTTGCTTGGTCGTCGACTTGAGAAATTATGTAAAAGTGGTTGCGACTACATGATCGGGTGTTGTGTATCTTGGCATTCTCTTTGCGAGGAAGTGGAAGTGTTGGTGGTATAATCTTGTAGGTTCTTCCACCTATTTCTGGATGAGATCGGTAAATGTCGCAGCAACGGTCTCCTTGGTGAAGGTTCCTACTGTCTTTCTATCTCTTGTCCTCATGGTCATTCCTTTTGTTGGCAGTTTGAGAGCTTGTGCCACTATCTCTTTTGTAATCACCACTTTGACTTTCCCTTGCTAGTCAAAGATTTGGGTGGTTCCATCTTCTTTGATTGTGGACAACAGCTCATAAGCTTTTTGGAAATCCACTCTACACGGCTCTTGTTTGTAAAACTCTCTGAGGCCAAGCCTTCTGTTGGCTTCTTTTGTCTCGGGCTTTGCGGCGACATCATAGACTTCTTTTGGTAGAAGTTGCAGTTCTACCTTATGTCCTTCTTTGCTTTTGAATGTACTTGTGAACACTATGGCGTTGTTCTCCTCCAACTGTTCTTTCAACAGGTAGGTCGCTTTGGCAGTCTTGACTGAGCTAGGGTCCAGTTGGTATGGTAGTAGCTCTTGCAGCTTCTCCTTTTGCGAGAGCTTTTTCTTGGCCTTCTCTGCAACTTGCATGGCTCTTGCAGTTAGCAAATTTGGCAGATTGTTCTCTGAAATGTCCTTCAGTCTGAAATGCTAACAAATTGAGTCTAATTTGCTTCAAATCAATTTTTGAGCATGCATAGATGCATAAAAACATATAAAGATCAAAATTATGAAGTTGAAACAAAAATTTGCAACAAAAGTAAATAATCACGATTATTTACAGTTGAGTAATATTTTCAACTTTTTGCAAATTTGGCATTACAGGCTTGAAGTATATATCAATTAGATACTCTGAGTGAAATATGGACTCATTTGGGTGCACAAGATGAAATTGGTACCAAATTTAGGCTTTAGGTCTATGAAACAATAGAAGTAAAGAAATATTGAGATTTTGAGCTGCAAATTTGTTCAAACTTGGCTAGTGGGCTTAGCACATCATGTACTTTGGTCCTCTGATGGCAAAGTTGCAAATTCCCCCCATCTTGGCAAAAAAGTAAATAATCGTGATTATTAACTTTTTTCATCAAAATGAACATATTTTGGTGCAGCTTGGTTCTAGGCATGGTCTGTAGACCTTGTGTATGTGATATGAGGTGATTTGGGTCAAAAAATGTGACTCATAACTCATAATTTGGCTTGCAAGGACTTCCTTGCGTTTTTCGGCAATTTTCCAAGTTATATTTGATCATTTTGGCTCATACTTGAAATTTGGCATGTAATAGCTGTGTACAAGTGATAGGTGAGGTGATGATACAATTTTCAAGCCAAAATCTTGAAAAAGTAAATAATCGTGATTATTTACAGCAGTCAACTTTTTCTTGCAAAACTTGAAAATTTTGACCTAAACACATTCTATACACCTAAAACAAGTCCTAAATTGAATTTGGTAAACTTTGGTCTTGCCGGCATCACTTCATGCTTTGTCGACTCTGAAATCACCGATTTTTGTGACTACATGGCTTATAGAGTTGGTTAGTCACTTTTAAGGCTATGGACTTGTCCACAACATAGTCGTGAAGCAACTCATCCAATTCTGGCCCATTTGGAGTCAGTTTGACCTCGTATGTCGAATTTGACGCTTTGTAGCCTTCGAGCCATTTTTTGCTTTTCAAGGTCTCGATTGGTTTTATGAAACCAATCACATACATTGTGTATAGACCTCGTAGGTAAGCTGTCTGTGGAGTCAGAATCCAATTCGGCATCTGTCAAAAACCTAGCTTTTCCACTTGGGACCTCCTCGACCCTTGCCGAATGGTCAACTGTTGCTATAGAAGTGTTGGATTATGTGGGGGCATGCTACATTTCAAATCTCATCCAATTTGGTTGAGCTGACAGGTCGCTATGGTCGATCTTTGGCCGTAGGTCTCCATGCACTGCTCAGATTCTAGGGTTTTTTCCAAGGGTTTAGACTAGCTACCAGCCGTACAAAAATGGATCATTTATAAGTATAGAACTTACCCTCATGTCTCCTGTGAGACGGCGTTGAAAACAGGTGACTATGGACTCCAGAAAATACGCACTCTCTCGAAAGGTAACAAGTGGAAAAAAGGTGATTTTAGCCTACCTTGGGTATCTATACCCGGACTTCCCGAACCATTTTTCCCAAAATTCCCCTATTAGTCCTACTAGGCCGTGAAATCTATGCTAGACTCAAAAATTTCCCCAATCGGATTCCTATAGCTTATTTTGCAAGAATTCTGCAAAAGTAGGTTTGGCCACCTAATTTAGGCTTCCCGCTTCCATCCGTCGATTTGATTGAATTTTTTGTGCTTGTCTGCCTTGTCTTTCTAATCACCACTGTGTCTTCAGTTTTTCCATCTGAGCTCCTTGGTTATTTATTATTAATTTTTGACCTGTTTATTGGAAAAATCAAAGAAAATAACAAAATGCGCTAAAAAAGCAAAGTGAAAATCCAATACTTAAGAAAATCCATTGAAAAACACAGATTTATTGCTTTTTGTTGGATTTCTTCATTTTTAAGTCTCAATATCGAGAAAAATAATGAAAAATAACTAAAAAGGACTATTTTTTTTTTATTTTTTGATAGTATATACACTATTTACACTCACCGGGGAGATATCATCAGTTAATTTTCCCCTTTTGATGAATTATAAGGAAATTATTAGGTAATTTTGCAAAAAATATTCACACGTTAACATCAAACTTTTTCCTCCCTCTTCGAACATTGCCCTTAATTACTTAGTACTCTTCCACCCCTCCTAAATGGCGTACTCCGAGACGACTGTGTGCATGAGTTGAACAATAGTGTCTATGCATAGCCGTGGTTGGCTCTACCATGCTTTGAAGATCAATGCAATTCAAACAATGATGTTGTGCAAGAGTTGGGTCTTGAGTAATTAACTCAAGGGTTTCTGATATCGAGGCTTTTTTATGTTATTTTCCAAAGAGCAAATCTTGTAGCATGTGTGCTCTTTGCTTGATTGTACCATGAGAATGCTTTAGCACGCTGATTTCCTTAGATTTTGGTATCAAGAATGATTGTTGTCGAGCTTTTACCCGCCATTGATATCTTGGTTTGTCTTGGTCAGAATGGTGTGGTTGAGGTTTTTGAGACTTAACTCTCTATTGCTTGATTGGTTTTCCAGTTTGCAGAGAAGATAAGTGCTCCTTTTTCTTCCAAATCCATTACGTGCTAGGTTCCTTGCTCGGAGATGCTCGTGTCTGTGTTTTGACCTTTGGAACCATGTTTGGTATTGTCGATGATGTTTTGGGCACCTAGATTTGAATCGGCTTGTCCTTAAGCTATGCTTTTGGTACCCAAATTTGCGTGACTCCTTGAATGTTACTTGTAGCATTTGCTTGTCGATAGGATGGAGAAGATTGATTTCTTCGTGTTTTGCTCTACTAATAAGATCCTTTTGATTACTCCTTGCTTGATGCAATTAGAACAATGAGTTGTTCGTCATTAGGTGATAGCTTGAGCCGGTTGATATCCCAATCTGGCACTCCTTTATTGTATTTGCGCATCCATGGAATTCCAAGAATCATTCTCTCATTCATGCGTTCATCTGGTAAGCATACAATCTGATGAGGAAATGAGCATCCATGTACTATCACATTCAAGTTGACTACTCCCGATGTTGGTGTTGGGTTCTTGTTGCATCCTCTGATAGTCGCTATTCCTACTGCTAGAGACTGACTTGTTGATAAACCGTAGAAGACTATAAGACACCTGTTATGCAAAAAACGGCACTGAAAAAAATTCTGCACAAACTGACAAAATTGCCTGTGCAGACCTGCCTATAGTGGAAACAGAGGCCGAAATGAGCCCGAATCAAAAATATGAGCAGACTGAGCTCTACAAGTTCTCCCAAAAATTTTGTCGACCTGTGAATGCTTGCCAGAGCTCATAGAAATCGGAGAAAGTGAGTAGGCATGTGCTGGAGCTACTTGTGATTAAGCTCGGGAGGACGCAACCTGCTCTGATACCAATTGTTGGAATTTAGGGTTGTAGATAAATGCACACAGCTTGGAGAAGACGAAGGAAGCTCAAGGCACACAACTGAGAGTATATTACTTAGTGTGCAATGGAAAGATAGATAGCCCTAAAGTGATGGGCATATATACAATACATGGGGGAAAAACCTCCTAAAGAGGGAAAAAATGCCACAGTGGTCCTAGTGTGTTCACACACATCACTACTACATGTATATGGTAACAGTTGGTCTAGGCAAATCAGCAATAACATGAATTTTATCCATATCAGTAGCTATGCCATTTTTAGACACTATATATCTAAGAATTTTTCCTTCTCTACCCATAAATGAGTACTTTTCAGGATTTAAGAAAATCTTATAAAGTCTACATTTTTTGAATACCTTTTTGAGGTGTTCAAAATGATCAGCCCGAATTGATGAATGTACGCATAGATCATCCATATATACTTCCAAGAATTTCCTAAGATATTCTTTAAAAGCATGGCTCATCAATCTTTGAAAGGTGGCACGAGCATTAGTTAGCCCAAAAGGCATAATCCGATAGGTAAAAATACCCCATTCTGTTGCAAAAGTAGTTTTATGTTGATCTTTTGGGTCAACCAAAAGTTAATTATATCCCAAAAAGCCATCTAAGAAGCTGTAAGCTTCTTTTCTTGCAACTCGTTCTAAAACATGCTCAGTGATTGGAAGAGGAAAGTTGTCTCTAATGGTAGTTGCATTCACTTTCTTGAGGTTGACACACACTCATAATTTTCCATTCTTCTTGGGTACTACCACAATTGGAGACACCCAATCTGTGCGTTCAATTTCATAAATGAATATGGCTTCCTTCAGGTTTTCAATCTCTTCTTTGATCTTTCTGGCAAATGTTTCATTATATGTGTATGGCCTTTGTCTACTTGGTTTCGCACTATCTCTCATGGGTATGGTATGTTGATAGATTTTTGGATCAACACCCTTGACATCTTTGTAAGACCAAGCAAAGATATCTCGGTATTCTTTCAGTAAGCTTAACAAAAGCTCTTCTTTTTCTTTTGTTAGGTCATTCACAATGTAGGCAGGTCTAGGCTCTTCTCTTGGTTCAGCCAGATCTATCTTTTTTGCGTTTTCAGGCCCTTCGTAGGACTCGCCTTGTTTTCGTAGTTCTCTAACAAGTTGTTCAACTATGATTTTTCGATCTTGGAGAGTATATTTTTTGTAATGAGATGGAACACTTATTACATCTTTACCATCCTCTTCTGTGGTTTCCATTTCGGTCATATATATCTCCTTTAGAGCTTTTTTCAACTCTTGATATTTCTTTTTCCGCTCAACTAATGTCATGGTTGACTCCTTGTCCTGTTTTTTGGCTTTGCTTGAGTATCCTTCCTCATTTTTGTCGATGTTTTTTGACATTTCTAGATTTTCATTTGAAGTATATCTACCAGTGATTTTATCCTTGACACAATCATGTGCATCTATCTACATCAGGAACTGTGTTCTACTAGAGACTAATGGAATAATTCTAGTTCTCACGTTTCTGGTGTCCCTTTTTCGTCTATACCATTTCTGTCTTCTTGATTTCTCGTTAGGAAAGTCAAAAAAAAAAATTTCCCCTCCTTTCATGAGTAGCTTAGCTCTCAATGTTCTTTTTCCGACCCCAAATCATCTGAGGTAGCTGAATATTCTTCTAACTCATCTGTTGCATCATAGTAGAGGTCTAAAAATACTTGTTAAGCTTTCATTAAGTCCTTGGGTTCCTGAATTTTATCTTCATGAGTTGAAATCATTTGTATGGGAATTATATCATAGCCGTCCTCATTACAAAATTGAGTAGGCATAGATATATTCACACATACATCCATTGTTGCCAAAATTTGAATCCACTCAAATGGCTCAAACAAATGCTCTGGAAAGGGTTCAGGTACATAGGCTTCATCTGTGCAATCCTTTTCTAAGATACATTCTTCTCGTTTTAAGCTCCCATTTTCTTAAGCTCCACACATCCAAATAGGAGTGTCTTTGTTCAACCAAGATGGAAGCTTAGTTTCAGCTGAAGAGACTAAATTGAACTTTTGTATGGACGTTTTCATGACATCTCTATAAGTGTGATCTTTTAGATTAACCCTTGTTATTGGTCCCACTTGCTTCAAGTACAAATAATTATTTCCCCAATCTTGGATGAGTTGTACCTGTCGCATGAAAGGTCTTCACAATATGATTTCGTAATTGAGTTTCTTCCCAAAGTCTACTATGGCAAAAGTGTGTCGATATTCAATCCCACAGGAATTAACTATCACTTTTCAAGCAGTCCTAAGGGTCTTTCAATGTGTCCATCAGCCAATTGCAATTTCATTCGATTTTGTCTAATGGCTGGTTGTTCCCAGGATTTCCATACTGCTTTTGTGGCTATGACTATGCCTGCCCCACTATCCAGTATTGCCATGGTTTCTATGTCATTATATTTCACTAGAAGGGTGGTGTTTCCTTCTTCCCCTTTGTAGTATTCTCCGACTTTGTTCATTGGAACAGATCGAATCTCTTTGTTATCCATTTCGTGTTTCAATTTTCCTAATTGTTTTGCGATTAGCTTTGTTATCCCAACCTTCTCTAGAGTTTTTTGTAGATCATTCCATAAATATGGTCTGATTTTTAATAGTTCTCCCAAAGTAAGAATGCATTGGATGGGCGTAGACATGATTGAATAGATGTTGTTTACATCTAGGGTTTGTTTCGCTCTTTTTACTTGAGTGGTTTTACACATTATGGATTCATCTTTGTTATCTCCCAAGTAAGAGGGTAATGTTTTCAAGATCAATGGTTTAGACACTCTGAAGCTTCAGATCCGCAATCCCCATACAAAGATTGTACATCCATGTCCAGATAAGGAGGTAGGTTTTCTAACCAAACTTCCTCTATAGGTGCTGACTTTAAAGTTAGGCTCCCATCATTGATCTCTCTAACTTTCTTCCATAAGTGTCCTGGCCAGTCTTCTTCTACGGATAGAATTCCGTCTAAGGAATCTTCGTTGTCCGGCACTATAAGTTCTGACTCTTTTGGTTCATTGTGGGGTTCTACCACCACTTTGGATTTTTCTTGATTGTCTCTTACCACAAGCTCCTCAGGTTTTGCCATACTTTCGAGCTTGGGTTTTTGTTTCTCCAGCATTTCTTGTGTGATTGTTACCAAATTTTGATAAGCTTCAAGCTTAGCTGCTTCCATGTCTGGAGAAGGATAGTTTTTCCATTTGTTTTCCATGTTTTGGCATGCTTTAATTCCTACTTGGTAGGCTTCCAAGGCTGCATTAATAGGTTCAAAAAATTTATCATCCAAAATTGATCCTCTGATTTCATGGTGGTTTCTTTGATTTCGCTTTCAGTTTCTTTCACCTTTTCTTGGAATAGCTTCTTTGCTTTCTCCTCGATTTCAGTCCGTTGTTTCTATTTTCTCATCTCATACCTTTTGCTTTTGCTTCTTTTGGTCTTTTGAGAGGAAGTTTTTGTATTCTCTGAATCATCAACGGAGTTATGTTCCTTCTTCTTAGCCTGATCTCTGGTGATTACCTTGATTGGAACAATCGGTTCACTCTCGGATGAGCTACTAGGTATCACTTGGACTACGTTTACTATTGTTTTACCCTTGTTTAAAAGATTTTTAGGACAATTTTCCGAGAAGTGTCCTCCCTTTTTGCAACATTGTATGCAATAAGATTCAACTGGATTGAGGTTCTTGTCATGCTCTGGGCATTCATTTTTCCAATGATCATTTGCACCACAGTTATGACAATTGGGTGTCAGCGCTCAAGAAGCGCAAGTTGGGGGTGGAGTACCTTTCTCCACTCGCAACATTTATCATCTTGGTGAGCGAGGAACCTGATTTGGAGGAGCTCCGCTTACCACACCTTCAAGTTGGGTCCTTTATCAAGGACACCAAGGAGCAGCAGGTTATCCCCATGAACCCTGCAGCGGAAGGAAAAGCACACCAGCTCGAGTACCCTAGGGGTCTTGAAGAAGTGGTTGAGAAATCCATAGTTGCGGCTGGCCCTAGTGACACTCCAGTGCCACTACCACTGACGGATGTGGCTATCCCAGAAGTAGAAATTAGCCGCTTCTCCTCAGTGTTAGTGGATGGGGAGGAGTTTGTGTTCCTGCATGATTTGGAAAAAGCATTTGGCCTGCGCATGGATGAATGCTTGAGCGTGCTATGCAACAGCAGCAAATGTCCCTTAGACAATACGCCAGATGCTCTAGAAAGCAAGCTCTTGCCAGATGGGGACTCTGTTGCTGACACTATTGCAGTTGTATGTGCGGAGGTCCTGGCAGAAGAGCAATTGCACGTGGCTGATGAAGATTTCCAAGCCACGCAAGCCAAGGTTGAGGCTGCTAGGATGACTATGCCATTATACAACCTCCCATCTGATGATCCAAAGCTTGTATCTGTGGTGCATGGGAGCATTGACTTGGATGCAAAGGGCAACAGGGAGGAGGACGACAAGGAGTAGGAGGTAAACTATATCCTAATTTTCATGTTACTATTTTATCCTTCGTTGTCTTTTTCCTCAACCTTCATCGGTTTATGACAAGATGTTGTGGAGGTTGATGATTTTGCTGCAAGGACGGGTGGCAAGCGGACGGGCTTTGGACCTTAAGATTCCCTTGCGCATTACCTCGGACAACTTCCCCGTGGCGATGTGGCCATTATCCATAATGAATTTACTCCCCAAGCCCATTTTATGACTTGGTCGTTAAAAGCTTTGAGCAAGTTTTTGTGTTTGAGTACCATTGCTCAAACTGCGCATCAAGTGTTCCTAGTGCGTAGATCCCTTGTATGCACAGCGTTTGGCACTGGCTTTCGTGGTAAAGTGCTTGCCCAGATAGGGATACATGCTTCCATTGGCTCAACTGACCCAAATGCCATAGCGCAGTCCCTCTTGACTGGGGAGTTGCCTTACGTGCAAAATAGGCGCCAGGAAATGGTCAAAAAAAATCTGAACTCCTCAGATACATGATGTAAAATCACCGTGCTAGAAGGAATAAAAAATATTTGAAATTGTCTCTCTATATTGCAAATTCTTTTCAATCTGATTTGTCAATCTTGAAAATTGTTTCAATTGGTGATATAAATTGTTTTTTGACTTTGTTATTTCAAGGTATGTAATTGCAGTCAATTTGAGTATAATTGTGATTTTTAAGTACCCTAGGGGGTTAGATTAGCCTATAAGGGGCAAAAAATGCTTGGCCACAAGGGCGCGCAAATGGCCCATCCATCAGTTTTGGATGGGCCATTTGCGCGCCCTTGTGGCCAGGCATTTTTTTGCCCCTTATAGGCCAATCTACCCCCTAGGGTACTTAAAAAGCACAAATTTATTTCAATGGATTGGTTTTGCATCATTCATTTAAATGCAACCTTTTTATGGCAATTCCAGTATATGTTCACACTCAAGGACACTAGAAAAGCTCAAATCAATTATGAAATGAAGTTTCCAGCAAACTATCACTTGCTTTAGCTCTACCTACTACACCCTTGCACCAAAAAGTCAAATTACATTGGACACTTGGTTTCACAATATGTTATTTGTTTTGATATCCTATAAGGAATTCAAAGCTTGAAATGACCACAAAAAGGTGTCCATAAGGATCCATTTAAAATATTGATGCAAAACCAATAGGTTTTAGTAAATTTGGTTATTTTAAGTACCCTTGGGGGTAGATAAGCCTACAAGGGGCAGAAAAAGGCCTGGCCACAAGGGCGCGCAAATGGCCCATCCATCAGTTTTGGATGGGCCATTTGCGCGCCCTTGTGGCCAAGCCTTTTTTTGCCCCTTGTAGGCTTATCTACCCCTAAGGGTACTTAAAATGCACAAATTTACTGAAATTGACTGCAATTACATACAGAACTTGAAATTACAAAGATAATAGACAGAGTAGACACAATTGTTGATCATATTGTCATTGGAAAGTCAAATCATTACAAAGATAAGGGTGTGCAATACAAAAAGAGGGGTAACTTCGGCGTATGCTCGAAGTCTCGTCGCAATCGTCGTGCAAGCTGCATATCTTTTGGCTGTATTGTCACTCGCTTTGCATGAATGGCACATAGGTTGGTATCTTCCAACACTGAAATGATGTGGGCCTCTGCAGCTTCTTGAATAGCCTCTAGCGCTATTGCTTGCATTCTATACTGATTTCCATAGCTTTGAAGCACTTCCTTCACAGTGCGAGCAAAGGGGGCGCGTCAAATCAAGAGCTTCGTCGTCTTCTGGTAGTGGCGGATTTCTGCAAATGCCCTTGCTATTTTTCGGCGCCGCTATGGTTGTCTTGGGGGCACTTGGCACATTTTCTGGCGGGCAGCGTGTAGGCTTCTTGAAAAACTTAGACTTGCGTCTGTTTGCATGCTTAGGGGCTGGTTCTGCAGCCTCTTCTGATTCTTCCTCTTCCCTTGGTTGCCGAACTTGTCGTGTGGGGAGAGCTCCCTTGCCTTGAGGCAATGTCTTCCCCCCAACGGCCACCCGGTGTGTGCGCGGTATTTTTTCTCGCAGCCATGGTGGCTCACTCTCTAATTCAGTGTCTGTATTGACCACCCGAGTTCTGGATGGTCCTGCTTGTGATTGGGGGCACGACAGCTGCTCCCTATCGGACTCTGATGTTTGCTGGCCCTCTGCTTCTCTCCAGCGCTGGGCACGTTGCTTCATTCTCTTTCTAGGTGTTATATCTTGAGGAGGTGGAGATTCAACAGTCCTTGATGACTCTCGTGCCCTACCACCATGCCCACTACCAGAAGAGTTCCTGGAACGGCCAGGTGTTCGTGGCCATTTTCTTGTGCCTTTAAGCCATGACGGCTTCTTACATCCTTGGAGGGTGTTTTTGTTGGCAGGCGGATGCTCTTTCGCGGTTTGTTTGGTGCGCGCCATTTCGTTGGTAAGAGCTCACCTGTTCTTAAGAAATGAGTGATTTATGAGAGCATGCAATATTTATAAGGGCCCATTTAAAAAGGGCCCTGTTCACACTAATTTTTTTAAAAGAAGTATTATTTTTTAAATAAACATGTCGCTAAGAGTTGGACCCTGCGTTCACGTTTAGTGACTCGCGCAGTATCCACTTTGATCCTTGTCGCACTCTGCATCGCCGCCATGCAGCATGCTTGGTGGGACCTTGCGACATTTGCCACTTGTTGCTATGCTCTTGATGACTCCATTTGCGCACTTCAATAGCAATCTTGGATTGTCGCGCACGCTCCATTGTGAGCTTACGAGCAAATGTTGTGCGAAAAAACCAGTTGAACATCTCCTCCAAATAATTGGATTGCACCATTCCACCACCATGTCGAGTATTTTTGAAGTACACTCCCCTTGCTCGATAATGGGACTTCTCCATGCCTTGAGTGCTAAAAATTTCAAGCGATCCATACTTGTGCATAAAAAATGCACCATGCGCAAACAAGATATGATGTTCACATGAGCAAACGATCCACATTAGTAAATAAAAACAATCCCTTGTAATGAATACACCATGAATGACTTACCATGTAATGTGTGATGTTATTTTCACCCCAAGAAAGGGTGAAGACCTTGGTAAAATCCACCAAAGCTTCTTGAAATGATTGTTGTTGTTCTTCTGTTGTGCTGTTAAGGCTCCTAAGCTTGACCATTTTATCAAAATGGGCCCAAACTTGCTTGTGCTTGTTTGCAAGCTCGCCATTTGAATCATTGTCAGTAGTAGCTTTGCATAACTCCTTCCAAAGCTCCCAAAGGTTACCTGCCTGCTGGTTGAAGCTGCTTTGAGCATCATATCGACTTGGCTTTCCTTGGGAAACTTTCTTCAAAAAGTGTCTAGCTTTTTGTCCACTCATTGACACTTGTTGAGCAATTTCATGGGCCTCCCCTGTGTTCTTTGCAGCAACTATAGACACATTTCCACCGTGACAGCCAATGGAATTCAAGAGTACCTCCACTCTTTTGATCGCTTCTTGGGACTTTTCCAACGGTGTCATTGTGAAATCATAGTCAATGTGGAGCTTCAATAGCCTATCAAAAATACGCATGAATGCGTGTAATGTACAAAAATGTACATTCGATAGAGGAAATCAAAAGATTGGATTCCAAGTGTGGTCCTTTTGATCACGGTCTGGGGCATTGAGCATGGGACATCTCAGAATAGACGCTTCCCATTCTCTACCTTCATCTTCGACATCATGACAATCTAACCCTTGTTCTCCATGCCCTTGCCATGGAAGCATGTAACTGGCCTTTGCAGTGCTCTTATGTGATTTTTGTCCATTAGGTTTTAACCCTCTAGTGCAAAATGGACAAGGCATGAGAGAAGAAGCCCCTTGTTTGTAGCCAAGCAAACACTTTATGGTCTTCAAATCCCCACCTAAGTGCCACTCCACATCATAACTACCAAAGCCCTCAATCTCCAACTTTTGACCTGCAATTTGGGAGTGTATTACTTCTGTGATCCATGGAGTTCTCTCAAAAATCCACGAAAGTACTCCATTGGTCTCTTTGGGCACCTCAATAGCACCCAACCACCAAATGTCTTTCTCTGATTGCACGCTAAAAGATAGGGTGGGATATGGCTCGACTGAATCCCTTCGCTTGGTTTGCAGAAGGGCCTCGTTACTTAGAGTGACACTTAGCCTCTCTAACCTTCGGCCTTTCACTATTTGACACTCATCGAGTTTCAGCACAAAAGCGACTTTTGTGCCAAGCACTACAAAATAAATAGTGCTAAGACCTTAAACTTCAGCTTCTATGAAAAGAATAATACCAAAGAAAAAAGTAAAGCGTGTCACCTTCTTCAGGTAACTCGTAAAATCTAAGCATGGCTTCTTGAAGCCTTCTAAGATCCACGAAAATATTGTTCCACATTGTGTAAGGAAAGCCCTTATTCGAAGGTCTTATGGATTGTTTCTTACCTTTTCCCCTTGTCTTTGTTGCGCACAAAGCATAAAGGGAAGTTGGCATTGTGTCCTCAATGTGTAGGTATGTCCCAATGCGGGAGAACACATCTTCGTTTGTGGCCTTCTTTGCGAGCTTGACCTTGTGAGGAACGGGAAATAGGTTTTCCACAATGCCATGTTCTTTGAGGGCATCCTTTAGGAGTTGAAAAATAGCCTGATAGGCTTTGGTGCTGATTCCAGCCTCATCACAAGCTTGTTGAACGTCATCATCATTAACCACATTTCTTAATTTACGCATAAGGTCCTTGGTGACTGCATCCTTAATGTGCTTACCTCCAGGTGATTGTAAGATAGAAATAACGTCCTCGGTATTGAGACAACTAGTGAGAAGGTTGACTCGATTATCTTGGCTTGTTCCACCGCATGCCTCCTGGATGAAGTTTCTAGCAACAAATAAACATAAATGTTAGAAAATAGTGTGAAGTAAGAATGCAGCATGCAAGTAAAGACCAAATCACCTTGTGGCTGTAACTCATTGTTTGCGTGCTCCTCCGGAATGTGCAAGAGTTTCAATGGATGAATACGGGCGTTTGCGTTCCCTTGCACCAAGGGGTGTTTCTTTCAAGTATGTGATGGTGTTGGTAAGCTTCTGGATGTGGGACTCCTTTTCTTGCATTTGTTGTTCAAGACTTTTAACTGCCCTCTCCGAAGAGGCAACACTCTCTTGTAATGCCGCCGTCTTGAGGTGAAGAGCTTGACATTCGTGCATCCACATATACAAAGAAGCACCTGCACCCATACACAGCCGCTTGCAATAGCCTAACAAGCCTGCTTCTCCCCTCCCAAGAAATTGAAGAATGTGGAAAGGCTATTAAATGGTGGATGGAAGCGGCTTATAGGATCGTAAGGGTACAAATGGCCATCCACCCAAATGTCAACATTGGTCTCACAAGCGGTGCGACGTTCCTGTGATGACCTTTGATCACCTTCACTAGTGGTCTTCGGTGCAAATGCCGTGGGTAAGTGAATATGTATGCTTTTGGTGTGCGGAGTACGTGGTGGTGGAAGCAAACCATTTGTGATGTCCATGAGCACCATGGAAGATGTTGCGTGAGGAAGCAAATGATGAAAAGATAGAGAGGGAAGGGTAGAGAGGCCGAGCAGGATGGGAGGAGAGAAGGAGGGAGGGAGGGGAGGGAGAGATTGAGGAGGAGGAGGAAGGTAGGGGAAGAGAGGGAGAGGAGAGGGAGAGGGAGAGAGGAGGGAGGAGGGAGGAGGGAGGAGGAGGAGAGAACAAAATGTTTATTACTTTTTGGGGGAAAAGATTTTTGAAAAAATGAACTTTCTAAGCTTGTGGGTTAAAAAATGGGTCAAAAAATGATTTTTGGATATGTATATATGTTGGGAGGGAGTTTTAAGTAAAAAACAAATAAAACTGTTTTTTTTTTTTAAAAAGTCAAATTTTGACTCTTTTTGACCCACGAAATTGCTGATGTGGACACACCCCTATGCTTCCTTCACTTTAAAAAAAGCTAGAGAGAGAAAGCAACCCTTTAGGTCCACATCCTACATTTGTCTAAAAAAAAAGCTAGAAAAGCCTACTCAAAACTACCTTCTTCAATGCCCTTGCCCCCTAAACCCCACACAACATTAGCCTTAATCCCTAAAAATTAGGATTCCTTACAAGGCCCATGCAAGGTTCATATTTCTCTTAATGTTATAACAATCCCTAAATAGGTAGATTGGTAGATCTGGTGATCCCTTATCTTTGATCTTGAAGATATAGATGATCTTCATGGGTGTTGGTTGTCCCGATTTGGCATGCGAAGTCCATAGAAGATCTTTTACATTTCTGTCCTCCCAACAATAGACTCCGATCCTAGGATTATACGTACTAAGCCGTTTCAAAGGCTTCAAATCAACTTGCTCGTATCCCTCAAATTCTAAAGTTGGTGGTCCTTCTTTACCTGCCATATCTAGAATTATGGTGTTTACTTCTAATCCCCATTTGTCTATCACGTCAGGGTTTTCAACTTGTAAATACTGAGTTCCATTCCTATCTATGTATATTTTTCCTTGTTTGTTTTCCCTGATCTCTTCTTTGAACTCAATACCATGGTCATCAATGCGAATAGCGCACTCTTCGTTAGAATCCAGGTAAACCTGAGCTTCATGGTGATTAGTCTTATAAAATGAGATTATATGCTTATAGCGCATTGTCGTTCCGATTTCTGAGTGATTCGAATAGAAAGACATTTCAGGCGTTGAATCGGAAAAAGTATCTGAGACTTCTTCAAGGATAGTGTACAAGGAATTGCCTTGATTCACACTTTCTTCGGTGGATACTCTACTGGAGGTTTCTCTAAATATGCCTTAGTTTCCTAGTACAAGACCAGATCTAAGGTTCATAAAGACTTGTGAAGCACTAGATAGAGTACTTACCGTCAGATTGACTTGTTGTCAATTTCCACTTGATTTGATTGCAACTTCTATGAAGCTGTCGATTCCTTGTCTGCAACCTAATTCTTGTATCAATTTTGATAAAGTTAGTTATTCTTTCACAAGGACTGTATAGTTTTTGCTAACTATTGTGATTATTCTGTGTGTATCACTTCAATTCGAGCTATTTTAGTCAGCAGTGGATATTTTTAGACTCGACTTTGGCAAAAATCAAAATATTAATCTGTAATTTGGAAACTGAGTGAACATGTACCAATTTGGATCCGATTGAACCCAAAATTGCCCGATGGCTTTGTATTATGCTCGTCTAATTCTATACAAGCTCAAAAGTCAAAAATTGTATCTCTCTGTAGCAATAGTAAATAATTACGATTATTTACTTTTGTCAGTTTTTTACACTTTTTGGCTTGGTTTGCCAAGTATACAACCTGTTAAAGTCCTCGGACATGTTTCACTAAGTTTGGACAAAATTTGTTCAAGTTTATCAACTGTTTCGTGTCCGTAGACTTTGATTTCAAGAATCTGGCTTAAATCTCACTGTTGTGATCCAAATTTCACCAAAATTTTTTGTGTTGTCTACTTGATATGCTTGACGTTGTGGTATGCTCCAATATGCAATATTGTCAATTTTTGAACGAGATGTAAATAATCGTGATTATTTACTCTAGCTAATTTTTTGCAAGTTTTTGTCCCAATATTGATACAAATCAGCTAAGCACCTCAACTTAAGGTCTCTAGCCAAGTTTCATCAAGTTTGGACAATTTTTTGTCAAATGGTCATCAATTTTCTATTCGAAGATTGACTTTGCAAATTTGGTCACAATTTTCAATCGAATGATCCAAATCTTACCAAATTTGGTTTGTGGACTTATTACAACATGGTAAAACTAGTGGTATGTTAACTTAGTCAAAAACGTTAAAAAACGGGGCAGAAGTAAATAATCACGATTATTTACTTCTGATAAATTTTTGCATCTTTTTTATCAATAGAACATGTACACATGTCTATCACATCAATATAAGCCTATGAATCAATATTAATTGAGTTTGTCCAAATTTGTTTCCAATTTATACTCAAGTTCTCGAAAGTCGGTACAATCTTTAGTTTTTACCTAGTTTTTTGCCAGTTTGGTGATCCAAATCCTATGTGCCTTTACAAAAGTTGTTTGTAAACATGCAATGAGTCACTAGTATCAACCTTGATCAATTTTGAGCTGAAAATAAATAATCGTGATTATTTACTTCAGGCTTAAAATGAACATTTTTTTGCACTTTTTCAATGGGCAGTCTTTTCATGAGTTATTTTAAGCTATGAATCAATTCAAAACTTAATTTGGCCTAAATATCAAGAAAAAGTAAATAATTTGAGTTTTTGAAAACTCTTGAAATTTTTACCTCAATGTGTCCTTGAGCGTACCCACTGGTTCATACAACTTTTAAGCATACTCTCCAGTCGGATTGAGTGGTTTGGAGTCTTTTCGTGCTATTTTATAATCGTAGACCTGAAATTCTGCAACTTCAAATAACAACTCACAATGATTCTTTCGGAGAGAGCAATGTTCTGAAATCTACCTTGGATCCTACTTACCGTACTCTTAGATTCTCATGCAATGGGGTTGTGGAAAGTGTCCACAAATACTCGTTTTCTTGTTTTTTACGGTTTTTTGAGCATTGATCTTAAGACTTGTCTCGTCTATCAATCATTCTCAAAATCATAATCTAGTTCTATAACTCTACAATCCCAAAGGCACTTGGCAAGTACAACTTACCTCCACGCTACCTCTACATAGCAAAAGACGACAATTTTAGGCTATGCGATTTCTAAAAGAAAGTTTTTACTCTAGGAGATCCTAGAGGAAGTTAAAGGATAACTTCACAAGACGCTCGTGTTTTTCCCTAGTTTAGGTCTCTTCAATCCCCAGCAACGGCGCCAAATGTGGGACGAGTGTCTAACCTCACTCCTATCTTAGTGCAGATTTAACAATCAAAACCATGATTAAATTGTCAATCCATGGGACGAAACTGACTCGACTAGTGCATAGAGGCTACAAGAGGTTGTCAATCTCTCAAAAAAATATATAAACAATTCGCATCTAACTCCAGCTACATTCAAGTGACTAAAATCACCAAAAGCCAATCGCTCATTGTCAACAAACAAATCACATCCGTTTACAACATCAAATGACATCCAAACGTAACAAAACTTCTAGGACATGTTTATAAGACCTAAGCACACATGCTTATGGTCGCAAATCCCACTTTAGGTCAAGTGCAAAAATCGCGACTATTAACATTAGTGGATTTTTGACCTAGTCGTTTTCGACCCAGAATGCACCTAAATGCTTAGCAATGATGCCCCAATATCCTGCCTATGCTTAGTTTTTTATTTTGAACTACTTATGATAAAATTAGTCCGCGGGTCGGCGACGCCAAAATCTTTGAAATACCATGAAGTGTTTACTTCAATGCGTAGAGCTCTTACCTGCGATTGCAATGCAACAAACACGACTGCAATGTGACAACCGGGGAGGGAGTAGGAAGTGCGAGAAGGAGAGAAGTGAGTGCCATTAGCTGACGATGTGTATTTTATTATCCAAAAAACCTCTAGTTAACTTATAAAATTTGGCTTTTATACCTTAGCCAAGGTTTTTGGTGGTCAAAACTAATAAGCTGGGAGCTCTAACTAAAGATGGGTAATGACACGTTGATACAATCTGGAAGATTGTAGCCCCGGATCATCAATTACAAGGTTTATCCCTAAAATAGGAGTTACAATATTCCCGATTTATCAAAATGATAAGTGTTTTTACAATGAGAGCTCCAAAAAATGGTTTCCGAGTTAGCTTGCTGCTAACAATCGCCCTAGCTTCCACCCACTTTGTCACATAGTCAGTGGCAATGATAATATATCGAGATTGAGTGCTACGAGCTGTCGGACTAACTGGGCCTACAAAGTCCAAACCCCATTTTTCAAATGGTTGAGTCACTTTAGCAGGATGTAAGGGCATCTTATCCTTTCGTCGTGTGATCTTGTAGCGTTGGCATTCATCACATCCTCTTGCAAAAAGTGATGCATCCTTGAATAAGGTAGGCCACCAATAGCCTGATTGCAACACCTTTTTAGCACTTAGTTCCCCTGAGAAATGTCCTCCGGCTATACCCATGTGGGCTTCTTGTAGTATGTATAAATATTCATCCTCACGGGCACAGCGTCTAAGAATATCGTCCTTCCCTAGCCTGTAGAGAGTTCCTGCAATGAGAGAATAAGGTTCACATTCTTTTAACAGTTTTTGAGCTATGTCCTTACGAAGCTCTTTGGGTGGAAAACTCACTCCATTCAGGCATGGTCTCAAGTAGAAATAAGGAAGTATCGGGCAATTCATCATTGACTCCATTAGGGGCTTCACCATTGGGTATGCTAGAAAAATGATCCGCCATGACATGGCTTTTACCAGGTCTCACCACAACAGTAAAATTAAACACAAGAAGAATTAACAACCATCGTGTAATTCTTCGCGTGGAACAAGGTTTATTTACTAGATACAACAAGGCTTGATGATCAACATAGGAAAAAAACGTGTTCACCAAAAGGTAATAGAAAAATTTCTTTACTGCATAGATCATAGCTAAACCTTCCCTCTTTGTAGTGGTGTAGTTTCTCTCGGCATCATTCAATTGACGACTTGCAAAGCTAATGGGGTAGGCCAATTTATGTTCTCCTGGTTGAGCTAGAACACACCCAATAGCAAAGTTTGATGCATCAATATGCACATGGGAAATTATATTCCAATCGGGCACTCATAAAATGGGAGCATTTATCAATGTCTTTTTTAATGACTCATAAGCATGGTCACACTCTGTGGTGCAGTGGAAATCAATAAGAAGATTGTACAAAGGACGAGCCATCTCGGCAAAGTTTAAAATAAACCGCCAGTAATAACCAACATGTCCCATGAATCTTTGAAAATCCATGTTTAACCCAAAATTGACATTTGAAAGGGTTTAAGGAGATGCGATACAATTTGCACTTCTCAAACACTTTTCGTAAACATGATAGATGTTCTTTCCAAGAGGAATAAACACAAAGGTCATCTAAGAAAGCTTTACAAAACTCCCTCAAATATTCTCTAAAAGCAGTGTTTATTAATCTTTGAAAGGTAGCAAGGGCATTGGTTAAGCCAAAATCCATAACATGAAATGCAAACACTCCAAATCGATTATAAAGGTTGTTTTAGCTTGGTCCTCTAATGCAATTGTGATTTGATTGTATCCAGGGTACCCATCTAAATAGCTATAAGCTTCCTTTCCTGCAACTCTTTCAAGCACATGTTCTGAATATGGCAAGGGGTAATGATCCCTCCTAGTGGCAGCATTGACCTTCTTGAGATCCACGCATACTCTGAGTTTCCCATTCTTTTTCCGCAGAATCACTATTGGAGACACCCATTCTGAGTGCTCAATAGGGTATATGAATCTACATTTCACAAGCTTTTCAATCTCTTCTTGAACAATCTTTGCATACTTAGGATTCATTGGGTAGGGTGGTTGTTGAACTGGTTTAGCCATGCTATTCATGTGGATTGTGTGTTGCACCACAGAAGGTGGAACACCTTTCATATCATGATATGTCCAAGAAAATATATCCCTGGATTCCTTGAGAAGTTCTTTAAGTACATACTCCTCAGTCTCTATCAGATCTTGAGCGATGAAGACAGGTTTCGACTCCACAGTTGGGTTTGCTAACTTTATTTCCTTAACTAATGCTGGATCATCATAGACTCCATTGATTCCATCTGGTTTTCTTTGAGCCTTGTATACACAACCTTACGTTCCTCTGTGGTGTAGGATTTGAAATGTTCAGGTGCAGGGTGTAAGTCTGTGGGGTCTTGTTGTTCTATGGATTGTGATTTCTCTTTTGCTTCCTTTTGTTGTTGATCTAACTCTTGATTTTGTCATGTCCTTACGGTACGGCTCAACTTTGGCTTCTCTGTATCCTCTAGTTGTGCGATGGCAATGGGTTGTGGACTACACCACATAATGCTTTGAAGGTATTCACCCCAATTATCTACCAACTTCCGTTGAGCATCACATGTCCCTATATAATTAAGCCATTTTACGATAGATTTATTTTCATTTATTCTAGCACGCACATTTGCTAGATATCGTTGCCTCTTATATCTCTTACTCTTCTTGTCTAATTTTTTATTACGGATGATCTCTAATGAAGAGTCACTAGATGAATCGCTACTTGTGTCTGCTGCTGCTCCCTTAGATAGATTGTCATCTAGGGTACCACTGGGACCTGAACGGTTTGTCCCCACATTTGCACTAAGAATTAACTCAGATTTTTTATCCTCAGAGTCAATTTCAATTGATGATTTTGACCCCGAATCGTGTGGGCTATAGTCTTGTGAGATGCTACTAGTTCCAATGCCAGTCAAACCTTCATCTTGTAGGTCATCAGAAGCTATATACATTGCTTCTAGCATATTTAAGGGTATGAGTGGTGGCATTCCATCCCCCTCAGGTGTTACCCAGGTCCTCCCCCTATTTCCCCAAGTGTCTATGGTTGGTGCTAGGTGGACCCAATCCACATTGCCTGACTCAGTCATCCCAGGTAGTACATCCATATAAGGAGAATCTTCCCCAACATCAGTGTCCACTTTACATGTGTAACAATACTGCAATGTGGTTGAGTGAACTGTGGAGTCAGATCTATGATCAATTATAAATTTGTTTCCTAGAGGATGTGCTCGACCATTTATAAGGTCCACTCAAATGACAGAATCTTGGAACTCCAAGTAGACATGGTTTTTAGACCATTCATGCACCATTTTTGCTTCCCTCATGAAAGGACATCCTAAGATATTCTTAGATGTCATAGTCTGCTTGAAAAAATCCATAACAATGAAGGCATTTCTTATTTTGTGGCCATAGACCTTGATCTTGACATCTTCTAGTGTCATTACATATCTAATATCTAACCAACCCAAATTATTTTCTCATATTAAACTGATCATTTAATATGGGATAATAAACGGGAACAAGGGTTAGAATATAAACATGTGTTTACGAATCTATCTCAACATGGGGCCAATTCTAAAGGGGCCCACATGAGAGATGGTCTGTCAAAGAGCAAGGTTAACTAATAAAGCTTAAAAGACCTTAGGGTTAGCTTCATTAAAGACCTCCAATGGTAGTGTTAAAAGTCCTTTGACCTTAAGCAATCTAGCGTTGAGCTTGAGGTGGGAACCCGACCTAAAATTAAGTAAGCTAGGGTTGTGCTTTAGGTGGGAACCCAACCTAAACTTAAGCAAGATAGGGTTGTGCTTGAGGTGGGAACTCCATCTAAGGTGCTTGTCATGCTTGATAACTAAGGTACTTGAGGTACTTGTCACATTTAATGACGAAGTTGCTTGAGAAGCTTCCTATGCATGGGGGGTAAGATGCTTGAGTCAAAAAGAGAACCTACACACTTAATGGGGAGGTTGCTTGAGAAACTTCCTATGCATAAAAATCTCAAAGTTAGGGGAATTCTAAAAGAGCACATGGGACACATGTCAGACTCTCACTAAGCTTAACCACATGGTGTGCTTGAATGCTATTGGTTGGGCTGAAGAGGGGTCCAATGAGCTTATACTTCCATCTAACAAATATCTAGATATTTTCAAGCTCTCTCTCTCTCTCTAAGGGATAAGGAGGACACTTGTCAAAAGACTACCCATGTACTTGACTGCATGCTACATGTGATTGGCTAGGGGGAGAGGGGTCCAATGATCCAGCAACATGTAGAAAGGTCACCACTCGCCCAAAGCAAGGAGGGGGGGTGCTAGGGGGATATACTCCACACACACACTCATTTGCAAGGCCATTCTCACTTGGTGAAAGTTGAGGAACACCACCTCCTTCTCCAAGCTTGTGAGAGTGAAAGCCTACACCAACACTCTTGGCTATGGAATGCAAATCCAACCAAGAGTCATGCTTCAATGCTTGAGTTTGCCATCTTCTCCATCTTCATTACTATGCTATTATGTATTCTAGCAAGAAGAGTAATGATAAGTGAGGAACTATTTCTTTGTTTCTTCTTCCTCTTCCCTATCCTCATTCCCCGCTAGCTCTCTCCACCTTCGAAGGTGTTTGAGGCCTTGGAATTGAGGCTTGGGATAGTTAATGCTTTCTTCAAGTTCATATTATGCTTGTGATGCATGAAGCTTTCCATCTTCATTGCATCATCTAGGTTACAAGGAACACAAAGATTGTATTGTACCAAGTCTCTCTTGATGGGAGAAACTATAATACAAATGCCTATTGGAGGGGGGACCGGCTCCATATGAATCCGGTCCTCAACTATTGTCTTGTTCTCTAAACTCTCTCTCGCTTGCAAAAGTAGTTTGTTCATGCCAAGTTAACTAAGTACCATGTTTATGTTGCTACCATCAATTAACTTCAACCGCTATGCTCACAAAGAATCTCTCAAAAGTTCTTCGCCTAGTTTTCTAACTCCGCTACTCTCAAAGTTCATAGGCAATTATCATTACATCTAGCATCCCAATAGGTGTAACAATAGACCCATTGACCATCTTCACTACTATGGTTGTGGTCCCAAGGTGAAGTCTTCCCATAGTTTCCCAGCAATCTTTAGTCACAATACTCACCCCAGCACCACCATCAAGGATTCCCTTTACAGTTAATCCGTTGGTAGTGATTGGTATGGTTGCATTGGATTC
Organism: Adiantum capillus-veneris; assembly: GCF_014529385.1. Classification (NCBI taxonomy): domain Eukaryota; kingdom Viridiplantae; phylum Streptophyta; class Polypodiopsida; order Polypodiales; family Pteridaceae; genus Adiantum; species Adiantum capillus-veneris. The sequence goes on along the minus strand of NC_140939.1, from coordinate 28,299,733 downwards.
ATCACCCTCAAAGTATTGTCCCAACTTGTTAATAGGTATTTCTACAACACGGTTCTCATCTAGGTTGGGTTCTGGATCTAAGTGTTCCTCCTCTCTTGGCATCTCCCTAGCTCCATCCATCTATGTAAATTGTGGTAGCCCGACTTCAATTTTTAGTCACAATACTCACCCCAGCACCACCATCAAGGATTCCCTTTACAGTTAATCCGTTGGTAGTGATTGGTATGGTTGCATTGGATTCTTCGCCCTCAAAGTATTGTCCCAACTTGTTAACAGGTATTTCTACAACACGGTTCTCATCTAGGTTGGGTTGTGGATCTAAGTGTTCCTCCTCTATTGGCATCTCCCTAGCTCCATCCATCTGTGCAAATTGTGGTAGCCCGACTTCAGTTCTCCATTGAGAAAAGCTCGAAGAGCTAAGAATAGCTTGGGGTCTCCATATAGTTTGGACATGATTGTGGTTCTAACTTCTAAAGCCATGAAATCCATCAATTTAGCAATATTTAATGGTACCTTTTGGGCTTTAGTCCCTTGACGTGGGGAAGATGGAATCTCCATTTCTTTGATAGGGTGAGGTAGTCCCTCTGACATTCTTTCCAACAAGAAGTGAGTATGCCCACTTTTCCCATGACTTTAAGTCACTTTCTTCTTGGATGACACTAGGTATAGCTAGGGCTCTATGAACTTTGTGAGGTTGTTGTTGCATAGGGAAAATTGTGTCTATAATCTGGAACTGCCTAGGTGCTGGCTCTAGATCCCTTTGGGTATCTTCTACCAAACTCCTTAATTGCTTGACTCGCTCGATCTCCTCTATAGGGTTTGGGTAAGTTCCTATCTTCTTCTTAAGTCCTGGCCATTGTCGCTCATGACGATCTTACTTGTTGGTTTCTTTCCTAGTGGTCGTTTTGGTCTCCATGGTTTCACCTGAATCAAAATCATCTTCATTTTCGTTCATATATACGGGGTCGTCATGAGTCCCTATGTTGGTCCTTGAATTGGGGTCTATTTTCGTTGCTTTTTGCGATCTCTTCCTTTGTGTTTTCTTCTTTTTTTGAGATTAAGGAATTAATCCCGTGTCTATAATTTTTTCTGGAGCATCGATCGTGTGAGTACATTTACTGGTACCACAGGTGTACTTTTGTGATGGCTCCTTGGCAACCTCAATCAAGTTTAATGGCATGATATTTGGTGCATTTGGATTATTTGGACATTGGGCAATCAAATGATCTATGCCACATCGGTTACACATGAGTATCGGCATTGTAGACATTCTTGCTTGATTGGTTTGCATTAGTGTGGCGTTCTTTTGTAGCCTAATAGGACACACGGCCACACGATGTGGACCTCCACACTCATAGCATTGAAGAAGTGTTCTCCTGGCAGTGTAATTGATAGTTTGGCCTCTTGTAGCAAGAGCAACTACTTGATAGACAGGTTTGACTTGTCCCCAATAGTGCTCCATGTAGTATTTTCACTACAAGAGGCTATTCATATTAGCGACGCTCACACAGCGACGCTCAAAAAAAAAAATTCCCGCCGTCGCTATGAGCGTAGCGACGCTCATAGCGACTCCGACTGGGCTTAAAAAAATAACAGAGGGCGCCCAAAAACTCAGATCTCAGATCTGAGTTTTTCGGCGCCCTCAAGCAAGGAGCAGGTAACGCTCTCCCTCTCTCTCTCTCTCTCTCTCTCTCTCTCTCTCTCTCTCTCTCTCTCTTTCTTGTCCACACACACACACACACACACGAGGAGAGGAAGGAGAGCCAGGTATGCTCCTTCCCTCTCCTCACTCTCATGTTCCCTTCCCCTCTTTCTCTCTCCCTCTCTCTCTCTCTCTCTCTCTCTCACACACACACACACATAGTGTTTTTGAGAGAGAGAGAGACAGAGAGAGAGAGAGAGAGAGAGAGAGAGAGAGAGAGAGAGAGAAAGAGTACAAACATAAACAAAAACGCACACACACATACATAAACAAAGAATGCACACACACATTGAGAGAGGAAAAGAGAGAGAGAGAGCATGCATAAACAAAAAACGCACACATTGAGAGAGGAAAAGAGAGAGAAAACATGCATAAACAAAAAAACGCACACACATTGAGAGAGAAAGAGAGGGAAACTAATTTAACGTCGTAGGAAACTAATTAAAATTAAAAGACCTAAAGATCTAGCCGACGAGGAGTTGAACTCAAGACCTATTATTCAAGAGGGAAATGGCATAACCAATCTATCATACTTGGCATGGGTGATAGAAAGGTTATACCATTTATCTCTTTTTATTGGCACACACATCCACACACGCGCACACACACAAGAAGAAGACAGTTATAACGTCGTAGGAAACTATCATAAAAGACATTAAAGATTAGGTTAGATGTAGATTTACGTTAAATTAGATTTAGGTTTATTTAAGTTAAATTAGATTAGATTTAGGTTTATTTTTAGTTAGATTTACGTTTATTTACGCTAGATTTAGATTTACGTTATATTAGATTAGATTTAGGTCTCCATAGACTGCGATGCCTGCATGAAGCGGGTGAAGAAAGCCCTCAATGGAATATAGGGTATTGCTACCATCACTCATGGTGGGCTCCGTCGATCCAAAAGTACTGGTGAAATGTCTTCAGAAGATAGGGAAGAAGGTGGATCTTCAGGGCGGCAAGAGTCACTACATCCCCGACAATGACCATCTAGACAACCTCTAGTCATTCAACAGCAACTTCAAAGTTAGTAACAAGAGCAAGAACGGTCCAAAGGGCCAATTGCTGCCGTCAGATGTGGATGGAGATGAGGCAGCGTCACCGTCGGAAGTTAACTCTCACATCTTTAGTGATGAGAATGCCAACTCTTGCCGAGTTATGTGAAAAATTATGTGTTAAATCAGTTTTAAGGTTCTTATAATCCCTGCTAGTTTAGTTCTTTGTTTTTAATATAACATAATTTATGTTAGATTTAGATTTATGTTATATTAGATTAGACTTAGGTTTATTTAGGTTTAGCCACACACACACACACACACACACACACACACACAAGAAGAAGAGAGTTTTAACGTCGTAGGAAACTATCCCAAAAGACGTTAAAGATTAGGTTAGATGTAGACTTACGTTAAATTAGATTTAGGATTATTTTTAGTTAGATTTACGCTTATTTACGTTAGATTGAGTCCACGCAAGAATTACTTACGGTTTAGGGTTTAGAGTTAGACGAACAGTGAAAAGATCTACTGTGAAAAGATGTTAAGATGTTGTGAAGTGCTACAGCTAGAGAAGAGGCAAAGGGGTTTTGTCCACTACATGCAGTATCATGTAGACGTGGGTCTGTAGATTTCTTGTACCCACAAATATAGGTATTGACCAATAAAGACGAGATTATAACCCGGTGGTTCTGATCTCCGTGCACCTCTAGACCGAGGTGTGCGGGGATTGGACATGACTAGAGAATGTGAGGTAGAGAGAGAGAGAGAGAGAGAGAGAGAGAGAGAGAGAGATAAGACGAAGAATGCCAATAGAATATTAAATTTGTTGTCAAGGTGATCTATTACAATTAGTTTACTTTAATAAAACTCTAAATGTATAATGATCTGATAGATTTTTACACGACTGTATCGTATTTTTATGTTGTGTAGAGTGCTTAAAGAGCACATACTACCAGCTGACAATGTGATGCCAGATTCCCGAGATGAAGCAAGAAAGATTTTGCAAAACTTGGGGATGGATTACAATTCTATCCACGCTTGTCCTAATGACTGCATTCTTTTCAGAGGGGAATACATAGACATGGAGAAGTGTCCGAAATGTGATTCCGAAAGATATCGAGTAGATCTCCACGGGACAAAAATTCCACAAAAGGTTTTGTGACATTTTCCTCTGCTTCCTCGCATCAAGCATTTCTTCGAATATAAGTCCATGGCCGCCCTAGCATCATGGCATGAGGAGAATAAATCTTCGGATGGTGTGCTACGAATTCCTGCAGATTGCGCAGCCTGGAAACATATAGATGGAACATGGTCGGATTTTGCCAGGGAAGCTCGAAATTTGCGGTTAGGCCTGGCTATGGATGGCGTAAATCCATTTGGTCAAAGATCAACATCTTACAGTGTATGACCCGTTGTCATCGTCAACTACAACATTCCCCCGTGGTTGACTACGAAGAAGGGGCACCTATGGCTAAGCTTGATTGTGCCAGGGCGATATAAAGTGAAGAATATGGATGTGTATCTTCGTCCACTATTGGAAGAGCTACAACAATTGTGGATTGGCATAGAGGTGGTGGATATGAGCCGACACACAGGACGACAGAATGCTTTGATCAGAGGCATTCTAATGTGGACCATGCATGACTATCCCGGGCTAACAGAATGCTCAGGTGATCTATTGACACTCCTCACTCAGACACTGTAAATCTTGTTTTTTCCCATAGTTGATCTATTATCATGTGTATACATGCAGGGCTTCAAACAAGCGGATACAGAGCATGTGTCACATGTGGACCTAGACTGAATGCACGTAGGGCGCCCTCACTGAAGAAGCAAATCTACGAAGGTCATCAAGCGTATCTTCCAGAGAATCATGTGTTACGCGACGGCTTTTTGGGAAGAGAGCCACCAAGGATGTCTGCACAAGCATGGTTAGAGCAGAAGGAGATGTGCGATGACGGATTGCCTCCAGGGATGAAGAGACTATCTCTATGGTACGAGTTACCATACTGGCCCCGACTCATGATCAATCACTTGCTCGATCCAATGCACATATTCAAGAATGTGGGTAATCTACTATGGGACCATCTGACCGGCAAGAAAGATACTTTGGGAGCCAGAGTTGACCTTAGAAATGTGGATCGTATGGAGCAATATTGGCCGCAAACAGCGTCTGATGGATCGATAAAACTCCCTAAAGCACCATGGATTTTCACAGGAGCCCAAGAACGCAAAGTAAAAGAGACCATTCGATCTTTGCGGACCCCCCCTGGCGTAATGCACTCGCTCCGAACGCGTTTTACTAAAGAAGGAAAGCTTACCGGTTTGAAGTCCCACGATTGGCATAAAATGTGTCAGGTACGTTCATAGTGGACTTTAATATCATTGCATAAAATGTGGACTTTAATATCATTGCTGCACATACTTTACAGTTTATTTTACCGGTTGCCATTGAGGGATGTTTGTCTCTCGACGTCCGTAACACAATCTACAAACTTGCAAAGCTGGTGCAATGGATCTCACAAAAGGAGATCAACGTAGACTCCATACCATTCGCCAAACTAAATGCTGTGGAGCTTGTGTGCATGTTTGAGAAACATTTTCCTACTACCATGCTAACCATTCAGGTGCATCTTCTTGTTCACATAGTTGATGAGGTGGAAATAGCTGGCACAGTTCATTCCAGATGGATGTTCTTCTTAGAACGTTTCATGAAAACGCTTAAGGGATATGTGCGTCAAAAGGCACGTCCGGAGGGTAGCATGGCAGAAAAGCGCAAAACAATGCGGTGACGAAGTGACTGAGGAAGAGTGGCAGTACTCTCGGGGTTGCGCGACCAAGGTAAGTTTGCAATGTACGACTAGCTAGTGACTTTATTTCTAAACGTTTGAACGGCCACTCATAATCTTTGTTCGTTGTAGTATAAGTCATACATAGCAGCATGGTGTAAAGGTCGACATTTTAGGGTGGAACGGATCGACAAAAAGCGTTTTACTCAAGATTGTGGAATCATGGCAAAATTTGAATAGTCTAGTGGACGACGTTCCTCTGATGCTGATCCTGTGGTGGCGGAACTCACTTACTTCGGCACGCTACAAGAGATTTCGAGGATCGATTACAGAGGATTTTTTGTCGACTTGTTCGACGTGCAATGGTTCATAAAAATCATGGAGGGTCGCAACGCTACTATGCGTAGAGGAGAGTCTGGTTTTCTTGAGGTGGATTCTACTAAGAAATGGACTGACCTAAGAGACACTTTCGTACTACCCGAGCATTGTGAACAAGTAAGTATGTAAATAGTTAACATCCCCCTTTTACAAGTTATGTGCTTGAAAGCTCTCATGTAAGTTATGTGGCTCTGGCAGGTAATATTTCATCCTACAAAGTCTACATCAAACTGGTGGTACGTCATAGAGGTAGCCCCTCGTAGTGCAAGGACTTATGAAGGCTACCATGTGCCAATCACAACGGCATCAATGGAGGAGATCAGAGAAGATGCTCAATCAGAAGCCGCTGCGGTGGTGCCAGACGAGCATCAAGATGCTACTACTCTATATGGGGTGCATGCAAAGGATCTACAAAATGAAACAGAGGATATATGTTTAAACGGAGAGCTCTATATAGATATAGGAAGTTATGCTGAGTTATGCGAGGATGAGAGAGAGATCTCTTAAAGCCACAAATATTGTATTTGAACAATTTTGCTCCGTGTTGTAAAAGCTCTGGCTCTCTAAGTACCTTCCATGGTGTATAACGCTCTTTTCTACTCGCGCTCACATCTTTTGATTGAAAATTCTGAGTTTTCGACTTGCCTCTTCTATCACTCAATTCATTGCGTCATTGTATTTATATGCGTCATTACGTCATTGTATTTAATGGTCTTTGCGTCATTGTCTACTCTATTCATTCAATATTAAGTTTAAATATTCGTGTGTTTAATGCAGGTATGGATGATGAGGAGTTTATTTCTTCTTTGTCACCGCAGCAGAGACAGTGGTACATGGAGCGTCATCGCTCTGGCGCATCATCGCGCGTTCCTACTCCATCCGCATCTCCCTCTCTTTCGGAGCATTCGGCACGCTCCGAAGCTTCGGTGTCGACGAGACAATCTTCACACTCGTCTAGACACCGGCGCTCTAGTGGTGGCGGTGGCGGTTGTTGTGGGGATTCTGCCGCCGATGCCTCCACATCGCCTCATGTTCGAAGAGTCTCTTTACCCTCCCCTTCTTTGTCCGCCCCCACACCAGCCACAGCATCACCATCTACGCCAGGTTTTGCACGGCTGATTGTTCCTAGCAGCTACACACCTCTATCTACTCCGCCAGGAGCCACCCCACTCGACACTCCTCGCTTCGGGGCCCAGACGCCGGTGGAGACACCTGACGTCCGTACCCCCATCGACACGCCGCTAGAGACCCCTGCCGGGACACCCACGTTCATGCGTCACCGGCCAGAGAGCTTGCCTTACTCCATGGACTTCAGCGGCGGCATCATCATGGATGATGACGGCAAGAAGGTGATCTCGCGCATGCGTGGTCTTTGCTCTCAGCTGTTTAGACACTACATACTAAACAAATGGAGTGAAGTACCAAGTGATTTAAAAGACAGAGTCATCATCATACTTCATGATGAGTTTCCCGTTCCAACACGGGATCAGCACTTCAATAAAGACCTGATGAAGATTCGAATGCGCGAATACTGCAAACACAAGCGTTCCGAAGTGCAAAAAGCAATCAAGCATGGGTCGAACACGCCAGATTGGCTGGCCAAAGAAGATTGGAAGAATGCAAAGAAAGCAGCGCGCGAGAATCCCGACAAGTGGAAGCAACAAAAGGATGCAGCCAGAGCGCGAGTAGAGGCAGGGAGCTCGCACCACTTGGGGAGCGGTGGGTGGGCATCATTTGAGGCCGATTTTGTAAGTGTTTTTGCATTGCTCTTTATGTTCGATAGTTTAGGGTTTATGAGTTTTTTAATTCTAACATAATGAAATCTTTGTATGTTTTGACAGTGGTCGATGACAGGACGTGATCCCACACCGTACAAGCGCGAGTACGCAGGCAGGAAGGGCTTAAACGCCTTGATGGACATTCTCAGTTCTCGCGGTGGCATGGTTAGTATTAGGGTTTACTCTTTTCTATTTTTTGTATTGTTTTATAAATGTCGTTATATGTTTATACTTACTGAAAGCTGTCTTATTGTCTTTTTTTGCAGAATCCAACAGATACGCCGCTTGGACGCGATGAGACGTCTGACTAGACGACGTCAGTTTAGCCGTAGCTAGATAGCATTAGTTTAGGGTTTCTCATAGCTTATGTATCATGAGACGGATTTTATACGTCTTTTTGAACCATGTATATTATTACATTTGTCACCGCATTTCATTTTGCCAATCAATTCTTTATGCCTATGATGTTGTACAATTGTCATTATTACATTTGCCAATCAATTCATTTTGCCTATGATGTGTACAATTGTCAATTTTATGCTTGTCAATTTTGCAAACAATACGTCTTGTGGGTGACTATTTTGGGTCTATTATCTACCCTTGCACTTTTTTTAAAAAGTGAATCAAGTACAATATGGTTGATGGGTGGCAGGGCATTCAATGCCCTGTCACCAAAAAAAAATTCTCTAGGGCGTCGCTATAACCGTCGCTATTTATGGCTCTGGAGCGTCATTATAAGCGTCGCTATAGACTTCAGTGTAAACGTCGCTATAACAGTCGCTATGAGCGTCGCTATAAGCATCTCTATATAGCGACACCTATAGCGACGCTCTCGTAGCGACGCTATTAGCGACGGTTTTAGCGACGCCAGGGGTTATAAAAACCCAGTGTATTTCCGTCGCTAACAGCGTCACACGAGCACACAACCTCTTGTAGTGAATTTGGACTTTCTGCAAGCGCATCAATCCCATAGGCAATATTAGGGTGTATATCTTCCTCACATCCTTCCAAACAAGCAATAATGAATCACAACCCACTTGATTCACAGAAGTGATTCTCGAATGTAGTGGTTGCAGTCCTAGCACTGGAGGTGGTAAGGGTGTTGTTTGAACAACATTTTGGGCCCTAGAAACCATGTGTTTTGATGTTTATTCAAGAGGTGGGTCTGGCATTAATGCAGGCACTCAAGGTGTGTCTGTCCATGCTAAGGTTGGTCTATTGGCCATCGCACGCTTAAATACTATGCAATCCTTAGCTTGATGACCATACCTCCCACATGCATTGCAATTCCCATTGAATTTTACTCTAAAAGTAGGGCATTCACTGGTACTATGTGGACCATAGCATATTGAGCACCATTGTTGCATCCTTCTTTGATACATATGATTGTTTTGCGGAGCACGATTGTCTCTAAGACTCTCTTGGTGAGATCTGCTAAAGTCATCTCAGATATTTTTGGCTCCTTATCAATAGGCTTTAGGGTCATTGGTTGATGCCCCGATGATTGCGAGCTACTAGATTTAGGCTCAACAAACACTCTTTCTCCTTGAATCATTAAATTATCCTCCAATTGGATCGCATTGGTGGTGATTGCTTCCCAAGTGGTGATACCTCTAATGACTAGGCCACTGTAGATATCCTCGTGTCGTAATCCCCTAATGAATCTATCAAGAAATTGGTTATTATTGAAGCACTCATTTGGATTACAACGAGAATTTAAATGCTTCAAGCGACTAATAAAGTCTCTCACGGACTCTCCTTCTGGAGCTGAGATGCTACACCCCAAATCACTCCCTCTTGAATGTATTTTTTCAAGAACAGTCTCCTAAGAGTAGGGTAAATCGTTTGTTCTTCCACCCTTAAGGTTCTATACCAATCCCCAGCCTTCCCACGTAAGGTTAGGCTTAAAGCATTACTCTTATGCAGGTCATTGTGTTCTCCTAGAGAATCGCAAATTTGTTCAAACACTTCGATATGATTTCTCACATCCCTATCTCCAATAAATTTTTGTGTGAGCTTGGCTATTTGTACTGCCTTACTTCTAGCTCTCTATCAGGCGTATTACGCATTTTCTCAGCAATAGATCGACCGATAGCTTGAGCAAATGTTGCCAAGTCACCTAAGTGAGCAGGCACCATGGGCGAAGGCGCTCCAGAGACTACATGTGGAGTAGGTATTGGCATTGGGCTTGGCGCATAGGAAGCCCTTGGGTTCCAATTTTGGTACGGTGTTGTGCCATGTGGTGGACCAAAGTTCATATGTGTGGCCCTAGGCATAGCAGACGTCCGATGTGACATGCTAATGCTAGCCGGTATGGTCCCATTGAGATAAGTGCTTGGGTGTTGTGGTTGTGGAGCATAGGTTGTTGAAACAATGGGAGGGGTAGAAACTACATGAGTACGAGGATCCATAGGTGTATATGATTGGTACACACTTGTAGGTATTGTTGCAGGCATTGAGCTACCAATGTAGCGATGCTTTACTAACAAATGAGGTCCATGGCGTGTTTCTAGGCATGCCCATCATTGGGGTAGGAATGGTAGCCATGGTTTCATCAAGGGAAAGATGAGCTAGACTTGGAAACGTAAAGCTATCACTTGTGGGCTCAGATTGCATTGAGACCCCTGGCAAAACAACATATGGAGGATCCATCGGACTTACCGAGGGAGTCTCCATTTGCAATAATGTTGGTTGTTTCGCCTTCCCTCTATCCAAGAATCTCATGAGACCCGTTGAAGGCATGTGGATCCTCTTGTTCTGTCTCTCTAGCTCAATAACCCTATGGATGACCTCACAAACTCTTTGTTGTTCATCCTCTACACTAGTAGCACCCGTTGTGGATTGTAGGACATCTAACCAACCCATGTGATAGGTGTGAACTGTGTATAGGTCGGTTAGAGTTTTCGTTTGTAGTTCGTACTCCCAGTTCTCATTTAGGAATGCTCCATCTAGGATTGAGGTGCTAGGGGTGTCCTTTGAACTAGATGCAATGTGGCTCTCTATGGGTTGACCCTTAGTGGTCAATGTTGCTCCGCCTTACATAAGCTCTCAATTTGCTTTTTCGTAGCCGCAATGATATACCGCTCAACCTCTTGCACTTCGGCAAGGCTTCTACCATCGGGTAATATAACCTCGCAAGGGAATAGCTCTGAAGAATCAGGGGGTGCAATGAATGGAGTATTCACATGCACACTCTCCAGGAGCATGGGGTCTATGTTGGTCTTGAATGGCGAATTTACTCCCCCACCCCCCTCATTTACATCGTTAGCTCCATGTTTGGAGCGAGTCGCTCTACTAAAGGTTTCCTTCAAGAGGCTAAGCACGCTTGGCCCGGACCGTGGGGCCATGGCATGCATGTCTTGGCTTGAGCTATCAGGATTAGGCATTGGGTAACCCTCCATGACGTCGTAGTCAGAGGAAGAGTCACTAGACACAATATGCGGGTCCTCAGTGGTACTGCTTAGGGTTCCCGTCCAGGGCCTAGAGCCTAAGGTAGAGGAATAATGAGTGCCCGCATAAACAGAGACATTCTTGATGTGCACGTCCTCTAGCACACAACCATAGCATAGGTGCATGTGACCTCAACACTCTAGAGCTGTTGGTAAGTGCCTGTGAAGGCCGCTCACCTAGTTTTTTAGGTGTTTACAACTCAATTTTTTTTGTATTTTTGGTCCCTTTTTTTAACAGAGCCACAGAATACAGCGTATGGTAGCTCAAAACGAGTGTCTTGGCTAGGGGGACGTGCTGTGATTTACAGCCCCCGATTCGGTTACGTACATCCCTCAGAATCCTAAACTAGTCTTTTCGTGAGGAGAGGGCTAGGATTAGTAAGTCCAAAGGGTGAGTGCGAAGGGGATGGTGGAGGACTTGAGCCTACTTGTTCCACATGCCCTCCCTTCACTTGAGATCCTAGTCTTTATATATAAGGTAGCATGAGTAGTATATCATAAGACTGAGGACTAGGGCATGCGCTTAGGCTTGGGCTTGGGCTTGGGGATGAAGGGGATCGGAGAGCACCACAGACGAAGAGTGAGAGAGAGAAGGAGACACGACACACAAATATGGGTGGGGAGACTCAATGAGTGAGCAGCCCCCTATACACTTATGCTATGTATAAGGTATACAAGTCAGTGGACGCCCAGACTCTGGGTGTCCGGGCAAGGCATAGGCGCTTATACCCCAACAACGTCCCACTTAAAGACGACTGTGCCTTTAAGCAAGGCATAGGCGCCTATACCGCAACAACCTCCCACTTAAAGGCAAGAGAACCTAGTCTAAAGACTACAAAAGGCAAGAGAAAATCGCTCTCAACCGATGCCCACTGGCTGGCTGTGATCGTGTGCATCCGGCTGTCCTGCTCCCGTGTAAGTCCATACACCACCGCACACGTACTGCAAGTATGTACGCAATACCTGCACATCTCCCTCGTGCACTATGCCATCATCAGTCAACAAACGACTGACAACCCCAACTGCAAATGCTCCCACTGCAGTTGCGATATCCGGTCTCAAGATCAGCATCTCATACATGAGACCACCGAATGCCGATGCAATGCTAGCGGACCCTGCTAGCTCTACGGAGCATGCATCAACATATATATATCCCTAGCAATAGGCATCTCTGACTGACAAGGCGTGTCAGCCACATGCATCTCCTGAATGTCCGCAAAAGATACATCAACCTATCGTGCAACCTCAGAGCAAACCAGCTGCTCTAGGTGTCTGCTGGAAGACATATCCTGCACAACTATATCCCCATGCTCACTGTCGAGCATAGAAAGGAATGATTGCATAATCGCTGACGTCTCAGCCTCCTTTGCAAAACATGACCACTCAATCTATTGTGACTCACTAGAGCTCTCATGCTCTAACTCCTTATGCATAGACTCTTGGACAACTTCCTCCTGACCGCTCTACTAGAGCAAGACCGCTCTACTTGTCTATCCTGCATAGAAGTATCTCGCACAACTGACTCTCTCACTAGCAAATCATGCATGTCTGACTCTGTCACCTCTCTGTGTGACTGCTCACGTCGTGCCCCAAGTGTGTGCACAACGAGCTCACTACTCTGCACTCCATGCAAAGCACCCTACAACCCATGAGCAAAAGATACTATCCGGGTCTCTCGCTCTCTGCATGGCTGTAACAAGATTGAGACTCGACCATCTCACACCAGTACTACGTGCAATGGGTACCATGTGCCAACTCTAGCACCTCTCGTAATCACTAGCGAACCCAAATGCAACGCAAAAGATCGCTCAAGCAGCGATACTCAACATCCACTATCCTTGAGCTGACCAACGGAGATCAAACTCATCGTCAAATCTGGAACATGATGCACATATCTGGGCACATACGATGCACCGCTCGGTAATGAAAGTCTCACATCTCCTAAACCAGCAATCTCATGCAGTGACCCATCTGCCAATCGCACACTACCATGCACTCTGCTAGAATAGGTACTGAACCAGTCACGATACGGAGTGACATAAAAAGTAGCGTCCCTGTCTAGCACCCACTGCAAAAGAAGTGCACTATCCTCAAACGTCAAAAAATCAGGAGTAATACAGGAAGCAAATGTGACCTCACTATCACTAGGGTACTCAGACTCTGTATCTGATCCTGCAACTGTCAAGTCAATGGAGCCTATAGCATCTACTGCATCCTTGAGAATAGCCTGTCTTCTGTGCTGTCTCATACGACGAAAGCATCGCCGTCTAATGTGCCCTGTGTGACCACAATGCCAACATCTCAAGTGTCGACACGAACGAGAACGCCGTCTCTCATGAGTCATTGTCCTAGACTCGAAAGTCTCACACATATTGACTACTATAAGTGAATGTCAAAAATAACCAAGAGCTGTAACTCTACTCTAGGTACGGTAGCAATGAAATGCACTCAACTGATCCAAAAGAAGCAACCTGCAACAAGAAAATGCTCTCAAAAAAAGAGCTCACCATCACCTACAATGCTCATGCGAATCCACGCATAAAATCTCTCGCAGTAGTGTAACCACACTGTGCTCCACAAATGGCCATGATGAAAATCCCAAATGCCAAGTGTACGAGGCTCCTGCAGAGTAAACCAAGCTCTTGTATGGCTGTAAAATATGGCTGCAAATCAGCCCCAAAACAGCCTCAAAATTGAGCTCTTAAACAGCTGCATAAACAAGCCACAAACGTGTCCCAGATCAGCCTACAACTGAGCCATACATGGACACTTGCAAAGAGGAAACAATGGCTGAAAATTCAGCGCCCAAATAAGCCCTCAAACCTGCCTCTAACTTGTAAACCTGTATTAGCTTAAACCTGCTGAAAAACCTCAAGCCATTAGTGCTCGAATCCGGCTACCTAGCTCGTAGCCACACAAGCATACATCACAATATTCACTCTTGTGAGTGTGCCAAGATAACTGTACGCCTGTCAAACCGTGAGCTAATCACCAAGCCCACACTGTGCGGTATCGATGCATACACACGCACAAATCTCCCACCTGCAGAGAACACCGCACGCAAATGCTGAGTGCAACCCGCAATCTCTACCTAGATCGCATAAAACTCTTGGGAAAATTTCACCAGAGTTTCGACGCACAATGGCTATCAACACAAAATAACCATTGTCCTGCAACCTCAATACAATGAGCAATCAATGTGCATCAAATTACACTCAACATACATGCATTAGCTCTGCAAAACTGTGTCCAACAAATGCTCACAAAGAGTACCACAGGTGACCATACATGTCATCCACAACCAACCTCTGCACTTGCTCACAAGATCTACTGCTCACCACATAGGCATACATAGAGCATTACCCGCTCAAAGACCATGTATGCAAGCCACAACACTACAGAAGAACCACTCAACTGCAACTAGCAACACCTGTGGGAGTACTAGACTCGACCTGCACCTGGGAGTCAAACCCGATCTTGTAACACCTCATATGTGCCTGCTACCTGCAGTGTGCACGGGTAAGCTGTCTACAGCAAAGAAAACAACAGAGCCCAAAACTATCCTGAAAAACAGTCTCTATGTTTTTAATTTCAGACCCACTTGCACTCCGAATTAGAAAACAATTCCTTCTACAAAGTCGTAGAGCTTGAAGCCAGCTTCGTTTTGAACCAAAAAGTTTTGGAATCGGAGCTTTGGCTCAAGTTATGAGCAAAACAGTAGACTGCTATCAAACTGCCTAAAACTGAACGACTTTCTTCTGTGCTTCTTTAAGCTCATAGAAAGGCTCAAACTCACTTCCCACCTCGATGCATGAGCTGAATGTATCAATCTCACAATGCTTCCATGTCTGTGGAAGCTCTAAGCTCCAATCTATCGCTGATGTAGCCATTGCAAAGCTTGCCGAGAAGAGGGAAGATGTTGTACACAGTGGGCTGATCTGTAGAGGATTTGTGGACTGATCTGTGAGCACTAGGAAGCTCCTGAGAGCTCTCCTGCAAGTCTCTGTACGGCTGCCCACAAGCCTCCTCTATTTCTTTGCTCAGATCTGTGACCTCTCCACCATAGCCGACGAGTTCATCGCGAAGCCGTCCATCTACACTCTCACACTTGTCGCTTTGATACCAATTGAAGGGGATCGGAAAGCATCACAGACAGAGAGTGAGAGAGAGAAGGAGACACACGACACACAGATATGGGTGGGCAGACTCAATGAGTGAGCAGCCCCCTATACACTTATGCTATGTATAAGGTATACAAGTCAGTGGGCACCCAGACTCTAGGCGGTCGGGCAAGGCACAGGCGCCTATACCCCAACAGGGGAAAGATCCCGATCCCTTCCTTCTAGAATAATATTTTTTAAATTTTAATTTCTAAATTTATTTTTAGTCCAAATATCCCGAACGTTTCTTTTAACACATTTTTTAAATTTTTATTTTTTTTCAAAAAAAACTTTTTTGAGGATAATGTGGCCGCGTGGACGCCGAGCTCCCATGCGTACACAGCACCTCCTAAGATCTCTGTCTAACCTCCTTGCAACTAATTAACATCTAATTAATAGCTAATTAACTGTCTAACACATAATTGCACACTCACACACAGTCAACTCTGCTGCTCACTGTTTACTCTACTTCTCACTGTCTACACTCAACAACTCTACTAACACCTGCACAATACAGATCTTGCAAAATTAACAAAAAACAGTACAATGCAACACTAATAGAGCTTATAGTTACTAAGAGAATCTGCCAAAAACCTGCTAATCTGTCCTTTATAGTCACTAAACAGTGCTCACAGAACTCAGCAAAAAACAAAAAACAGATGGAAGAAAAGCTTCCAGAGGTAGCACTGAGTGTTCCTCCAGCTTAATGCAAGGCTATCCCCGACAACGGCACTAAAAATGTACGCTTTGCCGTAGGTGTCAAAGGCTGGGAACTTGCTTGTACACTGTGTGCGAGCCTCGAAAGGCTGCAAACACATAGCTAGAGAATCCTAGCAAGCTCAAAGAACAATGGTGTGTCACTCACCTCTCAATGTTGCCATCGTGAAGGATCCTGTGCTGTGAAGAAGAAGGAGCTACCTCCGATGCCGCGCTCTACCGCCTCACCACTGTCGATGTCGCTGCAATGCTCGATCACTCTCTCTCTCTCTCTCTCTCTCTCTCTCTCTCTCTCTCTCTCTCTCTCTCTCTCTCTCTCTCTCTAGCATACACACACACATAGAAGGAGAAGGAGATAGAGATGGAGCAAGAGCACTTCTTAGCTTACACCCAAGAGAATGAGGATTTTTAGGTCAAATGGACCTTTTATAAGATTTTGACCCGTTCACACATGGGCGTCCATAGTGGCCGATCGTTGCACAGCTGCTGTAGAAATAAGGTAAGTGGTGTGCCTCTCATTGATGATCACCTACACACCTATTGGACCGACAAGCCCGGTCCCTGACTCTACCAAATAAATAATACGGCGTCCATCGTAGGTGATAGGGTGTTCGTGAGGGTTAACAATGTGAGAGAGTGAGTGATCTTGTTCTACTCTCTACGCGTGCTACGAATGATACATTGCAAAGGCATCTTCACCATTGTGTTAGCAACAACAAGAGCTACGTGCCAATGCCAATCTTGCACGGTTTCGGTCTCTTCGTGAAGATCTCTCCCACAAGCTTTGAGGTGATTTTTCTCTCTAACCGTGCATCCGATTAGAGATTGTTATATGTCATTGCGTTCATGGTGAGTATAGCTACACATTAGACCTAAACACGTGTAGAATCGGTGATCTGTACTTTTTGGCCTGTCTTCATACGCGATTTTTGCACAATTGTTTAAAGGTGTAGTGAGTTGGGTTAGAGACTTTAGGGTAGTGTCCTTTAGCTGTGTACAGGTCATTCCTTGAGTTTCACGACGATTCGATAATGTGAGGTCTTGTTTCAGAGAGTGTAGACGTCGTAGATACAAGAATTTGCACGCATACATAGTGTGCTTTAAGTTGGTTTTCCTTGTTAGTGATTTTCATTATAAGGTTGAGTAGGTGATTGACACCCATCTATTTGTTTCCATGCGCCTATGGGTCAAGCTCCATCCTTGGTTGACATCTTGTTTGTCGGACTAGTTCTCACTTTGCTAGAAACTACGAGTAGCGAATCTGCCCGACAAGAAGTTCAATTCAGGAGTTGGCAATCAGAACCTTGCCAAGGGAACACTTGGGGAAGGGAGTGAGGTACAATTAAAGAGTAGCAAAGGGACAAAAGCAGGGGAGGAAAAAGAGGCAATGATTTGCGGCAAGGAGGACTCCAAGCTACAGGAGAAGATTCGAGGGGGTCACTTAATAATTATATGACTATCACGTAAGTGCAGTAGAAGGGGTTATTGAATTTCATATTTTCTTACATTTTCACATACATAAGGGTACCGTAAAATGGAATTGGAAAAAAAATTTATAGATTGAATAGAAAAGGGGTATATTTTATTTGTAAAACATTCACAGATAAGGAGTTTTAAAAATAGTCCTTGAACGCACATGATATACACATTTTATACATAGTGACCCCCTAGAGAAGAAGATTGTGGAGAAATAGACCTTCACACCAAATATCCACAAGGCCTACTCTATGAGAACGCCTTCATTTTCCTTGCTTCTACACCTAAGCTTGTGACTGCAACAACATTCTCGATGGTGCAAGTCCCAGGTCTAAAAAGGATCAAAAGGGTGAAGGAAGTGGCCAGAGAGGCCATGTTACTAGAGGGTACCGGAGCCTCGAAAGGGAAAGGATTCTCCCCTAAACCCCCCTGCCCCCCGGATCAACTGAAAAGTGGGACTTCTTTCATCCAACTTCAAAACCCCTTTGATGTGCTTCAAGGAAAAAAAAATCCCTTGGCCAAGGTCATCCTCCGGATTCTCCTAGAATCAGGGACGAGGAGATTGGGCAGGAATCGGAGGTCGAGGAATTTGTCTCGCTCTCCCAATGAACTCCACACTTCAATTGTTTTCCTAGAATGTTAAGGGCATTAGAACAAAAGAAAAGCAAGAAAAGCTTTGGTAATGCATAAGGAGGAGAAAAAATGTGAACTACCTAGTGTCCGTAAACTTAGTTTTTGTGAATCTGGCTTAAGTCTCACTTTTGTGATCCAAATTTCCCCAAATCTGATTTGTGTGGTCTACTTGATATGCTTGACCTTGTGGTATACTCAAATGTGCAAAAATATCCAATTTTGTAGCAGATGTAAATAATTACGATTATTTACTCCTGGTATTTTTATGCAATTTTTTTGCCCCAATGTTGCCAGAGAATGGTTAAGTAGCTCAACTTAAGCTCCCCACCCTGGTTGCATCAAGTTTGGATAATTCGTGTTCAAATGGTCAACAGTTTTGTATCTGTGACTAACCTTGCAAATTTCGCCACAATTTTCACTCCAATGATCCAATGCTTACCAAATTTGATTTGTGCGCTTAATATATCATGCTAAAACTAGTGGTATGCTGGGTTGGTCAAAAAATTTGAAAAATGGGACAAAAGTAAATAATTGTAATTATTTACTTCTAGCAAATGTTTTTATATTTTTGGTCAACTGAGCATGTACACTTGTTTAACACTTCAAGATAAGCCTATCAGTCAAGATTCACTAAGTTTGAATAAAATTTCCCCATTTTACACTCAAGTTCTTGACAATTAGTACATATTTTAGTTTTTACCAAGTTTTTCGTCAGTTTGGTGGTCCAAATTCTATGGGCCTTTACAAAAGATGTTTATATACATGCATAGAGTCTCTGGTATCAACCTTGGTCACTTTTAAGCTGAAAGCAAATAATCGTGATTATTTACTTTTGGCCTAAAATGAGCACTTTTTTCAAATTTTTCAGTGTGGACAGTCTTTTTATGATCTATTTCAAGCCTCTGAGTCAAGTCAAAACTTAATTTGGCCTAAAATGTCAAGAAAAAGTAAATAATCTAAGGTTTTTCAAACTCTTGAAATTTTACCTCAAATGTGTCATTAAGCTTACCCACTGGTTCATACAACTTTTAAATCATACTCTCCAGTCAGATTCAATGATGGACAGTCTTCTGGTGCTTTTTCTAGCCGTAGACCTGAATTCTACAACTTTACACAAAAAACTCACAATTGATTCTTTTGGATATAGCAATGTTCTGAGATCCACCTCCACCTCAGATTCTACTTACCCTACTCCTAGCTAGGTTCTACTGGAATGGGGTTGTGGAAAGTGTACACAAACACTCATTGTCTTCTTTTTTATGGATTTTGAGCCTTGATCTTAAGACTTGTCTCGTCCATCAATCGTTCTCAAAATCCTAATCTAATCCTACAATCCTAAATTCCTAAAAGGTACTTAGCAAGTACAACCTACTTCCAAGCTACCTCTACACAACAAAAGACGACAATCTTAAGCTATGTGGTTTTAAAAAGAAATTTTTTACTCTAGGTGATCATAGAGGAAGTTAAAGGATAAATTCACAAGACGTTCGTTTTTTCCCTAGTTTAGGTCTCTTCGATCCCCGAGCTCAGGCGCCAAATGTGGGACGGGTGTCTAACCTCACTTCTATCTTTTTGCAAACATAGCGAGAACCACAAATATAATTGTCAATCCATGGGATGAAGCTGACTTGACTAGTGCATAGAGGCTACAAGAGGTTGTCAATCTCTTGGAAAACAACAAACAAATCGCATCTAACTCAAGCTACACTCAAATGACAGAAATCACCAAAAGCTAATCGTTCATCGACAAACAAATCATAATCATTACAACATCAAATGACATCAAAACGTTATGAAACTTCTAGGATATATTTATAAGACCTAAGCACACATTCCTATGGTCTCAAATCTCACTTTAGGTCAAGTGCAAAGATCACGATTATTAACAGCAGTGAATTTTTGACCTAGTCGTTTTTTACCCAAAATGCATCTAAATGCTTAGCAATGATGTCCCAATACCCCGCCTATACTTATTTTATAATTTTGAATCCTAAATTCCTTATTATAATGATATTAGGCCACAGGTCAGTGACGTCAAAAGCTACGGATTACCATGAAATGCTACGTCAATGCGTAGAGCTCTTACCTACCGTTACAATGCGATAGACGGCACTGCAATGTGACAATCGGGAAGGGAGTAGAAAGCATGAGAAGGAGAGAAGTGAGCGCCTTTAGCTCACACTCTGTTTTCTATTATCCAAAACTTATAAAATACTTACAAAAATTGGCTTTTATACCTTAGTCAAGGTTTTTGTGGTCAAAACTAATAATCTGGGAGCTCTAACTAAAGACAGGTTGATACAATCTGGAAGCTTCTAGCCCCGACTCATCAATTACACTTTTTATTTGGAAAGTAGGAGTTGATTCATAAAAATAATAAGTGTTTTTACAATAAGAGCTCAAAAAAATGTTATAAGAGTTAGCTTGCTACTAACATGGGTCCAACAGAAAAACAAGGACTTACCTTCACAAAAGATGCTACGAGAATTTGAAAAGAACTTTGAGAAACCAAAACGGGTAGAGTTATTTGTCCAAGCTGCTGACCCACATCTTCAAAAGATCTCGGTGTAGCTACTTTAGGATACAACAGGTGAATTGGGCTTAACTCTAATTGGCAGCTGGTTTTTGCATTAGTCAACTTGATTGTAAAGCGTGAGATGAGGGTGGATAAGCTGATTGTGATCGATCCCATGGAAACAACATACGAGGAAATTAAGGAGAAGTCAACCTTTGGGAAACAAAAAATAGAAGAGCCAATTCTTGACTAGTTGATCAAAGGTATACAAGAATTAAATTTGAACTTGAAAGAAATTAAGCTTGAAGGGGTAAGAATCAAGGGTTCCACTTCAGAGCCTGGGCAACGACCTCCATGCAAGGATTGGGATGACCATTGCATGTGGTGTGATAGTAAAGACCATGAATGCAAAGAGTGTGAATATTTTGATGAAGCTTACAAGAAAAATGTGGTCTTTTGGAAAGACAAGAAGATTCATCTCAAAGCAACATGTAACCTACTCCTCTTGAATTTTTGAAGGGGTGGTATGAAGAAGTTAGCGGAGGAGATACAACATCATGTTTCTATGGTAGAAGCAACAACATATGGGTTGCATGTATACAATAATGCAGATGATAAACATGAAGGCGCTAAAGGTGATTTGTGACCTTATGCATTGAAGAATGTAGAAGCAGGCAAGGTGACTCACGACAAATTATGCCAAGTTGGGAATTGCATTTGGGAAACTACAGGATAGATTGACCCAATAGATTCACTTTCAATATATGCATTTATTGCAAGGTCTCAAGCTAATGAATCCATAGTAGAAGAGAAGCGCAAAATAAATGAAGATATTGCATGAACATAAAAAAGAGCAACCAAATCGAGCAGTAAGCAAAATGAGGGGCCTATTCCCAAACCTACTCCTAAAGTGGTAATGGAAGAGGCATTGAAAGCTAAGAAGCAAGGGAATCACAAGGGAACTTCCTATGAGATTAAATCTGACATTGAGTTGGCTATAGATCTAAAGAAGGTTTTTGAAGAGCGCATTCTCAATAGCAAGGTGAAGCTCACATTGGGTGACATCTTGGGAATTTCCGAGTGTGAGTTTCATGAGAAGATTACCAAGTGAGCAAGAACATGATGCAGTTAAAAGACAAATGATCCATCAAATTGAGTCAATTTTGGATGCTTATGAAGAGACATTTGAAGATGAAAAGTCAAAGGAAGTGGGGGTTTCAAATCCAATTATATATGATGTAAGGCATGTTCATTTTAATGATAATGGAAATGTGGAAAATGTGCCCAAGAGTCACTTTTCTAGGACTTATTGGGCCAGATCAATGACAAAAACCGTTGTGAAGCTTGGGGACATTGAAGAGCTAGATTTGCACTTGTGGACCATGGGACAAAAATGAAACTTATGGAAAAGAGCTTGCATCAAAAAGGGAAATGGCCTATTGATGTTAATCACAATTGGCATATTTGAGCCACCAATATGCTTCCAATGGATCTTTAAGGTGCATGTGAAAATGTTTAGGTAACTATAGGGGATGTTTGTGATGCACAAAACTTTTTTATATAGGATCATTCATCCTATCCACTCATATTGGGACAACCCTACATTACGGTTGTGCGCATGGAAACAAAAGTGCTAGATGATGGCTCAGCCTATGCAAGAATCCAGAGTAGGGATAGTAAAAGGGCTGTTCAATTTTTGACTATGTGTGTAGATCATGCCAGAAACAAAGATAGCCTATGTGATCATCCATTGTCGAAGATACACAAAGAATTCAAAGAACACACGTTTTCACAAGATTTTCTCGGGGTGCCACTATAAAGAGGGACTACAGTGGAACAAAGGTTGGGAAGCTCTCGCAAAGAGATACTTTCTCTTTAGGGATTTTGGGATTAACATCTAAGGGTTCAGTTTCATATAGGAAGTTTAATGAGCTACCTAAATGGGAAAAGAAATATGTGTCAGGTATTCAAAGTGAATTGCAGGGATGTGATGTGCTTGAACTAGATGATGTGATTTCAGGGATCTTTGAAGAGATACTATGTCAAAGCTAGAGGAGATAATGAAATACAAGTTACAAAGTGGAACTGACCTTGTTCAAGCGAATTCAATGGACATATATGAAGAACTAGATTTATATGAAGCACTTACACATATAAAGAAGGATATGGGTGAAGCAGTTGAAGTTCAGGTGAAGACATAATATGAGGCCACTGGCTACACCTTTGCTAGAAGGAAGTGATGGAGTAATGGAGAAATCTCCTCGCCATTCTATATTGAGAGATCCAAAAGACATTGGGCAGAAGTTCACTGAAGAGACACTAAAGCAACTGAAGATTGGAGAGGAGGATTTCCTGGCTAAAGAGGAGATCAAATGATTTCAAGAGATTCTTGAAAAATGAGGTAAATCCTTTCCTTTTAAGCCAAGTGAGATTGGATGTGCAAATCCAAATGTTGTTTCTCCTATCGTTATATTTATTGTTCCTCATATGCCATGGAGTTTGCACCCTATCCTAGTACCCAAAGCTCACTTTCCAAATCTCATTGATTTGTTAAGTGAGAAGATAAGGATGGGCATTTTGGAACCATCATGCACACCATAATCTAATTGATGGTTTATTGCTCCAAAGAAGAATGGTACCCTAAGCTTCATTCAAGCTATGCAACCGGTCAACAGAGTAACAATCCGAAACATAAGAATACGTCCAGTAGTGGATGAGTTTTTGTAGCATTTGTAGTAGATCTATGTACTATATGGGTGATCTTTACTCAGGTTATGATTAGTTAAAGCTTTCTTTGAAGAGCAATGATCTTACTACAATGCGTACACCTCTCTGATTGGCAAGGATGTGCACTCTACCACAGGCTGCTTTGAGCTTTGTAGCCCACGTGATGAATGGCATGAATAAGGTACTAAGAGATTGTATTCCTCATGCTACTATGCCTTTCATTGACAATTTTCCGATCCAAGGATGTGAAGAAGGGCTCAAAGATGAGGTAAGAGATCAAAGGGGGTGCTGATAGTTTGTTTCCCATCATAAAGCTGAATGTGATGCCCTTTTTTCTAGGCTTGAAGAAATTAACTTGACACTTTCAAGGCAAAAATCAATTTTTGGTGCTAAAGAGGTTTTACTTGTGGGGCATATGTGTGGCCCAGATGGAGTAAGATCGAGTCCAACTAAAGTTGAAGCTAAATAGAAGATTAAAGAAGCATGCACATCGGTTACTCAAGTTCAGAGGTTTTTGGGTGCATGTGTATTTTATCATATTTGGTTGCCACACTTTGCTCATGTTGCAGAGGCGCTTTATCATTTGCTAAGAAAGGGTAAAAGGTTTGTATGGGAAGAAGCTCATACAATGGTCATAAAAAAATAAAAATGATGCTTCTTGAGGTTCCTACCTTGAGGAAGGTTGACTATAAGTGAGGAAGGCAAGTGATCTTATCCGTTGACACTAGTCCAACAGGTATTGGGTGGGCTATAGGTTAAGATGATGAAGATGGTCACAAGTATGTAGTCCAGTTTGGAGAAAAAGTGCTTAATGCTCATCAAAGAGGTTACCCATAGGCTAAGAGAGAACTTTGGGCTGTTGCAACTACCCTAAGGTCTGACAAAGAATATTTTATATGTGCTTTAGTTGTGGTGGAGACACATTGTTTACCATTGATAGGGATTATTGAAAACTGCACTACTCCGGACATTGCAATGTTGAGATGGATATCCTTTATCAAAACTATTCACCATGAGTTTTGTCACATTGGAGGCAAAGATTTTCATGTAGCAGATATGTTGTCAGGGGCCTGCTATGAAGATGAAGAGGAGATGCTTACCACTAGTGATGGTGTGGGCTTAAAGTTCTATACCTCTTCTCATTTACATGCAAGCTATGGAACTTATGCTCGTATATCTTGAAGTATTTTCTAAAGAGATGTATGATAGAGAATGTCTTTTGATAGGCCGTTATCTCAGTACTCTTACCAGGGAAAAATGCTTATAGCTACTTTTTATAGGATGGTCATCTGTGGAAGCAACCAAAGCGTTCAAGAGGGGTACCACAACGGGTTGTTTGTAATAAAGCAACTCAGTAGCAAGTGATTGAAGAGTTTCATGAAAGCTTATGGGTTGGACACAGAGGGGTATGGGCAACTTCTGTCAAAATCAAGGACCGCTACTAGTGGAAGGGAATATACAAAGATATTGCTCAATGTGTGGAGACTTTTTTAGTATGCTAGAAGTATTCTAATGTATGGAATCGACATGGATTACATCCTACTCATCCACTAGCTATACATTACAAGTGGATAGTAGATTTGATTACAATTCGTGTGGGTGTTTGGCACATGAGTTATATTGTTCTTGCTAGATAAGATCTCACTAATCAGGTTGAAGGAGGAGATTTGCGTACTAAGTATACATGTGTTGTATGCAATTTTTTCCTTGAAGATGTAATTTCTAGGTATGTTTGTGTTGGTAAAATCATTGTTGATAGAGGAGAGATAGATGCAGATGAAGCTCCTGAGTTCTTTTCTCATTTGGGCATCAAATTGGCTCTTACTACGACATACAATAATCCAGAAGGTAATGGGAAAAGTGAAATAGAGCATTTGCCTATTGTTAAGGATTTAGCAAAATCATGCAAAGGACATATTGGCGATTGGCCTAAGATGTTACCTTTTGCTTTATGGGTTGATCGCACGACACATAGTTCAGTTACAAGTTATATTCCATTTGAATTGATGCATGGATATAAACCCATTATGCCTACAGAGGAGGCAGTTATGTCTTAGACTATAATGCCATGGGAAGTAGATATGTCTATAGAAGATCTGATTGATTTACACTGTCAGGAATTTTTTGAATGAGCATAAAGTCACTAATTCATGACAGGAAGCTTGCCTACTAGCCTCATGTATATACATGTACATAGCCCTCCAAGTCTTGAAGTGACCATGTACAAAGGTGTGATTTTTCCAAGCTTGAATGCTGATATTTTGGGTTGTTTGAGACTACAAAACATGTTTTTTAATAAGTATTTTCAACCATGATTTATAGCTTGTGAATCGGACTTGTACATCATGAGTTATGAGAATCCGAAGCGGGCGGTCTCAACTTAGAAGGTGATTGCGGGTGAATGTGATGAGGGAAACTGAGCCCACTTGAGAGTCGAAGATTAGAAATGCTGAAGTTTTATATATTTGGAGATAGCCAAGGTGATGGGCTTTGAGCCGTGTGTTACGGTTCGTCATCCGGTGACCGGAGCAACAAGTTATGCCTCGGGGAAAGTTGTTCGAGATGTCCTCCTACTTGGGGGAGAAGCTGGAAATTAGTTGGGCTTGAGGGAGTTGGAAGTTTTCATGTGGCATGGGGATTATCTCACATGAGAATAGGAAAGGGGAAAGTGGAGGGTACATAGGGCACTTTGGGAGCCCACTATAGGTGTATCAAAGGTGAGAGGAGCTCTCTCAAGGCTTGACTATGGGGGCTTGTTGGCTCATGGGGAAGGAGATGACGCATTTTTTAGTCCACACTCAGCTGCCCAGGTGCTTGGCCACTTATTTTGGTCCCCGGCCACTTGTCCCCACCCCATTCCTTGGTCAAAGGGTCACCGGTGGTTGGATCATTTTTTGCTTTAAAAGGGCCTAAAAGGAGCCAATTAAAAGATGCTAGTAACCTGGCCCCTAGTGCTTGGCTCCTTAATTAACCTAATCCACCTCACACTGGGAAATAAGGAAATAAGGACACCAAATGTGGTGCACTACCTACCCATAGGAAATAAGGACACCAAATGTGGTGACTACCTGCCCATAGGAAATAAGGACACCAAATATGGCAATGCAAGGCATCCCACCCAATAGGAGCCCGCACCCCGCCCAAAATGCAAGAGCCTCCCAATTAAATGGGTTATTCCCATGGTGACCAAATTTGTAATAGATGTCACCGGTTTTTGTGTTGTTATTTGGGGCAATAAATGACACAGTTAGATGATGCATCAAAGGGGTTAAGGCATAGGTTCTTCTACTAGTAATAATGGAAATCGGAGGAGCATGAACGTGAACAAGGATGCCATAGTTGTATGATGCAAAGGACCATCCATTTGTGAGCTCAATGGCCACCCAAGGACAAAGTTAAAGCCCGCCCAATGAAGCAATGGCTGCCCATGAGCCCAATGGGGATATGGTCGCCCAGGTAAAGGGGTTTTTTTTTTTTATGTGTGAAGAGGAAAGAAAATGAAGGAGAGCATGGCAAGGGCAATGCAAGCATCGAGGAAGGAGACAAGAGGGATAACGTTGGGCTATACAAATCTTGGACGATCGTGAGAGTGAACCAAAAGTTCACCAGCTCCCCAAGGTGCACCATTTTGGCATCACTCGCATCAAGTTCCATGATGGTCGATCTCACCATGCCACATCATCATAAGGCTATTCTCATGAGCCCTAGTAGCGACGGTCCCATTGTTGCTTGAGGTGGGGGGAGGAGCATTAAAACAAAAGAGGATTAAACTAAGGGACAGAGAAAACACGATAACAAATAAGGAAGGAGGAAAATCAAAGCAAATTCAAAGAGGGAAGATACAAGAGCTCGGGAGGGGAGGAAAGTAGAATCTCTCTCTCTCTCTCTCTCTCTCTCTCTCTCTCTCTCTCTCTCTCTCTCTCTCTCTCTCTCTCTCTCTCTCATGAAGAGGATGGGAGCTCGCCCTTAGCTTTGGAAGGGAGAACAAAAAAGGAGAAGTGAAGAGAATTGAGAAGATCTTGGTCTCAATTGAGAAACAATTTTGGGAGAGAATCAACAAGGAAGGCATTAGTGCTACAAGGACATCAAGCAGGGAATTTGTCCCATATATTTTCTTTCTAAATGACTTCAACAAGCTCTAATAGAAAGCATAAGAGAAGATTTCCAGTCTTGGTTGAATTTGGGAGCATTTAACTCTCTTAACTCTATCAATGTCGTTAACGGCATGGCACGTGTAATGGAATCCCACTTTGTCTTGTCATTAGAGAAACTTAAAGCATTCAAATTGTCAATTTTAAGCATTTAAAATGTCGTCAAATTTGCTTTGTGTCATGAATCTTATTTCTCTTATTTCCCACAACAAGTATCCCGGTGTTGATCCCCGACTCACCTTGTGAACCCATTATCCTCAACAATGGTTCATTTTAGAGGATAGAATCTATTACAACCCATCCTCTCTAGAGATGAATGACATTATCCAAGTGAACCCAAAATCTATTCAGAGCCAAACTCTCCTCCATCGGTAATCAAGCTTTGACGTTGTGACCAAACAAGCATATACTTTGACCAAAAAAACCATAGATATAGACAAGAGTCTAAGATCTATGATGTCTTGGGTCATGAAACCACGAAACCTCATATCATATGAGACCCATGGGATAGACAATATCAGGGTGAAGATAATACAATTTATAGCTTGATTTGGGAAATCATATGTCATGTTTCACAAAGGTACATAGAAACTATGCAGAAGGTCTACATATGACAAACATCAACAATGCTACCCACAGTGTGCCTTCACAGTCTCGAAAGGTGAGATCAAATGAGAGTCAAATAATCTTGAGCCCAACTCATAGAGAAACCTTTAGTGATCACCCTAGGAAGGGGGGAGCTGCAAACCCATCAAGCTCGGCTCTTGCACCAGGAACCACAATGTCAATTAGAAGCCCTAGAACTTCTATACAATAGACCCCTTCAAAGTAGAAATCATTGAAAGACCATATGCTTGTTGGAAGTTTCTCGTTGACCTAGACTCCTTCAGAATGTGTAGACAAATTCTTCTATGAAGATCATCAAGTAAAAAAGTTCTAGCTGACCTCCAAAAGTCAAAGCAAAAAGCCGAGCAACCCAATAGTGTTCAAGTAGTTACATGTGACCAAGCTTACATATGCATATCGAGATGCAGACAACAACGAATATTAGCAGGTCCTAGAGATGTTCATAATGAAGTCAAAGACTATCTGAAGATGGGCAAAGCCTCAAGCTTCCATAGCAAGTGGCAGATAATAAAATATAAAAGGAAGCTAAATCTCAAAAGTCTACACAAAGGTCACCACCAAAATCTCCTCCAAAGCGATAGATTCTTCCAAAAGGTATAGTGGATCTTACAAGATCAAAAGTTACTCAAATGTAGGCACACAATGCTCAACAATTGCAAGCAAAAGGTGCAACATTGTAGCCATTTGAGTCAGCATTGATTGAAGAAAATGGTCAAAGTAGAGAAGATGCAAAAAGAGTTCAATCCAAGTCCACCACCATTGTACAAGCAGTCAATTCAAACATAAATCCTAAGAAAATCAAGTGAAACATTACTGGTGAACATGCAAAAAAGTTGCCAAGTGAAGTAAAGCTAGATTTTCAGCTCTACAAGAACCTCATGTCTTTTTGCACTTGGAAAAAATGTGGCCAACCACAACTAGGAGATGCTTTTGAATTCATTATCATATCTATAAACAAACGAGCAGAATGATGGGGAATCATCTCCACCACCATTCAAATAGGTTCACATATCATCACAATCCAATTCCACGTGATCACAGCAAAGGATATACCAAACGACATCATAGCGGGAATGCCAATGTCCTAGAAGATGTTAAAGATAAAAAGTTCAAAAATGATGAACTCATGACAGACATTAAAGAATAAAGACCAAGACTAGTCACCTACGAACAACATCACAAAGTCCTCAAGCACAATTAAAATGGAGACTAAACCTCGGAGGAGCTTAAAGCATATCAAGCAGTAGAAAAACAGAGCACATAGAAACCACGAAAGCTATTGAGTAGATAGAATCATCAAGATAAGAAGTTAAGAAGATGGGTTGCAGACACCCAGGAAGCAATAGGAAGTCCAAAGATCCAAACATTGCCAACTGAATCAATTGATGCAAGTCAAATTGGAAAACAAAGTCTCAAACCACCATCCATAGAGGCACATTTAGATCAAGATGAGACCATGGCAGAAGCAGAACAAAGATCTTTAAAAGAACCACCAATGAGGATAGCTATAGTCCTCAGTAGTACAAATGGATCTAGTGTCACATGCAATGCTCTATTGGATAAAGAAGCAAATTGCAATATGGTTGCAGATAGTATCCAAAGGATACTTGAGATCACTCTAGGTAAAGGGGATAACAAAGAAATGCTAGGAAAGGCTACAAGTCAAGAAGAAATGATTGTTATTCTTAGTGTCCAAATTCATGAAGAGAAAATAAATTTTCAAGTAAATTCTTTAAGAGAAAATCATACAGATATCATCATTGGACATCAGTGGTTAGACAAACACAAGGCCTACAAAGAAGATAGAATGGTATTGGTCTCTCTTCCAATTGGTAGGTAGCAATTGACAGATACAAGTACCATTAATGCTAGATTTAGAGTTGCAAAAGTCACAAAACTCAAAGATAAATCTTGTAAACACCGTACACCAATTAATACAAAAGCTGTGATAGTGTATGTCTCTACATCAAAAAACCCTTCATGGATCATCTTCTTCAAGCAAGTTAGGTTTTCAAAACTTCAAGTCAATTGCAAACCCAACTGAAACCTCTAAGGAGACACCTAGAAAAACAAAGGTATATCATCCCAAGTACTCAAGAAAGCAAAATAAACTCATGTACTTTGACCTGAAGAAATGTTTGTAATAAGCTCAAGAATGTAAAAGTCAAGTTACCACGGTGCAAAAAATATCTTTGGCATAGTCAAAGTCGGGTTGTTGAGCCACTAAATGACCAAAGCATTAGTCCAAATCTTTAAGTCATATTAAACTCTGTGCTAAGAGTTGTAGCTATTAGGCTTACGCTGTCGTGCAATTACACGTACATAGTGCGAATGTATGCTACAAGAATTATCTTGTAACTTTTTAGATACATAATTATATTTTCTATAATGTACATATGCATCTCTAAGTATAATAATAATGCTTTCTATCTCATCCTATTATCTCAAGGGTAACATATTCTTACTTTACCGTCAAAAAGTACTGTGGGAAAAGCATCAATAGCTTCGCCTCTTTAACTTGGGGCAAAAACCATTGATTCTTTCTTTCTACTATCTCATTATTATCTCACACCCTAGCTAGATCTTATATCTAGGATAACTTCCAATATATATATATTATTTTTTTTCTATGTATTTTTATATTTTTCTTATATTTCTTTTAAATAGCTACTAGGAAGGAATCAAATCCTAGTGGGACACTAGCTTGCATGATTCTCAAAGATACCCCTATTTTAATATATTATTCCAAGCATGATTACAAAACTTTTTCAAGGAGCAATGTCATGCTTTCATATGGCATGAGGTGTCCATTGGAATCAAACAAAATTCTACGCTAAGGGAACCACAAGAAGACTTTTGCTGCCAAAATCGTACCCTATTGTGATGATTTTTGTACACAAGGTTCGAATCCAAATTGGAAAAAGTATATAAAATGGGAGTCGTAGCTAATGAGCTGAATTTTCTGCCCATAATTTTACTTTTTTATTTGGAGCCACGGTTGAAGAGATCTGATCAAAATACTGGACCCTAGTCTGCCCACATCATGCAGGGACAGCTCATTTCCAACTTTTCTAGTTTCTGTTCATACTGGCTCTTCTCTTCATGTGTAAACCCTTGGAGGTTCCCTTCACCTATAAAACGGAACCTCTTCTTTCTTAACAACTTCAAGAAATTCATGAGATGATCCATGAGTGAGTAAGAGGATTATTGCCTAGTTGTACTTAGCCATTAACATAAGCCTAAGCCTACACTTGCTCCTAGAAGAAAACTAGCCATACTTGTAGGCTATCCTTGGAAGATCAACTATAATCAAAGAAGGTCTTGAACTTGGTGCATCAATCAAAGCTGAAGTCTCCCCCTTCTTCTCTCTCCATCATAATGGTGAAAAACTCCCGAAGAGTTTATCAAGTAATATGTGTTTTACTTTGATATTTTGTTTGGTTCTTTTTGTTTTCTTTTACAACTCTAATCCAACCTTATATCTCTAATCCAACATATATCTCTATTTTTATCTCCCTCTCTGACCAAACCTATCTCTCTCACTCTAGAAATTCATTCTCTCTATAAATTATAGGTCCTTCTTGCTACAGGTACATCTCTCTCTGCAGTATCCTTATTGCTTACGGGTAAGAATAGGGCTTGGGAGGGAAACTTCTCATTTCTTCACTTCTCTCATATCTACATTTCTCACATACTATCCTAGATGAATAATCCACATGATGATAATTTCTATCGCTTCCACTCTGTGCGATCTATTAGAATTAACGTATGGATTAGCTGTAAATACACTTTCAACAACGTATAGTGTTTCTCTTTGGCCAGAAAAGCTCAATGAAATACTTCTTTCACTGTATTCCATCATACTACCTCTTATCAACTATAACTTTTCTTTTGACGTAAGTGTACTTATCTTGCTATGAACCAAGAGAATTTGTACACACAATTAATCCCAATCACTACACAAAACATATAAATTATGGTAAGCACAAAACTACAATTCCAAAGAACAATTCGTAGCATGTTTGGTCGGCAAAGATTGAACTCAAGAGTTGCAGATTAGTCGCTAGGAGTTTCTAACACAGGAGGAGACAAAGTGCTTCAAAGAAATGCTTTCAAAGCATGGTAAGGCTTTTGGATTTGAGCCACATGAAATAGGATGTGTTGATCCTTCTATTGTAGCTGCTATGGTAATTTTTACAATACCTCATGTGCCTTGAAATTTGTGGCCTATTCGGGTTCCAAAGGCCCATTTGCCAAAGTTAGTGGAGCTACTAAATGAGAAGATCAAAATGGGAATTTTGGAGCCTTCTTGTGCTTCATACTCAAACAAGTGGTTCACAGTCCCAAAGAAGAATGGTTCTCTACGCTTTATTCAAGATATGCAACTAGTGAACAAGGTGACAATTAGAAATGTAGGTACAGGTCCAATTGTGGATGAGTTTGCGGAGGCCTTTGTAGGAAGGGAAATCTACTCAATGGGGGATCTCTACTCAGGGTAAGATCAATTTCAGCTTGTGATTGAAAGCAGAGACTTGACAACCATGAGGACACCTTTGGGTTTGATAAGGATGTGTACCTTGCCCGCAGGGAGCAACCAACTCGGTTGCATATATGATAAATGGGATGAATAAGGTCTTACATGACTTTATTCCTCAAATCACAATTCCTTTCATTGATGATTTGCCTATAAGGATGTGAACAAAGTGACAAAGATGAAGCTTTGGATCTCAGGCGATGTCGTAGGTTTGTGGTAAATCACATAAATGATTGTGATAAAATTATATCTAGGTTGGAGGAAGTGAATCTTACATTGTCAGGGAAAAAGCCTATGTTTCGTGTCAATGAAGTACTCATTGTGGGGCACATGTGCGGGCCATATGGTAGGAAACCTTGTCCAACAAAGGTAGATTCCATCCAAAGAATGAAAGAAACATGCACTAGCATCACTAAGGTCAGAAGGTTTTGGGAAGCATGTGTCTTTTATGTTATTTGGATTCCACATTATGCACGTAGTTGATCCTCTTTATCAAATGCTTAGAAAGAATCAAAAGTTTAAATGGACAGAAGCACATGTAAAATCCATGAGAAAGCTAAAGTATCTGCTTCAGTCATCACCAACTTTGAGAAAGGTATACTATGAGTGTCAAAGGCCAGTAATTGTGACAGTATACACCAATCCTACATGGATTGGATGGGCAATAGGGCAGGCTGACAAAGAAGGACACAAGTATGTGGTAAGATTTGGAGCAAAGGTACTAAGTGCTCGCCAAAGAAACTATCCACAGATAAAGAGAGAGTTATGGGGTATGGTTACAGCTTTGAAAGTGGGAAAGAGTACCTAATTGGTGCATGTGTGGTTGTAGAAACAGATTGTCTACCACTTCTTGGGATGATTACAAGCTGCTCAATGCCATACATTGCTATGTTGCGGTGGATTGCATACATTAAGTCCTTAAATCCCGAGTTTAAGCACATTGCAGGTAAAGACAATACAGTGGCAGATATGCTATCAAGGGCAAGGTATGAAGATGAGTCACAGATGATTAACGAGGGAGATGATGTAGGCACATTTCTATTCTATCTTTCATGTCAAAGGTAACAATGTTTGTGTAACTATTATACTTGAATTTTTCTTGAAAGAGCTTTATGAACGTGATTGGCTTCTTATTGGAAGCTATTTGAGTACTCTAGCAAAACAGGATGATTGGTTTGAACAAGAATTCAGGAGGATACGTAGAAAAGCATATGGGTACTTTTTGAGGGATGGTTACTTATGGAAGCATCCTAAACAAAAGGGTGCTACACCACAACGGGTTATATGTACAAAAGAGACTCAAGTAAAGCTCATGCAAGAGTTTCATGAGAGTCTATGGGCTAGACATAGGGGTGTGTGGGCAACCTTCTCCAAGTTGAAAGAAAAATTACTGGTGGAAGGATATGTATAAAGATGTATCTCAATTTGTAGTCATGTGTAGCTTGTCAAATGTATTCAAATGTCCAACATCGTGATGGATTGCGCCCTACATATCCACTAGCCATGCACTATAAATGGGTTGTGGATCTAGTCACAATGCCTTTAGACTCTAGCAGATGAGATACATGGTTCTTTCACGAGAGGACCTAACTAACCAGGTTGAAGCAAGAGCATTAAGAGCTAAAACCACAGAAGCTGTGTGTAAATTTCTTCTTGATGGGGTGATTTTCCGTTATGGTTATGTAGGAAAGATCACTGCAGACAGAGGTGAACTGGATGCCGAGGAAGCAAGGGAGTTCTTTTCTACATTAGGAATCAAGCTTCCTCTTACTACAGCTTACAACCCTGAAGGCAATGGAAAGAGTGAAAGAGTACATCCTCCTATCATCAAAGCTTTGGCCAAGGCTTACGAAGAAAGAGTTGGTGAATGGCCAAAACTGTTACCATATGCTTTATGGGCTGATTGTACAACACATGGCTCGGTAACTGGCTACATGCCTGCGGAGCTAATGTATGGTCAAAAGCCAGTGATGCCGATTAAAAATACAATCCCCACATGGAATGTTCTACCTTGGCAAGAGGGGCTTAGCAAGGAAGATCTCCTTGCATTGCGCATAAGGAAACTAGAGAAAAGATCTGGAGGCATTGAGGCTGCAAAAGAACAACTCAAAAATGCAAGGTTGAAAAACAAGGACTACTTTGATAAGCGACATCGGCTTAGGAGAAAAGCAATTAACAAAGGTGACTGTGTTTTAGTGTATGATAGTAGCCTTGATAACCAGCACACAGTCATTGTAAGTTCTCAAAAAGATGGTTTGGACCGTAGGTTGTAAAACATGTGCATGAAAATACTACGTACAGCTTGTTTGAACTAGATGGTACAGAAGTCGAGACAGAAGTAAAGTTTCCCATTGCAGGAAAAAGGATCAAAATGTTTAAGAGAAGAGGAGACAATGATCCAGAAGATGTTGATGAGGAGGAAGAACAAAACACAGGTGAAAATCAAAGTGACGATGAAGCTTTGAAATCATCCAGTGCAGAAGAAATCAAGGAAGATGTACAAGAGGGTTTATCTTACAAAGAGACAATGTGGCACATACCGGAGGATGTGCAGGTTTAGAGGGGGTGGATATCGTGTTGTGACACGTACATAGTGGGAACGCATTCTACAAGAGTTATGTTGTAACTTTTTAGATCTATAATTATATTTCCTATAATGTACATATGCATATCTAAGTATAATAATAAGCTTTTTATCTCATCCTATTATCTCAAGGGTAACATATTCTTACTTTACCGTCAAAAAGTAGTATGGGAAAAGCGTCAATAGCTCCGTCTCTTTAACTTCGGGCAAAAAGCATTGATTCTTCCTTTCTACTATCTCACTATTATCTCACACCTTGGCTAGATCTTATATCTAGGTAACTTCCAATATAAATATATTCCATGTAGTTTTCATATTTTTCTTATATTTCTTTTAAATAGCTACTAGGAAGGAATCAAATCCTATTGGGACACTAGCTTGCATGATTCTCAAAGATACTCCTATTTTAATATATTATTGCAAGCATGATTATAAAACTTTGTCAAGGAGCAATGTCATGCTTTCATATGGCATGAGGTGTCCATTGGAATCAAATAAAAATCTAGGCTAAGGGGACCACAAGAAGACTTTTACTGCCAAAACTTTACCCTCTTTTGATGATTTTTTTACATAAGGTTCGAATCCGAATTGAAACACGTATATAAAATGGGAGCTATAGCTAATGAGCTGAATGTTTTGTCCATAGTTTTACTTCTTTATTTGGAGCCACGGTTGAGGAGATATGATCAAAATACTGGACACCGATCTGCCCACATCATGCAGGGACAGCTCATTTCCAACTTTTCCAGTTTCTATTCACACTGGCTCTTCTCTTCTTGTGTAAACCCTTCGGGGCTCCCTTTACCTATAAAAGGGAACTTCTTCTTCCTTGAAAACTATTCAATCAATTCATGAGATGATCCATGAGTGAGTGAGAGGATTGTTACCTAGTTGTACTTAGCCATTAACATAAGCCTAAGCCTACACTTGCTCCTAGAAGGAAACTAGCCATACTTGTAGGCTATCCTTGGAAGATCAACTATAATCAAAGAAGGTCTTGAACTTGGTGCATCAATCAAAGTTGAAGTCTCCCCTCTTCTTCTCTCTCTATCATAATGGTGAACAACTCCCGAAGAGTTTGTCAAGTAAGATGTGTTTTACTTTGATATTTTGTTGGTTTCTTGTTGTTTTCTTTTCAACTCTAATCCAACATATATCTCTATTTTTATCTCCCTCTCTAACCAAACCTATCTCTCTCACTCTAGAAATTCATTCTCTCTACAAATTATAGGTCCTCCTTGCTACACGTACATCTCTCCTCACAGTATCCTTATTGCTTACGGGCAAGAATAGGGCTTGGGAGGGAAACTTCTCATCTCTTCACTTCTCTCATATCTACATTTCTCACATACTATCTTAGATGAATAATCCACATGATGATAGTTTCTATCACTTCTACTATGTGCGATCTATTAGAATTAACGTATGGATTAGCCATAAAATACACTTTCAACAACCTATAGTGCTTCTCTTTGGCCCAGAAAGGCTCAATGAAATACTTCTTTCACCGGATCCCATCATACTACCTCTTATATACTATAACTTTTCTTTTGACGTAAGTGTAGTTATCTTGCTATGAACCAAGCGGATTTGTACACAATTAATCCCAATCACTACACAAAACATATATATTATGGTAAGCACAAAACTACAATTCCAAAGAACAATTTGTAGCCTATTTGGTTGGCAAAGATTAAACGCCATTAACTCATCTATTAACCCTTTCATATTACCCATGATATGATATGACCATAGCCTTGATGTTTTTATCTTTGTGTTGGTTTGATATTCTCTTCTTTGTTCTTTCTTTGAGTGTGTGAATGCAAGGGAGAAAGAGTGGGGCTTCTTTGATTGCACTTCCTTCCAAACCCTAGTTTTCATGGCATCTATAGTTTAACTCCTTCATATAGTTTTTAGAGTTCTCTGACAAACTCTCACAGCCAAAAGCCCGACGCTTTCCTGGCAAGACCGCAAATTTCTCGACAACACTCAAACTGGACGGGTTGAGTATATCTAAGTCATGTCTCTCATGCTAGATGAGGTGAGCATAAGAGTCAAAGTCAATTAACTTTATCACAGTGGAGTGACGTAGAGTCCAACACTCACGCAGAATGCACAGTAAGATGAGATCACATTCCTCGACAACAAAAACCCTTCCTAAAGGGATGCCAGCTTGTAAAGACACATCATATGCTTTTATAGCTACACCTTCTTTTAGAAGAACCCCTCAAAGATCTCTCTTGCACAGCATATAGGATGTCCCATCGTTGGACATATGCATTAGACACTCTTTTTTGCTTCCACCTATACACCTTGAGTAGACTATAGTATGCAATGCAATTAAAGCATGCCTTTATTGTTGCTCAAAGAAAAGGTGGCCAACAATGTATCCACTTTCCATGGTTCTTCAATGAGTGGAAAATCACATGTTCATAATGGTTTTGTTGGCAGCACTTCATCTTGGATTTTTGGTGAAAAATGAAAGAAGAATATGGGTTGCCATTTTTGCAAGGCTAATGATGACCTGATTAAGCAGTGTCCTAAATTGAAGGCAAAAGAGACTAGATCCACTACAGGTGTAGCTCCTAGGAGATTCACCATGGAAAACTTACCGCACCACGTAAGCGCAAGGGAGGGGTTTTTTTTTTACAAGTTACATAAGAGTATAAGTTAGGGGAAGGCCCCCAATAATATATCTCTCAAGCTTACAAATAAGGGAGCGGGTATCATATTTATTGAGGGGAAGAGGAGAGGGGAGAGTGAGAAAAGGAAAAAATGAGAGGAATTTTTTTTGTTTCAAAATCATGGCTTCCCAAAACAGTCTGCACCAAGGAAAGAATTGGGATTTGGAATTGCCTAGTGCATTATGGGCTTACCGTACTTCGGTGAAGACAGGCACAGGGTTTACTCCATCTCATTTGGTATATGGAAAGGGAGCACTATTGCCTGTGGAGGTAGAGTTGCCTGCAACAAATAAAGATGTTGGAGAAGCTGTGTGGGCCGCCTAGTGATGTATTCAAAGAGAGGCTCTTACATTTACAAGAGGTTTAGCTAGATAGGATGAGTGCATTGGAACATTATGGGAAAATGCAAGATAAGGATTTAGCAAAGATAAATGAAAAGGTCAAAAGTAAGGGTATCAAGAAGCATGACTTGGTTTTGCGCTATAACAGTAAGTTGGAGAACAGCTTCCAAAAGAAGTTTCAAGTTAAGTGGGAAGGCCCTTTCAAGGTAGTGGAGTGTTTTCCATGGTACATATCAGTTGGCTAACTTGGATGGGATTTTACATAAGTCAAGGGTAAATGGATTGCATCTTAAATTGTATCATGCTAGATTGATGATGGTGGAGCAAGATGAGCTCTCTGCAGAACAAGTAATGTATGTGAGGGATGAGGAGACGTGTGATGCAGCGATTCTCATATCTCTTTTTGCTGCTGCTGATCATGAATGATCTAGCAGGCTAGGGGATAGGCAAATTATGTTAGGGATTTTCTGGAAGAAGTGATTACGCATATGTACATACACATGCATGGTGCATCAAATAAAGGATTGCCCATTTTCCAGAGCCATGTGGTTATGTGGGGCCCACATGTGTACAGGTAGGATAACATGTACATAGTCCATCGATTTTCACTATCACCAGTACTAGTGTGTTTTTTCTATAATAATGAGGAGTTGGTAGTACATAAAAATTCTCGAGGAAGCTATCTGCGGGCCGACGACATGAGGTAAGCAGGTGCGTCAAATGGCATCTAGTGGCATCAGGAGGTCGACAGGGACAAGTACAGATACAGGTGATTCACACAGGTACATGTAGCTGGAGTAGAGTGTTACACTGGCAAGTGGAAGTCACTTGCAGTTGCCATGGGTATGCATCAATTGGCGCCTGTTTGAGCGCATTGTCTGTTAATGTACGTTACTTGTGGATATTGCCATTGTATGCCTTTGAGACTTGACTATACGAGATTTGCATAATCTTTCGTGAGAGGTCGATAGCGTGAGGGTTTATTGAGCTAGGGGATTCTCAAATGTGAGATCCTTTCGGTGATAGAGGTAGCTAGAGCACCCTTTTCGTGACCTCTCCATAGGCTATGTACTAGTGATTCCTACTTGATGCTCGGGTTCTATTGTTGGCAGGTTATGCATACAGTCTATATTTTGGGTTCTTACTGCTCTACTTCTGGGGAAACTCTGTCAAAGTTTTCCAAGTTGTGATGGCTGGCTTTTTGGTCTTTTGAGCCATTTATGTTGTTATGTTGCTGAAATTCTCAAAAAATCAGAGGATAAGTCAGGTGTGCCTTCTTGGGAGTTGCATGGTTGGCTTTAATGGATTATCAAAATGGCCCTCAACCTCAATTCACTCCTTTTCATTTAACACAAAGAATCCAGATAAATGTTCATGTGTCCAGGAAGTTTTTTTTCCAGCAGCGCATAGTCTTTATGTTTGGGCCAAGAAGATTAAGAGAGATACTGGAATGTCCTTTGCCTGTTGTAATTCCGATGATTAACTATGAAAACTCATTTGATGTGCATGTGTTTGTCCTTATCTAAAGTGGAGCTCCATTGAAGTTTCTGGGAATTCAGTCTAGTAAAAAGTTTGGTTCTTCCACGTGTGTTCGAAGGGGTTCTCAAAGCATTGAAACTTGGGTAGCCATGGCTTTCTCTTATCCGGAATTTCATGGAAGAAGTGATGAAGATGTGGAAGACTTTTTGGAAAAGATGGAGGTTGCTTGCATTAGCAATCAAATTCACAATCCTGCACAGATGTTACGTCTTCTACAAATCTGTTTGAAGAGTGATGCACGAGTTTGGTCCAAAGCATTTGAAGAGTTGCGTGCGGAGAATCCACCTGTGAGATTAATTTGGGACAATCTAAGGCATGGATTGGAAGTGGAGTTTGTGAAGACAGAAGATCCTGACAAAGTGTGGCAAGAAGTACAAGGTTTGGTGCAAAAGGAAGGTGAGCCAGTAGATGCGTACATACGTAAGTTTTCATTGACATGGGAGCGGATGTGCAAGGCCTTAGCACCACAAGTATCCCCACCTAACATGATGAAGAAGGACAAATTCTTGGGTAGTCTTTGGGAGAATATACGTTGGAGAGTGGAGCTAAAGAAGCCTAGAACATATGAAGATGCACTAGAGGTAGCGAGGAACAAAGAGTGGAAGCTGAGAAGAATGAGTCAGCTAGGAGTAGAGTCTTTGCCCATGAGGTCTGAATTTCAACCTATGGATTCTTTGCAAGGTCGCATGCCAGGGGTTCATCATGAACCAGTGGTTTCTGTTACTCCTCAAGTTATGCCAGCATTGGTCACTATAGCAGTGCAAGATGATGGGCTAAGGCAAGACATGAGGCAAGTGGTAGATTTAATGAAGAATCTCAGCCTAAACATGTTAGGTAATGTGGGAAATAATCGAGGTCGAGGGAGGTTTGCAAATCAGCCAGGAGGTGAAGAAAGACCCAGGAATGGTGTTGGACAATGCAATGGTAGGTTCTAGAGGCAGACACCCACGTGTTATAATTGTGGAGAGTTGGGCCACATCATCCCGCAATGTGATAAGCCACCAAGGATGGGGGGAGACATCTATCCATTGCCAAGACAGGTGCTAACTAGGTCAAATGATTATGGCATCGAGATTAAGGGAGAAGAAGGAACTAGTGGATTAACCCAAGAGGAAAAGGGAAAGACAAAAGTGATAAGTGTGGTTACCTTGGAGAAGGCATCAAAGCTAGAGGATACATTAGTGGTGCCTATTGGGAAGAGGACCACAGAGGACAAGGAGGGAAGAAGTGCCCCAGGTCCTAGCAAGAAGAAGGGAAAGAGCCATGAAGGCAAAGATGTCAAGGCCAAGAGGAAAAGAAGGGCTCGTCGTAAGTTCATGTTTTAGATTTTCCATTAATGATTAGCAGCAACAGCAGGCTATGAGATGGGCAAATTATGTTATGAGTTTTTTGGAAGAAGTGATTGCACATATATACGTACACATGCAT
Organism: Adiantum capillus-veneris; assembly: GCF_014529385.1. NCBI lineage: Eukaryota > Viridiplantae > Streptophyta > Polypodiopsida > Polypodiales > Pteridaceae > Adiantum > Adiantum capillus-veneris. The sequence goes on along the minus strand of NC_140939.1, from coordinate 28,258,526 downwards.
GGTGCATCAAATAAAGGATTGCCCATTTTCCAGAGCCAGGTGGTTACGTGGGGCCCACATGTGTACAGGTAGGATAACATGTACATAGTGCATTGATTTTCACTATCACCAGTACCAGTGTGTTTTTTATATAATAATGAGGAGTTGGTAGTGCGTAAAACTTCTCGAGGAAGCTATCCGCGGCCCGACGACATGAGGTAAGCAGGTGCGTCAGATGGCATCTAGTGCCGTCAGGAGGTCAAATGGGGTCAATACTTGCACGTGGATAAGTACGGACACAACGTGGCTGTTTTTTTGTGATGAATTATGCAAAAGATCATCATGAGGACCATCTTTTGGGGCTACTTCACGTGGTTGCGGGACCAAAGCTATGGCTTTATTGAGAAAAGTTGAGGGCCAAGTGTGCGGATGGATGCAGCAGGGTGACAACTATGCACTGCGTGGCCATTTTTTGGCATGTTCAAGGTCCGTTTGAGGTCAACTAAAAGGCCAAAGGTTCCCAAGTAATAAAGCTACATGTGGAAACTGAAAAACCTGAGAGAAGACCAGAAAAAACGTGGAGAGAAGAGGAGGAACAGCCGCAACTAAGTTTTTGCTGGTTTTGAAGGCCATAAACTGCTCATCCGCAATCGGATTTGAGTACTTTGACATTGTAGACTAGGATTTTGGGCCGTTCCGGACACGATGGCACTGTCCATTTTGCCAAATTTCTCATTGTTTCTCTGTTGTTTTGGCTGTTAAGTTTCTCCTATGAGCAAAGTCTCTGCTCCAATTTGTGATTGTATCTGGCATATTGTACCCATATTGTGTGAGCTATTTGCCCCATTGGTATTGGCCCAAGCTCAATTGTATCTAAACATCAAAAATTCTCCTCTTTTGAGCTGATTTTTTTGGGTGTCTCTCTCTCTCTCTCTCTCTCTCTCTGTGTGTGTGTGTGTGTGTGTGTGTGTGTGTGTGTGTGTGTGTGTGTGTGTGTGTGTGTGTGTGTGTGTGTGTGTGTGGAGTGGACAAATGGGTAGTCTCTCTTTTCTCACTCCATCGGTGTGTTCCCTGTCTCGGCTAGGTGGGTTGTGTAAGCTGAGTGGTGCCCCATTGTGTGTGTGTGTGTGTGTGTGTGTGTGTGTGTGTGTGTGTGTGTGTGTGTGTGTGTGTGTGTGTGTGTGTGTCATCCCAAGAGTGTGTGTCGAGTGATTATAGAGGCGTTGTGTGTGTTTCCATCCCGCTCACACCGCATAGTAAAAGCATCAAACTTATTGTACCATTGATGGGATCCTTGTTTTGTCCCATTGAGAACCTTTTTAAGTTTGTAAACCATCTTTTCCTTGCCTTCAATAACAAACCCTTGTGTTTGTTACATATAAACGTCTTCATGAAGATTTCCATGTAAGAATGCCATTTTGACATCCATTTGAACAAGTTCCATATCCTCAATGGCTACCAATGCAATCACTAAGCAAAATGTAGTCATCTTTACAACTCGTGAAAAGATTTCATCAAAGTCAACAACCTTTTTTTGCTTAAAAACCTTGGCAGCCCGTCTAGCCTTGTACTTTGGGTGATCATCAATGAAAGCAATCTTCGTTTTGTAGACCCATTTGCAAGAAAGAATGTTCATGCCCAAGTGTCATTCTTCTTCAAGGAATTCATCTCAAATTGCATAGCCCTCCTCCTCTGTTGTCCACGCTGCCTAATTCGATACGCTATTGAACCTCACACACAAAAGGCCACTCGATTGGATAAGTGTATATGATCGGTTATCCAATTTGGATGCCATGCATGATTATGGTGGAATTTTTCCTTATCCTTGGTAATTTTCTTGATGGTGGAATTGAGGGTCCGCTTTGGGTATTATATACTCTTTTAGTGATAAACTCTCTTAAGATGATCATAGGCCTACAAGTAGGAATTGAGGGTCCGCTTTGGGTATTATATACTCTTTTAGTGGTCAACTCTCTTAAGATTATCATAGGCCTACAAGTAGGGATTGTTTTCTAGTGGATGTTGTTAGTAATAAGGTGTACAACATGATTTAGGAATTCACAGAGTTTGGTTTAACTATTGTGGAGCAAAGGTTTATGAGGGTCACTCTCACTCCAATCGTTGAGTGCTTCCAGTTCCCTTTACCCATAGGTACTTTTTATATTGAATTGATGTCACATTTATTGACATCACTATTATATGAGACATATTCCACATGTGGAGAATATGAGTCTCTAGGATTGACACTGAAGCTTTTTTCTTATGTGTCATGACAACATCCTTGTCTGCTGGTCAAATCCATTTATTAGACCATTTCAAGCATGTGGTTTCGGAAAAAAAAATTAGGGACAAGAAAGTATCGGATATCTGGTAAAATTTGTTAAAATAACAAGTACTACAAACAACGTTAATGGAATGGTTGTTTATCATGTTTTGGTCGCAATTATGTATACCTAGTACACACATATCAAAGGCTATTTCATGTGCATAAAAATGTTTCGTTGTTTTTCCCTAATATTTTATGCATTGCTATGGTTCACATTGGGAATTTTTTAGTTTCTATCAAAAGGGCTATTTATACAACTATTCCCTCAACTTACATGTATGCTAAGATCATAAACTACGCCATGAGCATTGGAAAGCACAAAACACTCCAATCATGGACATATATGCTCGGATAAGTTTTTGCAAATGCATGCACACTAAGCGTTATGGGCTTTAGTTTTTAGCAAAGGCATATTTGTAACGGCATGGAAATTCATGCATTTGACAACTTATGAAGCTTTTTTGTTACCAAGTGCAATATTATCCATACAAATACTCTCCCAATTTTACCATTGGGAATTTCCAAAGTATGTATGGATTGCTTAGCAATATTGTGATTGATCGTGATCCCAAGTTTAATAGTCACTTCTAGAGGGCCGTGTTAATGGTTGGGAACACAACTCAGTTTTACTATTACACATCATTTAAAGACGGATCAACAGACTAAACAAGTTAACCATGTATAAAAGGATATGCTACGAGCATACGTTAGCAAGAAGCAATCAGATTGGGAATATAATAGTGCAAACCATGATACTACTCAATTTAATCCCTTCATGCTTATGCATAATTTTCAACCTAGGTCGGGTTGGCTACCAAAGAAATTCAAAAAGTCAAGCATTGTATCCAAAATCATATGGATATGCTAAAAGTTGCTAGTTGAGATGTTCGACAAGCACAATATAGATCCAAGAAGTATGTTGATGAGTAACATTGAGAAATCACTTTCATGGAAAGCCAAACAAAGTACTCTTATGTGTTTTAGGATCTTTGAAAAATCTGAAAACTGATCATCCATCTAGTTACCTCTTAAATGTTGTGGCACCATTCAAAATACTCAAGTAAGCTAGAGATATGGTATGCAAACTCATATTTATCTGGTTTTTTCTATAATCCATTTACGTGAAATGCTTACATAGGGACAACAATGTCATGACTTGAGATGTTCTTGTTGATTTTATTGAACCTTCTAAACTACATGAACCTACATATTCATGACTCATGCTATAGCTCAAGTAGGAAAACTTAATGTTCTTACAAAGACATATTCCACTTCTATTTCTAAAGAAAAATATGTTTTTCCAAGGAGGGAATAGTGTCAAGACAAAGTTGGGATGGAGGGGACACCACCCTAGACAAGGCCTACTCCGCATGTAAGGTTCAAGGGACTCCAAAAGGCAGGCTACTAGCTTATAAAGGAGTTTTCTTGGGTGTAGAAAGGCATGTTCCAGTTACTTTTGGGCTTTCAAGAACCTATGAACTTAAGAACGAATAGAGTAAACTCATATTTAGTGGACTATAAACTACGTAAATCACATGGATCCATCATAGTTCTTCATACACAAACAACAAACCTTACTGAGGAAATACACATGGGAGAAACATTAAAATAATGTTTTGCATTATAAACAACAACAAAAATAAATTATTAATGAAGTTTAATTTGAAATATACAACATCCAAAATTACGTTTTATCAAAGATTACATCATGAAAGCTTGGGATGGAAAGGTCTTGGATAGGATAAAAGGATCAAGGTCTTCATCGAAGGATAAATCAAAGTCTTGGAAAGAAGTTTTCTTTGTCAATTTGCTCCCTCCTAGCTTGAAATTAATGCTTTGGCAGCCAAAGGAAGTTGCTAAAAAGGGTGGTTGACCCAAGTAGACTAAAACAAGAGATTTTTAGAATCTCCACTTTTATCTTCATTTGTAGTAATCTTTGCCTTACACATTGCTTATTGGCATTCTTGAACCTTCTATCACCTTGCGTGTTCTTTGCCTTACACATTGCTTACTGACATTCTTGCGTGTTCTTTACCTTACACATTGCTTACTGACATCCTTGAGCCTTCTATCACCTAGCATGTTCTTCTCAAGAGTGATTGCACTGCTCCACAATGTTTTGATTCTCTCACATTTATACGGCTAAAGTAGCAACCTATAAAGAGTATACACAATAAGGTAGAAACTAAGTATCATTTTCAAACTAAAAAATGCATGGTCAAGTAAAGTAACAAGTAGCAAGTGCAATAGCAACACGTTATAATAAAGTGTAACAATGTTCCACTGATAAGAGCACAAAAAGAAAGTGAACGCTACCAGTCTTAGTTTCCTTGCATCTTCTACATCAACAAGCAACAAAATAGACAAGCAAGAAACAATAACATTAGCGACACCAAACTACTAAAATAAATCTTATTAATACCAAAAATCTTTTTTTTTAATCACATAAAGAAAATGAATCATTCTCGCCTTGGTTGGAACCTCCATTTGTATTGTTGAGATTCTCCTCCTTCGTCTCAATTTCTTGCTTTTCATCCTTTCATTTAGCTATTCTTGAAAAGGGGGGGGGATTTTTGAATTTGCAAAATAGAATGAGAGGGAAGAACTTTCTTGAAGTTGACATTTCAAAAATGACATAGGAGGGGTAATGTCTAGCCTAAAACTAACATTTCATCACATAATTTTGATAATGATTGCCAACATTTCATCACATAATTTTGATAATGATTGCCATAGTACCACAATAAAAGGCCAGAATTCCACCTCAACATTTTTGAATCCACAATTTCTATTTTCATTTTTTAAAATGCAAATCAGTATTCTCTCTCTTGAATTGCTTACAAGGAAAAAAATGACCTCAATTTCCCTTAGTGATATACCTAGTCTTCTAAACATACCCAAAACCATGGTGACATAGCTCACTCTGTCACGAGGACGTCAAAATTGCTAACTTGAGTTGTTGGTTTCTTTCCGATGATTTTTGTTTGATTTTTTGGACCCTCTTTTTGAAGTTGCAAACGGCCGAGCACTGTATGGCCAATGGGAAACGATCAACAGATGACAGTTTCACCCGCAATCGAGAAGGGCAGGTCATCACGAGTTGGTCGGGCCAATCGGCAATGGAATTTGAGCAAGAAAAGGGTGTCTAGGCTCGATTCAAAGTCACTTAGGCCCCTTGCGACACTTCTAAGTTGGTGGGTATTAGGAAATTAACTCAAAAGAGGCATAAGAGACACACGGCAGCTCCAGATCATTTTGCCAGATCTGCATGAAGAGGGGGTGCCCAAATTGAGAGAGGAGGCTAATTTTGTTCATTAAGTGCTACTGTGTGTGTGAGTAGTGGGTGCAAGTGATCACAGCTTTAATGGAAAGCTTGCCTTCTCCCTTGCTCTATGTAGCACAATGATTTTCTCTCGTGCATCTCTCTCTCCCCTTTGCACATATGGTAATGCCCCTCTAGTTGGGCTTCTCAGATAACCATGTACAATTATGAGGATTTTATGCACGTTTGCCAATGCAAGAGCCTTCTGTACAAAAACCGGATTAGTTAATTTCTAATCCGCACAGTTCCATCGCAAAGGAATGCGAAAACGAGAGTTTTCTCGCCTGAAAACTCGTCCGATTTGAAAGGGAACTGTCCCATTGCATGTGGGAGCACCGGAGACAAGCGTAGGCATGCTTGTTCCGCTTGAAACGGTCCAAAACAGAGAATTACAACCTGTTGTGTTCTTTTGCAGGTTTAAGGTTTCGCACCTAAACTACATGGAATTGCTAGGGGAGCCTCGAAAACGCCTTGGGATGCATGCACAAGGTAGTAGGCACCTAACAGTGGCAAAACAAAAAAAAAATTGACCTGCAACTCATTGGAAAGCTTCCATACCGCAGTAAAAAGTGTCCTTGACGTGTACTTTTGACCTACAGGGATATTTGCGCCGTTATGCTAACGAAAGATTAGCTAATTGCTAATCCCCTTCAGGTATGCATAGTTCCATCGCGAAGGAATGCGCAAACGAAGAGCTTTCTTGCGTGAAAACTCGTCCGATTTGAAAGGAAACTATTCAATTGCGTGCAGGAGCACCTAAGACACGTGTAGACGTGCTCGCTCCACTCGAAACGGTCCAAAACAGAGAATTACAGCCTGCTGTGTTTTTCTGCAGATTTAGGATTTCACAGCTAAACTGAAGGGAATTGCCAGGGGACTCTCGAAAAGGCCTTGGGATGCGTGTTAGTAGGAACCTAACAGTGGCAAAACAAAAAATTACAGCATGCTGAAATTGACTTGCAGCTCACTGGAAAGCTTCCATACTGCAAGGGAAAGTATCCTTGACCTGTACTTTTGACATATAGGGGTATTTGTGTCGTTATTCTTGCGAAATTGGCTCAAAAACCTACAATTACAACCATGGATAGGTTTGGACAGCTTGGTGAGGGTTAGGTGGAAGCGTTTGGATCGTTGATTTGTCAGGGAAGCCTGAGGAAAGCATTCGATGCTTGTACAAGACAATTTAGAGAGATTCCCCGCAAGGAATCTCGTCTAATTCAAGGGGCAAGTGACCCTACGGGTGCGAGAACTCGAGGGCTACCCAGGAAAGAGATCAGAGCACAAAACAGAGAATTCAATGAGATGCAATTTCTTGCCAAGTTTTGCAAAGAGCTCTAAAGTGCGTGGAAAGTCAATGTTTGCTTGCGATTTTGTCCGTGGAGACTTCTATTGTGGTTATATTGCCGAAATCGGGTTGGAGTAGAGGAATTTCAGCCCGATAAAAGTGGGTCAGCTTGTAAAAGTTTACAGGTTTTTCTCAAGTATAATAAGAATAAAGAAATACCGAAAGGGGCGCCAGTCTTTGGGGCCAACAGAGTGTGGTTGTTTGCTTGGTAGCGCTCTAGCTGACAGGCCGTGGTTTGTCTTGAAGTGTTGAATTCCAATCACAGGCTTATTCGTGAAGTTACTTTGTGTCGTAAAGTATAAAGTAAAGTAAAGAATTCGGTGAAAGCCAACATCTACCGCCCTACAGACCGTCACATTAAATGTGAGGCACCGGAAGTAGATAAGATTGAAATGCTTTTGAAGCCTTACCCTCTTCTTATAGCAACCTAGTCACCACCCTAGAGGGAAAAAAACCCACTAAAAACATGCAAGATATGGTGAATTCATTGCATGCAAGGAGAAGTAGCAAAGAATAGAGACAAAGTTTAGCTCAAGGGGAGAAGCTTTAGCCAATACATCTTCATTTAGTCATGCATCATCTTCATCCAATATAAAGAAGTGACAGAAGTGTGGCAAATAGGGCATTTCTCAAAAAATTGTTTCAAACAACAAGTGTCGTGGAAAGAAGGCATTTCCTCCTTCAAAATGTCCAAGAAAGAACGACTTCAACATCAGATAAGATTGAATAAAAGAGAAGCACAAGGAAGTAACCTCCGTGTTTACTCTATGAATAGTGACCAAAATGATAGTGACATCTTGTAGAGGACATGGGTGGTATTCAATCTCATACCTTGGAGTTTTTTTGTATAATTAGTCCAACGCAGTTCTTTTGCTTGAGGTAATCGATCTTTAGTCTCCATGACACCATAGACTTTGAGACATTGTAGCCAACATGGGACGGGTAGCATGTGTGGCATTGTTGTCTCTCTAGATTTGGCCTTAGTGTAAACTTCAAGGGGAGAATTGGGCTTTGTCTTATGCACCAACATCTCTATGAGAACCCTACCTTGAGCTATTCATTGTATCTTTATGGGCTTTGTCTTATGCACCAACATCTCTATGAGAACCCTAGCTTGAGCTATACCATCCATTGTCCAATCATACCCTATGTGGCAAGTCATCATATGCTAGTTATGCAGACTCATGAGCACCCAAAATGTGGCTCACCCTACTTGTAAATGGAACGAAACGCATCCCTTCTTCTTAGGGTTCAACCCACCTTTGTAAGAGTCCACATTCACCCCTCATCTTGTACCCTAGATACTCTTGAACCCTTACATAAAGCGCACTTCATTTCTACAAATTTGGTTCATCTAATGCAAAAATAATGCTATTTGATGTACTTTTTTCTTGAGGTGGATGCCCTAAAATGTTTAAAAAATAGAAGATATTTTCTCCTTTGTCCCCATAAACAGGGGAAGAAAGGAGAAAAAGAGACACAATTCAATAGGGATAAGTAGGTAAGTCCATGAAACTTAGATAAGGGCTTGACAAATATTTACCAAGATGCGGCTTGGAGCTACATATAATTTGGCTTCCACTCCTTACAGCACCATGTTGGCTTTCTTTATTTTTCTCACCCCAAAGAGCCCTCCCCTTAAGGACTTCGAAGCACCCAAGTCAGGGTGAAAATTTTAGAGTAATACCATTATCTTCAGTACTATGAATTTGCCTCTAGAAACCTCCAGTACTATGAATTTGCCTCTAGAAACCTGAGCTTCTAGAGTAGACTGTCACGTGACACATCCAACCCTATGTGTCCGTGGACAAGCTACAGCACGACAAGGGTTCAGTCAATCCGGTCAGTCTAGATTTAGAAGTGGTATGGCACTTTTGTGAGTCTGTTCGTAGACCGTGCATGCCCAGTCACTTAGTGTAGATGCATATCCTCTGGTTGCACACAGCATGATCATAAGCATTCCCATCAAAATCCATCAAAACCCTTCAGGGGAATTTTCCAGTGCATTTAGCCTATTTTCCCTATTTTTCACTTATTATTTTTAAGTGACTTTTGTTGGAAAGTAGGTAGGGCAAATCGAGTAAGTTTGTATATAAGCAAACCTAGGCTAGCACCAATTAACAGAAGAGGCAACAGGAGCACACGCTCAACAGGCAACTTCTCAGCAGAACCCCCAAGAGGCCTAGCCTTTTTGCTCCACAACATCAACCTAGCATTTTGGACCAAATCAACCAACGTTTTTGGATCTTGCAGATTTTCGGTGATAGCAAGAAGCAGATCAGCCTAGCGTTCTGTATTTGCAGAACATCCGGCGACAGCAAAACCATTTTCAGCCCTAGCGTTTTTTATTTGCAGATCAGTTCCAGCGTTTTACAGATTTACCGCGACGCAACATCAAGAACCACGAGCATTTTCAATTTTCAGCCCTTAGACACCGCAGATCAAGTCCCGAATCTCGCAGATCTTACCTTCCCGCAGCAGATCCTCGCCGCACGGTCAGATCTAGCAAAGTTTGGAGATTCACCCCGAAAAACGCAGATTTCAGCATCTGCATTTTCAGCGCATCGTCGTCGCATCGTCGTCATCGACATCGTCCCCGACATAGAGTCAAAATTCAGCAGAGACAAGATTTGTAGATTTCAGCCCTTAGCGTTTTCAGATTTCAGCCCGTCTCGTCGTCGTCCTCATCGTCGTCGACATCGTCGGCAAGTCCAAGCATTGTAGAGATTTGTGCAATCAATAGTAGACCGCTCTCGCCATAGAGAGTGGGGCCTTCGGAGGAGGGTTTTACAACGTCTCTGGTGTCGCATTTCTCTTCTCTCTCTATCTCTCAGTCTCATACACTTGCACGCACAGTGTCCATTCACTTTGTTATGATCATTGCACTCTCATTAAGAACGAAAGGCTCTCCCTTCCATAAGAACGAAAAGGAACCTTGAGCACAGTTCGGAGCACTCATCTTGAGCAAAGTTCAAACATTCATTCCGTTGCACCTTACATTGGTATTAGAGCTTTGGCAGTGTTCTGTATCACTCAAGGAAAGAACCACAAGAATTTTTTTGCTTGTTGCGGTCGGACGAACCCAAGTTCACTTGGGCATGTCGATTCCTAATCGTGTTTTTGAAGAGTGACAGGAATCCCAGGAAAGAAGGGCTTGTCCAGCCTCCCCTTGTGTCTCTTTTCACTCATCGAGAGCGGACCGTGCACTTAGCGGCCGGCCAATAAACGTGAGGTGGAAAAAGCAACCTTGGTGTGAGCCCAAGGCCGCCAAGGGGTGCACCCGCGCGAAAGAGAAGAACTCGGGTGAAGAGAAGATCCTTCTCAAACACAGATTGCAAGCGAAAGAAGAACCTCAAGAACTTCAAGACCCGCAAGAACCTCAAGAACTCAAGAACCCCAAGAACCAGGACCCTTAAGAACCCAAGTTCCTCGTGAACTTAAGAACCCCATACCACAAGAACCCACAACTTCCGTGGATGGTCATCACTCGAAGCAGAATGGATATTTCGCTTAGAGGTGATGAGCATGAGACAGGCGAAGAAGAATTTTCCCCACCAGGAGGTTTTTCCGACCCTCCCCCTTCCTCATCTATGTCAAGGATTGCACTAACTCCTATGGAGGCTTTCAACAAGATGGTGATGGACATGAAGTTAGACCGCGAAGCATGAAAAGCAAAAAGAGAAGCAGACAGAAAGGCTACAAAGAAGAAATGGTAGCCATAGAGCGTCAGTACAACTTGGAAGAAAAAGAAAGCCAAGCCAAATTGGATCGCGAGAACAAAGAAAGTCAAGCCGAATTTGATCGCGAGAACAAAGCCATAAAAGAAAAGAGCGACCAACACATGAAAGAGTTCTTGCGACTCTTTTCTCAAGTGCAGGCACAGATGCAAGAGATTCAAGAGATGGAGACTCTCTCAATCTCTTCTTCTCCAAAGCAAGACACACAGAATTTGCATGATTATGAGAAGCATGATGAATTAAATGATAATGATGAGCATGATGATTTGAATGCCGATGATTTGCATGATGGTTTGGTTGATAATGACAAGCATGATGATTTCCATGATGATCAAGATGTGATTTCTCACAAGCATGATGATTTCCATGAAGATGATGTGATTGTTCACAGGCATGATGTGTTAGTTGATGCTTTTTCTAGCTAAGCTAACCTCGTTGCAGATTCAATCAATCAGGAAGAACCGATCTTGGCTCTCGAGCCTAGGTCCAAAGAACCCTCACAAGAAGTATTCTGTGTACGAATGATTAATCAGCACGCATTGTTCGAGTGTTTCATTCGTGATCGTTTCTTGTATTTTAGTTAGCGTCTTTATGTGATCCCTTTTACTAGGCATGACATATTGTACGTTGAGCACGTTTCACTCATGAATGAGCACGAATGTATCCGGATTGTTCATGAAAAGCTGAAAAGTATGCATTCAAGGAAGTCACATTTCATGTCTCTTCCTTGGCACGACACAGTTGTAGAAAGAGCACATGAAAGTATGAGCACCAAGCATGGGCATTTCCATTGTGAATTTCCACAGTTGATTGCTCTAGATCATAAGAAAAAGATTCGATCTCATTGTTTGCGTGTATGTGGTGAACGGTTTGGCACTCCGTCCCTTTGTTCATCTACATTGCATGCACAGTCTATTAAGACGACAAGATTTTTTCCACTTACTTTATATGGAATAGGTATGTTCATGGTTTTGTGTTGGAAATGGTTTCAGGAATTTTCAGCCATGGAGATTCTTGAAGAAGAAAGAAGCATGACTATACACGAAGTTGAAGCATCGAAGGAGCCACAGAAGACTTTGTGTCACTTTCGACGCGGCCCAAAGAAACAAGCGTTGCAGACCTTTATGAAGTTCAAGTACCGCACGACCCACACATCAGAGTGGGCCGGCGAAGAGTCCCTTCCAGGATTCTGGATGTTGTTGGCGATCTCCCTCGGCGCCATACGGTTCGGTACCAGTACCTCACTTTGAAAAGGAGGGGATGTCACGTGACACATCCAACCCTACGTGTCCGTACACAAGCTATAGCACGACAAGGTTCAGTCAGTCCAGTCAGTCTAGATTTAGAAGTGGTATGGCACTTTTGTGAGTCTGTTCGCAGACCGTGCATGCCCAGTCACTTAGTGTAGATGCATATCCTCTAGTTGCACACAGCATGATCATAAGCATTCCCATCAAAATCCATCAGAATCCTTCACGGGAATTTTCCAATGCATTTATCCTATTTTTGACAATTTTTCACTTATTATTTTTAAGTTTGTTAAAGTAGGTAGGACAAATTGAGTAAGTTTGTATATAAGCAAACCTAGGCTAGCACTAATTGGCAGAAGAGGCAGCAGGAGTACACGCTCAACAAGCAACTTCTCAGCGGAACCCCCAAGAGGCCTAGCGTTTTTGCTCCACAGCATCAACCTAGCGTTTTGGATTAGATCCGCCAGCGTTTTTGGATCTTGCAGATTCCCGGCGATAGCAAGAAGCAGATCAGCCTAGCGTTTTGCATTTGCAGAACATCCGGCGACAGCAGAACCATTTTCAGCCCTAGCATTTTTTATTTGCAGATCAGCCTCAGCATTTTGCAGATTTACCGCGACGGAACATCAAGAACCACGAGCGTTTTCAGTTTTCAGCCCTTGGACACCGCAGATCAAGTCCCGAACCTCGCAAATCTCACCTTCCCGCAGCAGATCCTCGCCGCACGGTCAGATCTAGCAAAGTTTGAAGATTCAGCTCGGAAAACGCAGATTTCAGCATTTGCATTTTCAGCGCGTCGTCGTCGCATCGTCGTCATCGACATCTTCCCCGACATAGAGTCAGAATTCAGCAGATGCAAGATTTGCAGATTTCACCCCTTAGCATTTTCAGATTTCAGCCCGTCTCGTCGTCGTCGACATCGTCGGCAAGTCCAAGCATTGTAGAGATTTGTGCAGTCATAAGTAGACCGCTCTCGCCATAGAGAGTGGGGCCTTCGAAGGAGGGTTTTACAACGTCTCTGGTGTCGTATTTCTCTTCTCTCTCTATCTCTCAGTCTCATACACTTGCACGCACAGTGTCCATTCACTTTGTTATGATCATTGCACTCTCTCATTAAGAACGGAAGGCTCTCCCTTCCATAAGAACGAAAAGAAACCTTGAGCACAGTTCGGAGCACTCATCTTGAGCAAAGTTCAAACATTCATTCCGCTACACCTAACATAGACTCTGGCATGGAGTGCCAGGTAAGCGAACCAAGCCTTGATGTAACCCTTGCTCAATATTTCAGAAGCAAGTATGCTGCTAGCCCTCCTTTCAGATCATGTTGTGCTCCGATATACCACGGCTTGCCTTGTTTACTTTTCAAAACATCATACTTGTCTTTACCTGGTTCTTCATATTGAAGCAATTAGTTATGTGACATCAAAGCACCTTAGCTGACTCACGCACATGCTAAAGCGGTTATGTTACTATACTAATGTATGCTACTCTGACAGATTCTCAGCCAGGTCTTCTCCACTCTCCCCTATTACCACAATCCTTGAGCATTGAGAATCACTTATCAGCACCACGCAACACATGTATCTTTGGTCCCATAGGTCATATTTGACCTCCGAGGACGATAATAAAATCTATCTATCTAAAGATTCCTTAAAGATGTCACAAAGATAAGAGAACACTGGCCGAAAATAAGTAATGGTGGGTGAAAATCCGAATTATCCACATATTCTCCCTAGCCATTCAACCACATAGACTCCATCATAATGCATTGGATTACATTAAGAGAAGTATAAGCTCGCATCCATCCAGTAAAAAGCAACCTAACATTACAAGCCCATAACCCTCTTGAGTCAGTAATGGCCCTTAACAATTCCCTGCAATACTACTCCCACCAAATGCAGAAACAATCAACAATTGTGCCTGATTTAAGAGCCCCATACTCATTAAAGAGCCATCACAACTAAGCAGCCACATCGAAGCCAACTTGGCTCCTGAATGGACCCATTTGGATGACGGACCAGGCTTCAGATTGCATGCTTTGTGATAGATGAATATGCATGCCACATGCGGCATCTTCTATGACACTCTGCATAAAGAACACTCTTATACTAATTAACACTGAGAGTATGCACTGTTGAAGGCACAAAGAATTATATAAGACATTAAGCAGGTCTACAAATTATACTTAATTGTCCAAAATACAAGACCCTGAGTGGGTAGATATACTTACAATCTGAGTCAAAGGCCTGCCTGGGGGGTCAGTCCATCACTCAGCTATGTAATTGCCATCTCTTGAAAAAGACCCTGCGTTTCCTGCCAGGTTTGATTGAACACCAAGTACCTAACAAAAACAAGTATCCACTGCCATTTCACTGGTGGAAATTTGTAAGTAAAATTTTCATAAAATAGCACTGTCCTTCAGGATACAAAACTCAAAAATCAAATGTTTAAGTGCAGAGAACAAGCCATCACATTACTATTTGTTTAACTATTGATGATCCCTCAATATCCATACAAGTAACCTTTGCTAGGCGTGCTGTTTTGGCCATGCAAAGCATGTTCTCAGATCAAGGTCAGTGCACTAGAAGCCCGTACTTATTAAAGAACCATCACAACTAAACAGCCACATTGAAGCCAGCTGCAGAGACGAAGCACAAGGGACAGGGGAAACCAAACATGAAACCAATCCTGGAAGTAAGGGGAGATAGTACAAGGTTTGCGGACTTGGCTCCTGAATGGACACCTTTGGATCCCACTTGCATGGCGGACCAGGCTTCAGATGGCATGCATAGTACTGAACAACTATGCATGACATATCTTCTATCAAAACTCTGCAAAAAGAACCCTCTGAAACTAACAAAAGGAGAGAGTATGCACTCTTGAGGGCTGACAGAACCTTCATAATTATATCAGACAATAAGCAGGAATACAGACAGAAATTGTCCAAAATACAAGAACCTGAGTGGGTATATATACTTACAATCTGAGTCAAAAGGCCTGCTTAGGCAGCGACTTCAACACTCGGCTACTGTAATTGCCGTTTCTTGAAAAATATAGAGACCTGCAAGTTTCGCCATCCTTCTGCCAGGTTTGAATGAACAGCCATTAAACAAGTATCCGCTGCCATTTTCACAGGTGAGAATCCATAAGTAAACTTTTCTGGAAATTGGTATATTAATTGGTAATGTCCTCAAGATACTAAACTCCACAAATCAAATGTTTAAACAAAGCTGTTACTTTACATACCACTTGTACCGTCAAAAATTCTGATGACCACATTGCTCATTCATTTTATACATATAAGAATTGAGCAAGCCATCACATACTCTCAATTTATTAGCAGGTATCTTCCACGTCCATGTGAGCAGACTTTGGTAGCTAAATGTTTAGCACCGAGAAGCTATTGATGACCCCTCAATTTCTACTGGGTATGCTTGATTAACCTTGTGAAGCGTGTTTTCAGAGCAATGTGCAGAGAGAGAAGTCTGCATACTATAACCAATTCACAATCGCCACTTTGTTTCTGTGAAGTAGTTGCTCAGAGGATACCATAGTGCAGGGCAAGGAAATGAGAGCCTGAGCCTACATCTTGTAGGTGTAAAACCAATCATTCCTCACTGAACAACCTCATAAAACAGCAGATATTCAAACTGCATTGGCCCACAGAATAGCTGGAACTCCTTCTCTGACCATGGGACGCATATGAGGTCATGATGGACAGCACAGAGGGGTTGGTCCACCAAACTTCCATTGCTGACCCTCCATATTGTCATTGCCCGTGCATCTGAGCCTCACTTTATTATAATTTCATCACATCTTTGATGACCACTCATCATGATGCAACTTTTGAGTTAGATCTGCTGAAAATCAGCTTTGGCTCCACACCAAACTTTGCTTCCACTCCTTGCAGAACCATGTTGGCTTCCTTTGACTTTCCCACCTCAAAAAGACCTCTGATTAAGGACTTACAAACACTCAGATCAGGATGCAGATTGTAATGTAATACCATCGTACTGTAAAGGCGGAAGGCTTCATCAAAATGACCTCCCTTGCTAAGACCGTCAACAACCATTTGAAATGATAAGAAGTCAAGACCACAGCCACTCATAACCATCTGATCCAATACTTTAGCCGCTGCCTCAAGCTTTCCTGACTCACACAATGACTTAATAATTGGATTAAACACAACAGAATTAGGGGTAACACTCCTTACTTTCATGTCATTTAAAAGCTCAAGAGCCTCAACAAGTCTAGCAGATTTGCAAAGCCCATTGATTAATGTACTGTAAGTAAAAGCATCCGGGCATAATCCTTCTAGAATCATGCCACTAAAACTTTTCATGGCTTCATCTACATTCTTTTCTTCACATAGTCCCTTCATTAGAGCATTGTACGTGGCAAGTGCAGGGATGCAACCTCCACTTTTCATGTCTTCCAGAAGCCGAAAAGCCTCTCCGAGCCTCCCGTTTTTACAGTACCCATCCACAAGAATTGTATAGTGGAAAACATCAGGAGTGCAACCTTTCTCGGGCATCTTGTCTAGAACTGCTCTGGCCTCTTCTAACTTGCGTGCCTTGCAAAGGGATTTCATGAGTGCTGTATAGGTCTTAGCATCAGTACCTATATTCAGTTTTGACATCTCTTCCAGCAAAAAGATTGCCCTCTCAAATTTGCTTGCCTCACAAAGATGATCAAAGACAGTGCCAAATAAACTCCTTTCTGGCACATGGCCATTAGCCACCATGAGTTCCAAAGCATTCTCTGCATAATCAAACTGGTTGGCCAAGCAGAATCTCTTGACCAAGTCCCTGCAGAGACGTGGCCCCGGTACATACCCCTTAGACCCCATAACGTTGAGCACTTCAAAGACTTGATCATTGTATCCAGCCTTCAAGAACCCACTGAGCACTATGCTATATGAAACAGAATCAGGAAATATATGCTGATGTTCCATATCGATCAGCATTTTCTGAGCTTCATCAGGCCTGTTCAACTCACATAAGTGTGTTATCAAGACATTGTAAGTTGCTACAGGAACAACACATCCTTTTCTTTTCATCTCATCAAACACCCACAAAGCCTTCGCACTATCGTGATTTTTGAAACATCCATTCATCACAGTAGTGTAAACATAAGCATCGCAAAAGAAACCTTGATCGCTTATTTCCTGAAGAAGCTGAAAGGCTTTATCCATATCACCTGCTTTACAGTGGCCATCCAGAAGAATTGTGAGGGTTTTAAGAGACGGTTGAAGCCCACATTTAAGCATCCTGTTTAGGATCAATTGGGCTCTATGCACATCGGCATTATCACAATGTTGAATCATCAAAATATGGAAACAGAAATGGCCAGGGGTTAAGCCTAAAGAAATCATTTCATCTAAGAGATGTGTAGCCATGTCTTCATTCTGTGACTCGCAAAGTTTTCCCATGAGCAACTTGTAGCTGCTAGCACAAGGCGTGCACCCTGCCTCTTTCATTTGTGCAAGTACCTGAAGTGCACCTGCCGTGTCACCATTGTTGCACAGACCTGCAATTAGAGCCCTAAAAGTAGATAGCTCAGGGCTTGAACCACTATTGGGCATGGTTTGCAGCAGACTAAGGGCATCCTCTGTGCACTTTGCATTGCAAAGTGCTCTAATTAATGTGTCATAGGTCCTGGTAGCAGGCTGAAAATCTGCCTTCTTCATTGCCTCAAGGCAATTCAATGCCTTATCCACCTGGCCTTCCCAGCACATGCTTTTGATGAGGATTGCAAAGGTTGAGGCATCTGGAGGGCACTCCATATTTTCAGAATACTGATGGATGAGCCCAAGCTTTCTTGATTTCAGGAAAACTAAAAGTAAGCAATTCAATAGCTGTGCTGAGGGTCCATGCAAAGACACCATAGATTCAAAAGTAGTGATTGCTTCTGAGCACATCTGTTTCAAGCCATAGCTCCACATCACAATTTCATAAATCTCAAGGGAAAATGGGATGCCTTCCACAATCATGTCATCTCGGAAGTGCCAAATGTTACCTAGCATCTTTGCTCTGCGCAGTATATGCATCATGACTGCATAAAGTTGTGGGTTCTTCCTGTGTATGGGCTGCCGACGAATAAACCTAAAGAAAGAGAGCGCCTTATGTGGTTCATCCTGCAGCTTGAGAAGTATTGCATGCACAATAGTAAAAGGCAAGCTACATTCGCGCAACTTTTCACGCAAGCCTGGTGCCCAATTCTCTGGAGTAGTCATGGCATTGCATATCTCTTGGACAAGGTCCTGAATCATGCTCTCAGTGATTTCCACGGTGCTGCTGTTCCCGGGATGTTGCATTGCACTGAATGTATATGTCACACTATGCCTGTTTGCAGAGTTTTCTGGTAGAGGAACCTGCTTTGGGAGATTTTCCTCAGTTGGGCTCAAGGGAGCCGCTTCTGGTTCTGACCCAGATAAGGCGAAAGACGTATAATTTCCATGCGCATTGAAGGCTTTTGCACGCGCCTTCTCTGCTTCACATGCGAAATGCAAAGAAGAAACCTCAAAGCGCTGAAATTTGAGCTGCGAGGAATACCTGTGAATGGGCCTGGGAGAATGTTCAGAATTTGATGCATACGAAGAAGAAATAGATAGAAAACATGATGACTTGGCGATGGCGCTACAGGAATGAAGGTGAGAAGTCTGGCAGCCACAGTGAGTCCAAGGCATAGTAAGAAGCTTCCACTGAAGAGCGCGCTCATACAGTTTATTACTCTTAGGAAGTTGGATATGGACTAGAGAAGGCAATGTGAAATCAACAAACTATCTTTTCCATGGGAACTGCATTCTTTTGAAGTCTTGGTACACCATGCTCAAACGCTCTAAAAGTTTAGTGTGCCTGTACATCCTGGTTGGGTGTCCCTACTCATGAGCAATGGCAAGCCTCCCTATTACTAAAGGCCATGAGTTCATAACTGAATCGTAGGTAGTGGGATCGACGGTGTAAAACCTTGTGTAAAAACCTATCTCCCCCTTTTCCATATATAAATATGGAAAAAAAAGGGGGGGTCACATCCCTCTCTCTCTCTCTCTCTCTCTCTCTCTCTCTCTCTCTCTCTCTCACAGAGAGATGATAACAATAGTGATTAGTTGGCTAAGAAGGTCGAGTATTGAAATTTGAATTTGTCAAGTAACATTGTTGAGCAAACAAAAAGATGGGGCACCTCTATAGCAATGTCTCCCCAAGAGTAAACAATCGTCAAGACAAAGGTAGGACGGGGGGGGCAAGGCCCAAGCAAGGATAGCTAAGCATGTTTTGTTAAGGGGTCTCCTAAAGGTGGGCTAGGTAGACTATAAGAGGAGTACGGTGTCGGAAAGTGTGCAAACCTTCGATTGTGAGAATTCGTGATGAAAGTCACAAACCCTTTGCAAAAAAGTGTTTATGGAAGTCACTAACCCTCCTCCTAAAGATGGCTTAAAGACTAAGAGCGTGGTGTTTGGGTCGATATGTATGCTAAATATGATGCTCTAAAGAAAGCGCGAATAGTTCTTTTTTTTTTCTAAATGCTCAGTTGAGCTTGCATTAATCACAAAATGATACACAGATCCCTGGCATATCCTTTGCGAAGGGTTATCCCAAAAAATAATACATCCAAGGAGGGCGAACACCCCCGACTAGCCTTACTTATGCAGCTTGCATTTTTTGTTCCTATTACATTGGAGCTTCCACCAACATGTATCCAGAATAACAATTGACTCAAGAGGATCTTCTTTCTTCTGAAAAAGTAGCGCTTTCCTGGATTGACACACAACTCTTGATACATTAGCACTTATTATGCATATGTCAGTTATAAGGTCAAGATTGTCAATGCATCTTGAGCCCATATCAAGGTAGCGTCTAAAGAATGGGGTTCCCAAATGAGTGAAGACCCTCTTGCATATCGAGCCTAGGAAAACTCTGATTTTCAGACATCCCCAAAACAGGTGCGTGAGGGACTCAGTCAGGTGATTGCATCTGACACAAACACCTTCGACAAGGCCTCTAGCTTTGGCTTTATCTCCAATAGGGATGAGACCAAAAAGAATTCTCCATAAGAAGACTTTGTCTCTCTCTTCACATTTGGCCTTCTAGATGTTACCAACTACTTGACTCCACTTGCCTATAGCCCACTTTTTGGACCAGGTCCTATTCAGGTGCTCAATCCACTCCTCCGAGTACCACAACTCTTCATAGATGGCTTCATCTTAGGCGAGCAGAATAGCCTTTCACCCACCAGGCCACTTTCAAGTTTTCCAATCAAGGGGCGTGGAGCAGAGGGGCAAGACTAGGTTAGAATTTTTTTCCAAGAGCCTTTAACGAGGATCTCCTCTTGGAGTGAGAGATTTCCACATAGTTTCAGGTGCTCCAAGGGATGCCAATCACCTCTTTGATAATTCCAAAGAGAATCTAGGGTGTCAAAACCCTCATTGTTAAGATTCATAGCTATTTCAATCCAATGATCATTAAGGACCATGCCTTCCATGATGGGGCCCCAAGGAAACTAGTGTCTTGTCGTGCCTTTCTAGTACCTAGTCTCTTCCTTCCACTTGAGAGGCTCAACAGCTTTACTACATTTTTCAATAAACTTCCCAAGTAAATCCACCTATTTGAGCCTTCACACCAAAGGGGGGAAGAAGCATGTTTTGGATGTTGAGGTTTGACTACAAGCCACCTTTAGACCGCATGTGGGCTTCCATTACCATTTCCCTAGCCATGACAGCTCAACTCTTATCTGCACTGTCAAGGGTGCAAATTTTTTTTTCTTATAAAGCCAAGTCATGAGTGATGGCGTTAAGGATGCCCAGCCCTCCTTGAGCTTTTGGTTTCGCTATACTCGCCCACTTACCCCATTGCTCTTACCATATACATGTGGTAGTGATGTGTGTGAACACACTAGGACTGCCGAGGCATTTTTTCCCTCTTTAGGAGGTTTTTTCCCCCATGCATTGTATATACTGTTACCATATACATGTGGTAGTGATGTGTGTGAACACACTAGGACCGCCGAGGCATTTTTTCCCTCTTTAGGAGGTTTTTTCCCCTGTGCATTGTATATACGCCCATCACTCTAGGGCTATCTATCTTTCCATTGCACACTAAGTAACACACTCTCTATTGTGTGCCTTGAGCTTCCTTCGTCTTCTCCAAGCTGTGTGTGTTTCTCTGCAACCCTAATTCCAACAATTGGTATCAGAGCAGGTCACGTCCTCCCGGGCTTAGTCGCCAGCTGCTCCAGCACACGCCTCCTCACTTTTTCTCTGATTTCAGTGAGCTTTGGCGAGCGTTCGCAAGTCGACAAAAATTTTGGGATGGCTCGAAGAGCTAGGTCTGCTCAGATTTTTGATTTGGGCTCATTTCGGCCTACGTTTCCACTACAAGCAGTACTGCACAGGCTATTTTGTCATTTTGTGCAGAATTTTTGTCAGTGCCGTTTTCTACATAACAGGTGCCTTATAGTCTTCTACGGTTTGTGCTATATAGCACAGGTTGTTCCCGCTCCGTTTCTCCTATTTTCGGGTAGTTTTCACATCAGGTGCAGCATTTACCATGGCTGACAACAACAACACAGATGTGTTCAAGATGTTTGTTGTTGAGGACAGGTTGGATGGGGACAACTACGTCCCTATGTGGGCTTATATGATGCAACATGTTCTTGTGTCAAAGGGTGTCTGGAACATTGTGCAGGGCATTGATGTACGTCCTGGTTCTGAGGATGTAGGCGATGTTGAGGATGTTGCAGGTCTTGCTGCAAGGATTGCAGCTGTTAGAGTTGTTTTGCCTACGGCAGAACAAGCTGGTTGGGATGTTAAGGATGCGCAGGCTCATGCATTGATTGTGTTGTCTGTGAAGCGCACCATTGTTCCTCACATCCGTTCAGCAAA
Source organism: Adiantum capillus-veneris (assembly GCF_014529385.1). Classification (NCBI taxonomy): domain Eukaryota; kingdom Viridiplantae; phylum Streptophyta; class Polypodiopsida; order Polypodiales; family Pteridaceae; genus Adiantum; species Adiantum capillus-veneris. The sequence continues at coordinate 28,236,687 of NC_140939.1, read as the reverse complement.
ATTTGTAAAACAGGCTTGGGATATTTTAGCAGGTCTTTATGCAAGCCGCAATGAGGCTAAAATTGCTTTGCTGCGTAAAGAGCTGGAGTCGAAGATTATGCATGAGGAAGATGATATGGACACTTTCCTTGCTAGTGTCAAGGATATCAATGAGCAGCTTATTTCTGCAGGTGAAGTCATTTCAGACAGTTCCCTTGTGCAAACTGTTCTTGATGCCTTACCAGATTCCTACCAGACTTTTGCTAGTACTTGGAGACTGATGACCCAAGGAAATCTTGAAGTTATCAAGTTTGATGCATTATGCACATTGCTGTTGCAAGAGTCACTTTCTAGAAAAAACAGGATTAGGCAACGTGTAGTTGAACAGGCTTTTATTGCTTCTCAAAGGAAGGGTGGTAACAGTAATGCAACCACTTCTTATGGTTCTGCTGTGAGTGACAAAAATTCTGTTCCTAATGCTTCTGCTGGCAGCACTTCGTCTGGCAATTCTGGTGATAAGGGCAAAAAGAAGATGCGTTGCCATTATTGTAAAGCCAATGATCACTTGATCAAGTCGTGTCCTAAGTTGAAGGCCAAAGAGGCTAAGAAGAAAGAGGGTGGTTCCACTGCAAATGCTGGTTCCACTACAAATGCAACCATTGTTGATTCTTCTGTGAAAGGAGACTGTGTTGCTGATGTTGATGCAGAATGGGCTTTTAGCGCAAAGTGCACTTACAATCCTGCTGTCCATGATGCATGCTTGTCAGTTGCTGCAGATTCACATGTGCGGTATTTCGACAGTGGTGCTACAAAGCACATTACCTCACATCGTGAATTGTTTACCTCTCTCGAGTCAGTCCCTCATGGGAATTCAGTCACTTGTGCCAACAATGCCTCTTATCCAGTTCAGGGAGTTGGAAAGATTGTGCTCACTGCTGCTAATGGCAGTTCCTTCACACTTGTTGATGCACTTTATGTACCTGGGATCAAGAAGAATCTCTTATCTGTATCCGCACTTGCTAGACTTGGACTTGTAGTCAAATTTGTGGATGACAGATGTACAGTTCATGATCTCAGTTTTGGTGATGAAATTGTTGCATCTGGGCTTTTGTGCCGTGGGCTGTATAAGCTCACTTTGTATGACAAGTGTGGACAAAATTTTGCAAATGCTGTTGCAGATTCAAGGGCTATTTCAGATGCAAAACTTTGGCATGCACGTTTTGGTCATCTGAATTTTGCCAGTTTGCTGCGTTTGCAGAAATCTGATATGGTTGCTTCTTTGCCACCTCTTGAAGCACCTGTCAAACATGTTTGTGAAGACTGTATTTTGGGTAAGATGCAGCATTCTAAGTTTCCAAAGGATGGTTCAGTTCGGGCCACATGCAGGTGCAGCTTGTGCATAGTGATGTTTGTGGGCCCATGCAAACTCTGTCCTTGGGCAATTACCTGCACTTCGTGACTTTCATTGATGATTGCTCCAGGCATGCATGGGTATTTCCGCTTAAAGCGAAGTCTGAAGTCTTTACGTGCTTCAAACAATTTCTGGCTATGGCTGAAAATGTCTTGAAATGTACTATGGGCACCCTCCGTTCCGATCGAGGGGGGGAGTATATGTCTCATGAATTTAATGCATTTCTGGCTAGTCATGGGATAAAACACCAATGTACAGTGCCTTATACGCCTTAGCAAAATGGTGTTGCTGAGAGGAAAACCAGGTCACTGACGGAAATGGCACGATGTATGGTCAAAAGTCAAGCTTTACTGCATTCTTTTTGGCTTGAGGCCATCATGTGTGCCACTTATGTACTTAACAGGTGTCCTACGAAAGCTTTGCAGTCTATTACTCCATATGAAGCATGGCATGATAGAAAGCCTTCTATTGAGCACATGCATGTTTTTGGTTGTTTGGCATATGCTTTGGTGCCACAAGTGCAGCGCAGAAAATTGGATGATAAGGCTGTCAAATGTATTTTTGTTGGTTATAGTGTTGAAAGCAAAGGTTACAGGTTGTATCATCCGCAAACAAAACGTATTCTGGTTTCACGGGATGTAGTGTTTGTGGAAGATTCTGTTCAGCCCTTGCTGTCATGTACTAGAGACAGTAATGTAAGCTCACAGGACATTTATGACACTTTTTTGCCTCTTTTCAGTGGTGGAAATACAAATGTAAGTTCCAATGAGGCAAATGTACAGCCTATGGGGGTTTCTGAAAATGTTCTAGATCAGCCTATTACTGATGCAGATGTACATGATGTACTTGATGAGGAAAGGGCTGAAAATGAGCAGGCTAGAGGTATGCCAAAATGGCTGGTGCACACTTTGCATGACAGTAAATTGGATGCACCTTTGTCTAGTCGTACTCATTCAGGCTCTCGCCATGCATCTTATGCATCAGATTGTTATGCTTTGGCTGTGTCTAGCTTACATGATGTTGAGGAGCCTCTGACTTTTGATGAAGCACAAAATTCAGAAAATTGGATGGTTGCCATGCAATCAGAATATGATGCACTTATAGAAAATGACACATGGACTTTATGTGATTTGCCTCCTGGCAAAAAGGCCATTGGTACAAAGTGGGTTTACAAGTTGAAACGCAAGCCGGATGGTGAGATCGATCGCCATAAGGCTCGACTTGTTGCAAAGGGTTATGAACAGCAAAAAGGCATAGATTATGAAGAGACTTTTGCTCCCACTTTTCGTATGACTACTGTGCGTTTTCTATGTGCATTGGCAGCTCATTTTGGTTGGGATGTACATCAATCAGACATTGTTACTGCTTTCTTGAATGGTGACATATTTGAGGAAGTTTATGTAATGCAACCTTGCGGTTTTGTCATAAAAGGACAAGAGGACAAAGTGTGCAAATGTAACAAGGCTTTGTATGGGTTGAAGCAATCTCCTCGTGCTTGGTATGAGAAAGCTGACACTCATTTCGTCAAACAAGGCTTTCGTAACAATCCAACAGAAAGCACATTGTATGTAAAGCATGAGGGTGATGTACTTCTCATTGTGGTTCTTTATGTTGATGATTTGTTGATCACTGGACCAAATGAGAGACATATTGCTGAATTTAAGGCTGATTTGAATGCTACTTTCAAGATGAAAGATTTGGGACTGTTGCATCATTACTTGGGTATACAGTTTAAGCAGTGTGATGGTGGTATTTCCTTGTGTCAGAAAAGTTACATAGAGACATTGCTATGTAAGTTTGGACTTGAGGATTGCAAACCTATTTCCACTCCCATGGAAATAGTTTTGAAGTTGAGTCTACATGATGCTAGTGATCCTGCTGATGTCACTCTTTACCAAACTGCTGTTGGCTGCCTCATTTATGTATGCAACACGAGGCCGGATATTCAGTTTGCAGTCTCACAGGTCAGCAGATTTATGCATAGCCCAGGGTCTAAGCATTGGCAGGCTGTCAAGAGAATTTTCCGCTACCTTAGTGGCACTTTACATCTTGGCTTGTTTTATCCCAAGGGGGGATCATTGCCGCCAGAATTACATGCTTTTTTGGACTCGGATTGGGCTGGTTGTTTTGACACGCGAGTGTCCACAAGTGGTTTTTGTTTCATGCTTGCCAGTTCATGTATATCATGGTTGAGCAAGAAGCAACCTACTGTGGCCACTTCGAGTTGTGAGGCTGAGTACAGGGCTGTCTTCACAGCTACGGTTGGGTGTGTATGGCTCAGACGCCTTATGGCTGATTTGGGTGTTGGACAGGACACTGCCAACACTATCTACACTGACAGTCAGAGCACATTGGCAGTTGCGAGGAACCCAGTTTTTCATGCTCGCACAAAGCACATTGAGGTGCATTACCACTATGTTAGGGAGAGGCTCTCAGCAGGAGAGATCAACTTGGCTTATGTGCCAACACAGAACAACCTTGCAGATCTTTTCACAAAGGCATTGTCTCGTGAGAAGCTTGAAGCTTTCTACAAAGCTTTGGGATTACTCCCCTTTGTGGACTGATCCTATCCTTAGGGCATGGCACTTCCCTTTACTCATGTGTCAGCTCTCGTTCACCGCATCATTCCAGGGGGGATTTGTTACCATATACATGTGGTAGTGATGTGTGTGAACACACTAGGACCGCCGGGGCATTTTTTCCCTCTTTAGGAGGTTTTTTCCCCCGTGCATTGTATATACTCCCATCACTCTAGGGCTATCTATCTTTCCATTGCACACTAAGTAACACACTCTCTATTGTGTGCCTTGAGCTTCCTTCGTCTTCTCCAAGCTGTGTGTGTTTCTCTGCAACCCTAATTCCAACATATACGCCCATCACTCTAGGGCTATCTATCTTTCCATTGCACACTAAGTAACACTCTCTCCATTGTGTGCCTTGAGCTTCCTTCGTCCTCTCCAAGCTGTGTGTGTTTCTCTGCAACCCTAATTCAACCAATTGGTATCAGAGCAGGTCACGCCCTCCCGGCCTTAGTCGCCAGCTGCTCCAGCACACGCCTGCTCACTTTCTCCGATTTCAGTGAGCTTTGGCGAGCGTTCGCAGGTCGACAAAAATTTTGGGCGAGCTCGTAGAGCTAGGTTTGCTCAGAATTTTGATTTGGGCTCATTTCAGCCTCCGTTTCCACTACAGGCAATACTGCACAGGCTATTTTGTCATTTTGTGTAGAATTTCTATCAGTGCCGTTTTTTGCATAACATGTGCCTTATAGTCTTCTACGGTTTGTGCTATATAGCACAGGTTGTTCCCGCTCCGTTTCTCCTATTTTCGGGCAGTTTTCACATCAGGTGCAGCATTTACCATGGCTGACAACAACAACACATATGTGTTCAAGATGTTTGCTGTTGAGGACAGGTTGGATGGGGACAACTACGTCCCTATGTGGGCTTATATGATGCAACATGTTCTTGTGTCAAAGGGTGTCTGGAACATTGTGCAGGGCATTGATGTACGTCCTGGTTCTGAGGATGTAGGCGATGTTGAGGATGTTGCAGGTCTTGCTGCAAGGATTGCAGCTGTTAGAGTTGTTTTGCCTACGGCAGAACAAGCTGGTTGGGATGTTAAGGATGCACAGGCTCATGCATTGATTGCGTTGTCTGTGAAGCGCACCATTGTTCCTCACATCCGTTCAGCAAAATCTGCAAAACAGGCTTGGGATATTTTAGCAGGTCTTTATGCAAGCCGCAATGAGGCTAAAATTGCTTTGCTGCGTAAAGAGCTGGAGTCGAAGATTATGCATGAGGAAGATGATATGGACACTTTCCTTGCTAGTGTCAAGGATATCAATGAGCAGCTTATTTCTGCAGGTGAAGTCATTTCAGACAGTTCCCTTGTGCAAACTGTTCTTGATGCCTTACCAGATTCCTACCAGACTTTTGCTAGTACTTGGAGACTGATGACCCAAGGAAATCCTGAAGTTGTCAAGTTTGATGCATTATGCACATTGCTGTTGCAAGAGTCACTTTCTAGAAAAAACAGGACTAGGCAGCGTGCAGTTGAATAGGCTTTTATTGCTTCTCAAAGAAAGGGTGGTAACAGTAATGCAGCCACTTCTTATGGTTATGCTGCGAGTGGAAAAAATTCTGTTCCTAATGGTTCTGCTGGCAGTACTTCGTCTGGCAATTCTGGTGATAAGGGAAAAAAGAAGATGCGTTGCCATTATTGTAAAGCCAATGATCACTTGATCAAGTCGTGTCCTAAGTTGAAGGCCAAAGAGGCTAAGAAGAAAGAGGGTGGTTCCACTGCAAATGCTGGTTCCACTACAAATGCAGCCATTGTTGAGTCTTCTGTGAAAGGAGACTGTGTTGCTGATGTTGATGCAGAATGGGCTTTTAGCGCAGAGTGCGCTTACAATCCTGCTTTCCATGATGCATGCTTGTCAGTTGCTGCAGATTCACATGTGTGGTATTTCGACAGTGGTGCTACTAATCACATTACCTCACATCGTGAATTGTTTACCTCTCTCGAGTCTGTCCCTCATGGGAATTCAGTCACTTGTGCCAACAACGCCTCTTATCCAGTTCAGGGAGTTGGAAAGATTGTGCTCACTGCTGCTAATGGCAGTTCCTTCACACTTGTTGATGCACTTTATGTATCTGGGATCAAGAAGAATCTCTTGTCTGTATCCGCACTTGCTAGACTTGGCCTTGTAGTCAAATTTGTGGATGACAGATGTACAGTTCATGATCTCAGTTTTGGTGATGAAATTATTGCATCTGGCCTTTTGTGCCGTGGGCTGTATAAGCTCACTTTGTATGACAAGTGTGGAAAATATTTTCCAAATGCTGTTGTAGATTCAAGGGCTATTTCAGATGCAAAACTTTGGCATGCACGTTTTGGTCATCTGAATTTTGCCAGTTTGCTGCGTTTGCAGAAATCTGATATGGTTGCTTCTTTGCCACCTCTTGAAGCACCTCCCAAACATGTTTGTGAAGGCTGTATTTTGGGTAAGATACAACGTTCTAAGTTTCCAAAGGATGGTTCAGTTCGGGCCACATGCAGGTTGCAGCTTGTGCATAATGATGTTTGTGGGCCCATGCAAACTCCGTCCTTGGGCAATTACTTGTACTTCGTGACTTTCATTGATGATTACTCCAGGCATGCATGGGTATTTCCGCTTAAAGCGAAGTCCGAAGTTTTTATGTGCTTCAAACAATTTCTGGCTATGGCTGAAAATGTCTCGAAATGTACCATGGGCACCCTCCGTTCGGATCGAGGGGGGGAGTATATGTCTCATGAATTTAATGCATTTCTGGCTAGTCATGGGATAAAACACCAATGTACAGTGCCTTATACACCTTAGCAAAATGGTGTTGCTAAATGCTATTTAGGATTTGATGTTACCCTATGATGGAGGGGATTTTGAACTAGCTTTTGACCCAAGAGGTGACAAATATATGCATGGTCCAGTGCAACTGACTTATAGGCCATATTATTCAAGTGGTTTTCATGAAGATTTGTGGATAGATTTATGTTTATGCTCTATAAATTGGAAATTCTTGTATTATACTTATGATCACGGAGGATGGTGCAAATTTTTTAAAGAAATGCTCACAGTGGGACAAATGATTGGTTTTCTGTTTGATCCTGGGGGCTACTAAAGTGCAAAGCTGCAGATTTGAAAAGTACTAGTTATCTATTGTAGCAGGTTGCATGGTACAAGGTTTTGGTTTCTAGATTATGCGAAGTCAACAGAGTTCTTTGGTTATGCGTTTAATAAAATTACATGGATGGCTTCCAGTTGACTTCTTTGCACAGTTGATCAAGTATCTTCACATCTTTTGAGTTGGTTATGATACCAAAACTTAAAGTAAAGGACTTGATGGCCATTCCTTGTGCAGACAGAGTAAGGCATACTTAAACTTGATAGGGTTCCCTAAAGTGATCTTAACAATCAAGCCGTGTACATCATGAACTGGAGCACTTGAGTTTGGCGGGGTTCACTAAACCAGGTCTCCATAATTGAATGCTTTGGAGATACGGCTCAAAGATTTCTAATGGGCAGCTACCTAATGAGGCTGCTAGAACATTGATAATAGGGTGTACGCCTTACTTTATTTTTCATATGTTTACCAATTACGTGAGTCTGATGATGGCAAAGAGCTTAATGTACCTGCAACAGATGCAGGCTGAAGTACAATTGGCACAGACTAGAGGCTGTGCAGGTTCAACGGGGGTGGATGTCGTGTAGCTCTGCTTCCATGATGGGAAAAAGAGCAAAGAAATTCAAGATAAGCCTCTTTGAAGCCTATACATTCATTGAGGAGTGATTAGGGCTTGTTAACAAGCCAAGTTCAATGATTAATGTATGTCATGTGCGGCTTAAAAGGGCCAACATATACCTTAATGATGCCAAAAAGGAGTATGCTTGAAGTGAGCACAGATGTGAGATCTTGATCTAGAATTTTAGTGCTTTAAGTGCTCTACCGACTTGTCTTTACGGTTTGTTGATTGGAGCTACGGTGCAATAGTTATGGCAGTTTGAAGTTTGAGTTAATGCATATCCGTATTGGATCAGGCAATTGCAGTTGAGGTGACAAAGATGAAGTGGATGCACAAGCCTGAAGTGCTCACTTTGTGGAGTGCATCGGTCTTTTTAGATCAATGAGATCAAAGTTCTGGTTGCCAAGATATTGTCCATTAAAGATTCACCGGGGGCTGGTTCCGTACCAATTTGGACTGCGCGGTCCGAGTGCCATCTAGGAATTTTTGACTTCGACCAAGTTACCTTTTGCAGTGTGCTAATAATTATATATGCGAGAGAATTTGAACTCGGCACTACATTAGTAAAAATCTGTGTCGTCACTGTGCTTGGCACTAGATCTGGACCAAATGTGGTGTCGTAGCTTTTGAAGAGCTTCGCGTTCAGAATGTCTTCTCTTGGAACGCAATGATCGCAGGATATACCCAACAAGGCATGGCCAAGAAGCTCGCTATTTTGAGCAGAAGCAAAGAGAGGAAAACTCTCCAAATGCAATCACTATACTTGCATCTTGAAGGCGTATTACACTAAGAAGCTAATATGGGCATCAAATTCAGGATGATATTGTTAGTCGATGGCTACTGGAGGAAGTTGTTGAGTGCTTGCCGATGCTTGGTCATTGTGTATGCCGAATGATGCGATAGGCACTGCTTTTCCATATATGTATACCAAATGTGGTGCCCTTACAAGTGGCCGTGCCGCCTAATGAAGCATTAGGGCCACCCGCTCGAGGTCATAATTTTAAGGGCGCCCATTATGTTAAATAAGGCTTAAGTGTGAGCCAAAGGGGGTAACCCAAATGGAAGCCCAAGCTATGGAAATCAAAGCCCGCCCAATGAAGCTGCAAGCTGCAGCAGTGGTTGGGAGACTGTGAGCATGAAGAAGAAAGCAATTAGCCCACCAAGGTGCCCCTTTTTGGCATAACTCCCAACGAGGTTTGTGCTAGTCGGGATCCGGCCCTACCACGTCATTGAGAGGTCTTTTATGCCCCTAGCAACAACGGTGCCATCGTTGCTTAGGGAGGGCTATTAACAAGGGGAGTTGAACCACAGCATGTGAAAAAAAAAACAAAGGGAATGGGGAGAGAGGAGAATAGGGTATAGAAAGCAAGCGTGAAGAGAAGGCAAGGGGGGGGGGAAAGCAAGAGGAAGCACAGCTTCAAGGGCTCGCCCACTGTGTGTGTGTGTGTGTGTGTGTGTGTGTGTGTGTGTGTGTGTGTGTGTGTGTGTGTGTGTGTGTGTCTCGCTCTCGGCTCGTCCTCGGATAGCAAAGCTCGGAGGGAGGAGGAGGTGAAGAAAAGCACAAAGCAAAGGCTCTCTCTCTCTCTCTCTCTCTCTCTCTCTCTCTCTCTCTCTCTCTCTCTCTCTCTCTCGGCTCGTCCTCGGATAGCAAAGCTCGGAGGCAGGAGGAGGTGAAGAAAAGCACAAAGCAAAGGCTCTCTCTCTTGAGAAGGAGAAGCAAGGCAAGCAAGAAATCCTTGTCTCTCTTGTCCTCCTCATGAAAAGGGAAAGAGGTGAGGAGGGTGAACAAGCAAGGGGATAAGAACAAGGCAAAGCTCTCTTTCTTTACCTCGCTCTTGTCTAGCAAAGCAAGAACAGAGGGTGGAGTTTCTCTCTCTCGAGAAGGGAAGGCAAAGCAAAGGACGCTCTCTTGCTTTTGTGTTGAAGAGGAAAAAGGAGCGCTGCATAAGAAAGGGATTTGGAGCTCGGCAAGGTAATGAGTGGGAGCTTAGCAGGGAAAGAAGGTGACATGATTTGGAAAGAGGAAAACACAAGGCAGGCCAAGCAAGTGTAGCGGCCAAGCAAGGGATAAAGCTTTGAATAGCAATTGAAGAGGAGGAAGTTGTAGCACAGTTGGTAATAATTGAAGCATGATGATCGACAGAGTGAACTTGCATGAGGTTTGCAGAATCTTGAAAGTAGAAGAAGCAGATAAAGTGACAGGAGGGAATTTCCATCACCGTCATCAACTAAAGATTGATTAATCATCGTGTCAAGCCTCTGTGTCGTTAACAGCCCGATTAATCCTACAAAGCGGGAGCTTAAACTCCTAGTTAGCAGATGATCCAAGTACGGTGATGCTAATAGCTCTCCTTGGCTAAGCACACATCCCCTGACATATTTCTGAATCAACATTTTGCAGATCTTCAATCACATACTCTTGCTTAACCAGGTCCTCAAAATTTGGTATATGCAAACTTGGTAAATCTGGTATTCCCAAATCCATGGTCCAACTTCTCTCAACAGCAGCCCTGCTTTGACCTAAAAAATCTGTATCATCATTCAACTCTATGGTAGAATTCTCCTCTCTCCCCATTTGCTTTGTTTTCCTTCCTTCTCTCATCCAACTTCCATTATTAATAGCCCTACCTAAGCAACGATGGCACCGTTTTTGCTAGGGGCATAAATTACCTCTCAATGATGTGGCAAGGCTAGATCCCGCGAAACCCGCCGGGAGTTATGCTGAAAAGGGGCATCTTGGCGGGCTGAGCGCTTTCTTCTTCATGCTTGCGGTCTGCCGAGCACTGTTGTGGCCTGCATGAGCTTAAACCTCACCCCCCTCGTCATTGTTTGCTGCCTGCTGCATCGCCATCTCCTTTTTCCTCTTTTGTCCACACTTCCCACCTTATTTTGCATAATGGGCGGCCTTAAAGCTTCATTGGGCGGGCTTTGATTTCCATAGCTTGGACGGCCATTTGGGTTACCCCCTTTGGCTCACACTTAAGCCTTATTTAACATAATGGGCGGCCTTAAAATTACGACCTCGAGCGGGTGGCCCTAATGCTTCATTAGGCGGCACGACCACTTGTAAGGGCACCACATTTGGTATACATATATGGCAAAGCAATATCTAGCGCATCATTTGGCATACACATTGACCAAGCATCGCCAAGCACTCGACAACTTCCTCTAGTAGCCATCCACTAAAAATATCATCGTGAATTTGATGCCCATATCAGCTTCTTAGTGCAATACGGCTTCAAGATGCAAGTATAAGTGATTGCATTCAAAGAGTTTTCCTCTCTTTGCTTCTGATCAAAATAGACAGCTTCTTGGCCCTGCCTTGTTGGGTATATCCCGCGATCATTGCATTCCAAGAGACGACATTCCGGACACGAAGCTCTTCAAAAGCTACGGCACCACATTTGGCCCAGATCTAGTGCCAAGCATAGTGATGACACAGATTTTGACTAAAGTAGTGCCGATTTCAAATCCTATCGCATATATAATTATTAGCGCACCACAAAAGGTAACTTTGTCGAAGTCAAAAATTCCCAAATGGCACTCCGATCGAGCGGACCGGACTAGTGCGGAAACGGTCCCCGGTAAATCTTTAACGACCAATATCTTGGCAACCGAAACTCCGATCACTGATCTGAAAAGATTGACGCGCTCCACTAAGTGAGCACTTCAGGCCCATGCATCCACCTCATCTCTGTCACCTCAGCTGCAGTTGCCTAATCCTATACTGATTTGCAATCGTTTTAAACTCCAAACTGCCATAACTTTTCCACCGTAGCTCCAGTCGATGAGCCGTAAAGACAGCCGGTAGAGCACTTCAAGCACTGCAGTTCTATATTATAAACTATCATTTGTGCTCCCTTCAAGCATACTCTTCTTTAGCATCATTAATGCATATGTTGGCCCTTTAAAGCCGCATTTGTCATACATTAATCGTAAAAATAGCTTGTTACCAAGCCCTGAACATTGATCATTAGTCAGGTAAGCTTCAAATAAGTTGGATGTGCATTTTTTGGCATCTTTCTTAGCATGGTAGCAGAGCTACATGACAATGAATAATCCTAGAATCGGAGTCTATTGTTGGGAGGATAGAAACGTCAAAGACCTTCTATGGACTTCTCATGCCAAATCAGACAGTTAACACCCATGAAGATCATTTATATCTTCAAAATCAAAGATAAGGGTTCATCAGATCTACCAACCTACCTATTTAGGGATTGTCATAACAATAACATTGTTATGATGGGTCCTGAGAAGGTGGAATAAGCCAGATACCAAGGGTGCTCCGTAGGGGATTGGATATTGGGCCAAGGACCAACAACTACTCCAAGAGAGTAACTCCACGAGAGATCTTTTGAGAGTAATGTTAAAATATCCAAAACTACCTCATCACGAAGAAAACTAGGTGACATTAAAGCTAGTTTAGGGCTACATGAGTCACTATTTCCAGCAGAGTGGTTTGAAGGACTCGGAACTGGACCAACTGCTAGGAGACTGGGAGTTGAACCAAATAGACATGTCAGACCAGCTGATTTTCAAAAATGGATCAGAAAATACAATGGATCTAGAGATCCATATGACCACTTAGCAAGCCCTTATACAAGTGCTAAGAGTAGAACGCATATTTGATTTCCATACTCAATTCGAGGGATTTAGAATGAAATTAGAAGGAAAAGCATTCACATGGTTCCAAAACATTCGACCAAGGTCAATCATGGACTTAAATACATTAGCTCAAGGATTTGTAGCTGCATGTTCCAAAACGGGCATTAAACACAATACTGTAGCTCAAATCTATAGCTTCAAACAGAAACAAGGTGAGTCTGTTAGGGATTGTGCAGTTAGAATGAAACAATACATTGCAAGATGTCAAGAACTAGAAATACCTGCAGAAGAAAGATTAGTATCATTGTTTCTAGAGGGACTGCTAAAACAAAGAACTTCATGCTATATTGTATAGCAAGAAAAATATAACCCTAGAAGAGTGTGTGTCAGATGCTATTGATTTAGGAGACAAGTGTGAAGTTTTTTAAGAAGAAGATGGCCATAAGGATAATCAAAGTGAGAAAACAACATCCACCAAACTAGCGCAAGTGGAAATGGCTACTACAGCACCGCTTACAACCATAGAAGACATGCTCAAAAGGATGAATGAAATAATGAATAATATGCAAAAAGCACCTATGAGGGGACCAGGCCAAGGGATACCTCAACAAGGACAACCAATTAGGCCACAAAAATGGTGTGAAATCGAAGGTAAACGGACCAACCATGAGACCAATGAGTACTATTATCGACCGAAGTATGATGGGAATGTTCAATACGTGCCTATGAGGCCACTAGGAAAACCCATGTACAAACATCATCCTAATATGGCCCCAGCTTAAAGACCACCAATGGGTATGGAAAGACCTCAACCTATGTTGGGTCAAAAACCTCCATATCCTGGACATAAAGCAGTACTTGTAAAGTACATGCATTCAGGGGGAGTCATAGATGAACAAGCACTAGTGCCTTTTACACCCTATGCTGAGCCTAGTCCATCTACAATAATGGTAGAAGGAGATTGGTATAATTCACACCCACCACCAATGGAAGAACCTTTGACTTATACTACACCGGAAAGTTGGAAAAAATCCCCAGCTATAAATAATTGCGATTATTTACTTCTATTGCAATTTTTACTTGAACCGTATGATTTTGATCTCTACACGTTTTTATGCATCTATGCATGCTCCAAAATTGATTTGAAGCAAAATGGACATCATTTGTCAACAATTCAGACTCAGGGCATTTCAGAGCAGAATTTGCAAAATTTTCTAACTTTGGCACTGTATTCCCTTAACAGGAGCAATGCAAGCTACCGAGAAGGCAAAGAAAAGGGTGTCCCAGAAAGAAAAGTTGGAAGAACTGCCACCCTATCAACTAAATCCAAGTTTATTGAAGATGGCAAAGGCAACTTATTTGTCAAAGGAACAGCTTGAAGAAAACAACACCACGGTAAAGAATAAAGAAGGATACCAAGTGGAGCTGCAAATGCTACCAAAGGAGATATATGATGTAGTTTCCAAGCCAGACACCAAAGAAGCCAATAGAAGGCTAGGCCTAAGGGACTTCTACAACCAGGAACCATGCGGTGTGGATTTCCAAAAAGCATATGAATTACTGTCCATGATCAAAGAAGATGGGTCAGCCCAAATCACCGACCAACAAGGGCAAAAAGTAGAAGTAGTAACCACAAAGGAGATAGTGGCTGAGGCACTGAAGCTGCGAACTGAAGGTATGACAATGCAGGCCAGAGATAGAAAGACATCATGCACATTTACCAAGGAGGCTGTTGCTGCTACCTTTTCAGATCTCATCCAAAGGCAAGTGGAAGAACCAGCTCGCCTATACCACCAACACTTCCATTTCTTATCAAAGAGACCACCACAGTACACCACCCCAAACCATGCGGTTGTGACCACCTTCACTCAAGTGTTGAAGTCGACAACCAGGCAAGCGCATGATCATGCGTAGTATGTGCTGACAACACTGAAAGGCACGAAGAAGGAAGGCAGAATCACATATCTGGGCGCTCCTGGAGAGTTGACGAGAATAACATATCGTGTTGTTAGAATGGCTGATTATTTGCCGCCAACCCCAATCAAAACACATGGATTGTGTCCGCGCAACCTTCTCCAAGAACCACGTGTTCATCAAAAAGGGTATATAAGTTAGACAAAGAATTTGCCCGAACAACGAGGAAACACGGGCAAGAATTAAAGAAATGAAGAAGAAAGAAGTAGACGCACACCAAGAAGAACCTCAGCAAAAGAAGGCAAGGTTTGAAAGAGAAAAGCAAACTTATAAAAGGAGCCACCAAGCTGTAGGTGAGGAACCGAAAAGATGGGTTTCAAGAGATAGAAGGGGACCCAGAACCAAAAACCTTGCAAGGAAAGGAACAAAGGATCCCAGGGATTTTCTTGAACACATGTATTGAGAGGCAGAAGCCTTAGAGTTGAAAGAAGCTCAAGAAGCTGAAAGGAAAGCAAAAGAGAAAGCGGCCGAATAACAAAGACAAGTAGAGGCTACTGAACAAAGTGAGTCACATCACGACCAGGGGGATGTGTCTCCAAAACCCACTTCACCCACTACAGAGCTGGCAGACTATCGCATGCCAAGCCCAAACCCTTCACCAACAGCTAAACTCAATGAGGGCAAGGAAGCCAAGGAAAAAAATCATGAGCAACAGGCATCAATACGTTTTAAGCAGCCAAAAGAAATAGAACACAGTGAAGTTGAACCTTCTATGGCAACCCAACTAGAAAAAATAGAGGTATCCGCAAAGACTCAAGCAACAGAAGCAGCCGAGGCAACTGCAACGCCTCAAGGAGGAGAGGTAGAACCCCGCCACAACCACAAGCAACAACCACAGAACCACCTAAAGAGCCACAAACCAAAACAACAGAAACCTCTAGGCAGGAGCTTGAAGAATGGAAAATGAATGATGAAGTCATCATGTTGGTCAATGCAGATGCAATTGATGACACAAAAAATGCAAACAGTAGCACTTAGCCGTAGTGCTAAGGATAGGGAGCTTGAGCTAGTCATTGATGCTCTACAAGGAGAGATAGATGACAGGATGAACATAATTTCAGATCTACAAAGACATGTCAAAGAGCTGAAAGATGAAGCAAAACAATATCAGGTTGCAAAAGAGAAGCAGCAGAAAGAAATGGAAGAGTTGGGTGAGCTTCTAACCAAGTTATCCGATGCCTACAAAAGAAAAGATCCACAGCTGTGACAGAAGTAACCAATGAGCTTCTAACCACTACTCTGCCAATCTAAAAGATCCAAGTGCAACTTGATGTAGCAAATGATTCTCTGCAGTACTCAAAGAAAAGGATCAATGATCAGGAAGCCTTTTTGAGATAGACCCAACCAAATCAATGCTCACTGGCATCATCAATCATTGCCATACCCCTTGATCAAAATGCAGCTACTACAGGTAAAGGAAAGACTATACAAAGATATGCAGGCAGAAGGCTCAGAGGATATCCACCTTATGTGGAAAAAGACCTGGTTGAACAAGAATTCAAGATATCTAATTCTGTTTACAAGAGCACGTGCAACCCTCCACAAAACCCAACATTAGTTCAGTACCAAGGGTAAGGACATGGCAAGCATATGAAGCACTGGAAAAGAAGAGGCTGACATGGTTGAACTATCCACGTCTACCAGCTCCAGAGCAGGGACCTGCAACACAGGAATACATGGTGAAAACCCTAACAAGCACCATGACTTTCTTCAAAAGCCTTCCTCACCTCTCATGTGCCATGTTGTATAAGATTTATAGAATGCTGCTCACATGCATTCAAGTTTTTCACGAGCCAAATCAAGCCAGAGCGCCATGGAGGCAATAAGGGTCTCTATTATGACGTAAGTGGCTAGCCTTCCTAAGAAGTCCTTTATGGCTTCTATGTCTGATGCATGTTTTTTCCCTCTAGCAATATGATTGCTTTTGAGGAAGCATTCTATACAGGTTTCTTCACTTGGCGAATGAAGATATTTGGGCCAGTGATAAGCAACCTTACATCCACATTTGTTGGCTATTCAACCATTGAGCTTAAAAACAGAGTCACCAAGCAATTCTTCCAAGTTCCTGACAAAGAAACAAGAATCAGATATGAGAAAGCACTCCATGCGCTTAAAGACCGCCTCACTAGCCGTCAACCCAAAGTCTACTTCAGTCCATGAAGCTGTGTCAAGGGACGACACAGTCGAGGAGGGGGGGGATGTTAGCAGCAAGCTAACCCTGATAACACTTTTTGGAGCTCTTATTGTAAAAACAGTTATTATTTTGATGAATCGGGAATGTTGTAACTCTTACTTTCCAAATAAAAAGTGTAACTGATGAGAAGGAGCTACAAGCTTCTAGATTGTATCAACCCATCTTTAGTTAGAGCTCCCAGATTATTAGTTTTGACCACAAAAACCTTGGCTAAAGTATAAAAGCCAATTTTAAGTTTTGGATAATAGAAACACAACATGAGCTAACGATGCTCACTTCTCTCTTTCTCGCACTTCCTACTCCCTTCCCGGTTGTCACATTGCAGTGTCGTCTATTGTGTTGCAACCGCAGGTAAAAGCTCTACGCATTGACGTAAGCATTTTATGATAATCCGTAGCTTTTGGCATCGCTGACCCATGGTCTAATTTCATCATAAGTAAAAATTTAAGCTTCAAAATCATAAACTAAGTATAGGCATGGTATTGGGGCATCATTGCTAAGCATTTAGATGCATTTTGGGTCAAAAATGACTAGGTCAGAAACTCACTAGTACTGATGGCTAATAATCGTAATTTTTGGACTTGACCTAAAGTGAGATTTGAGACCATAAGCATGTGTGCTTAGGTCTTATAAACATGTCCTAGCAGTTTCGTAACATCTCAATGTTGTTTGATGCTGTAATGGTTATGATTTGTTTGCCGGTGAGCAATTAGCTTTTGGTGATTTATGTCATTTGAGTGTAGCTTGAGTTAGATGCGATTTGTTTGTTGTTTTCCAAGAGATTGACAACCTCTTGTAGCCTCTATGCACTAGTCAAATCAGCTTCATCCCATGGATTGACAATTATATTCGTGGTTCTTGCTATGTCTGCAATAAGATAGAAGTGAGATTAGACACCCGTCCCACAACCCACTTCATAAAAAAAATCTTAGTTACCCTTTGAGAATCTTCAAGGAAATACTCCTCTTAAAATTCTTCAAGTTTGGTCCGTGTGCAGTATGTATCTCCCTAATTTGAGCCCTAAGATCTGGCACGACAATCAAGTGAAAACCTTCAACTGCTTCATGATCATCAATCCCATTAGATTGCTCATAAAATTGGCAAAATTTTGAAACATATCGACCTTCAAACCACTGCAATTTCTTTGTTACTGCTTGTCGAGCTTTCTATATCCACTCATGCAAACTAAATTGTTGTTGTGCAGTCTGCTGTTGCTACATGTAGGCATAAAATTACTTCATCATCTGTTATATCGCTGCCTCTTGTGGTGTAGTAATCTTTTTGTGCAAAATATTCCCACCCTAGGTGAGTTTCACGTCGGGTTCTCCAAAGATGTCAGAGATAATGGGCTTGTGCAGTGAGCTTTGGGCACCGGGCTGCTCGTTGTGGGAAATAAGAGAGACAAGCTACACGACACAAAGCAAAAAACTTTGACGACACCTTAAATGCTGAAAATTGACAACTTGAATGTTTTAAGCTACCAGTGATTAGCCAAAGTGGAATTCAATTACAAGTGTTTTTTGTTAAAGGAACTAGTAGAGTTAAGAGAGTTTAATGATCCAAAATTCAACCAAGACTCAAAATCTCTCTCTTATGCTTGCTATTAGAGCTTTTTGAAGCCAATTAGGAAGAAATTATATGGAAAAAAATCCCTGCTTGATTTCCTTGTAGCATGAATGCCTTCCTTACTGATTCTCTTGCAAAATTATTTCTTGAGAGAGACCAATATCTCCCAAATGCTCTTCACTTCTCCTTGATTGTTCTCCCTTTAGAAGCCAACGGTCCCAAAGTTCCCATTCCTTCCTCTTCCTTCACTTTTTGATTCTCTCCCGAGTCCCAAAGTTGAAGAGAGAGAGAGAGAGAGAGAGAGAGAGAGAGAGAGAGAGAAAGAGAGAGAGAGAGAGAGAGAGAGAGAGAGAGAGAGAGAGAGAGAGAGAGAGAGAGAGAGATACTACAACCATTCCTCCTGTTTTATGACTACCTAAGCTCCCATTAGTCCAAAGAGAAAACCCTTTTTAATTGAGGGAGAGGGAGAAACCTCTTCGAGCTTACCTTGGCTTTGTCAATGTCGAGTGTGAGAGCGAGAGTGATTCTTCCCTTGTCACTTACTCACCCTTCCAAGATCCTTCTTTCTTTTCTTCTCCTTCCATACTCCTTTCGTCACCTCTCTTTCCATTATTCTTACTCACCAAGGTTGAGAGAGAGAGAGAGAGAGAGAGAGAGAGAGAGAGAGAGAGAGAGAGAGAGAGAGAGAGAGAGAGAGAGAGAGAGAGAGAGAGAGAGAGAGAGATTCTATCCTCCTCCCCTACCAAGCTCTTGACTTCCCTCTTTGACTTCTATTTGATTTCCCTCCTCCCTTCTTTGTTATTGTTTTTTCTCTGCCCCTTATTTTTCTCCTCTTTTCTTTTAATGCTCCCCCTCCCCCCCCCGACCCACAAGCCACGATGGTACCGTTGCTCCTAGGGCCTGTGAGAATAGCCTCTTAATGGCGTGTCATGGCGAGATCGACTAGCATGGAACTCAATGCGAGTGATGTCAAAAGTGTGCTCCTTGGAGAGCTGGTGAACTTTTGCTTCATGCTCAAGCTCTTCCAAGATTTGTATAGCCCACTAGCGCCAGCCCTCTTCTCCCCTTCCTTGGTGCCTGCATTGCTCTCACCATGCTCTCCTTTATTTTCTCTCCTCTTCACACTTAAAAAAATCCCTTTAATTTGGCAGCCATATCCTGTGAGGTCCCTGCCCCTTTTTGAGAGGAGCGGAGTACCTTTGATAGGTCTCCAATCCTAAGAAGGAAAAACCAATGGACATTTCCTTAGCTACTACGTAGCCACAGGCATGAACCGTTAGTGAAGGATTGGTCCTATCTCGCTATGGCGGAGTGTGATCACCATAACCCTATCTAAAAACTATCTATAATCAATTATACCTAAAAGTATAAATCTTAAAGTGACCAACCTGTGCACTTTTTTCCCCATGTTTCAGAAGCACAGCGGCCAAGGTTTGTCTCTTTTAAGATTTATGACTACTAAAAAAAAATTCTAGCGTTGGAAAGTTACCCGACTCATCGGGTCCACCCATCCATAGAATGATACCGTCGGGGTATCATTCTCCCACTTTCCACACCACGCTCACCCTTCTTTTGTTATCTAATTACTACCGCACTGTTTAAACATACATGTTCCTTTACTTTATTTATGATACTGGTTCCTTAAAACAACCCTTCAAACAGTATTACAAACAATAGTCAAACAAGAAGTCATCCAATTTTAAACCAACAACCCTTGGATTAGGTTCACTCAAGAATCTCTCCTGGCGCTATTATGTCCGATCGGTGTATACATTATTTATAAAAACCCTTGTCCTCATGAGCGTCTCATACCGCACGAAAAGTACTCGTTGTGCTAATCTGGACGTACTCCCGTCACAGCAACAACGGTGCCAATCTGGGCGTCATCCTCATGCCACGGCAAAACAAAACTGCAGTATCCAGTTGGGCTAATCTGGGTGTACTCCCACCATAGCATCAGCGGTGCCATCCTGGGCGTCATTTCACGCCTCGGCAACTGCCACATAATACCAATGCTAATAAGTAGAGAGACTTGAGAGAAACCATACCGAAGGTTTTGGACAAACATTCTTTCCTATAGCGACCAGTTTAACCAGACATTCTTTCCTACTTGTCAAACATATGCCGAGTTTCTTGGGGTTAAGCCTCGTGGTTTCGGTCCGTGTTTTCTTTTCATAAGGTAAATAATATATTCCTATGGTCTCGCATATGCAATGATGCATAACTTGAAATTGCAATACTAACATGTACGATAACTCCAATTGGTCCGATTGGTGGAGACATAGCATGTTCTGCAAGAGTTCCACCGTTACTTGTACCAGCTTCATAATCATTAGTGTCTTGGGTTCGAGCATGCTTTGGAGCCATTTTTTTGTACTACACTTATGTTATACACTTAGAACTTTAAATTGGTCAATTTTCCTAGTAGTCTCCTTGTTTCCAAAGAGAGTATGTAATTTGAACCCTCGCCAACTCGGATTCACACTTAGTGTTGTTGTTCTACATCTAATTTCTATACGTCAAATATTTGCCAATCGTAATTAATCAAAAATTAAGTGTGTAAACTATGAGTGAAAGTATAGGACTGCATTACTTTTATGCATGACATTTCTAATCCAATTCTAACTTCCATTTCTATACTTGAACTAAACCAATTTTTAGTATTATTCAAAATTCTACTTAATCTAATTGACAATCAAATTGTTGAATGAGAATTTCATCATGTATAATAAGAATATGATGAGTTCTCTTATGTATTAACTTTCAATTAACTATGCATAAGTTAATAGTGAAGATATACTAACTAGAGAGAGTAGGTATACTGAGAGAGATTAGAGTAAGAGAAAACATACACATACATCTTTTCTAAAGTTAATTGAATCTTACTAATCCATTAGAAAGATTAGAGTAAAAGAGAACACACACACATCCTTTTCTAAAGCTAATTGAATCTCACCAATCTATTAGAGAGATTGGAGTAAGAGATAACACACACACACACACACACACACACACACACACACACACATATCCTTCTTAAAACTAATTGAATCTTACTAATCTATTAGAGAAATTATAGTAAGAGACAGCACACACACACACATATCCTTCTTAAAACTAATTGAATCTTACTAATTTATTAGAGAAATTAGAGTAAGAGATAGCACACACACACATATCCTTCTTAAAACTAATTGAATCTTACTAATCTATTAGAGAAATTAGAGTAAGAGATAGCACACATACATCATTCCTAAAGTTAATTGAATACTTAATTAATACGCACCTTATTAGTCCGCTAGAGTTTTTGCTCTCTTAGTGGTTTGTGGACGCCTTCTCTCTAAGAGAAGTGGCAGCATTTCGTGAGTGCTATAGAGGCAATCTCTATGTCTAAAGTGTGAGCATGGATGTTCTATTTATAGCAGAAAAGAAAACGTCCAATTTTTTTTCCAAAAATAAATAAATATTTTTTTTAATTTTTTTTAAAAAAAAAAATAATAATAAATATATATATTTTTCCTCAAAAATCATACCCGCGTTTTTGGTACCCTTGTGGTACCCATTAGCTTGACCACTTTGTCATTATCATCAAAAGATAAGGCCACACAACCCCCCCTCATTAAGATTAGTCAAGACTAGCCTCTCCTTTTCATGTGACAGTGTGTCCCACTTTGTCCCCTCCTATGTGAGTCCAGGTGAGTCCATGTGCCTTCATTTATCATCCCTGTGTATTCTTTTGTCTTTATAATTATTTTATTTATTTCCTTAATGATAATTTACTTTACATTTTTAAGTTAAACTTTACAGTAGTAAAAGAAAATTCTACAATCAATTTAACTAAGTCTTACAATAAGTTAATTAGTGATTCATATAGCTAAACATGTCAAAATTTTGTAGCGTAAATTTTAAATTCTAGGTTTTCTCAGCCTACGATTCATAATTTGAACTCGAATATCTTAAATAATGAGTGATGGTTAAAAAAATTCAAATGCATAATAGAACTTGTGTGAAATTCGAAAGTAGAGACCTTACATATCCCCATTGGGATCATGGGCTGCCATTGCTTCATTGTGTGGGCTTTAACTTTGGCCTTGGGTGGCCATTGCGCTCATGAATAGACGGCCCTTTGCATCATACGACTATCGCATCCTTGTTCATGTCCATGTTCCTCCAGTTCCCATTATTACGGGCAAAATAACCTACCCCATCACCCCTTTGATACATCATCTAATTGTGTCATTTATTGCCCCAAATAACAGCAGAAAAAGCGACAAAAACTATTCCAAATTTGGTCATCATGGGCTTCTAGCTAAGCCTTTCTTGCTTCATGCTTGTGCTCATCAGAGCCTTGCACAGGCTGACGCGAGTGCATCTTCCCCTCCACTTCATCTGGTTTGCTGCATGCGTTCCATGGGAATTCTTTTACCTCCCCTTCACACTCAATAACCCATTTAATTGGGCGGCTCTAGCATTTTGAGCGGGCAACCTTGCATTTCCATATTGGGCGTCCTTATTTCCTATGGGCGGTCAATGCACCAATTTGGTTACATATCAACCACGATAGTGCCGAGCAAAATTCCACATGCTTACCTAGCTATCATTGCACTACAACAAATGAAGTTTTAAACAAGATTTTCCTCAATCACTTATTATACCGTATTCTAGAACCTGGCTGAAGCTCAAACTCCCAGATGACAAACTGACTAAGGCGACTAAGGTGGTATGAGACTAGCCCCTCATAAAACTTTAACTGGAAATATCTTAACAACCAAAACCCCGATTGACAATTTGAAAAGACTGATGTGCTCCACAATATGAGGAATTCATGCCCATGCACTTACTTCATCCATGATCCCTCATCTGCAGTTGCCTAATCCGGTATAGGTCTACAATCAATTGCAACTTCAAACTACCATAACTTCCACACCATATCTCCAATTGACGAGCCGTAAAGATAGGCTCATGGAG
The DNA here is from genome assembly GCF_014529385.1 of Adiantum capillus-veneris. NCBI lineage: Eukaryota > Viridiplantae > Streptophyta > Polypodiopsida > Polypodiales > Pteridaceae > Adiantum > Adiantum capillus-veneris. The sequence goes on along the minus strand of NC_140939.1, from coordinate 28,213,711 downwards.
CACCTTGAGCACAACAGTGTAGTCCAAAAACTCCCATTTTTTTAATCACCTAAGATATACCCACTTTTAGCATCAAAACAAAGGTTATGGTCCTTTAAAGCTGCATCTAGCATACATTTAGCATCAAACCTTGAATGTTATCAAGCCCTGATCAGTGATCAATAAACATGTAGGTTTCAAAGAAACTAAACTTGCATCCCCTGGCCCTTTTTCGCATCATGGAAGCGAAGGGGCACGACACCATCCTTTCTAATCTATCACTGGATACACTTCTATGATCTGGTATGAAAATTCTCCACACATAGGGCATTAATGCAGCCAAATCAAATCACAAATAGCACATCGATTAAATTGCCTCATAATTTTGACAATAAAATCCAGAACTAGAAAATTAAAGCGGCAATTTTAGGTCAAAAATTGATCAGGCACACAAACACACACACACACACACTAATAATTGGCAGTTTTTACCAACTTTTAGGTGCGCACACACACAAGGGTTAGTCTTGTCAAAATTGCAATTGATTTCAAAAATCTCTAACTAGGCATGACCACAACACAAATCAATCATCACATTAGCAAAATTTGTATGCACACATTGATTTTTAGATGCACACACAAGGGCAAAATACTACACACACACACACTTAAAATTAAGTATACAAACACTCAATTATAACGCACACACTTGATTGTAGTGCACACACTTGAAATTGACCATTAAAGCATGAAAATTAGGAAATTAATATTGCACATTAGCCATGAAACCATCACTTTTCACATTCTATTCTAGGAAAACTTTGGCATTACGATGGCATGCAAACATACAAAATCAAAAGTTCCAAATAATCATTTTGACAATGGCTAAGCATACCGTACGATTCTTGAGTCTATTAGCACCATCCAATTGCCAATTACACCATGTGTAGGCCGATTTTGTCGATGCTTCAAAGCCTTAATCTTGAATTCCAAAATCAACAAATCATAAGCAATTAGCACAAACCGGCAATGTTAGAATGCAATCCAAGCCTCTAATTAGGCAAATAGCAAAGCATAAGCCCAAATTGTTAGTCCAATTAGTAGAAAATTAGTATGTTACTTAGCAAAAAGAGGTAGAATTAGCAAGGGGTTGGTGTGAAATTAGGGTGTGTAGGCAAACAATTGGCAAGATTTGGTATCAAATTAGGGAAAAATGAACTCATTGCTTCATGCACACACATCCAAAATCCATAAAACCATAAACACACAAGTGAAAATAGTGAGGAAACCATTCAATTATGCTATAAGTACACTAGCGTAGGCCATCTCTCCCGACGCCAAATGTTGGGGGTACCATCGTAGCATAGCTCCAATGACCAACAATAATTGTCAATCAGGAGGGATGAGCTACTCAGCTAGGGCATGGAAACACTCACTATAATTAGTGAACTAATCATGGAAAAACAAATGATAACTCTATGAAGTGGGTTTCTTGGCCTATGGAGGAGCTAAGCCATGATGTCTGGCAATCTCCGCATCCACTTCTCTTCACCTATAGTCAGCCCCATGACACACACTAGCAATTGCAAGACACACACATTACTAATCCTATCATGCAACACACTAAGCACAATCACACACACATAGATCTATGGAGAATCCGCACTCCAATCAAACCTACATGCACACACAAAGATTAGACGGAAATCACACAAGATTAGAGTGGGATTAACCACTAATTAGTTACAATCTAGCTAATCAAAGCATCATTAACAATCAACAGAAGTATGAGAGGCATAATGAAAGAGAATTAAGCCTTGATTAGTGTTAATCAAATCACATGAACAAGGACAATCTCAAGGACTCCATAGCCACACACCTAATGAGCTCTCACAAAAGAGTGGTCTCAACAAATGAGGCTGAGAACCCCAATTTCATTTGCACATTGCCTTATATACCTAGGGTAAAAATATGCAATGTCCAGGCGCCCAAGACCTTTAGGGCTCCATTACTTTCTAAATTTGTAAGCTTGGCACACTAACTAACCTATTCTTTACAGCTTGGAACTCCCATTCAGCCCTAACGCATTCCAAATATTACAATGTCTTGAAATAAATCGGGAATTTACACTACATGGCCATTTTGGAAAATGTAAAAAATGTATTACTCCCCAATCTTTACTTCTTTCTTTGCATTTGTCTTTGATATGATTTTGTACAGCTTCGATCTTTAGCAGCCTCTGTTCATTGATGTCGGCTCAGTTAACAGGGAAACTATAGTGCATGACATGATAGTAGAGTTAAAAAGATAATCACTAGATTAAAAGATGAGAGTGAAATTGTTTAATTGTGTTTAAAAGAGTTAAGAGTGTTTCATATTAGTCTTTATAGTTATTAGTAATATATAATAAATTTAAAATCCAAATTAAAATTATTTTTTTAAAAAATTCTTATCTCTCTCTCTGTGTGTGTGTCTCTCATTCTCTCTCTTCTGCCATCCCACTCCCGGTGGGAACCAATGGAGTTAGTCACCCTCTCTCTCTCTCTCTCTCTCTCTCTCTCTCTCTCTCTCTCTCTCTCTCTCTCCCCATAACCTGTCTGCACTCTCTCTCTCTCTCTCTCTCTCTAAAAATCTCTCTTTTTTCATCTGCCACCCTATCTCACTCTCTCTTCCCCCTCTTTCTTTCTCTTACGCCCTACCCCACCCTCTCTCTCTCTCTCTCTCTCTCTCTCTCTCTCTCTCTCTCACACACACACACACACACACACACACACACACACACACACACACACACACACACACCACACATCCCCCCCCCCCCCCCCCCCCCTCTGTTTGCCTCTCTTCCCACTCCCTCCCCCTGTGGGAAGCACTTCTCTCTCTCTCTCTCTCTCTCTCTCTCTCTCTCTCTCTCTCTCTCTCTCTCTCTCTCTCTCTCTATGTTCTCGCGTGCCTGCCCTATTTTGTTGTGTCTCCCCCCCCCCCCCCCCCCTCTCTCTCTCTCTCTCTCTCTCTCTCTCTCTCTCTCTCTCTCTCTCTCTCTCTCTCTCTCTCTCTCTCTCTCTCTCTCTATGTTCTCGCGTGCCTGCCCTATTTTGTTGTGTCTCTCCCCCCCCCCCTTCCCCTCTCTCTCTCTCTCTCTCTCTCTCTCTCTCTCTCTCTCTCTCTCTCAAAATCTCTTTTTTCACCTGCCCACCCTATCTCACTCTGTCTTCCCCCTCTCTCTTTCTCTTACGCCCTACCCCACCCCCCCCGCCCCCCTCTCTCTCTCTCTCTCTCTCTCTCTCACACACACACACACACACACACACACACACACACACACACACACACACACACACACACACAAACACACACACACACACACACACACCCCTTCCCCCCCCCCCCCCCCCCCCTTTGTTTGCCTCTCTTCCCACCCCCTCCCCCTGCGGGAAGCACTTATCTCTCTCTCTCTCACACACTCTCTCTATGTTCTCGCGTGCCTGCCCTATTTTGTTGTGTCTCCCCCCCCCCCCCCCCCCCTCTCTCTCTCTCTCTCTCTCTCTCTCTCTCTCTCTCTCTCTCTCTCTCTCTCTCTCTCTCTCTCTCTCTCTCTCTCCCGTGGGAAGCGCCCTCGCCCCCTTTCTCTCTAACTCCTCCCATCCCACACCTCCCAAGGGCCCCGTACTCTCTCTCTATCTATCTCTCTCTCTCTCTCTCTCTCTCTCTCTCTCTCTCTCTCTCTCTCTCTCTCTCTCTCTCTCTCTCCCATCCCACTCCCCCCGTGGGCCTGGCACACCCTCTCTCTCTCTCTCTCTCTCTCTCTCTCTCTCTCTCTCTCTCTCTCTCTCTCTCTCTCTCTCTCTCTCTCTCCCCCCCCCCCCCCCCCCCCAAGTCCCCTCCCCTTCGTACATGGAACCCGCCCACCCTCTTTCACTCTCTCTCCCCCTCTCTCTATTTCTCTCTTTCCACCCCCCCTTCCCTTCCCTAATGGGCCCCACCACCCTCTCTCACTCTCTCGCTTCCCTTGTGGGAACACCCCCCCCCCCCCTTCTCTCTCTCTCTCTCTAAGCTCTAGAGATGTGGTGTATGTTGATCTATTGAGATCATCGATCTGATCTTGGGTGGTCAAGTTATAGTCAATTGAAGATTTGTTGAGGGCCAGTTGTGTGGAGATTTGATCGCATCAATAGACATGTTAGCTGGTGTTTTTTCAACCTTGCTAGAGCTCTAGATGGTGATATGCATCATGTGGAGTCAGGAAGAAGTTACAACTCCTCAATCCAAGTGGTGTGCACCAAGATATGCTTGATGGAAGACAATGCTCTGTGGCAACGAGAGGGGATCAGAGGGCTTTTTCTAGTTTTAGGGTGGGTTGTTTGAGCCCATGGAAAATTAAACATATGGTGGGGTTTGGGGGACTCAAAATCATCAAAGTGGAGGTTCAGTGTGGCTTGAAAACAAGAGAGTATGACCCCAAGGTTAGGAATGCCAGCATTTCAAAAGTGGTACAAAAAAGCCTTTTTTTTGTTAAAGAAGGGGGTATGGAGTGGGGAATTTTGGGAGTCCATGGAGGCTAGATCATCCCGCTGTTGCCACATGGCATCATATATTATCCCACGTGCAAAGGTGAATGCCAAGAGCAGGGGGTATAAGGGTTGGATCCAAGAAGGAGAGAGAGTGAGGCTATTTTTTTAGTAATCCCTCTGAGAATAGTGATACTAGTCCGTCCTCGATTGGAATTTCCAACTCCAAGGTTTGTCTATATATTGTCTCATTCTTCTCATGCAATCATTGACAATATCTCCTTGCTTTTGTTTGAAACTATAAATTTGTGCCACCGTACTATGCTTTATTCCCATTTTTGAAAAAGTGGAAATAGATCTCATTGCCAAAGATGGTAAATCGTTGATCGACTCATGAGGTATGGTCTCCAACCAAGTTAAATCTCTACATTCTAAGGTCATTCCAAATCCCTCAAAATGTGTGTGGAAGTTTGTTATGTGCTAAACTCTCAAGACCTATCTAAAGCTTGATAAATGGTCATACGGATCCCTTAACTCGCTGTATTTTTTGACCCATTTTTCAATGTCTATTGGTTTGACTCTACGGTTATGCTCAACACCCGCTCTCTCTCTTCTAGATGGTGTTTCTTCCATTAAACCCTCAAATTAGTTGTTTGGTAGATGTGATTCATGTGGACCTCTTCTTGTCCTAGTGTCACCCATTCTTTTCATGTTATAAGCGATTTTTGCACGTCTTCCTTTGTTCTCATCATCAAGGTGACTGCTCCGGGCTCTGCTTCGTCTATGATTGGACATACTAGCATAGGTCCTCTCATTTGTCCCTATGATCAGTTCTATTTTTGGTATGGGTATTGTTCCCGTAATAACTTGTTGGATTGAGTGTCCCTGGTATTTGGTATGTTCCACCTCATTTGGAGCCATCATACCTAAATCATTGTTATAGCAATCCCTAAAAAGGTGAACTAGCAGTTTTGCTGATCCTTTCTCTTTGATCTTGAAAGTATACACAATTTTCAAGGGTGTCAATTCTCATAGTTTGACATGGGTAGTCGAAATTGGATGCGTGACATTGTTGGCTTCCCAAAATAGGCTCTACGACTAGGTTATCTATGCGTATACATTTCAAAAATTTGGTATCTATCAAGTCATATCCTTCTAGTTGGAGCACTAAAGGTCATTGTTTTACAAAATGATTAAGAATTAGGGTATCATCCTCCAATCCCCATTTATCTACTAAATTAGTATCCTGTATCTTGAGGTATTACACCCCATTTTTGTCCATATAGAAGTTGTCCATATAGAAGTTGCATTGTTTTTTGTCCTAAGCTCATGTTCAATCTTGCCACTATTGTCATCTATCCTTACAACAAACTCCTCGTTAGAATCCAAGTAAATCTGGACCTTGTACTTGTTGGTTTTGAGGAAGTTCAAGATATGCTTGAACTTGAGAGAGGTCCCACCTCATGATTGGGTTGAAAAGGAATACATCTTGGAGATTGAGTTCAAGTAAGTGTCACGAACTTCTTTCGCAATAGATTCTAAAGTACTACCTTACTTTACACTCTCTTCCGTGGATAATCTACTCCTTTTCTGCCCAAATGTATCTGGGTTTCCCAAAACTATACCAGATCATAAGTTCATATCATGGGCTCACACAACATAGTTGGACAGATACTGCAAACCTTGAAAGTTGTCCTTGGTCTCAGATACGGTTCTTCCACTCCTTCTCTCGCCCTTTTCTTCAACGTCATAATTCCATGCACACCAACACTTCAAACTGTATGTGATTCCACGATTGTCAATATGAAGTCACAAAATATCTAAAAATCTCTTTTTCCAAGTAGTTGACACACCCAATATGCCCGAACTAATAAACTTTTTCCATGGTTATCTTAGGCGCGCCTAAGATGGCTACACCTATCTGTGGAGGTAATTTCAATTTTATCACATGGATGGATTCCCCATAGCTCAACTAAAATTTCCCTACGTCCAATTTCACGAAATGACCTTCCAAGTGAGATATTTATCTTCGATGCACCAAAGATAAATCTTTCCTATTTTAGCATATTTTTTGCCAATGTGACGGGTTGGTTTTGTGATTTCAAGCTTGTACAATGCATTTTACAAAGTTTGGACAATTTACCAATGTTTTCTCAGCCTTTTTGATCCCATAGTTATGGTTTTTTTTGTGGGGTTTTTACCGTTGCACAACTCCAAATTTGAGGAAACTTGCTTAGGAGTAGTATTATGGTCTAAACATACCCCGTGAGTGGAAATTTTGGCAGAATACACTCTCTGGATGAACTTCTATCTTCAGCACACCTAAGATAAAACTCTACCATATATTGATATTCTGCAAAAATAAATTCATAGCCTGATTTTTCCACAAGTTTTAGGATTTATCCACACCTTGGTTTTCAATTTTAGCCAGAATGGACTTTTCTTTGTTAAGTTTCTCTGAAGTTAGCAGTTTTTCTCAAATTTGGGCTTGACCAATCTTTTTAGTGATCCAAATGTTTTCAAAATCAAAGGAAGTATTCTACTCAAGTTGGTCTACCACCTTGGAAGTTTAGTTTGCTAGTATCAATCCTAGAAACCCCTGGTCTATCTTTTTTTTTTGGGAGAAAAAGATCCTCCTATTAGTTAATGAAACTGCCCATAGGGCTACAACCACCTCTACAAGAGAGGGCTACAACAATCCTGAGGGGGAGACTGTCCCAATGAAAAAGCCACATATGTACAATGAGCCTAAATCAAGAAATAGGAGGAGGGAGGAGCCACACAGGTGGACAGTAGTGCCATCAAAGCACACCCTAGACCATGGTGAAGAAAGGCCCAAGGCGCCAGAGTTGCAAGAAAGTCTCTCTACACTCCCGCATGCGGTTGGAGCTGGCCTGGAGTATCTAGAACTGTCTCTTGAGAGTATGGATCAGCTCTAGCCACAAATCCCAAACTGACTCTGCTGGTGGTACAAGGAAAGTCTCAAAGATGCGGAAGCAGCGTGACCCCGGGCCCGCTAGATGAACCAAAGTGTGAAGCTGTAGATGAGATCCCATCAACTCCTCTCTCTCACTGTACCACTCTTGTGGCGTAAGCTCTTGTGATGTAAGCTCTATAGCAGGTTGGAGTGTAGGCGGACCCCCTTGCATCACTATCATTTTGTTGATAAAGGATAGCTTAAATTGAAGTGCCTACAAAGGTTGGCCTCTTGGCCTTCCAAGTACAAGGCTGAGTCGTCTGCAAACTCAGCATCTAGAAGCTCATCTCCTCAAATAGGGAGCACTAAGCCATATAGACCAACCTGCTGTGAAACCAAAAACCTGCTCATCGCCTCAGCATAGAAAAGAAAGAGGAAGGGGGCATCCCTGTCTGACCGAACGTGTGAGCATGAAACGATCACCTCTACCTCCTCCTAACAAAAGTACCTGACTGTGTGCCCCTCTATAAAGAGTTAACACACCTCTGATCCAAGCATTTGAAAAGACATCCTGCGAAGAGTGCCCTCCAAAAAGTCCCAGTTGACTCTATCATAGGCCTTCTCAAAATTGAGAAGAAGTATCACCAAATACTCACCACAGAGATGCGCGAGGGTAAAGTCTAGGTCACAGTAAAAATCAGTAGCAACTGTACATATTTTCTATGGCTCTGAAGCAACAGACTCTTCATGCCTCCTCAATTGGCTGACCTTGGAATGCACATGTCGGGGCTCCACTTTCTCAAAGAAAGCCCCTATCACGGATGAAAATCAAACTCATGATTCCTCTTCTCTTTGCAGTCAAGCTACTAGCAAGCTTGGTGCAATTGCTCCTCCAACCAGGGACTGTCTGGATTTTGCTCTTGCATCCTTTCAAAGGAAGCAATGCCTCGTCGGAGATACTGCTCGTCCTCTCTCGCTGTGCAGCCCACCAGGTGGCGGGCCGTAGACTCTTGGAGAAAGAGTTGTCTAAGCTGAGCAAGTCTAGAGGCCACTCTGTCAGCAGGAGAGTCTTGTATGTCTAAGCCCCCTGTCCAAAGAGACTCACTTGCAAGGGTTTCCACATCGTTGTCAAAGTCGTACATCCTCACTACAAAGAAAAGGCAAGAATAAAGAGGTACTAAAAAAAAGGAGGATCAACGTGTAGCTAGTAGAGGGTATATCAATACACAATAAAAGGGAACGAGAAGAAGAGGCAAGATGAGGGAAAACACCGGCTCTCAAGATTCTCTCTACCTTGCAGTAGGACCTCCGCTCTCATGTGCCCAAGTGGATGCACACGTAGTACAAGAGAATTTGCGGGTCAATTGTCCAATGGCTCACTGGCACATGCCGAAAGATGTGCGGGTCCAAAAGGGGTGGATTTTGTCACACTCTGATGGATCCACAAAGGGAAACTTAGTCAGGATAGAGGGTTTCGGGCATTATCATCCTTCAAAAAAATTACTATGCAAAGTGTCGTTATTAGCACTTCTTTGGTTCAAAATTACGCTAGATACAGTGCACTTCAAAAAGCATAAAGAGTGGTTGAGGAGCATCTCATTCAGAATGCAGTCATATGGAGACCATTGATTTTGATGAATTCAACATAGAAGTGGCAAGGAAGCTTTGAGTTTCTCTTGTTTAAGTCAAATATTGTGGTTGTTGATGATTTGGTAGAAATGCATGCTTGATATTGCGAATGGCAATGCTTCAATTGATATTTGTGCTAAATGCTGGCTAGATTCAAGGCCAACATTTTATGTCAAATGTGGTGAGCTGCAAAGAGCACAGAAAGTTCTTAAGGATCTTCCTCTTTGGGAAATGGTGTATCTGTTGGGTATGCAAGCTCGGTAGTGGTGTCTTAGCCTGTGGGAACACTCTCAATAGCATGCAGTGCAGCTCTAGTTGTAAGTCAAGTCTTGCATGGAAAGCATGGATAGCTATATATGTAAAGGCTTTAATCAATTAATCATAGCATGAAATTTTTTTCTCTCTTTTCAAGCTGTGTCTAACTCTTTCTCTCTCTCTCTCTTTCTCACTTCTGCTGCACCTTCTCCTTGCCATGGCTCCACGATGGCAACCTCCATAGCCCGCTGCACCTAACAACTGTATCAGAGCATCAGGCTCTCAGGCGGGCAGGGAACGACAAAACATATCAAGACGCTTAGTGTTGTAGTGGCTGCCCTAGGCAAGGTGGACCTCATCACAAGCAGGCAGTCCTCTCAAAACTCCGTAAGCACAAGCGGCCTCTCAAGGTGTAGATAGAGCGTATCAAAACGCTGCCTTTGCTGTGTTGTCTAGAGTAGGGAACGAGGAACCCCATTAAAACTGCATACCAAAATGCCCAGTTGAGAAGACAAGGTTGCCTTGAGTGGTGACTATCCCATTGTCACCATATACATGTGGTAGTGATGTGTGTGAACACACTAGGACCGCCGGGCATTTTTTTCCCTCTTTAGGAGGTTTTTTATATGCCCATTACTCTAGGGCTATCTATCTTTCCATTGCACACTAAGTAAAACACTCTCTATTGTGTGCCTTGAGCTTCCTTCATCTTCTCCAAGTTGTGTCGTTTCTTTGCAACCCTGATTCCAACGATTGGCATCAAAGAAGGTTACGTCCTCTTGGGCTTAGTCGCCAGCTACTCTAGCACATGCCAGACCGCTTTCTCCGATTGTAGTGAGGTTTGGCAAGCATTTGCAGCTCAAAAAATATTTTGGGAGGGCTCATTTCGGCCTCCGTTTCCACTACAGGAAGGTCTGCACAGGCAATTTTGTCATTTTGTGCAAAATTTTTGTCAGTGCTGTTTTCTTCATAACAGGTGTCTTACAGTCTTCTACGATTTGTGCTATATAGCACGTGTTGTTCGCACTCCATTTCTCCTATTTTTGGGCAGTTTTCACATCAGGTGCAACATTTACCTTAGCTGACAACAACACAGATGTCTTCAAGATGTTTGCTATTGAGGACATGTTGGATGGGGACAATTACCCTATGTGGGCTTCTATGATGCAACACGTTCTTGTGTCAAAGGGCGTCTGGAATATTGTGCGGGGAATTGATGTATGTCCTGGTGCTGAGGATGTAGGCGATGTTGAGGATGTTGCAGGTCTTGCTGTAAGGATTGTTGCTATTAGAGTTGTTTTGCCTACGTAGAACAAGCTCGTTGGGATGTAAAGGATGCGTCGGCTCATGCATTGATTGCGTTGTCTGTGAAGCGCACCATTGTTCCTCACATCCGTTCAACAAAATCTGCAAAACAAGCTTGGCATATTCGAGCAGGTCTTTATGCAAGCCGCAATGAGGCTAAAATTGCTTTGTTGTGTAAAGAGATGGAGTCAAAGATTATGCATGAGGAAGATGATATGGACACTTTTCTTGCTGGTGTCAAGGATATCAATGAGCAACTTATTTTTGCAGGTGAAGTCATTTCAGATAGTTCCCTTGTGCAGACTGTTCTTGATGCCTTACTTATACCTAGTGAAGGATTGTAGTCCCCCTTATGAAATCAATTCAATATATAAACACTATTTTCACCCAGCTAAGGACTATAACTCTTATATTGTATAGTGATAGTGTATATCAACTCAAATCTATGATGGTGAAAAATGCAAGACTTCAAGGATCTTTATATGCCTAGTACACTAGTACAGGACATCCAACCATTGACTATCAACTTCTCATTCACATATGCTCATCTTCTTAAACCAATTACAACCCTCATTTGGACCAATGGCTTCATCGCAATAAGCATGACTCTCCAAATTTTCAATTGTTTTGGTTTCGTACCTTTATGTTGGGTAAAGGAATTTAAAAAATTTAGAAGTGGTTACCAAATTAAGAATCACGTTCTGCTCAAAAAAAGGACATGTGACTCTGTAACCTTAGGTCAATTCACAAGAAGATGACTATACCTGACACTCGAATACACTCCCCAAGGATTTGCCTAGCTAGAGGACCACGGTAAGCACGCTGTTTACTACATATAATTACTCCCATCGAGATTTTTTATTTTCTCGATGGGTCCACCGAGAAAATAAAAGAGTCCATTGGGATCCATTGGGATCCGCAGGGAAAAATGAAAAGTTCGATGGGCTAACCGGCTCTATGGGTTTTTTCAAGTCATAATTAAAGTCACATTAACAATTAGCACGATCACGTGATTTTCTTGTGTAATTACAAGAGTGATTAACGTAATCACATGATCATGATTACATCAATGAAAATACCTGGCTCCTACTCCAAGCACAAGATGCAACATAGTCATCTTGACTACCGAAGAAAAAAATTCATTGAAATCCACACCTTTCTTTTGCTTGAAATCCTTAGCAACCAACTAAGCCTTCGAATTAGTCTTGAGATCCTTCACTGTGTATTTCTTCTTGTACATCCGTTGGCAAGGCAAGGCTTGCTTTCCTTTGGCAACTATATCCATTCCCAAGTATCCTTTGTCATAACTAATTTATACTCATTAGGAAGAGGATGGGCTCTAGGAGGGCCTCTTTATTTGCCATGAGATTATGGAGGTGATTAACATTTGGATGAATAGATACATGCCATGTGTGCAAGAATGGTGGGTGTGTAAGATAGGTGTAAGAGTGGTCAAAGTATGCACTTTTTTCCCCAAAAAGAGGGAGGAGAAATTTATGATTTTCGGTCTTCCATAACTCATACATATGATCTTTGATGTGAGCCGAGATTATAGATCTAGAATCCACATGCCAAATTCTTTCCATAGATATGTTACATGGTGTACTTTTGGCCACTAGATTTTAAATTTTAATTTGGGGGGAAATTTGAATTCAAATAAAGTAGCCGTTTTATCTGTTTGAATTCAAAAGTTTTCCTTTGATTGCTTTCTTAATACTAAAGGTTTGACTCCCTTAAACTGCCAAATAAAGAGGCCCTCCTAGACTCCATTCTCTTCCTAATGTCAAATTGCACTTCGTGCTTTTTGTTTTTGTTATCTTAAATCTCAATAGCCTCTAGGTAGCAGGTGGGCTCTTCATAGTTAGTGACCAATAGATATTCTAATTTGGGCTGGAATTGCCAAGGGGCACAAGATACACATGTAGATCTCCTCACTGCCTGATTGTTAGACTTTGCTCTCTTAGGAGCATCACTAGCTCTATCTAGAGCTCTACTAGAACTCTACTAGCAGTAAGTACATCACTAGTAAATTGAGCTGTCTATGTATCTAGACTTGAGGCTACATCCTCAAATCTCACTTTGTGAAACTAAGTCTCTTTCATGGTCTCAAGAATTGTGTAGTGTGGTTAGGAAAGCATCAGGTTTTTACCTATGAGACCTCACAACAAAATCAAGCGATCCATAGAAGATTTGAGGCTAAAGACACACTCAAAAAGACCAAAACTCCACCCATGAAAGATTTACCTTAAAAAAGAACCAAGATCAACTCAAAACTCTTGTGTCAGTGAATATTTGGTGTAGTCTCATTCCAAATTGTGTAGATCATTGCTCTTTTGCCCTATTAGAAACCCTAATTTTATGCTTCAATTTTGAAGAGAATCTTAGACATGACAGAGGGCTTCGGGCATTATCATCCCTCAGAAAAATTATTAGGCCAAGTCTCCTGTTCAGCATTGCTTTGGTTAAAAGTATCTCATATGTAGTGCACTTCAAAAAGCATAAAGAAAGCTTGAGAGGATTCTTGTTCGGAATGCAGTCATTTGGAGACCGTTGAATGCAATAATATATCAACATAGCAGTGACAAGGAAGCTTTGAGTCTCTCTTTTGCTGGTCAAAGGATGTAGATGTAGTAAAATCACTTCTTTATAACTGCTTATGCTAGATTTCAAGCCCAAATGAGCTGGTAAAAATCCCTAAATTTGTGAGAAAATCTCGTTGGTCTCTATGCTTATTTATATTTTGATGCAATAGAATCACTTCTTTACAACTGCTTATGCAAAATTTCAAGCAATTTTTTGTGTCCTCCCTATGATACTAGAGGTTTATCCTTACATAAAGGCAAATTTGGAGAGGATTTTATAGCTCATGCTTATAGCGGGGAAGTTGGATGAATACAGGTTTATACTTGAACTTCCCAATGGCTGGTTTGGCACAAGCCGAAAGATGTGCAGGTTCAAAAGGGATGGATGTTGTGATGCTTTGGATGGATGGACTAAGGGAAATTTAGACCGGACAAAGTGTTTCGGACATTATCATCCCTTAGACATAATCATCCCTCATACAAATTATTATGCCAAAAGTTGTGCTTGGCACCCATTCAACACTGCTTTGGTTGAAAAGTATGCTAGATATAGTGCATTTCAAAAATCATAAAGAGTCGTTGAGGAGCCTCTCTTTCGGAATGCACTCATATGGAGACCATTGATTGCGATAATATATCAACATAGAAGTGGAAAGGAAGCTTTGAGTTTCTCTTGTTTAAGTCAAATATTGTGGTTGTTGATGCTTTACTTGTGATGCATGCTTGATATTGTGAATGGAAATGCTTCAACTGATATGTATGCTGAATGTTGGCTAGATTCAAGGCCAAAATTTTATGTCAAATGTGGTGAACTGCAGAGAGCATAAAAAGTGCTTAAGGATCTTACTCTTTGGGATATGGTGTATCCTTGAGTGCATTGATTGCGGGATTTTTCCCTATATGGCAATGGAGAGGATGATTTGGGTTGTGTCTCTACTCTCTTGTACCATTACAATAAGGGATGTTGGAGAAATATGTTGTACTTAGCAATGCTTTGGATAATACGTGAGCCAAATGTGGTGTACTTTAAAGGGTTGGGCCATTGGATTCTTGGCCATAAAAGGGAAGTCCACCAATTTTGGTAAGAAAATTGAATGGACACCCAAGGTTTAAGGAAAAGAAAAAAAGGGGCTAACTAGAACATCCACAATGAGCAAGAGGCAGCACATGAGAAGTTGGAGATGGAGCATTTGGTAGAGGAGGAGCCTTGGCAAGGCCTTGGAGACAAAAAAAGGTGTAGCACACGTGTTCGATCGGTTTTGGTCCAATCATGTGCAAGATAGTGCTAGAAGAGGGGGATGACCAAAGCAAGAAGGGGGCTAGCTTGGGGGTATACATGACACTTTGGATGGATCAACAAAGGAAAACTTAGACATGATAGAGGGTTTTGAGAATTATCATCTCTCACACAAATTACTATGCAAAATGTAGTGAAGAAGTGCTCCATGGATTCTATGCTAGGGTGATGTTTCTACATCCTACTATATGCAGACATTTGAAGAAGCAGTCTACATGGGCTTCTTCACTTATCGGTCCAAGATCTTTGGCCCTATCATCACTAATCTGAGATCAAGATCTATTAGTTACTCCGCAGTTGTGAAAAGAAATAAATTAACCATCCAATTTATGTCCACTGAAGATAAGGAACTCCACCTCCGATACCAACAAGGTCTAAAGTAGCATGCACAAAGGAGAGTAGAAAGGAAACCTGACCACTAGTTAGCACCCTAAGTAGCTCTGTAATGGACCACACATGCAAGGAGGGGGGGAATGTAAGTTTCTCAACTCACAAGAGCCGGAGAAAGAGCATCAAAAGGGACACCACTCATTTTTTAAATCCAATTGATTGTATCAAACCCCTTTGTATTACTTAGAAACTCCGCGAATTCAAAAGCCATTGTAATATTTTTGACTGGTGGCAAGTCTAGAGGGCTCGAGAGCCTTAAAGTTTGTAATTGTATGCAATTTTTAAGCTTTGTATTGAGCCCAAATAGCTAGAAATTTTCTGCAAAATCTCAACGTGAGTCTACTATGTCTTTGATTCCTTGTGCTTCTCTTGTGCGGTGTTGGATTGCTATTCTGAGCATAACAACGCGTTTGCAGGTGAAAGCTCTTTCATTTAACGTAAGTTTCTCGCGTTGAAAGTGTGTTTTTAGTCGCGCTTTCTATGAGTGATTTAACTTTCTATGCACAATACACACACCAAAAATGGTTTTTGACCTTAGGAATAGGTAGATTACGTCTAGAGGAAGCTATAGAGTGCTTTGACTGCCAAAAATGACTGACCTAAAATAAGTAGTTTATCTTATGCACGATTCCGAGTGTCAAAAATGATATTTGAGTACACGAGAGTGTTAAGAACATTCTACTCATACTAGATATAAAATTTCATTATATTCAAAGACTTGTAGCTATGCCAAATCATCAGATCAAGCTTGCGGTAAGGAAATTGGCATTTGATGTCTGATACACATTTGAGATTGAGATAGGTAGAAGCAACATAGACTTGGGTTTCTAGAGATATTAGCCATCTCTTGTAGCCTCCACAGTCAGTTATGTCCCACGGATTGATAATTCTTATGTTTATGGTTCTTGCTTTGATAATATTGCTATGGTGAGTCTTGGCAGAGCTGACCAACAGCCATTAGCTACAATGCAGCACAGTGGCATGCGGAGCGCCCGAGGGCTCCACCATATCTCAGGATATCTCCAAGCTCTCCCTTCCTTGCTTGATGCCCCAAATGAAGCATGCACTGGGCTATAAAGCCCACATGATGGACCCCTTTCTTTGCATATGGGTTATATTGTGGACACATGGAAATCTCTAAGCGAAAGTCCCCCTTTAACCTCACAAAATCCTTCAAATGAGGCATGCACTGGGCTATAAAGCCCACATGATGGACCCCTTTCTTTGCATATGGGTTATATTGTGGACACATGGAAATCTCTAAGCGAAAGTCCCCCTTTAACCTCACAAAATCCTTCAAGTACTCACACAAAAAAAAATCCTTTTTATACCCCACTTCTGTGTTTGCAGTTTGATCCCTATTTCTCTTTTGAGTTTGCCAAGCCACACCAAAGCCCCAACTTAACAACTTTGACTCAACATAACTCCACCTTACTTGTACTTTGTCGCGCCCACCAACCAAGGCCACCAAAAATTGGAAAAACTTCACCTAGCATCACACTGTTGACAACTACCGTTGACTTAAACTTTAATATCTTGCTGTTCCAAGCTATGATTGATGAGCCGTAAATTACTATGACCTTCACACATTTCATACCTTGCATAAAATCCGTATCTATAAAGCCATAGAGCTGCAACTCCACGTCAGCCCTATAAAAGAGTGCATAATCCAAATTAGCACTCACATCTTGCAAATTGCAAACACTGCATCCAAGTGTGGTTTCTTGGGAGACGTCATAAACTGACTCACAAATCAGACTATGTAGCTCAAGTCTGGGTGTGAGATAGTCAAGTAGATCAAGCTACCCACAATCTTCATGTACATGGTAGCATTATCAAGCACTTGACTTGCATCATTTCCCAGCTTCAAATTCTGATCTAAGCGCATTGCAATTGGCTTACAATCAGCCATACCATACTTTTTCAACATATCCAAAGTGTATTGTCTTTGTGATAGTCATACTCCTTCTTACATGAAAATAACTTCAATGCCTAAGAAATACCACAAGTATCCCAAGTCTTTCATGTAAAATTCCTGCATATGTAGAGCCTGCACGCCCTCAGCTTCACCCACATCATCACCTCCAACAATAAAATTATCCACATAGATACATATTATGACAATTCTTGTCTCATTATTTTGCACATACAATGAATGGTCTGCATCAAACAGTGTTCATAATGAGTTAATCATAATTACAATAGCTAATTAAGTGCAAAAATACTAATTCACCTATTCTGGACTATATTGATAAGAAGAATGAACTCGATGAAGATTCTAAGAAAGCAAAAGATAAGGATGAAGAGAGGGAGGATGAACCAGTAGATAGACATGATGATGATAATGATTCTCCTCCATCGCCGCCTTCAGGATCATCTTCCACAGGAAACAGTCAGCCCAACACAGACCAACCAAACCAGTTTAGGGATCAGCAATCAAGAGATCAACAGGTTGAAGATCAACAACGAGGAAACACTAAAGATTCACCAGTACACCAGTCACAACATAGTTTAGACGTGAAAGGAAAAGGTAAATTTGTGACTGCGATCTTGAAAAGTGATGAGCAACACTCAGTACAAATCATCACGCTGAACAAGAGGCTAAGACATCAGCAAGCTCCTATAACTAGGATGTATCTGGAGTATGATGTTCTTCTTTCTAATCTAGAACGGTTTCAGTGACTATATCTTAGTGCCAACAAAATGATCCAGCATTGGAAATCAACCACTTTTCATGATCAGGAGTGGTGCCAATTACCCAAGCATCCTAGTAGAATTCAGCTGCTAGAGAGAGTACTTTGGGCACTAAACTCTGATGATAAACTAGTCAATCCACACTGGCAGTGGCAGTCTACCGTAGACTGTCAATCCCTAGCCATTGAATTAGAGCTCTTGCTTGGGAACATGCCGACTTTATAAATGTATGAAAGAGATCAAAAATCAACTGAAAGAAGTCCTATTGCAAATGAAAATTGCCAAAGAAGTACTAGACTAGAGGGTACAAACTATTATTGAAGATCAGACTTCCAGTAGTAAGGGAACGCAAACTCAAATGACAGTAGGGGAACACGCAACTCCTCTTCAAAGATTGTTTCAACTGGTTTGAGTCACAAGGAAAATGATACAGCAAGAGAACCAGGCTGTTCTCAACTTTCTGGACTTTGTACCGAATTCCCCAGTTCTCCTGTATGCATTGTTAGCCAGGGAGATTGAGCTGCCTAGGTTTTTCCCAGCTATGTATCCTCAACATCTAGAACCAGTGGATCAGCTCACATACTATAACATCACAAACGATCTTCAGGATTGGTATGAGCAAGCCACTATAGAGTGGAAAATTTGGCAAACACTGATCAATGATGCTCTCCAATTAAATGATGTTTTGGAACTGCAAGGAAAAATGCAGAGGATCAAGCTTTTGTATGGGACAATGAAAAATATAGCTCAAAGGTCTCATCAAGATCACAAATCAACTGCTTCAACTTACTGTGGAGTCCTCTAAGATTCCTGAAAAGGATATTAGGGCTAAAGCAGGTCTGGGGCCACAATACAGAGAAATGGTTGAGATACTCTTCGAAGCTAGGAATAAAACAAATCAGCCTCTCCCAGAAGGATGGATCCACACAGCTTCACATTGTCATAAATTGGCCAGATGCCATTTGACAAAGGGTGGACGTACGCTGTATGATCTCGACACCAAGACATATAAATCTCTTACACCTTATGAATTGGAAATGTCCACAGCAAGGAGGGATCAGCTTGAGCAGGAGGCCATTTATTGACTTATCCAAAAGGACAATACTGGCGCTGGAACTTCTGAAGCAATAGTACAAAAGAAGGGAAAGAGGAAGCGAGTTCAGTGGAAGGATACTGGGTAGTTCCAACTAGGAATCAGATGGAGGATTTTCCCAGTAGGGCGCTAGAATTTCGTTGCTAGACACCCTTGGAATTACAATGATAGGGATGTCAAGCACTCAACAAGCATGAAGTATGGCATAAATCTGGCAATACCAGAAGGGCTAATGACTCCAAAGGAGTACTATTTGAGGAACATCGGCCAACCCATGAGGAACATTAGCCAGCTTAGCAAAACAGACAAATGGGTTTAGGGTTTGGACCTCAACCAAAAATCTAGATGGGTTCCTCAACACCATTTTAGAATAAGGTGGTGGATTTTTTTAGAAATTTTGGAGTTATACCAAAATTCAAGAAAGGAGGGAAGGATGTAGAAGGCAAAGACAGCCAACAAGCGACAACTGTCTCCTGAAAGCCGAACAGTGGATCAATCACACAGTAGTAATTACCACAATAGGTTACTACAGTAACTTTAGAAGTCTATAAATAGTACCCATTACATTGTAATGGGCCTTTTTGCTTCTTACTTCTTAGTCGAGCCTTCTAAGTATTTCTTGAGCTACAATCTTTTTGCCTGTAATTTTTCTTTGTAATCAATACCGCTACTGTAATCATTTGAGCTCCAATCCATTACACCTTCTACTCGTTGTTCCTGTACTATGAATCTGAAACTACAAGTATTTTTCATTTGTCCAGTCTGTCTTTCATTTCAGTATACTATTTCTGTTCAGATAACTATTTTAGTTCAGTCTCTAGTCTCCTTTCCAATTTCACTACCTGAATTGACGGCTTGGCAGTAGCTTTGAGTTATAACACTGGAATCAGCTATCTGAAGAGATCAGATCCAATTCCAGTAAGCTCCCGAAAAAACATCGTTTAAGGTCTCAAAATTCATCCGGAAGCTAGGGGTGTCTAAAATCGACAATTTGAGAGAATTGTGAGAAAACGGTCACGGTTTTGGACATAGTTTCAAGTTTTCCCTAACCAAAGCACTTGAACACACTAGTCGAAGTCTTCTTATATCAATATAGATATGTTAAGCCCAGAGATCATGTCTAATTTAGACTCAAACTCAGCTTTAACGAACTTTGAAATCCCAACCATAGAGAAGCATTCGCCTTCAATGGATCTTCCAAACTTGCAATTGATAAAGACCAAGCTTGTTGAAAGAGTTTCAATAACAGGTCATGAGAGTGAAGGACTATATAGATACTTTGACGATAGAGAGGTCAATCTGAAGATGCTCAGAGCCCTACCCAAAAGAGCTGACGAATTACAAGCTCTTATATGTCTATACATATGGACTGTACTAACAATGGAAGTCTATAGCTGTTGACAAGTATGGACGAGAATACATAGCTGTAGAAAGCACAAAACCATGAACTACACTAGAAAGAGGTTGAGATTTTTTCAATGAAGGACCACAAATGCCTCCAACAAACATGAGAATTCCAAAAAGGGGGTCACTTGGATTCCCTTCTAGAGTGATAACGAGAGATGATTTGATCACAAAGATGACATGCATGCATTCTCAAGGACCAATTTCCAACCGAATGACTAATCCCTTTGAAGAAGAACCTAGGCATACTAGAAGACCTGAAGCAAGAGAAGGATTGGGAGAGTCTATGGTTAGACTTGTAGACAACTGACGAGATAGGCCATCCCAGATCCAAAAAAGGGTAAATAGGAAATACACCGGAGATAAAGATTCAAGAGATCACGTAGCGGCTTTTAGAAGAATAATTGAAGAAGAGGAAGTTTTGGATTTTGTAACACAGTTTGTGGTATTTGAACTGATTCTAGAAGATGATGCGGCAACATGGTTTGACTCAGTGTAAAGATGTGATTTTGAGACTCTAGACAAGCTGTTTGAAGAATTCATCAAAGAATTCTTGCAGAAAGGCATAGCTCACAAAACGGTATAAAAAATTCACAGATTCAAACAAAAAGAGGATGAATCAGTATGCAAAGCGGCATTGCAGCTCAAGAGATATGACAAGATTTGTCCAAGAGCGGAACTACCTACGTAAGCACGGTTGATGTTGATCTTTATCTAGGGAATGAGACATGAGGGTCATCAAAAAGATATGCACATGATAAGGAGCTTGATGCTAAACGAATTGATCAAAGAAGCTCTTTATTTGGTGCATGTGAGAAATATAAAGAAAATGATTGTACGAGTCAAGAGGACGAGACATCCTCTTAGCAGAGTGATTCACAGATGAGTGAGTCCATTGCAAAATTAAACCAGCGACACCTATCGATCAAGAAAAGTTTATCAACAAAATGGTCAAGAGGTTAGCTCCTCTTGTAAATGCTGATCCAAGGGAGCTTAAGTGGCACAAAATTGAGAGAAAATTGAGGAAGCATCTAATAAACAACCACTAGTACTAGCTACAATGTGTTATAACAACCAAAGTGGGTACTTCCCTTCAAAGTGATAGAAGATGAGAGAAACACATGGAATGGTGAGGCTGTTACAACCTCCACCTCTTACGTTTTGACCTGAACAAAGAAGGTATGAAATGGACAAAAGGACATTGTGTTTCATTGTGAATAGAGGCTTAGCTAGGTCAGAGTCTATTTACAACCAAGAGGAATTGCAAGAAGAAGCTCCTCAAACAGAGATAGATTGTCACAAAACCCATGGAAACCACTTGGTCAAACAATGTTCTCAAAAGGAGATCACACAAGTAAACACCTATTGTTTTGATTGTGGAGTCATTCACTTGATCCCCAATTGTCCAAAAAAACCAAACCAAGTCATCGAGATTGCAATGAATGTCTCAAGAATTGTTCAGCTATCCAGTAGCTCGGAAAATAAAAACATTGAACAACTCAAAAATAAGTTGAGAAGCATGAGATAGAGAAAAAAAAATTGACGTGAGTATAGAGACGGGTGAACCAAAGACCAATGCACCTAGTCAAAAAACCAAGAGTAAACAAAATAGTTGGAAAGCTAGAAAGTCTAGGATGAAAGCACGTAGGAAATGAGAGCAGAAATCCCTGGCTGAGAAGCTTACCCAAGCTGAAGACAAGATAAGACAACATGAGGAAAGGGTTGCACCTTCTCTTCTGGAGGCAACTCAACCTCCAGAAGAACCATACATAGAAGAGAAATCGAGAAGTGCTAGTTCAAGAGGATCATGCTGGTCGAGAAGGTTAATGAGCCATTAGACACCCTCCTAAAAGCCTATGAAACATGGATCAAAAACAACCAAACCCAAGCACATAGGTGGATTACATATCCATATGTGGAACTAGAAAACAACAGGCTTGAAATGTGCAAGAAAAGGATTCAAACAGCCCAAGCTTTATTAGAGCCACAAGTTGGAAAATATGAGGGTGTGATCCTTGTCCCACCTACACTAATAATCAAACCAAACAAGGAATAAAAAGATCTAGATTCCAGTCATGAGCACGGACAAAAGCTTAAGTATCTCGCATTAGAGCCAAGGATATGTTGAATACCACGGATAACTCTTCCGAACGATGTCACATAGCTATACCTGAGATATGTAAAGAAATAGATGGTCTTGAAGAATTGTGGAAATAAGTCAGAGAGGCCAATGAGGTAAGTGAGATAAGCAGTTGACTAAACTAGACGGGTGATGGAAGAGGAGTGTCTCTTCCACCAATAGAGGAATTTGAGACTGGATCTCAAATGAACCTAGAAGTGAAATCATATTGGGGAGACAATGGATCTGTACAGTCTATGGACAGTCAGACCCATTCGCTAAGAACACCACCGTCCTATATGGGAGAGTACAAGGCGAAGTCAGACGTTGCTGCAGTACCATCATAGAGATTGTCTCCCAACAAGGTCATCTATCCAAAAGGATTGATAGACTTTCTCTCAACATCAGTCACCTGTATGATAACGTTAGCCGAGCTGCTCAGAATGCGACCAAACATGTGGGATACTCTGGGAAGATACCTAGAGAGTTTGGCATTAAAAAACCAATGACTCAAATCAAGGAAAGGATTAGAGAGCTGGAAATGCCTCAGCTAGATGCTAGACCAGTGCCACTAAACAAGGGCCGAGTGTATTATGAGGGAGAAGGTGGGAACACCACTCTTCCCGTAGAATTCTGTTAACTGAGTCAACGTCAGTTTTAACAGAAGCTGCTAAAGACTGAAGATGTATGGATGCACATCGAAGATCAAAGTGAAGAAGCAGTAAAGATTGGAGTTAAACACTTTTCACATTTTTCCAAAATGGCCATTGTAATTTCCTGATTTATTTAGCCATTGTGATAATCGTAACGTGTTACGGGATCAATAAGAGTTCCAAGATGTAAAGCATAGGTCACTTAGTGTACCTAGGTTACATATACAATAAGTGTGGAGTCTCAAAGGTCTTGGGTGTCGGACATTACACATTTTAGACCTTGGCTAAGGTATAAAAGCCAACTTTGTAAAGATCTTATTAAGTTTTTTGGATAAGAAATACACAGCGTGAGCTAACGGCACTCATTTCTCTCCTTCTCGCGCTTCCTATGCTCTCCCCTATTGTCACATTGTGAATGCGTTTGTTGTATTGCAACCGCAGGTAAGAGCTCTACGCATTGACATAAGTCATTCACAGTATTTCGTAGCTTTTGGCGTCGTCGACCTGCGGCCTAATTTCATCATAACTAGGAATTTACACTTTTAAATCAAAAACTAAACATAGGCGGGGTATTGGGGCATCATTGCTAAGCATTTAGATGCATTCTGGGTCGAAAACGACTAGGTCAAAAATCCACTGCTGTTAATAATCGCGATTTTAGAACTTGACCTAAAGTGGGATTTGAGGGCATAGGCATGTGTGCTTAGGTCTTGTAAACTTGTCCTAGAAGTTTTGTTACGTTTGGATGTCATTTGATGCTGTAACGGATGTGATTTGCTTGCCGATGAGCGATTGGCTTTTGGTGATTTCAGTCACTTGAGTGTAGCCTGAGTTAGATGCGAGTTGTTAGTTGTTTTCCAAGAGATTGACAACCTCTTGTAGCCTCTATGCACTAGTCGAGTTAACTTCGTCTCATGGTTTGAAAAATTAATTGTGGTTATCGCTAATACTACACTAATATATGATGGTGAGGTTAGACATGCGTCCCACATTTGGCACCGTTTTCGGGGACGAATAGATCGAAACTAGAGAAAACACGAGCATCTTGTGTAATTGTCCATTAACTTCCTTTAGGTTCACCTAGAGTAAAACTTTCTTTTAGAAACCGCATTGCTTAAGATTGTCGTCTTTTGCTGTGTAGAGGTAGCTTGGAAGTAATCGTACTTGCTGAGTGCCTTTAGGATTGTAGATTTAGATTAGGATTTGGGGAATGATTGAAAGGTGAGACAAGTCTTAAAATCAATGCTCAAGAAACCATAAAAAAAAAGAAAACGAATGTTTGTGGATACTTTCCACAACCCCATTGCATGAGAAACTAGGAGTAGGGTAAGTAGGATCCAAAGTGGATTTCATAGCATTGCTCTCTCTGAAAGAATCAAGAGTGAGTTGTTATGTAAAGTTGAAGAATTTTAGGTCTACGGCTAGAAATAGCACGAAAAGACTTGAATTCACTCAATCCAACTGGGGAGTAAGCCTAAGAAATGTCCGAACCAGTAGGTAAGCTCAAGGACACTTCGAGGTAAAAATTTCAAGTAGTTGACCAAAACTCAGATTATTTACTTTTTCTTGACTTTTTAGGCCAAACTAAGTTTTGACTTACTTTATAGGCTCAAAAGAGATCATAAAAAGACTGTTTAGGGAAAAAGTTGAAAAAAGTTATCATTTTAGGTCAAAAGTTAATAATCCCGATTATGAACTTTTGGCTCAAAACTGATCAAGGTTGATGCCAGTGATTCATTACATGTGTACAAACAACTTTTGTAAAGGCATAAAAGATCTGGATCAGAAAACAATCTAAAAACTTGGTAAAAGCTGAAATCTGACTGATTGTCGAGAAATTGAGTATGACTGGATGATCTTGTTCAAATTAAGTTTTAACTTGATTCATAGGCTCAAAAGAGACCATAAAAAGACTCTTTAGGAAAAAAGTTGAAAAAAGTTATCATTTCAGGTCAAAAGTTAATAATCGTGATTATGAACTTTTGGCTCAAAACTGATCAAGGTTCATACCATTGACTCCTTGCATGTATACAAACAACTTTTGTAATGGCCCAAAAGATTTGGATCACAAAACAGGTCAAAAACTTGCAAAAAACTGAAATCTGACTGAATGTCGAGAAATTGAGTCTGACTTCATGAATCTTGTCCACATTAAGTTTTAACTTGATTCATAGGCTCAAAAGAGATCATAAAAAGACTCTTCAGGGAACAAGTTGAAAAAAGTTTTCATTTTAGGTCAAAAGTTATAATCGTGATTATGAACTTTTGACTCAAAACTGATCTAGATTGATACCATAGACTCTAAGCATGATTGAAAACATGTTTTGTGAAGGCTCATGAAGTTTGGATCACAAAACACACTAAAACCTTGATAAAAACTAAAATCTGTACTGAATGTTGAGAACTTGAGTGTGACTTGGTAAATCTTGTTCAAATTCAGTGAAACTTGACTCATAGGCTTATCTTGATGTGTTAAACAAGTGTACATGCTCAGATGACCAAAAATCACCAAAAGTAAATAATCCCGATTATTTACTTTTGAGAAAAAAAATTCTCAAAAAAGAAAACTGGAGTAAATAATCGCGATTATTTACTTTTGCTTTAGAATTGAGAAATTTTGCACAACTGAGTATACCACAGGGTCAAGCACATCAAGTAGACTCCAAAAATCAAAATTGGTGAAATTTGAGACTTAAGCCAAATTCTTGGAATCAGAGTCTGCGCGGACACTAAACAGTTGATAACTTAGACAAATCTTGATCAAACTCAACCAAACTTGTCCAGAGACAACAACAAGGTAACTACTTGGTAAAGCAAGCTTAAAAAGGTGTAAAAACTGAGAAAAGTAAATAATCGGGATTATTTACTTTTGAGTCCCAGAAACAAAATTTTGGACTTTTGAGCTTTTATAGTGTTAGAACAACATAATACAAGGCCACTGGTCAATTTTGGGTTCCATCGGATCTAAATTGGTACCTCTTAACTCAATTCAAGTTGTAGATTAGTCCTTTAGCTCCTTGCGAGGATAGAACTTGGAAATCTCATTTGCTGACTCACTTAGCTCAGATTGAAGAACCAGGTTGCAGGCAAATAATTGGGAGCTTGATAAGAGCTGAATTCAAGTCAAGTGGAGAAAACGGATAACAATCTAATCTGCAGGTTTGGTTATTCAAGGCCTAGATTTTCATCATTTCAAAGGCTGCAATCAATTCTGACACTTTCGAGCTAGAGTTAATCAACTCTTGTGAGCCTAAGAGAAATCAACTGCCAAAAGTACTTTGGCAAAAGCAGTCTTATCAAACTTGAGCAAATTTTTTTTTAATGCTCATCCTAGTATTGCCTAATGATGTCCTTGTCTGATCTTTGTGTGAATTGTGTGGTGCTTCTTTTGATGTCTTTACACGATATTCTTTGGATTGCATTGTATTAGCTATGCACATAGTTCCAGATTGTTGGAAGCTAAGCAAACACTTGTAGATGGTTGGAATTAGCTTTCTTAGTACCTACCTCTAGCTACGTAAACATTGCACACACTTGCAAATGGGTAGTAGGAGCTTCTTCAGCACTTGCCCCTAGCTATGAAGACACTTGTAGATGGTTGGCAACATCTACCTCTAGTGAAAGGAAGCTAAATTACCAAAGTTGAAGGAGAAGACGCAACGTTCATGCCTGACTAAGAATCCATGTCGTGTCTCTGGAGAAATGAGGAAAAAGAAGCATTACACAAAGAAAAGAGAGAGAGAGAGAGAGAGAGAGAGAGAGAGAGAGAGAGAGAGAGAGAGAGAGAGAGAGAGAGAGAGAGAGAGAGAGTAAAGTAGTTGCTCTTCAGACTCCAATCATGACAGGTTAACTACCACGTTCTTGGGTCGTTACACACCAATATTTTTTTTCAAGCCAATTTTTATGATGAAAATGTTCCGACATAAGATGTACTTTTTTAGATGCTAAAAACCTATGTCCGGGATAGTGCTTTTCAATGCACCCTACCATGCTTCTACCCCTACAGTGTAATCACACATCCGGTGAAGCCTTTATAGAATAATAATTGCAGAATGTGGAATCAGTCTAAGGGTAGATAATCCTCAAGGGGCTCACTACTCAGTACGCCCAATATAGCATGTGCTCACAAGTAATTTAAAAACCCCCTTTTTAACATGTTTCAATGAATAAAATGACCCCTTATTTTAGGATTTCTTTTCCAAAATAGAAAATAAAAACAACTTATTTCAATGTATCTCGAGTAAATTGCCTAAAATTTTTGCATTTTAAAAACCTCCCTACTTAACTCACATGGTACATTAACATGATTACATAGTGCACCCCCCAAGAGTTTCCACAACTTGAATAATCTACATCTTACCCACAAATTGTGTAAGTCACTAGAACGAAAGTGGGTAACACTTGATAAGGGCAAATTTTGGATAACCTACACCAATATGGAGCTCAGCCTTAAAGTTTAAATAATGCATCAAATCTAGTGGCTAGGAATAGATGCAGTTACACTAGTTGAATTCGTTAGTTCTTTGATTTTATGTAATCTTTGGCTGAATATAGTGAATGTTCTGTCCACTCACTCGTACAAAGCTTCCTCTGCTACTCATGCTCTGCACTTCAACTCCTTCCGATCTTCTTGATTACCAAATAATCTTCTTGTAGAACCTAGAGAAGTTTTTGTGTTGCCCACACATATGACTCCATTAATGAACCTAACCAATCCTCTCGAGCTTCGTCACAAATCACTAAAGGAGAATCTTTGTAGATAAAGGAGAATCCACTATTGAACCAATAGCTAGCTCCTAAAGTCTGAGGTTTGTTGATGTTTAGAGGGATGATAGATCCCTCGTCCCATATTTTGATTAACTAATAAGTGAATCCATTCATGAATTAACTACCTTGAAATGTTTTGCATGTCCCCGGTGAGAAAAGAGAACCTTGTGCTTACGGGTAATTATCATGCATTGGATGAGTTTTGTGCAAATAAAAAACTTCAAATGTTTATTCATTTGACATATTGATGCGCCACATTATTCTTAGATGAAGCATTATTCTTACAACCAGTCCTCATCTCTGATATATCAAAGTGTCAAGCTCTCTCTCTCTCTCTCTCTCAAACACACACACACACACACACACACACACACACACACACACACACACACACACACACACACACACACACACAAATAGGAGCAGAAGCAACGGGTAGCTTGAATATTGCAGGGAACTAGGCTGCGTGAGATCTATAGGAGTATTTTCACTTCTTACTGCATATTAAGCTAGATCTAGTATAGCTTATATCTGCAACGCAAATATGCATGTATGTTGTATAGCTTCCCATGTTTTTGTTGTATTTCTTTAAAAGGCAAGCTGCTCTCCCAGAGCAGCAACGGAGCGGAGCGTCAATGTTCTTCAATATATTGGTCTAGGGCCACAATATCCCTTGGCACTATATTGCGCCTCCTCCTTAGTTCCCAGAGGGATGACATGCACGTACTAGGTGAACGCTATTCTAATAAAATGGCACTATTGGGATGCCCGCAAGTAGGATATTCTGAATATGGCATCGTTTTCTGGATTTCTCTTACGGGGTCATTAGCTTTTAAGCACAAAGCAGATTCTTTCCATGTCCTTGATCTAATTAGGGCATGCAATGAATTATATGCAGCCACACCACGAGTGCTACCATAACGTCATTAACTTGATAGGGCCCCCCACCCCATGCAGCCGAGCCCCATAGTCTAGTGGTAGAATACTTGGGCCGCTCACCCGAGAGACCTAGGTTCGAATCCTAGCGGGGCGGTCTAAATTTTGCCAACCCTTGACAAAAAGATAAAAGAATCGACAGTGGATCCTTATCTTAACAATAGAAAAAACTAGAGATCTTCGTTAGCTAGCCTAAGATCTTACAAAAAGAAAGAAAAAGAAAAACATTATGACTTTGGACACTTGGATTTTAATTTAAAAAAAGTAGAGTGCTTCGTTAGCTAGCTGTAAATTCGCATGACTACATGGCCATCTTCTGTGCCATTCATCTCTTGACACCATGTTTGGACTCGATCCGAATCTCATCGTGAATGCTCTCTTTTGTCGATGTACGGCCCATTTTCTACAAGAGCCTTCACAACATTCTTAGCGCAATTGACTCGTGTCGTTACCTTTGTATCCACCTCCAAGGTAGAGAGAATCCCGAGAGCCGGTGTTTCCCCTTGTCCTGCCTCTTCTTCTCGTTCCCTTTAATTGTATAATGATATCCCCTCTACTCGCTGCACGTAGATCCTCCTTTTTAGTAGGTTTTTGTCGGCGCTTTTTCTTTAAAGTGCCGATGTCCGGCTTCGACTGCAATGTGGAAACCCTTGCAAGTGACGTTGCACATCCACTTCAAGTTGCATCTGACCCATGAGTTCATGTGCCAAAACTGATCGAACACGCATGCTACACCTTTTTTCGTCTCTATGGCCCTGCCAAGGGTCCTCCTCTACCAAATGCTCCCTCCCCAACTTCTCATGTGCTGCCTCCTGTTTACTATGGATGTTCTAGTTAGCTCATTGTAATGGTACAAGAGAGTAAAGACACAACCCAAAGCATCCTTTCCATTGCCATGTATATAGGGAAAATCCCGCAATCATTGTTCTCCAAGATACACCATTTCCCAAAGAGTAAAATTCTTAAGCATTTTCTGTGCTCTTTGCAGTTCACCACATTTGACATAAAATCTTGGCCTTGAATCGAGCCAGAATTTAACATAAATATCAATTGAAGTTCGCAATATCGAGTATGCGTTTCTACCAAAGCATCGATGACCACAATATTTGACTTAAACAAGAGAAACTTAAAGCTTCCTTGCCACTTCTAAGTTGATATTTCATCGAAATCAATGGTCTCCATATGACTGTATTCCAAACGAGACGCTCCTCAACCACTCTTTATGCTTTTTGAAGTGCACTATATCTAGCGTAATTTTGAATGAAAGAAGTGCCGAGGACGACACTTTGCATAGTAATTTGTGTTGGGGTATAAAGCCCAATGTGGTCGCCCAGGTAAGTGGGCGGGCCGCTACGTATGTACACATATCCTTTTGTAAAAACCTAATAAGAACTCACTATGCTCTACACATTACAGTAGAGCGAGTTCACCATATCGTCGTGCTCTTCTTCTCACACTCTCTCTCGCGTCGCACCTCCGCTCGTACTCCTTGAACTCGCTCTACTGTAATGTGTAGAGCATAGTGAGTTCTTATTAGGTTTTTACAAAAGAATATGTGTACATACGTGGCGGCCCGCCCACTTACCTGGGCGACTACATTGGGCTTTATACCCCAACAACCTCCCACTTAAAGTCCAATGTGGTACTTTAAGTGTGAGAGAAGCTACTATACAAGCTAATATACAAGAGATGTAGAGAAGTGATGTACTACCCTACACCTAACTGCTTGCGAAAATGCGCAAAGCTCTCTGAATTTCATTCTGAGGTCATCTCGGCCACCGTTCGGCTTCGACAAAGGTCTACGCAGGCCATTTTCGACTACGTGGTCTCGACGGGTGCAGATCCGACTCTGCAAATTTGGGGTTTTTGGCCTACGACTGCAGGTGCTGAGGATATCGACACTCCCAGAGTGTTGATTTGTGGCTATCTACACATCGAAGGACGGCTCACAGTTCTTGGAGGCGTGTCACATACGACACGGGCGCATCTACACACAGGCTGTAGGCGACATCCACTAGTTCATCAGGTAGCTTGTATTTGCTGCTTGATATTCCAGATTTCATCCTGACATTGCAGGTACTTCCACATGGCATGTATTGTCAGAGATGATGTATGTTTGTTGAGGGTTTGCTGGCTATGAGTCACTGAAGCGGTTACAACATATAGTGGGAAATTTGTGGATGTATGACTTTGTGGGAAGTCTATGTACTGTCAGATTTACTGCAGCCTTTGTTGAGGGTTGAGTGAGGTTTTATTGAGCTGGGGGATTCTCGAATGTTGAGATCCTTTCGGTGATACAGGTCTTGGAGCGATCCCTTGAGCACCCTTAGATAGGCAGCTAGGATGTATTGACTGTGAGTTAGACAGTTGGGATTGCATCTTTGCTTTACTGCCGTTGAGGCATTGTCGCAGTTTATGCTTATAGGACAGTGACAGGACAGTCAAAGACAATATAGGTGCAGGACAGGTTTACCCACAGCTTACAGTGTCAGAGAGACAGTGTTTTTGAGCTATTTTTTGGTCTGTTTTTGAGTACACCAGAGCCATTTTACAAAGGATACTCTGCCAAAATTTCTGCAAAATCTGAAGCTTTCTTGGTTCATTTGACAGGTTGATATTGGTTTAGAGGTCATTTTACAGGGGAAACTCTGCCGAATTTTTCCCAGGAAAGTAAACCATTGTGAAGCGTAGCTATGGCTGGATCACAGGACACTGCTCTTTACAATATCAAGAAGTTGGATGGAACCAATTTCCCATTGTGGAAGAAGCATATTTGGCACGTGCTGGTACAAAAGAAGCAGATAAAACCTATAAAGCTCAAGGGGATAAAACCAGAAGATATGGACGAAGATGAATGGAGCGAAATGGATGAATTGGCACTTTCTACCATTAAGCTGACTTTGGTAGAAAGCGTTTACTTCAATGTAGCAGACGAGATGTCGGCTTATCAAGCATGGTTAAAGCTGAGTGATCTTTATGAGAAGCAGAGTGCAGCTTCACAGGTATACTGGCTTAAGAAGCTTGTTGACTTGAAGATGAAAGAAGGGACACCTATGTCCAATCATCTGAATGAATTCAACACCATCTACAGTCGGCTGTCAGCTCAAGGTGTCAAGTTTGATGAACCTGTTAGAGCTATGTTCCTGTTGATCACATTGCCGGAAAGTTGGGACACTTTCCGCACAGCTTTGAGTAATTCTGCACCTCCACATGGTTTGAACATAGCAGGTGTAGAAGGAAGTCTGCTTACTGAAGAAACCAATAGAAAGACAATGGACAAAGGCAAAGGAACAGCCTTAATTGTCAGGGGAAGGACCAAAGAAAAGTACAAAGGTGGAAAGAGGAATCAGTCTCGTAGCAAGTCCCACAGTGCTAAAGGCAAGAGTGACATAGAATGCTACCATTGTGGCAAGAAGGGTCACATGAAAAGAGACTGCAGAGAATGGAAAGCAGAAAAAGGCAAAGAGAAAGCTGAAGACCATGGTGAGAAGAACAAGTCCTCAGTGAAGATTCAAGAAATAAATGTGACAAACACTGTTGCAGAGGATGGCAGTCTAGTGTCAGGAGACATCTACTTCTTGAAGAATACAATGGACTCAGCTCTTCTTACAGCATCTGATGGAAATGCACTGAGTGACTGGATTATAGACTCAGGAGCATCACTTCATGTGTCTCCAAACAAGGAGTGGTTTACCTCTTATGTGACCACTAAAGATCATGTTCGGCTAGGCAATGGACAGACCTGTGAGATCTTAGGTGTTGGAGATGTTCAATTGAAGTTTCAGAATGGCTCTTCTTTCACGCTGAAGAATGTGAGACATGTTCCCGCGATTACAAAGAGCTTGATCAGCACAGGTTTACTTGATGATGCTGGCTACGTCACCATTTTTGGACAGAACATGTGGAAGATATCCAAGGGTTCTATGACAGTAGCACATGGAGTAAAGTCTGGAGGACTTTACATGATTTATGTATCAAATGTCTCTAAAAATGTAATCAATGTAACCGAGCAGCCGAACGTTTCTTTGTGGCATAGCCGGTTAGGACATAAGTCCAAGAAGGGAATGGAAATCTTGTCTCGTTTTGGTTATTTGCCTGGCTTTTCATTTAATGATTTTGAATTCTGTGAACATTGTTTGTATGGTAAGCAAACACAGCAGCCACATAAGCATAGAAGCAGTAGAAGAGATACACAGTTGGCACTTGTTCATAGTGATTTGTGTGGACCTATGCCTAACCTATCTCTAGGGGGAGCTTCTTACTTTATGAGATTTATAGATGATTACTCGAGGAAAGTATGGGTTTACTTTCTCAAGCACAAGGATGAAGCGTTTAGTGTTTTCAAAACGTTTGTGACACTTGTGGAGAATCAGAGTGGCAAGAAGCTTAAATGCTTACGCACTGACAATGGTGGAGAGTATGTTTCAAAGGACTTTCAGGACTTTTGTGAGTCAAAAGGTATAAAACGTGAACTTACTGCTCCTTACAATCCTCCTCAAAATGGTGTTGCTGAGAGGATGAATAGGACCATATAAGAGAAGGTCAGAAGTATGTTGTCTGATGCACAGCTGCCAAATGGGTTTTGGGCTGAAGCTGTATCAACAGCTGTTCATCTTGTAAATAGATCTCCTAGCAAGGTTTTGCAAAAGGATTCAGTGCCAGAGATGGTATGGTCAGGCAAAATGCCCTCATACAAGCATCTCAGAGTCTTTGGCTGTGAGGCATATACTCACGTTCCAAAGGAATTTAGGAACAAACTTGAGCCAAAGAGTAGAAAGTGCATCTTTCTAGGCTATGGTAATTCTGGTGAGATGGGGTACAGACTTTGGGATCCCGAATCCAGAAAGGTTGTCCGCAGCAATGATGTTCACTTTAATGAATCCAAATATCATTCTAAACCAGAGAGGGTTGAGGATATTAGAAGAGTTGTCTTCCAAGAAGATGGACCTGCACGTGCAAGACAAAATGTCAGGGCTCAAGAGGAGCAAGGACAGGATAGAGTGGAACCACAGATTGTGGCTGAGCCTGAGCCACCTATTGTGCGTAGATCTGGACGTGTCACGCGACCTCCTGATAGGTTTGTTCCATCTATGAACTATGTCATGTTGACTGATTGCAATGAGCCTTCATGTTACAAGGAAGCAGTGCAAATGAAGGACTCCGGGAATTGGCAATTGGCCATGCAGTCAGAGATGACAGCTCTGCATAAAAACAAGACATGGAAGCTAGTTAAATTACCACAGGGCAAAAAGGCTCTACCTTGTAAATGGGTTTACAGGTATAAGATCACCGGTCATGATAGTCAGCCAAAGTACAAAGCAAGGCTTGTTGCCAAGGGCTTTAAGCAAGAACAAGGCATTGACTTTGATGAAGTCTTCTCTCCAGTGGTCAAGATGACTACATTGAGATGCTTTCTTGCATTGGTTTCCATATTAGATTTAGTGTTGCACCAAATGGATGTCAAGACAGCGTTCTTGCATGGTGATTTAGATGTGGAAATTTACATGCAGCAGCCAGAAGGGTTTGTTGAGAAAGGCAAGGAAGATTGGGTATGCCAGTTGTTAAAGAGTCTTTATGGCTTAAAACAATCACCGAGGGCATGGTACCATAAATTCCACAAGTTTATGCTTTCTCAAGGCTACAAACGTAGTGAGTTCGATCACTGTCTATACACAAAGAAGGCTAAGGAAGGCAGTTGGCTGATCCTTATTTTGTATGTGGATGACATGTTGATTGTTGGCAAGCACTTGGAAGAAATTTCAGCTTTGAAGTCAAAGATGGCAAAATCGTTTGACATGAAAGACATGGGTGAGGCAAGTCATATACTTGGTATGCGCATTGAGAGAGACAGATCAAAGAAGTTGATTTGGTTATCTCAAACAGAGTATATTGACAAGGTTTTGCAACGTTTCAATATGGAGAAGGAAAAGGCATTGAGTGTTCCATTGCCACCATATGTGAAACTTAGCAAACAAGATTGTTCTGTGTCTGAGGAAGAACAGGCTGAAATGGATAAGATTCCATATGCGTCTGCAGTGGGTAGTTTGATGTATGCAATGATTGCTACTCGCCCAGACATTGCATTTGCGGTGGGAGTAGTAAGTTGATACATGTCAAACCCAAGCAAGAAACATTGGGAGGCAGTGAAAGGAATATTGAGATACCTGAAAGCTACAAAGAGTATGCGTATATGCTATGGGAGTCAGGAGCTAAGTGTAAAGGGTTTTATAGACTCAGATTATGCAGGTGACTTAGACAACCGAAGGTCTACGTCAGGGTATGTCTTTACATTGGCTGGTGGAGCAGTATCATGGCATTCTAGATTACAAGATTGTGTTAATCAGTCTACTACAGAGGCTGAATATGTTACAGCATCAGAGGCATGCAAAGAATCAATTTGGCTTAATCAACTAGTAACAGATTTGGGAATCAAAGAAGAGATGCCTGTGTTATATTGTGATAGTCAAAGTGCTATACAATTGGATCGCAATCCAGTTTATCACTCAAAGACAAAGAATGTGGATATGAAGTATCATTTCATCAGGGAAATGCGCGAGGATAAGCAACTTCAGCTTGTCAAAGTTCACACCATAGAAAATCCTGCTGATCTACTTACAAAAGGACTTCCCTCAGAGAGCTTTGTGCATTTTCGCAAGCAGTTAGGTGTAGGGTAGTACATCACTTCTCTACATCTCTTGTATATTAGCTTGTATAGTAGCTTCTCTCACACTTAAAGTACCACATTGGACTTTAAGTGGGAGGTTGTTGGGGTATAAAGCCCAATGTGGTCGCCCAGGTAAGTGGGCGGGCCGCCAGGTATGTACACATATTCTTTTGTAAAAACCTAATAAGAACTCACTATGCTCTACACATTACAGTAGAGCAAGTTCACCATATCATCGTGCTCTTCTTCTCGCACTCTCTCTCGCGTTGCACCTCCGCTCGTACTCCTTCAACGAGAGCAAAAATCCTTGGCTGAGCAGCTTACCCACTCTTCCCGTAGAATTCCAAGGTGTAAAAACCATGGAAATCCTTGACAGTGGAGCTAATGTTTCCATTGCAACAAAAGAGGTCTAGAAAAGAAAAACCAGAAATGAGGGCTACTAGGATGAAACTGCATCTTGAACACATGGAAAGGCCCATAGGACTGCTAGAAAAGGTATTTATTACTTCTTTTGGCATTGAATATGAACAAACCTTTGCTATTGTTAACTTTGGCAAGCAAAACAACTATGATATCATTTTAGGAAGACTATTCATGCGCCAATTGAAAATGGTCCAAGATTGGGGTTATGATTGACTATATCTACCTGAGACATATGGAAACCATGAAAAGGATAAATTTGAAGGGACCATAGCTACAGGGATGTGACAAGAACACCTATGGAGAAGTTTGATTCCATGGCTGTAGCAAAATTAAAACTTCCAGCATGGTTTGGTAAGCCTAAAGAACCGTGGATGTGTGGAGCTTTGTAATGTGGAAGTTTAAAGCACGAGGAAGACATCCTAGAAAGGGAAATTGAAGACAAGGATTATATACCAGAATTCTTTCCTGATGAAGCATTGGAACCACTTGAATGGGAACACATCTTGGCTACTCTAGATGTGTGCGCTATTCAAGACGATTCAACAACGAATTTTTGTAATAAAGATGGCTATGATGTCGTTCCTTACTTTGCAGTGAGTGTGATCTAGGAAAACAAAGATGAAGAAGAAGATGAGTTCTATGAATCTGTAGAACACTTGGAGCTTCAAGAAGATGTCAACAAGAAAACTCCAAACAACCCTGCAGGTGACACAAATGAAATTGTAACTAATGCACAATTTAATGAGGTCCAGATTAAAGCTCCAAGAACCAATGTCACCACACTACTACAACAAGAATCCTCATACATGGCTCCTATACATGCATAAAAACCTCAATCGAGAAGAACACAGCAATGTCAACGAGCTACCAGCACGCTAATCAAGCGGATACAAAAGTCATCGCAGAAACAACAACACAAGAACAAGAAAACAGTATGTTAACCCTCGTGGCTCACGGACACCCTATCGCCTACGACAGACACCGTAACCGTATTATTTATTTAAGTAGAGTCAGGCACCGGGCTTGTCGGTCCAATAGGGAAAGGTAGAGTGATCGCCGATGAGAGGCACACTCTAACACGAACATGCTAGGGTTAGTTGTCTAAGCATGGGTGCCCAAGTGTGAATGGGGTGAGCTCACATAAAAGCCAATTAAACCTAAAATTGAGTCATTCTCTCATTGTGCAATAGAAGCTGCTCTTGCTCCATCTCCACCGTCTCCTTCACCATCTCCTTGTGTGTGTGTGCGTGCGTGCGTGTGTGTGTGTGTGTGTGTGTGTGTGTGTGTGTGTGTGAGAGAGAGAGAGAGAGAGAGAGAGAGAGAGAGAGAGAGAGAGAGAGAGAGAGAGAGAGAGAGAGAGAGTGAGAGTGTGTGTGCGATTGAGCGTTGCGGCGGCACGACGGCGGCGAGGCAGTTGAGCGCGGTGTAGCGGCGTCTCCCTCTTCTTCGCGGCGCGGGAATCCTTCATTCGCAACTACGCAGGAAGGTGAGTGACACACCGTTCTTCCTTGTGAGCTTGTCTGTTGTATGACTGTGTGCTAGGAGCCTTTGTGGCTCGCACACGGCGCGTAGCAAGTCCCTAGCCTTGACATTTTTGGCGCCGCTGCCGGGGAGCTGCTGCGCGTGAAGCTCCAATGGCGACCTGTAAATTGTATTGAAGTTATTTTTTATGCAGGAAAGGCTCGGCTTAAGTTTGATTATTATTGTCTGCATTCAAGTTTTCTGTCTTCTGTTAAGGTCTGTTTTTCTAGTTCTATAAAAACGTGAGCGAGGGGGAGGTTAGATTTTCGAAAATAAAAAACACGAGTTATAAAAACGGACGGGTTGGTTTGTATAAAAGCTAGATCAGGATCATTTCCCCAAGCCCAAGCCCAGGCCCAGGCCCAGGCCTAGGCCTCAGTCCTCAGTCTTATGATATATACTAGACTCACTCTTATATATATACCCTACCTCCTCAAGAGGGAATGAGAGCATGTGGGACAAGTCCTCCACTCTCCTCCCTTCTCTTCCCACTTGCACCCTTAGACTTGCTATTTGGAGCCTAGTTCCCCACCTAGGAAAAGACTGTTTCGGGCTTTTCTGGAGAAAAATAGAACCAAACGATGGGCTGTAAAGCACAGCGCGTCCCTCCTAGCGATATGCTTGTTTCGAGCTATCACACAGCCCATTCCACGACACGCTCTAAAAAATCTAGCAAAAAACCAAACAAAAAACACGCTAAAAACTAGTCACAAGGCCTCCCAGAGCAGCTTTTTGACACCTTAGGGTATCAAAAGCACATGCACTTACGCTTTGGGCGGGTGCTAGAACACGAGCATATTGAGGGTGCCTCTGTTCATACGGACACCCATTACCCATCCACGATAGGCTCTAGACCCTCAGCGGGGACACAAGGTAGCACCACCCAAGACCCTTAAATAGCCGCTAGTGATTCCTCCTCCGACTCAGAAATCATGGAAGCGTACCCTACCCAAAACACTGAGAGAGAAGGCCATGCACCTCTCGAATCTCCACAGCCTAGTACTAGTATGTTTAGCCGTTTCATGGAAACATTAGGTAGAGCTACTCGCTCGGAACCTGATGCAAATGAAGCACACGAAGGGGGTGGGGAAGTGGACTCTCCTTTCACATCGCACGTGGACCCCACACCCCCAAAGAGTGTCCATGTGGATATCCTGCCAACTTCTTACCAAGAAGGCCCTGTTGAGCTGCCTCCTTCAGAAGTTCCCTCTAGAGTACTGTTGGTGACAAGTAAAACCACGGGGAGCAACATTGCTTCTACCTCACAAGAAACCGTTAACACGTCGACTCTAGAAGGATTGTTCATTAATGATCATTGGACATACGACCTCCACACTGAGGTGTTGACGGATCTACACTCTGGCCACGCCTACCATGTAGGATGGATAGAGATTGTACAATCCACCTCTAGTGCCACGAGCATCGAAGATCAACAGAAAATGATCTGTAATGTTATCCGTGGCATTATTCAATCAGAAAGGCAAAACCGAGGGGTAAATATACTCTCAACTGGCCCCATGAGATTTCTGGATACAAGCAAGGCTCAACAGCCTACTCTATCACAAATGGAGACTCCTCTAATGAGCCCCATGGACCCATCTTACGTCATTTCACCTGGGGTCTCTATGCAATCTGAGCCTCCGAGTGACAACTTTAGCTTCCCTAACTTGGCTCAAGCCTCTATTAAGGAAAACACAGTGCTCACTCCAGGGATAAGCCTGACAGAGAATGTACCGATGACATCTACGGTTAGCGCAGTTCCACTACCTAGTGTCGTAGTACCTAATATGGGGCCTCGACCGTATGTGCCTCTAGCCCATTATGCACACATGGCCCCCACACCTCCAATTGTACCACTTGTTTATGCTCCTCAAGTGCCGCTCCCTAGCCCTTATCCGAGTGGACCTATGCCCGGTTATGTTCCATATCCTGCATCATCCACACATATGCCAAGACCGGTACCCGTCCCTCTCCCACATATGATTCCAAGAGTACCTCCACCGGCCCTGCCTCCTCACATAGGTGACTTGGCAGCGTTTGCTCAAACCATAGGTCGATCTATCGCAGAAAATATGCGTCATGCATCTGATAGAGAGCCTAGAAGTAAGGCAGTACAAATTGCCAAACTCACGCAAAAATTCAATGGGGATGAAGATGCTAGAAAACACATTGAAGTGTTTGAACAAGTATGTGATTCCTTAGGGGAACGCAACGAACTACACAAGTGCAATGCCTTAAGCTTGACATTAAGTGGGAAGGCTGGAGATTGGTATAGAACCCTAAGGGTGGACGAGAAAACAATCTACCCTACCCTTCGAAGGTTGTTTCTAAAGGAGTACATACGAGAAGGTGTGATTTGGGGTGTAGCATCTCAGCTACAGAAGGCCAAACGTAAGGAAGGAGAGTCAGTAAGGGACTTCATTAGTCGTCTAAAGCACTTAAACTCTCGCTGCCCTGTAAATGAGCGCTTCAACAATAACCAACTGCTTGATCGATTCATTTGAGGGTTGAGGAATGAAGGAATCTATAATGGACTAGTGATTAGAGGTATCACAACCTGGGAAGATGTCACTGCCAATGCAATCCAATTAGAGGACAACTTGATGATAGCAGGCATGAGGGTGTCTACTGACACGAGATCCACTAGCTCACAAGCCATAGAGTATGAACCCATGATTGCAAAGCCCATTGCCAATGGGCCAAAGGTATTTGAGACATTCTTGACAGACCTCACCAAGGCAATCCAAGAGTCTCTTAAGGATAATCGACCCCCTCAAAATAGTCACATGTATCCAAGAAGGGAGCAACAATGGTGTTCCATTTGCTTAGGTCCACATAGCACTAGTGAGTGCCCTACGTTTAGAGTAAAATTTAATGGAACTTGCAACGCATGTGGTAGGTATGGTCACCAAGCTAAGGATTGTTTAATGATCAAATGTATGATGGCAAATAGACCACCTGTAGCCTGGACGGATGCACCTCGAGCTCCTGTATTGATGCTTGCTCCACCTGTTGAGCAACTACCGCAACACATGGTCCCTAGATCTCAAAATGTTGTACAAGCTACACCGCTACCACCTCCTGTGCTAGGACCGTAGCCCCCGCATCCAAGAGTCGCCCCTATGAACCAAGTGGGTTGCGAGCCATCTAATGCTTATGCAGATGGCTGTGAGGAGGAAATAGACACTAGTATTGCCTACGGACTTGATACATTGGAAGAGTGTCCTATATACTACATGGAAGATTGTTGGGGGCAAGTCAAGCC
Source organism: Adiantum capillus-veneris (assembly GCF_014529385.1). NCBI lineage: Eukaryota > Viridiplantae > Streptophyta > Polypodiopsida > Polypodiales > Pteridaceae > Adiantum > Adiantum capillus-veneris. Next base: position 28,173,310 of record NC_140939.1, on the reverse strand, counting down.
GGTTTATCAAGCTGCTGCTCTCGCATCCAGAGGTCAAAATATCAACACCCAAGCTAGGAGGCCACCTCTTCAATGCTACGAGTGTGGTGGACCACATCGGGCAGCGGAGTGCCCTATTAGGCTGCAAAAGAATGCTGCACAGATGCAAATGAATCAAGGGAGCACGTCTGCAATGCCAATACTCACATGTAATCGTTGTGGCATAGATCACTTGATTGCCCAATGCCCCTATAACCCAAATGCGCCTATAATCACACCCCTAAATTTGGTCGAAATTGCTAGTGTGACATCGCCAATACCACCCGTCGCACCCGCTTATGCGATTACACGGTCCATGCTTCAAGGGCCAGGCCATATCCTCGAAGAGAGAGATACCGCGTCAGTTATCCAAGCAAAGAAAAAGAAGACACGAAGGAAGAGGTCGCAGAATATGGGAAATTCAAAGCCAAGTTCCAAAACAAACATAGGAACAGGAGATGACGCCGTGTATATGAATGACCTCGAGGATGATTCAGATTCAATCGAGACAATGGAGACTAGAACCAATACCACAAAGGGAAAGACCGACAAAGAAAACCGTAACATGGAACCAAATGAAAACCGAATAAGAGAAAACCATAAAGAGCCTCTGAAAACACCACAAGTGTTTCCAAATCCAATCCAAGACCCCCAAGATAAACTGCAGGGGCAAAAAGGGAAGAATCGTAAAAAGAAGATTGGGACGTACCCAAACCCAGTAGACGAGATTGAGCAGGTGAAACATCTAAGAGGTTTAGTGGAGGAGACTCAAGGGGAACTAGAACCAGAACCCATGCATGTCAAAATTCATGACACAGTGTTTCCCACTCAAGTTCATCCACCCCACATGAACCATAGACCGTTAGCCATATCTAGTATCATCCAAGAAGGGAGTGAGGACGGGACATCAGAAAGTGAGCATACACCTTTCTTGTTGGAAAGGATGTTTAACGAAGGAATACCCGATCCCATTGAGGAATATGAGATTCCATCCTCACCAGTTCCTAGTCTAGGACCTACACCCTGCAAAATGCCAATGAATGTTGCCAAACTAGTGGACTTCATGTCTTCTGAGGTCCGAACCACGATCATAGCAAAGCTGTATGGAGATCCTGAATTATTCCTTGCACTTCGAGCATTCCTTAACGGAGAGCTACGAACGGGATTACCGCAGTTTGCGCAACCAAATAGGCCTGACTCGATTATGATTGATGAGGAAAATCATGTGCAATCACTTGACTTAGATGGACACGAGTCTGTGATCGAGGTACCCATTAACGAATTAGGGCAGTATTTTGAAGGCGACGAGTCTAATGCACCCTACCCATCACTACCAAGGGATTAACTATAAAGGGAATTCTTGATGGTGGTGCGGGAGTTAGCATCGTTACAAAAGATTGTTGGGAATCCATGGGAAAACCCCGCCTCAGTGTTACTAACATTGTGGTAAAGATGGCAAATGGTACCATAGCCAAACCTATGGGGATGCTCAAGGATCTTAAGATCAAAGTTCTAGGACACAAGGTACGACATACGTTCATTGTAATGGATTTCTCTAAACACCTTATGTCATATGAAATGATTTTAGGACGACCATTCATGAGGGAAGCACAAATGGTTCACGATTGGTCTAAAAATCATGTCTATTTGCAATTCCAAGACTCTGTCCTTAGAGTGGATTTGGTGACTGGTAAGGTACACCCCTTGGGGAGTAAAACCATTATTGATCATCGCTCTGACACCACAGTTCACTCGGCCCCACTACAATATTGTTACACTTGTAAGAAGGATACAGACATTGGCCAAGATTCTCCTTACATGGATGTGTTACCGGGTATGACGGAATCAGACAACGTAGACTGGGTACACCTAGCTGCAACCATAGATACCTGGGGAAATAGAGGAACCACTTGGGTCACACGAGAGGGGGAAGATGTACCACAAATTGCACCTCTGAACATGATAAGTTCCATACATGCATCTTCTAAGGGCAAGGCAATTGTGGACCAATCTGATAGTGACACCGATAGCTCAATAGAAGACTTTAACCAACACGACTCAGACACTGACTTCCAGAGTGAAACGGATTCGGAATCTCATGAATTAAAGAGTGGAGCAAGTTCAGAGTCAAAACATGCGAAAGGACCGAGCACATCAACCCATGATAGCTCCTCCGAGAGTGAATAGGACACCAACGAGGACTCCTTTAGTGAGCCAGATCTAAATGCAAATCAAAAGTAGGTCTCAAATAAGAAAAAGAAAAACCTTAAGAGGCGTCGATATCGAGCCAATGTACGTGCTAGGATAAAAAAGAAGAGATCCTTAGCAGAATGGCTCAGTTATATAGGAGCATGTGATGCTCATCGAAAATTGGTAGACAATTGGGGTGAATATCTCCAAAATGTTATGTGGTGTAGACCACGACCCCATGACATAGCCCAATTAGAGATCATAGACAAGCCAAAGTTGAGCCGCACTGCAAGGAGGCGTCAAAACCAAGAGTTAGCTCGACAACACAAGAAAGCAGAAATGGAAGCACAAACCAAAGCACAACCAGAATCCACAGACTTGCATCATGCACCAGAACATTTCAAATCTTACACCACAGGGGAAGCAAAGGTTGTGTACACAAAAGCCCAAAGAATACCTATCGATGGGAATAATGGAATCTATGATGGTCCGGCAATAGTTAAAGAAATAGAATTAGCCAACCCCGGTGAAGAATCAAAACCTGTTTTTATTGCCCAAGACCTCACAGAAGTTGAAGAGGCGGTCCTCAAAGAGCTTCTCAAGGAATTCAAGGACATATTCGCTTGGACATACCATGATATGAAAGGTGTTCCACCTTCTGTGGTCCAGCATACAATCCCTATGATTAGCACTGCGAAGCCCGTACAACAAAGACCCTACCCGATGAATCCTAAGTACGCAAAGATCATTCAAGAAGAACTAGAAAAGCTTATCAAATGTGGGTTCATATATCCTATTGAACACTCTGAATGGGTGTCTCCAATAGTTATCGTGCCAAAAAAGAATGGGAAACTCAGGGTGTGCGTGGACCTCAAAAAAGTTAATGCAGCTACTAGAAGAGACCATTACCCCCTACCATATTCCGAACATGTACTCAAAAGAGTTGCAGGCAAGGAAGCTTATAGCTTTCTAGATGGGTACTCAGGCTACAACCAAATCACGATAGCGCTAGAGGACCAAGCTAAAACTGCCTTCATCACAGGAATTTGGCGTGTTTGCATTTCGTGTGATGGCTTTTGGCTTAACAAATGCCCCTGCTACATTCCAACGATTAATAAACACTGCTTTTAAAGAATATTTGAGAGAGTTTTGTGAAGCTTTCTTAGACGACCTTTGTGTTTACTCTTCTTGGAAAGAACATCTATCATGTTTGCGGAAGGTGTTTGAAAAGTGTAGGTTATATCGTATCTCATTGAACCCGTTCAAATGCCAATTTTGGGTCAAGCATGGAGTTATTTTAGGGCATATAGTATCCAAGAATGGTATCTCAACCGATGAGAGCAAAATTAAAGTGATTCTAGAGTTACCACCACCAACCAATTACAAGGGAGTTCAAAGGTTCATGGGACACGTGGGTTATTATCGACGGTTTATTTTATTTTTTGCTGAGATAGCACGTCCTTTGTACAATCTTCTCATTGAATTTAAATGGACTGAAGAGTGTGACCAGGCCTATGAACAATTGAAGAAAACACTAGCAAGTGCTCCGATTTTAAGGACACCTAACTGGGATGTCATTTTCCATGTGCATATTGATGCATCAAACTTTGCTATTGGGTGTGTTCTCACTCAACCAGGAGAATATAAATTGGACTATCCCATTAGCTTTGCAAGCCGTCAATTGAACGATGCTGAAAGGAACTACACCACTACAGAGCGAGAAGGTTTGGCAATGGTTTATGCAGTAAAGAAATTTCGCTACTACCTTCTGGCAAACAAGTTTGTATTTTATGTGGATCATCAAGCGTTGCTGTATCTGGCAAACAAGCCATGCTCCACAGGAAGAATCACACGATGGTTGTTAATTCTTCTGGAGTTTGATTTCACGATTGTAGTGAGACCCGGTAAAAGGCACGTCATGGCTGATCATTTGTCTCGCATACCCAATGGTAAAGCCCCTACAGGAGTTGATGATGAATTACCCGATACTTCCCTATTCATAGTTGAGACTATGCCTGAATGGAGTGAGAACATTGTTAACTTTTTAGTTAATGGTTTTCCACCCAAGGAACTTCGTAAGGATATCGCTCGAAGATTAGTAAAAGAATGTGAACCCTATTGTTTGATTGCCGGAACTTTGTATAGATTAGGCAAGGACGATATTCTTAGGCGTTGTGCCCGCGAGGATGAATATTTGTATATCTTGCAAGAAGCACATATGGGCATAGCAGGAGGACATTTTTCAGGAGACCTGACTGCTAGAAAGGTGCTGCAATCAGGCTATTGGTGGCCAACTTTATTTAAGGATGCATCACTTTTTACAAAAGGGTGTGATGAGTACCAATGTTACAAGACCACACAGTGCAAAGACAGAATGTCCTTACATCCTATTAAAGTAGCCCAACCATTTGAAAAATGGGGCTTAGACTTTGTAGGTCCAATTAGTCCCGCAGCTCGCAACACTCAATCTCGATATATTCTAGTTGCTACGGACTATGTAACAAAGTGGGCTGAAGCTAAGGCTTCACAAAAAGCTGACGCGAGGACAACAACTAAGTTTCTTTTTGAGAACATTATCACAAGATTTGGTTGCCCTTTTGAAATTGTTAGTGATAATGGTACCCATTTTATAAATGAGGTAATAAGAGAGCTTACCACGACCTTTATGATATCCCACCATAAGTCTACACCTTATTACCCACAAGCTAATGGACAAGCCGAGAGCACCAACAAGACTCTAATTTCTATTTTAACCAAGACGGTAGAAGCTCATCGCACTGATTGGGATTTGAAGTTGACATCTGCTCTATGGGCTTATCGTACTGCTTATAAAGTGGCTATTAATTGTATGCCATTCAAAATGGTATACGGCCAAGAAGCGGTTATGCCTTGGGAGTTTGTTATTCCTAGTCTTAGGGTAGCTTCGCAAGAAGGATGGAATGGTAAACCCTTAACCGAGCATTTGTATATCTTAGAAAAACTTAGACGAAGAGAGACAGTTGGCTATGCAAAATGCTCTTGTGGAAAAGGATAGGAGAAATAAGTGGTTTGATCGCCATGTGAAGGACAAGGACATCAAGGTTGGTGATAAAGTCCTTATGTATGGAGTACGTAAAGAGAAGAAAAAGTTGAAATATGCTGGTAAAGGACCATTTAGAGTATGTGAAATTACCCCACAAGGTACCCTTCGTGTGGAAACTCTTGATGGAGTTGAAACCATTGGATTCCTCAATGGGAGTAAATTCAAAAGATATTATGATCCTTTAAGCCAAGAAGAACTACGGGCCATTCATCAAAAGAAGGCCGCCAAAGCACAAACCGAGTTAAACAAGATACAAGCTCAAGCTGAGGCTAAGGAGCGACAACAACGTATAAGACAAAAACGAGAGGCTAACCTTGGAGTCACAAATGCATTCCACGTGGAAATCGAAGAGGATGGGTTGGACTCTGACACACCTCTACGATACCCTATTGAGTTAAATAGTGCCTATGGAAAAGTGCTATATAACGCCTTATTGGACACGGGTGCTGAATATAATCTGCTATCCTATGGGGTGTGGTGTCAGTTAGGGAAGCCACCTCTATCTGAGAGTATTATCCAAGTCAAGGGTGTCAACAAGAAAAAAACTACGGTTTTTGGAAAATGGCACACTTCTGTCAGTTATGACAATGGAATTGTAGCTCAAGACTTTTTGGTCATACCTACTGGAACTATGGAGGGTAATATAAACCTAGGCCGCACGTGGATGATAGCCACCAAATGCACTATTGATTGGGGGACTGGGGGTGTTACAACGCAAAAACCAACTCTTAGCCCTACCACTCAAGCCATAGTCCCTGAGATATTGCCTAAGGAAATAAAACCCAAGACATTGCATGTCCAGGAGGTTGAACCATACGTCCCCATAGCCCAACTCTCTAGAGCTTCAACTGATGTAGTTGAAAGAAAGCTTGAGACACACAAGAACCATCCTAATATAACAGAGAAAACATACAAGTGGGTCCCTAAAGCCTCTGTAGTGAGCATGGTTGATGCAAAAAAACGGAAACCTCGTAAGAACCGTCCCACTCACTCCAAGAAATGTAAAGAAACGTTGCGTTGGATTCCTAAACGACTATTGGAAGCCCAAGGATACTATGAAGGAAATGATCAAATCTGGGTGCCCAAACGTAAAGTGTACTCTTACCTGTCACCTGGCCCATGTAAACCCAATCCTGTGGCTCCAAAACAAATTGAAAATCGCGGAAAGGAAAAAATCATGGAATGTTACACACCCGCTCTAGAGCTAGTTTGGGTACCAAAGAAAGAACGATTTGTTCCACCTAGCTCAGGAACAGGGAAATCAAATGAAGCTTCTTGCTCTTCATGTAGTTCCTATACGCAAATAGAAGCTTGGACACAACCTCCACCTACCACTGTACATATCCATACAAGCACGAAAGAGTTTGCACCTCCCGGGGTAAGTTCACCACCTACAACAACGTTGCAAATAAAATCATGGGAGAGTACCTTACCACCCTTGCAACTAGATGAAACGCATAGGGCGGTTGAAAACTATTGGTTAAAACCTTCACCCATAACAACTTGGAACAATTGGTTTCAAAAGGTGACGACCTCATTCCAAAAGGTATGATCTACCCAAGGAAGGGGGGAGTGTTTGTTAACATCAATCATTCACTCGCTCCCCTCTCAACCTTCCTCCCTGACCTCTCAATTCCAATCTTAGGGAATGTATATATATAGCCTTATACTCACAAAAACAAAAATAGTAAAGAGCAAGAGCGACTAGCAACGAGAGAGCACCCTATCAGATCTTACATATAAGTCCAAATTCACCGTGTCAATTCAAGAAACACACAAAAACAACTCTTATGTTTTAAAGGCCTAACCAAATCTATCTGTCTTGTTAGAAATGGCTACTTCACCAGAGGCATGCACTTCTATTTTTGATGAAAGGTACCCTTTGTCTTTTCCTCAAGTGTTCTACGTATGCTACCCTATACTTTCTTGCGAATGGGATTTGATAGAGAGCCTTGCATGTGAGAGAAATTTTGAGGAGTTAGAATGGCTGATACGTCTATGGCTAACTAGTGATCCCTACCCAGTAGCGAATGTGTCTCCAATGGCACATGCTTATTCTTTTGCACAAGATGAGTATCCACGCATCGCGAGGTTCTTGATTAGCATGCTTGCACAAGAGGATGATGAAGAGGAACTAATAGAGACCGAGGAAGACTATGGCCTCACGGACAACGATTTTATTTATCTAGATGATGAGGATAGAGGCCTAGCCTTAGGGTGGCCACCCGGTTTATATAATATCCTCTTTCCTTGATTCTAAAGGGGTGACAGATAGGTAGGTTAGGGGTCTAGATTGTGTTTTGAGTTTGTTTTTTAGGAGTTTTAATTTTTCACACTGACATGCCTCCTAGAGGTATAGTGTCTGTTTTTGGATGTGTTAGGTAGGACTTATATGGATCTCCATCCACATGGCTGAGGACATCTGCTTCAACGAAATGAGCCACTCCATACCTCCAGGTGTACTACTTTCCATGATTCATGTTGGTGGATATGTGTAATTGCTAATAATGATTTTTCATTCTTTGTTTGAGTGCAATAGTTATGATTGTTATCTGCCATTATAGATGTATAAATTTGTCTTTGCTTAAGTTGATTGAACTCCAGTTTAATCTTATGGATGAGCCTGGAGATTAGGAGACCGTGACTTTAGGTTAACTCATTTACTTGACCACTAGGCCTAGCTAATAAAATTATCCGAGTATTTGAGACCTTAGGAATGTTTTAGGCAGAGAGGCTTGCTCACTTAAACAACAAAAAACACTAGTGCGAATACCAAGGAAATGGAAGCAAAAAAAAAAAAAAAAACAACAACAACATAAGTGCCACAAATGAAAAATCTTACGCTGGAAGAGAAATCCTGGCTGGAATTGGTACTTCACTCACATGTATTGTCTATGGTACTAGAGCCCTAGAGGTTCCCAGTGTGGACGCTTTTCCTTGAGAAGCAAAAAACCTCGGACATACAAAATAAGCACACACGTCACATGATTGTGACCCAAAGTAAAAAAGTAGTTTAAAAAAAAAAAAGAAAAAGAAAAATTAAAAGACTTCCATTGAGCTTACAGTTAACATTTCAAGCTTTTGTTTGCAGTTGTGAGAGCGAGTTGGCTAATCAAAGCTGAAAAGCATAATTAGGGAATCTTGCATTTAGATAATCTTCTTAGCTTAGCTAGTACTAGAGTAGTTGTTTTAACCTTAGTCATAGCTAACTAATTGATAGACTCACCCATAAGCTCAAAACTCTTGATTAATTAATTTACTCAAAGTGCAATTTATTTGTCCTTAATGGCAGTCTAACATTTCATAAATCTTGCATTTACTCATTTCCACATGTACTTTACATTCCCCTCATGATTTATGGCAATATAATTCCGCTTGCTAAAACAGTGACTTTGCCTTGCAGATTCAAATCTAGATGCTCTACAACATGGACATACCAAGCTTCAACTCAATAGCTTTCGAGGACGGAATCTACATCAGGAAGGGGGGCAATGTTAACTCTCGTGGCTCACGGACACCCTATCGCCTACGACAGACACCGTAACCGTATTATTTATTTAAGTAGAGTCAGGCACCGGGCTTGTCGGTCCAATAGGGAAAGGTAGAGTGATCGCCGATGAGAGGCACACTCTAACACGAACATGCTAGGGTTAGTTGGCTAAGCATGGGCGCCCAAGTGTGAATGGGGTGAGCTCACATAAAAGCCAATTAAACCTAAAATTGAGTCATTCTCTCATTGTGCAATAGAAGCTGCTCTTGCTCCATCTCCACCTTCTCCTTCACCATCTCCTTGTGTGTGTGCGTGTGTGTGTGTGTGAGAGAGTGAGAGAGAGAGAGAGAGAGAGAGAGAGAGAGAGAGAGAGAGAGAGAGAGAGAGAGAGTGAGAGAGAGAGAGAGAGAGAGAGAGAGAGAGAGAGTGAGAGTGTGTGTGCGATCGAGCGTTGTGGCGGCACGACGGCGGCGAGGCGGTTGAGCGCGGCGTAGCGGCGTCTCCCTCTTCTTCGCGGCGCGGGAATCCTTCATTCGCAACTACGCAGGAAGGTGAGTGACACACCGTTATTCCTTGTGAGCTTGTCTGTTGTATGACTGTGTGCTAGGAGCCTTTGTGGCTTGCACACGGCGCGTAGCAAGTCCCTAGCCTTGACACAGTAACTTCCCATAACCAACCAAAACACAAAGGGAAACTGCTAGAATGAAACCTTGTTGAGGATAGCACTGATAGTGATGATTCTTATGACATTCCTTACCAGAAACTCAGGTCGTCACTATCACTAGCAGCTTTCGTAACAACCAAAGAAGTCCAAAAGCAAAGAACAACGAGTCAGAACCAAAACGTTTGACAAATCTGGATACCAAAGTCTCAGATTGGCCAAAAGTAGGTATGGACCAAGTAGACGAAGATATGTGAAGAAAAATCACAAGATCCAATGCCAATAAAAAAACAGTCAAAGTGTGCAAGAACGGCTATGAAAATCACAAAGTCGCAAGCTTTTGCAAATTGGATTTAAATTCCAAATAAGATGACTCGATCAAGCACAAAGAGGTCTGGAGTTCATTTGGATTTTGAAATGGTTAAACTATCAACTCCCAAATTTTGAATCTCGTCCTGCCAACCAAGTGTACAAGGACTGAAGCAAAGACCGCTGAAGACTCACACAAAGACAAGGTGGATCCCAAAGAAGTCTCTTCAAACACAAATGAAGCAGGGACAAGTATGGGTTCCCAAACAGAAGCATCAGCAAAAAAGCCAATAATTAGGAAGAAGTGGGTCCCAAAGGAAATCAATAAAACTACTATTACTACATCACCGCTTGAATTCTTTCAATTCCTCCTACGGTTGCAGTACACTTAGAAGAGAACCCACTCTGAGTAGCAATGCCAAATATGACAAACAACCACATGGCTAAAATGGATTTTAAAGAAGCATCAAACAGATAAGTAAGCCTTCAAAAAAGCTCTACAACCTTCAATCAAGCAAACGACACAGGCGCTTCAAACGCCAGCACATTGCTTAGAATAGGAAGCCTCACCAAAAAATGCCAATAAGCAAATTTCTTATACCCACATCTTGCACATCATAAATTTTTTCATGCATTGACTGTGTATGCGTAATAGGGCTACATTACAAGGTTTGCATAGGCACAATTATTAATAGCCCGAGCACAACACATATCCTTCACAATAACTTGTTGTATAGGACTTAAAAAAAGGGGGGGGGGGGGGGGGGGGGGGGGGATTCTAAATGCGGACATAGTATTATCAATATTAGAGGGCAATATCTTGTGAGTTCTATTGAATTGAATTTGTGCATTTGATTTTGATGATTTTGTGACAAAATTCAGAGTATATGCCCTCATAATAGAATTACAACGGAAGTACGGGGACAAAAGCCATATATGAACCCCTAGGGACATGTGTAGAGTGTACATAGCGTTAAGAATTCTATTTATAATGATTTTTCTTTTTTGGGATAACTTGATTTTTGGTTTTATTTTGTTATTTTTATGATTTGCAAAAAAACAGAGAAAAAAAATCCATAATCCAGATGAAGAAAAGAGTGAAGAGATGTTGAGCCGTACACAGCAAAGAAGGTCCAAGAAAATGATGACACTTCACGAGTAATGTCTCAAAAGCCATATGCACAATGGGTAATGCGAGGGTAAGAAAAGGATGCCGATCAGTCTTCAACAATAGCATGAGGCCAAACATGACTAAGAATGGTCATAAAACTCTAGGATTGACTAAAGGACAAAGAAAGTGGGTGATGCAAAGTTTCTTATCAGACATTTCATGTGACTACAAGGCCGTATACAGGAATTATATCTTTATATTGTAATCTTCTATCTTGTATGTGACTTAATGAAGCTTAACAAACAAAAGGGACTAATAGTACTGACAAGAACAAAGGGGAAAAAATGACAATTCAATCATGTATCGTGATGGAGGTCTACAGGAGCAACCGAGAGTCAAGCCAAATTATGATCATCGCCATTGGTTCTACATAATTTGGCACCCAAAAGGTGCCTGAGATTCCCATCATCCTTTCTCAAGACTGAAATCCAAAAAGTTAGCTTATAAAGACAAATTAAGCCACACTTTGTCAGGAGGCTAGAAATAGAGGATACGAGCTAAGGGTTTTTATTTATTTTATTTGTTTTTTAAACCTAGCTAGCCAAAGATGCATTTTTTTCAAATATGAAGCCATGATAGCCATCTACATACCCTGTACATCATGTATATGAATTTTGGGGACAAATGGATCATGATATCTCCTAGATGGTCATCTATCGTGAATGATAAGGCCGTGTTGAAGCAAGTTACTAACTTGGGCAATTAACTGGGTTTTTTCGGGCTTTAATTAAGTCATGTATCAAGTAGAAGCAGCATAATGATTTACACAGCACACAAAAGCTAACAGTGGAAAATGCAGCTTTGATCACCTTGATGCAGGAACAAAGAATTCCTCAATGACGACGAGCAAACATAACGGTATTCAGAGGAAATCTTGTCCATGATGAAGTTGATTGAATGTTGAACATGGGTTTGGGACCTCAAATTAGAAAAATTATCTCCCAAATTTGACCTAGCAGTGACAGATTTGCAATGGATTAAAGAAGTTGAAGTTTAGCCATATAATTTCTACAAAATCCTTACAAAGTTTTCATTGGTTCACAAGATCTGAAATCCAATCATTCAATTCTATAAATTGTAGAAGCTATTTCTGAGAATGAGAAATATTCAAAATTGGCAGATTTACTGGACCATGTCATGGAAGTGGACATAAAGTTTGTCATCAATTATGATTTTTCTAGATCATGTGAAGACTATGTACGTGAGATTGGACGAACAAGACAAGCTCGTGCAAAGGCTAGAATCCATTATTGAACCAATAGCTGCCAAAGTGTGAGTCTTGTTGATGTTTGGAGGGATAATCGATCCGACAACTAATACTTTTTGTTGTTGTATTTAATTAACATCATCCTCTACTCAGTTCACCTTTTGGGAGTTGGCTTTCAAGCCGCCTGACCAACATAAGTGTAGACCCCTGAATATTTTCACATTTTGTACCAAAACTGGGGTTAATTGGGATTTGCATGGGCATGTTAGGTGCATTATAATGGATGGATTAGTGCTAATGTTTGTTAGTTTTTATGACTGCTTGCTGATAAGTTTTTACCTAAAGTAGTTAATCATTTGATGACTGGAGTTAGTTTTAGGGAACTTACTGATAGCTACCTTAACGACTCTAAATTCAAGCTATGACCATTAGGTATCTCAGTTTGTGCTGAATAGGAAATTATCAATTCTAAATGAGTCCCTAGCCTAAGTTTAGCCGACTAAATGATTAGATATTGGCTAGACTTTGAGCTTGGCCAGAAAGAAACTCCAAAATTTCATAGATATTAGTGACCGCAATGGGGTTGCGAGCTCGAGATTAGTCGGAATGGATTCTTTAAAATTCCTTATAGTTGCTTTATGATGTAAATTAACAAATTCTTCTTTTTATGACCGATTTGGCAAGATAGATGAGTCACCCGATGCCTACTCCAAGTGAAAGTGCAGTAGTGAGGTCTTGAATCTAGTCTTAGCCAAAGTAGATCTTCGAAGTCTTGTGAGTTTGCCCTAAGTTATGTTAATGCAATGTATTTCAACCGGTCGAAACTGTAAAACCCTAGTTAGATTTTGAGCTTGCCTTTGAAGAAAGCGGAAAATGTACACAAGTTTTAGTGTATTGGGAAAGCCTCAAATTTTGACTTAAAAGCCGGGAGGGACCGTGAAGTTTGAGGGAGTGGGGGAGAGAAGATTTGAGCTCGAGGCTCACTACCATCTAGATATTTGAGGTATTGGGGATTCAAAAGACGGGAACAGTCCTTATAAACCTTAAAAACTATGGGAAGATAATATTTTTATTAAAAAATGTTTTCTGTTCTTTTTTTTTGCCAGCTCTAAACCGCTATGCAAAGGGGAACCGCCAGGAGGCAAGGAAGCCAGATGACGAGAGGGGGGGTTGTCGCCAGGTGAGTGGGGAAGAAGGGAGCCCAAGAGGGCTACCCTTGCATGTACTATGTGTGTGCAGAGGAGATACGAGCCGCCAGGGGCCGCGAGAGAGTGAGGCTTAGGCTGTGCAGAGTTTGGAGAGAAAGAGAGAAAGCGTGACCAGGGAGCACGAAGATGGGGAGCGAGGGCTGCAGTATGCAGGCCGTTAGAAGGTGAGAGCATAAGAGAGCCTGAGAGGGTAGTGAGAGAGGCCGCGTCGTTGTGGGCAAGGTACGAGTACTGAGAGAGAGTGGGAGCTGCCCTGACGTAGCAAGCCGAGAGGGCAAGAGGAGGGCACGCTGTTTGCAGCGAGGCCATGAGCAGGAGCCGACGAGAGAGAGAGAGAGAGAGAGAGAGAGAGAGAGAGAGAGAGAGAGAGAGAGAGAGAGAGAGAGAGAGAGAGAGAGAGAGAGAGAGAGAGAGAGAGAGAGAGAGAGAGAGAGAGAGAGAGAGAGAGAGAGAGAGAGAGAGAGAGAGAGAGAGAGAGAGAGAGCCTATGGATGAAGCGGGCTGAGAATCGAGGGATGGCGGAGAGCTATAGGGTTGTTGAGCGCAGGCTAAGAGCAAACAAAGGCTGCAAGGTTGGCAAAACGAGAGGAGATTCCGAGGGAGAAAAGGCCGTTTTTTTTCCATGACGAGTGAAGGACGATGAGGAGTAAGGGGGGAAAAGCAGTTTGAAAAGTCTAGTTTTATAATTGAGAATAAATTTGATCATTTGAAGATGTATCTGCATTAAAAGCATATTTGGAAATGAAATGTTGCATATTGTTGCATGGTTAGTGGCATTCGGTAAAGGAAATTAGATCATTGACAGTTTTTGGCAATTTCAATGAAAATTTATAGTTTTACGAGATTATTCTGGTGTTTTTGATTGAAAAGTTTGCAAATCTATTCAGTGATTCTAGATGCAATGTTCATTAATCTGAAATCCAATAAGTGATTTCTTTGTTTTAGGAGTCTAGAATGTGTGAGTTCTAAAGTGTAGTTTTGAATTCTCACTATGGGAGAATGCTGCTGTTATCGTACAGCATTACCGCATAAGAGGAGAGAGAGAGCTTCAAGAAAGAGAGAGATTGTATGTTGCAACCCCGCTGACGCGTTTTTTGATTTTTCCGTGATCATTACTGCAATTATTACCGCACATATAGCCGCCCGTATTACCGCAATAGAAAAATTCTCCACGCTGCTCATTCCTCTCCCACTTTTCCCTTTCTATAAATCCTATTCTATTTTGTTACTTTTCAGAAATTGGTACCCCCTTTTTGCATGGAATGTAAGAAATCCCATTCTCATGGGATTTTTAGTAACTCTCTTCTCTTTGCTTGCCTCATTTATTGGTATGATTCTCCTACTCCACTCATTTGTACTCCATGAGATTCTATAAACAAAAATATTTTGTTTCCACCTCAAAATCTTATGTCAACTATTTATTCATATGAAAATGGCAAGTGAACGATGATCAAAATTGTATTGTCTTGCGTTCATAAACAAATAGCCCTTTTGTACAGCATGAAAGAAGACAAAATCCAAAATATATTTATTAATTTTCATCCTCCAAGAGATCTCTACAAGTGCTTACATCCATGTCCAACCCCATGGTAGCTAAATCAACAAATAAATCTATTGATTCATTCTCTACAGCCTCTCTTATTGAATCATCATCATCCTCTCCATCCTCGTCCTCCTCCTCACTATGGTTGGTTATTGGGAATGGTTGGTTCTCCTCGACCTCAACTGCATCATCGTCATTGGCGTTGTGACGTGTTTTGGCGAAATGGTGCGGACCACCCCAAAGTCTTTGAGATATGTTTTTTAATGCTTTTGGGGGCCTTAGATGTAAATAAAGCATGCTTGTACAAAGTGTACAAAGGCGGTGTGTGCCAGCTGTCTCTACGCATGCGGGCCAGTTGTGCGGGGTACATAGTTTTGTTGTTTTTGTACATAGAAGTGTCCAGACTTCAAAGTGTGAGTTAGTGCTTTAAAAATATGAGCAAAAACTAAACTTTTATCAGCTTGGGGTCGTGAGTGAGGAGGGATATTCAGCTCTGAAGAAGAAACTATGTGTTGCTGCATCCTGCGGTGAAGGATGGGGGTTTTGGTGTAGAGGCGCCCCTCTTGCCTTGCGAGAGCCTGGTGTGGTGAGTTGAGAGTGTGTCTCTCCTCAATGGGCTGATGAAAGTGGGTGCTTAGCTCTGCATATTGACCTCTCTTCATCTTGGTTTGAGGTATGGTGGCTATGGTGTGTGCAGCTCCTTGTGGTGCAGCTAGTTGAGGGTAGACTATGCGCTGTAATTCCTTGCTTGTACATACGAAAAAGGGCAAGGTTTTCCCTAATTTTTCCATCACTTTTTCTGAGTTTTTTTTCTGAACTTTGTGGGCTTTCAAAGTGAGCTTGATTTGGATGGGTTTTGGTCAAGCTAAGTGTATATATAAGAGCGCCTATGGAGTCTCTACTAGCACATGGAAGGGCGTTTGAAAAGAAGTGAAGCTCCTGGTTTTATGAGGAAAAGTGCAGAGATTTCCATTGTTTTTCTTTACTTTTTTACTTTGGTTTTCTTGGTTCCCTTGCTTCCTTTGGTGCATCCAGGTATAGTGGGAGTTGTAGCGGTGTAGAGGGAAGCTAGTCGAAGCTAGTCGGGGCTGAGTGCGAGTGAGGCTATCAAAATTCATGAGAGAATATCAGCCCATATTATCTTGAGAGAGCTATACTCTTCATACTCTTTTCTTGGTGTTGGTTTGAGGTGTTGTAGAGGCCAGCTCCCCAATCCTTCACATAAACTGGTGCCCCCACGGAGGAGAAGAGAATCCTTCTAACAGGGTTATGATCTACAGATTGGCATCCATTTGAAGATCAACTCAAGGCCTATGGCGGGAGATGGGTATGAAGTCTTCAAGGGTGGGAAAGGAGAAGATGTGGACAAGTTCATCCGAAGGATCGAACTGATTGCATTGAAGAGCAATAGGGACGATGGTGCATTCAAGCTACGTTTGGTGAGTTTGCTACTTGAAGGTGAAGCACGTGAATGTTATGAAGATAGGCTTGAAGGTGATGTAAAGGGAGATTGGAATCTTCTTTCTCATGCCTTGAGAGAAGAGTTTGAGAAGGAGGATGATCCTGAGTATTTGTGGAGAGAGCTAAGCAAGCTGTAACAAGGAGAACATGAAGACATCAATGTGCACATAAACAGGTTTGAAGCTTGTTGGAGAAAGATCATAAAGGGACTTGAAGAGAATCAAATGCCCCCTAATTTTTTGAAGAAAGATAGGTTTGTGGTTGTCTTACATCAAAGCATTAGAGACAAGGTGGAGCTCAAGGACCCAGGGACCTACAATGAGGCAGTAAAGGTTGCTAGAGAGCAATGGAGAAAGAAGGTGAGAAGGCATGAAATGCCAAATAGGGAAAGAGAAGCAAATGTACATCAAAGGGATGGTTATCTATCAACAAATAATGTGGTCGACGAGCCTTTGCCTTTGGATATGCATGTTGAAAGGGAAATCCATGTAGAAGCTCCAAGAGTGGACAATAGAGGACAGGAATCCTTTCACCAAGACATTCAAAGATTGATAGAGCAAATAGGAAACCAGCTCAACCTTGCTATGCAAGGTATCCAACAACAAGTAAGAAGACCTCAAGGAGAATGGCCTCAAAGGAATAGAGGTGATAATGTGACGTGTTACAATTGTGGGGAGAGAGGGCATATATCGCCCAATTGCAATCAACCAAGGAGAGAGCCAGGAGGTATATATCCTATCATACAAAGACAAATAGGTAATGAAGACAATGTAAATGGAAATGTGAAACCTCTCCAAGGTCAAGGAATTGCACAACAACAGGGACAAAATCAAGCTCAAGCACCTCCACAATTTAACGTAGGAATTTTGGATGCAGTTGAGGAGGGAGATGAAGATGATGAGGTTGATGTCTTTGAAAATAAGAGAACAAGGGCACAAAAATCAGGGAGTGAAGGCATTTTCAAAGAGGAAAGAGCAAGGACAAAGCCAAGGAGAGATGTAGATAAAGGCAAGGCACCTATGGAAGAGGCTGAAAGTAGTAAGCAGTCAAAGGTAAGGGCAAGAAGAAGGAAGATAGGCATGGATGATTTTCAGCTTGGGAAGGGTCAATCAACATACAATCTCTTAGAAGACTTGAAGAACAAGAGGGCCGACATATCATATGGGCAACTCTTGCATTTGAGCTCAAGTATGAGAAGGCACTGACATAAACTAGCTAGTGTTAGAAGGGTGAAGGTAAAGACACGCGATGCACATGTAGTGCAACTTCATAAAATTACTGATGTTTTGCCTGTGGTTGATGCTTGGATACATGGAAGGAGGGTGAATAAGGCTTATATGGATGGTGGAGCCCAAGTGTGCGTTATGACAGAGGAAACAATGCAGCAATTGGGATTGCAACTCACAGGCAAATCCTTGTTCAGTGTGAAGATGGCAAATAGTAGTAGAGTGAAATGCTTGGGAGTTATTCATAACTTGGAGCTTAATGTTTTGGGTAAAAGGGATATCATGGACATTCATGTGATTCCTGCAAAGCTTGGGGCATATCCAGTTATATTGGGTAGACCTTGGTTGATTGCTATGAGGTCACGGCAGGATTGGTACAGGGGATGTATTGACCTCTTTGTGGACAGGCCTAAAGAGAAGAGGATTAGATATGATATGAAAACATGTAAGGTGCTGGAAATTGATGATGAACCAGCTGTGCATCAAGATTTATCGCCATCCACTTATGACATGTGTGACAGTTCTTCTAGTGCATCCTCTACATGTACTGACGATGAGGTTTATGATCAAAGTCTTCTTGATCTTGATGTAGATCTTTGTGGGATACATGTATATGATGAAAATTGTGATAAAGGGGATGCTATGAGATTAGAAAATGACCATGGGGCTGATCATGAGCCGAATGTACCAAAAGCTGAATTAATGGATATGCTTGCAGGTGACCTTACTAGTCGAGAGAGAGAAGCATATGATGCATTGTTTGATAAGTATCCCAAGTTGTTTGCCAAAGATTATGCTCAAATGAGGGGAACAAAGAGTGTTGTCATGAAATAAAGCTTAAAGAAGGTGCAAATCCTGTTGCTCAAAAGCTAAGGAGATTGGGCACCATTCAACGAAAGGTATTGGAGATAGAGGTGAATAAGCTTTTGCAAGCTGGTTTTATCTACCTTGTGGATGATGCAGAATGGGTTTACCCTGTGTTTATAGTTCCAAAAAAGGGAAATAAATGGAGAATATGTGTGGACTATAAGCCATTGAATGCGGCAACAAAGCCGCATCACTATCCCCTTCCCTTTCAGGATGAGATTTTGGACACTGTTGCAGGTCATGAGAGATATTCGGTATGTGATGGGTTTAGTGGGTATTTTCAAATTGGGATTGCATATGAAGATCAAAAGAAGACCAGCTTTTTGACCCCATGGGGAGTGTTTTGCTATAGGGTGATGCCCTTTGGTTTGATGAATTCTTATGCGAGCTTCCAAAGTTGGATGGACAAAGTATTGGGGCCTTACCTTGGAAGCTTTGTAAAAGTCTTTATGGATGATTTTTGTGTTTACAGTGATAGAATGCTTCATGTGAAAAATCTTGATATGGTGTTTAAAAGGATTGATGATGATGGGGGTCAACTCAATCCTTTGAAATGTAAAATTGCAAGAGCTAGAGTGATACTTCTTGGCCATGAGGTAAGTGAGAATGGGATAGCTCCAGATCCTGCAAAAGTGGAATGTTTGCTTATGATGGAGAGTCCTAAAAGTACGAAGGAATTGATGAGTTTTGTACAAAAGTTAAGGTACTTGTCAAGGTCTTTTTGTATGCTTGCTGAATATGTGCACCCTTTGCAAGAAGCAACACAAAAAGACCCTTTTCTTTGGACTGAGCATGAGCAAACAGCTTTTGAGGACGTCAAGGAAAAGCTATCTACATTACCTTTGATGATGCCTCCTTGTTGGGAGGAAATGTTTTACTTGAGCTTGAGAGTGGGTGAGCATGCTATTGGTGCACTATTGATGCAAAAAGGAAAAAATCAATCTTATATGAGTCCGGTTTACTACATAAGCAAAGTGAAGAATGATGCACAAAAATCTTGGCATGAGATCGAGCAATTGGTTTGGGCATTGGTATATGCAACAAAAAGGCTCAAATCTTATCTTATTTGTAAGCCTTTTGTGGTGTTAACATCATGTAGTTTATTGCCTCATGCACTAAGGTATCCTGGGGATAGTCCTAAATTGCAAAAGTGGATACTTAGCTTGCAACAATTTGACATGAACTTTACTAAGGAGGATAGTGTGAGAGCAAATATGGCGGATATGCTCACTTTTAAAGAGATTCATGCAAGGAGTGAGATGAAGAAAGATTTGGAAAAGAAGATAGCACCAAGTCCAACTATGCATGCGGAGCTTCAGGATGTAGAGGGTACCTTATACTTTGACGGGGCTTTCAAAAGGAGCATTAATAAGGGCACTATTGGTTATGTATTTGTGAATAAAAATGGCATTGAGTGTTTTTTTGGAAGCCAAGAAGTGGATGTGAAGAGTAATAATGAGGCTGAGTATGCAAGCCTCTGTTTGAGCTTGGAAGAATGTGTCAAAAGACATGTAAGGAGGCTTTTAATCAAAGGTGATTCTATGTTGATTGTGCGGCAAGTTCAAGGTACGTGGAAGGTAAATCAAGAAGGCATGAAGGGCTGGTTTTTCAAAGTGAGGAAGTTAAAGTCTTTTACTTCCTTTCAAATATGGCATGTACCACGAAATATGAATGTAAGGGCTCATGAGTTGGCGGAACAAGTGTTCACAAAGGATGTGCATGCGGTGATAATTAGAGAGCCAAGGTATATTGGAAGGGAATCCCACCATGAGGAAGAACATGTGTTGCAAATGGGTTTTGCAAGAAAGGGATTGGCTTCTCAACAAAGGCATGCAATCACACGAAGAGCTATGAGGTATGTCTTGATTGGAGAGAAAATGTATCACAAGGGGGCTGATGGTGTCATGAGAAGAGTTCTCTACCATGATGAAATTTTTGATTGCTTAAAAGCATGTCATGAGGAAGGATGTGGAGGCCATTTTGGAGTGGAAATTACAAGAAGGAAAGTATTGAATGCTCAACTTATGTGGCCAAGTATGAATAGGGATGTTGTGCATTGGTGTAGAAGCTGTCACGAGTGCCAAATATATCAAAAGAGAAAGATGATGCCCGAGCCTTTGAGACACATTGTAAGCTATGGAACTTTTGAGAAGTGGGGTGTGGATGTAATTGGTCCTCTTCTAGGCACTAGAAATGGGAAGCACTACATACTTAGTGCAGTGGATTATATGATAAGATGGCCAGAAGCAAAGGCTAGTAGAGGGGCTACAAGCAAAGATGTATGTAGCTTTATCTTTGATTGCATATGTTGTAGATTTGGAGTGCCGTTGGAGCTTGTAAGTGATCAAGGGAAAGAGTTTAGGAATGATCTTATCACTGAATTGGTGGAGAAATTGGAGATCAAACATAGGTATGCTACTCCTTATCATCCTCAATGCAATGGGTTGGTGGAGGCATTCAATGGAGTTTTACAGAAGATATTGTTCAAGCTTGTGGAAGAACATCCAAAAGATTGGGATATGTATTTGGAGAGGGCATTGTGGGCATGTAGAGTGACTCAAAAATCATCCACGGGCTTCACTCCATTTCATTTGGTATATGGAGAAGAGTGTGTTATGCCGATTAATGTGATGCTTCCTTCATTGGAGTTCATTTTGAAGCATAGTTTGGTTGAGGAGGAGCATGTAAAAGAGAGACTGGCATCTATGCATAGCCTCTTGTTGGATAGAGAAAGTGCCTTTAGATACTATGAAGACTTGGGAAGAAGAAGGGCTGATGTATTTAATGAAAAGATAAAGGAAAAAGGGCTATGTGAAGGCATGTTGGTTATGAGGTATAATAGTGCTTTGGACAATACCTTTCAAACAAAGTTCAAGGCAAAGTGGGAAGGTCCTTTTGTGGTGCATAAGGTGTATGATAATGGAAGCTATCAACTCAAGGACTTGGATGGAAAGATGCATAAGGCAAGAGTCAATGGGATCCGAATCAGGCCTTATGTGACCAGAATCATGTGATGAAGCAAGAAATGCGTATGGAACACTTGAAAGTGTTCCATGCTTGTTGGGGGGGCAATATGTGACGTGTTTTGGCGAAATGGTGCGGACCACCCCAAAGTCTTTGATATATGTTTTTTAATGCTTTTGGAGGCATTAGATGTAAATAAAGCATGCTTGTACAAGTGTACAAAGGCGGTGTGTGCCAGCTGTCTCTACGCATGCAGGCTAGTTGTGCGGGGTACATAGTTTTGCTGTTTTTGTACATAGAAGTGTCGAGACTTCAAAGTGTGAGTTAGTGCTTTAAAAATATGAGCAAAAACTGAAATTTTATCAGCTTGGGGTCATGAGTGAGGAGGGATATTCAGCTGTGAAGAAGAAACTATGTGTTGCTGCATCCTGCGGTGAAGGGTGGGGGTTTTGGTGTAGAGGTGCCCCTCTTGCCTTGCGAGAGCCTGGTGTGGTGAGTTGAGAGTGTCTCTCTAATCAATGGGCTGATGAAAGTGGGTGCTTAGCTCTGCATATTGACCTCTCTTCATCTTGGTTTGAGGTATGACAGCCATGTTGTTTGTGGTTCCCTTTGGTGCAGCTAGTCGAGGGTAGACTATGCGCTGCAATTCCTTGCTTATACATACGCAAAAGGGCAAGGTTTTCCCCAATTTTTCCATCAATTTTTCTGAGTTTTTTTTCTGAACTTTGTGGGCTTTCAAAGTGAGCTTGATTTGGATGGGTTTTGGTCAAGCTATGTGTATATATAAGAGCGCCTATGGAGTCTCTACTAGCACATGGAAGGGCGATTGAAAATAAGTGAAGCTCCTGGTTTTATGAGGAAAAGTGCAAATATTTCCATTGTTTTTCTTTACTTTTTTACTTTGGTTTTCTTGGTTCCCTTGCTTCCTTTGGTGCATCCAGGTATAGTGGGAGTTGTAGCGGTGTAGAGGGAAGCTAGTCGAAGCTAGTCGGGGCTGAGTGCGAGTGAGGCTATCAAAATTCATGAGAGAATATCAGCCCATATTATCTTGAGAGAGCTATACTCTTCATACTCTTTTCTTGGTGTTGGTTTGAGGTGTTGTAGAGGCCAACCCCCCAATGCTTCACAACGTCTTCTTGAGATGGTATGGTGGGATCTGCCAAAGTCTCTATGTTCGTATCTGCAAAGATAGATCTGCTCCGTGGTGTGACTGGAATAACATACCAAACTCATCTTCGTTACATACAAGGCACATAAAACACATGTAGGTCATAGAGAAAACAACAACATGAATGTAGTTTTATATGTATCATATAATGTTTTAGTGAGTTGCACATGGACTTTACATGCTCACAACTACTAGGTTGCACCAAGTTGTCGATCTTCCCGCGATGAAATTGCCCGGAGTCTACCATATAGAGCCCATTCTCATGTCTCTTAACCTCACCTGCAAACCATCTACAGTCAAAGAGATATTTGTGAAATGTTCTGAAATCCACTTTGATTATCCTCTCTATTGTTCCACATTCCCTCACCTCTTGTGTTGTCATGTTAAAGTTGCCCATAACTCCACTATCGTGAGTGGTTCGACGCTCATCTATCTTGCGGGTTCGAAAATGACGTCCTTCGGACCACATAGAGTTGAATGTGAAGGCCTGCAAAATCCAATCAAGATAGAGATAGAGAGAGAGAGAGAGAGAGAGAGAGAGAGAGAGAGAGAGAGAGAGAGAGAGAGAGAGAGAGAGAGAGAGAGAGAGAGAGAGAGAGAGAGAGAGAGAGAGAGAGAGAGAGAGAGAGAGAGAGAGAGATGACACACATACACACACACACCCACACACACACACACTCGCACACACATACTAAACACATTGTGTATATTACCCTTGGTAGACATCCTCGCGCGTACTCTTATTCTTTGGGGCTTATTTGTTCTCCTTGTGCCTTGGCCTTGCTCATGGCATTGTGTATCCACCCAACTGGAATTAGATCAGGGTATTTGGCAAGCTCTTTAGGAAAGGGAGGTGCTCGCCTACCACCATGCGACCTCTTTCATGCTTCCCTCTTCCTTTCTCTCGTTGTACGCACCTCCACATACATATCCACCCATTTGCCCATGCTGGGAGCATTGAGTAGACAATGGTTGTTGACTATGGCTTGAAATTCCCTATGCAAAATCAAGAGAGAACCTTTCCCACTCGGAATGTTTGCGTGTTTTTTTGGATCCTCTTCCTCCGTCTTTAAACGAGGCAATGATGGGTCTATTGTGAAAAGATATTGAGAGACATACACAAAAGCCTCTTGTACAATCCAACCCTCTGCCATGCTTGCCCGAACACATGAAACCATTAGTGATTAAAGTAACCAATAAAAAGCATTGTGAATACAATCCAATCCTAATAAGGTTTAAAGCTTAAGATCGATGAATACCTCTGGTTGTGATCATAGCCTTACAAAGTCTTTCAAGGTCTTTAGGAACCTCTCAAGAAAGAACATCCACCTGGAGTGAACCACACCACAAATGGCTATCTCCTCAACAAGATGGAGCAATAGGTGAACTTGGCTAACAAGGATAGAACGTGGGAATGCATCCTCAATAGCACAAGTTGCTTCAATCGCTAGAAGTCGAGCTGATGGAATGGCTGAAACTTCGATTTCTTTGGAGCTCACAAACCTGTAACCAAAAAACCCTTCATAATCTTCATAGTAAAGTTAGTCTTGAAAGTAAAGTTTAGGAGGGAGGATCAAATGTGCTATACCTGAAAACTCCTCCCACCTTGAATATTGCAGTCTTTACCTTCGTGTTCGCAAATCCACTAATGCTAATTGGAAGCACAAACTATTGCAAAAACAAAAAGACTTATTAGTATCCAGAACCGTAAACCACACACACACACACACACACACACACACACACACACACACACACACACACACACATTACCTGAAGAATCTTGTGCCAATCATGGGATTTGAGCCCATACAGTTGTGTGGATCCCCCTTGAGCGAACGCATATAACCTGTTGGAGTACGGATGGATGCAATGACTTGTTTTATCCGCTCTTGATCCACCCTTGATAGAATCCAAGGTGCCTTTGGAAAAACCATCTTCCCTCGAGGCCCCATGCGAGGTATGGCCGAAGGAGGGAGCCTCCTTATGGCCCTCATGTCCTCTCTAGCCCCCAATGAATCTTTCTTTCCTACTATGTGATCCCATATAGCTTGCCCAACATTTTTGAACACATGCATTGGATCCAATAGGTGTTGGATTTTCAATGAAGCCCAATAGGGTAGTGATAAGAAAATAGAGTACCTAGACATACCCCTAGGTGGATCATTGGGAGGAGGCAATGTGTTGTGATGCTCCTTCCAATGTCTTGCCCAATCGGCCATGGTCCAATGGAGTGGCTCCATCCCATTGCACGGTGGAGCATAAGATTGATGTGTGGGCGTCAAGAAGCGATGGTTATTGGGGTAGATCACCTTACCAAGTAGAGTGGGTCTCTCTGTCACGAGTGAGGGTCCACAAGTTGGGCATGCCCTATGTCCAGATGTCGATAGTTCTACAAAAACAAAAGACATAACCGCATATAAGTGACCAATGCAAAGACATTAGAGAGCGTCACAAAGTATAAGCTTACCAGAAATCTCTCCAAGCCCGGGGTAATCATGCATGGTCCACATGAGAATGCACTTGATCATTGTGCGCCGATCACGAAGTGGTCTTGATACATCAAAAACATCTATGTCGTTCTATAGCTCTTGAAGCTCTTCAATCAAAGGTGCTAAATATACATCCATGTTCTTCACCTTGTGTTTTCCTGGGACTAGAAGAGAGAGCAAAATGTTCCCCTTCTTGGTTGACTCCCATGGTGGAATGTTGTAGTTCACAACAACCACTGGCCAAGTACTCCATGAGGTAGACCGATGCCCAAATGGGTTTACCCAGTCACAAGCCAGACCAAGCCTCAAGTGACGAGGCTCTTCTCTAAACTCTGACCATGTCTGCTCAATGTTTTGCCATGCCGACGAGTCAGCCGACACTCTCATAACCCCATCGGTGGAGCAATTTGTCATATGCCATGTAAGAAGCTCGCTTGTTCCTTTGGTGCTAAACATGTGCTTGATGCGGGGAATGAGGGGGAAATGATGAAGAACCTTGCGAGGTATTGTGGTTCCTTGCATTCCCTCTTTGTACCTTGATTCTGCACACTCGGGGCAAGCATCAAGCCTTGCATGTTCATTACGGAATAGCACGCAATCATTGACACATGCATGTATGCGATCATAGTGTCGTGCCTTCCTTCGATTTTCTGGAATGACTTCATGCATCATCTTGCCTAATACCCTATGACATAATTAAAGAACACTCGTTATTGCATATAACCACGAAAAAAACTCACAACTAACACTTATTACACTTAAATGTACCTCAATAGTGCATCGACCTCTGCATTGCTCCATCCAAACATTGCTTGAATATTCAAGATCTCAAGAGACGCTCGTAATATGGAGTAGGAGCATCCCTTGTAAAGAGCGGTGTGTGCTGCCTCTAGCAATGAATCTTTGGTTTTTTGGGCAGCTTCTTCACATGCACACTCAGGCTCACACTCATTCGCCGCCTCACGTGCAAGAAGATCCTCAACCATATTGTGCAAATGATCTTCCTCCACCTCCATGTGGGGCGGGGTGGTGGGGAGATCCCCATATGTGGTGGATGTAGGATGCACATGCGCTCGTGTGGACCCACCCACATCGAACGGCGGGTGTGACCCCCCTCCCATGACTGATTCCTGGCGCAATCGCTCTTCCATCCTCCTCCCGCCTCCGCCCTCGATCACACTCCAATGGGGAGCGACATCAATGGATGCCAAAACCCTCGGATCGCTAGTTTCCATTCGAGCGCGTTTTCTCGGGTCATCCCATAGTCCATAATCATCTACGTGAGCCAAGCATATACGCCAAAGCCATGCAATCGCACGCTTACATCGCGTACATGGACATGGTAATCGCTCGCTCAACCATCGAGTTCGTTCCGTGTCAACCGGCGGACCCACGCCATCCCAATCGACCTGCACACACGACCACACACTAAATAAGAAAAAATTAAATAAGAAAAAGAAGAATCAAGAATGTGGGTACTGAAATGATTGACACTCATTAAAGATAGAGGGGAGGTGGGTACAAGAGGTCATGCAGTCGGCGTAACACATGCAGTCTCATCAAAGATTTTCACGTTAACACACGCGAGAACACGCGCGGTACTACATGCGGTAAAACCCCCAGCAAATTTTTTTATATAAAGGGGGCACCTGCGTACCCTGCAAAATTGAATGCCAAAAATTCAAAAACGAGCTCCTCTTCTATGCGGGCCTGTTTCCCTCTCCATGTCCAACCTCTATTACCCTCTTCATCTTCATCCCCACCATATCCAAGCGATTGAGGTCACGATTGTAAGTGCTCGAACTCTCTCTCTTTCTTCTCGTTCTTCTACACACACACACACAAACACATACACACACACACACACACATGCACACACACGCAATGCATACACATTGCACACACACACATGCACTAACATGCACACACACATTGTACACAGGCACACACACACACACACTATTTTGTGGTGTGTTTTCACACACTATTTTGTGCAGAATCACACACTAATGCCCGCATTAGTGCGTGCTGGCATTACAAGCACACACTAATGCTTGCATTAGGGTGTGCTTGTGCATGAATTAGTGTGTAAACACAGTAATGCATGCATAAGCACACCCTAATGCAAGCATTAGTGTGTGCAAGCATTATACACACACACTAATGCTTGCATTAGTGTGTGATTGTGCACAAATTAATGTGTTTTCACACACTATTGTGTGCACAATCACACACAATGCTTGCATTAGGGTGTGCATGCATTATACACATACTAATGTTTGCATTAGTGTGTGATTGTGCACAAAATAGTGTGTTTTCACACACTATTTTGTGCACAATCACACACTAATGTCCGCATTAGTGTGTGCTTGTGCACTAATTAGTGTGTCTACACACTAATTTGTGCACAAGCACACACTATCATGAGCATTGGTGTGTGAAAACATTGCACACACTAATGCTTGCATTAGTGTGTGCCTCACATTAGTGTGTGTGTGCATGCATTGGTGTGTTTTCACACACTAATTTGTGCACAAGCACACACTAATGCAAGCATTAGTGTGTGCATGTGTTACAAGCACACACTAACGCTAGATTTAGTGTGTGCTTGGACATGCATTAGTATACCAAAACATACCTCCATTAGCATTAGCATACCAAAACATACCTCCATGTGGGTGTGCGATGAAGTTGATTGAGACCCCAATGGTCACCGAGAAGCCCAACGGTAGATTAAGGTCCAACACGCACACACTAGATTAATTTCTTTTCCACACACTAACACACACACACACACAATAGATTAATTAGAAGCACACACACACACACACACTCTAAATGGATGCAAAAAAAAAAGCACACAAACCATTTCTTAAATAGGAGATAAAAGGAATCCTATGCAGGGAGGAATCCTATGCAAGGAGGAACCCTATGCAATAAAGAATCTCACTTTGAGTAGAATCCAATGTTAATTAGGGTCCCTTTTTTTGTGAAATTGTAGGATATGGCATCCTTTTCCACGCCCGGCTATCGATCCATAGAGGACTTTCTCACCGAGGGCCTCTCTTACGAGGACGCTTGTGATGCTTACTACTCGCAGTCTTCCTCTCACCAGTCACAATCCACCTTCGACTTTCGATGGTTCCGAGATGCATTACACGACCCCGAACTCGAGAGGGCATACCGCGCCCAGGCAGAGTGGCTATCCTCACAGTAGAGTCTTCGTGGGTGGTACACACCAGCATAGTTGGTTGCCTATGGGCTCTCACCGCTTGCGACATTGGGCGCCGGCACTCCGATCGTGCAGAGTGTGCCTCCCAGTGGGCCTCCCTCCACCTTACCCTTGAATTTCCCGTCACCCGCAGCTCCCTCCACCTTGTATTCGCAGCGATCCACGCCTGCACCGTCGAGTTATCCGTCGCCCACACCACCAAGGGGTTCGGGCTCGGGCCAGCGCTCTTCCAGTGGCCAGCGCTCTTCCCGTAGTGGTGGCTCACGCTCTCGTCAAGGTAGTGGCTCGTGCTGCTTTGGTGGTGGAGGGGGCAGTGCTACAGATTCATCTCCTCCTACACCCTGACCTCCTCGCTCACCCCTTGGAGCTCCACATGTGGATGAGGACTGCGATGCGCTCGCCCCGGACGCTCGTGGCTACTACTATTATATACATCGAGGGGGGGAGGTGGATCTAGGTTCCTCTTTGGGGAGGACATTCGAGGGCACCTTAACCAGCTGATCCACTCGACATACCAAGATTGCTTTAAATCTTTTCAAAGATCAGGACCCAGTCGACTTGACGTACATTCACACGACATTGCTCATGCGGTTCCCTAATCCGGAAGTGGAAGAGTTCTCCAGGCAGTGGCTCAAGGAGTACGTTAAGAATTTATTGAAAAATAAGAAGTCCAGTGGTGTGCGGAGGGCGGAAAAGCGAACATTTGAATCTGAGGGTCACAACTATCGCCCTGGAAATGTTCACGACGAGGAGTGGGATAAAGCTCAGGGCGAGCTGGAGGATGAGAGAGCGGCAAGTGCTAGGGCGCACACTTGGCAGGTGGAGGCGAGGGCGCAGAAAACGCCCACGCATTACGGCTCGGGCGGAAAAGTAGCATGGAAAGATAAATTTGTGAGTGCGTGTATTTTCATTTGAATTGATTTAATTTGTGGTAATAAGGTTAGGTTTGTGATATTATAGTCTACAAGCACTAGAATGTAGACTTTACCAGGCAGAGGACCCATATCATCAATGTCCCACTTTTCAAAGGGTCCATTTGCAAGCTGGATTTTCCTTGGACCATATAACAATCTTCTATTCCCTTTTACCTGACAATTATGAAAACTTTTATACCAATTTTGGACATCCACATGCAGACTTCGCCAAACATACCCCGCAAGAAAAATACTCTTCACAATTAACTCTTGGGAAAAATGACTACCACAATCCTCTTCATGCACACCTTTTAAAATGGTTGGAATTTCCTCAATAGTTGGTACTCTTCTGCACACTTGATCCTTGCCTCTTTGATAGAGGGAGCCTTTTAGGAAGAGATCGACACTTGCCTTCCTCATGAGTCTATCCCTGGTATCTCGGTTGCTTGACAACTGCTCCAACCATGATGACCTGTACTTCTTTCTCAACACATGTAACTGATGATAGCCATTTTTTGGCTATCTAAAATTGCCATAGTGAGCTATCTCACTCTATCAAAATCACTCAAACACTGTGGCTATCCCTACCTTTTCATTGTACATAGATGTGTGTGAGTTAGGGGACTTTTTCCATATCTCCTTAAAACCCTCAGCTAGCTAGTCATTGGGTTAGTTGAGCCAAAAAAGAAAATAAAATCAAAGAATTAAATTATATTATGGCTCATTTATGTGTAAATATTTCATTGTATATATGGCCTAAATATAAGGAATTTTCATAATTATTTTGATATTTATTTAAATATTTCTACCTACGTGTGTGTTATTTGCCTATGTATTCTATGTACATAGAAGACTGATACATGGTCCAAGGCAAGTTGTACTCACAAATGGACACTTCAAAAAGTGGGGCTTTTGTTATGGGTCCTCTGCCTAGAAAAAAAATGGTAAACTCTACATTTTGGTGGCAGTAGACTATATGACTAGGTGGGTAGAAGCACAAAGTGTGGCAAAGGTAAATGAGATAACGGTGAGCATGTTTGTCTACACTCACATCTGTTGTGAATTTGGCACACCTTTGGAATTTTTTTTGATAATGGTCCAGGGTTCAAGAAGGGTCTACTCATGAAAGTTTGTGAAGAGCTTCACATTTTACATCGTCATAGCACACCCTACTATCGACAATCAAATGGTTTAATAGAAAAAGCTAATGGTGTCATTGCAGGCATCATCAGAAAGATGGTGGAAGACAAGACAAAGTTCTGGGATAAATTCTTGGATGGAGCATTGTGGGCATATCAAACCGCATACAAGGAGGCCACATAATTCACACTATTTCACTTGGTGTATGGTCAAGAGGCTTTGCAACCAATTGAGCTCAACATTCTAACCATGCCTCTCCAAGGAAGAGTAGCACATGGAAAAGAGGAAGCATGGATGGACTGCCTTATCACCTTGGTAGAGCTAGAATGGAAGAGAGAAGCGGCCTATGAGTGCTACAAAAGAAAGTCTACACAAGTAAAGGAAAAACTAGATAAGAATGTGAAGGACAAAGGAATCAAATAAGGAGATTTGGTCTTAAGGTATGACAATCGAATTGACAATAGGTTTGATGCTAAATTCAACACCAGATGGCAAGGTCCATATGTGTTCAAAAAAATAGTTTAATTCAAGTTACTATCAGCTCATGGATTTAGATGGCAAGGAGAATCCTAAGAAGGTGAATGGGTACTGACTAAAGCCCTACCTAAGTCGCGCTCTACCAAAGGATCTGCAAGAGCATTGCCAAGAAGCTACATCATCATGTAAGTCTTGTAGTTTGGTATGTATCAATAGTTCAAGACAAGATGAAGAAGAACTACAAAATGAACACTTGTTTGAGGCACAAAACATCACAAATAACTTGGAACCACTCTCATTGAAAAAGATGCCTTTTGATGGTACATGAATGTACCATCATCTTGGGGGAGGGATACTGATAGCCGTTTTTCAGCTATCTAAAATTTCAGTACTGAGATACCTCACCCTATCAAATCACTCAAACATTGTGGCTATACCTAGGCGTGTGTGAGTTAGGGTACTTTTTCCATATCTCCTTAAAACCCTCAACTAGTTAGTCATTGGGTTAGTAATTAAAATTAAAAAAATAAACTACATTATGGCCCATTTGTGTGTAAATAGGCGTGTGTGAGTTAGGGGACTTTTCCCATATCTCTTTAAAACCCTCAACTAGTTAGTCATTGGGTTAGTAACTAAAATAAAAACATAAACTATATTATGGCCCATTTGTGTGTAAATATTTCATTGTATATAGGGCTTAAATATAAAGAATTTTCATTAAAAAATAAATTATTTAAGTATTTCTACCTATGTGTGCGTTATTTTCCTATGTATGCTATGTACATTGACTCACCATGACCACAATTTTTATTACCATTTTGGATACTCTTTATTCCATATAGAAATATTTTAATGCAAGCTTCTCTTATTTTTTATGTGAATCCACTCCAAGGAAAAACCTCAAAAAAATATCTTTCACCACCATCAGTCATTGCGTTTCACTAAATTCTTATTTTCTACAGGTATTTTTCCTTACCTCTTGTAAATAAATATACATCAATAAAAAAAATGGGCCCCTCCTCATTTGATTTTTGATATTTTCATATATTTACTTTTTACATATATAACTCACACTATTCTAGAGTCCATAAATTGTTTATACATACTAGCCTGTTTTTTCATCATATCCTTATATTATATTTATGCATAATCAACAACCATGCATATTTTCAAACCCCCAAGAATCTATTAGGTCATGCTCTCGCACAATTAATTGCTCACCTTTGGAGCCTTATGAAAAATCAACAAAAAGGGGGCCACTGAAGACTTTTTGTGAAGAAAAATAGGCTTTGTGGGGAGACTTTTCATATCCATTTCCACTCCAAATTTGAAGTGGTTGTTGAAGGAAAAAATGTGGATCAACAACTGAATAATCACCTCAAAAATTTTGATAATTTTTGGAGCTACCACCACTGAGATAGGATTTTTTGGGTGGACCCTAGTTTGCCCACTTTTCTCACAAGTAGCCCATAGTCTTTTGTTACCTCCTTTCCTACTTCCACATATACTCACACTCATCCTCCTCCTCCATCACCAAAACCTGCACCTTTCATGCCTTCTTTCATCTTCTTCACCATTTCCATCTCTCCCTCACTCCATAGCTCAAAAATTATCATCTCTACACTTATATAGCCCAAATTCTATCTCTAGAATCACACTCATATTAACATAACCTATTCATTCTTTCACAAAAAAGAAAATCAACAAATAAACAAGCTCAAAATCTGCAAAAGGAGGATTTTGATGATGTAAAAATCAACTTTTCCATGTTCATAAAAACTACATCGATAGAGTTCTACAACCGCTTCATTCACTAGAGAAAATAGGTGGAAAATTTTCTTTCCGTCTTGTGGTTTCCATCAGATTGTGTATATTCTCATCCTTCTCTTACTTTTTATCATTGTATAAATCATGTAATGCACCTTGAGTGCATATGCCATGTAATTTTAACCCATCCTACTAGCTACAAATTATAAACACTAATGACTAACCCTTCTTGTATATTGCACCCTCTACTATCTACTAGAGTAGGCACCTCCAAGCTACTCACCTCTCTCTCCCTCCACTCACAGAAATTCTTCCACTTGAGCCCACATCCATGTGACTTAAGGGATAAGGAAGACCCACTCTCATTTTGGAAATAAACAATATTTCATAATCTCTTATTTTGGTAATAAAATTGATTAGGTCTAATCCTACTCAAGGCTCCCAAAAACCTATAAATAGAGCTCATTCCTCTTTGTAAAAACTATCTCCACACTATTGCACACTACAGTGAACATAGAACACTCTAGACTCTATCTTAGTTGTAAGAAGAGAGAGCCACCTCTCTATACATAATCACGTTGTTTTGGCTGGTTATGGAAAGTTACTTTTGCTTGCTCTTGTGTTGTTGTTTCTAGGATGAATTTTCTATCCACTTGATTAGCATGCTGGTAGCTCGTTGACATGGCTGTGTTCTTCTCGCGACTGAGTTTTTCATGCATGTATAGGAGCCACGGATGAGGATGCTTGTTGCAGTTGTGTTTCCATCGAGGATTTTGGAATCCACTTTTGTTGCACTTTATTCTTGTAGTGGTGACATTGGTTCCTGGGTCTTTGATCTGGACCTCATTAAATTTTCCATTAGTTACAATTTCGTTCATGTCACCTGCAGGGTTGTTTGGATTTTTGTTGTTGACATCTTCTTGAAGCTCCAAGTGTTCTACAGAGTCATAGAACTCATCTTCTTCTTCATCCTTGTTTTCCTGGATCACACTCACTGCAAAGTAAGGAACGACATCATAGCCATCTTCAATACAAAACTTCGTTGTTGGATCGTCTTGAATAGCACACACATCTAGAGTAGCCAAGATGTGTTTCCATTCAAGTGTCTCTAATGCTTCATCAGGAAAGGATTTTGGTATATAATCCTTGTCTTTAATTTCCCTTTCTAGGATGCCTTCCTCGTCTTTAAACTTCCGCATTGCAAAGCTCCACACATCCACAATTCTTTAGGCTTACCCAACCATGCTGGAAGTTCTGATCTTGCTAGTTTAGCGGAATCAAACTCCTCCATAGGTGTTCTCGTCACATCCATGTAACTATGGTCCTTCCAATTTATCCTTGCCGTGGTTTCCATATGTCTCAGGTAGATATAGTTAATCATAATCCCAATCTTGGACCATTTTCCATTTTTGCAGGAATAGTTCCTAGAATGATATCATAATTGTTCTTCTTGCCAAAATCAAAAATAGCAAAGGTTTGTTCATATTCAATGCCAGAAGAATTAACAAATGACTTTTCTAGTAGTCCTAGGGGCCTTTCCATGTGTCCATCTGCAAGATGCAGTTTCATCCTAGTAGCCCTCATTGCTGGTTTTTCTCATTTTTTCTAGACGTCTTTTATTGCAATGGCAACACTAGCTCCACTGTCAAGGATTGCCGTGGTTTTTACACCTTGGAATTTGTGGACGCATGTCTAACCTCACCATCCTATCTTATTGCAGTATTAGCGAGAACCAAGATTAATTTGTCAAACCATGGGACGAAGCTGACTCGACTAGTGCATAGAGGCTACAAGAGGTTGTCAATCCTTTGGAAAACAACTAACAACTCACATCTAACTCAGGCTATACTCAAGTGACTAAAATCACCAAAAGCCAATCGCTCATCGACAAGCAAATCACATCGGTTACAACTTCAAATGACATCCAAACGTAATGAAACTTCCAGGACAAGTTTACAGGACCTAAGCACACATGCCTATGGCCTCAAATCCCACTTTAGCTCCAAAATCACGATTATTAACAGCGGTGGATTTTTGACCTAGTCGTTTTCGACCCAGAATGCATCTAAATGATTAGCAATGATGCCCCAATACCCCACCTATGCTTAGTTTTTGTTTTAAAAGTGTAAATTCCTAGTTATGATGAAATTAGGCCGCAGGTCAGCGACGCCAAAATCTACGAAATACTGTGAATGGCTTACGTCAATGCGTAGAGCTCTTACCTGCGGTTGCAATGCAACAAACGCATTCGCAATGTGACAACTGGGGAGGGAGTAGGAAGCGCGAGAAGGAGAGAAGTGAGCGTCGTTAGCTCACGCTGTGTATTTCTTATCCAAAAAACTTAATAAAATCTTTACAAAGTTGGCTTTTAATTATACCTTAGCCAAGGTCTAAAATGTGTAATGCTCGGCTCCCAAGACCTTTGAGAATCCACACTTATTGTATCTGCAACCTAGGTACACTAAGTGACCTATGCTTTACATCTTGGAACTCTTATTGAGCCCGTAACACATTACAATTATCACAATGGCTAAATAAATTGAGAAATTACAATACATGGACATTTTGGAAAAATGTGAAAAGTGTGTAACTTCAATCTTTACTGCTTCTTCACTTTGATCTTTGATGTGCATCCGTACATCTTCAGTGTTTAAGCAGCTTCTGTTAACTGACGTTGACTCAGTTAACATTCCCCCCTTCCTATTTTAGTGCCTGTCCCCGAGCATTGTTGAAAAAGTGTCCTTGGAGGTTGTGGAAGGTTTTGATTGGTTGTTGATGGGCTGATCTTCATTTTGTTGTTGGATTCGTTTATGAGGTTTAATTTGCTGCAGCATCTTCATTGGTCTGAATAGTCGATTTTGAGAGATGATGTTGCATTTGTCCGTTGTAATAGAATCATGATGAGGTTGCTGTTTATTTATGAAAAATATGTACAAGGGAAGTAGAATGATGAGGTTCTAAATTAGGATCTTATACCTGGATGACCAAAGGGAAAAAACCCAGTGGGAAAAAAGTGCCTTTGGGATACACGCATTATTGGAGTACTTATTAGCATGGGAAATATTAATAGAGTACTCAAGGGATTATTTGTTGATAGATATGGAATTAAAAAGACAGCAAATATGAAAGGGTATCATGATGGAACATTGGTTTTCTTGTTGTAGTCCACTCAAGGTGCATAGGTGGAAGCAAAAAAGAGTGTCTAATGCATATGTCCAATTGTGGGACATCCTATTATGCATACACAAAAATGCATGGGAAACAATATGTTGTGCAAGAAAGATTTTGAGGGGTTCTTCAGAAAGACGGTGTAGCTATATAAGCATATGACATGGCTTTGCAAGCTGGCACCTCTTTAAGAATGGTTTTCATTGACGAGGATATGTGCTCTCATCTTACTGTTCACTGTGCATGAGTGTTGGACTCTATGACATCACCAATTGTAAGTTAATAGACTTTCACTCTTATGCTCATCTCATCCAGCATGAGCGACATGACTTTAGATATGCTCAACTCTTCCAGCTTGAGCGTAAGCCTAATAACTACAACCTTAGCACAGAGTTTAATATGCCTTGAAGCTTTGGGTCTAATGATTTTCTCATTTTATGGCTCAGTAGCCCCCGACTCTGACTATGCCACAGATTGTTTTTTGCACCCTGGCGACTTGACTTTTTACATTCTTGTGCTTACTACAAACATTTCTTGAGGTAAAAGTAAGCTTGAATCCTCAAAAAGAGGATTAGTGAAGGACCAAGTTGGCATTGATGGTTTCTTTTTCCATACCTGTTTTATCATCTTTGAATCTGCATTTACGTTGGTTGGGTCGTCCTTCTTTGACTGTGAAGACTCCATTATCCGAGTGTTTGATTCTCCAAATAGGCCTGTTGTTAGGAGTCTTTGATGTTGTTGTAGGCCTGTGTTGATCGTTGACATTTGACTTTTGACTAGGAGCATTGGAAGACTTAGGAATCCCAATGTCTTGATGACCTTTGTATCTCCATTGTTGACTTTGCTTCGTTCTAGGTCTTGTTGAGTTCTTGATATCTTCATGCAGGTCTGGTGTAGTTGCAGTTGGCTTGCAAATGACTGGTAGCCAAATCTTTGTATACCTTGTGTAGAATCCTTGTCTAAGAGGAAGATTCTTTGAGATCCATCTTTTTTCTATATCCTCTTGAGAGTTGTGGTTGACTTTAGCATCTTTCGATGTTGTTCTATTGTATATCTGCTTCTTAGGTATCCTAGGATATTGTCGAGGTTGATACCTTGTGGGCCTTCTTTCTTGGGAGAGACTTGAAGTCACTTCATATGCTCTAACCTGCGGTTTTGGCACCCATATCTGTCTGTTACCTCCATAGTACTCTTGTTCTTTTAAGCTCCATTGTGATGCTATCCATCGCATGTGTTGATTTCCTATCCTTAATCCAAACTGGATCATTGACCATTGGATCAGTAAAATATAGCTTTACTTCTTTTGATAGCTTTTCTTCATTCTCACCAACAATGTTGCACTTGCTCGTCTCAAAATTTCTTTCTTTATTGAGTGCTTTTGTGGTGGCGGTGTCCGTGGGTTGAACTTTTTCTACACTGGCTTTGCTTTGATCACCTGCTTCTATTGATGTCGACTCGTATGACTGTGATACTGCACTTTTTTGCAATTGTTGAGCATTGTCCTCCTGCATTTGAGTAACTTTTGACCTTAAAAGGTCCATTGTTCTGTCTGGCAGAATTTGTTTCTTCAGAGGAGATTTTGGTGGTGACCTTTGTGTAGCCTTTTGTACTTTAGCTCTCATTGGTTTTGACTTTTTTGTCACCTGTTCTGGCAGCTTGAGGCTTTGCATCATCCTCAAATAGTCCTTGACTTCAGGTTTAGCATCCATAGCTTCTACAAGGTCATGAACCTACTTAGAGTCATTGCCATTTGCATCTCGATATTCATATGCGAACTTGGTGTCATGCAATTGCTTGAGCACTATGGGATTTGTCGGCTTTTGGCTTTGACTCGTGGAGATCAACTGCAACTTTTGTCCCTAATGATCTTCATAGAAGATTTGTTTTGCATATTCTGATGGAATCTGGGTCAATTGGAAACTTCCAACAACCATATGCTCTTCCAATGGTTTTTTTCTTTGAAGGGGTCTACTGGCTAGAAGTTCCTGGGCTTCTAACTGGTGTAGAATTTTCTTGTACTAGAGTTAAGCTTGATGAATTTGTAGCTCCCCCCTTCCTAGGGTGATCACTATAGCCTGCTTCAATGTGAGAGCTCAAAATTGTTTGGCTCTGGTTGAGTCTCACCTTTTGGGATTGTGAAGGTACACTTTGGGTAGCACTATTGATGTTTGGCATCTGTAAACCTTCTGCATAGTTTCCTATGTATCTCCGTGAAACATGAAAAATTATTCCCCAAGTCAAGTTGTAGATAGAATTATCTTTGCCCTGATATTGTCTATCCCATGGGTCTCCTATGATATGAGATTATGTGGTTTCAAGACCCAAGGCATCATAGATACTAGACTCCCATCTATATCTACGACTATTTTGGTCAAAGTATATGCTCGTTTCGTCACAACATCCAAGCTTGACTTTTGATGGAGGAGTGTTTGGCTCTGAACAATTTTATGAGTTCACTCGGGTAATATCCTTCAACTCTAGAGAGGATGGGCTATAATAGATTCTTTCCTCTGAAATGAATTATCCTTTCTGATCTATCACTGGACGCACTTCTATGAGTTGGTATGTGGGCTGTTCAAACACTGGTTGATCCTTTTTGTACAACTGTCCTTTTTGGTCCACATAGTGTGCATATCAATTATGGGTACCATACAAAGCTAACATCATTCTATTTGATGTGTCTCGTAGACTCGTGAATGATTGCACACTTGTGTCAGTGGATGCAAAATCATTTGCAAATCTAACATTTTTTTAAAACTTTGGTGATATCTTGACACCTTGATTAAATTCATGCAAGAATTTATTGTTCAAAGAATCAATTTTAAGCTTTTCAGATGTCTGTGCATCTTTATGCTGACTTTGAACTTGCAGTGTTTTTATTGGTGCTTCTAATGGTAGTGCACAATCATCCGATTGCATAAAAAGTGACGAGTTAAATGCACTTACATCGAGATTCGTATTTCCAATTTGCTTTGTATCTTGCTTGGCAGTTGATGTATCCTTGTTGTCAGGATTTCTTGGACAATCTTCAGAAAAATGTCCACCTTTTCGTCCACAATCTGAGCAATACGCCATGACTGGTGGTATTTCAATTGGCTCTATTATGTCAAGCTCTTGCTGAGAAGTTTCAACTTATGTACTTGCCAAGTTGTCGGCATCTTCTTTCAAAACACTAAGCATCAAGCTATAGAATGCTCCATCTTGACCTTTGTACCGTCTTTGGCTTGGTTCTCCAACTAAACTCACTTCTGTTGGTTGATCTGTTGGATCTTCTAATACTAGCTCTCGACTATAGATCTAACCACTGTTATCCATGTACAATGACCCTGATTTCATATGCACCAAATGGATGCTTTGCGGACTTGTGGAGATTTTTGGATAGCCATTAGGGTTGACTTTTTTAACTTCTATCTGCACTTCATCTTTGAGCTTGCAATACCTGGCTCCACTAAAGTCTGTGAACATTTGGGAGTTCTCTGAATTTGGTTTTACTCTGATTATTAGTAGGATCTTGGCTCCTATGTTGCTTTTGATATTCATCAAGTATCTATGGCCTTTTGAATCTGTATACAAGACTTTATCTCCATTGTAGCCATAAAGTTGTAAAATCTGCTCTGTTGGAGTTGTACCTGTGTTACCACTGCTATTGGATTGCTCTGTTGTACTTGAACTCTCAGCTCGACTGGTTCTGTAAAAACTGTCTCCTAGCAGACTTTGGTATTGATTAGAAAAAAAAAATTCTGCTCAAGTTTGATAAGACTGCTTTTGCCAAAGTACTTTTGGTAGTTGATTTCTCTTAGACTCACAAGAGTTGATTAACTCTAGCTCGAAAGTGTCACAATTGATTGCAGCCTTTGAAATGATGAAAATCTAGGCCTTGAATAACCAAACCTGTAGATTAGATTCTTATCCATTTTTTCCACTCGACTTGAATTTAGCTCTTGTCAGGCTCTCAATTCTTTACCGGCAACTTGGTTCTTCAATCTGAGCTAAGTGAGTCAACAAATGAGATTCCAAGTTCTATCCTCGCAAGGAGCTAAAGGACTAATCTACAACTTGAAACTGAGTTAAGAGGTACCAATTTGGATCCGATGTAGCCCAAAATTGACCAGTGGCCTTGTATTATGTTGTTCTAACACTGTACAAGCTCAAAAGTCCAAAATATTGTTTCTTGGGCTCAAAAGTAAATAATCCCGATTATTTACTTTTCTCAGTTTTTACACTTTCTAAGCTTGCTTTACCAAGTAATTACCTTGTTGTGGTCTCTGGACAAGTTTGGTTGAGTTTGATCAAGATTTGTCCACTGTTTAGTGTCTACAGACTCTGCTTCCAAGAATTTGGCTTAAGTCTCAAATTTGTGATCCAAATTTCACCAAATTTGATTTGTGGAGTCTACTTGATGTGCTTGACCCTGTGGTATACTGAGTTGTGCAAAATTTCTCAATTCTGAAGCAAAAGTAAATAATCGCGATTATTTACTCCAGTTTTTTTTTTCTCAAAAGTAAATAATCCCGATTATTTACTTTTGGTGATTTTTGGTCATCTGAGCATGTACACTTGATTAACACATCAAGATAAGCCTATGAGTCAAGTTTCACTGAATTTGAACAAGATTTACCAAGTCACACTCAAGTTCTCGACATTCAGTACAAATTTTAGTTTTTATCAAGGTTTTGGTGTGTTTTGTGATCCAAACTTCATGAGCCTTCACAAAAGATGTTTGCAATCATGCTTAGAGTCTATGGTATCAATCTTGCTCAGTTTTGTGTCAAAAGTTCATAATCACGATTATTAACTTTTGACCTAAAATAACTTTTTTCAACACTTTCCCTAAACAATCTTTTTATGATCTCTTTTGAGCCTATGAATCAAGTTAAAACTTAATTTGGACAAGATTCATCAGGTCAGACTCAATTTCTTGACATTCAGTTAGATTTGAGTTTTTTGTAAGTTTTTGACCTGTATTGTGATCCAAATCTTTTGGGCCTTTACAAAAGTTGTTTGTATACATGCAAGGAGTCAATGGTATGAACCTTGATCAGTTTTGAGCCAAAAGTTCATAATCATGATTATTAACTTTTGACCTGAAATGACAACTTTTTTCAACTTTTTTCCTAAACAGTTTTTTTATGATCTCTTTTGAGCCTATGAATCAAGTTAAAACTTAATTTGAACAAGATTCATCAAGTCAGACTCAATTTCTTGACAATCAGTCAGATTTCAATTTTTACCAAGTTTTTAGATTGTTTTGTGATCCAGATCTTTTGTGCCTTTACAAAAGTTGTTTGTACACATGTAATGAATCACTGGTAGCAACCTTGATCAGTTTTGAGCCAAAAGTTCATAATCGTGATTATTAATTTTTGACCTAAAATGACAAATTTTTTCAACTTTTTTCCTAAACAGTCTTTTTATGATCTCTTTTGAGTCTATAAATCAAGTCAAAACTTAGTTTGGCATAGAAAGTCAAGAAAAAGTAAATAATCTGAGTTTTGGTCAACTTCTTGAAATTTTTACCTCAAAGTGTCCTTGAGCTTACCCACTGGTTCGAACAACTCTTAGGCTTACCCCCCAGTTGGATTGAGTGAATTCGAGTCTTTTCGTGCTATTTCTAGCCATAGACCTGAAATTCTGCAACTTTACAGAACAACTCACACTTGATTCTTTCAGAGAGGGCAATGCTATGAAATCCACCTCGGATCCTACTTACCCTACTCCTAGTTTCTAATGCAATGGGGTTGTGGAAAGTGTCCACAATCACTCGTTTTCTTGTTTTCTATGGTTTCTTGAGCATTGATTTTAAGAGTTGTCTCTCCTTTAAATCATTCTCCAAATCCTAATCTAAATCTACTTTCCTAAAGGCACTCAACAAGTACGATTACTTCCAAGCTACCTCTACACAGCAAAAGACGACAATCTTAAGCTATGGGGTTTCTAAAAGAAAGTTTCACTCTAGGTGAATCCAGAGGAAGTTAATGGACAATTACACAAGACACTCGTGTTTTCCCTAGTTTAGGTCTATTCGTCCCTGGCAACGGCGCCAAATGTGGGACGCATGTCTAACCTCACCATCCTATCTTATTGCAGTATTAGCGAGAACCACGATCAATTTGTCAAACCATGGGACGAAGCTGACTCGACTAGTGCATAGAGGCTACAAGAGGTTGTCAATCTCTTGGAAAACAACTAACAACTCGCATCTAACTCAGGCTACACTCAAGTGACTGAAATCACCAAAAGCCAATCGCTCATTGGCAAGCAAATCACTTCCGTTATAGCATCAAATGACATCCAAATGTAATGTAACTTCTAGGACAAGTTTACAAGACCTAAGCACACATGGATATGCCCTCAAATCCCACTTTAGGTCAAGTTCAAAAAGCGTAATTATTAACAACAGTGGATTTTTGACGTAGTCATTTTCGACCCAGAATGCATCTAAATGCTTAGCAATGATGCCCCAATACCCCGCCTATGCTTAGTTTTTGTTTTAAAAGTGTAAATTCCTAGTTATGATGAAATTAAGCCGCGGGTCGGCGACGCCAAAAGGTACAAAATACTGTGAATGGCTTACGTTAATGCGTAGAGCTCTTACCTGCGGTTGCAATG
Organism: Adiantum capillus-veneris; assembly: GCF_014529385.1. Classification (NCBI taxonomy): domain Eukaryota; kingdom Viridiplantae; phylum Streptophyta; class Polypodiopsida; order Polypodiales; family Pteridaceae; genus Adiantum; species Adiantum capillus-veneris. The sequence goes on along the minus strand of NC_140939.1, from coordinate 28,130,946 downwards.
CAACAAACGCATTCGCAATGTGACAACCGGGGGGGGAGTAGGAAGCGCGAGAAGGAGAGAAGTGAGCGCTGTTAGCTCATGCTGTGTATTTCTTATCCAAAACACTTAATAAAATCTTTAGTTGGCTTTTATACCTTAGCCAAAGTCTAAAATGTGTAATGTCCGGCACCCAAGACCTTTGAGACTCCACACTTATTGTATCTGCAACCTACGTACACTAAGTGACCTATGCTTTACATCTTGGAACTCTTATTGAGCCCGTAACACGTTACAATTATCACAATGGCTAAATAAATCGGGAAATTACAATAGATGGCCATTTTGGAAAAATGTGAAAAGTGTGTAACTCTAATCTTTACTGCTTCTTCACTTTGATCTTTGATGTACATTCGTACATCTTCAGTCTTTAGCAGCTTCTGTTAACTGGCGTTGTGAGGGGATGGAAACACACACAACGCCTCTATAACTACCCGACACACACTCTTGGGATGATACACACACACACTATGGGGCACCACTCGGCTTACACAACACACCTGGCCGAGACAGGGAACACACCTCTGGAGTGAGAGGAGAGAGACTATCGACTTGCCCACTCCACCACATACACACTCACACACACACACACTCTCAATTCAGCTCAAAAGAGGATAATTTCTGATGTTTAGATTTAATTGAGCTTGGGCCAACACCTGTAACATTTAATGGCCTAATAACTTATGTGTAGCGGAAATTAGCATGAACATAGTGGGTATTTCATTAGAATAGATTCCTAATGAGAATTACAAGAGTGCTTGGGTGGAGAGAGCAACAAAAAGCATAACACCTAGTTAGATAGCATCAACAATACTTTCAAAAGAGAGAGAAATTAAGCTATTGACAACAGCTGAGGACCGGATTTGCATGGAGCCGGTCCCCCCTCCAAAAGGCTTTGTATTATGGTTTTTCCCATCAAGAGAGACATTGTACAATACAATTCTTTGTAATCCTTCAAGACTAGCTAGTGCAATGAAGATGGAAGCTTCATGCACTAAGCAAAACACCTAATCAAACACAACTTGAATTATCCCCGTTCTCAGACCCAAGACCTCACACACCTTCGAAGATGGTGAGAGCTAGCAGGGTATGAGAGTAGATTGAGAGGAAGAAGGAGTATCTTACGAGAAAGATGTACATCTCCTCACATAATCACTCATATTAGCATAGCTTAGCTTAGTAATTAGCTTGGTAGAGAAGATGAGCATGCATTGAAGCTTGGCTCTTGGTTGGATTTGCATCCACATGCCAAGAGAGTGTTGATGTAGGCTTCTATCTCACAAGCTTGGAGTAGGTGATGAGCTCTCCATTAAAGCTTGGGAGGAGATAGAGTATTCTTTCTTCACACATAATCAAGTGTGAGTGTGTGTGTGAATCCAAGCAAAAATCAGCCCCCTCTCTCTCTTGGGCGAGCCCTTGTTGCTAATTTGGTCTGGCTTTTTGCCTCATTGGACCTCCCCAAGTCAAGCCAATAGGTATTAAGCAACATAAGTGATAGCCTTCTGACATGTGTCCCCATTTCCCCTTTTGTGAGAGCTTTAGGTAATTAAATAATTAAACTAAACTCTCATTGGACCCCTTTGCCTCCTGGCCAATAGGAATCAGGCAAGCCATGGGGCTTCTGAATGCTCATTGGACCCTTTGGGAGACTGCCCAATAGTGTTCTAGGAGACTTAATTCTCATTGGTTTCTTTTATTAAATGTTTTTAAATTAATTAAACTACATTTACTCTAGCTTAATTCTCATTGGTCCACTTCAAGGGTCTTCCAATAGGAATTGGGCACACCTTGTGGGCATCTGGCCTAGGGAGCTGACATGTGTCCCTCATTCCCTTTGTGAAAAGGGAGTCTGTGTGTGTGTGTGTGGCTTTCTCTCTCATCCCCTACCTTTAGGGCTCGCCCCCTCCCATGTAGGGATGTGCAAAGACTTTTAGGGCACACACAAAGCATCCAATTTTCCCTAGGGTTGACCTTTGGACACAACCTTTGAATTTTGGAACCTTAGCATTTTGGAAGTCTTAATGGGCTAAACCTTAGGGTCTTTTTAGCCCATTGTTGCACATGGCTCTTTTGTAGATGGCCCCCCCTTTGGATCCCTATTTTCGCTCCTTTGGACCCCTACTGTGGCCGGTTTGCTAGCTTAACCAATATTCTAGCTTTTTCTCCCCTGGTACCTCCCCACATTAAATGATCAGTTTAATATGAGAAAATCATTTAGGAGAATTAGATATTGATTATTATGACAACACCAATGGGGCAAATAGCTCACACAAAATGGGTAAAATATACCAGATACAATCACAAATTGGAGAAGAAGCTTCGCTCATAGGAGAAACTTACACAGTCAAAATAGCAGAAAAAGTGAGGAATTTGGCAAAATGAACAGCGCCATCGCGTCTGGAACGGCCCAAAACCCCAGTCTACAATGTCAAAGTGCTCAAATCCGACCTCGGATGAGCAGTTTACGGCCAAAACAGGCTCCAAAATGAGCAAAAATACAGTTGCGGCTGTTCCTCCTCTCTTCTCCACGTTTTTTATGGTCTTCTCTCTCTTTTTTCAGTTCCCACACTTAGATTTATTAGTTGGACACCCGTGGCCTTTTAGATGACCCCAAACGGACCCCGAACAGGCCAAAAACTGACCTCACAGTGCATAGTTGTCACCTTTTTGCATCATCTGCACACTTGGCACTCTGCTTTTTCCAATAATGCATCCCGCCACCACGTGAAGTGGCCCCAAAGTATGGTCCTAATGATGACCTTTCTGCATAACTCTCACAAGAAAACACCCACGTTGTGTCCGTATTCATCCACGTGCAAATATTGACCCCGTTCGCGCTCCTGACGCCACTAGATGCCATCTGACGCACCTGCTTACCTCATGTCGTTAACCCGCAAATAGCTTCCTTGAGAATTTTTACGCGCTACCAACTCCTCCTTATTGTAGAAAAAACACACTGGTACTGATAATAGTGAAAATCGCTGCACTATGTACACCCTGTCCTACCTGTACACACGTGGGCCCCACGTAACCACCTGGCTCTGAAAAATGGGCAATTCTTTATTTGATGCACCATGCATGTATATGTACATATGCGCAATCGCTTGCTCCAAAAAACTCCTGACAACGTTGACTTAGCTATTAACAGAATTCTACGGGAAGAGTGGTGTTCCCACCTTCTCCCTCATAATACTCTCGGCGCTTGTTTAGTGGCACTGGTCTAGTATTTAGCTGAGGCATTTCTAGCTCTCTAATCCCTTCCTTGATTGGAGTCATTGGTTTTTTAATGCCAAACTCTCTAGGTGTTTTCCCGCATTAGCCCACATGTTTGGTCGCTTTCTGAGCAGCTCGGCTAACGTTATCGTACAGGTGAGAGATGTTGAGAGAAAGTCTATCAATCCTTTTGGATAGATGACCTTGTTGGGAGAAAATCTCTGTGATGGGACTGCAACAACGTCTGATTTCTCCTTGTACTCTCCCATATAGGACGGTAGTGTTCTTAGCGAATGGGGTTGACTGTCCATAGACTGTACGGATCCATTATCTCCCCAATATGATTTCACTTCTAGGTTCATTTGAGATCTAGTCTCAAATTCCTCTATTGGTGGAAGAGACACTCCTCTTCCATCACCCGTCTAGTTTACTCAACTGCTTATCTCACTTGCCTCATTGGCCTCTTTGACTTATTTCCACAATTTGTCAAGACCATCTATTTCTTTACAACTCTTAGGTATAGCTATGTGACATCGCTCGGAAGAGTTATCCGTGGTATTCAACATATCCTTGGCTCTAATGCAGGATACTTGAGCTTTTGTCCATGCTCATGACTAGAATCTAGCTCTTTTTATTCCTCGTATGGTTTGATTATTAATGTAGGTGGGACAAGGATCACACCCTCAGATTTTCCAACTCGTGGTTCTAGTAAAATCTTGGGTTGTTTGAATCATTTTCTTTCACATTTCAAGCCTGTTGTTTTCTAGTTCCAGATATGGATATGTAATCCACCTATGTGCTTGGGTTTGGCTGTTTTTGAGACGTGTTTCATAGGCTTTTCGGAGGGTGTCTAATGGCTCATTAACCTTCTCGACCAGCATGATCCTCTTGAACTAGCACTTCTCAATTTCTCTTCTATGTATGGTTCTTCTGGAGGTTGAGTTGCCTCCATAAGAGAAGGTGCAACCCTTTCCTCATGTTGTCTTATCTTGTTTTCAGCTTGGGTAAGCTTCTCAGCCAGGGATTTCTGCTTTCATTTCCTACGTGCTTTCATCCTAGCCATTCTAGCTTTCAAACTATTTTTTTTTCTCTTGGTTTTTGGACTAGGTGCATTGGTCTTTGGTTCACCCGTCTCTAGAGTCGCGTCAAATTTTTTTTCCTCTATCTCTTGCTTCTCAGCTTCTTTTTGAGCTTGCACTCTCGTAAGTACTTGAACTGGTTTTTTATTTTCCGAGCTACTGGGTAGCTGAACAATTCCTGAGACATTTATTGCAATCTCGATGACTTGGTTTGGTTTTTTTGGACAATTGGGGATCAAGTGAATGACTCCACAATCAAAACAACGGGTGTCTACTTGTGTGATCTCTTTTTGAGAACATTGTTTGACCAAGTGGTTTCCACTTCTTTTGTGACAATATATCTTTGCTTGAGGAGCTTCCTTTTGCAATTCCTCTTGGCTGTACATAGGCTCCGGCCTAGCTAAGCCTCTATTCACAATGAACCACAATGTCCTTTTGTCCATTTCATACCTTCTTTGTTCATGTCAAAATGTAAGAGGTGGAGGTTGTAACGGCCGCACCATTCCATGTGTTTGTCTCATCTTCTATCGTTTTGAAGGGAAGTACCCACTTTGGTTGTTATAACACATTGTAGCTAGTACTAGTGGTTGTTTATTAGATGCTTCCTTCATTGGCAAGTATCTCATGTCAATAGGCATTCTAGCACCTGGCAGTGTAGATTGTTGTCCTAAGACAGCCTGTGGTCGGCCTGTGGTCTTGAAACTCCTACTAGACCCAATGCATTACCCATAGCATATCTAGGTGGAGTAGGTGATACTGGAACAGGTTGTACATACCTCTCCTCAGCATATTCCATACCATAGTAATACTCTTCTCTCGTATGGTTCGTCCATTTTCTCTCAATTTTGTGCCACTTAAGCTCCCTTGGATCAGCATTTACAAGAGGAGCTAACCTCTATACCATTTTGTTGATAAACTTTTCTTGATCGATAGGTGCCGTTGGTTTTGCAATGGACTCACTCATCTGTGGATCACTCTGCTGAGAGGATGTGCCAACCTCTTGACTCTTACAATCATTTTCTTTATATTTCTCACATCCACCAAATAAAGAGCTTCTTTGATCAATTCGTTTAGCGTCAAGCCCCCTATCATGTGCATATCTTTTTGATGACCCTCATGTCTCATTCCCTGGATAAAGATCAACATTAACTGTGCTTGTGTAGGTAGTTCCGCTCTTGGACAAATATTTTCATATCTCTTCAGTTGTAATGCCGCTTTGCATACTGATTCATCCTCTTTTTGTTTGAATCTGTGAATTTTTGATACCATTTTGTGAGCTATGCCTTTCTGCAAGAATTGTTTGATGAATTCTTCAAACAGCTTGTCTAGAGTCTCCAAATCACATCTTTCCACTGAGTCAAACCATGTAGCCACATCATCTTCTAGAGTCAGTTCAAATACCAGAAGCTGTGTTGCAAAATCCAAAACTTCCTCTTCTTCAATTATTCTTCTAAAAGCCGCTACGTGATCTCTTGAATCACGTCTCCGGCTTTAGAGAATATTGGATCTGGGAGGAAGTTATGATTTTTGCAACACAGCTTTGGTATTTGAACTGACTCTAGAAGATTCTCTTGCTACAGGTTTCTACTCAGTGGAAAGATGTCTTTTGGAGATCTAGACAAGCTGTTTTGAAGAATTCATCATTCAATTCTTGCAGAAAGGCATAGCTCACAAAATGGTATCAAAAATTCTCAGATTAAACATAAGAGGATCGATTCAGTATGCAAAGCGGCATTACAACCTTTCTAGAGATATGAAATTTTTTGTCCTATAGCGGATTCTCTACACAAGCAACAACTATTGTTCCATCTTTAGTCCAGGGAATGAGACATGAGGGTATCAAAAAGATATGCACTGAATAGGGGGCTTGAGCTAAACGAATTGATCAAGAAGCTCTTTATTTTGGTGGATGTGAGAAATATAAAGAAAATGATTGTAAGAGTCAAGATTGACCTCTCTATCGTCCAAGTATCTATATAGTCCTTCACTCTCATGACCTATTATTGAAACTCTTTCAACAAGATTGGTCTTTATCAATTGCAAGTTTGGAAGATCCATTGAAGGCGAATGCTTCTCTATGGTTGGGATTTCAAAGTTCGTGTAAGTTGGGTTTGAGTCTAAAGTAGACATGATCTCTGGGATTAACATATCTATATTGATATAAGAAGACTTTGACTAATGTGTTCAAGTGCTTTGGTTAGGGAAAATTTGAAACTATGTCCAAAACCGTGACCGTTTTCTCACAATTCTCTCAAATTGTCAATTTTAGACACCGTTAACTTTCGGATGAACTTTGAGACCTTAAACGACGTTTTTTTGGGCACTTACTGGAATTGGAGATGATCTCTTCAGATAGCTGATTCCAGTGTTAGAACTCAAAGCTACTGGCAAGCCGTCAATTCAGGTAGTGAAACTAGAAAGGAGACTAGAGATTGAACTAAAATAGTTATCTGAACTGAAATAGTATACTGAAATGAGAGACAAATGGACAAATGAAAACGTACTTGGAGTTTCAAATTCATAGTACAAGAACAACGAGTACAAGGTGTAATGGATTGGAGCTCAAATGATTACAATAGCGGTAATGATTACAAATAAAAATTAGAGGCGAAGAGATTGTAGCTCAAGATATGCTTAGAAGGCTCGACTAAGAAGTAAGAAGAAAGAAGCCCCATTACAATGTAATGGGTCCTATTTATAGCCTTCTAGAGTTACTGTAGTAACCTGTTGTGGTAATTACTACTGTGTGATTGACCCACTGTTCGGCTTTCAGGAGACACTTGTCGCCTATTGGTTGTCTTTGCCTTCTACATCCTTCCCTCCTTTATTGAATTTTGGTATAACTCCAAAATTTCTGAAAAAATCCACCACCTGATTCTAAAATGGTGTTGAGGAACCCATCTGGATTTCTAGTTGAGGTACAAACCCTAAATCCTAAACCCATTTGTCTGTTTGCTGAGCTGCCTGATGTTCCTCATGGGTTGGCCGATGTTCCTCAGATAGTACTCCTTTGGAGTCATTAGTCCTTTTGGTATTTCCATCTTGATGCCATACTTCATGCTTGTTGAGTGCTTGAAACCCCTATCATTGTAATTCCAAGGGTGTCTAGCAATGAATTCTAGCACCCTACTGAGAAAATCCTCTATCTGATTCTTAGTTGGAACTACCTAGTATCCTTCCACTAAACCCGCTTCCTCTTTCCCTTCTTCTATAATGGTGCTTCAAAAGTTCCAACGCCAGCATTGTCCTTTTGGATAAGTCGATAAATGGCCTCCTACTCAAGCTGATCCCTCCTTGCTATGGACATTTCCAATTCATAAGGTGTGAGAGATTTATATGTCTTGGTGTCAAGATCATACAGCGTACGTCTACCCTTTGTCAAACGGCATCTGGCCAATTTATGACAATGCGAAGCTGTGTGGATCCATCCTTCTGGGAGAGTCTGATTTGTTTTATTCCTAGCTTCAAAGAGTATCTCAGCCATTTCTCTGTACTGTGGCCCCAGACCTGGTTTAGCCGTAATATCCTTTTCAGGAATCTTAGAGCATTCCACAGTAAGTTGAAGCAACTGATTTGTGATCTTGGTGAGCCCTTTGAGCTGGATTTTTCAAAGTCCCATACAAAGCTTGATCCTTTGTATTTTGCCTTGCAGTTCCAAAACATCATTTAATTGGAGAGCATCATTGATCAGTGTTTGCCCAATTTTCCACTCTACAGTGGCTTGCTCATACCAATTCTGAACATCATTTGTGATGTTATAGTATGTGAGCCAATCCACTGGTTCTAGATGTTGAGGATACATAGCTGGGAAAAACCTAGGCAGCTCAATCTCCCTGGCTGGCAATGCATACACAAGAATTGGGAAATTCGGTACAAAGTCCAGAAAGTTGAGAACAGCCTGGTTCTCTTGCTGTATCATTTTCATGGTGACTCGAACCAATTGAAACAATCTTTGAAGAGAAGATGCCTGTTCCTCTACTGTCATTTGGGTTTGCGGTCCCTTACTGCGCTACTGGAAGTTTGATCTTCAATAATAGCTTGTACCCTCTGGTCTAGCACTCCTTTGGCAATTTTCATTTGCAATAGGACTTCTTTTAGTTGATTTTTGACCTCTTTCATACATTTATAATGTCGGCATGTTCCAAAGTAAGAGATCTAATTCAATGGCTAGGGATCGACAGTCTACAGTACACTGCCACTGCTAGTGTGGATTGACTAGTTTATCATCAGAGGTTAGTGCCCATTCAGATACTCTCTCTAGCAGCTGAATTCTGCTAGAATGCTTGGGTAATTGGCACAACTCCTGTTCATGAAAAGGGGCTCATTTCCAATGCTGGATCATTTTGTTGGCACTAACATATAGTCGCTGAAACCGTTCCAGATTAGAAAGAAGAACATCATCCTCCAGATACATCCTAGTTATAGGATCTCGCTGATGTCTTAGCCTCTTGTTCATCATTTTGTTGGAACTAACATATAGTCGCTGAAACCGTTCCAGATTAGAAAGAAGAACATCATCCTCCAGATACATCCTAGTTATAGGAGCTTGCTGATGTCTTAGCCTCTTGTTCAGCGTGATGAGCTGTACTGAGTGTTGCTCATCACCTTTCAAGATCTCAATCACACTTTAGCTTTTCCTTTCACATCTAAACTGTGATGTGACTGGTGTACTGGTGAATCTTCAGTGTTGCCTTGTTGTTGATCTTTAGCCTATTGATCTCCCGACTGCTCTGTTGGGCTGACTGTTCCCTGTGGCAGCTGATCCTGAAGGCGGAGATGGAGGAGAATCATTATCATCATCATGCCTATCTACTGGTTCATCCTCCCTCTCTTCATCCTTATCTTTTGATTTCTTAGAATCTTCATCGAGTTCATTCTTCTTATCAATATAGTCCAGAATAGCTTGATTTTCCAAAGCACTATTATATTCAAAAAGTTTATCTTGCAAATCATTTTGCATGGTTTCCATGAGCGCCCTTAGATTATCCATATTGAAGACAATGTTGCCTTTTGGATTCAGTATATCAGCCAAATTATTGTATATGTATCTTTCTATTAAAGAGGCTTTCAATGCAGTATCGCTGGTCAACAATGAAAAATCAACTCTCTTCATCCGCAGCATAGTTTCAAATCTGTTAGCAGCTCTCTCAGCCTCTACCTTTTCTTCATTTAACTACCTCGTCTTAAACTCAAGCATGGATAACTTTCCTTCTAATGTTTGAATTGTCCTGCCTGACTGATTTTCACGAACACTATGCCGCAATGATTGTGCCCCTATATCCTGTTTCAATTTTTCAACTTGTTACTCACTGTTCCTCAATTCAGCTTTTAACTTGGTCATTTCATCAGTAGATGCTAAGGAATCCAGCATTTTTCCTAAAGCATAAACAATTGTATTCCAGGATGACTGGATAAGCACTGAGAAGCCATCATTGACCATCCGTGGGTAAGATGCAACTGGCTCATAAACTATAACAGGAGCCATATATGGTAATGTGGTAAAGTCAGGTTTGTGCAGGACTAATCGTCCTATGAGCGGATGAGTCTGCAGCTGTTGTAATTTTTCCTTCTTGGTTAAGGCTAAAGCCAATTCACTGAAAGGGATAGGAATTTTACTAATTGGACTAGCAAGTGCTGGGCCTTTTCCCTTATCAGTATGAACTACCGACTGCTCACCACTGGTCCTTTCTAGCTGGTCTTTGTCTGCATTGGTGTTTGCTGAACTCTGGTCTGCTTGCTAGCTGGTCCCAATCATAAGCTTTACTGGAGGTTGGTCTGCCTGGCCACTGGTCTTCTGGAGATCTTTAAGTAGACATAATTTTGACTTGACTTTCTAACTGCTTCAAGAAAGCACTACTCTTAGCCAATATAATTTATGGTTTCTTGGAATTACCAGCTTCCTCTTGTGTGGACTTTCTCTTCTATCCAATGAGAGATAACTGATTACCCGGGGTTTCTTCATCTGAGGATAAATCAACATTGTTAGTTGCTGGGATGGGTATTTGACTCCAAGCCATCCGTACCTAGTCATGAGCAACATGAGAAGTTGCCCAGTAAAGAAACTGACATACATAGCAGGCTTTGAAAACAAACTGAGACTTCAACTTAGCAGTCTGCTGAAGCACATTATGTGACAGAATCTGACATAAGTTGATTGGAGCCGTGGCATCTAATCTCTTTGCTAGTAGCATGGAAAACAGTTTTTTTGAAGGTTATTTTTCAGACTCACAGCCTCAACCACAAATTGATAAGCAACGGGGATGTCCAGTCCCACTACTAGAACCCCTTGTGCACTGGCCTTGCGTTTCTTCTTGGTTGCGTCCTCTTCCTTCAAAGCCATACTTATTTATTCTACAGGTACCACAGTCGGCTTCGGCTCGTTTGGCATCTTGAAAGCAAAATCAATGCTCTCCGGAGTTATTGACACTTTCTTACCATATGCTATAGTGCTATCAACATTGAAGCAATCAAGAACCTGCCTAATGATAGCTGTGTCACTGACAGAAATTCTGCACAAAATGACAAAATAGCATGTGCAATACTACTTGTAGTGGAAATGGAGGCCGAAATGAACCCGAATCAGAAATCTGAGAAGACTAAGCTCTACGAGCTTACCTGAAATTTTTGTCGACCTGCAAACGCTTGCCAAAGCTCACAAAAATTGGAGAAAGTGAGTAGGCGTGTGCTGGAGTTGTTGGCAACTGAGCCCGGGAGGAAGAAACCTGCTCTTATACCAATTGTTGGAATTAGGGTTGTAGAGAAACGCACACAGCTTGGAGAAGATGAAGGAAGCTCGATGCACACAATAGAGGGTGTGTTACTTAGTATGCAATGGAAAGATAGGCAGCCCTAGAGTGATGGGCGTATATACAATGCTCGGGGGGAGAAAACTTCTAAAGAGGGAAAAAATTCCCCGACGGTCCTAGTGTGTTCACACACATCACTACCACATGTATATGGTAACAAAGATGACTATAACCAACACTCGAATACACTCCCCAAGGATTTTCCTAGCTAGAGGACCGTGGTAAGCATGCTGTTTACTATATATAATTACTCCCGCCGGGATTTTTTTTTCTCGATGGGCCCGCCGAACACGCAATCATTTAGACATTTACTTGACCGTTAGACACTATGAAATTTGGAGCACATTACCGCTCAGATAGACGCACAAAAACAAAGGAAAAGTTGAAGTCAAAAAATCTCGGGGGCGGTAATGCTCGAGTCAATGCTCGCGGTAATGGTCCTTCAGCAATGCACGCGGTAATGGTCCTATATGGCCGCGCTTTTTTCCGCGGGACTTACCGCTAGTATTACCGCGAACATTACTGCGCACGCGAGTATTTTTAAAAAAAAGGAGATGACCATTTGGATGGTCCTTGGTAGGACCCATCCAAATGGTCATTTGCCTTTTTTTTCCTATACATTTAATAATAAAAAAAAAACAATTTCATTGCACAAAAACTTTGGACCGAAATCAAATGTTTAATTATATTGGAGAAACTGTTCATTACAAAATTGCCCAAATAGGCGATGCATGGCGGCTATACAACTGTGGCCAAAAGAAGACTTTGGGCCAAAATCAAGTGTTTAATTATATTGGATATTACAAAATTTCTCAAATAGGCGATACATGGGGGCTATACAACTGTGGCCAAAAGAAGACGGGCCCAAAAACACTTGGAGGATTGAGCTACTCGGATCCTAGGACCTCTCGAGGGACTCCTTGACTCTGGAAAAGAAAAAAACAACAAAACCTTTAATGAATACAAATGGATACATAATTCTGCATGCACTCATTTTTAAAAAAGAAGTTCACACTTACAGGCTGTAGTGTACGACATGCATTTTCAAATTCTTCGCGATTGATTTTGTTGTTTTCATACAGCCAGCACCATGTCTGATATTTGGAGTGGCTCTCTCGGTAATTACTTAACTTTACACTCTAAAATTTATTGTATTTTCATAATAAGCTATTAGACTGTTTTATATTTATATGTTTATACTTATAGAAATTATTATTGTTTTTTTTCCAAAATTCGACAAATATGACGTTGGGTCACGATGAGACGTCAGATTAGCTGACATCAAACTAACCCTAGCTAGCACTAGTCTCACTTTTATATAGCATGTATTAGAAGATGACGTGTATACGTCAGTTTTGTAGATGATTCAAAAACAATGTAATTTAGTTCTATAGTTTTCCATAGTGGCAATTTTATTCTAACTCGTATATTTTGATCCAGCTTAATAATCACTTAATGTGTCAAATTTTTTTGCCCACGATTTGTTCATTACAATATGATTTTATCAATTCACTTTTGTCAATTTTGCATTTCATTTTTGGTTGTAATATGTTCAATATGGTTGATTGGGTGGCAGGGCTTTCTGTGCCTTTCCACCAAATGTATTTGTCCTCGTACGTCGCTATTTGAGATTTGCAGCGTCACTATATTGGGCACCTGAAGAGTCACTATGGACATCACTATAGGCGTCGCTATATAGAGACATCTATAGTGATCTACATGGCCACGCCCATAGCAAGGATCTCATTGCAAATCTTATAACAACATTGAGGATAAAAATATCTTCCTGTATTTTCTTTGCTAAGGCCGTCACAAGCCTTAAGCATGTCTTGTAGTGTCCTTGGTGGAGCACAACGACAAAAAATGGCGATTGTGCCACCCTTGAGTGATGATATGATAATGGATGGCAATGAAACTTTGCAGGGTCAAGGAAAGCATATTGATCCCCACCCTAAAAAATTTCATGGCCATCCCAATCCATCTCCACGGTCAAAGGAAACACACTCACCAAATTGTTTTTGTTGGAGCCTTGACAAGAAACTGGTATTTGTGCCACGCTTGACGCACAAGACAACAACAGATGGCCTTGAAACTTTGCAAGGGTGGAGGAAGCACACTAATCCGCACACTTGCAAAGTGTCAAGGCCATTCCAATCCATCTTGACGGTCAAGGATGCCACAATCGCCAGTTTTTGGCCATTGGATCCTTGAGTCCAACGGCAAAAATTTGGCGATTGTAGTATGCATGATCGATGAGATAACAACGGATGGCCATGACACTTTGCACAGGAGAGGTGGGGGGAGTACACTCCTCCTTGCCCTTGCAAAGTTTCATGGCCATCGGAATTTATCTCTATAGTCAAGGGCTGCACAATTGCCAATTTTTTGTCGTTGGACCCTTGGCGAGCCTAACGGCAAAAAATTGATGATTGTATAATCCTTGACCACCAATGAGATGGAAATGGATGGACTTTAAAATTTATAGGGACAATTTTAGCACAATTATATTTACCCCTAAAAAGTTTCATGGTCATTGCAATCGGTCACAACGGTCAAGGGCCGCAAAATTACCAATTTGTTTGGTGTTAGGCCCTATGCAAGTCTAAAGGCAAAAAATTGGTGATTGTGCCATGCATGACCAACGACACAAAAATGGATGGCCATAAAACTTTTCAAGGGCAATAAATGAATACTTCTCCCTACTCCTTCAAAGTTTCATGGACATCGCAATTTGTCTCGATGGTCAAGGGTGGCATAATTGCTAATTTTTTGTCATTAGGTCCATGGCAGCCCGACGACCAAAGATTGGCAACTGTGCCGCCCTTGACCAATGAGATGGAAATTGATGGCAATGAAAATAAAAAAGGGTGGGGGGAACACACTAATTTCCAGCTCTACAAGGTTTCATGGCCATTGCAATCCATCTTCATAGTCAAGGTCGTCACTGTAAGTTGCTAATTTTTTACGATCGAACCTTTAGCGAGCCCAAAGGTAAAAAAAAGGTGATTGTGCCATGCATGATTGATGGGATGGCAACGGATGGCCTTAATAGTTTGTAAGGATAGGAAAGAACCCTAATGCCCATCTTTCCTTGGCAAGCCCAACGAAAAAAAAAGTGGTGATTGTGCCACACATGAGTGATGAGACAACAACAGATGGCCATGAAACTTTGAAAAAGGGTGCTCATATATCTTGGTGGGACTGTAGATACTGAGTTCAATGGTACAAGCACTAAGGAAGGGGATAAATTTAAATAGCTAGGCGATAGAGGGAGAGAAGAAGTGTCACTCTCATACGGTGATACATGCATGTGAACAGTTCCAGAATCATTTGAGTCTCACCTGAGCATTCTATTAGTTTGAGATAGTTGTGCATTTAGAATGCCTTTGATCAAGGCATTGTGTTGATGTGTATGTCCGCTCATATCCACCACTTCTATGCATGTCCACAATTTTTGTAGCTCTTTCAATAGTGGACGAAGATACACATCCATATTCTTCACCTTATACCGCCTCGACATAATCAAGCTTAATAATAGGTGTCCCTTCTTAGTTGTTAGCCATGGGGGAATGTTGTAGTTAACAGTGACAACTGGCCATACAGCCTAAGATGTGGACTTCTAACGAAATGGATTTATGCCATCCATAGCCAGGTCGAGGTGCAAATTTTGAGCTTCCCTAGCAAAATCCGACCACGTGTCATCAATATGTTTTCATGTCCCACAATCTACAAGGATCGGTAGCACACCTTCTGAATATTTGTTCTCCTCATGCCATGGTGCTAGAGCAGCCATGGACTCGCATTCAAAGAAGTGCTTGATGCGAGGTAGCAAAGAAAAATGGTGTAGCACCTTCTAAAACATTTTTTGTTCGTAAAGATCCATTTGATATCTCTTGGAATCACATTTCAGCCACTTTTGCATGTTACATATTCCCCCGGGGGGTTCAGCCTATAGCACGTGCATTCAAGAGGTATTTTTTAAAAACCCTCTACACACACACACTTCATCATAAATTAAAAGATCCTTGTTCCTTCATAGATTTGTACCTTTTTTTAGATTTTCCATTTTTAAATCCCTCTTGTAAAGGTGAAAGCATGTTAAAGTGTTGTGCTTTTTTTGCTAGTTAACATATGCCAACAAGCACATCTTGTAAGCATAACACATGGATAGGACAATCATATTTTTCCAAGTGTGTGGGCCACCATCATGAACTATACAAAGTGTATACTTGGGCTTCAAAAAAATGAATCATAATAATCTCAAACAGTTAAGCTCAGTCGTTACGTTGAGGTAGTGGTGTAGTCATGAAACATGGAGGGAAGCACGTCGCAGAGGCCATAGGTCAAAGAGAGGGAGGAAAGCAATTTCAAGCTGCAAGTAGGTCTAGAGTCAAAGGCCAACAGTCAGCCCAAGTGGAGGATAGCTCACCACTGGAGCCAGCCACCTCCGACAAAAATCTTGATAGTACTCCACCGAGAAGGAAGTCAAGGGGCAAAGGTTCTGTTGCTTCTCCTCTACCCTGCAAAAGATTAAAGGTTTCTAATTTCCAAGGATCCCCAATGTCAAAGTACATGCATGAGGGAAGGGCAAGCACGACTCACGTACTCTCTCTCTCTCTCTCTCTCTCTCTCTCTCTCTTCAATGAGGGGGCCACATTTGAAAGTTGTAAATCAAGCAAAGCATGACACATTTCTCCAGCATGCCCCGACTACTAATCTGTTAGTGAATCCTCTCCCCCATGAGATAATAGTGATGCTAAGCATATGCTACAATCAACACAGAGGACTATGCATTTAGCTTATATTCTTGTTTTTACAGTAGCCCTTGGCTACAATCTTGTTGTGGAATCTCTCACACTAATCAGGTGCTTGTGCATTGCCTAGACATTCAAGGTCCATGCTTAGATGATTGCATCTAAGGAGAGCCCGCACAATTGACTCTGTAGAAATTACTTGACAACCCTATTCTAGTGGGGTTCTGTAAGGTTTTAATCTTATAATCATGTGTGTGTGGAGGCCGATGGAAAGGTCCCAAGATGAGCATCCCACTATAGGAAAAGTTTTGTGTAACAGTAGAAGAGTTTAATGTTGTCCATGGCCTCTCCGTGGACCGTGTCAACCCCAAATTGGTGAAGTGGGAGCAGATTGAAGATGTGGAGTGGTTCAGTCTATTCAGAGAGACGAAGGATCGTAGAAAATATCACTTCAAATGCAGTAGCATTTGTAGCGACATGTACGACCAAGTACTTAGTTGCATATAGGGTGTACTAGAAGGCCCCCACCAACATGGAAATTAATTCGCTTATGCGAAGGGTTTTGTAAAACAATTCAGTCCAGTGGAAATTGCAAGTGGCTCAATCCTGCAAATCAATTGGGCCGAGTTTGTTGTCCAGCTTTTTCAAGACCTTCGAGAAAAAGGATACTACGATTTTCATGTTGAAAAGTGGAGGGTGCGTAATACCCACCCTTCAAGTTAAGAAACAAAGGAGGGATCCGTGGAAACGAAGGACGATTGCGCTGGCCAAGTAGCTCCGAATGTTGTTCCTACTGATAGGGCAACACCCCTCTCTATTAACAGCTCTCACAAAGTGACAACAAGCCTATCATATTTAGAGCTCTTTGATTTGCATAACATCATGAGTGCAAGTGACCATCTCAGAAATCGACTACAGGATGCTAAACAGTACCTCAAGAATGCGGGTCCGAAGCTTGAAGTTGCGAGGGTTCTAAAAGCAAGCCATGATATGGTTAGCCTTGTACTACTTGCTATGAGACAAAAGCTTCATGATGCTGAGAATGAATTGTGGTGTTTAGGCGTCACTAACAGTGTGGATACAAGGAGAGAAATAGAGCTCAAGGTAAAGATCGAGACACTGGATGGTTTGGGGTTTCCTCACAGTGAGGACACCCCCACTGCTGTTGATATTGACATAACTTGTCTTCGTGTAAGTGCCGATGGTTTTTGTGATTGAACCTTATGTTTTGAATATGTGCACAAATATCTTATGTACTTACCATGCCTCTGTTTTGATTGGTTTGTTGACTAATGTGGAGGTGTAGGAAGAAAAAGTGCATGCCTGCAATAGTCAATTGGAGGTGCTCATACAGATAAGTAGGATGATACAAGGCTCCTTCATCCCCACTACCCTATGCAAGATAGCTATGGAAACTTTTATAGAGTGTATAGGAGGGGTACATGATGGGACAACAAGCAACATGTGTATTGGTTGTGGTCTACCACTACAAGTACACAAAATCAATGCAATGGTCAAAATGCCATGTGAGCATACCTATCTAATCTGATTTGTTGATGCATTCTCCCTGGGGACCAAATGTAAAGCTTCCACCTGCCAGCAAAGGATACCAGCTGAATGGTGTGGCAAGGTCACAGGGCAAGGACCACTAACCACACAGAATTCTTGTAAGATAATGTTAAGGAACAGTTATCCAGCCTTGATTCCTACACTAGCCCTGTGTATGCTAGCTAGCATAGAAGGTATGCTAGCTAGCTTAGTGGGTATGGTGGCTAGCATATTGTGTATGGTAGTTGGAAAACCTAGTTATGCTAGTTAGCATACTATGAATGTAGCTAGCATACATTGTCATGGTGGTAAGCATACTTTGTATGCTAGTTAGAATACATGGTATGCTAATAAGCATACCTTCTATGTTAGTTAACAGACTATGCATGCTAACTAGCATAGAGAGTTTCCCAATTAGAAACAAAGTATGCTAATCAACATATTAAATATGCTAATTAGTGCACAGTGTGCTAACTAGCAAACAAGGTATGATAATTGGCATATTGAATATGCTAATTAGCATACTTTTTATGCTAATTAGAACACTCTGTATGATGGCTAGCATGCAAGTATGCTAATTAGAAAAAAGGTATGCTAATTAGCATGCATAAGCATACCTTTTTTTCTAGTTATCATACTTGCATGCTAGCCATCATACACAATGTTCTAATTAGCATAATAAATATGCTAATTAACATACCCTGTTTTCTAGTTAGCACACAGAGTGTGCTAACTAGAAAATAGGGTATGTTAATTAGCATATTTAATATGCTAAATGGCATACTTTTTATGCTAATTAGAACATTGTGTATGATGGCTAGCATGCAAGTATGATAACTAGAAAACAAGATATGATGTTAGTTAGCATACTTTCTTTGCCAGCTAGCATAATGTGTATGCTTGTTAGCGTACCTCTATGCTAGTTAGCATACATTCTGAGATAGCTAGCATAATGTGTATGCTAGTTAGCATAGCTCTTTGCTAGTTATTGTAATGTGTACTTTAGTTAGCATGCACAGTATGCTAACTAGAAAAATGGTATTCTAATTAGCAAATACGTAATGTTAATTAGCATAACTAATCTTCTAGTTAGCATACCATCTATGCTAGCATACATGGTATCCTAATTAGCATGCAATTATGTATGCTAATTAGCATACATTCTTTGCTAGCTAGCATACACACTATATTCACACTTTGTTATTAGCATATTTTGTATGCTAATTAGGATAATGATCATGGTGGCTAGCACACTTTGTATACTAGTTCGCATAGACAATATGAATGTCTATAGGATATAGATGCCTACCATACATGGAATTCTACTTGTCACGCTATGCATACAAGCAATCACAATGGTATCAATGAAAATCAATGGGTGAATGGAATACACAGGTATCAATGATGTAGGATGCGAACCTGACAAGACACATGTCAATCAAAGGATAGAAGAGAACCTCTGTAATGATGATCTGATGAGCTGGTGGATAGACAGCATGAAAGGGCAGATGTAATGCCACAGCATGTGACAACGCACGAGTATACTGCAGATGGTAAAGAAATAGATGATGATGATGAAGATTTATCATTATTACTCATCCCAAACCCAAGCCCCCCTACAGATGATCAAAGAAGCGTCTTAGAGGAAACGGTTAGGAGTGTGGGGGTGCTCAAGAGGAGGGTTTCAGGACTCACAGTGGGCTGACTGCGCAAGATGTCGATGATGGCAACCCCCTACAAGGTTTTGTAAAAAAAGTGAAATTAAAGAGAAAAGGTGTCGTGGAATGGATTCTAGAAGATCCTAGGGACAAGATATGTGATGCCCCTTGAGCACCCTAGATGACATAAACGAACATAGTAGAGGTGAAAAGAAAGCCATTCTCTCACGTGCTTGCAAGAAATGATGTTGAATTTGTTCCTGTTGTGTCCAAGTTATGTAGTGTTAGCAAGCTCCACAACATGTGGCATGTATCTCTCTGGATATTTATAATGGAGAAACTCTTTTCTATATTATTTTACTATGCAATGGTTCATTAGTTTTTACTTGGCCTTTATGATGTCTTTATTCGTCGATACCATTTTTGTGTCACAGGGCAAGATAAGTTGTAGTTAGTTGCCCTGCATGATTTGAATTATGGCATTGCATGCAAAACCATACAAAAGTGGCGTATTGCTAAGGCAAGACAACTACAAAAAGAAAAAGACAAGATTGAGAAGTGCCTTGCTAGCTATCTTAATCGCTTAACAAAAATTCTTGAGTACTTCAATTATGTTCATCCCTCGGGGAAAGTTATTTTTGCTGAGTGGTATGCACTGCCAGACCCAATATGCATGCCAAAGCCGTTGTCACACAAGGGGCGCGCTTTGGAAATTGCATGCTTGTTCAAGTTGTAGAGTCAATGCACGATGAAATTCCCCCTAAACATGCAAGTGAAATGATAAAGTACAATGTGAAAGATAGGAGGTATGTATTTTGTCGCGAAAAAAATCACAATTTCTTGAATTTGGTGCCTCTGATGTTTTCATGTGTATATATGGAGAACTAGCATGGCACCTAAAGTGAATGCAATATTAGAAACAATATTCAAAGAGTAGCGGGCTAAGCTTAGAGATGTTTTTTCTTAGAATTATTATAGTGGCCAGCCTTGGCTGATATATAATAAGCCTATATTCCTGAAGGATTTGAGATTGTTTTAAAAGAACCGAAACTTTGGGCCCCAAAACGGTCTAATTATTGACGATAGTATTTACAAAGTGCACCAGAATCCTGAAGGAAGCTGGCTTGCTACTCCTAAGATGGAGGACTAGACCAAAGAACAACGACAAAACTTCCTGATAGATACTTTGAGCAGCTGGGTGCTCCTATGGCTGCAATCAAAGGATCGTGCAGCATATACAACTGAAAATGCTGTCCCAGATTTGTTTTCACAAGAAGTGATCAAGAAGCTGGCATCAAAAATACAAAATCGCAATGAGGCCCAACGTACGAAAGCCTTGCATAGGAGACAAAGGAAGGCTGATGAAGAAGTTGAAAGACATAAGAGAGAGAGGCTACAAAGGGAAAAATTAGAGAAGAAGTAGCAAGAAGAAGAAGAAAGAGAGTTGCAAGAACCAAAAGCTCAGCAAGAAGAAGAAAGAGAGCAAGTTCCAAAAGCTCAACAAACAAAGAAGCAAACGGACACTGAGAAAAAGCGAGTGTACAAGCGTGCTAAACCACGATCTTATCCAGAGTAGGAGGCTCTCTGCAGTTTTGTAACATTATGAGGGAAATTTGTATATTTCCTTTCCAATGTTTGTAACTATTTCGACATTCACTTCAGATAGTAATGATCAGATCCTATGCTATTCTTTTTTTGAAGACAATACTATGTGTATTGTTGGCATTATTTTTTGTCTTGTAAACATTGAATTTGTATACATTCTTGTTGGAAATCAGCAAAGATATGCTAATTAGCATAATGTTTATGATAGTTAGCAGACTGTTTATGCAAACTAGAAAAAAATAGTATGCTAATTAGCATACCCACAGTATCTAATTATAATACATTTTAATTAGCATATAGTGCATTTTTATTTGTGCTAAATTTCACTCACAGCATACCGTAGTATGCTAATTAGCATATATAGTATATAGGAAGCTGCCATGTTTTCTCCTTGAAATGCGAAATGGTATGCTAATTAGCATACTGTCTATGCCAACTGGCGTAAGCAGTATGCTAATTAGCATACATGGTATGCTAATTAGAATTCCTTCAATTAGCATACTGTGGATTTTTGTTTTTGCTAGCTTCCACTCATAGCATAGTATGCTAATTAGCAACAATATATAGAAAGCTGCCATCCATTCTTGAAACCAGCATATAGTATGCTAATTAGCATACATGGTGGGATTATTAGCATACAGACTATATAGAGAGATGTTATCTCTTCTCCTTAAAACCAACAAAGGTATGCTAATTAGCATACTGTCTATGCCTACTGACATAGAGAATATGCTAATTAGCATACCTTCAATTGGCATATTGTACTTATTTTTTTGCGCTAATTTCCATTCAGTACAGTATGCTATTTAGAATACACAATATACAGAAACTTGCAATCCCTTCTCTTTGAGACCAACAAAACTATGCTAGTTAGCATACTGTTTATGCCAGTTAACTATACTAATTAGCATACTGTGCATTTTTGTTTGTTCTAACTTTCACACACAACATAGTATGCTAATTAGAACACACAATATACAAAAATTTGTCATCTTTTCTCCTTAAAAGCAACAAAGGTATGCTAATTAGCATACTGTTTATGTAAAAAATGGCATAAACAGAATGCTAATTAGAATACACATTGAAGTGAAAGTTGTCATATCTTCTCCTTGAAACCAGAAAAGGTATGCTAATTAGCATACATAGTATACAGAAATCTTCCATCACTTCTCCCCTAAACCAATGAGGATATTCTAACTAGCATACTTTTATGCGAGTTGGCATAAATAGTATGCTAATTAGCATTCCACTCACAACATAGTATATTAATCAGCATATACAGTACACAAAAAGATGCCATCTCTTCTCCTTGAAAACCAACAAAGTTATGCTAGTTAGCATATTGTTTATGCTAACTAGCATATATAAGTTTATGCTAATCAACATATATAAGTTTATGCTAATCAGCATAAATAGTATGCTAATTAGCATTAGCATACAAAGTATACAAGAAGCTGCCATCTCTTCTCCTTGAAAACCAAAAAAGGTATGCTAATTAGCACATTGTTTATGCTAACTAGCATAAACAATATGCCAATTAGCATACCATTTATGCTAACTAGCGTACCCACAGAACACAATTAGCATACCTTCTTATTATCATAATGTGCAAGCCACTGGCCTTCTTTGTACACATCTTTCCATACCCTGATGCCTTTCTTATAAGCTAGGCGTGCCTTCTTTTACAGTTTCCATTTATATTTGTGGGCTACCTGCCAAACCATATGGAGTCCCTGCTATAAAAAGTGTAAATTGTAAGACACCAAAGGAGACGGACATTGAGCTTGTTTGATCACCTCTCTAGAGTTCTACATTTTTTTTATGAGCTCAGATCCTCTAGGTTTAATGAGACAAGTTCTACAAATGATCTCTCTTAAAGTGAGACCCCTCTGTGATAGACACCTAATCCATGTATACACAAAGCACACAATAGACACAAGAGACAAAGGATACCCAAGTTTTTGATAAAACTACATTATCTTCGAGCAACAAGAAGTATATTGAAGATGCAGTGATTACAACTTAAAAGCTGAACGGCATGCTATTATAGATTGCTTCATAGCTTTTTGGGTTGAATGTGTACACTTGCCGTCTCCTTGGGATGTACTCCATGGGTATTTTGATACATCGTATCAGATGTGAAAGTACGTGGATGATGGGCTGCTTGTGTTCTAGCTTGAAGGTGTATGCATCCAATTTGTTGTAATACAGACCTTACACAGCATATGAGCCTCTATCAATTGCATTGCCCCACTCATCCAAGTACCCCTTCTCCACCTTCTCCTTTGCTGCAACACATTTGACCAGGTAGAAATCCACATCCTCGACGTTGTTTGAAGCATCTGGATTTACAACAAATGTGTCGCCAGCACATAGAGCGCTACTCAACACATCATGATGACCTTTGTATTAAGAGCTCAAAATTTCCATAAGGATGTTTAATCCCTTTTAGCCTACATACTGGAACTCGCACGGTATGGGGTCACGTCCTATCATCGACCACTGTTCACAACATACAAAGAAAATGTTATGTTAAAATTTAAGGTTACAAATACCGAAAATTACTAAACCTAGAGAGAAATGCAATAACCCTTACAAAGTCGGCCTCAAATAATGCCCATTCACTGCTTACCTCTACTCGCGCTCTGGAAGCCTCCCTTGTTGCCTCTACTTGTTGGGATTCTCTTGTGCTTCTTGCTTTGCAATCTTCTAATCTTATTTAGTCAGCTAAAATGACCTACTCCACCCATGATTTATTGGTTTTTGCACTTTGGAGCGCTTGTGCTTGCAATACTTGTGCATTCACATGCTCATTAAGTCTTCATTGAAGCACTCTTCCCAATTTGCCATGGGAAACGCATCATGAAGCATATCGACACCTTATATCTTTCAATTCTTTGGGCACTTAAATCCAGGTATTTAATATGTAGTGCAAAAAAGACCTGAGAGCATAGGCTGTGCATGTGTGAAATCACCTTCTTGCCATCCTCATCCAAGATCAAGTTTTTGATGACATCGATTGAGTATGGTAAGCCTTTTTGCCTATTGCGGTTGAACCTAGGTGTCACTATAGGCATCTTGACAGGGGTCTCAATTAGGGTCATGGCTACAAGTGTCTCCATGGGATTCCGAAGTGAGGAGTGTCGAGTGGGGAGAGTCCCAAAGGCATAGATAATGGTGAGCAGCCGGAAGTGCTCAATAGTCACGCAAAAGTCAAAGTAGAGGGTGACGTTGTGGCTGGTATGGGGGTGGGCAAAGAAGGAGGAGGTAAGGAGCCTTAACAACTACAAGCTGGTGTGGAAGAGTCAGTGGTGCCTCCTTCGCAGTAGCCATCACCTCCACCACTAGAGCATCAATGCCTAGAGGAGTGTGTAGTTTGTCTTGTTGACATCGAGCTCTCGAAGCGTGCTGATCACTTTGA
The DNA here is from genome assembly GCF_014529385.1 of Adiantum capillus-veneris. Lineage (NCBI taxonomy): Eukaryota > Viridiplantae > Streptophyta > Polypodiopsida > Polypodiales > Pteridaceae > Adiantum > Adiantum capillus-veneris. The sequence goes on along the minus strand of NC_140939.1, from coordinate 28,106,826 downwards.
ATTAGACAAATACTCTAAAGGACCGGAATGACACACCTATGAGCCATCGTCATGGTGGATGTCATACCACTCCTTCTCTTGAGGTCTAAGGAAGTGTAGAATCCATTTTGATCCCTACCTACAAACACATTTGAAGTTAAAACATGTTAATCATAACAATTTGATTCAAAATTTGAAGTTAAAACATGTTAATGATAATAATTTGAATCAAAATTTTAAGTTAAAACATGTTAACAATAACAATTATAAAACATGCTAATGTTAATGCAGAAGAAAATCCAAAACCGGTTATAATTCGATTCACAATTTAAGTTTCACAAATTTAGTACAAAGATAAGAGGGGGCAAAAGTGCTCAAATACAATGTCTATGACAAAAGGGAGCAAAATTTCTCAGATAAAATGTCTGACTTTAAGAGGTCTCTCTTGTTAAGTATGGAGCCTGATTTACCCTTGTAATTTTCTGTGATAAAAGTGCACATTTGTAAGGCCCCCATTATGAGGAGAAGCCATCGTGCGTGAAGGAAAATCACTCACCTGAAACCAAAATTTTCACGGACAAGAATCAGGGGCAACTTTGGAGGCCTCGGGGGCGGAGGCCCCCGAGACTTTTTTTTTCGTTGGAATATTCCTTTCGCCGGAATATTATGGCAGGACGGTGGCCGAAAAGTGGTCGGAAAACAACCGGTCGGTTGGCCGGTGGCCAGTGTTCGGAAGTCAATGGATGGTGGCTGAATTCAATAGCCGGTGGCCGAATTCAAAAGCGGACTTGTCTTCTCTAGGGAGGCCACACATGGGCGGATTGGAGGGTCCGATTTGGACTTATTCGCACAAGGGCGGCTACACATGGCTGTCTCTCATAAGAGAGGGCAGCCCTTTTGGCCTATAAAAGGAGGCCATTTCTACACACATTTCATAGTGTGAAGTTGATGCAACAAGGTGAGTGTGAGGTGGTGAGAGTGAAGCAAGGCGGGAGCTCTATCAAGGGTTTAATCCCTTTGTAAACTACTTCTTCTTTTGAAGTGCTAAAGCCATTGAGTGGCTGCTTTCCCGTGGACGTAGCCCACATTGGGTGAACCACGTATATCGTGTGTACTCTCTCTCTCTCTCTATACTCTATAATCTCTTGTGTGTGAAATCTACCTCTCTCCATTAAGTAATCTACTCAAAAATCTATTTAGCTACGTCTTATTTTCTAACAACTGGTATCAGAGCAAGGTTTGCTCGTAGCTAAACTATCTCAAGGAAAGGATTCCTTGAATTGAGTGGGAGTTATGGCGGAGGAAGGGAAGCTCAAGATTGAGAAGTTCAACGGAAAAAACTACCAACATTGGAAGATGCAGATTGAAGACTATCTCTACCAGAAGGACCTCTATTTGCCACTAGGCGGTCTTGCGAAGAAGCCCGCAACAATGGCAGATGAAGCATGGATTGTTCTTGATCGAAAGGCACTGGGAACAATCCGGTTAAGCTTGGCGTCAACGGTGGCCTTCAATGTTTTGGAGATGAAGACCACGGAGGACTTGATGAAGTCACTTGACAACTTCTACGAGAAACAATCGGCATCCAATAAGGTATTTCTTATGAAGCGCTTGTTCACTCTAAAGATGGCAGAGAATGGTTCAGTTGCAGAACACTTAAATGACTTTAACACAAACATAAGTCAACTTTGATCAGTGAAAATCAATTTCGATGACGAAGTGTGAGCTCTCCTTATACTATCATCTCTACCGGATAGTTGGGACAGCCTTGTGATGACTGTAAGTAATTCTATCTCGGGCACAAGTACTCTTAAGTTTGATGATGTTGTGGATGTTCTCCTAAGCGAGGAAATGCGAAGGAGAAGCACAGGAGAATCATTAAGTGCTGCACTATCAGTGGAAACAAGAGGAAGGCCTAAGGAAAGGTTCAAAAACCAAAAGGGTCGTGATCGCTCAAGGCGGAGCAAGTCACACACAAAGTCAGTTCTTGAATGTTGGAACTGCGGCAAGAAGGGCCACATCAAGAAGGATTGCTGGTCCAAGAAGAAGAAGGAGACACTGTGTCAAGACAACAAGCCAACATCGGAGGCCAATGTGGCAGGTAAAGTAGAGCAAGATGCTCTAATTCTCTCATTAGACAATGTGTCTAATTCCTGGATAGTAGATTCCAGGGCTTCATTCCATGCGACACCACACAAGCAACATTTCCAAGACTACACCAAAGGTAATTTTGGGTATGTGTACTTGGGAGATGATGAAGCTTGTGAGATTGTCGACAAAGGTACAGTTTCTGTCAAAACTGCTAACGGAAATGAATGGAAGCTTAAAGATGTTAGGCATGTTCCTTCTCTTCACAAAACTTTTATCTCTACAAGACAATTGGACGATGAAGGTCACAACATTGCATTCGGAAACAAACGGTGGAAGATCTCAAAGGGATCTTTGGTGGTTGCCAAGGGAGAAAAAGTCGGTACACTTTACTTGTGTACTGTTAGCACGCAACCTTCAGCTTGTGCAGCAACTACAGAAGTTGACAGTGCGATGTGGCACTACCGACTTGGGCATATGAGTGCCAAAGGAATGCAAATCCTTCAAACAAAGAAGCTTCTACCAGGTTTGAAAGAAGTGGACTTAGAGTTCTGTGAAGATTGTGTTTATGGTAAACAAAAGAGGGTTAAATTTCAAAAATCTAGAAATGAAAGAAAAAATAAAAAACTTGAGTTGGTTCACTCTGATGTTTGGGGTCCTGCAAGTACACCATCACTTGGTGGCTCATTGTACTATGTAACATTCATAGACGATGCGACTAGAAAAACATGGGTTTATGTCATGAAGAATAAATCCGATGTATTTTCCATATTTCAAAGGTGGAAAGCCTTTGTGGAGAATGAAACAGGTACCAAGGTTAAATGCCTCAGATATGACAATGGAGGCGAATATTGCAACCAAGCTTTTGAAAGCTTTTGTGCTAGCAATGGCATTCGGAGGCAAAGGACAACCCCAAGGACACCTCAACAAAATGGAATTTTGGAAAGGATGAATAGGACAATCATGGAGCGAGTACGAAGCATGCGACTACATGCAGGCCTACCGCTTGAGCTTTGGGCGGAAGCTGTAAGTACGTCTGTGTACTTAATCAATCGGTCACATTCAACGACATTGGATGGGGGAGTTCCATAAGAGGCATGGACAGGTAAACCGGTGAATTATGAATTTCTCAAAGTGTTTGGGTGTGAGGCTTTCATGCACATAGATAGAAGCCTAAGATCAAAGCTAAATGCAAAGTCCAAAAAGTGTTTCTTCATTGGCTATGGAGAAGGAGACTTTGGGTATCGCCTATGGAATCCTAAAGATGGTAAAATCTTAAGGAGTAGGGATGTAATTTTTAACGAACAAAATATGTACAAAGATTACTTGGAAAGAAAACAAACAAAAGAAACAGGTGATGAGTACATGGAGCTTGAGGACGGTGAAGACTCAAGGACTGCAAACGGTGACAATGTGCAACAACGTCAACCAAATGAGGAGCCTCAACCTATTCCCCGAAGATCTACAAGAGCAAGTAGACCTCGAGAAAGGTTTGTTCCTTCCTTCAACCATCTCTTGATCTCAGATTCTCGAGATCCAGAATCATACGAAGAAGATATGCAACATGAATCCAAAGAAGAATGGACGAAGAGCATGCAAGTGGAGATGGACTCACTACATCGCAACCAAACATGGGAGTTGGTTGAGTTGCCTAAAGGTAAGCGGGCACTTCAAAACAAATGGGTGTACAAGCTGAAGGAAGAAGAAGGTGGGAAGAAAAGGTACAAGTCTAGGCTTGTGGTGAAAGGTTTTTCTCAAAAGAAAGGTATTGACTTCAATGATTTATTTTCTCCTGTTGTAAAAATGAACTCAATTAGGCTTGTCTTAAGACTTGTGGCTGCTCATGATCTAAATCTCGAGCAAATGGATGTAAATACGGCATTCCCTCACGGTGACTTAGAGGAGGAAATCTACATGCTTCAACCAAAGGGGTATGAAGTAAAAGGTAAGGAGAAAATGGGTTGCAGATTAAAGAAGAGCTTGTATGGTTTAAAGCAAGCATCAAGACAATGGTACTTGAAGTTTGATCGATGGATGTTGGATCATGGATTCACAAGATGCAACTCGGATCACTGCATCTACACGAAGAATTTGGGAGATGGGAAATTTATCATCCTAATGTTGTATGTTGATGACATGTTGATTGCAAGTGCTAACATGCAAGAAATCAAAGACCTAAAAGAGGAGCTGTCCAAATCTTTTTCAATGAAAGATTTAGGTGCTGCAAAGAGGATACTTGGTATGAAAATATCAAGGGACAGGACGAAGAAGACAATAAAGCTATCTCAAGAAGATTACATCAAGAAGGTACTAGAAAGGTTTGCAATGCAAAATGCAAAACCAATTTCTACACCTTTGGCTGGTCATTTTAAACTAACGAAGGATATGTGTCCAAAGACACAAGAGGAGATAGCCTATATGTCTAAAGTTCCATATGCTACAGCGGTAGGTTCTCTAATGTATGCTATGGTCTGGACAAGGCGAGACATTGCACATGCAGTGGGAGTTGTGAGTAGGTTCATGGACAACCCAGGTAAAGAGCATTGGAAAGCTGTGAAGTGGATACTTAGGTATCTAAAAGGGACAACAACAAATGCTTTGTATTTTGGAGGAACTGATATTTTTCTAGAAGGGTATGCTGATGCAGATATGGCAGGTGACAAAGATACTCGAAGGAGCACTACTGGATATGTGTTCACGGTTGGAGGCACAGCAGTAAGCTGGGCTTCAAAGCTACAAAAAGTGGTTTCACTTTCTACCACGGAAGCAGAGTATGTAGCAATGACGGAGGCAAGCAAAGAAATTATGTGGCTTCACAGATTCTTAGAAGAGCTTGGATTCAAACAAGACAATTGTGTCTTGTACAGTGATAGCCAAAGCGCTATCCATCTTGCGAAGAACTCAGCCTTTCATTCAAGGACAAAGCACATTGAGGTGAGATATCACTTCATACGCACTCTTTTGGAAGAGGGACAACTAAAGCTAGGAAAGGTGCATACAAGTGAAAATCGTGCAGACATGTTTACAAAGGTGGTCAACAAGGAGAAGTTGAGCTTTTTCTCATCTTCAATCGGCATTCAAGGATAAGAAACTAGAATGGAAAGCAGTCACAGGTTTGGTTTGGAGATCAGTCTCCACGTGGGAGATTGTTAAGTATGGAGCTTGATTTACCCTTGTAATTTTCTGTGATAAAAGTGCACATTTGTAAGGCCCCCATTATGAGGAGAAGCCATTCTGCGTGAAGGAAAATCACTCACCGGAAACCAAAATTTTCATGGACAAGAATCACGGGCAACTTTAGAGGCCTTGGGGGCGGAGGCCCCCGAGACTTTTTTTTTCGTCGGAATATTATGGCAGGACGGCGGCCGAAAAGTGGTCGGAAAACAACCGATCGGTTGGCCGGTGGCCGGTAGTCAATGGCTGATGGCCGGTGGTCGGAAGTCAATGGCCGGTGGCCGGTGGACGAATTCAAAAGCGGACTTGTCTTCTCAAGGGCGGCCACACATGGGCGGATTGGAGGGTCCGATTTGGACTTATTCGCACAAGGGCGGCTACACATAGCTGTCTCTCATAAGAGAGGGCAGCCCTTTTGGCCTATAAAAGGAGGCCATTTCTACACACATTTCATAGTGTGAAGTTGATGCAACAAGGTGAGTGTGAGGTGGTGAGAGTGAAGCAAGGCGGGAGCTCTATCAAGGGTTTAATCCCTTTGTAAACTACTTCTTCTTTTGAAGTGCTAAAGCCATTGAGTGGCTGCTTTCCCGTGGACATAGCCCACATTGGGTGAACCATGTATATCGTGTGTACTCTCTCTCTCTCTCTACTCTATAATCTCTTGTGTGTGAAATCTATCTCTCTCCATTAAGTAATCTACTCAAAAATCTATTTAGCTACGTCTTATTTTCTAACATCTCTCTCATCCCTGCATAACTCAGCATAATTCCCTATGTCTATATAGAGTTCTCTGTCTAAGAAAATGTCATATGTTTCATCTAGGAGGTCCTCTGCATGTATCCCTCTTTGAGAAGCAGTTTCGTACTCGTCTGGTTTCACATCCATGGCTTCTTTTTTTTTTTCCTCTCTGGTCTCCTTCACGGATGCCAAGGTGATTGGAAAATTGTAGCTCTCATACACGTGTGCAATACTTGTGGCTACCTCTATAACATACCACCAGAAGAATATCACCTACAAGAGAAATGTATCTTACATGAGTGCTCAAGGCACACAAGTCCTCTAAAGTTGGATGAGGCAAAATTTACCGACATACTTGTCCACAATGCTCCAGTAATACGAAAGTGTCTCGGAGGTTGGTCCACTTTTTGGTTGAATCCACCTAAAGGAAACCCAATTCTCCTCTACACATAGTAACATTGTGGTCCTCCATGTTTATCTTCAACCATTGTATGTTGAACAAGTCCACAAAACTCCTCTGTAATCTACCCTCAAAATTTCATGTAGCGTGCGAAAGTAAGTGAGTTCCACCGCCACAAGATCTACATTGGTGGAGGACTATCATCGACTTGATTTTTTGAATTTTTCCATGACTCCATAATCTTGTGGCCATTAATACAAAACATATTCCATGGGTCTGCATACCTTGGGGCTACATCCTTGTGAGTACTCCCACTCCTCCTCAATTACCTGTTTGTTGCGTTGTTGTGCTCTTTTCAAGGCATTGTGCAACCATATTAAGTGCATGATTGTTGGTAGGCTCTCAAGACCCTCCAGATAATGCACCAGTGGTCGTCTTCCCCGTCTTAACTCAATTCGTGCCCTTTTTCTCTCTTGCTTTGCATCCTTGTACTATGAAATCCACTTTTGCATCATTGGGTTGTGAAGCATGAAAAATAGATTGATCTTAGTTTCTTCATCCTTCATCATGTTATTTTCCACACCGAGATTGCCAATCGCAATCCCAAAAATGCAGTCATCATCAATGGTGCACCAAAGCATATCTCCTGCATGATCAGCTTTGGAGAGCCACTCTCCAATGTAGACAAGGGACTTTGAAACCAGCCAACCCTCTGCCCTACTCCCCTCTGGACGTGCCTTCTGATGCACATGTACCTTGAGCGTTTTCATGAAACGTTCTAAAAAGACCATCCACTTAGTATGCGCTCTGCCCACTATTTCCACCTTGTCAACTACGTGAATGAGAAGATGCACTTGAATGGTCAACATGGTAGTAGGAAAGTGTTCCTTGAGCATGCAAACAACCTCTACATTTTTTTGTTTGGTGGATGGTATAGAAATTGCATTGATCTCCTTCTGGGAGATCCATTGCACCAATTTTGCAAGTTTGTAGATTTTTTGGCAGACACTCGGAGATAAACAACCCTCAATCGCCATTGGCAAGATAAAATGCAAACAAATTTAGCATAGGGATCAAAGTCCACACATGGATAATACTATGCATATCCTACTATGATCTATTTCACTTCAAACATACCTGACACATTTTATGCCAGTCATGTGACTTCAAACTAGTAAGCTTTCCTTCCTTTGTGAATGATGTCGAGAGTGAGTGTATTACACCTATGGACATACGCATGGATCAAATGATCCCCTTCACTTTGCGTTCTTGATGTCCTGTCAAGGTCCGTGGTGATTTAGGCAACTTTATCAATCTTTTGTTTGTTATCTGCATCTAGTATCGCTCTATATGACCAACATCTTTTTCACAATGCTTCGGAAGTACAAATGTATCCCACACATTTGTCCACACCTGCCTAGATCTCACTTGAATCACTCCACTCTTATCTTTGCACACAAAATGCATTAGGGTTGTTGGTAATAACTCTAAACCACTTGACATAAAAGATAAAAATATCAAACCTCCTAAAGCTAATCTTCAAGATGTTTTGAATGTAACCAAAGTATTCAAGATGGCTAGTCTCTATGTTCCCATCCCTGGCACTAATCCTACTTTCTTGGACAAAGCTTTTCCTAACACCATTGTGGAAGATGACCCTTTGTTCGTCTATCCGTTGCACTCTAAAGTGTCTCCCATGCAACCACAAAGCTCCATTGTTGTGATACTGCAGCCACAAAATTGAAACACACTTAAAGCTACTAAAGTTATGTGATCATGTGGAGATGCAAAAGGAAGTTGTGAAAATATTTACATGCCAATCACAACCCCTTGACATCTCCCCTTACTCTTCAGTAATCAACACTCTCTTCCTCTTTACCCCTTGGCATGATTGGGATACAATATATTTACCTAATGATCTCTGTGAGACGGAGGCGTCTGACCACCCATGGATAGACTATAAATTAAGCATTGTTGTAGCCGCACAGAGAACTAAGATTATTGCACCATTGTAAAGCGGTATACGTTGTCGTGCTGTAACACGTACATAGTGGGAATGCATGCTACAAGATCTATCTTGTAACTTTTTAGATACATAATTATCTTTCCTATAATGTACATATGCATATTTAAGTATAATAATAAGACTTCTATCTCATCCTATTATTTTTCTCAAGGGTAACCTATCCTTACTTTACCATCAGAAAATACTATGGGAAAAGCTCAATAGCTCCGCCTCTTTAACTTGGGGCAAAATGTGAGGTCCCTACCCCTTGTCAAGAGGAGTGGAGTACCTTTGATAGGTCTCCAATCCTGATAAGGAAAAACCAACGGACATTGCTTTAGCTACTACGTAGCCACGGGCATGAACCGTTAGTGAAGGATTGGTCCTATCTTGCTATGGCGGAGCGTGACCACCATAACCCTGTCTAAAAACTATCTATAATCAATTATACCTAAAAGTATAAATCTTAGAGTGACCAACCTGTGCGCTTTTTTCTCCATGTTTCAGAAGTACAGCCGCCAAGGTTTGTCTCTTTTAAGATTTATGACTAAAAAAAAAAATTCTAGCGTTGGAAAGTTACCCGACTCATCGGGTCCACCCGTCCATAGAATGATACCGTCGGGGTATCATTCTCCCACTTTCCACACCACACTCACCCTTCTTTTGTTATCTAATTACAACCACACTGTTTAAACATACATGTTCCTTTACTTTATTTATGATACTGGTTCGTTAAAACAGCCCTTCAAACAATATTACAAACAATAGTGAAACAAGAAGTCGTCCAATTTTAAACCAACAACCCTTGGATTAGGTTCACTCAAGAATCTCTACTGGCGCTATTATGTCCGATCGGTGTATACATTATTCATAAAAACCCTTTTCCTCATGAGTGTCCCATACCGCTCGACAAGTACTCGTTGTTCTAATCTGGACGTACTCCCGTCACAGCAACAACGGTGCCAATCTGGGCGTCATCCTCACGCCACGGCAAAACAAAATTGTAGTATCCAACTGGGCTAATCTGGGTGTACTCCCACCACAGCATCAGTGGTGCCATCCTGGGCATCATCTCACGCCTCGGCAACTGCCACATAATACTAGCGCTAATAAGTAGAGAGACTTGAGAGAAACCCTACCGAAGGTTTTGGACAAACATTCTTTCCTATAGCAACCGGTTTAACCAGACAATCTTTCCTACTTGTCAAACATATGACGAGTTTCTTGGGGTTAAGCCCCGTGGTTTCGGTCCGTGTTTTCTTTTCATAAGGTAAATAATATATTCCTATGGTCTCGCATATGCAATGATGCATAACTTGAAACTGCAATACTAACCTGTACCATAGCTCCGATTAGTTGGATTGGTGGAGACATAGCATGTTCCGCAGGAGTTCCACCGTTACTTGTACCGGCTTCATGATCATTAGCGCCTTGTGTTCGAGCACGCTTTGGAGCCATTTTTTTGTACTACACTTATGTTATACACTTAGAACTTTAAATTGGTCAATTTCCCTAGTAATCTCCTTGTTTTCAAAGAGAATCTATAATTTAAACCCTCGCCAACTGGAATTCACACTTAGTGTTGTTGTTTTACATATAATTTCTATACATCAAATATTTGCTAATCTTAATTAATAAAAAATTAAGTGTGTAAATTACGAGTAAAAGTTTAGGAATGCATTACTTTTATGCATGACATTTCTAATCCAATTCTAACTTCAATTCTATACTTCAACTAAATCAATTTTTAGTATTATTCAAAATTCTATTAACCTAATTGACAATAACATTGGTGAATGAGAATTTCATCATGTATAATAAGAATATGATGAGTTCTCTTATGTATTAACTTTCAATTAACAATATATAAGTTAATAGTGAAGATGTACTAACTAGAGAGAGTAGGTATACTTAGAGAGATTAGAGTAAGAGAAAACATACACACACATCTTTTCTAAAGTTAATTGAATCTTACTAATCTATTAGAGAGATTAGAGTAAAAGATAACACACACACACACACACACATATCCTTCTTAAAGCTAATTGAATCTTACTAATCTATTAGAAAATTAGAGTAATAGATAGCACACACACACACACACATAACTAATTGAATCTTACTAATCTATTAGAGAGATTAGAGTAAGAGATAGCACACATACACACATATCCTTCTTAAAACTAATTGAATCTTACTAATCTATTAGAGAGATTAGAGTAAAAGATAGCACACACACACACATAACTAATTGAATCTTACTAATCTACTAGAGATTAGAGTAATAGATAGTACACACACACACATAACTAATTGAATCTTACTAATCTATTAGAGAGATTAGAGTAAGAGATAGCACACATACACACGTATCCTTCTTAAAACTAATTGAATGCTCAATTAATACACACCTTATTAGTCCACTAGAGTTTTTGCTCTCTTAGTGGTTTGTGGATGCTTTCTCTCTAAGAGAAGTGGTAGCACTTCGTGAGCGCTATAGAGGCAATCTCTATCTCTAAAGTGTGAGCATGGATGCTCTATTTATAGCAGAAAGAAAAATGTCCAACTTATTTTTTCAAAAAAAATAATATTTTTTTAATTTTTTTTAAATAAAAAAATATTTTTTTTTTCCAATAATCATATCCGCGTTTTTGGTACCCTTGTGGTACCCATGAGCTTGACCACTTTATCATTATCATCAAAAGATAAGGCCACACAAGGCCCCCCTCATTAAGATTAGTCAAGAGTAGCCTCTCCTTTTTCATGTGACAATGTGTCCCACTTTGTCCCCTCCTATGTGATCCATGTGCTTTCATTTGTCATCCCTATGTATTCTTTTGTCTTTATAATTATTTTATTTATTTCCTTAATGATAATTTACTTTACATTTTTTAGTTAAACTTTACAGTCTTACATTAACTTTACAGTAGTAAAAGAAAATTCTACAATCAGTAAATAAGTCTTGCAATAAGTTAGTTAGTGATTCATATAGCTAAACATGTCAGAATTTTGTAGCGTAAATTTTAATTTCTAGGTTTTCTCAACCTACGATTCATAATTTGAACTCGAATATCTTAATTAAGGAGTGATGGTTAAAAAAAATACAAATGCGTAATAGAACTTGTGTGCAATTTGAAAGTAGAGACCTTACAATCTCTCCAACTTAGAATTTGAGATGCCCTCATCTCAAGAACAGTGAAGGGTAATCCTTAAGAAGGGATGTCTCATCTTCCCAAGTAGCATCTTCTATAGGGAAATCCTTTCATAAGATAAGATGCTCTTTGATGGATCTATTCCTAAGCTTTCTCTCTCGAGTTTCTAGGATAGTATCAGGTTGGAGTTGTAGAACATCTTGAGCAGGTAAAATGATTTGCTCATCATCAAGGACATGGTGAGGGTTATATACATAAGGTTTTAACAGACTTACATGAAATACATCATGCACTTTGAGATGAGAAGGGAGTTTTAGTATATAAGCTTGATCACTTACAACCTTGATTATTTCGTAAGGTCCACAATATCAGTAGCTAAGCTTCTTATACCTTCCGAGAGACAGATTGCTCTTTTTGGGCTTTACTCGTAAGAAAAATTTGTCACCTTCTTTGAAAATCCGATCAGATCTTTTTAAGTCGGCGTACTTCTTTTGTCGATCTTGAGCCGCTTGAATATCCCTTCGAATAGCTTTGATTTGAGCTTCCATTTCTTCAAGCATTTTCTTTGAGGCTTCTACCCTTATAGTGGGGTCAGAAAAGTTAAGAGGTGATAAACATTCTTGACCATAAAGAGCATTAAAAGGTGTCATTCCAATACTGCTATGAGTAGAGGAATTGTTTGCATACTCTACCAAGGGTAGGTATTGAATCCACTTGCGAGGTTCTCTATTGCAGTAGGCTCTGAGGATGTCTTCAATTACTTGATTAACTCTTTCAGTTTGGCCATCAGTTTGAGGATGATAAGCAGTACTAAAACATAACTGGGTTCCAATAGCTTGAAACAATGATACCCAAAACTTTGAAGTAAACTTGGCATCACGATCGCTAACAATGCTCTTGGGTAAACCATGAATTCTGAAAACCTCCTTCACAAACAGACGAGCAATATCTGAAGCTGTAAAGGTTGTCTTGATTGGGATTAAGTGAGCCACTTTAGTAAGCAAGTCGACTATGACCATGATTGAATCATAGCCAGCTTGGACAGAAGGAAACCCGGTGATAAAGTCCATGCTAATACATTCCCATTTCATTTGGGGAATATCTAAAGGATGTAATTTACCTGGCATCTTTAGTCTCTCTGCCTTAATCCTTTGACAAGACAAACACTGCTTGACATAGCGAAGGACATCACCCTTCATACCTTGCCAATAGTAACTTCTGCGAATTGCATTGATGGTTTTGGCATAACCTGGATGTCCTGAAGTTGGGCCATCATGTGCTTCATATAGGATAGCATTCCTTAGGGTAGAATCCTTAGGTATGCATAGTCGATTCCTATAGTAAATTTTCCCATCTTCTAAGGAGTAATGTAGAGGTTTAGGCTGATTTGATGATACCCTCTCTTCACGTAGGATACTAACAAGCATCTGGTAATCTGTATCTCTGACAGCAGCATCCAAGACCTTGTCTAGAATAGGGTTGTTAGCCATGGAAATTGCCCCCAGAAAAGCTTTACGGCTTAGGGCATCTGCCACAACATTATCCTTACTTGGTCTAAATTTATTATCAAAATCATATTCGTGCATGAGTTCTATCCATCTCCTCTGTCTCATGTTAAGGTTAGGTTGGGTAAAAATCCACTTAAGGCTCTTGTGATCTGTTACCAATTCGAATTTGCGTCCCAATAGATAATGTCTCCATAGCTTGAGAGAATGAATAACTGCTAGCAATTCTAAATCATGTGTAGCATAATTCACTTCATGAATCCTAAGCTTCCGAGAAGTATAAGCTACATGCCTTCCTTCTTGAGTAAGGACTCCTCCTAATGCAAGGTTACTAGCATCTGTGATCACCTCGAATTCTTGGGTGAAGTCTGGAAGTTTTAAGAGAGGTTCTCAAGCAAGATACTCCTTAAGCTATTTAAAGCAAGATTCATGTTTTTCTTCCCAAAGTATCGTTGCTCCTTTCTTTAGCAAGTCGGTTAGTGGTGCAGCTTTAAAAGCATAGTCCTTTACAAAGATCCTGTACCACCCTGTGATACCTAAGAACCCTCTGACTTCGGTTTGTGAAGTGGTTTGAGGCCATTCCACAATATCTTTGACTTTGTTAGGGTCAACAGAGACTCCTTCAGGTGAAATGATAAACCCTAAGTAACAGACCTTAGGGGTAAACAAGGTACATTTGCTTTTCTTTTCATACAGCTTATTTCGGCGTAAAATCTCTAACACTTTCCTAACATGTCCTTCATGCTCTTCCTCTGATTTGGAATAAATTAAGATATCTTCAAAGAATACTAGGACAAATTCGTCCAAGAATTCTCTAAAGATATCAGGCATCAGACGATTGAAAGTTGCAGGAGCATTCGTAAGTCCGAAAGCCATCACTGTAAATTCGTAATGACCATAACGAGTGTTGAAAGCTGTTTTGGAGATATCAGCCTCCTGGATTCGAATTTGATGATAGCCAGATCAAAGATCGATCTTTGTGAATATTTTGGCTCCATGTAATCTGTCCAGCATATCATCAATACGAGGAATTGGATATTTATTCTTGATGGTAACCTGATTTAAGCCCCTATAATCTATGAAAAGTCGAAGAGAGCCATCCTTTTTCTTCTGGAAGAGAACAGGTGCACCCCATGGAGATGTACTATGTCGGATAAACCCTTGCTCAATCAACTCCTTGAGTTGCTCCTTGAGTTCTATAGCCTCTGGAAGTGACATCTTGTACGGCGCTCTTGAGACTGGTTCACTACCTGGGAAAATTTTGATTTCATGGTCTACCTCCCTAGGTGGTGGTAGTTCAGAAAGTTCAGCAGGGAAAACATCCAAAAATTCTTCTAGCCACATTGGTTCAGGGTTGGAAGAAGATTTTTCTACTTTGTTTAGCTTGACTACAAAAATTTGTTGACCCTTGCGTAACCCTTTCAAAAGACGATTAGCTTTGACCAAGTAAGCATTTGGTCGTCCATTCTGGCCTTGAATAGTGACTTCTTGACCTTGGTTGTCCACATTCCAAGAATTCCGTCATAGATTCCTATGGGTAAGGTTCGAAAAGTAGCAGAAGTAGAGTATTCTCCCAACTTGAAATCTATTTTTCCCACAGTGTACTGAGATAACACCTCCTTTCCATTGGCTAATTCAACTCTCATCTTTATTGCAGGGTGTTGATTAAGTCCTGACCTCCTTAAACATTTAGGTGACAAGAAAGAATGAGTACTACCACAATCAATAAGAAGCTCAAATTTTTCACCTTGGTGATTTGCAGGTGTTTGAATGACAGCATATTGTTGTCTTGCTCTTGGGTTATCAATTGCAACATGTAGAGTTGCTCTTTCCTCTTGTTCTTCTCCCAATGTTGGTTCTCCTATGATAGCATTGACTCTGGCAGCCATTTCGCGCCCTCGACCTCGTCCTCCATTTCTTCCTCCATGATTTATTATTTGGCCTCGTCCTCTAGCTCGATTAGGTGTATTTGTTGCGGAGACTCGCGTAGGACATACATTCCTGAAATGTCCTAGCTCGTTGCATTCATAGCATCTAAGATCTGCATTTTGAGCTCCATTTGCTGAAGCTGCAACTATTGGATGAGTTTGGTGAACTGGGTGAACTTGCCTTTGGTTCCACATCATAGACCGTCCTCTCCTTCCAGCATTCCTTAAATTTCCATTTCGTACCCTTTGAGAGTTTGACATCTCTTTAGCTAAGGGTTTAGCTCTTAAAAGAGCATCTTGCAAATTTACAGGCCTCATGGCTTCTAGACGAGTATTTAGAGGAGAATTTAGCCCTTGGCAAAAACGGGCTACTTGTTGATCTGCGGTCATTAGCGGAGCATAGCGCCTAAGAGTTACAAATTTGGAGTAGTATTCTTCCACTGTAAGATGAAACTGACGTAAGTTGAAGAATTCATTCATCTTAAGGGATTCATGTGCAGGTGGAAGATAACGTCCTTTGACAGCATACTTAATGCCTTCCCAAGTTTGAGTGTTTTGAGCTACTTGATTATCTTTGCAGTGTTGTTTCCACCAAAGCTTGGCATCCCCCGTGATACGAAACATAGCCAACATTGCCTGGTTATCGGGAGTAGTACCAGCAGCAACAAAATAATTCTCCATCTCTTCGAGCCACACTTCAGCATCGCGCTCAACTAGGGCTCCTTCCCCTTTGAAAGAGGGAAGTTTAGCTTGCTTGAGAAGTAGCTTTTTCTCTTGAAGAGATGTGTACACTGCACTCTGTGCAATATAGATTAAGTGAAACTTTATTGGATACTCTAACTTTAATCCACTTTAAGGAAAGACTTGATCAGACAATAATACAAACAAAAGATAATATTAATCCAAACTTTATTTATACACATATTATTTGCTACCAAGGTTGGTAGTCTTTAGGTACAATGATTGTAATGTCTCTATATTTTGAGTTTAGTGACTACAAAAGGATAGGCTAAAGGATCAAAATAATAAGTTTCCTTTGACCCTTGAAAGCTACGAGATACACATATGGGTCGAATCCTACCACCATGGATAACTTTTGTAACTTGGTTATAGACCCATTGCGTCTGAGATATCTTTCCTCCTCCCAAGGTAATGGTAGCATTCGGATTCTTAGTACCAATGAAAAGATAAACTTCGATGACTTTTAACTCCTCTGCCCAATGAAGTTTCTTGAGATCGGTATCCATCCACCATATCTTGTCAGCATCGATGGTATAGATTCCTCCAGATGGACTCCAGTTGATACCCCATAGTCTATGCACCCTTGGAATAGGTGGTGCAAACACCCTATCCAAAATCATCATCACCCTTTTTTGAAACTGATAATTTGGTGATTGGCATGAATTTTCAAACATGATGGTGAACACCTGGAATTTCTGGTAGGCTGAATGAACATTTTCCTGTACCAAGAAAGTTCAGTCTTCAATACCATATAAAAACTCAAAATAATTTTTCTAGGTTCTTCTATTATTTCAAACATTCGCATCCTTTAATATCCAAACATCAATCTAAAAATCTCCCCAAGCTTTAACCTCGGCTCTGATACCAGTGTGAGGTCCCTGCCCCTTGTCGAAAGGAGCGGAGTACCTTTGATAGGTCTCCAATCCTGATAAGGAAAAACCAACAGACATTGCCTTAGCTACTACGTAGCCACGGGCATGAACCGTTAGTGAAGGGTTGCTCCTATCTCGCTATGGCGGAGCGTGACCACCATAACCCTATCTAAAAACTATCTATAATCAATTATACCTAAAAGTATAAATCTTAGAGTGACCAACCTGTGCGCTTTTTTCTCCATGTTTCAGAAGCACAACCGCCAAGGTTTGTCTCTTTTAAGATTTATGACTAAGAAAAAAAATTCTAGCGTTGGAAAGTTACCCAACTCATCGGGTCCACCCATCCATAGAATGATACCGTCGGGGTATCATTCTCCCACTTTCCACACCACACTTACCCTTATTTTGTTATCTAATTACTACCACACTGTTTAAACATACATGTTCCTTTACTTTATTTATGATACTGGTTCGTTAAAACAGCCCTTCAAACAGTATTACAAACAATAGTCAAACAAGAAGTCGTCCAATTTTAAACCAACAACCCTTGGATTAGGTTCACTCAATAATCTCTACTGGCGCTATTATGTTCGATCGGTGTATACATTATTCATAAAAACCCTTGTCCTCATGAGCGTCCCATACTGCTCGACAAGTACTCGTTGTGCTAATTTGGACGTACTCCCATCACAGCAACAACGGTGCCAATCTGGGCGTCATCCTCACGCCACGGCAAAACAAAACTGCAGTATCCAACTTGGCTAATCTGGGTGTACTCCCACCACAGCATCAGTGGTGCCATCCTGAGCGTCATCTCACGCCTCGGCAACTGCCACATAATACTAGCGCTAATAAGTAGAGAGACTTGAGAGAAACCCTACCGAAGGTTTTTGACAAACATTCTTTCCTATAGCAACCGGTTTAACTAGACAATCTTTCCTACTTGTCAAACATATGACGAGTTTCTTGGGGTTAAGCCCCGTGGTTTCGGTCTGTGTTTTCTTTTCATAAGGTAAATAATATATTCCTATGGTTTCGCATATGCAATGATGCATAACTTGAAACTGCAATACTAACCTGTACCATAGCTCCGATTAGTCGGATTGGTGGAGACATAGCATGTTCCGTAGGAGTTCCACCGTTACTTGTACCGGCTTCATGATCATTAGCGCCTTGTGCTTGACCACGCTTTGGATCCATTTTTTTGTACTACACTTATGTTATACACTTAGAACTTTAAATTGGTCAATTTCCCTAGTAATCTCCTTGTTTTCAAAGAGAGTCTATAATTTGAACCCGCTTCAACTCAGATTCACACTTAGTGTTGTTGTTTTACATCTAATTTCTATACATCAAATATTTGCTAATCTTAATTAATAAAAAATTAAGTGTGTAAATTACGAGTAAAAGTTTAGGAATGCATTACTTTTATGCATGACATTTCTAATCCAATTCTAACTTCAATTCTATACTTCAACTAAATCAATTTTTAGTATTATTCAAAATTCTATTTAACCTAATTGACAATAACATTGGTGAATGAGAATTTCATCATGTATAATAAGAATATGATGAGTTCTCTTATGTATTAACTTTCAATTAACAATATATAAGTTAATAGTGAAGATATACTAACTACAGAGAGTAGGTATACTTAGAGAGATTAGAGTAAGAGAAAACATACACACACATCTTTTCTAAAGTTAATTGAATCTTACTAATCTATTATAGAGATTAGAGTAAAAGATAACACACACACACACAAACATATCTTTTTTAAAACTAATTGAATCTTACTAATCTATTAGAAAATTAGAGTAATAGATAGCACACAGACACACACACATAACTAATTGAATCTTACTAATCTATTAGAGAGATTAGAGTAAGAGATAGCACACACACACACCTAACTAATTGAATCTTACTAATCTATTAGAGATTAGAGTAATAGATAGTACACACACATAACTAATTGAATCTTACTAATCTATTAGAGAGATTAGAGTAAGAGATAGCACACATACACACATATCCTTCTTAAAACTAATTGAATGCTCAATTAATACACACCTTATTAGTCCACTAGAGTTTTTGCTCTCTTAGTGGTTTGTGGACGGCTTCTCTCTAAGAGAAGTGGTAGCACTTCGTGAGCGCTATAGAGGCAATCTCTATCTCTAAAGTGTGAGCATGGATGCTCTATTTATAGCAGAAAGAAGAACGTCCAACTTATTTTTTCAAAAAAAAAAATATTTTTAAAATTTTTTTTAATAAAAAAATATATTTTTAATTTTTTCCAAAAATCATATCCACGTTTTTGGTACCCTTGTGGTACACATGAGCTTGACCACTTTGTCATTATCATCAAAAGATAAGGCCACACAAGGCCCCCCTCATTAAGATTAGTCAAGAGTACCCTCTCCTTTTTCATGTGACAGTGTGTCTCACTTTGTCCCCTCCTATGTGATCGATGTGCCTTCATTTGTCATCCCTATGTATTCTTTTGTCTTTATAATTATTTTATTTATTTTCTTAATGATAATTTACTTTATATTTTTAAGTTAAACTTTACAGTCTTATATTAGCTTTACAGTAGTAAAAGAAAATTCTACAATCAATAAATAAGTATTGCAATAAGTAGTTAGTGATTCATATAGCTAAACATGTCAGAATTTTGTAGCGTAAATTTTAATTTCTAGGTTTTCTCAACCTACAATTCATAATTTGAACTTGAATATCTTAATTAAGGAGTGATGGTTCAAAAAAATACAAATGCGTAATAGAACTTGTGTGCAATTTGAAAGTAGAGATCTTACACAAAAAACATTGATTCTTTATTTCTACTATCTCATTATCATCTCACACACTAGCTAGATCCTATATCTAGGGTAAACTCCAATATATATATATATTCTATGTATTTTTTATACTTCTTTTTAAATAGCTACTAGGAGGGAATCAAATCCTAGTGGGACACTAGGTGGCATGATTTCAAAGATACACTTATTTTAATGCATTAATGCAAGCATGATTACAAAACTTTGTCAAAGAGCAATGTCATGCTTTCATATGGCATGAGGTGTCCTTTGGAATTAAATGAAAGTCTAGGCTAAGGGGACCACGGGAAGACTTTTGCTGCCAAAAATGGACCTTATTTTGATGAATTTTTTACACAAAGTTCCAATCCGAATTGAAAAATGATTTTAAAATGAAAATCGTTGCTAATGAGCTGAAGTTTCTGCCCATATTTTTACTTTTTTATTTGGAACCACGGTTGAGGAGATATGATCAAAATACTCGACCCCAGTCTGCCCACATCATGCAGGGACAACACATTTCAAACTTTTCCAATTCCTATTCACACTGGCTCCTCTCTTCTTGTGTAAACCCTTGGGGGTTCCCTTCACCTATAAAAGGGGACCTCTCTTCCTTGAAAAGGAACTCAAGCATTCAAGACATTGATGAGAGGAATTCTTGAGGGAGTGAGTAGTAATGCCTAATTGTACTTAGCCCCATTAACATAAGCCCAAGCCTACACTTTCTCCTAGAGGAAGACTAGCCATTCTTGTACGCTATCCGTGGAAGATCAACTCTAATCAAAGAAGGTGTTGTACTTGGCGTATCAATCAACGTTGAATTCTCTCCTCTTCTTCTCTCTCCCATCAATAATGGTGCCGAAGGGTTTCAAGTAAGATGTGTTCTACATTGATGTTTTCTTGATTTCTTGTTGTTTTCATTTTCATCTCTAATCCAACATATATATATGTATCTAATCTCATCTCCTTAACCAAACCTATCTCTGTCATTCTTAGTAATTCATCCTCTCTAGGTTCTCTTTGCTACAGGTACATCTCTCCTCGCAGTATCCTTATTGCCTACGGGCAAGAATAAGGCTTGGGAGGGAAACTTCTCATCTCTTCACTTCTCTCATATCTACATTTCTCACATACTATCCTAGATGAATAACCCACATGATGATCATTTCTATCGCTTTCACTCTGTACAATCTATTAGAAATAACGTATGGATTAGCCAAAAAATACACTTTCAACAACGTATAGTGTTTCTCTTTGGCCCAGAAAGGCTTAATGAAATACTTCTATCATTGGATCCCATCATACTACCTCTCATAGACTATAACTTTTCTTTTGACGTAAGCATAGTTATCTTGCTATGAACCAATAGGATTTGTACACACAATTAATCCCAATCACGAGACAAAATATATATATTATGGTAAGCACAAAACTACAATTCCAAAGAACAATTTGTAGCCTATTTGGTCAGCCAAGATTGAATGCCATTAGCTAATCTATTACCCTTTCATATTACCCATGATACCATATGACCATAGCCTTGATGTTTTCATTTTCGTATTGTTTTGACATTCTCTTTTGTGTTCTTTCTTTGTGTGTGTGAGTGCAAGAGAGAAAGAGTGAGTCTTCTTTGATTGCACTTCTTTCCAAACCCTAGAGACTGTTGTTCTAGCACATATACTCACAACGAGACAAGTGGGGCCCACAGTCACATGGCCTATGTAGATAATGATTTCTTCATTTCTAAATTCTAGAATTTCTCCCCCCCCTCCTCCCCTATATAAAGAGGGGTCACCATCACACAAAAACACACACCCTCACCAAAGAGTACACTATGCACTGTGTGTGCCTAGTGCACACACACACACACCCACACCATCACCATCACCGCAATCACCATGCTCTTCTTAAACATGACCTCTACACCCTTGGGCTATGGAAGGTGAAGGGAAACTAAAGGAAGGATGATGGCCGTAACCCTCGTGCGAGTCTTCGCCATCAACTCCCATCTATCCGCCATGTGCTCTACCACGCTCTCCCTTCTCATTCCCCTACCCTATGCTCCCCATTTCATCGCCTTATTCTCTAATGCTTGAGGTTTTGTGAGTATGTTTTCTTGCAATGTTTTGCCCATGTGAGGTGTGCGGAATCGCCACCTAGTCTTGTGTTTGGAGTGAGCTTGTGTATGTGTGAAGGGTGTGCGGATTCGCCATCCTTTTGTGTGTGCCTAAGTACTAAGCCGCTATACCCCCTCCCTCACTCTCTCTCTCTCTCTCTCTCTCTCTCACTTGATCTCATTCCCTTTCCTCTTCATCATTGCTCCCAAGCATCCATCTCTCTTGGATGAAAACTTTGTTATGGTGGTGTGTTGTTTGCGTCCTAGCCGCCGAAGCTAGGTGGTGCCCCCTGTTTGCTTTACCATGATAGGCTCGAGGTGCGCCATTCGGTCCCCGGTGTTTTAGAGGCCGTCGGGGTTCGGGGTTCGCTTTGCTCTCGTCACTTCTATTGTAGCTCCTATGGTAATTTTCACAATACCTCATGTGCCTTGGAATCTGCGGCCTATTCCGGTTCCAAAGGCTCATTTGCCAAAGTTAGTAGAGCTGCTGAATGAGAAAATCAAAATGGGAATCTTGGAGCCTTTTTGTGCTCCATACTCAAACAGGTGGTTCACAGTTCCGAAGAAGAATGGTTCTCTACGCTTCATCCAAGATATGCAACCAGTGAACAAGGTGACAATTAGAAATGTAGGTATAGGTCCAATTGTGGATGAGTTTGCAGAGGCATTTGCAGGGAGGGCAATCTACTCAATGGGGGATCTCTACTCAGGGTATGATCAATTTCAGCTTGCAATTGAAAGCAGAGACTTGACAACGATGAGGATACCTTTGGGTTTGGTAAGGATGTGTACCTTGCCACATGGAGCAACCAACTCGGTTGCACATATGATTAATGGGATGAATAAGGTCTTACGTGACTTTATTTCTCAAATCACAATGTCTTTCATTGATGATTTGCCTATCAAAGGATGTGAAGAAAGTGACAAAGATGAAGCTTTGGATCTCAAGGGATGTCGCAGGTTTGTGGTAAATCACATAAATGACTGTGATAAAATTTTGTCTAGGTTGGAAGAAGTGAATCTTACATTGTCAGGGAAAAAGTCTATGTTTGGTGTCAATGAAGTGCTTATTGTGGGGCACATGTGCGGGCCATATGGTAGGAAACCTTGTCCAACAAAGGTAGATGCCATCCAAAGAATGTAAGAAACGTGCACTAACATCACTGAGGTTAGAAGGTTTTTGGGAGCATGTGTCTTCTATGTTATTTGGATTCCACATTATGCACATGTAGTTGATCCTCTTTATCAGCTGCTTAGAAAGAATCAAAAGTTTAAATGGACAGAAGCACATGTAAAATCCATGAAAAAGCTAAAGGAGTTGCTCCAGTCAGCAACAACTTTGAGAAAGGTAGACTATGAGTGTCAAAGGCCAGTAATTGTGACAGTAGACACTAGTTCTACAGGGATTGGATTGGAAATAGGGCAAGATGAGAAAGAAGGACATAGGTATGTGGTAAGATTTGGAGCAAAGGTGCTAAGTGCTCACCAAAGAAACTATCCACAGATAAAGAGAGAGTTATGGGGTATGGTTATAGCCTTGAAAAGTGGGAAAGAGTACCTAATTGGTGCATGTGTGGTTGTAGAAACAGATTGTCTACCACTTCTTGGGATGATTACAAGCTGCTCAACTCCAGACATTGCTATACTGCGGTGGATCGCGTACATTAAGTCCTTAAATCCTGAGTTTAAGCACATTGCAGGTAAAGACAATACATTGGCAGATATGCTATCAAGGGCAAGGTATGAAGATGAGTCACAAATGATTGATGAGGGAGATGATGTAGGTACAAAGTTCTATTCTATCTCTCATGTCAAAGGTAACAATGTCTGCATGAAAAATTCACTTGAATTGTTCTTGAAAGATCTTTATGAAGGTGATTGGATTTCTATTGGAAGCTACTTGAGTACTCTAACAAAAGAGGATGATTGGTCTGAACAAGAATTCAAGAGGATACGTAGGAAAGCATATGGGTACTTTTTGAGGGATGGTTACTTGTGGAAGCATCCTAAACAAAAGGGTGCTACACCACAATGGGTTATATGTAAAAAAGAGACTTAAGTAAAGCTCATGCAAGAGTTTCATGAGAGTCTATGGGCTGGACATAGGGGTGTGTGGGCAACCTTCTCCAAGTTGAAAGAAAAATACTGGTGGAAGGGTATGTATAAAGATGTATCTCAATTTGTAGAGTCATGTGTAACTTGTCAAATGTATTCAAATGTCCGACATCGATCGTGATGGATTGCACCCTACATATCCACTAGCCATGCACTATAAATGGGTTGTGGATCTAGTCACAATGCCTTAAGGACTCTGGCAGATGAGATACTTGGCTCTTGCACGAGAAGACCTAACTAATCAGATTGAAGGAAGAGCATTAAGAGCTAAAACCACAGAAGCTATGTACAGATTCATTCTTGATGAGGTGATTTTTCGTTAAGAACGACTAAAAAATGCAAGGTTGAAAAACAAGGACTACTTTGATAAGCGACATCGACTCAGGAGCAAAGCAATTGACAACGGTGACTGGGTTTTGGTGTATGATAGTAGCCTTGATAACCATCACACAGTCATGCGTAAGTTTTCAATAAGATGGTTTGGACCGTATGTTGTAAAGCATGTGCATGAAAATGCTACTTACAGCTTGTCTGAACTAGATGGTACAGAAGTAAAGATTCCCATTGTAGGAAAAAGGATCAAAATGTTTATGAGAAGAGGAGACAATGATCCAGAAGATGTTGATGAGGAAGAAGATCAAACCACACGTAAAGATCAAAGTGAAGATGAAGATTTGGAATCATCCAGTGAAGAAGAAAGCAAGGAAGATGTACAAGAGGGCTGATCTTACAAAGAAATAATGTGGCACATACCGGAGGATGTGTAGGTTTAGAGGGGGTGGATGTCGTGCTGTAACACGTACATAGTGGGAACGCATGCTACAAGATCTATCTTGTAACTTTTTAGATAAATAATTATCTTTCTTATAATGTACATATGCATATTTAAGTATAATAATAAGCCTTCTATCTCATCCTATTAGTTTTCTCAAGGGTAACCTATCCTTACTTTACCATCAGAAAATACTATGAGAAAAGCTCAATAGCTCCGCCTCTTTAACTTGGGGCAAAAAGCATTGATTCTTTATTTCTACTATCTCATTATCATCTCACACCCTAGCTAGATCCTATATCTAGGGTAAACTCCAATATATATATATATTCTATGTATTTTTTATACTTCTTTTTAAATAGCTACTAGGAGGGAATCAAATCCTAGTGGGACACTAGGTGGAATGATTTCAAAGATACACTTATTTTAGTGCATTATTGTAAGAATGATTATAAAACTTTGTCAAGGAGCAATGTCATGCTTTCATATGGCATGAGGTGTCCTTTGGAATTAAATGAAAGTCTAAGCTAAGGGGACCACGGGAAGACTTTTGCTACCAGAAATGGACCCTATTTTGATGAATTTTTTAGACAAGGTTCCAATCCGAATTGGAAAATGATTTTAAAATGAAAATCGTAGCTAATGAGTTGAAGTTTTTGCCCATATTTTTACTTATTTATTTGGATCCACGGTTGAGGAGATATGATCAAAATACTGGCTGCCCACATCATGGAGGGACAGCTCATTTCCAACTTTTGCAATTCCTATTCACACTGGCTCCTCTCTTCTTGTGTAAACCCTTGGGGGTTCCCTTCACCTATAAAAGGGGACCTCTTCTTTCTTGAAAAAGAACTCAAGCATTCAAGCCATTGATGAGAGGAATTCTTGAGGGAGTGAGTAGTAATGCATAATTGTACTTAGCCCCATTAACATAAGCCCAAGCCTACACTTTCTCCTAGAGGAAGACTAGCCATTCTTGTACGCTATCCTTGGAAGATCAACTCTAATCAAAGAAGGTGTTGTACTTGGCATATCAATCAACGTTGAGTTCTCCCCTCTTCTTCTCTCTCCCATCAATAATGGTGCCGAAGGGTTTCAAGTAAGATGTGTTCTACATTGATGTTTTCTTGATTTCTTGTTGTTTTCATTTTCATCTCTAATCCAACATATATATATATGTATCTAATCTTATCTCCTTAACCAAACCTATCTCTCTCATTCTTAGTAATTCATCCTCTCTAGGTTCTCTTTGCTACAGGTACATCTCTCCCCACAATATCCTTATTGCCTACGGGCAAGAATAGGGGTTGAGAGGGAAACTTCTCATCTCTTCACTTCTCTCATATCTACATTTCTCACATACTATCCTAGATGAATAACCCACATGATGATCATTTCTATCGCTTTCACACTGGACGATCTATTAGAATTAACATATGGATTAGCCAAAAAATACACTTTCAACAACGTATAGTGTTTCTCTTTGGTCCAGAAAGGCTTAATGAAATACTTCTATCACCGGATCCCATCATACTACCTCTCATAGACTATAATTTTTTTTTTGACATAAGAGTAGTTATCTTGCTATGAACCAAGAGGATTTGTACACACAATTAATCCCAATCACTAGACAAAATATATATATTATGGTAAGCTTAAAACTACAATTCCAAAGAACAATTCGTAGCCTATTTGGCCAGCCAAGATTGAATGCCATTAACTCATCTATTAACCCTTTCATATTACCCATGATACGATATGACCATAGCCTTGATGTTTTCATTTTCGTATTGTTTTGACATTCTCTTTTGTGTTCTTTCTTTGTGTGTGTGAGTGCAAGAGAGAAAGAGTGAGTCTTCTTTGATTGCACTTCTTTCCAAACCCTAGTCTTCATGGCATCTATGGTTTAACTCCTTCATATAGTTTTTGTTGAGTTCTCTCACAAACTCTCATAGCCATAAGCCCGGTGCTTTCCTGGCAAGACCGCAAATTTCTCGACATATTTTTGGTGAACCCGACGCGAAACTGGCAGGGTGAGATTTTGTGGATAACCATGGGTGATCATGTTGAGCAACAGGGTATGCATTTTGACCCACCAACAATGCAAATGTTTCAAGCATTTGCAATGTTCATTCAACAACAACATGCCATTGAAAGAAGGGAGATTTCAGCAACGAAGGCCATACAAGCAGTCATCAATAGAATGGATCAGTTTAATGGAAAAGATATAACCAAGTACTTACGCGAGTATGTGAAGGAGATGGAGCTGCATCGCGTGTCAGAAGGTGAGATGATTCAAAGCTTTGAGCTAGTTGTTTCTCCAGAAATTAGAGAGCATGTTAGGGTAATTAAAGATGGGCATGGGAGAAATTGGGAAGAACTCAAAGTAGCTTTAAAGAAGGAATATTTCATGGAGGACTCTGAGAGAGTGACCAAAAGGACATTCTTAGAAAGGGTAGTCAAGCCAAAGCAAGGACTATCAATAACAGAGCTCCTTAGGGAATTTGAGCGGCACTATGCACAACTCACTAGGACAGAACGGGCCACACTAGATGCAGAGAAGACAGATCTTTTCTTACAAGTTGCAAGTAAAGAGTTTCAAGAAAATTTGGAGCTTCTTCTTGAAGATAAAGATGCTGAGCAAGGACTAAAGACCGACTGGAATGAGGTTGAAGGTGCTGTCTCACTGCTTGCCAAACGACAAAGAAGAAGGGACAAGATGGTAGTAAACACTACAAGTCCTTCCACCTCAACTTCTGACAAAATGGTAAAGCCTACTTTTATCGCTCCTAAGTTTGATGAGTCCATGCTAGATGAGCTTGTGAAGGGAATGCGTGACTTGAAGGTGAAGTTTGCAAAGCTTGAAGAAAAAGGCCAACCATCAGGGCCACTTCCTAGGCAAAGACAACAGCCCAAAGAAGGGTTTGTTAATAGATGTATTTGGTGTGATAGTACAGACCATGTAAGAAGGGATTGTGATGATTTTAGTGATGCTTTGTCAAAAGATGTTGTCTTTTTTAAGGATGGTAAAATCCACTTAAGAGAGACAGGTCTACCCCTTGAGAACTAACTTTGGGAAGGGGAGAATGCAAACCTTAGTTGAAGATATGGAAACCAAGCATGCCACCTCTTCAGTTGAGGCAGCTACTTATGGAGTAAAAATTGAACATTTTTGTGATGAAGAGGTGAGTGACCATCATGGTCAAATTTGGCCAAATGTCATGCAATTAGCTAAAAAGAGAAAGCTTACAAAAGAGATTCTACATGAAGCAGGTGATTGCATACGTATAGAAACAGGATGGAATGATCAAGTGGACTCATTGTCAGTGCATGCCTACATTACAAAATGCCAACAAAATGAGGCAATTGTAGAAGAGAAGCGCATACGTGAGAATGCTGATGAAGGACCATTAAAAAGAGCTTCTAGAAGTGGGGGAAGAAGCGACTCAATGCCTTCTCAAACACCCTCAACACAAGGAGCATATCCACCTGAAGTACTCATGGAGGAGTCTACAACAGGAAAGAAGAAAGAGCCAACGAAAGGTAAGACAAAAGGCCCAACTTATAAACTACAATCTGATATTGAGGTTGCTACAGATTTAAAGAAAGTCTTGGAGGAAAGGATCTTGAATAGCAAGATTGAGTTTACTCTGGGAGAAGTTCTTGGCATTGCAAAGCGTGAATTCCATGAGGAGATCATTGACATCATCAAGAGGAAGAGGCAAACCCTTGCTGAATTTTCTCGTCCACAGGTTGAAGGGGAAACCTCAAAGACACAAGGGATGCAACTGCAAAATAAGGAGAATGATGGAGCTGTGGTAGGATGCTACCAATCTAGTGGAAGAGTGAAGCAAGTGCATTTCTCAAATGATGATGAAGAAGTTGAAGATATTCCTAGGAGCTACTATTCACGAAGTCATTGCGCAAGGGCTACTACAGAAACTTTGGTCAAGGTAGGTGATCTTGAAGAGCCATTTGTTGCCTTGATTGACCATGGTTCAGAAATAAACATAATGTCAAAGAGTCTCTACAACAAGTGCAAATGGCCGATGGACACAGATCATGGCTGGATGGTAAAGATTGACCAAAACTTCTTTGTACAGGATACATCTTCATATCATCTCATCCTTGGACAACCCTACATTGTGGGAGTTCGAATGGAAACAAAGGTAATGGACGATGGTTGAGCATATGATAGAATACGCAGCAAAGATGGTAAACGAACTATCCAATTTCTCACAGTCTGTGTAAACCATGAAAGAAATCATGACAACCTCAGAGAACATCCTCTACCAAAGGTAAGCAAAGAGTTTCATGATCATAGAGAAATGATGGGTTTTGGCCAAGTACCATTGTAAAGCGGGATTGCAGTGGTATAGAAAGAAAAAGGGTCTCGCCTGATCCAAAAATAGGTGAAACTTTCTCGATGAGCTCCTTGGTAACAAGGAATGGATCAGTATGTTTTACAAAACATGAAGATTTGAAGAGATGTGAGAGGCAATATGTGCATAATGTACAAATAGGCATGAAAAAGAGTGGGTTGCTAAAGCCTACTGAAAATGTTTTGGGTTTGTGTGAGCAAGTTTCTTTTGTAGATACTATGGGTGAGCTTGATGCTATAATGGAGTCTATTTTGCATCTTGAAAATGAAGTTGTGGAAGTATGCTCTGTGGAAATGTATGAAGTAATAGAAGTCTTTAAAGAAAGCCAAACAATTGGCCCAGAAGTCCATGTTGAAACTAAGTACAAGAGTGTAGCAAAGAAGGTGAAACCAGTAGCTTCACCCTTACCACCCAACAACAGGGAAAAGATTGAGCAGGCTTCTTTACAACCAAGTTTGAGGAATCCTAAAAAGATTGGGCATACCTTCACAAAGGAGTCTTTCCAAGACTTGCAGATTGGTCGCAAGGAGTTTCTAACACAGGAGGAGACAAAGTACTTCAAAGAAATGCTTTCAAAGCATGGTAAGGCTTTTGCATTTGAGCCACATGAGATAGGATGTGTTGATCCTTCTGATGGGGGCTTTTCACAAGCCAAGCTCCCATACCCCTCTTCTCTCGTCCCCACCCCATGAAAACCCCCTCTTAGGGAGGGAGTGATAAAAGACATTGGAAAAAGTAAGAAAAAAATAAAGTATGATTATGTAAATATTTGAGAAAGGTAAAATAAGCCACCTCATGCCTGCGGGGCAGCCCATCTCCACCTTGCCTCCTTTTTCTTCACTGTTGCCCCGCCGTGTGTCCCTTTTCCTCTCCTCCACTCAAAAGGTCAACCCCCTCTCTCTTCCCCTTGTCCTTTCTCCTTTCTCTCTCCCCTCAAGCTACCCCACCTCTCACCAATAATGCACCCTCACTCACATGCAACTTACCCTATCTTCTAAAATAGTATACCCCACCCCCCCTTTCTCTCTCCTATCATATCCCATGACCCAAATACCCCCCCCTCTCTCTAAAGGGCGCCATGTCTCTTGTCTTGTAGCTAAATAACCTCCCCCACACTTACACACACTCAGTTTCACTAAAAAAGGTGCCCACAGACCCATCCCCACTCGGTGGTTACCTGATTTTTCTTGTGTTCACACACATCTGCACACAGATTCACCTATGAACACACTCCTCTCTCTCCCATCTTGTAATTACTTTATTCTCCATGTCACCTCTCACTTTTTTTCATCAAACCATCTCTCTCTCTTAGTCTCTCTCTCATGAGACTGCTGTTCTGGCACATATACACACAGCCAGACAAGTCGGGCGCACAGTCACATGGCCTATGTAGATAATGATTTCTTCATTTCTAAATTCTAGAATTTCTTCCCCCCCTCCTCCCCTATATAAAGAGGGATCACCATCACACAAAAACACACACCATCACCAAAGAGTACACTATGCACTGTGTGTGCCTAGTGCACACACACACACACCCACACCATCACCATCACCGCAATCACCATGCTCTTCTTAAACATGACCTCTACACCCTTGGGCTATGGAAGGTGAAGGGAAACTAAAGGAAGGATGATGGCCGTAACCCTCGTGCGAGTCTTCGCCATCAACTCCCATCTATCCGCCATGTGCTCTACCACGCTCTCCCTTCTCATTCCCCTACCCTATGCTCCCCATTTCATCGCCTTATTCTCTAATGCTTGAGGTTTTGTGAGTATGTTTTCTTGCAATGTTTTGCCCATGTGAGGTGTGCGGAATCGCCACCTAGTCTTGTGTTTGGAGTGAGCTTGTGTATGTGTGAAGGGTGTGCGGATTCGCCATCCTTTTGTGTGTGCCTAAGTACTAAGCCGCTATACCCCCTCCCTCACTCTCTCTCTCTCTCTCTCTCTCTCTCACTTGATCTCATTCCCTTTCCTCTTCATCATTGCTCCCAAGCATCCATCTCTCTTGGATGAAAACTTTGTTATGGTGGTGTGTTGTTTGCGTCCTAGCCGCCGAAGCTAGGTGGTGCCCCCTGTTTGCTTTACCATGACAGGCTCGAGGTGCGCCATTCGGTCCCCGGTGTTTTAGAGGCCGTCGGGGTTCAGGGTTCGCTTTGCTCTCATCATTTGGTGCCCCCACTGAGGATCTTTTCATGAAACCCTTCAGTTTACAAGACTGAAACCCTTAAACTATTGTGAATGGATGAATGGCTAGCAGGATTTGCTAATTGGACGACAGAAGAAGAAGAGCTCCAAGCACAACTAGACAAACTCCGCATCTCCATCGAAGCTCGAGTGCCAGGCGTAACGGTAATCGATTTGCAGTGGGAGAGTCAACGAACACGCCAAACCCAGTGGATATACATAGGCCAAGTGCCAAGAAGAATAAGGAGAAGGTCGAAACCATGTCCGCAACCTACAACCAACCCACAACAACAAAATGGAAGGATCTCTACACAATAGAGAATCAACACTATTCTACTTTGAGAATCGGGTAACTCAAGTCACCGAGGTAATTATCAGAGTTAGTTTTCAGGTCGCACCTGATGCTGCAGCACAGATAACGGAAGCATTGGCTCACACTCTCACTAGAGAAACTAGGGATCTACTAAGTTTGTTTCAGGAAAGAACACCACCCTCTCCCACAAGCTTGGAAAGTGACTAAGCACCTCTAAGCTTCACATGAATCAGTACAACCTACCCCAAGACAGATCACACATACCAACACGTGTACGCTCAATCAAGGTAATACTAGATTTGAAGGCTCACTACTAGCACGTCATTGACACCATGCTGGGTGGGGAGCGGTTTTTGGAGGTTCTGGCATCAAATCAACCATTTGTCTTACCTTTGGTACAAGGCAATGTACTATTTGAAGTTTTAATCTATGTCCTAGTATAAGAGGGTATACATGCCTCCTTGTAAAGAAGAAAAAACTTTTGCAAGTTAAGCAGTGTGTTTTTCTAGCTCTCTCTCAGTAATCATGGCAAGTGTAGCATTTCCAACATTTAAAGGAAAGAAGGGGGAGGATTTGGTAACAGACTTCCTAGATGACTTTGAAGTAGCATGTGTAGCGAGCAACAAAGATATGGATGAATCCCGGTTTAGAATCTTTAAGCATCTCATGAAGCTAGAAGCTAGATCATGGTACAATGCACTTCCACAAGCAACCAAGGATGACTGGGAACCCTTAAAAACCGCTTTTAAGAGGCGCTTTGGGGGAGGTACCACTTCAGAAAAGTTGTGGGACAAGTTGAGAGACTTGAAGCAGGAGGGTCTTTTAGAATATGCCACCTATGAGTCCAAATTTGTGGATTTGTTGGAACGGTGGGTTGAGTCAGTGGCTAGGGGAGAAGCTGCACCCGATTTCCTAAAAAAAGATCGGTTCACGCATGGCTTATGGCCGCTTCTCAAGGAGAAGGTGAAAGGTAGATTCTCGGCTACGTACGAGTTAGCCGTTGAGATTGCTCGCCTTAAAGACAAGAAGCTGCGAATGAAAGCCAAAGAAACCGAGTCAACAGAATCAGGAACATCGCGTCAACCAGCAACTACGACAACCACCATTCCACCACCACCACCGGCTCTTGGGGTAAGAGATGACCAACAAGATATGTTGGCCCATATTACTGACCAGCTGCAGAATTTGTCTGTCCACTTAATACAGCAAGGGAGGAGTCAAGAAAGAGACCAAGACCCTGGAAGAGCACGACGACAAAACAGGGAGTATCATTGCTACAACTGCGGAGAAGACGGTCACGGTATGTACTACTGTCCCAAACCACGACAAAACTATAATAGAGGAGGTAGGAGGAACCAATTGTCACCCCCTAGAGAAAGAACACCCCCACCCCGAGCACCACCCCCACCAACACAAATTCTACGTCCACCCCAGACACCACTACAAGCATCCATCCCACCTCTTCCACCAGCCCCACCACCTGATCGCCCTGTAAACATCATAAGGCTAGAAGAGAAAGGAAAAGCCGTAGTAGTGGATCCACCCAGAGCAAAGGAGAGGGACAAGGGTAAGGAGAAGGTAACCTTTTTAGAACCACTTGAAGCCATGACTGTGAAAAGAGCTAGGAGGGAGAAATCTACACAATCAGATGATGAGAGAAGCATGAGAGGAGAAACTAGCAAGAGGCCATCCAGGCCACGACGGAAATTGGGCATCACCGACTTCCAGCTAGGGGAAAGTTCTAAGCCCTATGATCTAAAATTGGATGTGGCAGAGCAAGGACCGAAGATTACATGGCCACAGCTGCTACATCTTGCACCAAAAGTAAGGCGACAATGGTCTAAAATGGTAAGTACAAGACGCTCCAAAACAAAGGTAGCCGGAGCAATTTCGGGATGCAACATGGATGACATCCTTCCAATTGTCGACGTAAACATAAAAGGAAAGAGGGTTGGAAACACCTACATTGATGGAGGTGCACAAATCTGTGTAATGAGCAAAGCTATGATTCTTCGATTAGGGCTCGAGGTTGACAGGCCTTCTCCATGCAAGGCAAAGATGGCAAACAACGCAAAAGTAAAGTGTGTGGGTGTGGTAAGTGCCGTGAAAATCAAAGCTTTCAACACTGAGGTAGAGGTAGATGTTTTTGTAATGCCTACTAAGGGGGAGGGCTATCCACTAATTTTGGGAAGGCCATGGTTGATGGCCATGAAGGCAAAACAGGACTGGGGTACTGGCCTTCTACGCATGACCGGTAAGAAAGGGGAGACAATCTACTACGACATGAGGATTGGCAAGCAGAAGCAAATGAATCTGGAAACATCGGCAGATGAAACCACTAGCGAATCTTCCAGTTCTGAGGAGGAGAACACATCCACCGACGAAATGACAGTTCCATTGATGTGATGGGTATCATTATGAAGGATCCACAAAGGGTAAGCACAACTGGTGATCCATCACCAAAAGGGCAACCCAATGAAGAGGAGAGCAAATCACCTAGCCTAGGAGGAAGTAGGTTGAAGGGTATGTTGTCTATGGAATTAACACTTGAGGAGAAAGATAGTTTTTTGCAAATGTTGATGGGATTTCCTAATCTGTTCATTGACAACTATGAAAGAATCACAGGCATTACAGTGGTGGAACATCATATTAAGCTGAAGGAAGGGGTAAAACCAGTTGTGCAAAAGCTACGACGACTGGGGGTCATACAAGAAAAGGCACTCTTGGCCGAGGTAAGGAAACTGCTGGAGGCGGGATTCATCTATCTTGTAGAAAACTCAGAATGGGTGTCACCCGTAGTGGTGAGGTCTAAAAAGAATGGTAAGTGGAGGGTCTGTGTTGACTACAAACCACTAAATGCAACTACAAAGAGAGACCACTTTCCTCTCCCTTTCTTGGATGAAATTCTGAATGAAGTAGCGGGTTTTGAATGCTATACCGTCTGTGATGGTTATTCTGGATACTTTCAAATACGCATAGCCTTGGAAGATCAGCTAAAAACCACTTTTATCACGCCATGGGGTTGTTTTGCATACAGGGTTATGCCATTTGGTCTCACAAATGCACCCGCCACATTCCAAAGATATGTCACATATGTTTTTCAACCGTTCTTTGGAACATCCATAAGAGTGTTCATTGATGATTTTTGTATGTATAGTTCCCGTATTTCACATTTAGAAAAGGTAACTGAAGGTTTGGCCAGGTTGCAGAGCCTAGGTGGGCAATTAAATGTGGATAAATGCCACATTGGGGAGAGTAAAGTCATTCTACTAGGCCATGAAATTTCAGCAAAAGGTATCAACACCGACCCAAGTAAGGTGTCCGCACTCATAGCCCTACCTTCACCAACGACCGCACGTCAACTGGTCTCTTTTCTATAGAAGGTGAGGTACTTAAGTAGATTCATACATCTACTATCACAACTTGTTCTACCACTGCAACAACTCACTCAAAGATCAACTTTCACTTGGGACGAGGAAAGCGAACATCACTACAACAAGGTAAAGGAGGTCTTAGCCACTCTGCCAACTATCTCACCACCTAAGTGGGATGAAAAATTCTATGTCACCTCAAGTGTTGGTGATGACTCATTGGGGGCTGTGCTACTCCAAAAGGATACGACGACATCTTTCATGAGGCCAATCTACTTCTCTAGTCGAATGATGACAGCAGGAGAGAAAGGTTTCACCCATGTGGAACACTTAGTCCTAGCACTTAGATTTGCAACTACAAAGTTTAGGTCATATTTGCTGCCTAAGCAATTTGTGATTCTAACCACGGATGAAATATTTCCCTATGTTGTACAACACATGGATGTGTCTGCTAGAATTACTAAATGGCTAGTTCGTCTGTAAGAGTTTGACTACACGGTACAGGTAGAAAGCACGACAAGGGCAAGTTTGGGGGGACTCATAACCTACCAAGTCTTTGAAAGGAAGGAGAAGCAATCTAAGGAAGGAGAAGTCCGATTACCTCCAGTACCACCGATGGTAGAAGGAGCATACTCTCTCTACTTTGATGGAGCCTACAAGCGAGCGTCCGACAAAGCAGCTGCAGGCATAGTGGTCTTTGATGACAAAGGGACAAAGGTATTTTCGTTGGGCCAATTGTTAGATTCACATTCTAACAATGAAGCTGAGTATGCAGCACTAACCAAGGGTCTACAATGGTGCGTCTCGCAAGGTGTACAACGTCTTAATGTATTTGGGGATGCTCTACTTCTGGTAAGGCAAGTAAATGGAGCATGGACATGCAAGAATCCTAGTTTAAGGACTCACTTAAGTGGGTAAGTTTGAAGAAGTTCAAATACACCATATCCCAGGGGCTCAAAACCAAGAAGCAGATGCCCTAGCAAGTGAAAGACTATAGGAAGTGGTGGTTGGAGCAATAAAACTAAAGCTCCCTCTATTTCAAGGAAGTGATGCCTTGCCTGACATCATGCATTTTTTGGAAACAGGGGAATGCCCATCAGATTTAACAAAGGGATAGAAGCAATGGCTGACGCGGAAGGCCACAAGGTATCGACTCATCAATGACGATTTGTACTGTAAGGGTAAGGACCAAATACTCAGGAAGGTCCCTCTCTCTCAGGAAATCACGGGAGTAATTGCTAGCTGTCACGACGGGGTTTGTGGTGGTCACTTTGCCCTAGACATAACAAGTAGGAAAATCTTGCAGGCAGGCTTCATATGGCCTAGCCTCAACCGTTATGTACACCACTGGTGCAAAACATGTAAGTTGTGTCAAAAGGCCGGCACTAGGTCACTTATGCCTGAACCACAGACACCACCTATTCTCTCATATGGCCCATTTGAAAAATGGGGTATCGATGCCATTGGGCCATTACCTAGGGCCAACTCAGGAAAATTCTACATTATCATGGGGGTCGACTACATGACTAGATGGGCAGAGGCTACAACCACCACTAGAATCACAGCGGTAGAGGTAGCTAAATTTATCTACGAGCACATATGCTGTAGGTTTGGCACACCTTTAGAGATCATCTCTGATAGAGGGCCAGGTTTCAGAGCAGACTTGGTAGGAGAATTAATGCAAAAACTGGGCATTACAAGGAGGCACTCTTCACCATATTACCCTCAATGTAATGGCCTAGTTGAAAAGGTAAATGGAATGGTTTCTAAAATTATTACCAAGCAGGTAAAAAATCATCCTGGAGACTGGGATAAGTATCTAATACCAGCTTTATGGGCCTACAGAACTTCATTTCGTACATCCTTGGGATTCACACCGTATCATCTAGTATTTGGTAAGGAAGCAATCTTGCCCATTGAAGTGCAACTACAAAGTCTCAGAGTAATGGCAAGCCAGCTTCAACAGCCCAATATGCATTTGAGAGATCACATCATCAACTTGGAAAGACTGCAGCTGGACAGAGAAGAAGCAATAAATTATTATGCAGCACAAGCAGAGCATAGACGGCTTAGCTTTAACGAGCATCTCCGGAAAAAAGAATTGAAGAAAGGAATGTTGGTGCTCCGCTACGACAATCGCTTCGACACGCGCAAGGATAAGAAACTCCTACTCCGATGGGAAGGTCCTTTCATCGTCAGGAAAAAGTATGCCAATGGAAGCTACCAGCTTATGGAGGATGATGGAAAACTTCATAAAACCAGGGTAAATGGTTGGCGACTTAAACCTTATTTTATTCGATTTGACCAGGCTCCACCAATTGACATTCCAGATGAGGACACACCATCAGCCGCCACCTCCGACGGTAATGATCAAACAGATGAGCTAGAGACATGAATGCCTCTAGCCAAAAGGGGAGGGCTAATGATGGGGGCTTTTCACAAGCCAAGCTCCCATACCCCTCTTCTCTCGTCCCCACCCCATGAAAACCCCCTCTTAGGGAGGGAGTGATAAAAGACATTGGAAAAAGTAAGAAAAAAATAAACTATGATTATGTAAATATATGAGAAAGGTAAAATAGGCCACCTCATGCCTGCGGGGCAGCCCATCCCCACCTTGCCTCCTTTTTCTTCACTGTTGCCCCGCCGTGTGTCCCTTTTCCTCTCCTCCACTCAAAAGGTCAACCCCCTCTCTCTTCCCCTTGTCCTTTCTCCTTTCTCTCTCCCCTCAAGCTACCCCACCTCTCACCAATAATGCATTCTAACTCACCAATAATGCACCCTAACTCACATGCAACTTACCCTATCTTCTAAAATAGTATACCCCACCCCCCCTTTCTCTCTCCTATCATATCCCATGACCCAAATATCCCCCCCTCTCTCTAAAGGGCTCCATGTCTCTTGTCTTGTAGCTAAATAACGTCCCCCACACTCACACACACTCAGTTTCACTAAAAAAGGTACCCACAGACCCATCCCCACCCGGTGGTTACCTGATTTTTCTTGTGTTCACACACATCTGCACACAGATTCACCTCTGACCACACTCCTCTCTCTCACCTCTTGTAATTACTTTATTCTCCATGGCACCTCTCACTTTTTTTCATCAACCCATCTCTCTCTCTTAGTCTCTCTCTCATGAGACTGCTGTTCTACCACATATACACACAACCAGACAAGTGGGGCCCACAATCACATGGCCTATGTAGATAATGATTTCTTCATTTCTAAATTCTAGAATTTCTCCCCCCCCTCCTCCCCTATATAAAGAGGGGTCACCATCACACAAAAACACACACCATCACCAAAGAGTACACTATGCACTGTGTGTGCCTAGTGCACACACACACACCCACACCATCACCATCACCGCAATCAACATGCTCGTCTTAAGCATGACCTCTACACCCTTGGGCTATGGAAGGTAAAGGGAAACTAAAGGAAGGATGATGGCCGTAACCCTCGTGCGAGTCTTCGCCATCAACTCCCACCTATCCGCCATGTGCTCTACCACGCTCTCCCTTCTCATTCCCCTACCCTATGCTCCCCATTTCATCGCCTTATTCTCTTAATAAAGCTTGAGGTTTTGTGAGTATGTTTTCTTGCAATGTTTTGCCCATGTGAGGTGTGCGGAATCGCCACCTAGTCTTGTGTTTGGAGTGAGCTTGTGTATGTGTGAAGGGTGTGCGGATTCGCCATCCTTTTGTGTGTGCCTAAGTACTAAGCTGCTATACCCCCTCCCTCACTCTCTCTCTCTCTCTCTCTCTCTCTCTCTCTCTCACACACACACTTGATCTCATTCCCTTTCCTCTTCATCATTGCTCCCAAGTATCCATCTCTCTTGGATGAAAACTTTGTTATGGTGGTGTGTTGTTTGCGTTCTAGCCGCCGAAGCTAGGTGGTGCCCCCTGTTTGCTTTACCATGACAGGCTTGAGGTGCGCCATTCGGTCCGCGGTGTTTTAGAGGCCATCGGGGTTCGGGGTTCGCTTTGCTCTCGTCACTTCTA
Source organism: Adiantum capillus-veneris (assembly GCF_014529385.1). Classification (NCBI taxonomy): domain Eukaryota; kingdom Viridiplantae; phylum Streptophyta; class Polypodiopsida; order Polypodiales; family Pteridaceae; genus Adiantum; species Adiantum capillus-veneris. The sequence goes on along the minus strand of NC_140939.1, from coordinate 28,068,166 downwards.
TTGTAGCTCCTATGTTAATTTTCACAATACCTCATGTGGCTTGGAATCTGCGGCCTATTCCGGTCCCAAAGGCTCATTTGCCAAAGTTAGTAGAGCTACTGAATGAGAAAATCAAAATGGGAATCTTGGACCCTTCTTGTGCTCCATACTCAAACATGTGGTTCACAGTTCCGAAGAAGAACGGTTCTCTACGCTTCATCCAAGATATGCAACAAGTGAACAAGGTGACAATTAGAAATGTAGGTATAGGTCCAATTGTGGATGAGTTTGCAGAGGCATTTGCAGGGAGGGCAATCTACTCAATGGGGGATCTCTACTCAGGGTATGATCAATTTCAGCTTGCAATTGAAAGCAGAGACTTGACAACCATGAGGACACCTCTGGGTTTGGTAAGGATGTGTACCTTGCCACATGGAGCAACCAACTCGGTTGCACATATGATTAATGGGATGAATAAGGTCTTACGTGACTTTATTTCTCAAATCACAATGTCTTTCATTGATGATTTGCCTATCAAAGGATGTGAAGAAAGTGACAAAGATGAAGCTTTGGATCTCAAGGGATGTCGCAGGTTTGTGGTAAATCACATAAATGACTGTGATAAAATTTTGTCTAGGTTGGAAGAAGTGAATCTTACATTGTCAGGAAAAAAGTCTATGTTTGGTGTCAATGAAGTGCTTATTGTGGGGCACATGTGCGGGCCATATGGTAGGAAACCTTGTCCAACAAAGGTAGATGCCATCCAAAGAATGTAAGAAACGTGCACTAGCATCCCTGAGGTTAGAAGGTTTTTGGGAGCATGTGTCTTCTATGTTATTTGGATTCCACATTATGCACATGTAGTCGATCCTCTTTATCAGCTGCTTAGAAAGAATCAAAAGTTTAAATGGACAGAAGCACATGTAAAATCCATGAAAAAGCTAAAGGAGTTTCTCCAGTCAGCAACAACTTTGAGAAAGGTAGACTATGAGTGTCAAAGGCCAATAATTGTGACAGTAGACACCAGTCCTACAGGGATTGGATGGGAAATAGGGCAAGATGAGAAAGAAGGACATAGGTATGTGGTAAGATTTGGAGCAAAGGTGCTAAGTGCTCACCAAAGAAACTATCCACAGATAAAGAGAGAGTTATGGGGTATGGTTATAGCCTTGAAAAGTGGGAAAGAGTACCTAATTGGTGCATGTGTGGTTGTAGAAACTGGTTGTCTACCACTTCTTGGGATGATTACAAGCTGCTCAACTCCAGACATTGCTATGTTGCGGTGGATCGCCTACATTAAGTCCTTCAATTCTGAGTTTAAGCACATTGCAGGTAAAGACAATACATTGGCAGATATGCTATCAAGGGCAAGGTATGAAGATGAGTCACAAATGATTGATGAGGGAGATGATGTAGGTACAAAGTTCTATTCTATCTCTCATGTCGAAGGTAACAATGTCTGCATGAATAATTCACTTGAATTGTTCTTGAAAGATCTTTATGAAGGTGATTGGCTTTCTATTGGAAGCTACTTGAGTACTCTAACAAAACATGATGATTGGTCTGAACAAGAATTCAAGAGGATACGTAGGAAAGCATATGGGTACTTTTTGAGGGATGGTTACTTGTGGAAGCATCCTAAACAAAAGGGTGCTACATCACAACGGGTTATATGTAAAAAAGAGACTTAAGTAAAGCTCATGCAAGATTTTCATGAGAGTCTATGGGCTGGACAGAGGGGTGTGTGGGGAACCTTCTCCAAGTTGAAAGAAAAATACTGGTGGAAGGGTATGTATAAAGATGTATCTCAATTTGTAGAGTCATGTGTAACTTGTCAAATGTATTCAAATGTCCGACATCGATCGTGATGGATTGCACCCTACATATCCACTAGCCATGCACTATAAATGGGTTGTGGATCTAGTCACAATGCCTTAAGGACTCTGGCAGATGAGATACTTGGCTCTTGCACGAGAAGACCTAACTAATCAGGTTGAAGGAAGAGCATTAAGAGCTAAAACCACAGAAGCTATGTGCAGATTCATTCTTGATGAGGTGATTTTCCATTATGGTTGTGTGGGAAAGATCACTGCAGATAGAGGTGAGCTGGATGCCAAAGAAGCAAGGGAGTTCTTTTCTAGATTAGGAATCAAGCTTTCTCTTACCACAGCTTACAACCCTGAAGGCAATGGAAAGAGTGAAAGAGGGCATCCTCCTATCATCAAATCTTTGGCCAAGGCTTGTAAAGGGAGAGTTGGTGAGTGGCCAAAACTGTTACCATATGCTTTATGGGTTGATCGTACAACACATAGCTCAGTAACTGGCTACATGTCTGCGGAGCTAATGTATGGTCAAAAGCCAGTGATGCCTATTGAAGATACAATTCCCACATGGAATGTACTACCTTGGCAAGAGGGGCTTAGCAGGGAAGATCTCCTTGCAATGCGTATAAGGCAACTACAGAGAAGACCTGGAGAAATTGAAGCTGCAAAAGAACAACTCAAAAATGCAAGGTTGAAAAACAAGGACTACTTTGATAAGCGACATCGACTCAGGAGCAAAGCAATTGACAAAGGTGACTGGGTTTTGGTGTATGATAGTAGCCTTGATAACCATCACACAGTCATGCGTAAGTTTTCAAAAAGATGGTTTGGACCGTATGTTGTAAAGCATGTGCATGAAAATGCTACTTACAGCTTGTCTGAACTAGATGGTACAGAAGTAAAGATTCCCATTGTAGGAAAAAGGATCAAAATGTTTAGGAGAAGAGCAGACAATGATCCAGAAGATGTTGATGAGGAAGAAGAGCAAACCACAGCTAAAGATCAAAGTGAAGATGAAGATTTGGAATCATCCAGTGAAGAAGAAAGCAAGGAAGATGTACAAGAGGGCTGATCTTACAAAGAAATAATGTGGCACATACCGGAGGATGTGTAGGCTTAGAGGGGGTGGATGTCGTGCTGTAACACGTACATAGTGGGAACGCATGCTACAAGATCTATCTTGTAACTTTTTAGATACATAATTATCTTTCTTATAATGTACATATGCATATTTAAGTATAATAATAAGCCTTCTATCTCATCCTATTATTTTTCTCAAGGGTAACCTATCCTTACTTTACAATCAGAAAATACTATGAGAAAATCTCAATAGCTCTGCCTCTTTAACTTGGGGCAAAAAGCATTGATTCTTTATTTCTACTATCTCATTATCATCTCACACCCTAGCTAGATCCTATATCTAGGGTAAACTCCAATATATATATATATTCTATGTATTTTTTATACTTCTTTTTAAATAGCTACTAGGAGGGAATCAAATCCTAGTGGGACACTAGGTGGAATGATTTCAAAGATACACTTATTTTAATGCATTATTGTAAGCATAATTACAAAACTTTGTCAAGGAGCAATGTCATGCTTTCATATGGCATGAGGTGTCCTTTGGAATTAAATGAAAGTCTAGGCTAAGGGGACCACGGGAAGATTTTTGCTGCCAGAAATGGACCCTATTTTGATGAATTTTTTAGACAAGGTTCCAATCCGAATTGGAAAATAATTTTAAAATGAAAATCGTAGTTAATGAGCTGAATTTTTTGCCCATATTTTTACTTTTTTATTTGGATCCACAGTTGAGTAGATATGATCAAAATACTGGACCTGAGTCTGCCCACATCATGCAGGGACAGCTCATTTCCAAATTTTCCAATTCCTATTCACACTGGCTCCTCTCTTCTTGTGTAAACCCTTGGGGGTTCCCTTCACCTATAAAAGGGGACCTCTTCTTCCTTGAAAAAGAACTCAAGCATTCAAGCCATTGATGAGAGGAATTCTTGAGGGAGTGAGTAGTAATGCCTAATTGTACTTAGCCCCATTAACATAAGCCCAAGCCTACACTTTCTCCTAGAGGAAGACTAGCCATTCTTGTACGCTATCCTTGGAAGATCAACTCTAATTAAAGAAGGTGTTGTACTTGGCATATCAATCAACGTTGAATTCTCCCCTCTTCTTCTCTCTCCCATCAATAATGGTGCCGAAGGGTTTCAAGTAAGATGTGTTCTACATTGATGTTTTCTTGATTTCTTGTTGTTTTCATTTTCATCTCTAATCCAACATATATATATATATGTATCTAACCTCATCTCCTTAACCAAACCTGTCTCTCTCATTCTTAGTAATTCATCCTTTCTAGGTTCTCTTTGCTACAGGTACATCTCTCCCCGCAATATCCTTATTGCCTACGGGCAAGAATAGGGCTTGGGAGGGAAACTTCTCATCTCTTCACTTCTCTCATATCTACATTTCTCACATACTATCCTAGATGAATAACCCACATGATGATCATTTCTATCGCTTTCACTCTGTACGATCTATTAGAATTAACGTATGGATTAGCCGAAAAATACACTTTCAACAACGTATAGTGTTTCTCTTTGGCCCAGAAAGGCTTAATGAAATACTTCTATCACCGGATCCCATCATACTACCTCTCATAGACTATCACTTTTCTTTTGACATAAGAGTAGTTATCTTGCTATGAACCAAGAGGATTTGTACACACAATTAATCCCAATCACTAGACAAAATATATATATTATGGTAAGCACAAAACTACAATTGCAAAGAACAATTCGTAGCCTATTTGGCCAGCCAAGATTGAATGCCATTAACTCATCTATTAACCCTTTCATATTACCCATGATACGATATGACCATAGCCTTGATGTTTTCATTTTCGTATTGTTTTGACATTCTCTTTTGTGTTCTTTCTTTGTGTGTGTGAGTGCAAGAGAGAAAGAGTGAGTCTTCTTTGATTGCACTTCTTTCCAAACCCTAGTCTTTATGGCATCTATGGTTTAACTCCTTCATATAGTTTTTGTTGAGTTCTCTCACAAACTCTCACAGCCATAAGCCCGGTGCTTTCCTGGCAAGACCGCAAATTTCTCGACAACGTGCAAGATTTTGCACCATCTTGGCCTCTTTATCATTGCTATCATGCTGTTGATAGGGACCGGATGACTGAGATTTTTTTGCAGTGTTGCCTTGAATGTTTTTTCCTTCTAGGTTTTCAATGATGGGATCCATGTCAAAGAACGTGTCTAACATCTGCTCCATCTCAACTTCTTGAAATGTAGAATCGGGTATTCGTGGGGTGGACTCTGTCGATGGATTTTTGTTTGTGATAATTGTCTTCTCTAGGATGAAATTGGAGAAATATCTACTTCCAGGGATTAATATATTGCAGATCGTGTAGTTTATCTATGTAAAAGAGACCGTTATTGCATATGTGTTGGTTGCAAATTTTTTGCTTTCAAAAGATTTGATGCTTGCAACATGCATAAGGACACGCCGTCCTATCTGTTGAACTGGAGGGAGAGAGAGCAGACAAATGAGAAGGGAGAGAGACAGACGACACCATCATATGCAAACCCCAAAGTATATGTAGAGCACACATTGAGTACACATATATAGTGGGGACTCCTAGCTATATCTAGCTCCAACCTCCCCACTCAAATAGGAGTCCCTAACTGTGGATGAGAAAACCCTTGGGGGTACAAGGTAAAAACCCACAACACCATATACATGCATTGTTATGGAAAAACCCACAGCACCATATACATGCAATGCTATATTAAGAATTATCAAAGGTTACAAAATTCACTTTTGAGGAGCTACATCACTCCATAATATACAATGTGCACTTTCTAGCATCTTTGGAATTTTAATAACCATAATTGATGTAAATTCTTCAATATCTTCAAGCAATGTCAATGTCTTTGTGTCCCTGTACGTGCTGCTTGACGTGACTTTTATCCTGTAAACATCAACTCCAGAAACATATTGAAATGTGAAGGTTAGAAATAATTACATCACATTGTCCTTAGCGACGGTTTGCGACACTGCTATAGAGAAGATGGAGAAAAAAATCATGATGCCACAAGTACATATAACAATAATCCAGTACATGTGCACACATAAACATAAGCCGGTACACAAATACTATGAAACACTAGTGATGCATAGTCACAACTACTAAATTATGATGACAACCATAGCACCAATGATGACAAGGGTGCAATAAGATGATAACAACCATAACACCACGATGAGGAGGGTGCAATAAGATGATAACAACCATAGCACCATGCCGAGGGTACAATAAGACAATAACAACCATAGCATCAATCAAGAGGACGATAACAGGCTCCCAAGTACGCATAAACTTTGTCACATCCCTTGTCCTTGATGTCGGGAATAGCTTCACTTGCAATATGAAAAAATAAACATACACAAATGGTGAGTACAAGGAACCGAGATCTCAAGTACACATACATAACACAAAAGGTGAGTGTACGAGGAGGCACCTAACTGTCAAGTACACATACAAGGTATGTGCCATAAAACAAGACACCAGGCTCCCACATATGCATAAATTTTGTCACATCCCTCATCTATCACATCATCAAGAAAATCATTAGTAAAGTACTGATGTAAAATTATTGATTGACCAAACACAGGTGACAAACTCCACCAATGATGAGGCAACAATGATGTAATCAAGGTTTGATGTCGATAGCACAAGGCCTTGATTGTGATGATGCTACTTGAAATATGATCACATGCGTTAGTATACCTTCATAAAATTATTGTTAAATTATATCAGGTATTAAGACCATATTAGGTATTTTGGTAAAAATCTCACATTATGGGAATCTCCAAATCGACCGAATTCATGTAATTTGGGAATTTTCCACTTAAAGTGGGAAAAATTGAGGTGTGTGGCTAGTAAATAAAGTGAAAATCTCATAGGATTGTGGTGTTGATAAACACCAAAAGTCAAGAGGATGTACAACACATGGATTTGAATAATAACTATAAATTACATAAAACAAAGGAAGATACAAAAAAGATTTTGTTTACAAATTGACTAGTATAGTCACAATAGAAGCTCCACATAATTCTACTCCACATTTGATACCATATCTGAACTTTGATCCAAGTGTGGCTGATGTGCACGAGTGAGGCCTTCTTTGGCTTTTAGAGCATGTCTTTCTGGAATCTTTATTCTAGAAAATGGTCCTTCTTTGTTGGGTCTCCAGGACCAAACAATTGCATCTATAGTTTCCCACACTTGTGGGTCCTTATAGTTGACAGCCCAATAACCCTTCCAACAATTACTGTAAGCTTGAGTATCTGTCATCCCACTTTTTCTCGCGCAAGGTGCCCAATATTGAATCAAGAGTTTTCTGTAGTTTGGTGATGTAGGCTCATTATCAATGTCAGATAAAGCCATTGCAAGCCACACTGGATAGATTTCTGTGTCACTCGGAACAAGCATAAGAAAGTCACCTTGGTGCACATCAGACATAGGGTCAAACTCTTCCCTTGGCCTATCTCGTTGAGGCCCACAAAAATGATCATTCAACTCTTCAAGGCCTAGGAATCTTTCTGCTCCTTGTTGCAAATTCATTGTAGTGCTTTGTAGATGAGAATATTCTTGAGTTTTTGGCCAAAACATTTCATACAAGACTCCCTCTGATATGATTGCTTTTCCAATCTCTTCAATTACCTTACTCCAATAATCTATCACGGGTCTATAATATCGCGGAATACTTGAACCATTCCCTAAATTTTTCCAAAATTTTATATAGTTCTTTAGCCCCAAAATGACTTCTTCGTGGGCCTTGACATACTCCGCCATTTGTACTAGAGGTGGATCTCCATGTGGTAACATTGGCTTGCCTTCTGTGTCTGTTTTCCAAAGGCGAATACTTCCACTCCAACTTGATACACCTACATGTGCCTTATATTGCATCATTGGTGTCTCATCTTGCATAAAGAACCTGAACTGAAGCGGTTTGGAATGTCCAACAAGTATGTCTTGTCCATCACAAAGATAGCCATCACAATATTGCTTGAAATCAGGGATCTTTGTGAGAAAAAATGGAGCTGGAGATGAAGATGAGCTGTTTCGTAATGTATCCATCAAATGTGGCAAAGTATAGGTTTGTGTAACTCTCAACTTCTCTGAAAACCTACTAAACATGGCGTCTATGTCCTCATGTGTATGCCCAACCATTAAAAATCCCAGCTGGATGGTTTTGAAAACACCCCTTGCAACAAGCATTGACAAATAGGCAAATAAGTATCGATTTTTGTTTTCCCCTGCACAATTATCCAATTGTAGCAACAAGTTCTCTGGCAATCTGCGAAATGTTGACCCCAATTCCTCTTCTGCAATTTCTGACGACTGCACAATGGGCTCTTTTCCATCACTCAAGTTATGGTAGTCCAAAGCATCCCTTGAGTTCAAAGCATGTAGTAGTGAAATATTGCTCCTTGGAAGTCCATTTGTTACTAGATCACCAAGAGGATGCTTATCTATCCTCTCGAGGTTATGTAAACAATTAGCAATTGAGCCAATTGTAAGATTTGGATCAGCTGGCCACAAACCATTCAAGACAAAGTGTCCGTAATGACCTTCTCCATGTCCATGAGTGATCATGCCAATCAATGCCACCTGCAGATTATATCCTGAATCCACACCCTTGGGAACAATGCGTAATCTAGGAATGGCAGTCTTCTTTTGATCCATCTTATCATGGATTATGCATACATATTTTTGTGGTTGAGTTTCTGAATACGTGCGCCATGCATAATATAGGCTTCTGCAACTCTTTTGTTGTGCCATGTGAACTTCTCTCTCCCTCAAGAGAAGAGCTCTCTCTTCAAGAGAAGGTTTAGCTTCTAACCTTGCCTTGATTGAGCTACAAATATTGCACTTAGAGAACTCACTCGTCTTTGTTAAAGTGACATGTGGGTACTCTTTGTTCCAAATTCTACCAAAAGAAGATTGGGATAGCTTCTTCTCATAGCCCATTTGGTCAAGTGTCGTGTTGATTTCACATAAAATATCCACTTGTTTGTATGTTGATGGAATCACCAATTGAGTCTCTCTTGAGCCATCTAGCAGTGTTCTACTTCTATGTGGCATTTTCTCAGAGTTATTTTCCACAAACTCGTTTAGTAGTGCTCTTGCTAAACTAGTATGTTGAAGTCCCCTTCTCAATGTACATGTGTTCCCATGTACATATTGGCGCACACCATTTTCAAAGTTCTCCTTGTATCGATAAAATGATGTCTTTGGTATTCCATGTAGCTCATACCATGCTCTACAACAAACAATAGAGCCATTTAGCCTGAATTGGTATCGTGACTTCTCATCTTTCTGATAACATATAGAAAGAACATCATAAACATAATTAGTGCGTGATTTTTGAGACTCTCCCCAAAATTGTTGTCGTAACCTTGTCACCATATCACGATCTGCAAATTGGCAGCATTTTTGTGCACAACAATCAATGCATGATACCCTTTGAATTGATTTGTTTGAAAGGTAAAAAGTCGAAGCTGGTGCTGCTTTTGATTTTTGAGTCCTGTTCATGAAAGTGTATCGTCTCTTCCTTGACAACTGGACAACATTACTCCCATCAAGTTTTTTTCCAACATTGCCATCGTTGGATACATCCTCATATGTAGCATGCATGCCATCAACAGGAACAAAGCGTTGTAATGGGCTCCCATTCAACATTGTTGTCTGCTTGATGGGCCACTTTAGCAAAGTGATGCTACCCACTTCAACCACATCATGAATGCTTGCATTTTCTCTTTCAATACCCACACCCACACAATCAGGACCAAGTTCCTGAAAGTTGACATAATCATGTGGAAATACATATAAGATGGTCCCTTCATTCATGGTTTGCATCATTGTGTCATCTTTTAAAAGGACCCTCTGATTTCTCCAAGACTCTCGAATCATTGCTTCAAATTCTGGGCTTGTCATAGGTATTGCATCTGTAACTAGAGGATCAGAATGATCATGTTCTTCATCACCATTGTAGCTTTCGTGTGGATCAATTAAGTTCCCATTTAATACAAAAGATTGCAAAAGAAGCTTTGACCATCGAACAGCACTCCATAATGAGCCTTGGAGAGATGAAGTATCCATTGTAGGAAAAGGTAGGACCACATCCTTCAAGCATTCCTCCACTAGTATGGAGACATTTCCCAGCCCTATCTTTGTACCACCACAAGTGGAATCTGGATCTGTTCTACACACACAACCAATACCAACGATTTCATTGTCAAGTATCATATGTACTTTCTCCCCAGATTCAAAGTCCATCCTGTAAGTAAAAAGATTACATTGTTAAATCCATAGTTATAGAAAAATACTCTTCAAACCAAAAATCATGCTACAACATGAAAAAGGTTTGCATAGGTTGGACAAGTGGTGAACCTTGAGACCAAATCCTCCTTGCTATATTAATGGAAGCAAGGTTGGACAAGTGGTGGACCTTGAAACCAAAGCCTCTTTGCTATATGAGAGCATAGGTTGGACAAGTGGTGGACCTAGTTGTAATACCCACTGCCACCTATCAACTACTATAGGACTATGCTTTCCAATGTCCAAGTATCCCTTGAGTCTTTCAAGGTTGAACACGCGGTGGACCTTGAAACAAAAATCCCCTTTCTATATCAGAGCATAGCTTGGACAAGTGGTGGACCTAGTTATAATGCCCAATATCCAAGGTGAAATACCTTAGGACTTTGCTACATTGCTTGCCAATGTTTACGTAGCCCCTCATTTCTTTAATGGAAGTAAGGTTGGACAAGTGGTGGACCTTGAAAGCAAAGCCTCTTTGCTATATAAGAGCATAGGTTGGACCTAGTTTTAATACCCACTGCCACCTATCAACTACTATAAGACTATGCTTTCCAATGTCCAAGTATCCCTTGAGTCTTTCAAGGTTGAACACGTGGTGGACCTTGAAACCAAAATCCCCTTTCTATATTAGAAAGGTTGAACACATGGTGGACCTTTAAACGAAAATCCCCTTTCTTTATCAGAGCATAGCTTGGACAAGTGGTGGACCTAGTTATAATGCCCAATATCCAAGGTGAAACACCTTAGAACCTTGCTACCTTGCTTGCCAATGTTTACGTAGCCCCTCATTTCTTTAATGGAAGCAAGGTTGGACAAGTGGTGGACCTTGAAAGCAAAGCCTCTTTGCGATATGAGAGCATAGGTTGGACCTAGTTGTAATACCCACTGCCACCTATCAACTACTATAGGACTATGCTATCCAATGTCCAAGTATCCCTTGAGTCTTGCAAGGTTGAACACGTGGTGGACCTTGAAACCAAAATCCCCTTTCTATATTAGAAAGGTTGAACACATGGTGGACCTTTAAACAAAAATCCCCTTTCTTTATCAGAGCATAGCTTGGACAAGTGGTGGACCTAGTTATAATGCCCAATATCCAAGGTGAAACACCTTAGAACCTTGCTACCTTGCTTGCCAATGTTTACGTAGCCCCTCATTTCTTTAATGGAAGCAAGGTTGGACAAGTGGTGGACCTTGAAAGCAAAGCCTCTTTGCGATATGAGAGCATAGGTTGGACCTAGTTGTAATACCCACTGCCACCTATCAACTACTATAGGACTATGCTTTCCAATGTCCAAGTATCCCTTGAGTCTTGCAAGGTTGAACACGTGGTGGACCTTGAAACCAAAATCCCCTTTCTATATTAGAAAGGTTGAACACATGGTGGACCTTTAAACGAAAATCCCCTTTCTTTATCAGAGCATAGCTTGGACAAGTGGTGGACCTAGTTATAATGCCCAATATCCAAGGTGAAACACCTTAGAACCTTGCTACCTTGCTTGCCAATGTTTACGTAGCCCCTCATTTCTTTAATGGAAGCAAGGTTGGACAAGTGGTGGACCTTGAAAGAAAAGCCTCTTTGCGATATGAGAGCATAGGTTGGACCTAGTTGTAATACCCACTGCCACCTATCAACTACTATAGGACTATGCTTTCCAATGTCCAAGTATCCCTTGAGTCTTGCAAGGTTGAACACGTGGTGGACCTTGAAACCAAAATCCCCTTTCCATATCAGAGCATAGCTTGGACAAGTGGTGGACCTAGTTATAAAGCCCCTCCTTTCTTTAATGGAAGAAAGGTTGGAAAAGTGGTGAATCTTGAAACCCAAACCCTTTGGCTATATATAGAGGATATCTTGGACAAGTGGTGGGCTTAGTTGTAGTATCCAATGTCCAAGGTCCAAGGTGAACTATGTAAAGACCTTACTTCCAAAAACAGAGTCGTACAAGTGGTTCTCCTTGAAACCAAAACCTCCTTAGTGTATTAGAACATAGCTTGGAGAAGTGGTGGACTTAGTTGTAATGGTGAATGTCCAAAGCAAACTATTATAGGACCTTGCTTCCCAAATCAAGTTTGGACAAGTGGTGGATCTTGAAACCAAAACCCCCTTACTCTATTAGAGCATAGCTTAGATAAGTGGTGGACCTAGCTGCCATGGAAAATGTTCAATCTGAACTGCTGCAAGACCTTGCTATTAAATGTCTAAGTAGAGCTAGCTTCTTTAATGGAATCAAGGTTGGGAAAGTGGTGCATCTTGAAACCAAAAGCCCTATATTGTATTAGAGCATAGCTTGGACAAGTGAGGGACCTAGTTTTAATGTGTGATGTCCAAAGAAAAGTATTACAAGACCTTGCTTTCCAATATTTGAATTGGTCAAGTGGTTAAAACTAAGTATAAAACTTTGACCATTTTCTTCTCGAATTGCCAAAAAGCTAGTTTTAGACACCCCTAAATGAAAATGGTTTAGGGTGGCCTTAAACAATGTTTTTTCAAAGACTTGAACAAAAGGGTTGTTGAAGAGTAATGACAATTTATTGTGGCTTGAAGTGCCTAAGTATGTGAAAACAAGCCTAGGTTTTCCACGAGGCAAAAGGTGACATAATAAGAACATTGGAAAGTTAGGATTGACCATGTGGCCTAAACTTTGGCAAGTGAAGTGGTGGCCAAGTTTTGTGGCACAGTGTGCACTTGGTCCTATATGTGTTGACCACTTGGCTAAATCTAGGACCATAAGGCCAAACCTTTGGCACCTTAAATATAGTATGGGACATAATCTAGAACTGCTATAGTAAATTAGTAGTATAGCTAATATGTTAATATTTGTATTATATTTAAGTATATGCTAATATAATTTATGTTCAAAATTTCACTAATGAAGAATGTTCCCATTTAGCACTCCAGATGCGGGGTCTTAGGGCAATGCCACAATGGGGTGACAAGGCAGCGCTTCCACGTGAGGTTTGGGGGTAGCGCTCTTGATGGGGATGTGGAATATAGCGCTCTCGATGGCGGGGCTTGGGAGGTTGATTTTGGGATATTGTTCTGAGCGGGGTCCTGGGGCGCCCCAGGCGGGGTCCGGGGCAGCGCCCCGGGCGGGGTCAAGGGGCGGCAGCCCCTTGTCGCCTCCCGGCGCGACTGCCGGGCGGGGTCGAGGGGCAGCGCCCCCGCGGGGCTAGGGGCAGCGCCCAAAGATTTTTTTTTTTTAAAAGTGAATTCCTAGTATAGAGTTATGCATGTTTTTCATATTTTCAACCATGATTTCTTTAATTTTGGCCGTGTGAATTGGTTAATTTTTTATATTGCTTTTGTTTTTTTTAATCCTATGATAAAACATGGACTTGTAGCATACGTGGCATTCTAATAAACCCTATCAAGATTAGGCACACAGAGAGCGCACGAGAAACGCACACAGAGAAAGCAGGCGAGCAGCAAAAACACAGAAAGCGCACACGGATCGCACACAGTTGGAGTATACGCGCGCGTAGAGGAGCAAGCTCGGCATCGTACACAACACACAGGTGGAGTGCACAGGATTGAAAGTTCGCGCACAAGACAAAGAAACAGCAGCGTACACAACGCTTTCCAGAAGGGCAGGATCGGGCAGTCTTCTCAGGAGACATTGCACACCTCACGAATAGAGAAAAAACAGGTATTTCTCTCTCTCTCACTCTCTGTCTTTCTCCATATAGAGAAGATGGTTCTCTGTAACTCTTCTTGCACACACACTCTCTCGTCAAAAGACAGAGATACATAGTTTAAACGTATCCCCGCACACATACACATATTCCCACACATCGTCTTCCTCTCTTCCACATACATAACCACAGTGAAATCTGTTATCTTGCTGTCTCTCTCTTGAAAATACATGCACATATTCCCACACATCGTCTTCCTCACTTCCACATACATAACCACAATGAAATCTGTTATCTTGTTGTCTCTCTCTTGAAAATACGTGCACATATTCCCATACATCGTCTTCCTCTCTTCCACATACATAAACACAGTGAAATCTGTTATCTTTCTCTCTCCTCTCTCTAAAAAACAGTTATTTATCTCTCTCTCTCTCTCTATCTATCTATCTCTGTATTTGCTATCTCTCTCTTGAAAATACATGCTCATGTATGTGTGCGTCTGTGTTATCTATGTGTATGTATGTATATTTGTGTTATTTCATTGTAATACTCATACATAATGCAGATACACAATTACACTTAATTACGATATGCACACATAGTATATATACATACATAAATATCACAAATAACTAACACATTGTAATACTAGTAAAATTGAATGGAAGACTTACTTGCGTGATCTGTTAAAGTCGATTCTTGTAGCGAGTTCTGGATGTATGCTGAGCTGATTTTCCTCTAATCCATTTGTAGATATGATTGTAACTTCTGTTTCTCAAAAATAGTAGTGTTGTTTAGTGATACACCTAATGGACATAAATGGTTTAAACTAGGACATGTAGACCAAAAATACGTGTATTTCTTTGGATGAATATATACACTTTTTGGTGACCCTTACCACAAGTGGTGGACCTTAAGACCAATGGACTATAAGGACCTCCAAACAATACCTTGTACACTCAATCCTTCTTGGTATCTAGGTTGGACAAGTGGTGGACCTTGTTCAAATTCTCTAACCACTCTCTCTAACATGGTGACATAATTTAGGTGTGATAAATTCATATCTATGCAAACTAATATCAGTTTAGGCTTGTTAATTTGAATTTGTTTGAATTTATGTACAATATAATGATTTGAGGTTTGCATATTTGAATTTAGGTGGTATAATGATATCTTTTTGTGGTAAACTTGAATTTAAAATCAATTTTGCGTAGAATATTTTAAATTTAAGTAGTAAAATTTAAATTTTTATAAAAAAGTTTGAATTTTAAAATTTGGGCGGGATAGTTTAAAATTTAGGCGGGATATTTAAGATTTGGGAGGGATATTTTAAATTTAGGCGGGAAGGTTTTGAATTTATAGCGAGATCTCCCTTACATAAGAGAGTATAGGTTGGACAAGTGGTGGACCTTCAAGCTAGAGCATCCATGCTACTGGACATGATAGGTAGGGAATCTAGTTGAATATTGTATGTATAATATATATGTAATAGATCTAGCTTGGACAAGTGGTGGACCTTGGAATAAAACCCCATGTAAAACATATCATGCACATTCCAAGTGGTCAAAAAAAATATCATTTAGAATATAGCCTTATAGGTTGGACAAGTGGTGGACCTTAACACCCAGATATTCTTCATATAATGACATAGCGTGGAAAACTGGTGAATCTTGAGACCAAACCATGCTACTAGCGATAATAGCTTGGACAAGTGGTGGACCTTGAAAGTAAACCCCCCATCTACGAAATATCGTGGGTTTAAGGTATTTCGATGGAGCCTAGCATCTTGGAGACATCGTGCATCTTGCTTCTCTTCATGTTTCAATGGAGCCTATCTTGGACAAATGGTGGAGCATCCTTCTCTCCATGTTTCAATGGACCCTAGCTTGGACAAGTGGTGGACCTTTACTTCTCTCTATTATTCAATAGAGTTAGCTTGGACAAGTGGTGGACCTTGGAACCAAACCCCCATTTAAAACCTATCATGGTCACTCCAAGTGGTGAGAAAGAATAACCTTTAAGATATAGCCTTATAGGTTGGACAAGTGGTGGACCTTAACACGCGCATATTCTTAATTTAATGACATAGAGTGGAAAAGTGGTGAATCTTGAGACCAAACCACTCAGGCTACTAGCAATAATAGCTTGGACAAGTGGTGGACCTTGACTGTAAACCCCTCATCTACGACATATCGTGGGTTTAATGTTTTTCGATGGAGCCTAGCATCTTGGAGACATGGTGCACCTTGATTCTCCTCATGTTTCAATGGAGCCTACCTTGCACAAATGGTGGAGCGTCCTTCTCTCCATGTTTCAATGGACCCTAGCTTAGACAAGGGGTGGACCTTTGCTTCTCTCTATGTTTCAATAGAGTTAGCTTGGACAAGTGGTGGACCTTGGAACCAAACCCCCATGTAAAACCTATCATGGTCACTCCAAGTAGTAAGAAAGAATAACCTTTAAGATGTAGCCTTATAGGTTGGACAAGTGGTGGACCTTAACACCCACATATTCTTAATAAAAGTGGTGAATCTTGAGACCAAACCACTCAGGCTACTAGCAACAATAGCTTGGACAAGTGGTGGACCTTGAATGTAAACCCCTCATCTACGAAATATCGTGGGTTTAATGTATTTTGATGGAGCCTAGCATCTTGGAGACATGGTGCAGCTTGCTTCTCGTCATGTTTCAATGGAGCCTATCTTGGACAAATGGTGGAGCATCCTTCTCTCCATGTTTCAATGGACCCTAGCTTGGACAAGTGGTGGACCTTTACTTCTCTCTATTATTCAATAGAGTTAGCTTGGACAAGTGGTGGACCTTGGAACCAAACCCCCATTTAAAACCTATCATGGTCACTCCAAGTGGTGAGAAAGAATAACCTTTAAGATATAGCCTTATAGGTTGGACAAGTGGTGGACCTTAACACGCGCATATTCTTAATTTAATGACATAGAGTGAAAAAGTGGTGAATCTTGAGACCAAACCACTCAGGCTACTAGCAATAATAGCTTGGACAAGTGGTGGACCTTGACTGTAAACCCCTCATCTACGACATATCGTGGGTTTATGTTTTTCGATGGAGCCTAGCATCTTGGAGACATGGTGCACCTTGATTCTCCTCATGTTTCAATGGAGCCTACCTTGCACAAATGGTGGAGCGTCCTTCTCTCCATGTTTCAATGGACCCTAGCTTAGACAAGGGGTGGACCTTTGCTTCTCTCTATGTTTCAATAGAGTTAGCTTGGACAAGTGGTGGACCTTGGAACCAAACCCCCATTAAAACCTATCATGGTCACTCCAAGTGGTGAGAAAGAATAACCTTTAAGATATAGCCCTATAGGTTGGACAAGTGGTGGACCTTAACACGCGCATATTCTTAATTTAATGACATAGAGTGGAAAAGTAGTGAATCTTGAGACCAAACCACTCAGGCTACTAGCAATAATAGCTTGGACAAGTGGTGGACCTTGACTGTAAACCCCTCATCTACGACATATCGTGGGTTTAATGTTTTTCGATGGAGCCTAGCATCTTGGAGACATGGTGCACCTTGATTCTCCTCATGTTTCAATGGAGCCTACCTTGCACAAATGGTGGAGCGTCCTTCTCTCCATGTTTCAATGGACCCTAGCTTAGACAAGGGTGGACCTTTGCTTCTCTCTATGTTTCAATAGAGTTAGCTTGGACAAGTGGTGGACCTTGGAACCAAACCCCCATGTAAAACCTATCATGGTCACTCCAAGTAGTAAGAAAGAATAACCTTTAAGATGTAGCCTTATAGGTTGGACAAGTGGTGGACCTTAACACCCACATATTCTTAATAAAAGTGGTGAATCTTGAGACCAAACCACTCAGGCTACTAGCAATAATAGCTTGGACAAGTGGTGGACCTTGAATGTAAACCCCTCATCTACGAAATATCGTGGGTTTAATGTATTTCGATGGAGCCTAGCATCTTGGAGACATGGTGCAGCTTGCTTCTCGTCATGTTTCAATGGAGCCTATCTTGGACAAATGGTGGAGAATCCTTCTCTCCATGTTTCAATGGACCCTAGCTTGGACAAGTGGTGGACCTTTGTTTCTCTCTATGTTTCAATAGAGTTAGCTTGGACAAGTGGTGGACCTTGGAACCAAACCCCCATGTAAAACCTATCATGGTCACTCCAAGTGGTAATAAAGAATAACCTTAAAGATGTAGCCTTATAGGTTGGACAAGTGGTGGACCTTAACACGCGCATATTCTTAATATAATGACATAGAGTGGAAAAGTGGTGACTCTTGAGACCAAACCACTCAGGCTACTAGCAATAATAGCTTGGACAAGTGGTGGACCTTGAATGTACACCCCTCATCTACGACATATCGTGGGTTTAATGTTTTTCAATGGAGCTTAGCATCTTGGAGACATGGTGCACCTTGCTTCTCCTCATGTTTGAATGGAGCCTACCTTGGACAAATGGTGGAGCATCCTTCTCTCCATGTTTCAATGGACCCTAGCTTAGACAAGGGTGGACCTTTGCTTCTCTCTATGTTTCAATAGAGTTAGCTTGGACAAGTGGTGGACCTTGGAACCAAACCCCCATGTAAAACCTATCATGGTCACTCCAAGTAGTAAGAAAGAATAACCTTTAAGATGTAGCCTTATAGGTTGGACAAGTGGTGGACCTTAACACCCACATATTCTTAATAAAAGTGGTGAATCTTGAGACCAAACCACTCAGGCTACTAGCAGTAATAGCTTGGACAAGTGGTGGACCTTGAATGTAAACCCCTCATCTACGAAATATCGTGGGTTTAATGTATTTCGATGGAGCCTAGCATCTTGGAGACATGGTGCAGCTTGCTTCTCGTCAAGTTTCAATGGAGCTATCTTGGACAAATGGTGGAGCATCCTTCTCTCCATGTTTCAATGGACCCTAGCTTGGACAAGTGGTGGACCTTTGTTTCTCTCTATGTTTCAATAGAGTTAGCTTGGACAAGTGGTGGACCTTGGAACCAAACCCCCATGTAAAACCTATCATGGTCACTCCAAGTGGTAATAAAGAATAACCTTAAAGATGTAGCCTTATAGGTTGGACAAGTGGTGGACCTTAACACACGCATATTCTTAATATAATGACATAGAGTGGAAAAGTGGTGAATCTTGAGACCAAACCACTCAGGCTACTAGCAATAATAGCTTGGACAAGTGGTGGACCTTGAATGTACACCCCTCATCTACGACATATCGTGGGTTTAATGTTTTTCAATGGAGCTTAGCATCTTGGAGACATGGTGCACCTTGCTTCTCCTCATGTTTGAATGGAGCCTACCTTGGACAAATGGTGGAGCATCCTTCTCTCCATGTTTCAATGGACCCTAGCTTAGACAAGGGTGGACCTTTGCTTCTCTCTATGTTTCAATAGAGTTAGCTTGGACAAGTGGTGGACCTTGGAACCAAACCCCCATGTAAAACCTATCATGGTCACTCCAAGTAGTAAGAAAGAATAACCTTTAAGATGTAGCCTTATAGGTTGGACAAGTGGTGGACCTTAACACCCACATATTCTTAATAAAAGTGGTGAATCTTGAGACCAAACCACTCAGGCTACTAGCAATAATAGCTTGGACAAGTGGTGGACCTTGAATGTAAACCCCTCATCTACGAAATATCGTGGGTTTAATGTATTTCGATGGAGCCTAGCATCTTGGAGACATGGTGCAGCTTGCTTCTCGTCATGTTTCAATGGAGCCTATCTTGGACAAATGGTGGAGCATCCTTCTCTCCATGTTTCAATGGACCCTAGCTTGGACAAGTGGTGGACCTTTGTTTCTCTCTATGTTTCAATAGAGTTAGCTTGGACAAGTGGTGGACCTTGGAACCAAACCCCCATGTAAAACCTATCATGGTCACTCCAAGTGGTAATAAAGAATAACCTTAAAGATGTAGCCTTATAGGTTGGACAAGTGGTGGACCTTAACACGCGCATATTCTTAATATAATGACATAGAGTGGAAAAGTGGTGAATCTTGAGACCAAACCACTCAGGCTACTAGCAATAATAGCTTGGACAAGTGGTGGACCTTGAATGTACACCCCTCATCTACGACATATCGTGGGTTTAATGTTTTTCAATGGAGCTTAGCATCTTGGAGACATGGTGCACCTTGCTTCTCCTCATGTTTCAATGGAGCCTACTTGGACAAATGGTGGAGCATCCTTCTCTCCATGTTTCAATGGACCCTAGCTTAGACAAGGGGTGGACCTTTGCTTCTCTCTATGTTTCAATAGAGTTAGCTTGGACAAGTGGTGGACCTTGGAACCAAACCCCCATGTAAAACCTATCATGGTCACTCCAAGTAGTAAGAAAGAATAACCTTTAAGATGTAGCCTTATAGGTTGGACAAGTGGTGGACCTTAACACCCACATATTCTTAATAAAAGTGGTGAATCTTGAGACCAAACCACTCAGGCTACTAGCAATAATAGCTTGGACAAGTGGTGGACCTTGAATGTAAACCCCTCATCTACGAAATATCGTGGGTTTAATGTATTTCGATGGAGCCTAGCATCTTGGAGACATGGTGCAGCTTGCTTCTCGTCATGTTTCAATGGATCCTATCTTGGACAAATGGTGGAGCATCCTTCTCTCCATGTTTCAATGGACCCTAGCTTGGACAAGTGGTGGACCTTTGTTTCTCTCTATGTTTCAATAGAGTTAGCTTGGACAAGTGGTGGACCTTGGAACCAAACCCCCATGTAAAACCTATCATGGTCACTCCAAGTGGTAATAAAGAATAACCTTTAAGATGTAGCCTTATAGGTTGGACAAGTGGTGGACCTTAACACGCGCATATTCTTAATATAATGACATAGAGTGGAAAAGTGGTGAATCTTGAGACCAAACCACTCAGGCTACTAGCAATAATAGCTTGGACAAGTGTGGACCTTGAATGTAAACCCCTCATCTACGACATATCGTGGGTTTAATGTTTTTCGATGGAGCCTAGCATCTTGGAGACATGGTGCACCTTGCTTCTCCTCATGTTTCAATGGAGCCAACTTGGACAAATGGTGGAGCATCCTTCTCTCCATGTTTCAATGGACCCTAGCTTAGACAAGGGGTGGACCTTTGCTTCTCTCTATGTTTCAATAGAGTTAGCTTGGACAAGTGGTGGACCTTGGAACCAAACCCCCATGTAAAACCTATCATGGTCACTCCAAGTAGTAAGAAAGAATAACCTTTAAGATGTAGCCTTATAGGTTGGACAAGTGGTGGACCTTAACACCCACATATTCTTGATAAAAGTGGTGAATCTTGAGACCAAACCACTCAGGCTACTAGCAATAATAGCTTGGACAAGTGGTGGACCTTGAATGTAAACCCCTCATCTACGAAATATCGTGGGTTTAATGTATTTCGATGGAGCCTAGCATCTTGGAGACATGGTGCAGCTTGCTTCTCGTCATGTTTCAATGGAGCCTATCTTGGACAAATGGTGGAGCATCCTTCTCTCCATGTTTCAATGGACCCTAGCTTGGACAAGTGGTGGACCTTTGTTTCTCTCTATGTTTCAATAGAGTTAGCTTGGACAAGTGGTGGACCTTGGAACCAAACCCCCATGTAAAACCTATCATGGTCACTCCAAGTGGTAATAAAGAATAACCTTTAAGATGTAGCCTTATAGGTTGGACAAGTGGTGGACCTTAACATGCGCATATTCTTAATATAATGACATAGAGTGGAAAAGTGGTGAATCTTGAGACCAAACCACTCAGGCTACTACCAATAATAGCTTGGACAAGTGTTGGACCTTGAATGTAAACCCCTCATCTACGACATATCATGGGTTTAATGTTTTTCGATGGAGCCTAGCATCTTGGAGTCATGGTGCACCTTGCTTCTCGTCATGTTTCAATGGAGCCTACCTTGGACAAATGGTGGAGCATCCTTCTCTCCATGTTTCAATGGACCCTAGCTTAGACAAGGGGTGGACCTTTGCTTCTCTCTATGTTTCAATAGAGTTAGCTTGGACAAGTGGTGGACCTTGGAACCAAACCCCCATGTAAAACCTATCATGGTCACTCCAAGTAGTAAGAAAGAATAACCTTTAAGATGTAGCCTTATAGGTTGGACAAGTGGTGGACCTTAACACCCACATATTCTAATAAAAGTGGTGAATCTTGAGACCAAACCACTCAGGCTACTAGCAATAATAGCTAGGGATAACCATTAAGATATAGTCTTTCAAGGGGTGAGAAAGAATAACCATTAAGATATAGTCTTATAGGTTGGACAAGTGGTGGACCTTAACACCCAAATATTCTTAATATAATGATAGAGAGTGGAAAAGTGGTGAATCTTGAGAGCAAACCACTCATGCTACTAGCGATAATAGGTTGGACAAATTGTTGATCTTGAATGTAAACTCCCCATGTACAAAATAACGTGGGTTTAAGGTATTTCGATGGAGTCTAGAATCTTGGAGATATGGTGCAGCTTGCTTCTCTTCATGTTTCAATGGAGTCTATCTTGGACAAATGGTGGAGCATCCTTCTCTCCATGTTTCAATAGACCCTAGCTTAGACAAGTGGTGGACCTTTGCTTCTCTCTATGTTTGAATAGAGTTAGCTTGGACAAGTGGTGGACCTTGGAACCAACCCCCATGTAAAACCTTTCATGGTCACTCCAAGTGGTCAGAAAGAATAACCATTAAGATATAGTCTTATAGGTTGGACAAGTGGTGGACCTTAATACCCAAATATTCTTAATATAATAACACAGAGTGAAAAAGTGGTGAATCTTGAGACCAAACCCCTCATGCTACTAGCGTTAATAGGTTGGACAACTGGTGGACCTTGAATGTAAACCTTCCATGTTTCAATAGAGTTAGCTTCGACAAATGGTGGAGCATCCTTCTCTCCATGTTTCAATGGAGCCTAGCTTGGACAAGTGGTGGACCTTTTGCTTCTCTCTATGAGAAGAATAAAGTTAGCTTGGATAAGTGGTGGACCTTGGAACTAAACCCCTATGTAAAACATATCATGGACATTTCAAGTGGTGAGAAAGAATACCCTTTAAGATATACGCTTATAGGTTGGACAAGTGGTCGACCTTAACACCTAGATCTTCTTTATATAATGACATAGAGTGGAAAAGTGGTGAATCTTGAGACCAAACCACTCATGCTACTAGGGATAATAGCTTGGAAAAGTGACTGACCTTGACGTTAAACCCCACATGTAAACAATATCGTGGGTTTAAGGTATTTCAATGGATGCTAGAATCTTGGAGACATGGTGCAACTTGCTTCTTTTCATGTTTCAATGAAGCCTATCTTCCACCAATGGGGGATCATCCTTCTCTAAATGTCTCAGTGGAGCCTAGCTTGGACAAGTGGTGGACCTTTGCTTCTCTCTATGTTTCCATAGAGTTAGCTTGGACAAGTGGTGGACCTTGAAACCAAACCCCCATGTAAAACATATCATGGTCATTCCAAGTGGTGAGAAATAATACCCTTTAAGATCTAGCCTTATAGGTTGGACAAGTGGTCGACCTTAAACCTAGATCTTCATAATATAACGACATAGAGTGGAAAAGTGGTAAATCTTGAGACCCAACCACTAGTGCTACTAGGGATAATAGCTTGGAAAAGTGACTGACCTTGACGTTAAACCCCACATGTAAACAATATCGTGGGTTTAAGGTATTTCAATGGATCCTAGAATCTTGGAGACATGGTGCAGATTGCTTCCCTTCATGTTTCAATGGAGCCTATCTTGGACAAATGGTGGAGCATCCTTCTCTCCATGCTTCAATGGAGCCTAGCTTGGACAAGTGGTGGACCTTTGCTTCTCTCTATGTTTCAATAGAGTTAGCTTGGACAAGTGGTGGGCCTTGGAACCAAACTCCCATGTAAAACCTATCTTGGTAACTCCAAGTGGTGAGAAAGAATAAAGTTTAAGATATGGCCTTATAGGTTGGACAAGTGGTGGACCTTAGCACCCATATATTCTTAATAGAATGACATAGAGTGGAAAAATGGTGAATCTTGAGACCAAACCACTCATGCTACTAGAGATAATAGGTTGGACAAGTGGTGGACCTTGAATGTAAACCCCCATGTACAAAATATCATGGGTTTGAGGTATTTCAATGGAGCCTAGCATCTTGGAGACATGGTGTAGCTTGCTTCTCTTCATGTTTCAATGGAGTGTATCTTGGACAAATGGTGGAGCATCCTTCTCTCCATGTTTCAATGGACCCTAGCTTGGACAAGTGGTGGACCTTTGATTCTCTCTATGTTTCAATAGAGTTAGCTTGGACAAGTGGTGGACCTTGAAACAAAACCCCCATGTAAAACCTATGCTGGTCACTCCAAGTGGTGAGAAAGAATAACCCTTAAGATATAGCCTTATAGGTTGGACAAGTGGTGGACCTTAACACCCAAATATTCTTAATATAATGACAGAGTGAAAAAGTGGTGAATCTTGAGACCAAACCACTCATGCTACTAGCGTTAATAGGTTGGACAAGTGGTGGACCTTGAATGTAAACCCCCCATGTTTCAATAGAGTTAGCTTCGACAATGGTAGAGGATCCTTCTCTCCATGTTTCAATGGAGCCTAGCTTGGACAAGTGGTGGACCTTTGTTTCTCTCTATGTTTCAATAGAGTTAGCTTGGAGAGGTGGTGGACCTTGGAGCCAAACCCCCATGTAAAACATATCATGGACATTTCAAGTGGTGAGAAAGAATACCCTTTAAGATATACCCTTATAGGTTGGACAAGTGGTCGACCTTAACACCCAGATCTTCTTAACGTAATGACATAGAGTGGAAAAGTGGTGAATCTTCAGACCAAACCACTCATGCTACTAGAGATAATAGGTTGGACAAGTGGTGGACCTTGAATGTAAACTCCCCATGTACAAAATATCATGGGTTTAAGGTATTTCAATGGATCTTAGCATCTTGGAGACATGGTGCAGCTTGCTTCTCTTCATGTTTCAATGGAGCCTATCTTGGACAAATGGTGGAGCATCCTTCTCTCCATGTTTCAATGGACCCTAGCTTAGACAAGTGGTGGACCTTTGCTTCTCTCTATGTTTCAATAGAGTTAGCTTGGACAAGTGGTGGAACTTGGAACCAAACCCCCATGTAAAACCTATCATGGTCATTCCAAGTGGTGAGAAAGAATACCCTTTAAGATATAGCCTTATAGGTTGGACAAGTGGTGGACCTTAACACCCAGATCTTCTTAATATAATGACATAGAGTAGAAAAGTGGTGAATCTTGACATCAAACCACTCATGCTACTAGTGATAATAGGTTGGACAAGTGGTGGACCTTGAATGTAAACCCCCCATGTACGAAATATCATGGGTTTAAGATATTTCAATGGAGCCTAGCATTTTGGAGACATGGTGCAGCTTGCTTCTCTTCATGTTTCAATCAAACCTGGCTTGGACAAATGGTGGAGCATCCTTCTCTCCATGTTTCAATGGAGCCTAGCTTGGACAAGTGGTGGACCTTTGATTCTCTCTATGTTTCAATAGAGTTAGCTTGGACAAGTGGTGGACCTTGGAACCGTACCCCTATGTAAAACCCATCATGTGCATTCCAAGTGGTGGTAAATAATACCATTTAAGATATAGCCTTATAGGTTGGACAAGTGGTGGACCTTAACACCCAGATCTTCTTAATATAATGACATAGAGTGGAAAAGTGGTGAATCTTGAGACCAAACCACTCATGCTACTAGGGATAATAGGTTGGACAAGTGGTGGACCTTGAATTTAAACCCCACATATACAAAATATCATGGGTTTAAGGTATTTCAATGGAGCCTAGCATCTCAAAGACATGGTGCATCTTGTTTCTCTTCATGTTTCAATGGAGCCTATTTTGGACAAATGGTGGAGCATCCTTCTCTCCATGTTTCAATGGACCCTAGATTGGACAAGTGGTGGACCTTTGCTTCTCTCTATGTTTCAATATAGTTAGCCTATATTAGACAATTAGTAGACCTCCAATCTCTCCATGTTGTCTAGAGCTAAGCTTGGACAAGTGGTGGACCTTACTTCTCCCTTCCCTTAGTTTACTAGCTTAAATGATCACTATGTATACTTGCTTAGATCTAGCTTGAACAAGTGGTGGAACTTGTATTCACACAAACTTAATCCATTACAAAAAAGTATATGTTAAAATAACATTTGGTTTTTTTTGTTTCAGGAAAGATGGCTCCAAAAAAACAGGTTGCAAGGGTTGCTGTCTCAGTTGACTATACTTGCAATGATCTTAGGAAATGGTATTTGGACATACATGGTATAGAGGGTGCACAATTTCATAAGGTGCATCTATTTATTGCCAAAAAGGATAATGACAGCTTGTTTGAAGATGTTGGACAAGTTGTGGAAGCATCTGTCTCTGTAGTTGATAGTCATCCAGAGGTGGAATGCATTGACATTCTAGTTCCAATGAATCTAGAATTTCAACTATCTCCAGGAGCATATGCATTGGAGCGCATGTCTAGAAACAAAGAAGAGACAATGTTTTCTCGAGGATGGAAGTTTGCAGAATCAAATCCAAATATCACAGCAGATCAACTTCAAAGCTCCATCATTGCCACACTACAACGAAAAAAGGTGAAAGCTTCACGACCACCATCCACAAAGAAGCAAGCAAAAGTGCAGAAAGTAGAAGCTAAGCGAACTAGCTCCATTTTGGATGTAGACAAGGCATCTTTGGCATCCTCATCAACAGAGGGTTCAATGTCAAAGATGAGAATTGTGGATCCAGATGTTTTAGAAGCTGAGGCCATGAAAGGACAAGAAAAAGATACAGGTGGAATGAATAAGTACATAAATTATTTTCCTTTCCAATATAGGGAATTTGATATCCCTATTCAAAATTGTTGGCTTGCTCCTGATCACTATAATGCACGTATTATGGATAAAAAACACGCTGAAAGTGTGTTATTTGGATTTTCACGGAGTACGACCAAGCCTGCAGCATGTGCATATTTGATGCCTGTTCGAAATGCAAAATCAAAGAAGGGGACTCCTTTGGCAGTAGAAGAGGTAGAGGAGCAAAAAATTAAAGATTATCATTATTGGATTCTTGATGGGCAGCATTCAATCTATGCTGCAAAAGTTTTGCTTCACAATGAACAAAACAACAAAGAGATCTTTGAAAGACTGATTAGCGTGTATAAATTTAGAAAGGCTCGCATTGTTGTGAATGCTCCTCCATTTGTTGCAACTGCTATATCTGCCATTGCAAATGAGGAGGCTCAGGCATTGTATGTCAAGCAACCTTACAGCCAAATATTGAGACATTTACGGAGTCAATGGATCTTCGCAGGACGACCACCAAAGGCAGCAAGTGGAATTGCAGAGGGACATGCATCTCGTGCCGGATGGGATGTAAGTTATTTTCTTTGTCTTTTTGATAGTGTTTAATTAACAAATCTTGCTCAATAGTTTAATTATTTCTCTATTTCTTTTCAGGTTTTCTTCGATTGGCAAGAATGAGTGCAGCAGCAAGTTGGATTGCTAAACAGGCACACATGGTCACCTACTCTGATTTAGTTTATGATTGCTGGATAGAAATCATTGAAAATCTAGAAGAGGAGAATAAGAAACCCCCAACAACTGTATTTAGATATCTTTGTGGCCTTGAGGAATCAGAGGTAAAGACTATTCAAGAAGAGATTAGAGATGAGAAGATTTTACTGTCAAAGAGTGCAAAGGATGGTGATGCAACTGACATGTATGATCGAATCAAGCAGTTGAAGCAAGACAAATTGATTCAAGATGCACTTCTTGAAGGCTTCAACAATTTGAATGAGTCTTCACCATGTAAAGACTGGGAGGAGGTGGTCAAAATGTATAACATCAATGATGTTGTTTATAAAACAATTTTAATGCTATGCGAGGAATGGATCAGATCTAGTTTGACGCGTGGAACAAAGAAAATGGCTTTTCCAGATGGAGCAATAAAATACATGCAATGGGCAATTCACCTTCAAAAGGAGAAAACTGAGCCTAGAGATTTGCCATGGTCAATCTATGTGGTGAGCCTACAAATGGAAGGCAATCTCTACTTGATGCGCCACTTCAATAATAAAGTGCCTATTGGCTTATGTGTTTTAGATATGACAAAAAACGTTGGAGGCAATTTGAAGTGGAGTGAGGAGACATTTAACAATGCTTTGGATGGGATCTTGGCTATTGCTGGAGGGTCAACAGATCCTGGATTTGTCTTTCTTGCATTTGTGGATTTCACTAACTTCACAAAATTGCAATGTGCCTTTCACGCCATGGGAGATAATTTGAGCTACCATTGTTGTGGTGCATTGCATCACTTTCCATCAGCTCCTTGCAAAGGAGCAATTCAATTCCTAACAGTTATTGCCTTCTTGGGACAAGGCAATGCATTTGAAGACCTGAGAAGAAGATCAGAGGAACATCCCATGCCAATTGATTGTTCTCTTCTTCAAGTAGCAGATAACGATATGTCAGATTTGCAATATTTGGAGGTCAAAAAAAGAGCTTTGGTCAAGCACTACATTCGTACATATTGTTTTGAAGACCGCAAGCTTGTTGATGTTTTTGGTGATGGCTCCTTGGTTGCACAAGAAGGAATACAACAGAAAAAAGAAGTCATCTGCTTAATTGATAGTGTGGAGGAGGCAAAAAGCATGGAGACCATGCTGCTAGACTTTGTTAAGTCTCATGAAGATATAGAAAAATGGGCTGGACTTCAACAATCCACTTCGCAATCAGGCGACATTGTGCCTGTTACAGAGGAGTGCTCTCCACAAAGAGAAGAAGAACAACAACAACAACACCATCCTCTGTCAATGGAGGACTTTTTGGAAATGGAGACACGTATGTTTTGAGTTTCTTGTGCATGTTAGTGTTTCTTGTTACTGATTTGATACTCTTAATGTTAGATTTTGCTTTATATAGTATTGATTGAGCTTGTATTTTTTATCTCAAGCATTCAAGGTTTGAATGTAAATAGTAAATTACTTGAGTTTTTGAATGGTGGATCTGTAGACTAAAACTAAAACATTTAATACTCACAAAGACTTAATTACTTAAGAGCTTGAACTCAATAAGTTTTGGACCTTTTATCAATACCCCCTTGATATGATACATTAGATCATAGCATGGTTAAATGGTGATGCTTCATAAATTGAACCTAGCTTAGACAGGTGCTGGAGCCTAAATTTAAACTAACCTTGCTAGAAGGGAGCTTATGTTTGGACTTTGAGAGAAATAGCATAAGTAATCAATTAGAGCATAGATTAGACATGTGGTGGTGGCCGGCCTTAGAGACCAAAATCTTAATGAGCTTGGAAAGGTATTTAAGTACTGCAATTTACTTAGTTTTAGTACTCATTAAATGCATAGCTTGACAAAAGGTGGACCTTACATGGATCCTAATTTCAAGAGGTGTGGTAGACCTTCAAAACAAGCTCATATAGCTTGGACATGTGGTAGACCTTGCATGAAGACTAGTTTAGACAAGTGTGGTACACCTTGTAACCAACACCCATTTGTTATATTAGCTTGGACAAGTGGTGGACCTTGCTTTTATGTTTCAATGGAGCATATTTTGGACAGGTGGTAGACCTTGTTTCTCTCCATGCTTCAATGGAGAGAAACTTTAGCTTGGACAAGTGGTGGACCTTGTTTTTATGTTTTAAAGGAGCATATTTCGGACAAGTGGTAGACATAGTTTCTCTCCATGGTTCAATGGAACCCACCTCAGACAAGTGAAGTACCTTGAAACCAAACCCCCATAATACAACCTACTAAATAGGTTGGAAAATTGGTAGGATATGAAACCATCCATGATAGAGCATAGTATAGGTGAAAACGTAGTGGTCCTTATATCAATTACCCATGCATAGCTTGGACAAGTGGTGGACCTTGATTCTCTCTATGTTTCAATGGATCCTATCTTGGACTAGAGATATATCTTACTTAGTTCCATGCTTCAATGGATTGTAGCTTGGATAAGGAGTGGAACTTCAAACAAAACTCCACAGCATAGCATATATTAACAATTCATGGGTTTTATAGAGATTGTCCTGCCTATTTTGGAGAGTTGGTACACCTTTATTCTCCATTCTTCAATGGATCTGAGGTTGGACAAGCGGAGCTGGAGAAGTGGTCAACCTTAAAATGAAACCTCCCATGCTACAACCCATCATAGATCGTATATGTAGTGGACCTTGAAACTCTTTTATGTCCCTAGCTTAGAGAAGCATTGCACTCTTGATTATCTCCATACATGAAGGCAAGGTTGGACAAGTGGTGGACCTTCAAACCAGAATCTCTATGCAATAATAGGCAAGTGGTGAGCTTGTTTTCTCCTTGTTCCAATGGAGCCTAGCTTAGACAAACAATGGAGCTTGCTTCTCTCCATGTTTCAATGGATCCTAGCTTAGAAAAGTGGTGGAGCTTTGCTTCTCTCCATGTTCCAATGGACCATAGCTTAGACAAGTGGTAGACCTTGAAAAACACCCCTCGTATACAACATATTATGGGGTTTTCATGTTTCAATGGCTCCTAGCTTGGACAAATGGTAGAGCTTGCTTCTCTTTATGTTTCAATGGATCCAATCTTAGCCAAGGGGTGGACCTTGAAACAAGAATCCCCCCCCCCATGTACAACGTATTATGGGTTTTGAAAGCACTGGGAGAAAATAATAGCTTTGATAAGTGGTGGACCTTGCTTCTCTCCATGCTTCAATGGAGCCGAGGTTGGACACATGTTGGAGAGAAGATGGTTGCCCATGAAATAAGACCATGCATGCTATAATCAATCATATGTTGTACACATGGTGGACCTTGCAATTGTTTTATATGCCTAACTTGGACAAGTGGAGGACCCTTGATTACCTCCAGATATCAACAACAAGCCAAGTTTGGACAAGTGTAGTACCACCAAACCAGAATCTATATGCTACAATAGAGTATAGGTAGGACACGCGATGAACCTTGATATCAAACCATCCATGCTACTAGAGATGATAGGTTTCACATGTGGTGGAACCTTGTATCAATGTTCTATGTGTAGTTTTTGACTAGTGATAGACCTTGAAACTAATCCTCTAGGCTACAAGAAAAAAGAGATGGATGAGGAGGCTAGACTACTTTTGTTGCATCAATGCATCCCATGTTACCACATATACTATAGGGTTCTTGGATAAGTGTTGGATCTTGTGTCAATGCTCCATGTCTAGCTTGGACAAGTGGTGGACCTTGGTTCTCTCTATGCTTCAAATGGGCAATAGATTGGAGACACAGTGGCCTTTTTTTTCCAATGATTTTTATTTTTTGGAAACCTTGGAGGCACCATGTAAGAGGCACTCTAAGTCTTCCATACAATGGACCTATTGGACTATAAAATAATGATATCTTTCTTTGATATTGTCATTATTTTATGCATAATATTTTCTTCTTTTTGCAGACACAAAGGAGTTAAGTGATATAAAATCTAGATGTATTTCACACTATGATTGGCATGAAGATCCTTTTGGGACACCAACTTTTCCTATTCCCAAAGATGTAATTTTCCATATTAACGGTGTGGATTTTGAAGTGCGACTTTCATGTATTGAAGGAGCTGGTTATGGGCTATTTGTGCATACTACCCTGGAAAGTGGTTTGACTATTCTAAACTATGGAGGGCATAAGTATAGATTTCAAGACTGGAAAAAGATATGCAAAATATTTCCAAGAGCTTATAAATATTCTCTTCTAGAGGATCCAAACATAGAAGAAGAGGAAGATCAATCATACATTATTGGTTGTGTAGAAGAAGGAAACGTGTCGGGCTATATAAATAGTTCTCACATACAAATGTCTGTCCCAACGTACGCTATACATTTGATCCAAATTTGCCACCTTGGCATAAATGCACCTCTTCACACATCAAGTCAGAAGAATATGGCCATGTATGCATTGAGACTATTTGTCAAGTTGAAGCAGGAGAAGAGTTGTTTGCTGACTATAACTTTACTTGACATTGTAAAGTATTGTACATGGATGGAAATCTCAAGTACATGCATCATTTTCATTTTTCATGGATGAAATCTCAAGTGAATATAACATTTGATTATTGTTTAGTTTATGCTCAACGAGAATCTAGAGTGCTCTTATGCTTTGTGTGTTGTCTAACATATTTGACTACCTTGGCCATAGAATCTTGATTCTACTCTAGATTTGTGATAAATCTTACCAAATTTAATCAATGTCTAGGTTGGACAAGTGGTGGGGCTTCAAACATTACTGTCTTAAACAAGTGGAGTTATCTTACTTGAATAAGTGGTGGCCTTTGAATCCAAATCTAAGCCAAATCTCTAATTATTTTCTTGTAGTCTAGGTTGGACATTTGGTGGACCTTGTATCCATGTTTCCTCAACAAGGGTGGCTTTTAGTTTTCACTTTAAGTACTCATCTTTAATAAAGTGTAGGATGGAAAATGTTGAGTTAGTAGATTGTATTTTAGACAAGTGGTGTTTGGTGTACGAATGCTGAAAATGGTTGCAAGGATTCTAACAACGACTTTACCTTAAATAAATTTCTTACTAGGAGTTCTACATATAAATATGGTGAATAAAATTCTAGTGGTTTTGAGATACCATTTGTGTGTGTGTTTTCTTAGATTCACAAACTGGGATGGATAACGCTCCTATGGTTCAGTCAACAACTATAGAATCCATAGATTCTATGGTTTCTAAAGTGCCCAAGATGGATGATATTTCTATACTAGAGTCTAGTGTTGTGCAACTTGAGCAAGCTTCCAATAATGAGAACCAAGAAATCGATGCTTCAAAAATGCAACATACATCAAAAGAGACTGAAAAGTCCACTCACAGCTATTGCCAATTGGTACTACGTCATGTAGCGTAGATGTTGAGAAATCCATGCTTACAATTATATTGGATTTAAATGGTCTATTGTTGAAACGTTCCCCTCAACCATCCTCACACCACAACTCAGTGCAAATGGATTCAAAAAGATATATTATACTCAGGCCAGGTTGCATCCAATTCTTGAAGACTATTTTACAAAGTTTAATGTTGCAATTTGGTCGACAGCTACTAGGAATAATGTGTATCAAATCCTTGCAGCACTAAACAACTTAGCTGAGGATACATTGCCTTTCTTTGCAATTTGGTCGCAAGATGTTTGCTACACACGCTCAAACTCAAAAAATTGTTTAGACCCGACAATCCAAACGTTGAGGCAATGTTCAAGCCTCTAGCCAAAATTGCCATGGGGTTTGAATGTGATCCACAAAGAACAGTGCTTATTGATGACTCTCCTTACAAGATGTATTTCACCAGCAAACAATTGCATTTTTCCACCACAATTTGATGCTGAGAAGATGGTTGACAATATGCTCTGGAGAGCTACTGCCATACTTGATTCAGCTTGATGAGAGAAGGGATGTGCGTGATTTAATTGCTTCTAATCGTTATGGACAACCTATAGTGACAAATGATAGTGAATACAAACAAATCATGGAGTATTGGAAGCAGAAAAATGATGTTTGGTCAGCTAAGGTGTTCTTTTACAGAAGAATACCACCTGCAAAAGGTGACAGAGATGAAACTATCATTGAAGAAGCAAGTGACACAAGCCACCGCAATGAAATGAGAAGAGCCCAAATACAAGAGATCTTGGCAAAGGAGCGTACACCCATTGAAAGCATGAAGGCGTCACAATTGACCACTTTAGCTAGGCAATTGGGTTGTAACACAAAAGGAGTTTTGAAGGCAACCACAGCAAAGGCTTATATAAATAAGGTGAAAGCTGAGAACAATCTTCTAAGGCTGGATAGAACAACCCTAAGTTACTAGTGACATGTCATATATTCTTGATACACATGCTTGAACACTCATGTGCATGGTATCTAACAAATCTTCTTTTTTATTCCTTCTTGCAGGATCTTACAAAGGATACTACTAGATGGAGCTCAATCAATAGAGATTTTGATATTTTTGCTCAAAATAATGAAGCAGTCACCTACATTTTTTGTTTATCAATTTCTTGAGAGACTTTATTTTAGTTTGTAATCATCAAATGAAATGAAAAGTATCCGTCTTATTAAGATTGTTGATCTTTTTCTTGTTCAAAACCTTTCAATTGTGATTTATAGTTTGTTAGCATGAGATTGTGCTTTTTTAGTTTGAAAAAAACTGTCAAAGATCAAGTCTTTTTGGCTTTACTTAAGTTATTAATTGTGAAAGATCCAAGTTTTTTTCTTTACTTAAGTTATTGATTGCCTATGTAATAGTCCTTAAAACAATATCGGATGGCTTTCTTGCTCCCATGTCTCACATTGGTCTTAGGTAAGACAAGTGGTGACCTTGAAAGTATGGTCTCATATCTCGATCAAGTGAAGAGACATGAAGCTTAAATATCACTACTATGTATCTAGTGTTAAACTCCATCGAGACAAAGACTAGATAGCCAAATTGCAGTCGAGTTTAAGTGAAAATCCATTTGAGCTAAGGTAAAACTTATAGTGCCTCATTTTTCTAGGATTCTACCCCTCAAGGAAGTTATAATCTAGCACAAACCAATTAAGACTCTTTTGGAGCCTAGATAGGACAATTCGTGGAACTTATGAAACTTATTAATTGAGTTAGAGTCTAGTTTAGATAAGCAAAAGATCTTCAAACCAGCACTTGGTCTTACTATTCAATATTCAAAGTCCCTTGAAGGCTAACAAATTACATACCCACTTGTAACCTAACTAATGATAATTATATAGATCTAAGCAAGTATATATAATGATTCTTCAAACTAATAATCCAAGGGAAGAGAGTAGCAAGTCCACTACTTGTCCAAGCTCAGCTCTAGACAACATAGAAAGATGCTAGTTCTACTAATTGTCTAAATTATAGGCATGGAGAAATGATAGAAGGTTGACCACTTTCCAACCTATCATCTCTAGTAAGATGGGAGGTTTGGCCTTAAGATTCACCATGTAACCAACCTATACATCATTGTATTATGAAGAGTAAAAAAAAGCAAAGCTCCACCACTTGTCCAAGCTAGTTCTAAAATCCACATGGAGATAAGCAAGCTCCCACCATTGTCGAATCTCTCTTCCATTAAAACATGAAAAAAAACTCATCTATGTTGTACAGGGGGACTTTTTTCCAAGGTCCACCACTTGTCCAAGCTAGGATCCCTAGTAGCACGAGTGGTGTTTTGGTCTCAAGATACACCACTTGTACACTCTATGTCATATATTAAGAAACTAATGTATTAATGTCCACCACTTGTCCAACCTATAAGGTTATATCTTAAATGGTATCCTTTCTCACCACTTGAAATGCCCATGAGATGTTTTACACGGGGTTTCATTCCAAGGTCCACCACTTGTCCCAGCTAACTCTATTCAAACATAGAGAGAAGCAAAGGTCCACCACTTGTCCAAGCTAACTCTATTCAAACATAGAGAGAAGCAAAGTTCACCACTTGTCCAAAGCTAGGCTCCGTTGAAGTATGGAGAGAAGTAACCTCCATCATTTTTTCCAAGATAGGTGCCATTCAAACATGGAAAGAATCAAGATCTACCATGTCTCCGAGATTCTAGGCTCCATTGAAACACCCTAAAACCATGATATTTTGTACATGGGGTGTTTGCATTCAAGGTCTACCACTTCTCTAACGTATTATACCTAGTAGCATGAGTGATTTTGGTCTTAAAGATTCACCACTTATCCACTCTATGTCATTATATTAAGAATAACTGGGTGTTAAGGTCCACCACTTTGTCCAACCTATAAGGGTATATCTTAAATGGTATCCTTCACCACTTATCAAGGTCCATCACCACTTTTCCAACCTATAAGGTTATATCTTGAATGATATTTTTCCTCATCACTTGTAATGTCCATGCTATGTTTTACAAAGGGGTTTTGTTCCAAGACCCACCACTTGTCCAAGCTAACTCCATCCACCACTTGTCCAAGATAGGCTCCATTGAAACATGGAGAGAAGGATGATCCACCATTTCTCCAAGATAGGTTCCATTGAAACATTGAGAGAAGCAATCTCCACCATGTCTCCAAGCTAGGCTCCATTGAAATACCCTAAACCCATAATTTTGTACATGAGGGGTTTACATTCAAGGTCCACCACTTGTCCAACCTATTATCCCTAGTAGCAAGAGTGGTTTGGTCTCAAGATTCACCACTTGTACACTCTATGTCATTATATTAAGAAGAAATATGTGTTAAAGTCCACCACTTGTCCAGCCTATAAGGTTATATTTTAAATAGTATCCTTTCTCACCACTTGAAATGCCCATGATATGTTTTACATGGGGGTTTCATTCCAAGGTCCACCACTTGTCCAAGCTAACTCTATTAAAACATATAGAGAAAGAAAGGTCCACCACTTGTCCAAGCTAGGCTCATTGAAACATGGAGAGAAGGAACCTCCACTGTTTCTCCTAGATAGGCTCCATTGAAACATGGAGAGAAATAAGCTCCACCATGTCTCCAAGTTGCTAGGCTCCATTGAAATACCCAATACCCATAATTTTTTGTACATGGGGGGTTTACATTCAAGGTTCACCACTTGTCCAACCTATTATCCCTAGTAGGTTTGGTCTCATGATTCACCACTTGTCCACTCTATGTCATTATATTAAGAGGAATTAGGTGTTAAGGTCCACCACTTGTCCAACCTATAATGTTATAGCTTGAATGGTATTTTTTCTCACCACTTGTAATGCCCATGACATGATTTACATGGGGGTTTTGTTCCAAGGTACACCACTTATCCAAGA
The DNA here is from genome assembly GCF_014529385.1 of Adiantum capillus-veneris. Classification (NCBI taxonomy): domain Eukaryota; kingdom Viridiplantae; phylum Streptophyta; class Polypodiopsida; order Polypodiales; family Pteridaceae; genus Adiantum; species Adiantum capillus-veneris. The sequence goes on along the minus strand of NC_140939.1, from coordinate 28,031,500 downwards.
TAAATCTATTGAAACATAGAGAGAAACAAAGGTCCACCACTTTTCCAAGCTAGGCTGCATTGAAACATGGACCTTAATACCAAATTATTTCTAGTAGCATGAGTGATATTTTGTACATGGGGCGTTTACATTCAAGGTCCACCACTTGTCCAACCTATTTCCCTAGTAGGTTTGGTCCCAATTTCACCACTTATCCACTCTATGTCATTATATTAAGAATAATTGGGTGTTAAGGTCCACCACTTGTCCAACCTATAAGGTTATATATTGAATGGTATTTTTTCTCACCACTTGTAATGCCCATGATATGTTTTACATGGGGTTTTTGTTCCAAGGTCCACCACTTTTCCAAGATAACTCTATTTAAACATAGAGAGAAACAAAGGTCCACCACTTGTCCAAGCTAGGCTCCATTGAAACATGGAGAGAATGATGCTGCACCATTTATCCAAGATAGGCTGCATTGAAACATGGAGAGAAGCAAGCTTTACCATGTTTCCAAGCTAGGATCCATTGAAACACTCTAGGGGGTTTTATTTCAAGGCCCACCACTTGTTTAACCTATTATCCCTAGTAGCATGAGTGGTTTGGTTTCAAGATTCACCACTTGTACACTCTATGTCATTATATTGTGTTAAAGTCCACCACTTGTCCAACCTATAAGGTTATATCTTAAATGGTATCCTTTCTCGCCACTTGAAATGCCCATGATATGTTTTACATGGGAGTTTCATTCCAAGATCCACCACTTGTCCAAGCTAACCATATTCAAACATAGAGAGAAACAAAGGTCCACGACTTGTCCAAGCTAGGCTCCATTGAAACATGGAGAGAAGGAACCTCCACCATTTCTCCTAGATAGGCTCCATTAAAACATGGAGAGAAGTAAGTTCCACCATGTCTCCAAGATGCTAGGCTCCATTGAAATACGCAAAACCCATGATATTTTGTACATGGGTGATTTACATTCAAGGTCAACCATTTCTCCAACCTATTATCCCTAGTAGGTTTGGTCTCACAATTCACCACTTTTCCACTATATGTCATTATAATAAGAGGAATTGGGTGCTAAGGTCCACCACTTGTCCAGCCTATAAGGTTATACCTTGAAAGGTATTTTTTCTCACCACTTGTAATGCCCATGACATGCTTTACATGGGGGTTTTGTTCCAAGGTTCACCACTTGTCCAAGAAAATTCTATTGAAACATAGAGAGAAACAAAGGTCCACCACTTTTCCAAGCTAGGCTCCATTGAAACATGGACCTTAATACCAAATTATTCCTAGTAGCATGAGTAATATTTTGTACATGGGGGGTTTGCATTCAAGGTCCACCACTTGTCCAACGTACTTTTCCTAGTAGGTTTGGTCGCAAGATTCACCACTTGTCCACTCTATGTCATTATATTAATAATAATTGGGTGTTAAGGTCCACCACTTTTCCAACCTATAAGGTTATATATTGAATGGTATTTTTTCTCACCACTTGTAATGTCCATGATATGTTTTACATGGGGATTTTGTTCCAAGGTCCACCACTTGTCCAAGCTAGATATGTTCAAACATAGAGAGAAACAAACATGCACCACTTGTCCAAGGTAGGCTCCATTGAAACATGGAGAGAATGATGCTCCACCATTTATCCAAGATAGACTCCATTGAAACATGGAGAGAAGTAAGCTCCACCATGTTTCCAAGATGCTAGAGTCCATTGAAATACCCAAAACCCCTGATACTTTGTACATGGGGGGTTTACATTCAAGGTCCACCACTTGTCCAACCTATTATCCCTAGTAGCATGAGTGGCTTGGTCTCAGGATTCACCACTTGTCCACTCTATATCATTATATTAAGAAAAATTGGGTTTCCATATCTAAATGGATCTTTGCTTGGATAAGTGGTAGACCTTGAGACCTAAATACCCATTCTACACTAGAGCATTGGTTAAGCCTTATACACTTCAAGCATACCTTTAACAACAAGTAGTAGTTATTAGTTGACTTAAATCTAGTTGAACTCCATGGTATTGAGACTAAGAGAGAGTGTAGCATAAAAAAGAGTCAGGATTTTAATTTGACTTTCTTTCTATTAATGAGTAGATCATAGATGGATTTTGGTATCTAATAAAACCTTAGGGTAGACAATGTAAAAATCATGTCTATTGTTGTGTTTGCATTAAGTGTTCTTGTTCTTTAATTTCAGAACCATTACAGAAAAATGGATTGGCTATATGCTGGCATAAATTGAAGAAAACTATTGAATTACCCATCCAACCTCCTCCAAGACCTTGTCCAAGGAATGAATCACCTCCTTATCACCTACCACTTGCTTTCAAGGACATCAAAAGAGTACTTATCTTGGATCTAGAGGGGTTACTTCTCAAGACAGTTGAAATGAAACATGGAGATTCTATGCCATCTTGGGCTCAACACATGCGACTTGTGGAGGACAAAGATGAAGTTTATCATGTGGTGCGACCAGACGCACAAAGTTTTTTGGATTTTTGTGCTGAATACTTTGAGCTATGGATATGGAGTTGCTATAACTTAACAAGGGTGCAACGCATCACACAAAAGTGTTTTCCTGAGCAGTATACCAAGTTCAAGGTGTTTATGAGTAACAAAAATTGCCAAAATCCAAATATCATGTTAGGATTTACAAGGGTTTATCACAAAAATCTGAGTGATATTTGGAAGATATTTGAGGATTTGGATGCAAACAATACCTTAATTTTTGATGACACTCCATATAGGGTGATGTGGAACATGCCAGGGACATATCTTATATTTCCAAAGATGTGGAGGCAAACTTCCGAGCAACTTCAAAACTTCTTGCAGAGAACCATAATTCCATGGTTGGTAGGATGGTTGTATGCAAGAGATAAGAGAGTCTATACATATAACACAATTGTAAATCAGTATAGTGATTCTGAGACAAATTATGTCCTTGGTGTGTACTTGTCAACACGAAAGCATTGAATAAATATGGCTATAAGATGCTTTTTTTATTCTAGTGTGTATCTTTCAACATTTGTATAATTTGATATAGTCTTTTTTTTTTATAAAGGTGTGTCAATTTTATGAACACTTGAATGGAGTGCACCCTACTCTAAGGGGACTTCAATGTACTATTGGAGTGCATCCTATTGTAAGGGGACTCTGATGTATTGCTAGAGTGCACCCAAATTTTTGGGGACTCATTTTTTATTTGATTGGGGCCTATGTTGGGTCATATAGTAAAAGAAATTCATTTTTTGTCAATTCATATCGAGGTTGCATTTATTTGGAACTATGAAAGAATTGATGTTTGATGTCAAAATAAAACTTGTAAGTGTGGATCAGAGAATTCATGGACTTTAAATATGTGAGAGGGATCTTTTTCTTGGGCACAAATGTTTGCTTCAAGAATTTTGTCATTACATACTTTATGTGAAAGAGTTTTAGAATCTAAAAGACTTTGAAAACAAAACTATGGAATCTAAGTGCATGTATTCTTGAATGGCTTGAAAGTTGATGTATACATGCATGTCGCCTTGATGAAGATTTAGATCTGACAAGATGGAAAGATATAATTCTTGGACGTTACCTTTGTCAATTTGGTAATAACATATTTAACTTTCTTTTAATATGGGTGGAAAATATATTATTATGTGCATTTGGAAAATATATTATTATTTGCATATTTAACTTTCTTTTAATATGGGTGGAAAATATATTATTATGTGCATTTGGAACCTAATTGCTTGACCTTCAAACCAAGATTCCTATGTTATTTTTTCATATACTTTTTTATACTGAATTAAGATTGTGGATGCAAGGTCCACCACTTGTTCAAGCTAGATCTAAGAAAGTATATATACTGAGTCTTCAAACTAGTAAACCAAGGGGAGAGAGAAGCAGGGTCCATCACTTGTCCAAGCTCATCTCTAGACAACATAGAGAGATGTTATGTCTACTAATTGTCCAATATAGTCATGGAGAAATGATAGAAGGTTGATCCACTTGTCCAACCTATCATCTCTAGTAAAATGGGAGGTTTGGCCTTAAGATTCACCATGTAACCAACATATACTTCATTGTATTATGAAGAGTAGAAAAGAAAAGCTCCACCACTTGTCTAAGGTAGTTCCAAAATCAACATGGAGAGAAGAAAGCTTCACCATTTGTCCAAGATAGGCTCCATTAAAACATGGAAAACCTCATATATGTTGTACATGGAAGCTTTTTTCCAAGGTCCACCACTTGTCCAAGCTAGGATCCATTAAAACATGGATAGAAACAAGGCTCCACAACTCGTCCAACCTTTATAGCTGCAAAGTGTACCGGTTGTCTAAACTAGGCATGGGAAAATAATAGAAGGTCCACCACTTATCCAATATATTATCTCTAATAGCATGGGAGGTTTGGTCTCAAGATTTAGGAATTGGCTGACCTGTATTTCATTGTATTATGATGAATTTGGTTTTAAAGTCAACTACTTATCCAAGCTATAAGTTTATATCTTGAATGGTATTCCTTCCCATCACTTAGAAAACCAATGATATGTTGTACATGGGAGGGTTTGTTACAAGGTCCACCACTTGTCCAAGCTAGTTTCATTGAAACATGGATGAAGACAAGCTCCACCATTTGTTAAAGCTAGACTCCATTGAAATCTAGAAAATCCATTCTATGTTGTACATGGGGTTTTTGTTTTAAGGTCCAACACTTGTCCAAGCTAAGATCCATTGAAACATGGAGTAGAGAAACACTCCACCACTTGTCCAAGCTAGGCAACATTGATAGTAGTTGGTTTATTTTGAAGATCCACCACGTGTCTAAGCTAACTCTATTGAAACATAGAGAGAAGCAAAGGTCCACCAACTGTTCAAGCTAGGCTCCATTGAAACATGGACAGAAGCAAGCTCCACCATTTCTCCAAGATAGACTCCATTGAAACATGGAGAGAATCAAAGGTCCACCATTTCTCCAAGCCAAGATCTAGTTGTCCAACCTATAAGGTTATATCTTAAATGGTAATCTTTCTAATCACTTGGAATACCCATGATATGTTTTACATGGGGGTTTTGTTCCAAGATCACCACTTGTCCAAGCTAACTCTATTGAAACATAGAGAGAAGCAAAGGTCCACCACTTGTCCAAGCTAGTCTCCATTGAAACAAGGAGAGAAGAAAGCTCCATCATTTCTCCAAGATAGGCTAGCATGGATAAGTGCACCTTGAAACCAACCTTCCTATGAGGCAATAGAGCATATGCTACATATTTTATGTATGCCCCATGCCTCAAATTAAGAAGTTATAGATTAGAAGTGGACCTTGCTTAAATGTCACATGCAATAAATTAAGGAAAAATAGCCAAGTGGATTGTATTCCTCAATGGATCCTTGCTTTCACAAGTTGTGAACCTTGAGTCACTTTTACATTAACTTGGACAAGTGGTGGACCTAGAAACCAAGCTCTCCATGTTGAGATAAGTTGTAGGTAGGACATTAGAACATAGACAACGATAATGGATGCAATATACTCCTCTCCTAATAATCCAATTGATTGAAACCATGATATTTTAGTTGTTTTCATTGTGTATTGTATGTGCATAAAGTGGAATGAGACCTTAAGAAAACTCAAATTTTTGACAAAATCTCTATATTTTATACATGATATATTGAAAGTTGTCCAACCTGGGAATTGGGATTTTCCCACTTTACCTAATATGGTCTTTATTTTATAACAAATTGCGATGTGATCAAAAGCATGCATGCTCGTAGATTGCATCTAATGGTGCGACTCTACTAGATCATTAATGTAGAAACAAATTACAAGAATTTATTTAATTTTTGTGCGTAGATGCAACTTCAAGGGTCAACGAATATATTTTCTCATGGGAAAAATTCACTTTGTTTTGAGTCATGCGTAGTGTGAACACACAGGCCTCAATCTAGGTTTGCAACCCCGTCCCATACCATCACTAACAACTCCAACCAAGCCTGCCTATCACTGCACTATCTTTGGTTACTCATGGAAAAGTTTCCTTCATCTGAGATAGTGCTACTAGCTACTTGAGCCTCACGAGAATGCTAAAATATCTTGTAGGTCTTGTAAACGGTCAATAATAATAATCGTGTACGAGTGGACGAACATGCTAATAACAGTTATGGACACACAAGTATATTTAGCACAAGATCGAGCATAAAGATGCAAAATAACAGCTACAATCATAATAAACAAGCAAAGTTGATAAATATAGCATTAGTGTTTGAACACTCACAAAAAATATGGCAGGCGGATTGAAAACCAGGGTTGGTGCTTTTGATATATATAGCAAGTAGATAGCGTGATAATGTTTTATTGCTCACAGAAATTTGGTAGGCACATTGGGATGCTAAATAAAGCATGCCAAAGACTGGCTTGTCCATGGGAGGTAGGAGTCATAATATGTTAAGTAAAGCATGGTGATGCAAACTCTTAGTTGTTGCGACCGGCTTCTCTACAAATTTTGGCAAACGATGCAAACTCTTAGTTGTTGCATGGCCAGCTTCTTTACAATTTTGGCAGACTATGCAGCCAGTAAGGAACTTAATTAGCATTACCAAAAAAACTTTTCCTATAATATAGGGCCTTCACATAGCGAGGCTTGGGTTACAAACTAGCAAGCACTGAAATAGTTGCACGAGATCCAACCATTGCAAACCTGCAAGCAACAAATTAGCAACCAACTTAACTGTATTCTTTAAAAATCAACATAAAATTTACTCACATCCCTAAGAACTGTGCCTTCTAGAAAAGTCCTTGGTCAAACTCAGAAGTGACCGTCCTTTAGTTCCTGAATAAACTCATCCCATAATGCATGAAGCCTTCTTGCCAATAAAACTTCTTTGTTCTTGATGTTCCCATGGTGTTTCCATAGATTTATCATCAAAAGGTTGGGAACTCCATATCCATATTTGCAACTTCACAGATGGAATCAATGCTTACAAGCACTCTAATACCATATTGAACTAGAGGGAGAGAGAGGCGTTGATACCATGTTGTAATGAAGGAAGAGAGAGTAGAAAGATGAGAAGAGAGAGAGACAACACCATCATACGAAACCCCAAAGTGTATGTAGATCACACACTTAGTACACACATATAATGGGGACTCCTAACTATATATAGCATTGGGGTTGGTATATATAGCTCCAACACTATCATCCATACTTTATCTACCAATGATGCAACAAATAAACAAATCAATCTTGTTATAAGTACACACCACTAACTACATGACAATGCATGACAACCTCACATTATCTAGCCATGCCTGATCCCTGCACACCTCGATCTAGAGGTGCACAAAGATTAGGCCCACCGTTGTTGGAGTGCACACGTCACCGGGGTCAACCAGGAAAGCACCGGACTTCTGACTATACACGGAGAAGTAGCCGAGGTGCAAACCAAGAAAAATGAGTGTTGTGGGACGCATGTCTAACCTCACCATCCTAGATTCTCATGCAATGGGGTTGTGGAAAGTATCCACAAACACTCGTTTTCTTGTGTTTTTTATGTTTTGAGAGTCTTGATCTTAAGACTTGTCTCGTCTACCAATCATTCTCCAAATCCTAATCTAAATCTACAATCCTACAGTCCTAAAGGTACTCAGCAAGTACAATTACTTCCAAGATACCTCTACACAGCAAAAGACGACAATCTTAAGCTATGCGATTTCTAAAAGAAAGTTTTGAACTCTAGGCGAACCTAAAGGAAGTTAAAGGACAACTACACAAGACACTCGTGTTTTTCCCTAGTTTAGGTCTCTTCGATCCCTGACAATGGTGCCAAATGTGGGACGCATTCTAACCTCACCATCCTATCTTATTGCAATATTAGCGAGAACCACGATTAATTTGTCAAACCATGGGACGAAGCTGACTCGACTAGTGCATAGAGGCTACAAGAGGCTGTCAATCTCTTGGAAAACAACTAACAACTTGCATCTAACTCAAGATACACTCAAGTGTCTGAAATCACCAAAAGCCAATCGCTCATCGACAAGAAAATCACATCCGTTACAGCATCAAAATGACATCCAAACGTAACCAAACTTCTAGGACAAGTTTATAAGACCTAAGCACACATGCCTATGGCCTCATACCCCACTTTAGGTCAAGTTCCAAAATCGCGATTATTAACAACAATGGATTTTTGACGTAGCCGTTTTTGACCCAGAATGCATCTAAATGCTTAGCAATGATGCCCCAATACCCCGCCTATGCTTAGTTTTTGATTTAAAAGTGTAAATTCCTAGTTATGATGAAATTAGACACTGGTTCGGCAATGGCAAAAGCTACAAAATACTATAAATGGCTTACGTCAATGCGTAGAGCTCTTACCTGCGATTGCAATGTAACAAACTCATTCGCAATGTGATAACCGGAGAGGGAGTAGGAAGCGCGAGAAGGAGAGAAGTGAGCGCTGTTAGCTCAAGCTGTGTATTTCTTATCCAAAACTTACAAAAATTGGCTTTTATACCTTAGCCAAGGTTTTTGGGTGGTCAAAACTAATAATCTAGAGTTCTACCAAAGCTGAAAAATGACTGGCTGATACAATCTAGAATCTTGTAGCCCCGGCTCATTAATTACAAGGTTTATAGAAGAAAATAGGAGTTACAATATTCTCGATTTATCAAAATCATAAATGTTTTACAAAGAGAACTCCGAAAAATGGTGCAAAAAAGGTGTCCGTGTTAGCTTGCTGCTAACATTCCCCCCTCCTCGCCCGTGTCGTCTCTTGACACAGCTTTATGGGCTGAAGTAGTCTTCGGGTTGACGGCGGCAGGGGAGGCAGTCTTTAAGCGCGTCGAGTGCCTTCTGGTATATGATTCTTCATTGTTTATCGGGCACTTGGAGAAATTGCATGGTGACTTGATTCTTTAGCTCCACCACTAAGTAGCCTACAAACTTGGATGTTAGGTTTCTTATCATCGGTGCAAATATCTTCGTTCGCCAGGTGAAGAATCCATTGTAGAATGCTTCTTCAAAGGCTAGAATATTATGTGAGGGCAGGAACATGCATCTGGCATAGAATCCATAAAGGATTTCTTGTGAAGGTTTCCCACTCAGATCGTAGCATAAGCCTTTGTTTCCTTCCAAGAATGAGAGCCATGGGGCTCCTATTTACTCAGGCTCATTAAAAACTTGTATACATGTGAGTAGCATCCTGCAGATCTTATATAACATTGCACAAGAGAGATCTGGCAGACTCTTGAAGAAAGACATGGCATCCGTTAGGGTTTTCACAATGTATTCCTCTGTTGCTTGGCCTCTCTCTAGAGTTGGCAGCCTGGGGAAGTTGAGCCAAGTTTGCCTCTTCTTCTGCAGTGCTTCATGCGCTTGCCATGTCCTTACTCTGGGTACAGGATAGAATGTTGGATCTCTTTGTAAGGTTGTAGATGATCTTGTGAACAGAATCAGGTATCTCGGATTCTTGTTCAGCCAGCTTAACCTCCACTTTGGGTGGTCTTTATCTGCGCCATCTTCTTGCATATCCTTGTACAACCTTTCTTTTACTTGTAATAGTTCTACTTTGATGAGAGGGTACGACAGGGATTGTTGGTGCCATTGAGCGTTGATCTGATTGGGAGTGAGTTGAGTGACGTTGACAGAGTGTAAAACTCTCAACTCCCAATCCATAGCGGCATTCCACTGCTCATCCACCTCTAAGGTGATCTTCTCCTTCAGTGCGTCTTCTTCAGCTTTTGACAGCTGCACCATTAGCATTGTATCTACATCTGTGATGTGAACCTGAAAATCTTCATCACCACTCGGCTTTGCTGTGGACTGCATCTCAAACTCAGCAAATGAGACCAAGGGTATGTCTATTTGTGGCGGCTTTGAAGTGCCTGCCTCTTCCTACGTGTCTGGCTTTCCATCTCTGAGGAGTTGATTTATCCACTTGAGTTCTGCTATCTCCTTTAGGAGCTCCTCCTCTCTTTGAACCCGCATCAATGCTAGGTCCCTGCACTGTGACTGTTCAAGTTTAATTCCATTTCTAGGTCTTTGTTTTTCTTTTCAAGTGCCTTGTACACTTCATGAGTTCCCTTGATGAAGGCCGCGGCTGGGTTTTCTCTGATTTGTCGTAAGAAAATGGCCATATCATTGATTCTTTGTTCTAAATATTGCAGAGAAGCATTGGCAACATCTAACTGCACTTGAATTTTCTGAGCTTACCGAGAGTTTGTAAGAAGTTCATTCGTGACTTCTATCAACTACTTGTCTTTTACCTTGCAAGCATCAGATAATTTGGTGAGGAGATCACCTAACTCCATTGATTTTTGTTTTTTATCCTTGGATGTCTTATGTTGTTCCGCTACTGCCTTCAGCTGTTGCACTTGCCTTTGGATATCAACGATGATAGTCATCCTGTATTCTAGCTCTCCTTGAAGAGCGTACATCACCATTTCCAGTTCCTTGGCCTTTGTGCTGTGGTTTAAATTTGCTGAACGAAGTCTCTTCATCATTTCTTGCATCTACCGTGCATATTCATTGACCTATATTATTACTTCATCATTCGACTTCCACTCCTCTTATCGTGCCAGCTGGGATGTGCCTACAGCCTCGTGTGTTTCTTCTTGCTGCGTCGTAATTGCTGGTGGTTCTTGTGTGGAGGTAGATGGTCGGTCTTCTTATTGGCCATCCTCAGGCTTTGATGCCTCGGTAGTTTCTGGTTGAGTAGAAGTAGATGGTGTTGTCTCAACCCTTGCTGTCTCTTCAGGCGTCGGCCTTTATTCCTTCTCTAGCTCGGGCTCCGTCTCATGTGGAGTGGTAGGCTCTTTTTCTTCATCTGCTTCCTTATCAGTTCCTTGTTTTGATCGACTTGTCTTTTCCTCTTCCGGATTTTGAGTCTCTTATGTTGCGTGCTCCGGTTCTGGCTTGGCTTCTTTTCCCTTTTGTCCGTCAGGGTGGTCAGCTTCTTGTGTCGATTATGTTCGTTGGGTGGAGTCAGAATCTTTCTCTTTTTCAGGCTCTGCTTCTTCATTGGTATCTTTGCCTGCTAATGATGGTGGTGGGCTAGGCATGGGATAGTCTTGTTGTTCCGGAGGCGGTGAGGTGGGTCGGGGAGATCCATGGCTTCGTTCTTGGCTAGCCGTCTCCTCGGTTTGCCTTTGGTATTTCCCTTCCTTGGCTTTCTTTGTAGCTTCTTCTGACTCTTTTACTTTAGGGCTTCGACCTCTTAGTACATTCTTTTTTAATATTCTGTTGGATCATCTGCCTCTTTTCTGGTATGATGCTTTGTTCGAGGTCCTTTCAGTCCTGTGGGTACCCACTTTTTTGGGTCCTTCCCTTGTGCTTGCCTACTGCACTGGTAAGCTTGTTTTTCTCTTTCAAAGCACGCTTGTTTTTGAGCTGGCTCCTCTTGGTGTGCAGCCACAACTTTCCTTTTCATCTCTTCTCTTCGAGCTCTCTTTTCTTCATTTTGTTAGAGCTCTCACTGCTGTGCCGTTCTGGTGAGCTATCAACTGACTTATCATCTAATTTTTGTGACCTTTTACTTGACCTTGTAGCTCATGGAGAGGGTTGTGCTGCCAAAATCCACGTATTCTGATCAGGGGTATGCGGTAGGTTGTCGGCCATGCCGATGGCATGATACTCTATTCTAGTCCACACCTCTGGCACGCCCAAGTATGTGATTTTACCTTCCTTCTTGGTGCCCTTCAAGGTTGTCAAGACATACTGCGCGTGGTCCACGGGCTGTCTTGTTGTCGACTTAAGAACCTGAGTGAAGGTGGTGGCCACGGCATGATTTGGTGTAGTGTACCTTAGTGGTCTTTTTGCCAGAAAATGGAAGTGTTGATGGTACAAACGGGTTGGCTCTTCCACCTGTTTGTGGATAAGATCGACGAATGTAGCCGCGGTTGTCTCCTTGGTAAATGTGCCTGCGGTTTTCCTGTCTCTTGCCTACATGGTCATTCCTTCAGTGGGCAATCTGAGTGCCTCTGCCACCATCTCTTTTTTGATTACTACCTCAACCTTGTTCCCTTGGGTGTCGGGTATTTGTGCGGTTCCTTCCTCTTTGATGGTGGATAGAAGCTCGTAAGCTTTCTGAAAGTCCACTACGCAAGGCTCTTGTTCATAGAAATGGCTAAGCCCGAGCTTGTGGTTAGCCTCTTTTTTCTCTGGCTTGGCAGCTACATCATAGACTTCTTTGGGCAGGAGTTGCAACTCCACTTGATGCCCCTCTTCACTCTTGAACTTTCCAATGAAGACCGTAGTGTGGTGCTCTTCCAGCTCTTCTCTAGAAAGGTAAGATGCCTTTGTTGCTTTGACCGACTCGGGATCTAGTTGATACGCGGGTAGTTCTTGTAGTTTCTCTTTTTGTTTTAGCTTCTTCTTGGCCCTCTCTGCTGCTTGCATTGCTCATGTTCAATGAATAGAGTGCAAAATTAGCAGATTTGTCAGATTTTTCTCTGGAATGTCCTTTTAGACTGAAATGCTGACAACTTGGTCCAAATTGCTTCAAATCAATTTCTCAACAAGGAAAGATGCATAAAATCATGCAAGGAACAAAACTATATGGTCAAAACAAAAATCTGCAACCAAAGTAAATAATCGCGATTATTTACAGCTGAGGAAAAGCGTCAACTTTTTGCAAACTTGGCTTTATAGGCTTGAAGTATATACCAAATACATCCTCTGAGTGAATTATGGGCTCATTTGGATGCACAGGGTGAAAATTGTACCAGATTTTGGCTTTAGGTCTCTGAAACAATAGATAAAAAGGAAATTTGAGATTTTGAACTCCAAATTGATTTAAAATTGGCTAGTGGACTTATCACAACATGTACTTTGGATGTATGATGCAAAAATATCAAAATTCCCCAATTTGACCAAAAACTAAAGAATCGCGATTGTTAACTTTTCTTCCAAAATTGATATTTTTTGGTACAAATTGGTTCTGGGCATGGTATAGACCTTGGGTATGAGATATGAGGTGATTTGGATCAAGAAAAGTTGTTCATAATCCCAATGTTGGCTTGCAAAGACTTCTTTGCATTTTTTGGCAATTTTACAAGTAATGGGTGGTCATTTTGGCTCATACTTGATTTTTGGCATGTGATAGGTGTGTACACATGATAAGTGAGATGATTTGACAATTTTCAATAAAAAATGATGCAAAAGTAAATAATCACGATTACTTACTATAGTGACGAAAACTTTGCAAAACCTACAAATTTTGACCTAGACATGTTTCGTACACCTAATACGAGTCCTAAATTGAATTTGGTCAATTTTGGTCATGTCGGCATCACTTTGTGCTTTGTCGACTCTGAAATCACAGTTTATTGTGGCTACTCTGTCTGTTTGGGTTGGTTGGTCAACTTTGAGGCTTTGGACTTGTCCTTAATCTAGTCGTAAAGCAACCTGCCCAATTCTGGCTCATTTGGAGTCAGTTTGGCGTCGTATGTCAAATTTGACGCTTTGTAACCTACGAGCCATTTTCTTCTTTTCAAGGACTTTTCTTGATGGATTTCACCAAACCAATCATATACATTGTATATGGACCTCAATAGCAAGCCATCTGTGGAGTCAGGTTGGAATTCTCACATTTGCCAAAAACCTAACTTTTCTACTGGGGACCCCCTTGACCCCAGCCGAATGGTCATCTGATGGTATATAAAGGTTATATTATGTTAGGGCATGCTATGGTTCAAATCTCATCCGATTTGGTGAAGCTGGCATGCCGCTACGGTTAGTTTTAGGTCGTAGGTCTTCGTGTACTGCTCGATTTCTAGGGTTTTTTCTAAGGCTTTAGACTAGCTACCGGCTGTACAAAATGGATCATTATCGAGTAAAGAACTTACCCCTCATGTCTCGTGTGAGACGGTGCTGAAAATGGTCAACTGTGGGCTCCGGAAAAGTCACGCGAAAGAGGCCAAAATCTCTCTCTGCAAAGGCTCCAAGTGGAAATGAGGTGGTTTTAGCTTACGTCAGATATCTATACCCGGACTTCCCAAACCAAATTTCCCTAGATTCCCCCGTTAGTCCTACTAGGCCGTGAAATCTATGTTAGACTCAAAAATTTCCCTCATCGGATTCCTGTAGCTCATTTTGCAAGAATTGTGCAAAAGTAGGCTTGGCCGCCTAATTTAGGCTTCCCGCTTTCATCTTCTAATTTCATTGATTTTTTTTTTGCTTGTATGCCTTGTCTTTATGATCATCATTGTGTCTTCCAATTTTCCATATGAGCTTCCCTGCTATTTATTATTAATTTTGACCTGTTTATTAGAAAAAATCAAAGATAATAGCAAAATGCTCTAAAACAGTAAAGTAAAAATCCAATAATGAAGAAAATCCCTTGAAAAACACAGCTTTATTGTTTTTTGTTGGATTTCTCTATTTTTAAGCCTCATTATCAACAAAAATGATGAAAAATATCCCAAAAAGGACATTTTTAATGATTTTTGATAGTATATACACTATTTACACTCATCGAAAGATATTCTCAGTGAATTTTTCCTTGATGATGAATTATAAGGGCATTATTAGGTAATTTTGCAAAAAATCACACGTTAACATCAAACTTTTCTTCCCTCTTCAAATAGTCCCTTAATTACTTAGTACTTAGTGCCCTTCCACCCCTCCTAGATGGCGTACTCCGGAACAACTGTTTGCATGGGTTGAACAATTGTGTCTATGCATAGCCATGATTGACTATACCATGATAGGAATATCAATGCAATTCAAACCAATATGTTGTGCAAGAGCTGGGTCTTGAGTAATTAACTCAAGGGTTTTTGATGTCGAGGTTTGCTGCTGATGTCTTCCAAAGAGAAAATCTTGTAGCTTTTGTGCTCTTTGTTGACTGTACCATCAGGATGCTTTATCACTCTGATTGCTTGGGTTAGTGGTAGCACTTTCAACTGTTGTCGAGCTCTTTCTCTCCATTGGTAGCTCGGTCCGCTTGGTGCTGCATGGTGTGGTGGAGTCTGTTGATACTTAACTCGTCATTGCTTGATTGGTTTCGTGGGTTGTGGAGAAGATAAGTGCCACCTTTTCTTCCAAACCATTTCATGTTAGGTTCCTTGATCACAGATGCTCGATTTTGTGTTCGAACCCTTGGAAACTTCTTTTGTTTCATCGGTGAAGTTTTAGGCACCCATATCTGATTCGGTTTATTTGTAAGCTGTGCTTTTGGTACCCAAATTTTCCTGCCTCCTTGCATGCTACATGTATCATTTTATTTTCAAGGGAATGGAGAAGATTTCCTTCGTGGATTGCTCTGTTGATTGATTCTTTTCCATTCGTCCTTGCTTGGTGCAATTGGAACAATGAGTTTCTCTCTTTTAGGTGATAGATTTAACTCATTTGTATCCCAACCTGTTATTGCTTTGTATGTACGCATCCAGGGAATTCCAAGAATCATCATCTCATTCATGTGTTCATCTGGTAAGCATACAAACTGATGAGGACATTAAGATCCATGTACTATCACATTCAAGCTGACTACTCCCAATGTTGGAGTTGGGAATTCTCTCTAGAAATTCATTGCTTAGTGGAAAATTGTATTTCTTTAAACGACATCCACTAATCCAATTAGCGATTGGTTCACCACCTAGGGTGGGCAATTTTACTGTTCCACTTGAAGATACATCTTCAATGATAGATGGTCCATTTCTCTTTTTCTTAAACCTGGGAATGTGTTGCTTAAGGGAATAGACTAGAACTAACTCCCCTTTATTGAAGTTTTTTGTGATTAAGTGGGAATCAAAAAGATGTTTTTGTTTTCTCTTTTGTGCGTAGATATAAGCTACAATAGCTAGCCTTTGCTCGTCTAGCTTTTCCAAATGTTCAAGTCTTTCTGAAAATTCATGTCCAATCCACTCAAGATTCTGTGCTACCCTTAATGTCCGCAATAGAAATTCTATTGGCAGTATGGCATCAAGACCATAAACAAGGTTAAAGGGTGTATCTTTTGGAGCTGTTTTGAATGAAACCCGATAAGCCCATAGAGCAGCATGGAGATTCATTTCCCAGTTTGTCCTTCCTAAACTAACCACTTTAGTCAGTACCGAGCTAAGAATATTTTTCGTATGCTCAGCTTGTCCGTTTTCTTGTGGGTGATAGGGAGCTGATTTGTTATGGATGACCATAAACTCATTAAGCAAATACTCTATTACCTCATTGAGGAAATGAGTTCCGTGATCATTGACAATCTCTATTGGCAGTCCATATCTTGTGAATACATACTCATATAAGAATGCAACAGTGGTTCTGACATCATTCTTTTGAGTTGCTTTAGCCTCGACCCACTTGGTCAAATAGTCCGTAGCTACAATGATATAGTGAGGTTGGGTTCTACAAGCAGGTGGCTATATCTGTCCAACAAAATCTATACCCCATTTTGAGAAAGCTCTAGCCCCTATAATTGGTCTTAAGGGCATGCTGTCTACTCGTGTTGGCATTTTTGCTCATTGAAAAGCATCACACCTTCGAACATATTCTTTGGCATCTACAAAAAGTGTTGGCCACCGTATGCCCGCCATCAAGATTTCTCTTGCGGTGGTCTCACTCGAAAAGTGACCTCTAGCTAATCCAGCATGTGCCTGTTCTATAATTAGAATATACTCGTTTTCATTTGCACAAAGACGCAAATGTTGATCTTTACCTCTCCTACAATTGGTTACCAACTAGAGCATAGTCTCTTGCTTCAGTTTCAATTGCTCTTTAACAGCGTTTACTCATATCCTCAAGAAATGTTCGGCTCGATAAGTATGTAGCTAGATAATTACTCCACTTAGGAACAAGTGAAATTTGAAACAATGTTACATGAGGAATGGGTGTTTGTTTTGACATTGAGGACAATCCTTTACAAAGGATCGAACATCTCTCCTTATAATTGGCCAAAATACTCCAAGTCTCAAGGTTCGTTGCATAGTTTAGTCTTCCGCAAAGTAAATTCCTACTATGGTAACATGTGCTTGACTTAGGTATTGTTATTTTTCTTTAGGGTTAATACATAAAAGCAATATCCCGTCCCAATTTCTTTTTTATAGCCTTCCGGCTAGTAATTGATACATAGCCGATTGCTCGATCAAACTGATTGTGATAGGAAGTAGTATTTGTGAATCCACTTGAGCTATTGTCATTAATGACACAATGTTTTCCGACCATCTAGGTATCATTTCCACGAAGAACTAATAGGCATCTGGTAGATCATCGTCTACCCCTTTAGGTGATTCCCCTGAAACAATCCTTGACAAATGATCTGCTCGTTGATGTGTAGTGTCGTTTCTACAACCACAGTGAAATCAAATTCGAAAAGAATGATGAACCATCTCACTATTCTCCTTGTGTTGCATGGCCTATTGACTAAATACAACAAATCTTGGTGGTCCATAAAGAACACAAACTTGTTGGCTAATAGGTAATGTCTATACTTTGTAACGGCATAGATCATTCCTAGTCCTTCTCTTTCTATGGTGGTGTAATTTTTTTCTACCATGTTCAATTGTCAGCTATCATAAGAAATAGGAAAGTAGTTTTTCCCGTCTCCTGGTTGAGCTAATATACAACCGATAGCAAAATTAGAAGCATCTACATGTATGTGGAATACTGTATCCCAATCTGGTGCTTCAATATTGGAGCTAAGGTGAGAGCTTGGTTAAGCTTCATGAAGGATTCTTCACATGTCTCGGTCCATTCAAAGTGCGTAATCAAGCTATACATGGGTTTTGCAATTATAGCGTACATGTAGATGAACCGTCGGTAATATCCACAATGTCCCATGAGACGTGTACCCCCTTGATTGTTGTTGGTCTAGGTAAATTAGCAATGACATGAATCTTATCAATATTAGAAGCTATGCCATTTTTAGATACTATATGTCCAAGAACTTTTCCTTGTCTTCCCATGAATGTGCACTTTTCAAGATTTAAGCAAATTCTATAAAGTCTACATTTCTGGAATATCTTTTTGAGGTGTTCAAAATGATCAACCCGCATTAACGAATGTACGCATAGATTATCCATATATACTTCTAAGAATTTCCAAAGATACTCTTTGAAAGCATGGCTCATCAACCTCTGAAACGTGGCTGGAGCATTAGTTAACCCAAATGGCATAACCCGATAGCAAATATACCCCATTCTGTTGCAAAATCAGTTTTATGCTGATCTTTTGGGTCAACCAAAAGTTGATTGTATCCCGAAAAGCTGTCTAAGAAGTTGTAAGATTCTTTTCCTGCAACTCGTTCTAAAACATGCTCAATTATCGGAAGAGGAAAGTTGTCTCTAATGGTAGCTGCATTTACCTTTTTGAGATTAAGACACACTCGTAATTTCCCATTTTTCTTAGGTACTACCAGAATTAGAGACACCCAATCTGTGTGTTCCATTTCGTAAATGAATTCAGCTTCCTTTAGTTTTTTAATCTCTTCTTTGATCTTCCTGGAAAATGTTTCCTTATAAGTGTATGGTCTCTGTCTACTTGGTTTTGCATCATCTCTGATGGGTATAGTATGTTGACAGATTTATGGATCAACACCCTTGAGATCCTTGTAAGACCAAGCGAAGATATCTCGGTATTCCTTTAACAAGCTCAGCAAAATCTTCTCTTCTTCTTCTGCTATGTCATTCGCAATGTAAGCAGGTTTAGGCTCTTCTCCTGGTTCAGTCAAGTCTACCTTTTTAGCGTTTTCAGGCCCTTCATAAGATTTTCCTTGTTTCTGTAGTTCCCTAGCAAGTTGTTCAATTATGATTTTCCGATCTTGGAGAGTACACTTTTTGTAATAGGATGGAACATGCATTACATCCTCACCATCCTCTTTCCATTTCGGTTGTGTATATCTCCTTTAGAGCTTTTTTCAACTCTTGATATTTCTTTTTCCGCTCGACTCTGTTCATGAGTGGTTTCTTATCCTGAGATTTTTCTTGAGTACCCTTACTTGTTTTACTCGATGTCTGAGACATTTCTGAATTTTTGTTTAAAGGATATCTTTCAGTTATTTTATCCTTGACACAATCATTAGCATCTATCTGCATCAGGAATTGTGTTTTACTGGAGACTGATGGCATAGGTCATGTTTTCACAATTTGGTGTTTCTCTTTCATCTATACCACTTTTGTCTTCTTGATTTTTGGTTTGGAAAGTGAAAAAACTTTTCCTCCCATCCCTTTGACAGTAACTTAGCTCTCGTATGCTCTTTTTTTGACCCCGAATCTTCTGAGGTAGCTGAGTGTTCATCTAACTCATCAGCTGCATTGTAATAGAGGTCTGAAAAGACTTGTTGAGCTTTCATCAAGTCCTTGGGTTCCTCATCTTTGTTTTCAATGTTGAAGACTGACATCATTTGGATGGGAATTATGTCATAGCCATTCTCATTGCAAAATTGAGTAGGCATAGACATATTCACACATACATCCATTGCCGCTAAAATTTGAGTCCACTCAAATGGCTCAAATAAATGCTCTTGAAAGGGTTCAGGTACGTAGGTTTGATCTGTGCAATCCCTTTCTAGGATACATTCTTCTCTTCTTAAGCGTTCATTTTCTAAAGCTCCGCACATCCAAATAGGAGTGTCTTTGTTTAACGAGGATGGGAGTTAGTTTCAGTCAAAGAGACTGAATCAATCTCTTGGATGGGTGTTTTCAAGACATCTCTATAAGTGTGGTCTTTTAGATTGACACTTGTTATAGATCCCACCTGCTTCAAGTACATATAGTTGTTTCCCTAATCTTAGATAAGATGTACCTGTCACATGAAAGGTATTCCCAATATGATTTCATAGTTGATTTTTTTCCAAAATCTACTATGCAAAAGTGTGTTGATATTCAATTCCACAGGAATTGACTATCACTTTTT
The DNA here is from genome assembly GCF_014529385.1 of Adiantum capillus-veneris. NCBI lineage: Eukaryota > Viridiplantae > Streptophyta > Polypodiopsida > Polypodiales > Pteridaceae > Adiantum > Adiantum capillus-veneris. The sequence continues at coordinate 28,011,668 of NC_140939.1, read as the reverse complement.
CAAGCAGTCCTAGTGGTCTCTCAATGGGTCCATCAGCCAACTACAATTTCATTCGAGTTTGTCTAATGGCTAGCTGTCCCTAGGATTCCCATACTGCTTTAGTGGCTATGGCTATGCCAGGTCTACTATCCAGTATTTCCATGGTTTCAATTTCTTTGTTTTCTATTTTCTTTTTCAAATTTTCCAAATTCTTTGAGATTAACCCCGTTATCTCCACCTTCTCTAGGGTTTTCTATAATTCATTCCACAAGTATGGTTTGAGTTTCAACAGTTCTCCCAAATTAAGAGTGCATTGGATGGGTGTAGACATGATTGAATGAATGTTGTCTACTTCTAGGGTCTGTTCAGCTCTTTTTACTTTAGTGGTCTTGCAAACAATGGATTTATCTTCGTTATCGCCAAGTAAGAAGGTAATGTTTTTAATGCCAATGGTTGTTAGCAACAAGCTAACACGGACACCATTTTTCAAAGTTCTCCTTGTAAAAAAATTATTATTTTGATAAATCAGGAATATTGTAACTCCTATTTTCTTGGTAAAATTTGTAATTAATGAGCCGGGGCTACAAGCTTCCAGATTGTATTAGCCAGTCAATTCCCAGCTTTGGTAGAACTCCAGATTATTACTTTTGACCACTCAAAAACCTTGGCTAAGGTAAAAAGCCAATTTTTGTAAGTTTTTTATAAGGTTTTGGATAAGAAATACACAGCTTGAGCTAACGGCGCTCACTTCTCTCCTTCTCGCACTTCCTACTCCCTCTGCGTTTGTGACATTGTGATTGTGTTTGTTGCATTGCAACCGCAGGTAAGAGCTCTGCGCATTGACGTAAGCCATTCACAGTATTTCGTAGCTTTTGGCATCGTTGACCCGTGGCCTAATTTCATCATAACTAGAAATTTACACTTTTAAATTGAAAACTAAGCATAGGCAGGTATTGGGGCATCATTGCTAAGCATTTAGATGCATTCTAGGTCAAAAACGACTAGGTCAAAAATCCACTGCTCTTAATAATCGCGATTTTGGAACTTGACCTAAAGTGGTCTTAGGTCTTATAAACTTGTCCTAGAAGTTTCGTTACATTTGGATGTCATTTGATGCTGTAACGGATGTGATTTGCTTGCTGATGAGCGACTGGCTTTTGGTGATTTCAGTCACTTGAGTGTAGCTTGAGTTAGATGCGAGTTGTTAGTTGTTTTCCAAGAGATTAACAACCTCTTGTAGCCTCTATCACTAGTCGATTTAGCTTCATCCCATGGTTTAACAAAATTAATCGTGGTTCTCGCTAATACTGCAATAAGATATGATGGTGAGGTTAGACATGCATCCCACATTTGGCGCCGCTGCCGGGGATCGAAGAGACCTAAACTCGGGAAAAACATGAGCGCCTTGTGTAATTGTCCTTTAACTTCCTTTAGCCTCGCTAGAGTTCAAAACTCTCTTTTAGAAACCGCATAGCTTAAGATTGTCGTCTTTTGCTGTGTAGAGGTAGCTTGGAAGTAATCGTACTTGCCGAGTACCTTTAGGATTGTAGGATGTAGATTTAGATTAGGATTTGGAGAATGATTGGTAGACGAGACAAGTGTTAAGATCAAGGCTATGAAAAACATAAAAAAACACAAGAAAACGAGTGTTTGTGGACACTTTCCACAACCCCATTGCATGAGAAACTAGAAGTAGGGTAAGTAGGATCCGAGGTGGATTTCATAGCATTGGTCTCTCTGAAAGAATCAAGTGTGAGTTGTTATGTAAAGTTGCAGAATTTTAGGTCTACAGCTAGAAATAGCATGAAAAGACTCGAATTCACTCAATCCAATTGGGGAGTAAGCCTAAGAGTTGTCCGAACCAGTGGGTAAGCTCAAGGACACTTCGAGGTAAAAATTTCAAGAAGTTGACCAAAACTCAAATTATTTACTTTTTCTTGACATTTTAGGCCAAATTAAGTTTTGACTTGATTTATAGGCTTTAAAAACATCATAAAAGAAATGTCTTTGAGAAAATTGCAAAAAAATGCTCATTTCAAGCCTCAAGTTAATAATCGCGATTATTAACTTTTTGCTCTAAATTAGCCAAGACTCATATCATTGACTCATTGCATGTGTAGAAACAACTTTTGTAAAGGCCCAAGAGATTTGGATCAGTAAACTGGCAAAAAACTGGGTAAAAACTAAAGTTTGTACTGACTTTTTGAACCTTGAGTGTGAACTGAGAAAAATTTTATCCAAGCTTGATGAAACTTGATTCATAGGCTTATATTGATGTGATGAATATGTGTATATGCTCAATTGACCAAAAACTTGCAAAATTTTGGCAAAAGTAAATAATCGTGATTATTTACATCTGTATTGTTTTTGAACTTTTTTGACCAAGTTGGCATACCACTAGCTTTACCATGTTGCAATAAGCCCACACCAGATTTGGTAAGATTTGAATCATTGGATTGAAAATTATGGTTAAAATTGCAAAGTTAGTCTGCGGATAGATAATTGATGACCATTTGACAAAAAATTGTCCAAACTTCATGAAAATTGGCTAGTGACCTTAACATAAGGTGCTTAATAGATCTGTGTCAAAGTTGGGACAAAAATTTGCAAAAACTTTTTAGGAGTAAATAATCGTGAGATTATTTATATCTGCTTCAAAACTTGGTGATTTTGCAAATTTCAGTATACCACAAGGTCAAGCACATCAAGTAGACCCCACAAATCAATTTTGGTGAAATTTGGACCACCAAAGGGAGACTTAAGCTAGATTCTCAAAATCAGAGTCTGCGAACACGGAACAGTGGGTAAACTTGATCAAAGTTTGTCTAAACTTGTGGAAACTTGCCCAAGGGCTTGAACAAGTTGTATACTTGCCAAATCAATCTAAAAAGTGCAAAAAAAGTGACAGAAGTAAATAATCGCGATTATTTACTTCTGCTATCCAGGACTTCAATTTTGACTTTTGGGCTTATATAGTGTTAGACCAGCATAATATAAGGCCATAGGGAAATTTTGGGTTCAATCGGATCAAAATTGATCCAGATACACTCAGTTTACATGTTGCAGATTAGACCTTTGATTTTGCTAAGCTGAATGTGAAAGTCATAATTTTGACTTCCATAGCACGAATTGAAGTGATATACAGAGACCAATCATGAGGGTTCTCAAGAGCTCTATTGTCCTCATAGAAAAATAGCTAATTTGATTAATTTTGTATAGGAATCAGGTTGCAGACGAGGAATCAGTGGCTTGACAGAAATTTACAATTGAATCGAGTGAAAATTGACGACAAGTCAATCCAAGGTGAATACTCTATCCAGGGCTTCATAAGTCTATATGAACCTTAGATCTGGTCTTATAATAGTTAATCAAGGCCTATTCAAAAAAAACACCAGTACAGTATCCACTGAAGAAAGCGTAAATCAAGGCAACTCCTTACACACAATTCCTGAAGAAGTCTCGGACACTTTTTCAGATTCAACATCCAAAATGTCTTCTTACTCGACTCACTTGGAAACCTGAACGACAATGTGCTACAAGCATATACTCTCTTTTTACAAGACTAACCGTCATGGAGCCCAGGTTTACTTGGATCCTCACAAAGAGTATGCTATTCGCATTGATGACTATGGTATCGAGTTCAAAGAAGAGGTTTGGGCAAACAAACAAGGAAAAATGTACATAGATCGAAACAGAACTCAATATGTACAAGTCAAAAACCTTGACGTGGTAGGAAAATGGGGATTAGAAGTAAACACTATAATCCCAGATATGTCAGCAAACAAGGACCACCAACCTTGGAATTTGAGGGATACGATCAAGTAGACTTGAAGCCTTTGAAACAGCTTAGTACAGATAATCCTAGGATCGGAGTCTATTGCTGGGAAGATAGGAACATAAAAGATATTTTGTGGACTTCCCATGCTAGACCAGGACAATTAACGGCCATGAAGATCATGTATATCTTCAAAATCAAAGATAAGGGATCTGCGGATCTACCAACTTACTTGTTTAAAATTTGTTATAACAATAATTTAATTTGATGACTCCTGAGGAGGTAGAACAAACCAAATACCAGGGGTATTCCATACAGGATTAGATATTGGTACAAGGACCAGAAACCACTCCAAGAGACGAACATTGTGAGAGATCATCTAAGAGTAATGTGAAGAAACCAGAAACCACCTCATCACGTAGAAAGCCGGGTGACACTAAGGCCAGTCTAGGGCTACGATGAGTCACTATTTCCGACAGACTAGTTGAAGGACTAGGAACAGGACCAACTCCGAGAAGACCTGGAGTTGAACCAAATAGACGTGTCAGACCAGCTGATTTTCAAAAATGGGTCAGAAAATACAGTGGATCAGGGGGCCCATATGACCATTGGCAAGCTTTAAGCAAGTGCTAAGAGCAGAGCATATATTCGATTTCCATACTCAATTCGAGGGGTTTGGAATGAAATTAGAAGGAAAAGCTTTTACATGTTTCCAAAACATCGCACCAAGGTCAATCATGGATTTGAATACATTAGCTCAAGGATTTGTAGCTGCTTGTTCCAAAACGGGGATTGAACATAAGATGGTAGCTCAAATCTACAGCTTCAAACAGAAACATGGTGAGTCTATTAGGGATTGTGCAACTCGAATGAAACAATACATTGCCAGATGCCCAGAGATGGAGATACCTGCAGAAGAGTGACTTGTCTCATTGTTTCTGGAGGGATTTCTAAACAAAGAACTTCATGTTATACTTTATAGTAAAAAGCATACAACCCTAGAGGCATGTGTGTCTGATGCTATTGACCTAGGAGACAACTGTGAGATCTTCAATGAAGAGGATGTCCCTAAGGACAACAAAACCGAGAATACTGCATCCACAAAACCAGCACAAGTGGGAATGGCTACTGTGGCACCACTCTTAGCCGTAGAAGATATGCTAAAAAGGATGAATGACATGATGAACAATATGCAAAAGGCACCTATGAGACGACCATAACAAGAGATAACCCCACAGGGACAACCAATTAGGCCACTGAAATGGTGTGCAATCGAGGGTAAATGGACCAACCATGAGACCCACGAGTGCTACTTCAGACCAAAGTATGATGGGAATGTTCAGTACGTGCCCATGAGGCCCCAGGGAAAACCCATGTACAGATATCAACCTAATATGGCTCAAGTCCAAAGACCACCAATGGGTATGGAGAGACCTCAACCTGTGTTGGGACAACAACCTAGACATAATGCAGTTCCTGTAAAGTACATGCACTCAAAAGGATTCATAGATGAAATAGCGTTAGTGCCTGTTACACCCCATGCAGAGCCTAGTCCATCTATAGTAATGGTAGAGGGAGATTGGTATAGTCCACACCCACCACCAATGGAGGAAACCATGACTTATGTTCCAACAGAGCTCGCACCAATGTATTATGTAGCTAATCAAGGTGTCAGACCTCCCATGGGAAGACCCATGATGAAGCTCAGAATAGAAAACTGTCATAATTGTGGTGTTGATGACCAATAGAATAATGAATGTCCAGAGCCTGACAAAAACCTCAAACCAATTGAAGCCTATTGCATACAATGTTGCAAAAAGGGAGGACACTTTCCGGAAGATTTTCCTAAGAATCCTTTGAACAAGGGAAAACCTGTAGTCAACATAGTCCAAGTGGTGCCTAGTAGCTCATCAGAAAGCAAACCGATTGTTCCAATCAAGGTAATCACTAGAGCAAGAAAAAGAAACACAATTCCTCTGATGATTCGGAGAACACGAAATTTGCTTCTCAAAGAATCAAAAGGAGTAGAAGCAAAAGATATGAGATGAGAAAACAAAAAGAACGGGTTGAAAACGAAGAGAAAGCAAAAATGTTAACCCAGGACAAGTTGAAAGAAACTAGCAGTGAATTCAAGGAAATAGCCCGTGAAATTTGGAGGATCCATTTTGGTTGTGATAAAATTTTTGAGCCTATCAATGCCGCCTTGGAAGCCTACCAAGCAGGACTTAAAGCAGGCCAAAACATGGAAAACAAATGGAAAAACTATCCATCTCCAAACATGGAAGTAGCTAAACTAAAAGCTTATCAAAATTTTGTAAGAAGCATGCAAGAAATGCTAGATAAATAGAAACCCAATCTTGAAAGTATTGCAGAACCGGAAGAGCTTGCAGTAGAAGAAACAAAAGCCAAATCCGATGTGGTGGCAGAACCCCACCTTGAAACAAATGAACCAGAGCTTATAGCACCGGACAGCGAAGATGCCTTAGACGGAATTCCATTCGTAGAAGAAGACTAGCCAGGACACTTATGGGAAAAGGTAAGAGAGATTAATGATGGGAGACTAACTTTAAAGTCAGCTCCTATGGAGAAAGTCTGGTTGGATAACCTACCACCTGATATGAAGATGGATTTACAATCCTTGTATGGGGATTGCGGATCAGAGGCTTCAGGGATATCTAAACCAATGACATTAAAAACATTACCTTCTTACTTGGGAGATAACGAAGATGAGTCTATCATTTGCAAGACCACTCAAGTAAAAAGATCCAAACATACCCTAGAAGCAGACAACATTCATTCAATCATGTCTACACCTATCCAATGCACTCTTACTCTGGGAGAACTTTTGAAACTCAGGCCATACTTATGGAATGATTTATAGAAAACCCTAGAGAAGGTGGGTATAATGGGGTTAATCTCTAAGAATCTGGAAAACTAAAAAAATGAAACGGAAAACAAAGAGATTCGGTCAGTTCCTATGAACAAGGTCGGAGAATATTATGAAGGGGAATAAGGAAACACTACCCTCCTAGTGAAATATAATGACATTGAAACCATGGCAATACTGGATAGTGGAGCGGGCATAGCCATAGTCACTAAAGCAGTATGGGAATCCTGGGGACAACCAGCCATTAGACAAACGCGAATGAAATTACAGTTGGCTGACGGACACATTGAAAGACCACTAGGGATACTAGAAAAAGTGATAGTCAACTCCTGTGGAATTTAATATCAACACACTTTTGCCATAGTAGACTTTGGGAAATAACTCAACTAGGAAATCATATTGGGAAGAACTTTCATGCAACAGGTACAACTTATCCAAGATTGGGGAAATGACTATCTCTACTTGAAGTAGGTGGGATCTATAACAAGAGTCAATCTAAAAGATCACACCTATAGAGACGTCTTAAAAACACTCATCCAAGATTTTGATTCAGTCTCTTCAGTTGAAACTAAACTTCCATCTTGGCTAAACAAAGACACTCCTATTTGGATGTGCGGAGCTTCAGAAAATGGAAGCTTAAGACGAGAGGAATGTATCTTAGAAAGGGACTGTACAGACTAAGCCTACATACCAGAACCCTTTCCAGACCATTTATTCGACCCATTCGAGTGGACTCAAATCCTAGCGACAATGGATGTATCCGTGAATACGTCTATGCCTACTCAAATTTGCAATGAGGATGGCTACGACATAATTTCCATCAAAATTATGTCAGTCCTTAACATTGAAAACAAGGATGAGGAAACAAAGGACTTGATGAAAGCTCAACAAGTATTTTGTGACCTCTATTACGACGCAACTGATGAGTTAGATGAACACTCATCTACCTCAAAAGATTCGGGATCAGAAAAAGAACATACGAGAGCTCAATTACTCTCAAAGGGAGGGGAGGAAAAGTTTTTTCACTTTCCAAACCAAAAATCAAGAAGACAAAAATGGTATAGAAGAAAGAGAGACGCTAAAATTGTGAAAGCACAACCTATGCCTTCAGTCTCCAGTAAAACACAATTCCTGATGCAGATAGATGCCAATGATTGTGTCAAGGACAAAATAATTGGCATATATCCTTCAAACGGAAAATTAAAAATTTCTCAGACATCAAGAAAAATAAGGAAGGGTACTCATGAAGAACATCAGGATAAAAAACCACTCATGACCATAGTCGAGCGGAAAAGAAAATATCAAGAGTTGAAAAAAGCTCTAAAGGAGATATACACCACTGAAATGGAAACCACGGAAGAGGATGGTAAGGATGTAATGCATGTTCCATCCCACTACAAAAAGTATGCTCTCCAAGATCGGAAAATCATAATTGAACAACCTGTTAGGGAACTAAGGAAACAAGGTGAGTCTTACGAAGGACCTAAAAACGCTAAAAGGGTAGACTTGGCTGAACCAGGAGAAGAGCCTAGACCGGCTTACATTGAAAATGACCTAACAGAAGAAGAAGAAAAGCTTTTTTTGATCTTTGCTTGGTCTTACAAGGATCTCAAGGTGTTGATCTAGAAATCTGTCAACATACTATACCCATGAGAGATGATGCGAAACCAAGTAGATAGAGACCATACACTTATAACGAAACATTTTTCAGGAAGATCAAAGAAGAGATTGAAAAACTGAAGGAAGTTGAATTCATTTACGAAATTGAACACACTGATTGGGTGTCTCCAATTGTGGTAGTACCTAAGAAGAATGGAAATTACGAGTGTGCGTTAATCTCAAAAAAGTGAATGGAGCTACCATTAGAGACAACTTTCCTATTCCGATAACTGAGCATGTTTTAGAAAGAGTGGCAAGAAGAGAAGCTTACGGCTTCTTAGATGGGTTTTCGAGATAGAATCAACTTTTGGTTGACCCCAAAGATCAGCATAAAACTGCTTTTGCAACAGAATGGGGTATATTTGCCTATCAAGTTATGCCGTTTGGGTTAACTAATGCTCCAGCCACATTTCAGAGATTGATGAGCCGTGCTTTCAAAGAGTATCTTCAAAAATTCTTGGAAGTATACATGGATGATTTATCCGTACATTCGTCAATCTGAGTTGATCATTTTGAACACCTCAAAAAGGTATTCGAGAAATGTAGACTTTACAGGATATGCTTAAACCCTGAAAAGTGCACATTCATGGGAAGACAAGGGAAAATCCTTGGACATATAGTGTCTAAAAATGGCATAGCTACCGATATTGAAAAGATTCATGTCATTGTTGAATTGCCTAGACCAACAACAGTCAAAGGGGTAGAAGCCTTCATGGGACATTGTGCATATTAGCGACGGTTCATCTACATGTATGCTATAATTCCAAAATCCATGTATAGCTTGATTACACACTTTGAATGGACCGAGGCATGTGAAGAATCCTTCATGAAGCTTAAACAAGCTCTCACCTCAGCTCCAATATTGAAAGCACCCGGTTGGGATAAAGTATTCCACGTACACGTAGATGCTTCAAACTTTGTTATTGGTTGTATACTAGCTCAACCAGGAGATGGAAAAATTGACTTTCCTATTTCTTATTCTAGCCGATAATTAAATATGGTAGAAAAAAATTACACCACCACTGAAAGAGAAGGACTAGGAATGATCTATGCCGTTAAAAAGTATAGACATTACCTATTAGCCAAGAAGTTTGTGTTCTTTGTGGACCACCAAGCTTTGTTATATTTGGTCAACAAACCATGCAGCACAAGGAGAATAGTGAGATTGTTCATCATTCTTCTCGAATTTGATTTCACTGTGGTTGTAAAAAAAGACACTACACATCAACAAGCAGATCATTTGTCAAGGATTGTTTTAGGGGAATCACCTAAAGGGGTAGATGATGATCTACCAGATGCCTATTTGTTCTCTGTGGAAATGATACCTAGATGGTCTGAAAAAATTGTGTCATTGATGACAATAGCTCAAGTGGATTCACCACTTCCTATCACAGTTGATTTAATTGAGCAATCGGCTATGTATCAATTACTAGCTGGGAGGCTATATAAAAGAAATCGAGTCTAGATATTGCTTTTATGCATCAACCCTGAAGAAAAGTATCAGTACCTAAGTCAAGCACATGTTACCATAGTAGGACTTCACTTTGCGGAAGACCAAATGCAACGAATCTTAAGACTTGGAGTATTTTGTCCAACTATGAGAAGAGATGTTAGATCTTTTGTAAAAGATTGCCCTCAGTGTCAAAAAAAACTACCCATTCCTCATGTAACATTATTTCACATGTCACATGTTCCTAAGTGGAGTAACTATCTGGTTACTTACTTATTGAACCGATCATTTCTTGAGGATATGAGTAAACGCCGTCAAAGAGCAATTGAAACGGAAGCACAAGACTATGCTCTCATTGGGAACCAATTGTATCGGAGAGGTAAAGATCAACATTTGCGTCTTTGTGCAAATGAAAATGAGTATATTCCGATTATAGAACAAGCACATGCTGGATTAGCTGGAGGTCACTTTTCTAGTGAGACCATCGCAAGAGCAATCTTGATGGCAGGCATATAGTGGCCAACACTTTTTGCAGATGCCAAAGAATATGTTCGAAGGTGTGATGCTTGTAAACAAGCAAAAATGCCAACACGAGTAGACAACATGTCCTTAAGACTAATTATGGGGGCTAGAGCTTTCTCAAAATGGGGTATAGGTTTTGTTGGACAGATATAGCCACGTGCTTATAGAACCCAAGCTCAATATATCATTGTAGCTACAGACTATTTGACCAAGTGGGCCGAGGCTAAAGCAACTCAAAAGAATGATGTCAGAACCAGTTGCCACATTCTTATATGAGTATGTATTCACGAGATATAGACTGCCAATAGAGATTTTCAATGATCACGGAACTCATTTCCTCAATGAGGTAATAGAGTATTTTCTTAATGAGTTTATGGTCATCCATAACAAATCAGCTCCTATAACCCATAAGAAAACGCACAAGCTGAGCATACGAAAAAAACTATTAGCTCGGTACTGACTAAAGTGGTTAGTTTAGGAAGGATAGACTAGGAAATGAATCTCCATGCTGCTCTATGGGATTATCTAGTTTCATTCAAAACAGCTTTAAATGCTACACCCTTTAACCTTGTTTATGGTCTTGATGCCATACTACCAATAGAATTTCTATTGCCAACATTAAGGGTAGCACAGAAACTTGATTAGACTGGACATGAATTGTCAGAAAGACTTGAAGATTTGGAAAAGCTAGACGAGCAAAGGTTAACTACTGTAGCTCATATCTATGCACAAACGCGAAAACAAAAACAGTTTTTTGATTCCCACTTAATCACCAAAATTTTCAAGAAAGGGGACTTAGTTCTAGTCTATTCCCTGGAGCAACACATTCCCAAGTTCAAGAAAAAGGGAAATGGACCATTTATCATTGAAGATGTATCTCCAAGTGCAGCAGTAAAATTGTCAACCCTAGATGGTGAACCAATGGCTAATTGGATTAGTGGATGTCGTTTAAAGAAATACAATTTACCACTAACCAATGAATTGCTAGAGAGAATGCATGCAGCCAAACAAAGAAAGATGAAGCGACAACAGGTTATTGATGAAGCCCAAGAGGAAGCTAGACTTCGAGTACTCAAGAATAAAGCTGATCTTAAGAATCAACAGATATCGATTCCCATCAACACTTTGGAAATAGATGATCGACAATGGGAATTACCTAAAGATGCAGTTTCAACAGATGACGACTGGTTAGATGGAATGGATCTGCGCGTCAAAGTACAACTCAACAATCATAGCACCAATGCTTTGGTAGACACAGGAGCTAAAGTGAATGCAGACAGTTATTCCCCATACCAGAAGGCAACGAGTCAAGCATTGACAAGGATGCAACAAGAATCCAACTCCAACCTTGGGAGTAGTCAACTTGAACGTGGTAGTACATGGACGCTCATGTCTGCATCAGCTTGTATGCTTGCCAAATGAACACATGAACGAGACGATGATTCTTGACATTCCTTGGATGCGTACTTACAAAGCAGTACCAGATTGGGATACGAATTAGCTAAAGCTATCACTTAAAGGAGGGCAACTCATTGTTCCTATTGCACCAAGCAAAGAGGAATGGAAAAGATGCAATCAGAAGACCAATCCACGAAGAAAATCTTCTCCATTCCCTCGACAAACAAATGCTACAAGTAGCATGCAAGGAGTTAGGAAAATTTGGCTACCAAAAGCACAACTTGTAGATAAACCAAATCAGATCTGGGTGCCTAAAATTTCACCAAAGAAACAGAAGACGGTTCCAAGGATTCGAGCACGTAATCGAGCATCTATGAGCAAGGAACCTAACATGAAAAAAGTTTGGAAGAAAAAGGAGCACTTATCTTCTCCACACAACGCGAAACCAATCAAACAGTGGCGAGTTAAGTTGCAACAGGCTCTCAAACACCATGCACCAAGCAAACTGAGCTACCAACGGCGAGAAAAAGCTCGACAACCATCTAACATGCTACCAATAGTTCAATCAATCAACGTGATTAAACACCCTGATGGTACTATCAAACAGAGAGCACAAAGGCTACAAGATCTTCTCTTTAGAAGACATCAACAACAAACCTCTACATCGGAAACCCTGGAGTTATTTACTCAAGACCCAGCACTTGCACAACATATTGAGTTGAATTTCATTGATCTTCATATCATGGTAGAGCCAATCACGGCTATGCATAGACACAATTGTTCAATCCATGCACACAGTCGTCCCGGAGAACGCCATCTAGGAGGGGTGGAAGGGCACTAAGTACTAAGTAATTAAGGGCAATGTTTGAAGAGGGAGGAAAAGTTCCATGTTAATGTGTGATTTTTTTTGCAAAATTACCTAATAATGCCCTTATACTTCCTCAACAAAGGAAAAGTCACTGATAATATCTTCCCGATGAGTGTAAATAGTGTATATACTATCAGAAAATCATCAAAAATAGTCCTTTTTTTGTTGAAAAGGAGGCTTAAAAATGGAGAAATCCAACAAAAAACAATAAAGCTGTGCTTTTCAAGGGATTTTCTTAATTATTGGATTTTCACTTTGCTTTTTTAGAGCATTTTTCTATTTTCTTTGATTTTTTCAAATAAAAAGGTCAAAAATTAATAATAAATAGTAGGGAAGCTCAGTTGGAAAAACGAAAGACACGATGGTGATCTGAAAGACAAGGCGGACAAGCACAAAATTTTCAACGAAATCAGAAGATGGAAGCGGGAAGCCCAAAATAGGCGGCTAAGCCTACTTTTGCAAAATTCTTGCAGAATGAGCTACAGGAATCCAATTTTGGAAATTTTTGAGCCTAACATAGATTTCACGGCCTAATAGGACTAACAGGGGAGTCTGGGGAAAATTGGTTCGGGAAGTCCAAGTATAGATATCCAACCTAGGCCAAAGGCGAGCCCCTCCTTGCATTAGAGCATGATCTAATTTATTCTTAGGGGTATGAAAATATGCATGGTTGTGGATTATGCATAAATATAATATATGGATATGATGGAAAAAACAAGCTAGTATATATAAACAATTTATGGAATCTAAAATAGTGTGAGATATATCTATAAAAAATAAATATTATAAATGAGGAGGGCCCTCATTTGTTTTTATTGATGTATATTTATTTACAAGATGTAAAAAAGAATACCTATAGAAAATAAAAATTTAGTGAAAGGCAATGATTGAAGGTGGAAGGTTTTTTTTTTTTTGAGGTTTCTTCTTGGAGTGTATTCACACAAAAAATAAGAGAATCTTCCATGAAATGATTTTTTATAGAATACATAGGTAAGAAAGATCATGTTAATGGTGAGTAAATATACATACCATACTTAGATAAATAACACACACCTAAACAAAAATATTTAAATAAATACCAAAATAATTATAATAAATAATCCCTATATTTAGGGTCTATATATAATGAAATACTTATACACAAAAGGGCCATAATATACTTTGGATTTTATTTTTATTTATTTTTTTACCTTAACTAGTCCAGTGACTAGCTAAGGAAGGATTTTTAAGAAGATATGAGGAAAGTCTCCTAACTCACATACGCCTATGTACAATGAAAAGGTAGGGATAGCCACAGTGTTTAGGTGATTTTGGTAGGGTGGGGTAGCTCACTAAGGCAATTATGGAGAGCCAAAAAATGGCTATCATTAGCCCTCCCCCAGGATGATGTTATATTCATGTACCATCATCATAAAGAATCTTCTCCAAAGAGAGTGCTTCTGAGTTCTCTATGATATTTGGTCCCTTGACAGGATTTTCATTGTGTAGCTTCTTGTCACACTCATGCTTCATGCAACAAAAATTACATGAGATAGTTTCTCTTTGACAGCTCTTCGGTAGATCCTTTGGTAGAAGGCGACTCAAAGAGGGCTTCACGTGATACCTGTTTACCTTCTTGGAGTGCTCTTTACCATTCAAGTCCATAAGATTATAGTAACTTGAATTGAAAGCCTTCTTGATTATGTATGGCCCGTGCAAAATGATTATCAAGTTGATTGTCATACCTTAGCACAAGATCTCCTTCCTTGATGCCTTTGTCCTTGAGTTTCTTATCAAGCTTCTCCTTTGCTTGTATAGCTTTCCTCTTGTAGCACTCGTACGCTAATTCTCTTTTCCACTCAAGTTCTACTAAGGTAAGAAGTTGATCCATCCATCTTGTGCTGATTTGCTATGAATTTTCATAGTTGGAATGTTGAGCTCAACTTGGCTTCAAAGCCTCTTGACCATACACCAAGTGAAATGGCATGAACTCTGTTGCCTCCCTATATGTGGTTCGATATTCCCACAAGGAACCATCCAAGAAGTCATCGAACAACTTTGTCTTATTTTGCACCATCTTTCTAATGATGCCTGCAATGACACCATTAGCCTTCTCCACCAAAACATTTGACTGTGGGTAGTAGGGTGTGCTATGACGATGTAGAATCTGAAGCTCTTCACAAACTTTTGTGAGTAAACCCTTCTTGAACCCTGGACCATTATCTGAAAAACTCTCTAGAGGTGTGTAAAATCTACAACAAATATTAGTGTAGACAAACCTACTCACTGTTTTTCCATTTACCCTTGCCACACTTTGAGCCTCTACCCACCTAGTCATGTAATCTACAACCACTAGAATGTAGAGTTTACCATTTTTTGTTCTAAGTAGAGGACCCATAGCATCAATGCCCCACTTTCAAAGGGTCCATTTGCAAGAACTATTTGCCTCGAACCATGCACCAACCTTCTATTTCCTTTCACCTGACAGTTGTGAAAACTTTTACACCAATATTGGATATCCACATGCAGACTTGGCCAAACATACCCTGCAAAGAAAATCTTCTTCACAATTAACTCTTGGACAAGATGACCACCACATGATTCCTCATGCAAACCCTTTAGAATTTCTGGAATTTCCTCGATAATTGGTGTTCTTCTGCACACTTGATCCTTCCCTCTTTGATAGAGGGAGCCTTCTAGGAAGAGATAGAAACTTGCCTTCTTCATGAGTCTCCTCTTTTGAGCTTTTGTGAAGTCTCATGGTGGAAACTCACCCTCCAAAATGTATCCAATAATGGGAGCCACTGACTCTAGTCCCTGGTATCATAGTTGCTTGACAGCTGCTACTGCCACCATGATGACCTGCACTACACATGTAACTGCTTGTTGTGTAAGTAAATTGGCATCTTTACTTTGTTTCCTAGGAATATATATAGTTGAACTTCTTCAAACCGATTAAACAACCTACAAATGGCATAAACTTTTGTCCTTAAGCTTTCATTCTTGCATGCCCAAATGCGTAAAATCTGCTTTACAATGAGAAGTGCATCCCACTTTACCATGAGACATTGTATACCTTGGCTAATGCACATGTTTAAACTATGAAGTAGTGTGTTGTATTCTGCTTCATTGTTGCTAGTTGAACCTGGTAGATGGACCTTCTCTTTCATGACCACCTCTCCACTTGGGTTGAGTAACACTAACCCTCCCTCCCCATGCTTTTCATGTGGCTCATCAAAAAGCTCCATCAAAGAACAAGGTAAAATACTAAGAATATTTTTTGGTGGTGGCAATGGTAGGGTCTTTGCTTCAGGCACCTTAATCTCCTTTTTCATGAACCCTATAAGTGAGAATCCCTACCAATTGTGAAGGCACACTATCTTCTACCTTGAAAGAGTATTGAAACTCTTGCAACTTCATAATCCACTTTGAGATCCTAGTACTAAGATTCATTTGAGATGACACCCAAGGGAAAAAAAAAGGTTGCAGTGAGAATTACAAAAGGTTTTGGTAGCAAGTAGGATCTAAACTTTATCACCACAAACATGAGAGAAAGCATCATGAGTTCTGCCTCCGTATAGCCTCTCTCCAAAGCATTCATGAACCTACTAGAAAAGTAGATGGGTAGCATCCTGGTACTGTGGGGATCTTGTTGAAGCAAAACAGAACCAATTGTTTCTTTCCCAACACTAGAGCTAACAAAGAATTAGTACTCCCAACAAGGAGGAATAAGTGTTAGTAGTTTTGACAGAATGACTTTGATGTTACAAAAATATCCGTTAAGCTCGTCAAAACAAACAAACTCGTATTGTTGTGTCAATTTTTGCGAGGGGTCAAGTAACTTTGAGGCTAAGTAAATTAAGTGTGACATATACTTTACCTTTTGTATGAATGAGATGACCTCCTTAAGACTCTTGGGTGATGGTAACTCAATTAGAGCCTTTGCCTTTGAAGGATCCACTTCGATGCCTTTGTAAGAAATTTTATTACCAAGTAAGATCACTTCATCCTCACCTATGTGGCACTTGTCGGGGTTGAGTTGACCTCCCGTGTCATATAGCTTCTTCAAGCCTTCTTCTACCTTGTGTAGATGGAATGCTTTAGAGATATAAATACAAAATTCATCTATGAACACTCTAATAGACTTCCCAAAGAATGCTTGAAACACCATGTTCATGAAATGTTGAAATGTTACTGGAGCATTTATCAAACCAAATGGCATGACTCTAAAAGCATAACAAGCCCAAGGAGTGATGAAGGTTGTTTTCGATTGATCCTCCAATGCAATACCTATTTGAAAGTAACCTGAGTAGCCATCACACACAGTATACTTCTCATGACCAGCTACCTCATTAGTATCTCATCCTGAAATGGGAGGGGAAAGTGTTCTCTTTTTTTTGCCTCATTGAGTGGATGGTAATCAACACAAACTCTCCACTTGCTGTTTTTCTTGGGAGTGACAACAATGGGAGAGACCCACTCTGAATTCTCCGTTGGATAAATGAAACCTACTACTAGAAGCTTTCTTACCTCCTTGAGTAAAGCTTGCTCGTTAATGACTCCTAGCCTTTGTAGCTTTTGGGCCTTAGGTGTGGCCTCTGGATTTAGCTTGATCTTGTGTTGAACATCATCTACTCCACACATGTCGGTGTAGTCTTTAGAAAAAAGCCTAGGAGTTTCCTTAACACAACTTTGAACTCTTCTTTTTCATCCTTTGTAAGTGTTGTAAACAACATACCTTCTAACATTCCTTCATCTTCCACATTTTGGCTCTCTTGGGAACCTACCTCCTCCAAACCTTGACAAGAGATCTTTTGGTTGTTTGGATTAAAACTCACCCCCTTGACTTCAATGGAAGACTCCTCTTTCGTAATGTTGCCATTACTTTCTTCTTCTAAAGTGCTATCGGTCCAACCTTCTTCCATCTCACTTTGAGATGATTCTTCATGGAGCTCCTCTTGGCAATGTTCCTTCATGTCAAAGACAACCTTCTTATGATTTTCATTCCTGCAAATTAATTTTCCACTCTTTTAATCCTGCAAAGATTACATTTTTATTAGCCATGGTCTTCCTAGGATAAATGGATATCCACTTCCCTTGGTCGACATAACATAAAAATCCACCGCCTTCTTAATGCGAAAGGCCTCTACAATGACATTTTTCCAAGTGCCTACACACCTAGCCTTGCTATTGTTTGCCATCTTGACTTTGATTGCAGGTGTCTCATGGACGTTGGTGTAGCGAAAGTGTGTCAACTCTAGAAGATGGCATGGGCAGATGTGCGCAGGCTAGCAGAAGCATGGCAAAGGGCTGGAGCAACTAGTAAAATCATGGGATGACAAGTAGCAGCGGAGGTGTATGCCTGATGCGGCTTATAGGCCAAGGAAGGCTCCATGAGGGGCTAATTTGGGTAGAGGATGAATGAGATGCAAAGCGTAGATTTTGGTCCAAGAATGAAGAGCTTGAAGTGCTACAGGAGCAGATCCAGAGGGCTCATCAAACCGAGCTACGGAGCCCAAGTTATTGAAGGTTGAAGTTTCAATAGATTGCAGATTCTTGCCGGACAGGGAAACTGGGGACGAGTGGTCCATGTGGGAGCCTACCCGTCTTTTCAGATTGCAGATCAGAGCTATGGTTTGCATTTTATGGCCAGTTTCATTTTTCCCGGGGGCCGGGTCTGAGCCCACTTGTCCGCATCGGAGGATGTGTCATCTAGCATCTTTTGGGCCTTGCCAAAGTTCTTGATGATAGTGTACATCATGTGGAGTTAGCACGAAGTCGTAACTCATGATTCTGAGCCCCGAGCATCGAGTTACAGTGCGGAGAAAAATGTAGCATTTGGCGGTTGAGTGCATGCAGATGCATTTCCCCTTTTTTTGGCGGCCTGGGATGGTAGCCTTGGAGATCTCAAAATGGAGCAAGAGGCAGATGACTTGAAGATGAAGACGCAAGGTTTTGGTTGGGCTAAATGACCGATGCATCGACCAACTGGGAAAGACCTAACAAGAGTACCCAGTACAAGCAAAAAAAAAAAGTGTTGTTTAGCGTAAAGGGTGGGTTTTTTGAGGGCTTTGGAGGCTATCCAAAGGGGAGATCACCCATGGGCTGCCACATGGCCGGATTATCCCATATGCACAGTCACACGCTGGAGAGATGCAGTATATAATGTGAGCCGTGAGCTCTCTAATGGACACAACCGAGGAGAGAGGGGAGCTCCCTCCTCGTTGGCTATGGCGAAGTCGGGCGGCCCTGCTGGGCGCTGCGCAGTGGCGCATTGGGGCGGTTTTGGCCTTTGGCGATGGCGCCCGCGTGCGTGAGGAAAGTGGCAGGAGGCGGTTTGATAGTGATGATGTGGCACCCGCGCTAACAGTGAGTCCCGCAGCTCCGTTAAAGCCCCAAATTTTTGAAGGAAAGAGGGAGGGCAATAGCGACCTCGCTATTGGCTCCCCCCCTCATGGAAGAACTTGATCCCGTAGTGAAGGGAAGGCGAAGCAGAGAACGTCCAAAGGTCTACCAAGGGAGATCAAGCAAAGCCAAAGCAAGATAGAGAATTCAAAAGCCCCAAGAGGAGCAATTCGGGCAGCCAAATTGAGTGGACAAGGAGTCAAGATGTGCACACAATGCAATTGCTTCCAGACATGAACGATGCCAGGTGCAAGCAATGCAAAACAAATTCCAAAAAGAGCTCTAAGTGAAGTGCACAAGATGAAAGCTCACCCCTTATTTGTTTTTTTTACCTCCTAGAGACACCCCTATAAAAGAATGTAAATGTGATAATTTGAGGGCATTTTTGCTTGAGAGTGTGATTGAAAGTTGCAAGCATGTGTAGTGCTAAGCTTTCCATTGAAGCTGCATACTTCATTGTACTATTTCCCTATGCAATAATACCACATATTGGCCCTATTTCTTGTGTTGCTTCTCCCCATTCCCCTCCTTTTCTCTCGCTCTTTGTGTATTGGTCGGTGCTTGCAGAGAGGGGTTTGCTTGCGGCTTGAAGGGTGTTACGAAGAGGGTAGAATTGGGGTGTTTTTGTGAGTTGGAAAGGGTGAGTTGAGCAGGGTGGGTGCATTTGTGCTGCAAGGTGTTTTTGCAATGTATGTGATAGTTATTCTGTGTGCTAAAGTGGAGTTGTTAGTGCAAATTAGTCAATTTGAAGGTGTTATTTGAGAGGTTAGGGCTGTTGTAGAATCCCTAGGCTATAGAGAGGTAGATATTTGGTGTGATGGGTGTGTTCCCTATTCCCCCTCTCCAACGTGCATCCTAGTCTTTACATGATTCCCTCTCTCATGATGCAAATTTGTGCACCCCCATCCACTAGACCTTTCCTAACCAATCTTCTTTTGATGTAACAATTTAGCGCATGTGTAATATCCTCATTCATTTCAGCTTGTGCAATTTTACAACATGTACACTCTCTTTTATGTTTCTCCTAGTGCTAACTGCCTTCGTTACATCCCTCCTAACTTGTGGAGATAATGCAAGAAAATGAGGCCATGAGATATCAGGACCCTTACCTCTCATGTCTTCCAACAAGTTGTATGGAGCCATACCATGTCGAAGGGGTAAGTCTTGGAGGTTGATACAACGTTGAGTCCTCTTAGATTCCTTGGTCTCCTTTGCCTTCTTCTCTCGTCCATGGTCACTTTGTGACGTGACTCCTTGTTTCTCCTACCTTTTCCATGGCCACACTTGATGCCATTTTCTTCCATGTCAATCTCATTTGAATTTTTCACCTCTACTACATACACATTTGGATCTGGCAAAAGTGGAACTCCTTCCACTCCTCGTGGAGGTGGTCTTGCTCTTGGCCTTTGTAGAAGTTGTGGTTGTTGACTAGTTCCTTCACCTACATTCATCACTGGGTAATTCAAGTTAGGTCTCACTGGCTCCCCGCAAGGCCAAGGACAATTATACATCCTATGTCCAAACTCTCCACAATTCTAACATTGCAAAAATCGCCTAGGTCATGGCTCACGCTCTTCTGCTTTCTTTGTTTGTCCCTTGGGACCTACAACTTGTGGAACGTGAATTGACAAGTTACTTAAGGATTCATTTCGCTTTTCAATTACCTCTGCTGTTACCTCAAGAATCTCTCTAGATAATGATGCTTGCAATTTTCCCTTAGGTCTAGGACCCTCTATTGGAACCTCTCCTCGTAGACACTTAAGTTTTCTATACTTCTCAACAGCCCTAGTTTCAGCTACATCAAAGGTAGCAGGTGCACCCCCATCAAATTTTATCTTGAGTGTGGGAAAGAGACCATCTATGAACCTCTCCTTCTTTAGGAACTCTACACCATCACCGGGGTTAGCAACATTACTCACCCATATAGCCCAAAGATGTAGAAATTCTTGTTTATACATGTAGTAGTCATCTAAGTCTTTTTGTTTGTGAGAAACGATGTCTTGCCATCGCTTTTGAGTGTTTTGGGGGTCAAAGAAGTACCTCTTGAAATGATCAATGACCTTGTTATAGTTTCCCTTAACCTTCTGATATAGAGATTCAAACCAAGTGCTAGCATCATTCTTCAGAACTACCTCAAACATTTCTAAGCGTATCTCCTATCACTCTTTTTTTGCGGCAAGCCAATTTGAAATTTTCTAGAAATAGCTCGAAATCCTCGCCAAGCCCTCCAAAAAAGAGAGGATATCCTGACATTTGGTGTTGGGCATCCATTGAATCAATTTCAAAGTGACAACATGTTTTTGTTTTTCTTTCTTAGAAAGATTTACACATTAATGTTTTCTAAATTTCAATCTATTCTACAACAAAATAAAAATATGCACATCAAATGACCTATGATAGTCAACAAGAGGCTGGATGACAGGGTTTGGTGATGCAAGAATTTATCCTACTCTTTGGATACCAAACATGAACACTATACGTTGTCGAAAATGGATTTTCCTACTAATTGCAATGTTTATTCTAATGTGTGGAGTGCAATGGAAGGGGAAAACCTCTATTCCTAGGCCATTATCCATGGTCTATGCATGACCTAATGCTTAAAACAAAACAAAAATATAGACGTCCAAACTAAGGTCGTACCTAATGAGAGGCAAAATAAAGAATTTACTGAAGCATTTATCTCAACCAACCTAAGAGGGCTCAAAATTCTACGAATTACTCGTTGAAATTGTAATTTTGTGCTTACAATGATATGCACCTTTTCCCTTGCAATAGGAACAAATGGGTCATACAAATTTTGGTGATTCATGCAAGCTACTTGATTACTCTAAAGGCTGAGTATTCACAACAACATACACAAGCCCTGCTCAGTGGGGGAACCAAAATTGAGGCGGTCTGGGGCGGGCAACAAGAGAGGCAACCTCTTAACACCCCTCAAGGCTCTCCTGTTGCTCAATTGGGACTAGGCAACCACAAGCACAACACAACAACAAACCCACAGCCAAACCCAAACATCATAGGGGCACCACATAGTTATGGGATGTGAACTAGGACGCAAGAGATATTTTGTCATAACCAAGAGGAGGTGCAACAAAACGCACACAAGTAATCCCACACAAAGATGCACACCAAATGGCACAAGAGAGAGTCAGAGCAAAGGGAAGAAAGATAGGAATGTGTGTGTGTGTGTGTGTGTGTGTGGAAACAGGAAAGGAGGTGAGAGAAGACTATAGGTTACTTTGAGAAAAGTGGGCAAACAAGGGTCCACTCAAAAAATCATATCTCACCGATGGTAGCTCTAAAAATTATCAAAATGTTTAAGGTGATTATTTAGCTGTTCGAATGGAGATGGGTATAAAAAAATCCACCAAAAAGCCTATTTTTCTTCACAAAAAAGGTCTCCAATGGCCCCCTTCTTGTTGAATTTGCATAAGGTGAGCCCCTCCTTGCATTAGAGCATGACATAATTTATTGTTAGGGGTTTGAAAATATGCATGATTGTGGATTATACAAAAATATAATATATGGATATGACGGAAAAAAGAGGCTAGTATATTTATATAATTCATGGTATTTAGAATAGTGTGAGCTATACATATAAAAAATAAATATATAAAAATATAGGGAATCAAATGAGAAGGGACCTCATTTGTTTTTATTGATGTATATTTATTTACAAGAGGTAAAAAAGAATACCTGTATAAAATAGGAAATTAGTGGAAGGCAATGATTGATGGTGGAAGATTTTTTTTGAAGTTTTTTCTTGGAGTGGATGCTTGCATGAAATGATTTTTTATAGAATACAGGTAAAAAAGATCATGATAATAGTGAGTAAATATACATACCATACTTAGGTAAATAACACACACCTAAACAAAAATATTTAAATAAATACCAAAATAATTATAATAAAAATCCCTATATTTAGGCCCTATATACAATGAAATACTTATACACAAAAGGGCCATAATATACTTTGTATTTTATTTTAATTCATCTTTTTGGCTCAACTAGCCCAGTGACTAGCTAAGGGAGGATTTTTAAGGAGATATAGGGAAAGTCCCCTAACTCACACACGCCTATGTATAATGAAAAGGTAGGGATAGCCACAATGTTTAGGTGATTTTGGTAGGGTGAGGTAGCATACTAAGGAAATTAAAGAGAGCCATAAAACGGCTTTCACTAGCTGAATCTCAAAAACCTCTAAACGACACACTGATCGAGGCAACCAAAATCGTACAAAACTGACCCCCGATGAAACTTTAACCTGCAATATCTTGGCAACTAGAACTCTGCTTGCTGATCTGAAAAGATCGACATGCTCCACAAAGTGCTTACTTTAGTCCCATGTATTCATGTCAACTTTGACCCTTCATCAGTAGCTGCCCAATACGGTACGGATCTGCAAACCATCTCGACTTCAAACTGCCATAACTTCTTTACTGTAGCTCCAATTGGCAAGCCTTAAAGATAGGCATGGAGATCACGTCAAACACTACAAATTTGTTTGTCTGATAAAATCACATTTTGGCAGCATCACTTACAACTCATCTTGTAGGCAACAACTGCATTTCTAGGCATCGAAACCCACATTTAGCATACATCCCAGTCCTCTTGCTAACATAACAATTGTTAACATTATTTGTAAGTTTGACAAAACCTTGAATTTGTATGCAGATTTGCATCTTTCACAACATCATGTAATAATCTTGTCTTTATTGGGGTCAATGCCTATATATATTAGGGTTTGACATAAGTCTGTTTATGAAACCTATTTGTATTGAAGTCTATGTCCGCTATTGAAATCCATTTGCGTTATTTTACTTTGTTTGTCGAAGTCTGTTTGCGTTTTTAAAGTACACAAGTCGTTTCTAAATACTGTTGCGTTTTCTAAGTCCCCTTGTAATTTTTCTACCATTTGCTGCGGCCCACTAGCTCTAACAACCTCACATTCTCTAGCCATGCCCGATCTTCACACACCTCGGTCTCAAGGTGTATGGAGATCAGGACCACCACGTAATAATCTCCTCTCTATTGTTCAATGTCTTTATATTAGAATTCAATATAAGTGTGTTTTTGAAATATGTTTGCATTTGTAAATTCTATGTGCACTATTGAAGTCCGTTTGCGTTATTTTACTTTGTTTATCAAAGTTTGTTAGAATTTCTGAAGTATACAAGTCATTTATGAAGACTGTTGCATTTCTGAAGCTCGTTCGTGGTTTTTCTACCATTTGCTTCTAGCTCTAACAACCTCAATTTCTCTAGCCATTAACAATCTCCGCACACATCGGTCTAAGAGGTGCATAGAGATTAGGACCACCGGGTAATAATCTCCTTCGTATGGAACAATGCCTATATATTAGGTTCGTACGGCCAAAGACATAAGCGACTAGACCTACCTTAGTAAGAAAGTGGATTTTGATGGCCAAGAGGCTGTTAACCTAAGTGGTTAGCCCTAAGCAGAACACCCTAAGTGATAAGCTTTAAGCGGTCTAAATATCATTTTTTCGTAAGCTACTAGCAATAGTTAAGTGGCTAAATGGCTAAATAACAAAGCGGGTGAGTCTAAGTGGTGCCGTTAAGCGACTAAATACCTAAACGGCTGACCCTAAGCGACCAACCCTAATTAAGAGGTATGAATACCGATTAGCCCTATGCGACTAGTCCTAAGTGGCTAAATAAAGAGTGAGATAGGACTAAGTGATGTGGCTAAGAGACTGAATAACTAAGTTCCTAGTCCTAAACGGCTAGCTGGAGGCCGCTAACACTAAACAGATAGCCCTAAGCATGTAGCCTTCACCGGCCTAAATACAGAGTAGTCCGACATGAGCAGCTAAGCAACTAAATACCTAAGCGGCTACGTTTAAACGGCAAGCTTCGATAAACCGTCTGAATACGGATTAGACCTACATGACTAGCCCTAAGCGGCTAAGTGGCTAAATAACAAAGCTAGCCGAGACGCATGTAGGACTAAGGAGCCTCGACTAAACGATTCAATACCTAAGCAGTGATCCGAGCCTATCACAAATTTTTATTTATTATATTTTGTTGGTTTTTCTTGCTTCTAGAGGTTTACAATAAAAGAAAGAGTGAGAACAAGCTCTTGGAAAAATTAAAAAAAAATGATTTGATAGGAATTTTTTCTTGACTAGTTCGCCGGAGGTGAAAGGTAGAGGGAGAACCTAGTGGTAAAGGGAAGGGAAAATATGTAAATGTGAAAAGAAAAGATATGATGTGGTTGTGGAGCCATGCACCCATGATTCAAGGGTCATGAGTGGCTCATATCATCATGGCTTTGGAGCCATATGATGATTCAAACAAATGGGACCGAAGTGGAAGACTTGGTAAAGGAAGGAACCAAACACATGATTTTGCTGAATTTTTAAAAAATACTTCCACTCCGATCCAAGAAAAGTTGTCTTCATCAAAGTTGTAGCTGATGAGCTGGAGATTCTGGACATATTTTTTTTATAATTTTTGCATCTACGGTCTAGGAGATATGGCCAAAATGGCGGAAGCCAGTTTTTTCAACTGTGGTGGAGACCACCCCCTCTACCTTTACACACACACACCCTTCCTTTTCCACATTGAGAAATTCTCTAAAAATCATCCATTAGTCTTCTCACCCTCCTCTCCTTCCTCCTCTCTCTCTCAAGCTCAAAAACCCATCAAAATTCCTCTTCTAATCACCTCTCAAGTCATGCTTAATCTTGTTGTAATTCATAAGTTCTCATACAACCCCTTTCTATTATTAGTAGATATGTATTGATTTTATGTAGATTCTTTACATTTTAAAATAAGGAAGCTCTTGGACTCAAGCTATGGAGGAAGGAGTGAAGACAACACAAGTGATGATGGAGCTAATTGGTCAACAAATCACTTGGAAGGAGCTTCTTCATTGGTTGAATGTCCCTAATCAAGCTTCATTTGTACAAATTACACTTGGATCTTAACCTCACTCCTAATCACTCTCTTTCCTATATAAAGAGGCCTTCCCCTTTGTAATTTCAAGCCTCCCTCAGCCCCATTGAGTCTTTGTATCACTCACCATGAGCCCATAAGCTCATTCATTCACTCTATTCTTGCACATTCTAGAGTGCAAATTGTTTCATGCTAGTAACCTCTCCTCCTCTTACTTATGTTAATTAAGAGAAATCTTTTATATATGTGTGAGAGTGCTTGATGTGATCTTGGCTAATCCTTGAGTGGTTGTTTGGTAATCTACATGCTATTTGTGTTGGGAGTGTTTGAAGTCATCCATTCCTTGTACACACACTAAGGTTAATGCTTCATTCATAGTGATCTCTCTCTCTCTCTCTCTCTCTCTCTCTCTCTCTCTCTCTCTCTCTCTCTCTCTCTCTCTCTCTTTGTGTAGCGGTCCTAGCCCACGCTTCCAAGACTAGGTGGTGCCCTTATCTCATTTCCCTTGTGGCGCAATGGAGTTTGTTTTGGTGTAGAGGCCGCCATTCCAAATTTCCTTCGTCATAAATTGGTGCCCCCAAGGAGGAGTTCTCAAGCAGCACTCTGTCAATCCTATGAGGAAGATCCATCAAATTCTCCGAGACTTCCACTATGGTCTCCCCAAGAAGCTCGAGAAAAGAAGCGTCTTTATCGACAAACGGCACGTATGCGGGTAAAGAGAGTTAACTACACACACCCTTCTTTGCTTCAAGGAAAATCTTGTAGTCATCAAGTCCCTAGGTCAAAAAATTGTGTTGAGTGCTTTGTGGCTAGTGTGAAGACACTTCCTTTGAAGCCTCGACTTCAGGTGGTGAAAGCACTCTCAAACTTGGGTATTAACAAGTTTTTGGAGGGGGAGCTACGCATCAATGGGGTGCGGTATTGGCAAGAGGCTACATATGGCGATGCACTCTAACTACTACTAGCAAGAAGGCTCAAGGTGGTTGAGAGGGTAGCCATCGAACCCTATGAACTCTACAAAGCTGAAGATGGTCACACCAAAGCTAGGCTAATCACTGGTGAGCAAATTCTTTGCATCTCTCAAATGGTGGGATCCAAGAGAGCTCAACTTCAATGAAGTGCTTCATGGAAGTTTGTATTTAATGCACCAATGAATAATCCCATTTTCTACAACTTTCAATCAGTTCAGAATATTAGGGTGAATGTGCGCATTGATAGAAAGATTTTTTTCCAACAAAGATTGGTCTTCTATTTTGGAGCTGAGACGTTGAGAGAGATATTGTTGTCCCCTGACCCTATAATATTTCCTATTTTGGAGTATAATGTATCTTTTGATGTTCACATATTCATCTTGCTTTAAGCATACTCCATGAATCATAGGGATTTATATGGACCTTTCCAACCTCTTGCTAGACAAACTGTGCATATAATAGCTCGCACAAAGCTTAGGTTCCAAAACATCATAAGGAACTTACTAGGCCCTCGTCGTCTAGCTGAGATTAATGCATCTATCAATCCATTTATTCTACCCTTAATAAGATATGATTTGGGCCTAGACGTTTTCATCTTTGTGTTGTATTGAGAGGAAGGCAACCCATTTTTATGATGGCTTTCCCAAAAAATTTTGGGCGTAGTGGGGAAAATGCTGGGGATTTTTTGGATAACTTGGAGATGGCTTTCCTTGTCTCTGGGAGGGATGACGAAGCATTGAAATTGAGAGCTTTTCCTTTGGTGATCAAAGAAGAAGCTAGGGTATGGTTCCAGGCTCTAGATCCAACCCAAAGAATTGATTGGGAGGGATTGAAGGTGGCTTTCCTACGAAGATTTCAACGAGCCAATTCGGCAAAAGAACTATGGCAACGGCTTCTGGCCCTTCATCAAGTTGACCCTCATGGTTATGCAACCTATGAGGAAGGTTTTCTGAAACTTTGGGGGCAATGGTCAGACTCACTAAACCTTGGTGAGCGAGCTCCCAATTGCCTCCAAAAGGATCGATTTATCTCAGGTTTGTACCCCTTGCTAAGGGAGAAGGTAAAGAGAAAATTTCCAAATGCTTTTGAAGATGCCTTAAGAATTGCTAGGGAAAAGAATAGAAATATTCTCTATCAAGCCCAAGCTGGCCAGCTAGCTTTGGGAGGCAATATCACAACTATGTAAGCTTCTCACATACCTCCAAATGTGCCTAATGCACCAGACCTCAATAGGGGTCAACAAGAAGATATGCTCCAACAAATAAACAATCTCACAAACCAGCTAGAGGGGTTGAGAGTAAATCTTGTGCAGGGTGCAAGAAGGCCTATTGAGGGAAATGGTGGGAATCGGCCACCAATGCGACGTCAAGCAAGGGAAATGTTGTGTTACAATTTTGGGGAAAATGGCCACGGCATGTATAATTGCCCTCATCCCAGAAGATATGACTACCCTGTCAGAGGTCCTCGACAACAAGTAAGTCCTCCCCATGCTAGAGCTCAAGCACAAGAGCAACCGCCACCTCAAATTTTGCAGCCACCTCATGCTCAAGCTCAAGCCCCTGCTACTCAACCAAATGTGAGTATCATAAGGATGGAGGAGTTCCTCAAGGGCAAAAGCAACCAGGAAGAAATAGCTAAAGGGAAGATGAAGATAGATGAAGTGGCTACAATCCCTATCAAACGTGTGCGTGTCCAAGATGAAGTAGGTAAAGAAACAAGCAAGGATGCAAGCAATGAAGCAAGTACATCTCGGGCAACTAAAGATGAAGCCAAGAAGAGAAAGACCCGTACTAGGTCTCAAATTGACATCTCTGATTTCCATATGGGATCTCGGACACAACCTTATGACTTGACAGCTGATGTGAGTTCTCAAGGACCAAAGATTACTTGGCCACAACTACTTCATATCTCCCCAAAGCTTCGACGACAATGGTCAAAAATGGTGAGCACGAGGGCAAAGCGAAGTAAGCTAGTAAGTGTAATCAAAGCATATGGTCTCAAGGATATAGTGCCTTTGGTGGAGGCTCAAATCAAGGGACAACGGATTCCAAAAACTTACATTGACAGTGGAGCAGAGGTTTGTGTCATGAAAGAAAAGCTAATGCATCAATTGGGTTTAGAGGTAATGGAATCATCATCTTTAGGGCAAAAATGGCCAATAATGTCTCTGTCACTTGCGTGGGTGTAGCGAAAGCTTTGAGAGTTTCTGTTTTTGGAATCACTACAGAGGTTGATGCTTATGTGATGCCAGTAAAGGGAGAAGGATACCCCCTTATTTTAGGACGACCTTGGCTCATGGGTATAGGAGCTAGGCAAGATTGGGCAACAGGAGACTTGGAGTTGAGGCCTCGCATGGGTGGCCATAGTCGGAAGGTGGTTTATAACCTAAAGAATGGGCGACAAGAGAACCTTGAACTAGAGACGTCAGCTGATGAGTGGAGCTCAAGTGGATGCTCCTCATCCATGGACGAGGAAGAGAGTTCAAGTGAAGAGAGTGATAGCACTCTCGAAGTCATGGGCGTCACCATAAAGGAAACTACCTCATCAGAAGACAACCCAAGGATCCAAATGGAGAATGTGTGGGATGCCAGCCTAGAGGAGATGTTATCCAAGGATATAAAGGAAGAAGAAAAGGAGGGTTATGTAAATGTTCTCAAGAAGCATGCATCATTGTTTATTTTTTATTACACTCACATTACAGGTGTCACTGCAGTGAAGCATCATATCCATCTAAAAGAAGGGAGCAAGCCAGTAGTACAAAAACTAAGAAGATTAGGAGTTGTGCAATAAAATGCACTGTTGTCTGAGGTGAAGAGACTCTTAGAAGCAGGATTCATATACCCAGTAGAAGATTCAGAATGGGTCTCCCCAGTAGTGGTGAGGCCAAAGAAGAATGGTAAATGGCGAGTGTGCGTGGATTACAAGCCACTAAATGCTGCAACAAAGAGGGACCACTTCCCTCTCCCATTTCAAGATGAGATTCTAAATGAAGTAGCAGGCCATGAGAGATACACAGTGTGTGATGGCTACTCTGGCTACTTTCAAATACGCATTGCAGAGGAGGACCAGAAAAAGACTACTTTCATCACACCATGGGGATGTTTTGCATTTCGAGTCATGCCTTTTGGTCTCACCAACGCTCCAGCCACCTTTCAACGATTCATGAACATGGTCTTCCAACCTTACTTTGGTAAGTCCATAAGGGTTTTCATAGATGACTTTTGTATTTACAGCTCCAAAAGTATGCATCTCGGCAAGATTGATGAAGGATTTACTCCTTTAGCTAAGCTGGGTGGACAACTAAACAAGGACAAATGTCACATTGGGGAAAGCAAGGTTACACTATTAGGGCATGTAGTGTCCATTGATGGAATCGAGGTAGATCCTGAAAAGATAGAAACATTGCTAAATCTACCTTCCCCAACTTCCATCAAACAATTAATCTCTTTCTTGAAAAAGCTAAGATATTTGAGTAGATTCATACACTTACTCTCCCAAGTGATATTTCCTCTACAACAGCTGACTCGTCAAGAGACGCTTGTTTGGAGTGAAGAAAGTGATGGGCATTTTAGAGAGATTAAAAAAATGTTAGGGTCACTCCCTGTAATCCTCCAACCTTGTTGGGAAGAAACATTCTTTGTAAACCCTAGTGTGGGAGAAGAGGCCATTGGTGCTGCCCTCCTACAAAAAGATCCAAAAACATCCTTTATGAGGCCTGTGTATTTTGCTAGCCGCCTCATGGAAAACACAGAGAAGGCCTACACCCTGATGGAACAGCTAGTGTTAGCTCTCATGTTTGCGGTAACCAAATTTCGGCCATACTTGCTGCCGAAGAGGTTTGTAATTATCACTGTGGAGGATATGTTTCCCTATGCACTACAACATATGGAAATCTCTGACAAAATAGCAAAGTGGGTGGTGCGACTTCAAGAGTTTGATTATACAATACAGGTTGAAAGAACAACTCGAGCATGCTTAGCCGACATTTTAACAAACAAGTGCTATGAAAAAGTTTTCCATTTGAAGAGAAAGGAACTTCCACCACCTCCAGCTCCAGAGGCTTTGGTCAATGCTTATAGCCTCTACTTTGATGGAGCATACAAGAGAACCAAGGATAAGGCAGCTGCAGGCATCGTGGTCTTATCTCCATTGGGAGAGAGGATCCATGGTGAAGGGATCACTCTAGAAGATGTCCACTCCAACAATGAAGCAGAATATCATGCTCTAATTCATGGCCTTTGTTGGTGCCTCGATAATTCAATTAAGAGATTAAACGCTTTTGGTGACTCCATGCTTTTGGTAAGGCAAATGCAAGGTACATGGGCTTGCAAAAATGCCCGTCTCTCTACTAAAATGAGAGAAGCCAAAGCTCTTATGAGGAGATTTAGGGAGGCACAAGTACATCATGTGCCAAGAGACCAGAACAAGGATGCAGACCACCTAGCATCATCAAAGTTAAATGAGTTAATAGTGG
The DNA here is from genome assembly GCF_014529385.1 of Adiantum capillus-veneris. Lineage (NCBI taxonomy): Eukaryota > Viridiplantae > Streptophyta > Polypodiopsida > Polypodiales > Pteridaceae > Adiantum > Adiantum capillus-veneris. The sequence continues at coordinate 27,980,378 of NC_140939.1, read as the reverse complement.
GAGCAGTGGCCATCAAACTTCCACTTCAGCAAGGCAAGGAGGACTTGGAAGATATTATGCACATTCTCGAGCAAGGAGAGGCTCCTAAACACTTGAATGCACGGGAAAGGCGATGGTTAGCTAGGAAGGCTACCAGGTATCGCATAGTAAATGATGACTTGTATTGTCTTGGTAAGGATGGTGTGCTTAGGAGAGTGCCTTTGAAGAGTGAAATTGAAGAGATTTTAAAAGCTTGTCACGATGATATGTGCGGAGGACACTTTGCACACGACGTCACTAGTAGAAAGGTTCTACAAGCTGGGTTTACTTGGCCAAGTCTTCATCGTGATGTCAAATACTGGTGTCAAACATGTGATGAATGTCAGAAAGCAGGACCACGACGGCTCATAGCTGAACCTTAGAACCCAATAAAGGTATATGGGCCCTTTGAGAAGTGGGGAATTGATGCCATAGGGCCTCTACCACGCACTCAATCAGGTAAAGAGTACATCATCATGGGAGTAGACTACATGACTAGATGGGCTGAGGCTATGCCGACCAATAGAATTACTGCTAAGGATGTGAGTCAGTTCATCTTTGACCACATTTGTTGCCGGTTTGGCACCCCTCTTGAAATACTATCTGATAGAGGACTAGGGTTTAGAGCAGACTTGGTAGGAGAACTCATGAAGAAGCTAAATATTCAGCATCAACACTCTACTCCTTACTACCCTCAGTGCAATGGTTTGGTGGAAAAGGTAAATGGAATCATTTGCAAAATTCTCACCAAACAGGTACATGCCAGGCGCCAAGATTGGGACAAACACCTGAATGGAGCTCTATGGGCCTATAGAACCTCCTTCAAAACCACATTAGGGTACAAACCCTTTCATTTGGTTTATGGAAAGGAGGCGCTTTTGCCCACTGAAGTGAAGTTAACAAGTCTTCGAATATTGGGTAGCCAGGTAGGCTCTCAAAAGGAGAAAGTACATCAAAGGATCATGGATCTAGAGAGGCTGCAATTGGATCGTGAAGAAGCCATCAACCACTATTCTCAAGAAGCAGAGAAGTGCAGATAAAATTTCAACAAAAAGCTAGCATCCAAAGACATCAAAAAGGGATCTCTGGTGCTTCGATATGACAATCGCTTCGACACTCATAAGGATGGAAAGTTTCTTTTCCGATGGGAAGGTCCGTTCTTGGTCACCAAAAAGTTCAAAAATGGCTCTTACAGACTTCAAGACATTGATGGTAAAGTGCACAAGACCACGACAAATGGATGGCGTCTAAAGCCTTATCACATCAGGATAAGGTCAACTCAAGATCAAAGAAAGTAGGCTAGAGGCATAAATACCCCTAGCCAGGTTTGGGGGGGCTATGATCCGAGCCTATCACAAATTTTTATTTATTATATTTTGTTGGTTTTCCTTGCTTCTAGAGGTTTACAATAAAAGAAAGAGTGAGAACAACCTCTTGGAAAAATTTAAAAAAAAAGATTTGATAGGAATTTTTTCTTGACTAGTTCACCGAAGGTGAAAGGTAGAGGGAGAACCTAGTGGTAAAGGGAAGGGAAAATATGTAAATGTGAAAAGAAAAGATATGATGTGGTTGTGGAGCCATGCACCCATGATTCAAGGGTCATGAGTGGCTCATATCATCATGGCTTTGGAGCCATATGATGATTCAAACAAATGGGACCCAAGTGGAAGACTTGGTAAAGGAAGGAACCAGACACATGATTTTGCTGAATTTTTAAAAAATACTTCCACTCCGATCCAAGAAAAGTTGTCTTCATCAAAGTTGTAGCTGATGAGCTGGAGATTCTGGACATATTTTTTTTATAATTTTTGCATCTACGGTCTAGGAGATATGGCCAAAATGGCGGAAGCCAGTTTTTTCAACTGTGGTGGAGACCACCCCCTCTACCTTTACACACACACACCCTTCCTTTTCCACATTGAGAAATTCTCTAAAAATCATCCATTAGTCTTCTCACCCTCCTCTCCTTCCTCCTCTCTCTCTCAAGCTCAAAAACCCATCAAAATTCCTCTTCTAATCACCTCTCAAGTCATGCTTAATCTTGTTGTAATTCATAAGTTCTCATTCAACCCCTTTCTATTATTAGTAGATATGTATTGATTTTATGTAGATTCTTTACATTTTAAAATAAGGAAGCTCTTGGACTCAAGCTATGGAGGAAGGAGTGAAGACAACACAAGTGATGATGGAGCTAATTGGTCAACAAATCACTTGGAAGGAGCTTCTTCATTGGTTGAATGTCCCTAATCAAGCTTCATTTGTACAAATTACACTTGGATCTTAACCTCACTCCTAATCACTCTCTTTCCTATATAAAGAGGCCTTCCCCTTTGTAATTTCAAGCCTCCCTCAGCCCCATTGAGTCTTTGTATCACTCACCATGAGCCCATAAGCTCATTCATTCACTCTATTCTTGCACATTCTAGAGTGCAAATTGTTTCATGCTAGTAACCTCTCCTCCTCTTACTTATGTTAATTAAGAGAAATCTTTTATATATGTGTGAGAGTGCTTGATGTGATCTTGGCTAATCCTTGAGTGGTTGTTTGGTAATCTACATGCTATTTGTGTTGGGAGTGTTTGAAGTCATCCATTCCTTGTACACACACTAAGGTTAATGCTTCATTCATAGTGATCTCTCTCTCTCTCTCTCTCTCTCTCTCTCTCTCTCTCTCTCTCTCTCTCTCTCTCTCTTTGTGTAGCGGTCCTAGCCCACGCTTCCAAGACTAGGTGGTGCCCTTATCTCATTTCCCTTGTGGCGCAATGGAGTTTGTTTTGGTGTAGAGGCCGCCATTCCAAATTTCCTTTGTCAGCAGCTAACTCTAATTAAGCAGCTAGCCTTCACCGGTCTAAATACAGATCAGTCCTAAGCAATGAAACGACTTATTACCTAAATTGTTAGTCTTAAGGAGCTAACCCTAATTAAGCAAATAGCCCAAAGTGAACAAGTACGTTTGATTGACATAACGTTGCTTTGTCCTAAGTGATCGACATAGCAACGTCGATTGATGATTTGCAGATTAATAAATAAACCAAATCAAACTAAAGGTACTTAGCCTAGCACTATAAAGTTTCTAACTTACATTTACAACACCTACGACAAGCACAATTTAAAAAATAACAATATAATTTTTAATTTCTAAATTTATTTACACAAAAATAGAAAAACTACTTATAAAATAGCATAAATCAAAATAAATATTTCTTTTAATGATCAAATATTGTTATCTTTCTTTGTTAATGATAGTTTTTAATTAATATTTTTTATAAAATAAAAAAAGTTATATTTTCTTCTATTTTTTTGTTTGAATTGAAAAATGTATGTGTGTGCTGTATATAATGTGTTTATTTTGTTTAAAGTGCATTTTTGTTCACTTGTGTGCATGTTTATGTAAATGTGTGTGTGCATGTGTGTATGCAACAAAAGAGAATGATAGAGCACTCACATGTGGCCTATTTGAGCAAGAGACACTTAAAGAAATGTCCTCAAACCTGCAAACACACACACACACACTATCTTACTCACACACACACAAAAGTGAACAAATCTACTATGAATCTTGAAAAGAATCTTACCTTGTTGATTGGGAGTAGTGTATGAGTGGAAATCTCAAGTCCAGCAAGTCGCGTGGCAGCAGATCTGCAATAAGTGACGAGGATGAGGGCAAGAGAGGAAGAGAAAAACTAGCAAAATGCGCAAGAGAAACCCGTGGGTTTTATTTCTACAAAAATTTTCGGTACAAGTACCGGTATATGCATCGATATAGATGCCAAAATGAACGTTGATATACACATTGATATGGGCGCACATATACGCACCGGTATAGGCTTTGAAAAGTTAATTCAATTTTATTTTTTATTTGATCTCCCTTAGATTTTCCTACAGATATATTGACTCCCGCCTTGCCGTTGTTGGGGGTTCCATCATTGCATAGCTCCAATGACCAACAAAATTATCAATCCGGAGGGATGAGCTACCCGGCTACGGCATTGAAACATTTACGCGATTAGTTAAGCATTGATAAGTGTTAACCAAGTCACATGACCAAGGAGAAGCTCAAGGAATCCATAGCCACACACCTCAAGAGCTCTCACCAAAGAGTGCTCTCAACAAATGAGCTTGAGATATCTAAATTTGTTTACACACTGCTTATATACCTAGGGTAAAAATATGCAATGTCCGGCCGTCCCAGGCCTTTAAGGATCCACCACTTACTAAATCTGGAACCTAGGCAGACTAACTGACCTGTTCTTTATAGCTTGGAACTCCCAATGAGCCCATAACACATTAAAATATTACAATGGCTTGAAATAAGTCAGGAGTTTACAATACATGGCCATTTTGGAAAAACGTGAAAAATGTGTAACTTCGATCTTCACTTCTTCTTTGTGTTGATCTTTAATGTGCATCCGTACTTCTTCGATCTTTAGCACGTCCTGTTAACTGATGTTGTCTCAGTTTACATTCCCCCCTTCCGATTTTACTGTTCGTCCTTGGGCACTGTTGAAAGTCTGTGGAGGATGTGAAAGGTTTTGATTGGTTGTGATGGGCTGATCGTTTTCATTTGTCGTTGAATTTGTTGACGAGGTTCAATTTGTTGCAGCATCTTCATTGGACAATATATGTCTGATGTGAGAGATGATGTTGCATTTGTCTGTTGTAATAGCATAATGATGAGGCTAATGGCTATTTATGAAAAGTATGAACAAGGGAAGTAGAATGATGAGGTTCTAAATTAGGGTCTAATACCTAGATGACCAAAGGGAAAAAACCCAGTGGAAAAAAGTGCCTTTGGGATACACGCATTATTGGAGTACTTATTAGCATGGGAAATATTAATAAAGTACTCAAGGGATTATTTGTTGATAGATATAGAATCAAACAATGTGATATCCGTGGAAGTTTACTGGGCCGATGCCAATTTTCCAAGTTCAGCACCAAGCAATGGGAAGCGTTGGACACTCACCAAGCCTCCTATTCCCTTGGTGCTGACTCCACTGTCGCATGTAATGACTTTAGCACCAAGGTCAACACCAAGCCATGGGGAGCATTGGGAGGCCCAAGCCTCCTATTCGCCCAGAATTGACTCCACTGTATGACTTGTCTTTATGTTGTCGGTTATCATGCTCCAAGGTCTTTGTTGTTACTTGTAATGGCTTTAACACTAAGATCAACACCAAGCGATAGGGAGCATTGGGCAGTCACCAAGCCTCCTATTTGTCCAATATTGACTCCACTGCATGACTTGTCGGTTAGCATGACATTGGTTTGCCTATTGTAGCCCACTCAACGTGCATAGGTGGAAGTAAAAAGAGTGTCTAATGCATATGTCCAATGATGGGACATCCTATTTATGCATACACAGATATGCATGGAAAACAATATGCTATGCAAGAAGGATTTTGAGGGGTTCTTCAGAAAGATGGTGTAGCTTTAAAAGCAGTTAACATGGCTTTACATGCTGGCACCCCTTTAAGAATGGTTTTTGTTGTCAAGGATATGTACTCTCATCTAATTGTGCATTATACGTGAGTGTTGGACTCTACGACACTCCACCAATTGTAAGTTAAGAGACTTTGACTCTTATGCTCATCTCATGCAGCATGAGTGACACAACTTAGACATACTTAACTCTTCCAACTTGAGCGTAAGCCTAATAACTATGATTCTTAGCACAAAGTTTAATATGACTTGAAGCTTTGGGACTAATGCTTTGCTCATTTTATGGCTCAGTAGCGCAACTCTGACTATGCCAAAGAGTGCTTTTTGCACCGTGGCAACTTGACTCTTTACATTCTTGTGCTTACTACAAACATTTCTTCAAGTAAAAGTAAGCTTGAATCCTCAAAAAGAGGATAAGTGAAAGACCAAGTTGGCATTGAAGGTTTCTTTTGCCATACTTGTTTTATCTTCTTCAAACCTGTATACTGGTTGTCCTTCTTTGACTGTGAAGACTCCATTTTCTGTTTGATTCTCCAATTAGGCTTGTTATAAGGAGTCTTTGAGGTTGTTGTAGGCCTCTGTTGATCGTTGACATTTGACTTTTGACTAGAAGCATTAGAAGACTTAGGAATCCAAATCTCTTAATGACCTTTGTATCTCCTTTATTGACTTTGTTGAGTTGTAGGTCTTGTTGAGCTCTTGAGATCTTCATGTAGGTCTGGTGTAGTTGCAGTTGTCTTGTGATTGATCGGTAGACAAATCTTTGTATACCCTGTGTAGAATCCTTGTTTAAGAGGAAGATTCTTTGAGATCCGTCTGTGTTATGTATCCTCTTGAGATCTAGGGTAGACTTTAGCATCTTTTGATGTTATTCTGTTATATACTTGCTTCTTAGGTATCCTAGGATATGGTCGAGGTTGATACCTAATGGGCCTTCTTTCGGACTTGACGTTACTTCATATTCCGTAATCTGCGGTTTTGGTACCCATATATGTCTGTTACCTCTATAGTACTCATGTTCTTTTAAGCTCCATTGTGATGCTATCCATCCCATGTGTTTGTCTTTCTGTGTTGATTTCGTGTCTTTAATCCAAACCGGATCCTTGACTTTGACTAAACTGCTCGGAACAAACACTTGCTTGACTTTCCTTTAATTTCTTGAGTACTTTGGCTGATATACCTTTGATTTGTTGGGTGGATCCTTAGAGGTTTCAGTTGTCTCAGTAATTGACTTGAAGTTTTGGAATCCTAATTTGCTTGAAGGAGCTGATCCATGAGGGTTCTTTGATGTAGAGGCATACAATGTCACAACTTCTTTGCTAATCAGTGGAGGGTCCACTTTAGCTTTACCTTTGTCTACAAGATTTGTCTTCGATTCTTGTGACTTTTACAACTCTGAATCTAGCATTAACGGTACATGTGAATGTTACTTGCTACCTCTTGGAAAAGAGAGTATTAGCATTATATCTTCTTTGTAGGCCTTGTGTTGATCTAAGCATTGATGTCGAATGATGACATCTGCAAGCATTTCCTTTGAAGGCTTCACCTGAAAATTCACCTGCTCTTCATAATTTTGGATGCTAAGGGTAGCAACCATTTCTTTTTTACTTGTAGCCTTTCCCATGATTTCCCTATTACATGGCTTGCTCTAAGTAATCTTTAGAATGCTCTGGATGTTCTCTATAGCCATATTGCACTTTGCTTCTTTATCAAGTAAAGCATTGCATTTGATATTTGCTCCTTTTGTACCGCTGACAACTATAGCTATTCTTGTTGTTACTTCTATTGAAGATCTCTGTCCTGCTTTTTTCATGGTTTTATCTTGATCTAATTGTGTCTCTATGGAGGGTAACTTAAGACTTTGTTTTCCAATCTACCTTACATTGGCTCATTCAGCTAGCAATGTCTAGATATTTGGACTTCATATTGCTTTTTGATTTTTTGCAACCTTGTTCTTCTTAACTTGTGGCTTTGGTGGCGTTCTCTGCTCAATAGCTATTGTGGTTGCCCTATGCTCTGTTTGATTTGCACTTGTTATTGCCTGATTTTCTTTAAGCTCTTCTAAAGTTCTGTGCGATGGAGATGAATCATCTTCAATAAGATCTTCCATTTGAATTGTGTTTGAGGAACTTGTGCTATTGTTCGTGGGTGACCAGTCTTGGTCTTCATTCTTGGTTGTCTCTGAAGACTGCATCTTCATTGAACTCTGTATCTCTAGGACCTTTTGGGCCATTGGCATTCCCATTATGATGTCGTCTCGAATATCCTTTGGTGTGATCAAATGGAATTGGGCTATCATGATTTGTGAACTTACTTCAATGGTGGTGGGGATTATTCCACAGCATTCTGCTCGTTTGTCTCCTAATATGCTCACAAATTCAGGAGCATCTTCCAGCTGTGATTGGCTACATCTTTTCCAAGTGCAAAAAGACATGAGGTTTTTGTCTAGCTGAAAATCTAGCTTTACTTTGCTTGACAGCTTTTCTTCGTGTTCACCAATAATGTTGCACTTGATCATCTTAGGGTTCGTGTCTAAATTGACTGCTTTTGTTGTGGCAGCGTCCTTTGGTTGAGATTTATCTGCATTTTCTTTGCTTTGATTACGTTGGAGAGGGGTAACGGGGAACACACTCGACACACAAACAGCTGCCCCTATATAGCTCACGATATTCACAACACCCCTATTCTCTCAAAAACACCTTCAAAACAAGCAACTCACACTAGCAGGGCCTTGCCTGCACTTCGCCCAATTCACACATGACCTGCATAGTCTCTAGACAGCGATCACTCCGATCTTGCCCGCTTCTCGCACTTCCACAATTCAACACCTCTCTCTTTTCCTCTCTCACACACACAGGGAGCCCGGGGGACGCACACGCTCACACACACCGGCACCACACAACCTCGAGACGAGCAAAGAAGAAAGGGGGGAAGGGGGGAGAGACGACACCAAAACCGGCAAGGATAGCTTTCCGTCAATGAAAAACACCCTGTATAAGATCCGCACGGTCTGCTCTAGGCCACACCATGGCCATCACCTGCTTCACACAAAGGGGCACACACATCCCTCCAATCTTGACTTTGTCGGCACACACCTCGACTGAACCTCTACCGTTGGCTTCACTTTGAGAGAAGTTGCTTCTCTCGGCACCCCCCGCTGGCCTCTTCTCTCCCAAAGCACTCGCCCTTACGAGTTGCTTCACGGATCACGCATCCTGGCTTTGACCTCCGAGCGTGAGCGCATGAAAAAACCCCTATTCTCCTCCTCCTCCTTTAACTCCAAGAAGAAGCTCTCCTCCTCGAAAAAACGTCGCCCTCCTGAGCAGTCTCATGACGATCCGCTTTCTATGTCGGCGTCGATTCTAAGTGCACAAAGCTCTTTCTCCCTTCTCGATTCCTTTTTCTTCCCCCAAGCCCCCAGGAAAAAAAAACCCTTTCGAAAACACCCCCCTCTCTTTTGTCCTTCTCTCTTTTTCTTTCCCCCAAAGACCTCTTTTTAGCAGTCGCGCTGGCATCCCTTCATTGTGGCCTCTTCATTCATTTTTGTCTTTTTCTTTCCTCTTTGCTTTGTAAAGCTCTCATTAAGCTTTTTTTTTAAAATCCAGTTCACCCTTCCTTTTTTGCACTTATAGCCCATGGGTTTTCCTTTATTTCACTCATTTCCCATGGTGCTGGTGTTTCACGTGCACGGATTCGTTGAACCTCCTTCTTGCCAAGCCACACCCTGGCCAGCTCCAAACCTCAAAAACTTTGCCGCTTTTGATCAATTTCCCCCCATCAATGGCAAGTCGCAAAAGTGGAAAAAAAATCAAGTTCGCCCCCTTCTATCGTGATTGTCAACAACTTGAAGTGGGCGCATCTCGATGCCCCTTACTCCGATTGGCGAGCCAAAATTTTTGGCTGACTCCCCACCTTGCCCAAGTCAAAAAGATCCTTGTTAGCACACCTATCAACGCGTAGCGGTGAGCACATATCCGACCCCCGGTAAATATTGCAGAGGCCATAACTTGCCCGTCTGAGCTCTGAATGGCAATCCGAAAAGACCACCATGCTTCCTAGCTCAAGCACTTGATGTATATCCATTCACATCACCTCAAGCCAACTGCCCCTGCCTGCCTTGTCCATTGGGGATCTGCAAGGACTTCTAACTTCGCATTGCAATATCTTGAGCACCGGGGCTCCGTTTGACGAGCCATATGGACCAGCTTCTAGAACACATCAAACACTACATGCTTGAGTACCGACTCTGCACTTCGGGAAACTTCATCTGCTATCCCATATGGACCTATCTTGAATCTTTTTGGCCTAAAAACGTGCTTAAGACATACATTTCCGCTACCACTGGTCTGCCCAGGGCCTTCATACCTACTTTAGCCCTTTGCCATGCACCTGTCAGCATACACATCATTGCATTGCACACTTCCTAGCATAGAACAACTTTGGTTGCATAATCATTGTCCATACCCTTGTTGAACATTCATGTTCAACCACAAACAGGCTAATTGCACTAAAAAACTGCCACACCAAAACAAACTCCATGCACATCACAAAACCACCTAACATATGTGCAAAACTTGGTATCTGCTACCCGCTGCCTTTGTTCATGCGGGTTGCCCAACCCCCTGCTTTACCTGCCATCATACACCTGGATCAAGGCATTGATCCCCTCCATCCACCTGCCACAACCTCCCATAGTGCTGCATCCCAACGCATAGCCAATCATCCACATAATTTTGCCTCAGCATGCTTCCAATGCTCCCAGCATTCATAGGCATATTGTCCACTTCCAAGAAAACACCACCAAAAGAATCACCGCTTCCATCAGACATATCATCATTGATACGAAACATACCATGCCCTCCCTCCCAACCATATAGCGCAAGATCCTCCTCAAGCAAATCTCGTACCTGCTTGACAACCCACTGCACAACTTCTTTTATCAACATACCCATCAACCACCACTCACAAACCCCTTTAGAAAGTTTGGACACAATCTGGGAATCCTTGTCATCTGCCATTGAGTGCACTTGGAGCATAGGAAGCACTCCCACCTTTGGCTCCATGTTTGCCTTCTCGCTTGCAAAGCACTCAATTCCAGCATCAGCGAGATCTTCCTCCTCTACTGGCCCTTCAAGGTCTATAAGCACCACTTGCTTGTTGGCTCTCATCACCTGCTCTTCGAGCATCTCTTCTACTGCTCCATCATGCTCCATCAAGGAGGAGAGAAATTCGTTCTCTATCGCCTCATCTTGATCTTCATCCATAAGCAAGCCCACCTTGTCATTCTTGGCAAAACCCTGCACATGCTGCACCACCATGGCACACTCCACATTATCATGGCCATTAACATGGCACCGCACATTACCTTCACCTGCATATCATCACCTGTAGGCTCGGGCTCCTCCACTTGTTCTCCATCAAGCATAACGGTATGCACTACTCCTTGCTACTCACACACATTCACTATTTCTCCACCCACTTGCAAGAGATCAAACTCATTATACCTTGACTGAAAGGACTCAGTCTCCCAACTTGTGTCAGCATCCATAGAGCTACTTTCACTTGGCTCAACCTCGTCCTCTGTCTCAAGCTCGGGAAGCTCCTCTAGCTTCACAGCTTCAATCTCATCTACAAACTTCACCCTTTCACCTTTATTACCCTCTGATGGAGCTTCTACAGTCACACTTGAGCTTGGCATCACATCCTTTGCCTGATCTCGAACTACCTGTACATCCTCCACAATTTGAACCGCTCTAGCCGGCATCTTCGGCATAGGAATCACCCTGTCTCTCTGTATCCAAAGAACCCTTGGTTCTTCTCACACGTGAACTTCTCTTTGTACTACCTGTGGAATCTTCTTGGTCCGCCCTCTTGCTAGAGCTACAGCCTCTTTGTATGACACCGGGCCATCTATCTCCACCTTATCACGTACTTCCTCATGTAGGCAATCCATGAGTTTTCTCAACATTAAAAACCCAACATTCTCAGCAACAGTTACCTTTATCATCTTTTCGCAAAGGACCTCAAACTCCCATAGGAACGCTTGAAAATCCGCTTCCAAGCCTTGCTTCAAATTGTCCAGCCTTCTCTTTACTTCCTCCAATTGCGCATCTGCTACATATTTGCTTCAAAAAGCTGCTTCCAGTGCTTCATGATCCACCTTTTCCTCATTAGGCAGGCCATCAAACCATAGCCTCAATTTACCACGAACTAGGAGAGGAAACATCTGTACCACATGTTCTTCCCTCAACAAATTGCTTTCCAGCACGAACAACTCATAGTCTTGGAGCCAAGTTCCTGCATCTTCGACCCCAGTGAAAATGGAAAATCCCGTCCAAGCCATTACTTCTCTAGAGGCACTTTCTCTTCAGAGGTCGCACCTTTGGCATCACCAAAATCATCTCTTTGTCTTCAAACAGGAGCATCAGTGTGCTCCTCAGTGGGGGCACTAGAAGATGGAGAGGGGGAACGGGGAACACACCCGACACCCGGCGAGCCAAAAATTTTGGTTGATTCCCCACCTTGCATGCAATTTTCCACCACCTTGGCGAGCTCAAAAAGATCCTTGTCAGCACGCCTAGCAATGCGTAGCGGTGAGCACATATGCGATCCCCCCGATAAATATTCCACAAGCCATAACTTGCCCGTCTAAGCTCTGAATGGCAATCCAAAAAGACCGATATGCTTCCTAGATCAAGCACTTGATGCCTATCCATTCACATCACATCAAGCCACCTGTCCGTGCTTGCCTTGTCCGGCCCATCGGGGATTTGCAAGGCCTTCTAACTTTGCATTACAATATCTTGAGCACCGAGGCTCCGTTTGATGAGCCATATGGACCAGCTTTTAGATCACATCAAACACTACATGCTTGAGTCCCGACTCCGCACTTTAGTCAACTTCACCTGCTATCCCATCTAGACCTATCTTGAAGCTTTTTGGCCTAAAAACCTGCTTAATACATACATTTCCACTACCACCGATCTGCCCAGGGCCTTCTTACCTACTTTAGCCCTTTTCCATGCACCTGTGAGCATATACATCATTGCACTACACACTTCCTAGCATAGACCAACTTTGGTTGCACCAACGTGATTCAATTGATGTTGACTCCATTGGGTGTAATATTGTACTTTTTGCCTGCAATTGTTGAGCATTGTCCACCTGCATCTGAGTAGCCTTTGACCTTAAAAGATCCATTGCACTTTTTGGCAGAATTTGTCTTTCTGGAGGAGATTTTGGTGGTGACCTTTCTGTAGATTTGACTTTTCTTTCACCTATTCTGGTAGCTTGAGGTTTTGCATCATCTTCAGATAATCTTTGACTTTAGTTGGGCCATCCGTATGGGTTTGTACAAGGTCATGAGATTGATGATATTTGTTACCCTGTGCATCTTGATATGCATATGTGAGCATGGTCACATGTAACTGTTTGAAGACTATGGGATTTGCCGGCTTTTGAATTTGATTTATGGAGATCAGCTAAAACTTCTATCCCTACTGATGATCTTCATAGAGGCATTTATCTGTAGACTTTGATGGGATCTGGGTCACTTGGAAACTTCCAACAACCATATGATCTTAATGGTTTCTGCTTTGAAGAAGTCTGTTGGCTAGAGGCTCTGGGATTCTAATTGACACTAAGATTCGTGGTACACACTACAACATAACATGAAGATATCGACGCATCATATATCGACGGCCATGCCTTTCCACGCGTATATCGACGTAATTAGAGCACATCGATATATGCGTAGATATACGCATCGCAATGCGCGTCGATATACGTGTGGAAAGGCATTATTTGCCACGCGTATATCGACGCAAATTCCCACGGGTATATCGACGCAATTTGCAACGCAAAAACATTTGGGGGAAAAAAGGGAAACCCGCGCACGTAGGGGTCATTTTCGCCTACTCAAATCTTGGCCGAAACCTGCTACGTAGGTATTATGTCACTCTCCCCCCCCCCCCCCCAACCCCTATCTCTCTCTCTCTACATCGTGTGTGTGTGTGTGTAGGAAAGAGAGAGAGCGGTGTGTGTGTGTGTGTGTGTGTGTGTGTGTGTGTGTAGGAAAGAGAGGGTGTGTGTGTGTGTGTGTGTGTGTAGGAAAGAGAGAGAGAGAGAGAGAGAGAGAGAGAGAGAGAGAGAAGTGTGTGTGTGTGTGTGAGTAGGAAAGAGAGAGAGAGAGAGAGAGAGAGAGAGAGAGAGAGAGAGAGAGAATTAATGTACACACGCTCCGTCAGCGTCGCGGCTAGTACGAGAGCAGAATAGAAGAAGAAAAGGGGAAGGGAGGAGCGACAAAACACAAAAGGCAAAGATGGTGGATCATTGCTTGCTCAAAAAACCATCACAGCGCTCCACAGAGCTTCTCTCTCACTCTCCTCTAGCATTTTTAATAACCGGCCGCCATGTGACACTCCTCTTGAGCTTCTTTGACTTCATTTGACCAGCTCAAAATACATTCTAAGCTCAACTCTCACCTTTACATATGAAAGTCCTCTAGGGAGAAACAACAGCGCCATCGTTGCTCTTAGAGATAAGCTTCCTCCTCAAAAAAGGTTGGGCGGGGGCATATAAAAAGCCGTAGGTCAAACGGATAAAAGAAATGCCCAAAATACAAGGTGTTTTTGAAGTCCCGTTGGGTTTTTCTACGGAAAAATGCAAACGGACTTCATAAACGGCTTCTACGCCGTAGGTCAAATCCGGTTGCGTTTTCTATGAAAAAACGTAAACGGACTTCGGAAATGGCTTCTATGCCTACCGAAAGCATCCGTAGTCCATTAGGTAGTCTTAAGGCAATGTCAAGAGCGTGTATGGCAAGCCGTAGGTCAAACGGACAGAAGAAACGTCAAATACACAAGCCGTAGGTCAAATTCGGTTGCGTTTTTCTACGAAAAAACACAGACGGTCTTCGGAAACTGATTCTATGCCTATCGAAACCATCCGTAGTCCATTAGGTAGTCTTTAGGAAATGTCAAGAGCGCGTATGGCAAGCCATAGGTCAAACGGATAAAAGAAACGCTAAATACACAAGCCGTAGGTCAAACCCGATTGCGTTTTTCTACGGAAAAACGTAGACGGACTTCGGAAACTGATTCTACGCCTACCGAAACCATCCATAGTCCATTAAGTAGTCTTAAGGGAATGTCAAGACCGTGTATGGCAAGCCGTAGGTTAAACGGACAAAAGAAACGTCAAATACACAAGCCATAGGTCAAATCCGGTTGCGTTTTTCTACGGAAAAATGCAAACGGACTTCCGAAATGGCTTCTATGCCTATTGAAACCATCTGTAGCCGATTAAATAGTCTTTAGGCAATGTCAAGAGCGCGTTGTCGTGCTGTGACACGTACATAGTGGGAACGCATGCTACAAGATCTATCTTGTATTTTTTTAGATACATAATTATATTTCCTATAGTGTACATATGCATATTTAAGTATAATAATAAGCCTTCTATCTCATCCTATTATTTTTCTCAAGGGTAACCTATTCTTACTTTACCATCAAAAAATACTATGGGAAAAGCATCAATAGCTCCGCCTCTTTAACTTGGGTCAAAAAGCATTGATTCTTTATTTCTACTATCTCATTATCATCTCATACCCTAGCTAGATCCTATATCTAGGGTAAAGTCCAATATATATATATTCTATGTATTTTTTATACTTTTTTTATATTTCTTTTTAAATAGCTACTAGGAGAGAATCAAATCCTAGTGGGACACTAGGTGGCATGATTTCAAAGATACACTTATTTTAATGGATTATTGCAAGCATGATTACAAAACTTTGTCAAGGAGCAATGTCATGCTTTCATATGGCATGAGGTGTCCTTTGGAATTAAATGAAAGTCTAGGCTAAGGAGACCACATGAAGACTTTTGCTGCCATAAATGGACCCTATTTTGATGAATTTTTTACACAAGGTTCCAATCCGAATTGGAAAATCATTTTAAAATGAAAATCGTAGCTAATGAGCAGAAGTTTCTGCCCATATTTTTACTTTTTTATTTGGAGCCACGGTTGAGGAGATATGATCAAAATACTGAACCCCAATCTGCCCACATCATGCAGGGACAGCTCATTTCCAGCTTTTCCAATTCCTGTTCACACTAGCTCCTCTCTTCTTGTTTAAACCCTTGTGTGTTCCCTTCACCTATAAAAGGGGACCTCTTCTTCCTTGGAAGGAACTCAAGCATTCAAGCCATTGATGAGAGGAATTCTCGAGGGAGTGAATAGTAATGCCTAATTGTACTTAACCATTAACTCATCCATTAACCCTTTCATATTACCCATGATACGATATGACCATAGCCTTGATGTTTTAATCTTCGTATTGTTTTGACATTCTTTTTTGCGTTCTTTCTTTGTGTGTGTGTGAGTGCAAGAGAGAAAGAGTGAGTCTTCTTTGATTGCACTTCTTTCCAAACCCTAGTCTTCATGGCATCTATGGTTTAACTCCTTCATATAGTTTTTGTTGAGTTCCTCTCACAAAATCTCACAGCCATAAGCCCGGTGCTTTCCTGGGAAGACCGCAAATTTCTCGACATATTTTTGGTGAACCCGACGCGAAACTGCCAGGGTGAGAGTTTGTGGGTAGCCATGGGTGATCATGTTGAGCAACAGGGTATGCATTTTGACCCAGCAACAATGAAAATGTTTCAAGCATTTGCAATGTTCATGCAACAACAACATGCTACTGAAAGAAGGGAGATTTCAGCAACGAAGGCCATACAAGCGGTCGTCAACAGAATGGATCAGTTCAATGGCAAAGATGTAACCAAGTACTTATGCGAGTATGTGAAGGAGATGGAGCTGCATCACGTGTCAGAAGGTGAGATGATTCAAAGCTTTGAGCTAGTTGTTGCTCCAGAAATTAGGGAGCATGTTAGGGCAATTAAAGACGGGCATGGGAGAAATTGGGAAAAACTCAAAGTAGCTTTAAAGGAGGAATATTTCATGGAGGACTCGGAGAGAGTGACCAAAAGGACATTCTTAGAATGGGTAGTCAAGCCAAAGCAAGGACTATCAATAACAGAGCTACTTAGGGAATTTGAGCGGCGCTATGCACAACTCACTAGGACAGAAAGGGCCACACTAGATGCAGAGAAGACAGATCTTTTCTTACAAGCTGCAAGTAAAGAGTTTCAAGAAAATTTGGAGCTTCTTCTTGAAGATAAAGATGCTGAGCAAGGACTAAAGACCGACTGGAATGAGGTTGAAGGTGTTGTCTCACTGCTTGCCAAACGACAAAGAAGAAGGGACAAGATGGTAGTAAACACTACAAGTCCTTCCACCTCAACTTTTGACAAAATGGTAAAGCCTACTTTTATCGCTCCTAAGTTTGATGAGTCCATGCTAGATGAGCTTGTGAAGGGAATGCGTGACTTGAAGGTGAAGTTTGCAAAGCTTGAAGAAAAAGGCCAACCATCAGGGCCACTTCCTAGGCAAAGACAACAGCCCAAAGAAGGGTTTGTTAATAGATGTATTTGGTGTGATAGTACAGACCATGTAAGAAGGGATTGTGATGATTTTAGTGATGCTTTGTCAAAAGATGTTGTCTTTTTTAAGGATGGTAAAATCCACTTAAGAGAGGTAGGTCTACCCTTGAGAACTAACTTTGGGAAGGGGAGAATGCAAACCTTAGTTGAAGATATGGAAACCAAGCATGCCACCTCTTCAGTTGAGGCAGCTACTTATGGAGTAAAAATTGAACATTTTTGTGATGAAGAGGTGAGTGACCATCATGGTCAAATTTGGCCAAATGTCATGCAATTAGCTAAAAAGGGAAAGCTTACAAAAGAGATTCTACATGAAGCAGGTGATTGCATACGTCTAGAAACAAGATGGAATGATCCAGTGGACTCATTGTCAGTGCATGCCTACATTACAAAATGCCAACAAAATGAAGCAATTGTAGAAGAGAAGCGCAGACGTGAGAATGCTGATGAAGGACCATCAAAAAGAGCTTCTAGAAGTGGGGGAAGAAGCGACTCAATGCCTTCTCAAACACCCTCAACACAAGGAGCATCTCCACCTGAAGTACTCATGGAGGAGTCTACAACAGGAAAGAAGAAAGAGCCAATGAAAGGTAAGACAAAAGGCCCAACTTATAAACTACAATCTGATATTGAAGTTTCTACAGATTTAAAGAAAGTCTTGGAGGAAAGGATCTTGAATAGCAAGATTGAGTTTACTCTAGGAGAAGTTCTTGGCATTGCAAAGCGTGAATTCCATGAGATCATTGACATCATCAAGAGAAAGAGGCAAACCCTTGCTGAAGTTTCTCGTCCACAGGTTGAAGGGGAAACCTCAAAGACACAAGGGATGCAACTGCAAAATAAGGAGAATGATGGAGCTGTGGTAGGATGCTACCAATCTAGTGGGAGAGTGAAGCAAGTGTATTTCTCAAATGATGATGAAGAAGTTGAAGATATTCCTAGGAGTTACTATTCACGAAGTCATTGGGCAAGGGCTACTACAGAAACTTTGTTCAAGGTAGGTGATCTTGAAGAGCCATTTGTTGCCTTGATTGACCATGGTTCAGAAATAAACATAATGTCAAAGAGTCTCTACAACAAGTGCAAATGGCCAATGGACACAGATCATGGTTGGATGGTAAAAGTGGCAAACAATTCATCCGGTGAATTGTATGCAGCATGTCCAGGTGTGAAGGTGACAATAGGTGATGTAAAGATTGACCAAAACTTCTTTGTTCAGGATACATCTTCATATCATCTCATCCTTGGACAACCCTACATTGTGGGAGTTCGAATGGAAACAAAGGTAATGGACGATGGTTCAGCATATGCTAGGATACGTAGCAAAGATGGTAAACGTGCTGTCCAATTTCTCACAGTTTGTGTAAACCATGAAAGAAATCGTGACAACCTCAGAGAACATCCTCTACCAAAGGTAAGCAAAGAGTTTCATGATCATAGAGAAATGATGTGTTTTTGCCAAGTACCATTGTAAAGCGGGATTGCAGTGGTACAGAAAGAAAAAGGGTCTCGCCTGATCCAAAAATAGGTGAAACTTTCTCAATGAGCTCCTTGGTAACAAGGAATGGATCAGTATGTTTTACAAAACTTGAAGATTTGAAGAGATATGAGAGGCAATATGTGCATAATGTACAAATAGGCATGAAAATGAGTGGGTTGCTAAAGCCTACTGAAAATGTTTTGGGTTTGTGTGAGCAAGTTTCTTTTGTAGATACTATGGGTGAGCTTGATTCTATAATGAGGTCTAGTTTGCATCTTGAAAATGAAGTTGTGGAAGTTTGCTCTATGGAAATGTATCAAGTAATAGAAGCCTTTAAAGAAAGCCAAACAGTTGGCCCAGAAGTCCATGTTGAAACTAAATACAAGAGTGTAGCGAAGAAGGTGAAACCAGTAGCTTCACCCTTACCACCCAACAACAAGGAAAAGATTGAACAGGCTTCTTTACAACCAAGTTTGCGGAATCCTAAGAAGATCGGGCATACCTTCACAAAGGAGTCCTTTCAAGAGTTGCAGATTGGTTGCGAGGAGTTTCTAACACAGGAGGAGACAAAGTGCTTCAAAGAAATGCTTTCAAAGCATGGTAAGGCTTTTGCATTTGAGCCACATGAGATAGGATGTGTTGATCCTTATATTGTAGCTCCTATGGTAATTTTCACAATACCTCATGTGCCTTGGAATCTGCGGCCTATTCCGGTTCCAAAGGCTCATTTGCCAAAGTTAGTAGAGCTACTGAATGAGAAAATCAAAATGGGAATCTTGGAGCCTTCTTGTGCTCCATACTCAAACAGGTGGTTCACAGTTCCAAAGAAGAATGGTTCTCTACGCTTCATCCAAGATATGCAACCAGTGAAAAAGGTGACAATTAGAAATGTAGGTACAGGTCCAATTGTGGATGAATTTGCAGAGGCGTTTGTAGGGAGGGCAATCTACTCAATGGGGGATCTCTACTCAGGGTATGATCAATTTCATCTTGCAATCAAAAGCAAAGACTTGACAACCATGAGGACACCTTTGGGTTTGGTAAGGATGTGTACCTTGCCACAGGGAGCAACCAACTCGGTTGCACATATGATGAATGGGATGAATAAGGTCTTACGTGACTTTATTCCTCAAATCAAAATGCCTTTCATTGATGATTTGCCTATCAAAGGATGTGAAGAAAGTGACAAAGATGAATCTTTGGATCTCAAGGGATGTCGCAAGTTTGTGGTAAATCACATAAATGATTGTGATAAAATTTTGTCTAGGTTGGAAGAAGTTAATCTTACATTGTCAGGGAAAAAGTCTATGTTTGGTGTCAAAGAAGTGCTCATTGTGGGGCACATGTGCGGGCCATATGGTAGGAAACCTTGTCCATCAAAGGTAGATGCCATCCAAAGAATGAAAGAAACATGCACTAGCATCATTGAGGTTAGAAGGTTTCTGGGAGCATGTGTCTTCTATGTTATTTGGATTCCACATTATGCACATATAGCTGATCCACTTTATCAGCTGCTTAGAAAGAATCAAAAGTTTAAATGGACAGAAGCACATGTAAGATCCATGAAAAAGCTAAAGGAGTTACTCCAGTCAGCAACGACTTTGAGAAAGGTAGACTATGAGTGTCAAAGGCCAGTGATTGTGACAGTAGATACCAATCCTACAGGGATTGGATGGGCAATAGGGCAAGATGACAAAGAAGGACACAGGTATGTGGTAAGATTTGGAGCAAAGGTACTAAGTGCTCGCCAAAGAAACTATCCACAGATAAAGAGAGAGTTATGGGGTATGGTTACAGCCTTGAAAAGTGGGAAAGAGTACCTAATTGGTGCATGTGTGGTTGTAGAAACTGATTGTCTACCACTTCTTGGGATGATTACAAGCTGCTCAACTCCAGACATTGCTATGTTGCGGTGGATCGCCTACATTATGTCCTTAACTCCCAAGTTTAAGCACATTGCAGGTAAAGACAATACAGTGGCAGATATGCTATCAAGGGCAAGGTATGAAGATGAGTCACAAATGATTGATGAGGGAGATGATGTAGGCACAAAATTCTATTCTATCTCTCATGTCAAAGGTAACAATGTCTGCATGACTAATTCACTTGAATTGTTCTTGAAAGATCTTTATGAAGGTGATTGGCTTTCTATTGGAAGGTACTTGAGTACTCTAACAAAACAGGATGATTGGTCTGAACAAGAACTCAAGAGGATACGCAGGAAAGCATATGGGTACTTTTTAAGGGATGGTTACTTGTGGAAGCATCCTAGGCAAAAGGGTGCTACACCACAACGGGTTATATGTAAAAAAGAGACTCAATTAAAGCTCATGCAAGAGTTTCATGAGAGTCTATGGGCTGGACACAGGGCTGTGTGGGCAACCTTCTCCAGGTTGAAAGAAAAATACTGGTGGAAGGGTATGTATAAAGATGTATCTCAGTTTGTAGAGTCATGTGTAGCTTGTCAAATGTATTCAAATGTTCGACATCGTGATGGATTGCACCCTACATATCCACTAGCCATGCACTATAAATGGGTTGTGGATCTAGTCACGATGCCTTTAGGACTCTGGCAGATGAGATACTTGGTTCTTGCACGAGAGGACCTAACTAACCAGGTTGAAGGAAGAGCATTAAGAGCTAAGACCACAGAAGATGTGTGCAAATTCCTTCTTGATGAGGTGATTTGCCGTTATGGTTGTGTGGGAAAAATCACTGCAGATCGAGGTGAACTGGATACCGAAGAAGCAAGGGAGTTCTTTTCTAGATTAGGGATCAAGCTTTCTCTTACTATAGCTTACAACCCTGAAGGCAATGGAAAGAGTGAAAGAGGGCATCCTCCTATCATCAAAGATTTGGCCAAGGCTTGCGAAGGAAGAGTTGGTGAGTGGCCAAAATTGTTACCATATGCTTTATGGGCTGATCGTACAACACATAGCTCAGTAACTGGCTACATGCCTGCAGAGCTAATGCATGGTCAAAAGCCAGTGATGCCGATTGAGGATACAATTCCTACATGGAATGTACTACCTTGGCAAGAGGGGCTTAGTAGGGAAGATCTCCTTGCACTACGTATAAGGCAGCTAGAGAGAAGACCTGGAGACATTGAAGCTGCAAAAGAACGACTCAAAAATGCAAGGTTGAAAAACAAGGACTATTTTGATAAGTGACATCGACTCAAGAGCAAAGCAATTGACAAAGGTGACTGGGTTTTAGTGTATGATAGTAGCCTTGATAACCAGCACACAGTCATGCGTAAGTTCTCAAAAAGATGGTTTGGACCGTATGTTATAAAGCATGTGCATGAAAATGCTACTTACAGCTTGTCTGAACTAGATGGTATAGAAGTAAAGATTCCCATTGTAGGAAAAAGGATTAAAATGTTTAAGAGAAGAGGAGACAATGATCTAGAAGATATGGATGAGGAAGAAGAGAAAAACACAGGTGAAGATCAAAGTGAACATGAAGCTCTGGAATCATCCAGTGAAGAAGAAGACAAGGAAGATGTACAAGAGGTCTAATCTTACAAAGAGACAATGTGGCACATACCGGAGGATGTGCAGGTTTAGAGGGGGTGGATGTCGTGCTGTGACACGTACATAGTGGGAACGCATGCTACAAGATCTATCTTGTATTTTTTTAGATACATAATTATATTTCCTATAGTGTACATATGCATATTTAAGTATAATAATAAGCCTTCTATCTCATCCTATTATTTTTTTCAAGGGTAACCTATTCTTACTTTACCATCAGAAAATACTATGGGAAAAGCATCAATAGCTCTGCCTCTTTAACTTGGGGCAAAAATCATTGATTCTTTATTTCTACTATCTCATTATCATCTCATACCATAGCTAGATCCTATATCTAGGGTAAAGTCCAATATATATATATTCTATGTATTTTTTATACTATTTTTATATTTCTTTTTAAATAGCTACTAGGAGAGAATCAAATCCTAGTGGGACACTAGGTGGCATGATTTCAAAGATACACTTATTTTAATGCATTATTGCAAGCATGATTACAAAAATTTTTCAAGGAGCAATGTCATGCTTTCATATGGCATGAGGTGTCCTTTGGAATTAAATGAAAGTCTAGGCTAAGGAGACCACATGAAGACTTTTGCTGCCATAAATGGACCCTATTTTGATGAATTTTTTACACAAGGTTCCAATCCGAATTGGAAAATCATTTTAAAATGAAAATCGTAGCTAATGAGCTGAAGTTTCTGCCCATATTTTTACTTTTTTATTTGGAGCCACGGTTGAGGAGATATGATCAAAAAACTGGACCCCAGTCTGCCCACATCATGCAGGGACAGCTCATTTCCAACTTTTCCACTTCCTGTTCACACTAGCTCCTCTCTTCTTGTGTAAACCCTTGTGGGTTCCCTTCACCTATAAAAGGGGACCTCTTCTTCCTTGGAAGGAACTCAAGCATTCAAGCCATTGATGAGAGGAATTCTCGAGGGAGTGAGTAGTAATGCCTAATTGTACTTAACCATTAACTCATCCATTAACCCTTTCATATTACCCATGATACGATATGACCATAGCCTTGATGTTTTCATCTTCGTATTGTTTTGACATTCTCTTTTGCGTACTTTCTTTGTGTGTGTGTGAGTGCAAGAGAGAAAGAGTGAGTGTTCTTTGATTGCACTTCTTTCCAAACCCTAGTCTTCATGGCATCTATGGTTTAACTCCTTCATATAGTTTTTGTTGAGTTCTCTCACAAACTCTCACAGCCATAAGCCCGGTGCTTTCCTGGCAAGACCGCAAATTTCTCGACAGCGTATGGCAAGCCGTAGGTCAAATGGATAGAAGAAACGCCAAATACACAAGCCGTAGGTCAAATCAGGTTGCGTTTTTCTACGAAAAAACGCAAATGGACTTCGGAAATGGCTTCTATGCCTACCGAAACCATCCGTAGTTCATTAAGTAGTCTTAAAGCAATGTCAAGAGCGTGTATGGCAAGCCGTAGGTCAATGGGTTTGAATGAACGCCAAATACACAAGCCGTAGGTCAAATCCGGTTGCGTTTTTCTACGGAAAAACGCAAACAGATTTCTGAAATGACTTCTATGCCTACTGAAACCATCCGTAGTCCATTAGGTAGTCTTAAAGGAATTTCAAGAGCGTGTTTGGCAAGCCGTAGGCCAAACGGACAGAAGAAACGCCAAATACACAAGGGATTGATCATATACGATTATGTTTTTCTACGAAAAAATACAAACAGACTTCGGAAACTGATTCTACGGCTACCGATACCATCCGTAGTCGATTAGGTAGTCTTTAGGCAATGTCAAGAGTGCGTATGGCAAGTCGTAGGTCAAACGGACACAAAAAATGTCAAATACAGAAGTTGTAGGTCAAATCCGGATCCGAAGATAAAACGATAACTCTTGAGACCGTTTACATGGATTGTTTGAAGAGCACATCTGTGTGTGTGTACGTATGTTACACCCACAAATATAGGCTTTAATTTGACCAATAAAGACATGATTTACCCGGTGGTCTTGATCTCCGTGCACCTCTAGACAAAGTGGAGATTTTAACCCACCCGGCATGAAGAGATTGTCTATTTTTCACGAACTGCCGTACTGGAGTGATTTGCTTATTAATGATCTTCTCGACCCAATGCACATTTTTAAGAATGTGGGAGAGATCATATGGAAGACCATTACTGGAAAAAGGGAGAGCAAAGCTCAGAGAGATGACCTACAGGTTGTGGATCGAATGCACGAGATGTGGCATCGACTAAAGTCCAATGGAGCGTATGCTATTCCAAAAGGTCCATGGGTTTTGAGTCGTACTGAAGAGCAACAAGTGAAGAAGACCATGTCTTCTTTCCAGACTCCTACTGGGTGCATGCGATGTTTGAAAACGGCCTTTACTAGAGATGAAAATCTTAGTGGTCTTAAGTCGCATGATTGGCACAAATTTTTACAGTTTATCTTACCAATTGCCATAAAAGATTGTCTGACAGATGACATCATATGTACCATTTATTTTGATTGTCTTTAATACACTATGAATCTAACTTTTTCTTCTTTTCAGATTCCAAGGCCCAAGGAGAAAACAACATTGTGCAAGGATTCACTAACAAATACACTTCAATTAATTGCTTCCACCAGAAGCTGGGTCACATTATACCTTGTGCACGCAAAGAGCTTTGATGCCATGCAAACCATGATGTACTCTTCAAAATGACTAATGCAGAGATATTTTGTGGCGGTCAAACAATGTTTCAAAAATGTACATTTTCAATGTTTCAAAACTTTACATATTGTGTTGTTTCTGTCAAGATTTATACAAGTAATTTTCTCCCTTTCCCTGCTACTGTCCTCTCCCCCGGTTTGTGCCACTTGTCCCTTGTACTCTCCCCCGGTTTGTGCCACTCGTCCCCTGTCTTCTCCCGTGGTTTGTGCCACTCGTCCATTGCCCTCTGCTCCGGTTGCTCCCCTGCCCTCTGCTTCGGTTGTTGCTACCTCTGCCTCTGGGGACACTGGTCTCGGGCATCCTTTCGCGTCGCTCGAAAGCATGGGCCTCTTCCATGGCTTCCCATGCTTCCTAAACCTGTGAATCTTCCCACTGTTCTTTCTCTTGCCGTCGACCTGTAGCCCATTCCTCTACTTCTGCAGCGTCCGCATAATATTGGTTTATTGCTTCTTGCATATTTCTAACTTCTTCTTGAGTCTGATTGTGGCGTTGCGTCATTTCATTAATGTGAGCCTCTTCGAACTCATCAGCTCTCGCCGCTTCCTCTCTTGTGCGTCTGTTTACCAAGATTATAATATGTTGGATGTCCATTACAGAAAAATGTCGCACATCGTTGTTGGTGTAGTTATGTAATTGAAGTTCCTGTAGAAGCGTGATACAGACATTTGTTGCTTTAAACATACGTTGCAGCAAACAATAAAACAGCAGATTACTTACGTTCAGTATATCCATAATTTGACTGATGAGAAACACGGCATTCAAACAGGTTCTCCAGCCACAGCTATAGTCATCAGTCTACGTGGGCACGGTTACCCGTTCATGCCGGACTACATTTCCTAGATCATGTTCTAACAAAAGATGCTCTACACAGCATACAAGTTTTTTCGCGGCACTACATACATAACCACTTGAGTCAGCAACACATTACAAAGACACACTGCTTTCCATATGTACCCAACTGGATTTTACGTTTTTACACGACCATGAAACGCCCTGCTTTGCTCGGAGTTTGCGTAGTAAACAATCTTAGCTTCCATGTCAAAGAACATCAGACTCCAATGATCACTACAAAGACACCATCAAAGATGAGGAGAGATTCTCAATAAAAGATGTTTTTTACAAGGCAAGAAAATACTCACGATTGATTGTACGCAGTGACTAGAAAGAACGCTAGATCAAAGTTGACTTTGCTAAACCAGTTCATCATACTCAAAAAGGAAACTGAGTTGTTCTGCAAATAAGGCGATATCAGCGGATCTATTATGTATACTTTCTCTTGAACCTCAGGGGGCAGAAGCGAGACAGCGTGGTTAACATGAACAAATGGCAGAGATTAGACTTGAACACTAAGTGGGTCAATACCGAGCGAGTGGGGAAGCTATCGAATTCCATCGACCGCTGATTCGCTTGGTATTGACGCATGTCTTGCCTGAAATGAGCCATTATAAAGAACTTGACGCGACTGCCACAAAGACATTGGTCAATACCGAGCGAGTCAGCGGCGAATTTCAATTCCATAAGCAACAGGCTACTTGGTATTGACCCATGTCTTTAAGGTAGTGAACCATTATAAAGAAAAACTTGGAAACTGCCGCAAAGACATGGGTCAATACCGAGCGAGTAGTACCAAAATCCAATTTCATTAGCCACTGTTTCGCTTGGTATTGACCCATGTCTCGGTAGAGACCCATTTAATGAGCATGAGAAATAAAGAGCATGAGAATTACCACAAACCAACATTGGAGACCTCATTCGTTGCGAGCGAGTCAGTGAAACTGCGCATGAACATGAAGTCTACATTATCGAGGTTGGTAATGCAGGCCTCCTCTGACCTTGCAGACAGTTGTATGTGCGCATGCACAAGCGTTGAGCTCAACAAAATTCTCAACTCATCTTCATTCTCTTCGTTGATTTGATCTAAAATAATTGACTCATCTGATACGTTTGAGGGCCCTTCTGATGCAGAGCCTTGCCCTTGCCTTTCTTGAGCTGGCTCCGGAGCTGCCTCAGGTTCCTCCCTAACAGCCTCAGACTCCTCAGGCTCTGAATTATTTTCCTTCAATATTGGTTGCTCCATAGATGCCTCAGGCTCCACCCTGACCTGCTCTTGTCCCTCATCATCTACGATGGGCTGCGGATCCTCCATGACTTGCTCATTTTGGTTTCTAGCTGGCTCCTTGTCTCTGTTTCTTCCATGACAGCCTCGGGGTCCACTCTGGCTTGCTCTTGGCCCTCTGCGGCTATCTTAGCCTGCCCGTCTGTGTCATTTCTCTCGACCCGTGATCGGGTCCTTCTGCTGTTTGTTTCAGCACTAGACGGCTCTGTCTGTCATGCACGAGGATGGAGAGGGGGGATGTTGAGAATATCCATGGTTATACTATCCCGGATAGGCACTGGATGAAGCAGCCCATTGTAGTAGAAGCGAAGCCTACGAAGAGTATCAAAATCCCGTGGCATTATAGTGACGCGGTGTGCATGGGCAGCCAGGATATATCCATCGCTGAAGAATTCCACGAGGTAGTCTTCAGCAATTTCTTGAAGGCAGAGGAGTGCACTGCTTGCCCATCGCATGCAGACTACTTCTCGGAAATCTCCAGCACTACTCGCTGGAAAGGGAGACGTGGAATAGCAGGTTGAACGTGTCGTTCTATCCTCCGCAGCTCTTGCAGTACACCTCTGTGCGCCTCATATCGGCGTCTTCTTTCTTGAGCATTCAAAGATTCACCTGTTGCCCTCCTAGGGCAGGCCTTTACACGAGGCATCTCTACAAATACAATAACACCAAAAGACAATTCATTTGTCAGCACAAGGGACATCAGATTTCAAAAATGGTCAGTACCAAGCGAATAGGTGAATAGGAAATAGTTTCCACCTCTTATTTGCTTGGAAGTGACCTAAGAAAATTGTAATAGTAGGCATGACTTATATTTTCTGAGGTCACTACCGAGCGAATAGGTGCATAGGAAATAGTTTACCTTGCCATATTCGCTCGGTAGTGACCTTAGAAAATAGTAATGGCAGACATGAATTATATTTTATGAGGTCACTAACGAGCGAATAGGTGCATAGGATAGAGTTGCCTTGCCTTATTTGCTCTGTAGTGACATCAGAAAATAGTAGTGGCAGACATGACTTATATTTTCTGAGGTCTCTACAGAGCGAATAGGTGCAAAGGAAAGAGTTTTTTTTTCCTTATTCGCTCGGTAGTGTACTCAGAAAATAGTAATAGCAGACATCACTTACATTTTCTGAGGTCACTACAGAGCGACCAGGTTTGCATCCCTAGCAAAAAATACCTTATTCGCTGGGTAGTGACCTTAGAAAAGTGTACAAGCAAGTGAACATGTTTGTATCCTCTGCAACAAAATACCAATGACATGTCCTAACTTTCATGTCGTTCCCTCCCATCACCTCCCCTAATATCGGGGGGATGATACCATTGATTCTGTCTCCCACGTTCACCTCGCATGAAACCGCATGGCGGTACCACCCCTCACAGACCACTCACTCATAAGCCAGAACCATGGCTCTGCTTTTAAGGCATGTCTGAAAGTCTATTTAAGAAGAAGTTGTTTCAGAACCTCCCTCAGGTTTTCGCAGAACAACTAAAGGAAGCTTAGGATAGTGGTGATGCCTTTCCAAGGTATACTCCCGCAGCGCCAGCAACACCGCATCCGGGCCATCCTCATGAGGTCCCCCCTTGGACCTCCCCCAATGTTACCTTTTATGTTCTCTACCGACACAGCTCGGGAGTGGCTGCTGTCAACATGGGAGTCAATTCTCGAGGTAAGCCGCTGGCAATTCTTTGCTTTCTGCTCCCAATTTCCAAGCTCCTAGTTGGAAGAGCTTACTTGCTAAATGCTCTGTGCAGGATGCTAGCCTGAAGCTGCAGCAAATGCTGATCGTCAGGCAGAGGGTCTCAATCCTTAAAGACTCTCTGGAAGCAAGAAGGCCTGAAGACATGCAGCGATTGCTAGCCGAGAATGGATCTATGGAGGCTATCATTAATTGGCTTCAGGAAATGAAGTATGAACTGCTTGAGCTAGCCAGTAAATACGAGGAAGCCATTAACTTTGCCAACAGGCTTTGCGAAGAGATAGCCTGGCTGTGAAGGAAAAGGACTACATGGTTATTGCAAACCCTAAACCCCCGGAAATTAATAGTTCACTCTTTGTAAAGTCTCCATAATTTTCTAACTCAAAACCCGGTGTTCAATTGTAATTTTGTTTCTTTCTTATAAAATCAAAACGCATAAAGAAAACCCTAAATCCGCAACAAGCAGGGGTTACCTTCCCCTTATTTTCTTAGTATTGACCTCTATACTAGCAGACATCACTTAACTTTTCTTTTGGTCAGTACCAAGCGAATAGGGCCCTTCGGACTAAGTGACCTTACCTTATTTGCTTGGTACTGACCAAGGACGATGACCTGTACCAAGCGAACAGGTGCAACAAACAGGGTTTACCTTCCCTGATTCTCCTGGTACTAACTACACAAAATACAAGTGCAAAGAAGGCTAGTAAGTAGCATACCTCTTCACTGTGTGTAGAGTTCCGCATCGCTGAAGCACAACAGAACAAGAGTAAGAGAAAGAGGATGCGCGAGAGTAAGAGGTGATGGAGTTTTCTTACCGCGTAGCGTCGATGGGGGTAGAGTTAATTAGAATAATGCGCAATAGAGGACGCGAAAATAGGCAGAATAGTTGAAACTTGAGATGTTTGGCGGGGGTAATGCCTCAACTTAGAATGCTTACCTCGGGGAGGGTGACAACTTCACTTATCCACGAGATTGCGGTTGGTAAATCGTACTGCATGGGAATCTGAGACCTTTTAATACTGGTTGTTCTTGAGAGCGTAGCCCACGTGCCTTTTTGAGTGACCGTTTAGGGTCAGACAGACACCAATCGCCCTTGCAGTCGCCATCTCCGAGTGGAACAAGCAGATCGCCGTTGCCTTTGCCTTTTCTGTGCCCTTCCCCTTGGCCAGCTCTCATGATGCTGCGTTTAGAGTCAGACGCCGATCGCCCTTGCATTCACCATCTCCATCTCCATCGCCCTTGCATTCGCCATCTCCATCTCCATCCCCATCGCCATCGCCTTTGCATTTTCTGCTCTCTTCCCCTTGGCCAGCTCTCGTGATCCTGCATTGAGTGACCTCCACTGGGTCGAGTCCTTTGTTGCTGCGTCGCCATCGCCATCGCCCCCCTCTCGTTCTTGCTGTCGGTGGCCTACAACATCACCATCCAACTCGACACCATTGGATATTGCAGAGACAGGTTCTTTCTCCCTGTCTCTCCCCTTCCTGTGTGCTGTGAACTGTGTGCGCACCGAAGCCACTACGTTAGGGTAAAAACGCATGCATGGTTGGAATAGTTACTCCTTATGTGACCGTACCGCCCGCATTCATGGTTGGAATAATTACTCCTTATGTGGTCGTGCCTGAGTTTGGGCATAGTGAGTGAGTAGGGCTATAAATCTATCACTGATATTATAATATTCTCTATTCTTATCCACCTATTCTGAATGCTTAGGTCACATACAGAACCAAGTGAATAGGGCCCCTACTCGCTTGGTTCTGACTCAACTAACGTCAACTCTTATGACATTAGCACATGGGACAGAACCAAGCGAATAGGGTCCTTCGGAAATGCTTAGGGGTCCTACTCGCTTGGTTCTGACTCAACTAATGTCACCTCTCATGACATTAGTGCACAGGACAAAACCAAGCAAAAAAGGACATTGAGGGGTACTCGAGGCTCAACATTCGCTTGGTTATGACACCAAATAGTTTTGGCTTACTTTTTCTTTCAGTCATGGGGATCATAGTCCTAGAGACAGACGTGAGCAAGGATACATGTGAAGAAAAACTATTCACATTCTTATATAACGCCCGTGCTCATCACCGTGCACCAGAACTATTAGGAATGTTCAATGCAGAGTTTTCTATACAGAGGATTATAGATTGCTCCTTTGAGTATCTACAAAACCATTTGCAACAGTATGAGGCAGTCACTTGTGAAAATTCCATGACAGTTGATGGCATGAGATATGTGCACCCTGCCGACCTTGACCCTGACAAGAGTGCTTCAAGGAGACTGAATCGCTGTCTAGAAAAGTGTCCCTCCAATGCACTGCTTGTACAAGACAGGTGTATAAAGCACTTCAAAAAGTGTCGCTTATTGGAATTCTACCATGGGTTTGTCTGTTACTTATACTTGCAGACGGATGGTGAGTCAGAGACTTCGCAGTCTCAACAACTTTCGGTAGTTGTTCATTGGCGCCGGAGGAAGAGGTAGAGGATGTGGAGGTGCAATTCAACCCAGAAGAAGAGTGGGTAGAGGTACTAAAGAAAACATTTGATGTGGGCTTAACTCTTGTTTCTCTTGCGGATGCAGCAATAGGGTGCAAGGAAGAAATCCCAGGTAAGGAAGTGACTTTGCCTATGAATTGTGCTCCCAGCTTCGCTATAGCGGGCGACACCCACTATGTTCTGCTCACAGATATCATGCATGAGCCCAATATATGGGAGGACTACTGCCTAGAGGCAATTTCAAATTTTTGTGAGGCAGACATGGGGTTTGTGGACGATGATGGAGTGGAACTGCATCTTATTGTTGACACAGCTGTCCGTGACTCACAGCTTACTTCAGAGTCTCAACTGATCAAAGATACGTTCAATGAAGCGAAGTCCGGAGAGGCCAATTTGCCAATAGATGATCAGTTTGAATTGACAACAAAACAACTCGGCTTGGAAAACACGGGTAGGCACGTGGCACCCAAAGATCAAGTAATGAATAGTCAGTCTATTCACTTGTGGGGGAGGTCGATGCTAGAAATGGACAAGAACCAGATGGTAACTTTTGTCGTGCATTTAGATGGTATTAGAGATGGCCCATTGATAAAATATCATGATCTTTTTTTTTTGCTTCCAGGTGCTAGTGTATGACGATAGTTTCCTTAGAAGAGCGGGAGGCTCACGGCAAGGGCTTGTCACTGGAGTCCAAGGCAAGGATGTGGCGTTGTCTCACTACGTTACATCGGGCATTTCAACCACAAAAAGGTTTGTAGAAAGAAGACGCCTGATGCCCGTGGGGATGTTGCCATCAACAGAGGAACGAGCTCGTCTACAGAGCTTGCACATTGAAGAGGTACAAAGTCAGGAAGAAGGAGGTGCATCGAAGAGGATAAAAACAACGGGTTCAGGTCCATCTTCTTCCACTCCTGACTCGTGACCGGCGCCACCTCGCATGGCGCTCCGCCGCATTTGAATCTCCCCAAGCCACCTGTTTCTTCTCTTTGCGGATGTGTTGTAAAGACCATGTAATTTCTGAGCTCTTAAGAAGTTACTTCTGCCTTGCTCTATGAATTAGTCGTCTATAAGTCCATTGGTGTAACTCTAATAGGCTATTGGTCTTTTCTTTTCCTCCCCCATGTCGAGGGTGCTTAAAATAACCTGTTCTTGCCATGTAGTGGGTTTTTTCCATGCCTTGTGTGGACCATATTGATAGTGAGCCGTATGTGTTGGAAAAATATGGACCATGGTTGAACAGTATGTGCTGCATTGAAATAAAACAAAATGGTCAGTAGAGTAAAATTTAAAATTTTGTTTTGTATACGTAGAATGCCAACCCACCATGTAATGTGTGATATGTTGCCCACCCCACCCTGTAAGGTAAGCCTTTTTCCAATCTAGCAAGGCTGCTTGAAATGATGTGAGCTTACTTTGGTCCCAAGAATGTTGCTCAACGTAATGGAAAATTTTGTCTAGCGATTTCCACACATTCGTCTTTTGATTTTGGATTGCCCCACCACCAGCATTGTCTTTAACCACTTTATGTAGTTGTTTCCATTTGTTGAATAGGTTTCTCCTTTCTTCT
The DNA here is from genome assembly GCF_014529385.1 of Adiantum capillus-veneris. Taxonomy (NCBI): domain Eukaryota; kingdom Viridiplantae; phylum Streptophyta; class Polypodiopsida; order Polypodiales; family Pteridaceae; genus Adiantum; species Adiantum capillus-veneris. Next base: position 27,947,837 of record NC_140939.1, on the reverse strand, counting down.
CTATCTGAATCTTTGAGGCTAAACCCAAGAAACCTTCTTGCCTTCACTCCGCCTATCGATGCTTTCCTCGGTAACTTGTATCGACTTTGAGACATCTTAGGGTCCTCTTCGATTTTGACATTGCCTCCATGCAAACCAATGTCGGAGAGCACTCCCTCTAATGCTTTGATCACTCTTTTCGACTCACTCTCTGGCTTTAATGTCCATGCAAAACATATGTACAAATGAACCACCTTTTCAATTATTCGACAGAGTGCATAAAGTGTACAGAAGTGAACTCTACTCAGAGGAATATCAAGCATTGGTTTAAAAGTTTTATCTTGAAGATGAATGTTGGGAGCTCTAATCCATTGCACACTCTCAAGTGATTGTGCATCAGCCATGCAATATAAGCATGGATTTGCCACAACTTCTCCGTGTGTTATGTTGTACACACACTTAAGAGTCTTTAAGTCACCTACCATGTGCCATTCCACTATGTAGTCACCAAATCCTTCCACTGAAAGAACGGCTCTGTTTCTTTGTGATAGAAGGAATTTGTGTTTGACTAAAAACCCAATCGAGGATTTCAAAATTTTCCTTATCAACCTGCAATGAAAAATGAAAACACAAAGTCAACAACCAAACAATCAATATATTTGTTATCAGAGATTGAACGAAGCATACCTAAAATGATCCTAGAATTAGAATGTTGTTTTCTGATTGCACGCTGAAGTATCGTGGATCCTCTTTCGTTATTGATGGATCCAGAGCTCTGTTCATGAGGGTAATGGTGACTCTCTCCAACTTCTTGTTCTTCAGGACCTCGCACTCGTCGAGCTTCAAAACAAACTTGAGAACCCCACCGCATTTGTCTCGACTGATGTCAAAGAAGTGAACTGCATACCTTTGCAATGCTTCAAGATCAACGAAGAGGTTGTTGTGCTCGTTAAACTATACCTCTCTGCCACCCTTGACTAAGAACGTTGCTTCAATATGGAATGGTGACCCAAGTTTCTCAAACACCTCATCGTTTACGTGCCGGCGAGCGAGCAGCCTTTACATGTGATGGCTTTGGCAGCAATGATCCTCTCTATAGTTTATTTTGAGACTTTTTAGCTAATGCTTTGAAGAGTGCCCTGTATCCCATCTGCGAGATGCCACTCTCATCAAGTATTGCTTGCACTTTCATTGGTTCCAGCTGATTCTCGTTCATGAAGGAGGTAAGTAGCCTCCATTTCAACTTACGAAATTTTTTATGAGTTATCATCTCTTCAACTACTTCTTTTGGAACTAGACGACTGTAATGCACTCCCTCATTGAAGCCTGCACCGTTCGAGTTTGGATGCAGTAAAGACCTGCCAAAAAAGCACAATGTGTTATGATCATGTATAGGAAAGTAAGTGTATCCATTTCTTAATGAAGCACATTGAAGAAACAAACTTCGGGTTACCTTAAAGCTCGTATTTGTTTTTTCAGGCCACCACTACCAACCTTCATGTTCTCAATGTTGCACAGATCTCGTTTTCTTTTCCGACTACCAAGCATGGTGTCTTTCTCTTGCAAACTTGTGATCTTCTTCTCAAGGCCTTGGATTGTCTCTTTGTTTGATGAAATCTTTTGAGAGCATGCTTCATTAAGTTTCTTCAGCTGCATGTTCTCCATTGCCAGGAAGTTTCTTTTCCTTTCCGCATTCAATCCTCTCATTTCCAAATGTTCGGTGTATCCCAATAGCCCATCCTTGCCATGGCCTGTGAAATGTAAAAGGTTAGTGATATTAGCAAAGGGAGGTGGCGCATTTGTTGTAGGATCCTTTGGATAAATAGACCCATCTGTCCACAAATCCAAATGATGTTCCTTATTTGTCCTTCTAAGTTCTTTCTCCCGTTGAGATAAGAAAGACTCCCTCCTACGTTTCTACAACGGTGCGTACTCTTGCAATACATCAACATGAAGATGATGTGTGTTCTTTCTTTGGGTAAGTGTTAAAGATGAGGGGCTAAGAATTGTAAGTTCAAATTAGTGTTTTCATCAGGAAAAGATGCGTTTCCTATTCCTAGAGTTGATAGAGAAGAAGACGGAGAAATGTCTCAGGTTTTGGGAGGGAAAGCCATATTCTCAAGTTTCGAGTTGATAGAGTTCATGTGGCTTATGTTTCTGGAGGGAACGCTGGTAAGTTGGCATTTCAAATCATTAGTCATACAGTTAGTTGGATTCTTGACAAGAGAACAAAGGATAAGAATGATAAAAACGGCGGCTACCTACCAAAGAATGTCATTTTGGCCATTTGTTGCGAAGAAAAGTATCACATAAAATGCACAATTGAAAATTTTCATTTTCTCTCTCTAAGCTGACGTGGCACTTCTTACAGGGCCCAAAAGTGAGTCCAACTTTCTCCTAATGAACTGCGTCCATATCTGCGTCGTAAATAAAGCCTTTCTACGCAGATATCGACGCAAATAGCGACAGTTTTACAGGGACATAGATATCCACACAGATATGGACGTAGTGCATTGATATCTGTGTCGATGACACATTTTTTTGTTGTAGTGACATAAGCTGAGCTTGATGGATTTACAACTCCCCCCATCCTAGGGTCATTACTATAGCTTGCTTCATTGTAAGAGTTCAAAATTGTTTGACTCTAATTTAGTCTCACCTTTGAGACTGTGAAGATACACTTTGGGTAGCACTGTTGACGTTTGACATATGTGAATTTTCTGCATAGTCTCCTATGTATCTTTGTAAAGATGAAAAATTATTTCCCAAGTCAAGCTCTAGATAACATTATCTTTTCCCTGATATTGTCTATCCCATTGTCGTGCAGCTCCGCTTCTATGACAAGAAAATGAGCAAAGGGATGCCAATCAGGAGTATTTGAATCCCACATGATTATTCAATAGTTATAAGGGCTTGCTAACAAGCCAATTTTTAAGTTAAAAGTGTGCTAGATGTGGCTCTAAGGGCCAAAAGATGTCTTGGTAATTCTAAACAGTGAGTATGCTTGAAGTTGTCATAGCCGGGATTTTAATGGTCAAAGTTGAAGTACTTGAAGTGCTCTACAGGCATGTCTTTACGGCTTGTCAATTGGAGCTACGAATAAGAAGTTATGACAGTTTTAAGTTGATTCAGTAGCAGATCTGTAACGGATTGAGCAACTGCAGCTAAGATCACAGAATTGAAATGAATGCACGGGCCTGAAGTGCTCACTTTGTGGAGTCCCGGTCGCCAAGATATTGGCCAATAAAGATTCATCGGGGGCCGGTTCCGTACCAGTCCGGTCCACTCGGTTGGAGTGCCATCTCAGAGTTTTTGGCTCTCAAACGGATCTTGGAATGCAATGATTGCAAAATTAACCCAACAGAGGCAAGGTCATGAAGCTGGCTATTTTTTACAAATGCCAAGACGGGACAACTCTCCAAATGCAATCACTTACACTTTCATCTTGTAGTCATGTAGCACTATTGAAGACTTTTACGACATCAAAATTCACGATGATATTGTTAATCGTGGCGACTAGAGAAAGATGTTGTGCTTGACAATGCTTGCCCGACATTTATGCCAAATGTGATGCCCTTATGAGGGAAGCCGACCGCCCATAGCCCAAAGGCCCAAGGGCCCATAACTAATTTTAAAGGCTGCCCATTAAAAGGGGGTCACCCTTAATTTTAAGAAGGGGTGTGAACAAAGACAATAAGGGAGATGGTGGGCAAGGGCTGCGAACAGAGCTACGCAGGAAGGAAAAGGCACGCAGCCGCCTGCACAGGGCTTACATGCATGCAAGCATGAAACGCAAAATGCTTCGAATGCCAAGCGCGCCATTTGATGCCATGCTTGGGCAGTTTGGCGGTGGTCGGTACTAACGACTGCCACATAATCAGGGAGCCATTCCCATTAGCGATATCGCTAATGGGATGGCCGAAAATAGGAATTTTTTCCATGCAACCTATATAAAGAGGGAACGGCTCTCTTTTGAGGGGGACTCTCTCGTTTTTTATTATCTTCTCCTCTTCTCATTGAGCGCCCTCTCTCCGAGGAAGAAAGCCTTGGTATTCTTAAGCTCCATAACCCAAGCTAAGCTTCATAAGCTTCATTAGCTGAGACTAATTTAATCTCCCTTAAGCCAAGCTTTCCTAAGATCTCGAGCTCTAAGGAAAAGTTCCAATCTCATTAAGCCAAGCCTAAGCCTTGATGGTCACGAGCTCTTGATTTCATAAGCTCTTGTAAACCAAGCCTAAACCTTAATCCTTAAGCCTGATCTCAAGCTTCTTAAGCCGACCCTAATCTCAAACTCCTTAAGCCGAGCCTAATCTCAAACTCTTAAGCCAAGCCGTTCAACCATAAAAATCCTTGATGATCACAAGCTCTAAGCCAACAAAGCACCAATCTTATTAAACCATCATTATCATAAGCTCTATAATCCAAAGCCTAAGCTATCTAAACCGCCTAAACCCGTTCAAACCCGGAGTTAAGCCGGTAACCTTAAACCGAATCGGACCACCTAAGGCCATTGGAAGTCGAAGTTCATAAAGCCATAGCGAGAAGAAGCAGAAGGAAAACAAAGCAATTCAAGGTAGTTCAATAACGACTGCCTCTATTAGCACTTGGATTAAGACGGGTTAAACCTTGTAAAGAGCATAAATGCCTCCATTAACATTTGATTAAGTAGGGATATGTTGATTATTTGGTTTAAGTTAAACTATCTGTCTTAAGCTCTGTTCTCGTTAATTGTGTCTGCTGCAACTCTTGTCCTCACACCTCTCACAGCTAGGGGCCAGGTGCCTTCCCAACTCACCTTTTGAATACAAATCCCCCGACACCATGGGTCTCCTATGATATGAGATTATGTGATTTCAGGACCCAAGGACTCATAGATGATAGACTCTTGTCTATATTTACGACAGTTTTGGTCAAAGTATATGCTCGTTTGGTTACAGTGTCGAAGCTTGATTTTAAATGGAGGAGAGTTTGGCTCTAAGTAGATTTTTGGGTTCACTAGGGTAATATCCTTCAGTTCTAGAGATGATGGGCTATAATAGATTCTTTCCTCTGAAATGAACCATCCTTTCTCATTTATCACTGGACGCACTTCTATGAGTTGGTATGTGGCCCGTTCAAACACTTGTTGATTCATGCTATACAGTTTTTCTTTTTGGTGTACATAGTGTGCATATGAATTATGTGTACCATACAAAGCTAACATCATTCTGTTTGATGTGTCCCTTAGACTCGTGAATGATTGCACCCTTGTGGTAGTGGATGCAGAATCATTTGCAAACCTAACAAGTCTTTTCTACAATCTGTGATATCAGGACACCTTGACTAAATTCATGCAGAAATTTGTTGTTCAAAGAATCAATTTTAAGCTTTCTAGGCGCTTGTGCATTTTTATGCTAATTTTGAACTTACAGTGATTTTACTGGTGCTTCTAATGGTAATTTAGAATCATCTGATTGCATTAAAAATGATGAGTTAAATGCACTTACATCGAGATTTGCATTTTTAATTTTCTATGTACCTTGCTTGCTGGCAGTTGATGGGTCCCTGTTGTTTGGATTTCTTGGACAATCTTCAAAAAAATGTCCACCTTTTTGTCCACAAGCTGAGCAATACGCCATGGTTGGTGGTATCTCATTTGGTTCTGTCATGTCAAGATCTAGCTGAGAAGTAGAACACTAGGTATCAAGCTGTAGATTGCTTCGTCTTGACCTTAGTATTGTCTTTGGCTTGGTTCTCCAATTAGACTGGCTTCTATTGGTTGATCTATTGGATCTTGAAATTTTGGCTCTTGACTATAGATCTGACCATTCTAATCCATGTACAATGACCCTGATTGAATATGCACCAACTGTATGTTTTGCTCGCTTGTACAGGTTTCTAGATAAACACTTGGGTTGACTTTCTGAACTTCTATATGCACTCCATCTTTGAGCTTGCAATACCTGGCTCCATTGAAGTCCGTGAACACCTGGGAGTTCTCTAGATCTATCATGACTCTGATCAATAGGATCTTGGCTCCTATGTTGCTTTTGCTGCTCATCAAGTATCTATGGCCTTCTGAATCTGCATATAAAACTTCACCTCCATTGAGTCCATATAGTTGTAGAATCTTCTCTATTGTTGTTGTACCTGTGTTGCCACTTTTTCTTGCTTGCTCAATTGTACTTGAACTCTCTGCTCGATTTGAGTCCATGATGGTTGGTTTTGTAATAACTATCTCCTAGTAGATCTTGGTATCGATTAGCAAAATTTTTGCAGCTTCGGTTTTATAAATCTGCTTCTGTCAAAGCACTTTTGCAGTTGACTGCTCTTCAAACTCACAAGAGTTGATTAACCCTAGCTTGAAAGTTTCAGAATTGATTGCAACCTTTTGAAACGATGAAAACCTGGGCCTTGAACTAATGTGCAATCCACCATGATTTGTGTCCATGTTTGTCCCACTAGAAGCTAACTTGCAGTGCAATCACTTGCACCTATCCGTTTTGTACAAAATTTTCAAATTTTTCTGCCCCTCAAACGACGTTGATCATTTTGTCATAAAATATAATATCTAACTTTACCAAATGATTTTCTCATATTAAACTGTTTATTTAATGTGGGAGAATAAATGGGAACAAGAGTTAGAATAGAGACATGTGCTTCTAAACCTATCTCAACACGAGACCAAAAGGAGAGATGGTTGCATCTCAATAGGGGTCCAAAAGGAGATGCTCTATCCAAAAGCAATGTGCAATAAGTGCTTCTACACTTACCTCAGCAGGGGACCAAGAAGAGAGATGATCACATCTCAATAGGGGTCCAAAAGGAGCTAGTCTATCAAAGAGCAATGTGCAACTAATGGAGCTTAAAAGACCTTAGGGTTAGCTTCATGAAAGACCTCCAATGGTTAGTGTCAAAAGTCCTTTGAGCATAGGCAAGCTAGGGCTGAGCTTGAGGTGGGAACCCGACCTATTCTTGATGGCTAAGGTGCATGCTTGATGACTAAGGTGCTTGAGGTGCTTGTCGTGCTTGATGACTAAGATGCTTGACTTCATTTTCATGCTTGATGACTAAGGTCTTGAGGTGCTTGTATAATTAATGAGGAAGGTGCTTGAGAAGATTCTAATGCATGGGGGGTAAGGTGCTTGAGTCAAAAAGACACCCTACAAACTTAATGACGAAGGTGCTTGAGAATCCTCCCATGCATGGGGGGGTAAGGTACTTGAGTAAAAAAGAGACCCTACAAAGTTAATGAGGAAGGTGCTTGAGAAGATTCCTATGCATGAAAGTCCCAAAGTTAGGGGAATATTTGACTTAACCTTCCACTCACCAAAACGGCACCCCTTTTCTCAAAGGGCACATGGGACACATGTCAAACTCTCCCTATGCTTAACCACATGGTGTTCTTGAACGCTATTGGTTGGGCTAAAGAGGGGTCCAATGAGCTTCTAGTTCCATACAGCAAATATCTAGATATTTTCAAGCTCTCTCTAAGGGGTAGGGAGGACACTTGTCAAAAGACTACCCATGTATATGAATGCATGTTGCATGTGATTGGCTAGGGGTAGAGGGGTCCAATGAGCTTGAAACATGTGTAAAAGCTGCAACGCGCCACAAACAAGGAAGGGGGGTACTAGGGGGATATACACCACACACAACCACTCATTTTGTGGATTCATTCTCACTTGGTGAAAGTTGAGGAACTCCACCTCCTTCTCCAAGCTTGTGAGAAGTGAGAGCCTACACCAACACTCTTGGCTATGGAATGCAAATCCAACCAAGAGCTATGCTTCAATGCTTAAACTTGCCATCTTCTCCATCTTCATTACTATGCTATTATGTATGCTAGCAAGAAGAGTGATGATAAGTGAAGAACTATTCTTTCTCCTATGGAATGTTTCTTCTTCCTCTTCCCTATCCTCATTTCCCGCTAGCTCTCTCCACCTTCGAAGGTGTTTGACGCCTTGGGACTGAGGCTTGGGATAGTCAATGATTTCTACAAAGTTTATGCTATGCTTGTGATGCATGAAGCTTTCCATCTTCATTGCATCACCTAGGTCACAAGGAGCACAAAGATTGTATTGTACCAAGTCTCTCTTAATGGGAGAAACTATAATACCAATGCCTATTGGAGGGGGGCTAACTCCATATAAATCTGGTCTTCAACTATTAAGTTCTCTAAACTCTTTCTCTTGCAAAAGTATTGTTCATGCCAAGTTAACTAAGTACCATGTTTATGTTGCTACCATCAATGAAATTCACCCACTATGCTTACAAAGTAATCTCGCAAAAGTGCTTTATCTAATTTCTTAATTCCTCTACTCTCAAAGTTCATAGGCCATTTCTATTACATTGGTATGAGAGCATTTGGTTTCTCTTTTGTTACTTAAGAAGAAGGTCCTTAAGTAGCCTATTAATGGTTGATTTTGTAATTATATTAGGGTAAGTGGGACTGGGATCTATTATCGATTTTGTTGAGTCCACTGTGTGGGATATAGTGCACACCTCGGGATCTTTGGTCTTAATAATGGAATTTTTTAAGACTTGCCTATGGCTTTACCATTATTGACCCATAAGAAGTCCGAAAGGAGCTATCCCTCAGGAACTTCGTGTAAAGTGTGAGCTTTGTCCTAAGGTGTGAGTCAAGGAGAGGAGAGTGGATTTATCGCACATACTATGGAGCAAGGCTGTAGAGCTACTTAAAGCTCATCTCTTGAATCAATAAATAACAACTCATTTTGCAGTATGAATCCGAGCTAATATATCTTGGAACCTAATGCACTTGAGTGATAACCTTGCTTACACACACTCACACACTTGCACCATGTTTCTCTTTCATCCACCATAGCTAGCACGATCCAAATGGTAACATTTGGTATCAGAGCTATGGTGTGCTAGCTAGGATTGTTATTATTCATTACTGTGTGTGTATTAGTAGCATCTCTAACTAATTAAGCACTAATCTAGCTATGTGTAGGCATGTCCTTGGCATACCCAAGAGGCCACTACCCTCCATGGCTAGATAGGCTTGATTAGGAGAGCATAGGTGCATTAATCTTTAGAAATATTGCATATTCTCTCAATTGATCACCCCAATGATCAATTAGTGTCTTGATTGATTGGTCACATCATTTAGCAATCGTCTCTCTTCAAATTTATGTGCATATAGTGTTGATTTTTCTATTTTTTGCATTTGAATTATTCCCCGCACTTTCATTATCAACTTGCATCATTTCCATTATCTTGAAGCTCTCCTTGCAAGCTCTTTATAGAGCCCCTAAACACCCAAATCCGACATCGAATGCTTCACTAATTAATTTGCTATATTTAGGTGTGTGTGAGGCTTTTGTGTGTGTGTGGAAAGCCTGCTGAGTTTTGCTTAACAATAGAATTTTCGGAAGCACTTCACAAGGAAGCACTTGGGCTTGTTGGCTAGCCCAAAATAGGAATTCTATTCTTGGAAAAGAGGTGTGAGGTTCAATTTGATTAATCCAAATCGAGCAAGCTGGGCGGACCCGAAAGTTGAACCAACTTTGATTTTTTTGAATGGGTCGGATCTGCTGGGGAGCATTCCTGCATAAATCTATTCTCTTCGGCGCTGCTCGCTGCCCGCGCTTGTGCCTAGAGATGCCCGCGCTTGCCCAGGGTGCCCCCGCTTGCCCAAACTGCACCTGGCCTGACCCCGCCTGCCCAATAGGCTGGCTGCCTGTCCGCCGACCCACAATCCCATGCTGCTCTCTGCTTCTTTCTCGGATCCATTAAGCAGGCCATCCCACGGCAAGCCACACATCCTCGGCCCTTAACAGGCCTGCATTCCCACGGCGCTGCCTCAAGGGCTTTAAGCTCGCCCTAAGCACCGGGTCCTGCCTGCCTACTGCATCCGAGCCTCAAAGCTACAAGGCAAGGCTTTCTTAAGCCCTAACTCTCACAGCCTGCTGCCTCAAGCCCCGAGCACCTTAAGAGCCCCGACCTCAAGAGCTCACCAAGGAATACATTCCCGTAAGCTTGTTGCCATCAAGCCGCCAAGACCCCCTTAAGGAATTGCTCCCACCAAAGCTGCAGCAAGGTTTTCAAGGACTTCCAAAAGACATTCAAAGGCGGATCTCATCGCGCTTCAAAAGGCTTCATTATGATTCTCCAAGGCACTCAAAGAAAATCTTCAAATCATCACAAAAGCATCCAAAGCCAACTTCGAAGGTAGATTCCAATCAAAGAAGAACTCAAGGCTGTGAAGGGTGAGTTCACCTCGAGTGAAGAGGTACTTCACATTTTAAGAAGACATTAAAATTGGAATCTTGCAGCCTGGCACAACAACTTCTTGCAATGTATGTAATTGTATTTGTCTACATGGATGACATTATATGCTTTTGTGATGGGATAGAAATTGGCATTGGAGAGTCTCCAAATCGCTAAAATCTCTCCATGTGTGAAGAATTTGTGACAAATTGTATGAGAAATTCCACATGCTTGGGCTCTCGGAGTATAACCAAGATGAAAGAGAGCATTAATTTTTGCACAAACCTTTTCATAGGATATTTTAGCATATTGTTGCATGTCGTTATGACGCATGGAATAAAGCCTGATTGTACAACAAAAAGGGGGACAGAAGTACTCGTTCGAGGGGAGGATACGAAGTTAGACCATGAAGCAGTTGAAAGAAATAGTAGAAGCAACGAATGCAAGAGACCTGACAGAGGATCAGCACACATAGTAGAGGACAAAAAGGATGAAGACGAAGGTAGAATTTGGGAAGACCCATTTTGAAGATGCAGACTCTCTACTTGTAGGGGAGGACTTTTTCTTGTGTGGATATCAGCTTATCATCCTGTGTGGACATCACCATCCTTTGTGGATCTTTCTTGTGTGGATTTTACCATCCTGTGTAGATATCACCATCCTTTGTGGACTTTATTTTCCTGTGTGGATATCACCATCCTATGTGGATTCTGTTAGCCTGTGTGGATCATGCATCTTCAGTATCTTGTCTTAGTCCAAACCTCAAGGGGAGGATTGTAAAGTGTGAGCTTGTCCTAAGGTGTGATTCAAGGAGAGGAGAGTGGATTTATCCCACATACTGTGGAGCAAGGCTGTAGAGCTACTTAAAGCTCATCTCTTGAATCAATACATAACAACTCATTTTGCACTACATGCTTGTCTATGGTGAGCTTGTGCTAAGCTAAGTCAATACTCAAGATTGTGTTTATGAGTCCAAGCTAATCTATCTTGGAACCTAATTCAATTGAGTGATAACCTTGATTACACACACTCACATACTTGCACCATGTTTCTCTTTCATCCACCATAGCTAGCACGATCCAAATCCTAACACTTCGCTATGTTAGACTCACTCCACTACTCTCTATTACTAAGCAATTCAAGCCGTGGATGTCGATACTTAGGTGCCTATTTTCAAAGGCTAAGAGGAGTAGCATCTAAGGTTTTGAATTGCCAAAGCATACACTAAGTAAACACATAAGTTTAATTAACATGGCTGACAATAACCAATAGAGTCGAATGAACATTGAAACTTTGATTTTGCACATGAAGGTGCCTAATGATGATGTTACCATGTTTGTTAATTATCTTGTCACTAGGTTGCAACAAGCTATGGGAAACCCCGCTTTGCAAGACCAAGTTACTCAACAACTTCATGCTTATGGTATTTCCTTTCCTCTCAAAGAGGAGAGAGCTTAGGAGGCCTCTTGATGAGACCGCGATGTGGCCCCATGAAGATGGCGGACTAAACGATCGCCAACTCCTCCCAAGAGGAAACGGTTAACCCATAGTCTTTCTCCTCATCACTTCAAAAAGGGAAGAGAGGAAACAAAGGAAGAAAAGGACAAGAAACAGGTCACCCTCTTCTCCTTCTTCTTCACCTTGCTCCTCTTTCGACAAAAGCAATAGTTATTCACCTAGAGAATACAAGAGGGGAGGACACCACAAATATTATCCTCCATGGAGAAGGTCACAAAATCTCAAGAAGTTCAAAGAGGGAGGAAAGAGTATCTCTTTTCTCACCTATGATGGCACCTTTGGTGCTACTGACAAAGTATTGGCCTTCATCCAACAATTTGATGCGGCCTTCGGAGACAAGGGCTTCAGGGATTCCTCCAAGCTACACTATGTAGCTATGCACTTTCAAAATTTGGTTCGTCAATAGTGGGCTAACCTTCGTGGAAACGGTGAAGCCCCAAAGACATGGAAAACTCTACGAGTTTCCATCATGAAGCAATTCCTTGCAAGTGATGCAAAGGACAAAGTGCTTACCAAATGGTGAAGTTTAAAGATTCTCTCTCATGAGTCTATCCACAAATATGTGGACAAGTTTTGGGATTTACATCTCAAGGCTACTATCTTTCAAAAGATAGACTTTCTCAAGAAAAAGCAAAATTTTTGTGTGGGATTACCAAAGAGATAACCGAGTATGTCAACTCTTAACAGTATAGTTCTATCACCAAAGTAATCCACCACACCATGGTTATTTTTCACATTAATTTCCTACAAGGGGCTAGGCAAAATGTCAAGCCCATGGAAAATAAAGACAAAAGTGTTGCCAAGGGAAAAACCAGTGCATAAAATTCTTACTAATACTATTCCAACAACAATTGGTCCAAGGAGAAGTGACTTTACAAAGGTAGTTTTAAACTCTTTCCTAAAGAGCTAGAAGCTTTTTGTAAGAACCACAAATGTTTTAATTGTGGGGAGCAAGGCCAAGGTTATTATCCTTGCCCTAATAGAATTGCCCGTAATGAGACTCCTAGAGACGCTTTGTTTGAAGCTCCAAAAGAGGATGCTCATTGCCAAGGATTTCTCTTTCCTATGCTTGGGAAAAGATGCAAGAGCATGATGCCTTTGTTTTTTTTGACACTGGTTCAACTCCACGGAGTTGACCGCCAAGCTAGTCTTACAAGCCGGCGAGATGAGAGATACATTAAAAGCCGATGGATTTATCAAGGGACAAGACATCTCAGTTACTCCCTTAATTGGAAAATTGAGGCTTCATGTTCAAAGCTATGTGGACAAAAAGGATTTCTTCATCTCCCCTCTCAAACATGAGAAATTATTGTTGGGGCACCATGGTTTAACCACATGGCTTCCAACATGAAGTTCCCTGAAAGAAGAATCTACTTCACTCGACAGAAAAAAAAGCATGTACATAGATGCTAATGATTCAGGGGGAACACCATATCCTTGCAAGAAAGGGAATCAAGAGGAATTGGAGTTGTCTAATTTCCTAAATGGATCCCAAGATGTTGTCATTGATGACATCCCTACTGAGCTACCTCTAAAATGAGGGATGATGACCATGCAATTGAGCTCCTACTAGGAAGCTCACTACCTAACAAGCCTCCCTATTGAGTTTCACAAGTTCAACAAGAGGAGATCATGAGGCATGTGCATGAATTGGTGAAAAAAGTGATGGTGAGGACTAGCTCCTCTCCATTTTGTTCACCCTTGCTTTTAGTGCAAAAGAAAGACAATACATATCACATGTGTGTCGACTATAGAGCACTAAATAAGATCACTTTCCCGTGCTGTGGGTAAAAGATCTTGATAATTTACAAGATTTGGCTAGACAAATTCTCCAGACGCATTCAAACTCATGATGGAGAAAAATATTTAGGCCATTCAAATTATTTTGAGGGGTACAAGCGACACCTCCAGGTAATCTTTCAAGTTTTGTGAGAGAATATGCTTTTCATTAATCAAAAGAAAAGTGAATTTTTCCTACAAGAGATTCAATACTTAGGTCACATTATCTCTAAAGATGGCACCCATATGGATGCAACAAAGTTAGAGGTAATGAAAAGATGGCCTAATCCGAGGAATCTACAGGAGGTATGAAGCTTCATAGGTATATGTGCATACTATAGATGTTTCATTAAAAAAATTATTGCTAGTACATGCCTTCACAAAAAAGAATGTTAAGTATTCATGGATTGCAAAAGTGCAAGAAGATTTTAAAGAATCTTAAGGAGAATCCTATCTCTCAACATGTGCTCACACTACTAGATCTCTCACAGCCATTTGAGGTCCAATGTAATACTTGTTGTAATTGCCTTGGATCTATTTTGCTTCAAGAAGGGCATGCCATAGCATATGAGAGTCAAAGACTCAACTTCGATAAGTGAGTATTGGGAAAATATGAAAAAGATATACTAGCTATTCTATATTCCCTAAACACGTGGAAACTATCTCTTGGGGACTCTATTCATCCAACGAATGGATCACAAAGCCTCAAGAACTTCATGACGCAAAGCAAGCTCTTCGACAAAAAAATGAGGTGGGAAAATTTTCTTTTCAATTTAAATTTCATATTGCTTACATGGTTGGCAAGCACAATCCAGTGGTCAATGCACTTTCACAACGACAAGGGTAAATGAGGTGTCTATAGCAACTCGCAATGATCTATCTTTTATGAAAGATGAATATGCTAATGACCGAGACTTTAAGTATGTAATTACATCCATTGCATTAGGGAAGAAAAAAGAACCATTCACCTTGAACAATGGTTATCTTCCAAATAGCAATAGGCTATGTGTTACTCACCCATACAATAAGAGATTCATATATGAATCCCATACTTCTCCTTATGCGGGGCAAAAAGGGATTCCATAGTCTACTCTTTGAGCAGTAGAAATGTATTTCTGCTGGTCTACCATGAAAACTAAACATACAAGAGTATGTTACAAAATGCTACGTGGTATACCAAACGTTGCAATTTGATCGAGGGAAGCACCTTGGATTGTTTCAGTCGACATGCTTAACAAGCAACACACTCTATGCCTCACAAAAAGACTATTAAGGCACATCAAATGGAAACCCTCTTCAGATCTCAAATTTGAAAGTATCATTGATTTCCAACACCCATAGTGGCGGGACAAAGATCCTAGAATGACCAGTAATTTCTAGAAGGGTCCCTTTGAGAATCTAGGAAGTAGATTAAATTTCTCTTTCGGCCTATCATCCACAACGGATTAACAAAGTGAAATAACTAATCGAACGATTCTTGATCTAGTGAAATCTTATGTCATGGAAGTAGATCAATGTTCTCAATGATAGAACTACCTACCTCTTATAGAGTATGCATACAATGATATTGTACATACTTCTATGGGGAAAGTACCTTTTGAGGTTAAAGAAGGAAGATCCAAAAGTACCTTACTACTTGAAGTACATGGGAAGATCTTCGTTGCTGCTTATGAATCTTAGCCAACCCCTACAAGAATCTTTTTCAAAGATTAAAGGGGTTATATCCATCTCACAGGAAAGGCAAAAAGAGTTGTTGCTAATAAGCATAGAAGAGCCTTAGCCTTTAACAAAACTGATTGGGTCCTGCTAAAGTTTCTCAAGGCTCATCTGAGGAATACTGCGGGTAAGAGTCCTACAGACCACCAAGAGTATGATGCTAAACTAGCAAAAAGATACTGTGGTCCTTAGAATTCTTATTCCCGACAATGAGATGGCTTATCAATTTAAGTTTCCCAAGCATTGGCTCATGCACAATTTTTTCCATGAGAACCTACATAAGCCTTACAGAGGAGCGCCATCAAAAGAAGCAATAGTTGCAGACCCTCCAAAAATTGAAGATAAAAAAGAAGTACTTCAATCTAAGTCCATCCTATGACATGAAGACAAGGTATTAAGAAACGGTAAGATTATCTGATGATATCTTATTAAGCTAAACAATTATCCTTTTAAAGATGCTAAATGGATGCAAGGAACCTAGCCTAAGGATAATATGAACCTTGTCAATGCTTACAACGCTGCACTAGAGTAAGCATATGAAAAAGCATTTGAAATGAAAAATAGTTTTGTCTTATAAGACAACTTCTCTTTTTATTGTGCACAAATTTAAAAAAGTATATATGCCTGCTTAGAATCATGTTTGTGGTGACGACGTTTCCCAAACACCAAGAAGAACTTGTCACTCTACTTTGGAGGTATGATATGGACTAAAGAGCAGACATGCTTGCGGAATCTACGTCTCCGAAGCACCAAATGAACTAGTCATCCATCTTGGAATGATGTCCTAGGGTAAAAAGGGATCCTCTACCCGCTAAGAAACATGGACTAATGATTAGGCTTTATCTTCTCTACCTCATAGTCGAGGACGACTATGATTTCAAGAGAGAGGTAATGTCATAAAATATAATATCTAACTTTACCAATGATTTTCTCATCTTAAACTGATCCTTTAATGTGAGAGAATAAATGGGAACAAGAGTTACAATAGAGACATGTGCTTCTAGACCTATCTCAACACGAGACCAAAAATAGAGATGGTTGCATCTCAATAGGGGTCCAAAAGGAGATTTTCTATCAAAGAGCAATGTGCAATAAGTGCTTCTAGACTTACCTTAGCAGCGGACCAAGAAGAGAGATGGTTACATCTCAATAGGGGTCCAAAAGGAGGTAGTCTATCAAAGAGCAATGTGCAACTAATGGAGCTTAAAAGACCTTAGGGTTAGCTTCATAGGAGACCTCCAATGGTTAGTGTTAAAAGTCCTTTTACCTTAGGCAATCTAGGGTTGAGCTTGAGGTGGGAACCTGACCTAAGCTTGAGGTAATTATCGTGCTTGATGACTAAGGTGCGTGGTTAATGCCTAAGGTGCTTGAGGTACTTGTCGTGCTTGATGACTAAGGTGATTGAGGTGCTTGTCGTGCTTGATGACTAAGGTGCTTGACATCCTTTTCATGCTTGATGACTAAGGTATTGAGGTGCTTGTATAATTAATGAGGAAGGTTCTTGAGAAGCTTCCAATGCATGGGGGGTAAGGTGCTTCAGTCAAAAAGAGACCCTACAAACTTAATGCCGAAGGTGCTTGAGAAGCTTCCCATGCATGGGGGGGTAAGGTGCTTGAGTCAAAAAGAGACCCTACAAAGTTAATGAGGAAGGTGCTTGAGAAGCTTCCTATGCATGAAAGTCCCAAATTTAGGGGAATATTTGACTTAACCTTCCACTCACCCAAAGGCCACCCCTTTTCTCAAAGGGCACATGCGACACATGTCAGACTCTGCCTATGCTTAACCACATGGTGTTCTTGAATGCTATTTGTTGGGCTCAAGAGGGGTCAAATGAGCTTCTAGTTCCATACTAAAAATATCTAGATATTTTCAAGCTCTCTCTCTGTCTCTCTACGGGGTAAGGAGGACACTTGTCAAAATACTATCCATGTACTTGAATGCATGTTGCATGTGATTGGCTAGGGGTAGAGAGGTCCAATGAGCTTGAAACATGTGTAAAAGCTACAACTTGCCACAAGCAAGCAAGGGGGGTTCTAGGGGGATATATACCACACACACACACACTCATTTGGTGGATTCATTCTCACTTGGTGAATGCTGAGGAACTCCACCTCCTTCTTCAAGCTTGTGAGAAGTGAGAGCCTACACCAACACTCTTGGCTATGGAATGGAAATCCATCCAAGAGCCATGCTTCAATGTTTAAGCTTGACATCTTCTCCATCTTCATTACTATGCTATTATGTATGCTAGCAAGAAGAGTGATGATAAGTGAAGAACTATTCTTTCTCCTATGGAATGTTTCTTCTTCCTCTTCTATATCCTCATTCCCCGCTATCTCTCTTCACCTTCGAAGGTGTTTGCGGCCTTGAGACTGAGGCTTGGGATAGTTAATGATTTCTACAAAGTTTATGTTATGCTTGTGATGCGTGAAGCTTTCCATCTTCATTGCATCACCTAGGTCACAAGGAACAAAAGATTGTATTGTACCAAGTCTCTCTTAATGGGAGAAACTATACTACAAAATCCTATTGGAGGGGGTCGGGCTCCGTATAAATCTGATGCTCAACTATTTTCAAGTTCTCTAAACTCTCTCTCTTGCAAAAGTATTGTTCATGCCAAGTTAACTAAGTACCATGTTTTTGTTGCTACCATCAATGAAGTTCACCCACAATGCTCACAAAGTAATCTCACAAAAGTGCTTTATCTAATTTCCTAATTCTGCTACTCTCAAATTTCATAGGCTATTTCTATTACATTGGTATCAGAGCATTTGGTTTCTCTTTTCTTACTTAAGAAGAGAGGTCCTTAAGTAGCGTATTAATGGTTGATTTTGTTAATTATATTAGGGTAAGTGGGACTGGGATCTATTATCGGTTTTGTTGAGTCCACTATGTGGGATATGGTGCACACCTCGGGAGCTTTGGTCTTAATAATGGAGTCTCTTTACCATTATTGACCCATAAGAAGTCCGAAAGGAGCTATCCCTCACGAACTTCGCTATGTTAGACTCACTCCACTAGTCTCTATTATTAAGAAATTTGAGCCATGGATGTAGATACTTAAGTGCCTACTTTGAAAGGCTAAAAGGAGTAGCAACTAACGTTTTGAAATGCCAAAGCATACAATAAGTAAACACATAAGTTTAATTAACATGGCTGACAATAACCAATAGAGTCGAATGAACATTGATAACTTTGATTTTGCACATGAAGGTGGTAATGATGATGTTCCCATATTTGTTAATTATCTTGTCACTAGGTTGCAACATGCTATGGGCAACCCCTCTTTGCAAGACAAAGTTACTCAACAACTTCATGCTTATGGGATTTCCTTTCCTCTCAAAGAGGAGAGAGAGATTAGGAGGCCTCTTGATGAGACCCCGATGTGGCTCCACGAAGATGGCGGACTAAACGATCACCAACTCCTCCCAAGATGAAACGGTTAACCCATTGTCCTTCTCCTCATCACTTCAAAAAGATAAGAGAGGAAACAAAGGAAGAAAAGGAGAAAGAGGTCATCTTCTTCTCCTTCTTCTTCACCTTCCTTCTCTTCCGACAAAAGAAATAGTTATTCTCCTAGCGAATACAAGAGGGGAGGACATCACAAATCTTATCCTCCATGGCGAACGTCACAAAAGCTCAAGAAGTTCAAAGAGGGAGGAAAGAGTACCTCTTTTCTCACCTATGATGGCACCTTTGGTGCTACTGACAAAGTATTGGCCTTCATCCAACAATTTGATGAGGCCTTTGGAGACAAGGGCTTCAGGGATTCCTCCAAGCTACACCATGTAGCTATGCCCTTTCAAAAATCGGCTCGTCAATGGTGGTCTAGCCTCCGTGGCAACGGTGAAGCCCCAAAGACATGGAAAACTCTACGAGTTTCCATCATGAAGAAATTCCTTGCAAGTGATGCAAAGGACAAAGTGCTTACCAAATGGTAAAGTTTAAAGATTCTCTCTCATGAGTCTATCCACAAATATGTGGACAAGTTTTGGGATTTACATCTCAAGGCTACTAGCTTTCAAAAGATAGACATTGTCAAGCAAAAGCAACAATTCTGTGCAGGACTACCCAAAGAATTGACTGAGTATGTCAGCTCTCAACGGCGTAGTTCTATCACCAAAGTATTCCACGACACCATGGTTGTTTCCCACATCAATTTCCAACAAGGGGCTAGGAAAAATGTCAAGCCCATGGAAAATAAAGACAAAAGTGTTTCCAAGGGGAAAACCATTGCCTAAAATTCTTACCAAGGCTATTCCAACAACAATTGGTCCAAGGAGAAGTGATTTTACAAAGGTAGATATACACTCTCTCCTAAAGAGCTAGAAGCTTTTCGAAAGAACCAAAAATGTTTTAATTGTGGGAAGCAAGGGCAAGGTTATCATCCTTGCCCCAATAGAAATACCCGTAATGAGACTCCTAGAGCCTCTATGTTTGAAGCTCCAAAAGAGGATGCTCATTGCCAAGGATATCTCCTTTCCTATGCTTGGGAAAAGATGCAAGAGAATGATGCCTTTATTTTGTTTGACCGTGGTTCAACTCCACGGAGTTGACCGCCAAACTAGGCTTACAAGCCCACGAGATGGGAGATACATTAAAAGCCGATGGATTTATCAAGGGACAAGACATCTCAGTTACTCCCTTAATTGGAAAATTGAGGCTTCATGTCCAAAGCTATGTGGACAAAAAGGATTTCTTCATCTCCCCTCTCAAACATGAGAAATTATTGTTGAGGCACGATGGTTTAACCGCATGGCTTCCAACATGAAGTTCCCTAAAAGGAGAATCTACTTCACCTACAGGAAAAAAAGCATGTACATAGATGTTAATGAGTCGGGGAACACCATATCCTTGCAAGAACGCAAATCAAGAGGAATTAGAGTTGTCTAATTTTCTAAATGGTTCCCAAGATGTTTTCATTGATGACATCCCTAGTGAGCTCCCTCCAAAATGAGGGATGATGACCATGCAATTGAGGTCCTACCAGGAAGCTCACTCCCTAACAAGCCTCCCTATTGATTTTCACAAGCTCAACAAGAGGAGATCATGAGGCAAGTGCATGAATTGGTGAAAAAAGGGATGGTGAGGTCTAGCTCCTCTCCATTTTTTTCACCCTTGCTTTTAGTGCAAAAGAAAGACAACACATATCACATGTGTGTCGACTATAGAGCACTAAATAAGATCACTCTGAAAAATAGATTTCCCGTTCTGTGGGTAAAAGATCTATTTGATAATTTACAAGTTTTGGCCTGACAAATGCTCTAGACGCATTCAAACTCATGATGGACAAAAATATTTAAGCCATTCACATTATCTTGAGGAGTACAAGCCACACCTCCAGGTAATCTTTCAAGTTGTGAGAGAGAATGCGCTTTTCATTAATCAAAAGAAGAATGAATTTCTCCTACAAGAGAGTCAATACTTAGGTCACATTATCTCTAAAGATGGCACCCATATGGATGCAACAAAGTTAGAGGTAATAAAAAGATGGCCTAATCCAAGGAATCTACAGGAGGTATGAAGCTTCATAGGTATGTGTGCATACTATAGATCTTTCATTTAAAAAATTATCGCTACTAATATCAAGCCCATTACATGACTTAACAAAAAAGAACGTTAAGTATTCATGGATGGCAAAAGTGAAAGAAGCTTTTGTAAAAGCTTAAGGAGAATCTTATCTCTCAACATGTGCTCACACTACTAGATCTCTCAAAGCCATTGGATGTCCAATGTAATACTTGTGGTAATTTCGAAGGAGCTATTTTGCTTCAAGAAGGGCATGCCATAGCATATGAGAGTCAAAGACTCAGCTTTGATAAGTGAGTATTGGGCAAGTACGAAAAAGAGCTACTAGCTATTCTATATGCCATAAACACGTGGAAACTATCTCTTGGGGACTCCATTCATCCTACGAATGGATCACAAAGCCTCAAGAAATTCATGATGCAAAGCAATCTCTCCGACAAACAAATGACGTGGGGAAATTTTCTTTTGAAATTTAAATTTCATATTGCTCTCATGGTTGGCAAGCACAATCAAGTGATCGATGCACTTTCACAACGACCAATGGTAAATGAGGTGTATATAGCAACTCACAATGATCTATCTTTTATGAAAGATGAGTATGCTACGGACCGAGACTTTAAGTATGTAATTATAGCCATTGCATTAGGGAAGAAAATAGAATCATTCACCTTGAATGATGGTTATCTTTCAAACGTTAATAGGCTATGTATTACTCACCCATACAATAAGAAAGTCATATATGAATCCCATACTTCTCCTTATGCGGGGCAAAAATGGATTCCATAGTCTACTCTTCGAGCACTAGAAATTTATTTTTGCTGGTCTACCATGAAATGTAAACACACAAGAGTATGTTTCAAAATGTTGTGTGGTATACCAAAAGTTGAAATTTGATTGAGAGAAGCAACTTGGATTATTTCAGTCGACATGCTTAACAAGAAAACACACTCTATGCCCACCGAAAAGACTATCAAGGAACATCAAATGGCAACCCTCTTTTGATGTCAAATTTTCAAGCATCATGGATTTCCAACACCCACAGTGTCGGACAAAGATCCTAGAATGACCAGTAATTTCTAGAAGGGTCCCTTTGAGAATCTAGGAAGTAGATTAAATTTCTCTTTCGGCCTATCATCCAAACGGATTACCAAAGTAAAATAACTAAGTTGACGATTCTTGATCTACTAAAAGCCTATGTCATGGAAGTAGATCAATGTTCTCAATGATAGAACTACCTACCTCTTTTAGAGTATGCGTACAATGATATTGTACATATTTCTATGGGGAAAGTACCTTTTGAGGTTAAAGAAGGAAGATTCAAAAGTCCCCTATTACTTAAAGTACATGGGAATATCTTCGCTGCTGATGAATATAGCCGAGACCTACAAGAATATTTTTCAAGGATTAAAGGGGTTATATCCATCTCACAGGAAAGGCAAAAAGGGTTACTGCTAATAAGCACAGAAGAGCCTTGCCTTTAACAAAAATGATTGGGTCTTGCTAAAGTTTCCCAAGGCTCATCTGAGGCATACTACGAGCAAGAGTCCTACAGACCACCAAGAGTATGATGCTAAACTATCAAAAAGAGACTATGGTCCTTAAACTTCTTAAGCCAGACAATGATATGCCTTATCAATTGAAGTTTCCCAAGCATTGGCTCATGCACAATGTTTTCCATGAGAACCTACATAAGCCTTACAAAAGAGCGCCATCAAAAGAAGAAATAGTTGCAGACCCTCCAAAAATCGAAGATCAAGAAGAAGTACTTCAATCTAAGTCCATCCTATGACATGAAGACAAGGTATTAAGAAACAATAAGATTGTCTGAAAATATCTTATTAAGCTTAAGAATTATCCTTTTAAAGATGCTAAATGGATGCAAGGAACCTAGCTTAAGGATAATATGATCCTTTTCAATGTTTACAATGATGCACTAGAGTAAGCATAAGAAAATGCATTTTCAATAAAAAATGATTTTGTCTTATAAGACTATCTCTCTTTTTATTGTGCACAAATCTAAAAATTATGCATGCTTAGAATCATGTTTGTGGTGACGACGTCTCCCAAACACCAAGTAAAACTTGTCACTCTTCTTTGGAAGTATGATATGGAATAAAGAGCAGACATGCTTGCGGCAGCTACGTCTCCCAAGCACCAAATGGACTAGTCATCCATCTTGGAATGATGTCGTAGGGTAAAAAGGGATCCTCTACCCGCTACGAAACATGGACTAATGACTAGGCTTTATCTTCTCTACCTCATAATCGAGGACGACTATGATTTCAAGAGAGAGGTAATGTCATAAAATATAATATCTAGCTTTACCAAAATATTTTCTCATATTAAACTGATCATTTAATCTGGGAGAATAAATGGGAACAAGAGTTAGAATAGAGACATGTGCTTCTAGACCTATCTCAACACGGGACCAAAAGGAGAGATGGTTGCATCTCAATAGGGGTCCAAAAGGAGATTGTCTATCAAAGAGCAATGTGCAATAAGTGCTTCTAGACTTACCTCAGCAAGGGACCAAGAAGAGAGATGGTTACATCTCAATAGGGTTCCAAAAGGAGGCAGTCTATCAAAGAGCAATGTGCAACTAATGGAGCTTAAAAGACCTTAGGGTTAGCTTTATTAAAGACCTCCAATGGTTAGTGTTAAAATTCCTTTGACCTTAGGCAAGCAAGGGTTGAGCTTGAGGTTGGAACCCGACCTACCGAAGCTTGAGGTTCTTGTCGTGCTTAATGACTAAGGTGCGTGCTTGATGACTAAGGTTCTTGAGGTGCTTGTATACTTGATGAAGAAGGTGCATGAGAAGCTTCCCATGCATGGAGGGTAAGGTGATTGAGTCAAAAAGAGACCCTACAAACGGAATGAGAAGGTTCTTGAGAAGCTTCCCATGCATGGGAGGGTAAGGTGCTTGAGTCACAAAGAGACTCTGCAATTTTAATGAGGAAGGTGCTTGAGTAGCTTCCTATGCATGAAAGTCCCAGAGTTAGGGGAATCTTTGACTTAACCTTCCACTCACCCAAAGGTCACCCCTTTTCTCAAAGGGCACATGGGACACATGTCACAGTCTCCCTATGCTCAACCACATGGTGTTCTTGAATGTTGTTGGTTGGGCTAAAGAGGGTTCCAATGAGCTTCTAGTTCCGTACAACAAATATCTAGATATTTTTAAACTCTCTTTGTCTTTAAGGGGTAAAGAGGACACTTGTCAAAAGACTACCCATGTACTTGAATGCATGTTGCATGTGATTGGCTAGGGGTAGAGGGGTCCAATGAGCTTGAAACATGTGTAAAAGCTACAACTCGCCACAAGCAAGCAAGGGGGGTGCTAGGGGGATATACACCACACACACACACTGATTTTGTGGATTCATTCTCACTTGGTGAAAGTTGAGGAACTCCACCTCCTTCTCCAAGATTTTGAGAAGTGAGAGCCTACACCAACACTCTTGGCTATGGAATGCAAATCCAACCAAGAGCCATCCTTCAATGCTTAAGCTTGCCATCTTATCCATCTTCATTACTATGCTATTATGTATGCTAGCAAGAAGAGTGATGATAAGTGAAGAACTATTCTCTCTCCTATGTAATGTTTCTTCTTCCTCTTCCCTATCCTCATTCCCCGCTAGCTTTCTCCACCTTCGAAGGTGTTTGACGCCTTGGGACTGAGGCTTGGGATTGTTAATGATTTATACTAAGTTTATGTTATGCTTGTGATGCATGAAGCTTTCCATCTTCATTGCATCACCTAGCTCACAAGGAACACAAAGATTGTATTATACCAAGTCTCTCTTAATGGGAGAAACTATAATACAAATGCCTATTGGAGGGGGGACTGGCTCCGTATGAATCCGGTCCTCGACTATTGTCAAGTTCTCTAAACTCTCTCTCTTGCAAAAGTATTGTTCATACCAAGTTAACTAAGTACCATGTTTATGTTGCTACCATCAATGAAGTTCACCCACTATGCTCACAAAGTAATCTCACAAAAGTGCTTTATCTAATTTCCTAATTTCGCTACTCTCAAAGTTCAGAGGCCATTTCTCTCACACGTTTTCTGGCTTTTTCCCATTTTTGTTGTTTCTGGCTTTTTCACGGTTTGTTCAATTTGGTGGCTTTGCGGTGTGTGATTTTCTCGGCGGTGTGTTTTCTGCTTTTTTGCCTCTTTCGATGACTTTCTTTTTTTTCTTATCAAATTTTTATGAAAATTTTAATTTTCTAGTTTTCTTAGAATTTTTCTGATTCTTTATATAAAATTTGAAAAGTTTTGAATTTTAAGAATTTTTCTTGGTAATTTTCTTTTATTTTATTTTATAATTTTTATGTGAATTTTATAATTTTTACAGAGGTTTTCATAGATTTTATGAATTTTATCATTTATTGTGATTTTTTGGGCAATTAATGATTTTTGAAAAGGATTTTCTATGAGCTTTTATGAAATTTCTTACATTTTGCATGATTTATCTGTGAACTTTTTTGTTTTTTATGGATTTTCTATGAGGTTTTTATTTTTTATTAGTTCTTTGAAGAGTTTTTTCTATTTTTTGTAATTGTTTCTTGTCATTTTTAATGGATTTATAATTTATTTTGTATATATATATATTTATTGTTTTGACATAGCTTACCTGCTATGCCTGGGTGACGCATATATGCCGGTGATGGGGACTGTAGCGTGCAACGAGGGTTGAAGACGGTGAGGAATCTGCAGGCAATGGAGGACAGCAGAGCCGTGCTGACACGTGCCTGTCAACGCTGAACGCGGGGTCCGGACCTGGCGTGTAGTGTGCCGCACAGAGGAGAGAGATAAGAGAGAGAGAGCACGCACTTGGAGAGAGAGAGAGAGAGAGAGAGAGAGAGAGAGAGAGAGAGAGAGGGTAGTCCGACCCACGTGGGCAGTGAAAGAGAGAGAGTATTAACGGTGGGCAGTAGGCGTCGAAACTGGCATGCCATACGGGCAAGCCTGGCTCGGACAGTGGTCAGCGAGAGAGAGTTGACGAGTAGGTATAGGTGGGGTCCTGATGGCGTGCCGCATGTGACAGGGTAGAGCCGCAAAGGAGAGTGTACGAGGGAAAAAGTGCAGCGCGTGAATCGGGCTAGACAGTTAGTGGGACAGGAGAGAGAGAGAGAGAGAGAGAGAGAGAGTTAATTATCGTGATTCAAGAGAGAGAAAGAAGGAGTTAGAGAGAGAGTGGGGAGGGGAAGAGAGAGAGAGAATGATCGCTTGAGAAGAAGAGAGAGAGGGTGGGAGGAGAGAGAACATAAATGATTGTTCGGGGAGGAGAGAGAGAGAGAGGATGTGTGTGGGTGGTGTTCACGCGCCACAAAGTGAGACAAAGAGAGAAAATTTGTCGGCTAGTGGGAGAGAGAAGAAGAAGAAGAGTATTTTAATATCGAACCAAAAAATACCCTTTTTTTTTTAGATTCTCCACACATAAGGGATTAGTGCAGCCAAATAAAATAACAATAAGCACATCAATTCAATTGCCAAATAATTTGATCAATAAAATCCAAACTAGGCAATTACATCGACAAAATTAGGTCAAAATTTGACGCATTTGGAGTGTGCAAATCCCTGTTTTGAGCTAAAAAATGCAGCAATTTACCATCACACACATCAAATATGAAATCAAAAATTGAATTAATGATACACATTAAGCACTTTTTAGGCACACACACACACACACACACTAATAATTGGCAGGTGCGCACACAAAAGGGTTAATCTTGTCGAAATTGCAATGTGATTTCACAAATCCCTAGTTGGACATGAACACAATACATATCAATAATCACAATTAAAAAATAATTTAGCACACATTAATTTTTAGGTGCACAATCAAGGGCAAAATAATGCACACACCTAAAATTAGGCATACACACACTCAATTAGAATGCGCACAGTCTTTATTTTAGTGCACACACACTTTCAATTGACCATTCAAGCATGCAACTATATCAATTAGGCACACAATTAACAATGTACATTCACCAATTAGCAATTAAAACTTGTCAATCTTATACGCCACCAAATCTAAAAAATCTCGGCATTACGACAGCATGAAAACGAACAATCCAAAAAATTTCAAATCATAACATAGCATCAACATTGCATTGGCATTGACATTGCATCATCATGGATTCTCTAGACAATTCTACAGATGCTTAGATTCTACAGAGGTTGAGAATACCACCTTGATTACCTTTCCAATGAAGATCGATTGACGGTTGAAAGCTCCAATCCTTAGTAGCAAATTAGTATGTAAGTTAGCAAAATTAGTGAAATTAGCAAGGGGATAGTGTGAAATTAGAGTGTGTGAACACATAGTTGGCAAGATACGATGACAAATTTGGGAATAATGAACACATTGCTTCATGCACACACATCGAAAATCCACAAAACCATAAACACACAAGTGAAATTAGTAGTAAAATTTGTGACATCCGATTATTCCACAATTACACTAGTATATTCCATCGTCCCCGGCAACGGCATCAAATATTGGGGGTTCCATTGTTGCATAGCTCCAATGACCAACAAAATTATCAATCCAGAGGGATGAGCTACCCGGCTAGGGAATGGAAACACTCACACGATTAGTGAGCTAATCATGGCAACATGAATGGTGACTCTATGAGGTGAGCTTCTCGGCCTATGAGGAGCTAAGCCACAACGATTGACAATCTCCACATCCACTTCCCTTCACCTCCAATCAATCCAATCACACACACTAACGACTGCAAGATGCACACATCACTAATCCTATCATGAAACACACTAATCACAAGCACACACACATAGATCTATCGTGCACCACACTCTAATCAAACCTACATGCACACATAAGCAAAAGAGGGCAATCACACAAGATTAGAGAGGGATTAACCACTAATTAGTTACGATCTAGCTAATCAAAGCATCATTAGCAATCATAAGAAGCATGAGAGAGGCATAGTGAAAGATAATTAAGAATTGATTAGTGTTAACCAAGTCACATAAGCAAGGAGAATCTCAAGGACTCCATAGCCACACACCTCAAGAGCTCTCACCAAAGAGTGATCTCAACAAATAAGCTTGAGAACCCCAATTTCTTTTACACAGTGCTTTATATACCGAGGGTAAAAATATGCAATGTCCGGATGCCCATGGCCTTTAGGGCTCCACCACTTATTGAATCTACAACCTGGGCAGACCAACCGACCTATTCTTTACAGCTTGGAACTCCCATTGAGCTCATAACACATTAAATTTTACAATGGCTTGAAATAAATCGAAAATTTACAATACATGACCATTCTGGAAAAATGTGGAAAATGTGTAACTCCGATCCTCACTGCTTCTTTTTGTTGATCTTTGATGTGCATCCGTACGTCTTTGGTCTTTAGCATCTATAATAATTGACATTGACTCAGTTAATAGAAGTCGATAATCTGACGTCAAAATTTACGCAATCTCTTGTGGTGAGTGTTGAGGTCAAATTGTTGACTTTGGTGATGTGGAAAGTGAGCTACAGTGAGGATATGGACGTTTGGTGATGTGGCAATCTCCTTGTATGAGGTGGAATAGACAAGTAAGATTGAGAGAGAGAGACCAAACCATGGTATATGGAAAAGTGTCAGAATTTATAAGCTTGGCACTTTATCAAACCTAAAGATGCACACTTTAAGTGAATGGTGCAAGTGAAAAAAAAAAAAAGGAAAAGTGACTTTCCCAAAAATATATAATAACGTAAAGACCCAAACAATTATCAAAAAATAAAGTTAAATTGCTTGTCAAGTGAATAACGAGTGTGCAAAAGGGCAAGTTAAGCAAAGAAGTCCATGTAAAGATAGAGGTATTTGTTCATCAAGGTCACAATGTTGTAACACGGTCTAACAAGCTGAACCAAAGTAGTCCTTGCACACTAAAATTTCCATTTGGGTTTGGAAAATCAAAGATCGGAACTTTCCATAGTGTTTAACCCTATGTGTTTTGTGTGGCCACCAATCTTGCCTCTTTGAAGTACATGAAAGCTAGTCAAATATACATAGTAGTATAAAAAAATAAAGTGTTTTTTGGTAGTTCTACTAGGGGAAATTGTTGAAAGAGGGTACACCTCATCATGCATACACCCTTTATAGCATTCCAATAAAATTCAAGACATAAATTCTAAAAAAGTAGCAAAAAATTATATATGCCCAATATAAGGTGGTTTATGCAATTCTTCAATGAGTAAAATACAGAATGGTTTTGTGACACAGTTTCTGTTTGAAGTAAAGAAAACTTTCTTATATAGTGTATTCAAGAAATGTGCACAAAGAGTTGTTAAGCATACACAACCATGTGGTTTTAAAATTTTCATCTTGTGCATAAGTATTAGGCATAGAATCAAATGAAGTACCTGTAATAATTAAAAAATTATAAGAGAGGGTCAGCGACTCAAAGCACGAGCCACAATGTTTCCTTTACCAGGTTGGTATTGAATGTTGGGTTGGGAACTCTAATTAAAAGCAGACCACTTAATATGCCTATCATTTATTAGGGGTTGAGATAATAAATACTTGATACTTTGCTGAACAATTTCAATTATCAGTACCCATTAAATAATGTTTCCAAATTTTCAAAGCATGCACTACAACATTCAATTTTTTGTCATATGTACTGAACTTAGATTTAGAGGGTTTAGCTTTATGACTTTCAAATGCAAGTGGGTGGTTATATTGCATAAGAACTACACTAATACCTTTTCCACTAGCGTCAATAACTACAACAAAGATTGGTATTAACAATTAAATTAATAATCGATGGTAGAATTTTTTGTGCCCCTAAAAAGGCTCTATGATAGCTCAAAGTTGATGTTAAATTCTTTCTTATTCTTTTACTATTAATTCTCTGTAATTTTCAAAAATCTTAATTTTCTCGAGATTGTATCAATCAATTCTAAGCCTCTCTTGCAAACGAGCTTGAAGATTCTTGAGGATGACTTTGTAAAAATAAGAAAAGGTTAGTGAGCTCATGTAAGACTAAATTCTTCAAATCATTAAAAAAACCTTTGGAGCTTAATTTGAAGACATTACTTTTTGAATGGTTTGAAAGCCTTGAAAGTTAACTCTTTAAAGACTTAACTTTACGCTTAGCTTTTCTGTGCGGTCGATTTTTTGGCATGACTTTTTGGCCACGCCTTTAACCTACACAATTTACACAAAGTGTGAACTATGAAGCTTTGTTGAGAAGACAAAAAGAGAGAAAAGGGAGACAGAAGCTATATGCACAAAGATTTTTGGACAATGCGGCAAGAAAAGTAATCAATGGAAAAGCTAGGATTATTTTGTTGATGGTAATTCTCACAAGCTTTGATAAATGTTAACTACAAGGTTGTAAGCTTTACTTCACATGGCTACAAGTCGAGAGGGTTAAATTATGAAGTTCCGCCTTTGAATTGGAGTGTTGAGCTCACAAGTCACCAACTTAAACATTAGTTTCAGTAACCATGTTTCATCTCTCTCTCTCTCTCTCTCTCTCTCTCTCTCTCTCTCTCTCTCTCTCTGTGCAATCATTTTGACCTAGTAAACAACACTTCACTCTTTTGATCATATCTTCCTCATTCAAAATCCGATTTGGGTGATTTATAGCCTGAATTGATGATCAATATCCAAAATTTCTTGTGGAAATAACAACACAACCACTCAAGCAACAACATCCAAAACCATGATTTTGCCTTGGTATTATTGCAAGATACCATAAACAGGTAAGGTGAAGACTTATGAGCACTTACAATGGAGAATGGCACACTAAGGGTTCTTGTTGTTGAGAATGATAATCTCAAGAGGAAATTTGAGATGAAAACAACATGTTTGATGCAACTTGAAAATGAAGTCAAGGAATGTAAATGCTCTCTTTTGGACTTGAATTCTTTGAAGGAGTGTATGAGCAAAGTGGAATATGATCATGTGTTGAAAGAGGAGAAGCTTGACACCATGATTTGGGATGTATACAACATGAAAAATATATGTCCAAATAAATATCGGGCTGATGTATGTGGTAACAATGTGGTTCCTAATTTCTCTCTCATGCAAGCTATAGCTCAAATAAATAATGATGAAAATGTGGATGTAGAGGAGTTGAAGGAATAGAAGCAACGTTCCAAGAACATTGTCATTCATAGAATTCCCATGAGAAGTTAGAGACACCTCTTGTTGTTGCCATTGTTACCTAATAATTTTCAAAACCCACTTTGGCAGGTTAGAAGTTATGGTTTAGGAAGCACAAAGAGTGGGTAAGCAAGTAGCTCCTTGCTTTACAGAATGAAAGATTACCTTTGATAATAGTTGGATTTATTTGAGGGATAAAAATTGTTTTGTATGTGAAGATCACATTATTAAGCAATAAAATATGCATCGCAAGTCAGATGAGGAGAGGACTAAGAAAAGCAAATAGATCTTTCATAAAGAAAATATGCCCAAGGAGGAGGCAATTCACTCGCTTAGGAATGTGTGACCTATGAGGTTGAGATCCAATTGAAAGTATGATTTTGGAATTGCAATCGATACCCATGGAATGCAGAGGTTATCATAGGTGAACTAACAAGTAAAGATGATGTTGAATTTGGAGAGTGATACACAAAGGATAGTAGCGGGTTGGAGGATTACAATGTACATTCATTGATGTGGTCAAACAAATTCAAGAAACAAAGAGGGCAAGGACGGGTAGAGTGTATGATTAACAAATAATTGGAATATTTTTTATAGATTGTGAAAGATGACAAGCATAAATGTTGTGTATGGCTGAAAATTATGACACCAAAAAGAGCACCCATTTTTGTATCCGGTTCCTATATTCCTCATCATGGTTTCCCCTTTTATGCTTGCATGGATAGAGATTAGTCATTTTTTAATTTAGAGGATGACATTGCTTATTTTAAAGGAAAAGGTGATGTTATTGTCTTTATGGATATAAATGCTTGCAGAGAAACATTGCAACATGATACTCAACAATTTGATATGCAATACATTTCAAGAGGTTGGAGGAAGTTCACTTGTATAATCGTACTTTAATGGATGAGAAAGATTTGGATCACCATGGAAAGTTCATTTTTAACCTTTGCAATAGCAAGGGTATGCTCATTGCCAATGGCGTATCTTTATCCAGAGTGAAACTAACGGATTAAATCTAGAAAGCACAATTGGAATAGTGCGATTGAATATATGCTACTCTCAAAAGCTATCATGCACCACATAAAGAGCTTTCTGCTTGGATAATGGAGTCCGTAATCTGACCATCGAACCTTATGTATTGACCATTGAGACTTATGTATTAACCTTACATGTGGAGAAACAACTAAGCATGATAGTCTTAGCCAAAGGAAAGATATGTTATCTCTTTGTATGAATTTCAAACGGCACCAATGCATACTAAAATGGGTGAGAAAAAGTTTTGAAGAATACAAATCTTGGCCCTTGCAATGTTTCATGTCCATCGCAATCCGTCTCAATAGTCAAGGACACCACAATTGAAATTTTTCTACAATTGGGCCCTTTGTGAAGCCTAAAGGAAACAAATTAGGGATTGTGCGACACATGATTCAACGAGACATTAATTGATGGCCGTAGTACTTTGTAGGGGAAGGGAAAGCACACTCCTCCCTACTCTTGCAAAGTTTCATGTCCATCATAATCCATCTGAATGGTCAAGGATGGCACAATCGCCAATCTTTTGCCATTGGCGAGCCCAATGGCAAAAATTTGGGGACCGTGTCGTCCTTGATTGATGAGACCACAACGGATGGCCATAAAACTTTGGAAGCATAGTGGAAGCGTACTAATCTTTTCCCCTACAAAGTTTCATGGCCATTGCAATCCGTCTCGTCGATCAAAGACGTCATATTTGCAAATTTTTTATCGTGGGGTCCTTGGTGAGCCCTTAGGCCAAAAATTGATGATTGTTTCATGCATGATCCAGGAGATAGAAATGGATAGATTTAAAACTTTTGAGGGGTGTGGAAAGAATACTCCTCCCCATGTGTGCAAAGTTTCATGGCCATCATAATCCGTCTCAAAGACCAACGGCGGCACAATTGTTAATTTGTTTCCATTGGGCCCTTTGCAAGCACAACAGCAAAAATTTGGTGATTATGTTGCCCTTGATCGTTGAGAGGAGCTTCGATGGCATGAAAGTTTGCAAGTTCAGGGAGAAGTAAGCCTTTTTCCACCCTTGCAAAATTTCATGGACATCAATTTCCGTCTCGTCAATCATGCATGGCATAATCACCAAATTTTTTTCTTTGGACTTGCGAGCGGCCTAGCAACAAAAAAATTAGCAATTGTGTTGCCCTTGATCGTCGAGACAGATTGCGATGGCCATGAAACTTTATAGGGGTGGAAAGTAGTATGCTAACACAACTCCTACAAAGTTTCAAGGCCAACTATTGCCCTCTTTTTGGATAAGGATGATACAATCACCAAATATTTTTGTTGGGCTCGCAAAGAGTCTAACGACAAAAAATTGGCAATTGCACCCCCCTTGACCATCAAGACAAATTGTGTTGGCCATGAAACTTTGCAAGGGAAAAAATGAGTGTGATCCCCCTCCCCTCCCCCAGTGCAAAGTTTCATGGCAATTTCCATCGGTCATGCGTGCCACAATCGCCACAATTGTTTTCCGTTGGACTCGCCAAGGGTCCAATGGTAAAAAATTGCCGATTGTGACATCCCGGATCATTGAGATGGATTGCAATGGCCATGAAACTTTGCTTGGGTGAGGATTAGTATTCTTTCCCACCCTTGCAAATTTTCAAGGCCATCCTTGTTGTCTTGTCGATCAAGCATGGCACAAACAATAATCTTTTGCCATTTGGCTCGCGAAGGCTCCAATAGAAAAAAATTGGCGATTGTATTGTCCTTAGATGTGGAGATGCATTGTGATGGCCATGAAACTTTCTAGTGGTCAATATGAGTATGATTTCCTTTCCCCTGCAATGTTTCATGGATATGCATTGTCATCTCTTCGCTGAAGGGTGGCACAATCGCCATTTTTGCCATTGGGCTCTACCAAGGACCCAATGGCAAAAAATGGCAATTGTGCTATCCTTGACCATCAAGGTGGATTGAGATGGACATGAAATTGGACAGAGAGGAGTATGCTTTAACTACCACTGTAAAGTTTCATGGCCATTCATTGTCGTCTCATCCGTCATGCGTGGCACAACCACCAATTTTTTTCCTTTGGAATAAAAGACTTTGCCGCCTCATCCGTCATGCGTGGCACAACCACCAATTTTTTTTTTTTGGGCTTGCCAAGCGTCCAAAAAAAGTGACATCCCTAATAGTCAAGATGGATTGCGATGACCGTGAAACCTTGCACAAACGAGGAGAAGTATGATTTTCCCACCATTGCAAAGTTTCATGTCCATCCATTGTCGTCTCATGGGTCATGCATGGCACAATCCCAAGTTTTTTGCCTTTGGGCTCGCCAAGAGCCCAACGACCAAAAAATTTGGCAATGGTGTCATCCATGACCGTTGATAAGGACTGCAATGGCCATGAAACTTTGCAAGGATAGGTATTAGTGTGCTACCCTTGCCCTTGCAAAGTTTCATGGACATCCATTGACATCTAATTTGTCAAGCGTGGCACGATTGCCCTTTTTTTTTTTGGCTTGCCAAGGGTCCAACAACAAAAAAATGGCAATTGTGTAATCCTTGACCATCAAGACGGATTGGACAAATAGTCAAGAATCTTTACACTTACCGGCTTCACCTCATTGGAATTAGTTTTCTTGCATTTGTAGGTCTCGCCATGAACTTTGATCACCATCACCACTAGACCATTGAAACATGTCTTTGCTATCCTCGCAGTAATAACAGTACCATCTACAGCATTTTCCACGTCTGTCAATCTATGCATCGACATCATCCACATTTCAAAATCTGCTGCCCAGTCCTCTGGATCTTCAATACCTGTGAAAATGCGGCCAATGCTTGGCTTTGCCATCTCGATCAATTTGCAGCCGCACTCTTTACTTTCACCATTTGCCAATCGTTTGGCGGCTTCAAACTCTCCTTTCATCTTCTACCAAGGAGCATTAATATAATCCTTAGTGGGGGCACCACTGATGGAAAGGGGGAACACACCCAACACACACAATGTTTGCCTCTCTATAGCGCACAAATTCTGCCGCACCCCCATCCACACAGAATCATACACACACATACTTTTCTCAAATGAACTCGCAATTACACCCAAATCAGCGCACACACTTGTACAGACCACCATTTATCTCACACCCATAAACACATAGATTTCGACCACCATTTATCTCACACCCATAAACACATCAGTTCCTTATTTCCCTTCCACACAATCATCTCTCTCTCTCTCTCTCTCTCTCTCTCTCTCTCTCTCTCTCTCTCTCTCTCTCTCTCTCTCTCTCTCTCTGCTCATCACACCCTCAGAGGGGGGGGGGAGGGGACACTTGCCTACACACACCCAAAAGCACCGCGAAACAGAGCAGAAGAGAAGAAAGGGGAGGGGGAACTACATCAAAAGCAACACAATCAGAGCTTGCTACTTCTTCAATTGATGCACGATGGTGGAGCATACAAGCATACTTCTCTCACAGTACATCAAGCTGCACTTCTCTTTCTAAAAGTTGTCTTTTCTCATCAAGGTCATCATATCTGATAGAGATTTAAAATTTTGTAGTTCTTTCTGGACTATAGCTTTTGAAAATCTTGGTACTATACTTGAATTCACTTCTGCATTCTATCTAGAGTCTAATGGTCAAACAAAAGTCACTTATCCCACTATCATTAAATTATTCAAAGGTTATGTGTGTTCTTAATTAAAGAAATGGGATGAAAGTGTTCACTATGCTATTAAGCATTCACAAGAACTTTACACTAAGCATGCTAATAAGCACCACAAACCACACGAATTTAAGGAAGGAGATTACATTATGCTTTGTATTAAAAAGAGAAGAATTAAAAGTGTTTTTGTAAAGATTTCTTCTCATTTTTTTAATCCATTCAAGATTTTTCTATGACAAATGATGCTTCATTTTACTTAGAATTACCTTCACACTGGCACATTCACAATTTCACATTGGTGATAGAGAGAGAGAGAGAGAGAGAGAGAGAGAGAGAGAGAGAGAGATAGTGAGCCTATATTGCATTCTCTAGAGGTGATTCCATAAGCACGGAGATCCTACTCTCGTGTGTGCATGGCAACCCTTGTAGTTAAGGTGTGGACATGGCTTCCTTATCATAGTGCTAGCTTTTGCAAACCCCAATGCTCAAGTACCGCCCAAGATGTTACACTACTTTCCCAGAGTATTCTCCCAAAATGCTACCCCAAAATCCCCTCTCCCTCCTCTTCAAGTGTTGCCCGTCCCTCCCCAAATGCTCTTGCCCAAATCCCCCCTCTTTTCATGCTAAACTTTTTATTTTTTTTCTTGATTTGCGAAAACCGACTATCATTATCCCTCCCCTTTTCGCTAGAGGCATTCATGTCTGAAGCCTTGCCTTTTATTCTTCTTCAGCTAATCTGTAGGAGCCAATATCGAGTTTCCTTTTGAACTAGCCATTCCATTTTTCCATTGGTGAGGTTTCTTGAATATCCATGAATATTCAACAAGTCCGGATGATAGCCTATTCCTTACAATAGTATGGCCCGATTAAATGGGAATCCCATGGCTCCCAGAACTTTATGCCAGTGTCCTCCTGGATCCCAAGTGAAGAATAGGATCATTATCTGCTGCAGTGTCTAAACAGTAAAATTTGCATGCCAAATAGGACCAAATTTGTAGTCACAAGTAGCGAGAGGAAAAATGAGCATCTTGGCTCCTGTAAAGGTAGAAGCGAAGATTATGATTCCCAAGAGTGTGCCAAGAATCCACACATATGGTCGCATATGTGGTGAGCTCCAGTTGTCTTGAAAATCTTGCTTACTACTGCAACTAGAAAAGCCAGTAAGCATATCATGCTTCTTTTGGGTGTGCTCAAACATGTTAGCTATCTTTTTTGATGTTGATAGTAAGACACATACCTTGCGGCTTAAATACAAGTGTAACCCACTTATCTCTCTCCAAAGAGAGGATGCACTATTTGTTTAAAATTTATTAAACTATGAATGAGGCCTTCATTTTTGCATTCTATCAGCCTTTTGTCTATCCATGGCTCCTTAACTTTTATCTCCATGCTGATCTTACCTCTATATGTTCTAGTGGTTAGCCATAGCCATAGATCTGATGCATCCCATGCAAGCACAATACTGCATTGTGGAGGAGTCTGGAACATCCTTAAATGGTTGGCAACATGTTGATCATCAAACTTACTCTGAACACCTTCACATAAATTGGAGGCATTACCCATCTCCAAGTCTATGACACTACATAATAAAGTCTTGCTCGGCTGCCAAGCCTCTGGAACAATATCTAGCTCCAAACCTTTGTTCATACTTACCTCTTTGTTATGGTCGTCTGGTGAAACTTCCTTGATGCAGGATGCCTTTAGCTTGCTACACTGTTCTTGGTCCCTGCTGGTGCAAAGGCTGTTGTTTTCAAAGCCCTCCCCTTTTTCTTGATACATTGTCTATCTTCAGCAAAGCCTTGCTAGTAGGCTGGTCTTCCTATTCTCTTGTAGCTTCCATGCTCTTTGCATTCCTCTTACTCTGACGAGGCTCGATCAACACTTTACACCTTCTTACCCTTACTTCCCAATGCTCTCAATTGATCTCTTTGGTGTCTATTTCATCCAAGTTTAGAGATATACTAACATTTGTAACACAATTTTCTTGACTTACCTCCCTCATTGGGGTAGCATCTTTTGATTCTTTAACCTCTTGTTCCATTGCTTCAGTCCTTGGAACAAAATTCTCGCTTGATCCTACTTCTGTTATCTTCATCTTGACCTCTTTTGCAAGACCAATGATACTTAGTGTGTGTCTACCAATTGGTGGTGGGTGTAGAATGAGTGTAAGTGGTGATTGTGGCAGTGGTTGCATTGACGGCAATAGGACTTGAACTGGTGCGATTGGCTGTGGTTGCACGGTTGGTGGTTGGATTTGAACAGGTGGGATTGGTTGCCTGGCCAGCGGTGGTCTCACCCTTGGTGGAGAAATCTGATTATGCCTTCCTCCTCTATTGAAGTTATGCCTTCTAGGATGAGGACAATAGTACATGCCATGGACATCCTACCCACAGTTTTAGAAGTAGTACTCTTGGTTTTTCCTCTATTGTCCTCTCCCTTGTTATGGATTTCTAACAAGTACGTGCCCTTGCTACACCAGATGCACGGATAGACTTTCAAGCTGAGTAGTGATGCGACTCAACGGGTCTTGCTACTCTTCTGATGCTTTTTGTGGTTGGGTTCTCTGAGCGGCTATTGCAGTCATTGGGGTTAGTCAGACTAATCTCAATTCCTTTGACTCATTGACTCTTTCTTGCATGTGCAGCTTCTTGTCTTTAAGGTGGGCTACTTCCACTGCTAACTCATATGTTGCAGGGAATCTCACCTTCACCTTCTCTTTAAGCGGCGACCACAGGCTAGCAATGAAACGGTCCTTCTTCAGGAAATTAGGTGCTCCTTCACCTTCCTCCAATGAGGCAACCCATTGCTCCCACAAATCCATGAACTTGGATTTTTAAGTGGCATACTCTAGCAGATGTCCCTGCTTTAACTCTGTCAGCAACTGCCATAAATTTTCAGAGGTTGTGCCTCCACCAAACCTCTTCACAAAGGTAGCACGTAGTACGTCCCATGCATTATTTGTATCTTGGGGCAAAGCATTGTACCAAGACTTGGCCTCTACTTTCATCAGTAGAGGAAGAATTCGTAGTCGTGAGGCATCGTCATCCTTGTTGTAAACTACAAAAACGATATCAAAGTCATCTAAAAAATTGGTGGTGACATCTTCTCCCTTTTTTCCACTAAATGTGGAAAAAGAGACACTTGCCATGGTTGTAAATCAATGAGAAAGAAATTAGAAACCTCATTATATATATATATATATATATATATCAAAAATGACTTAACTGCTCATAGCGGCTTTCTTACAGGGTTGGGTGGATAAATTTAAAACAGGAGCTAAGAGGGTTGCAAAGCTAGAACAGAATAAAGATGCTTACATCAAAAGAGTGGTAGTAATCAAGAAGGGGTAAGATGATAGGACGTGGAGATCTCAAGATTTTATCAAGCATTTCTGCTCCAAATAGGAAAACAATCTTTTGCTGGTAGAATATCTTTCTATCAATATATACGTTGTGATGTGTTTTGGCGAAATGGTGCAGAACACCCCAAATCCTTTGAGATATGTTTTTTAATGCTTTTGGGGGCCTTATATGTAAATAAAGCATGCTTGTACAAAGTGTACAAAGGCGGTGTGTGCCAGCTGTCTCTACGCATGCGGGCCAGTTGTGCGGGGTACATAGTTTTGCTGTTTTTGTACATAGAAGGGTCGAGACTTCAAAGTGTGAGTTAGTGCTTTAAAAATATTAAGAAAAACTGATTTTTTATCATTTTGGGGTTGTGAGTGAGGAGGAATATTCATTTGTGAAGAAAAAAATATGTGTTGTTGCAGCTGTGGTGAAGGGTGGGGGTTTTGGTGTAGAGGTGCCCCTCTTGCCTTGCGAGAGCCTGGTGTGGTGAGTTGAGAGTGTGTCTCTCCTCAACGGGCTGATGAAATTGGGTTCTTAGCTCTGCATATTGACCTCTCTTCATCTTGGTTTGAGGTATGGCAGCCATGTTGTTTGTGGTTCCCTTTGGTGCAGCTAGTCGAGGGTAGACTATGCGCTGCAATTCCTTGCTTGTACATACGCAAAAGGGCAAGGTTTTCCCCAATTTTTCCATCTCATTTTCTGATTTTTTTTGCTGAACTTTGTGGGCTTTCAAAGTGAGCAATTTGGATGGCATTTGGTCAAGGTATGTGTATATATAAGAGCGCCTATGGAGTCTCTACTAGCACATGGAAGGGCGTTTGAAAAGAAGTGAAGCTCCTGGTTTTATGAGGAAAAGTGCAGAGATTTCCATTGTTTTTCTTTACTTTTTTACTTTGGTTTTCTTGGTTCCCTTGCTTCCTTTGATGCATCCAAGTATAGTGGGAGTTGTAGCGGTGTAGAGGGAAGCTAGTCGAAGCTAGTCGGGGCTGAGTGCGAGTGAGGCTATCAAAATTCGTGAGAGAATCTCAGCCCATATTATCTTGAGAAATCTATACTCTTCATCCTCTTTTCTTGGTGTTGGTTTGAGGTGTTGTAGAGGCTAGCCCCCCAATCCTTCACAACGTTTACATGCATGTGTTGCAAGAAACGGAAAGGAAATACTTCTGGCCTATTGTTATTATCCATGTTGGGTGTAGAGAACTAATTACTTAGAGTTGCATACCTTAGGTGTTGACAAGGTGACACCTTCACCACATGCCTCTACCTCCTGTTGAAGTCCGCACAATCCTCCGCATTAGGTTCAAAACGGACTAGGCTACCTCAATCGGCTTTCCATTCTGCATGTGTCGGTGGCACTTGGGTGGTTGCACTTCACTTGAACTCTCTAGGCTTAGGGAGATCGTAGGCCTACTTGCGTCCACCAAATGCTTTAGGCTTTGTGGCTTGGACTTTGTGGTTGATGTAGTTGACGACTCTTCTCGGACCATTAGAGAGAAAACACTTGGTGCTAAACAAAATCTGAATGTTGTGAGAGTGATGCGGTTCTCAAAAGAAAAACTCATCGTTCTTTCTTCACCTGCTC
This sequence comes from Adiantum capillus-veneris, assembly GCF_014529385.1. Lineage (NCBI taxonomy): Eukaryota > Viridiplantae > Streptophyta > Polypodiopsida > Polypodiales > Pteridaceae > Adiantum > Adiantum capillus-veneris. The sequence continues at coordinate 27,907,383 of NC_140939.1, read as the reverse complement.
TATCAGCACTCGTTGATAGAATGCTTTGGTTGATGACAGTAACCACATTTCGTAGGCCTCCCACTTGATGCTCTTGATTTGCAATTAGCACAAGCAATGCAAGATGGGGAGCTTACCTCTTGGATATTGATGACGCTACAACCTGGCAATAGCACTTTGATGAAGGCAGTCAGTGCTTCTTCAATATCCTCCTCCTCCGTTCTCCAATTGGAGAATTCTTGTAACCATTTGTCCATGGTTGACGATGTGCGTTGTTTTCAGCATTGTAAACTGGAGGCGAGAAGCCCTCCTCAATGGGGGCACCAAATGAAGAGCGCAAAGGGACCGTGCATGTCGATCTAGCCATGGGAAGTGAAAAGGGGGCACCACCTAGATTTGAGCATCTAGGACACGGACAACAGTGATCTAAAATAGCACAAAAAGTGCACATTGAGAGAGAGAGAGAGAGAGAGAGAGAGAGAGAGAGATAGAGAGAGAGAGAGACGTAGGTGATGAAAACCCCTCGGGAAGTGAGGGAAACTTGATTCAATGCAATATTTACAGAAACCTTAGCTTCGACAAGATGGCAACTATGGTGATAGAGAGAGAGAGAGAGAGAGAGAGAGAGAGAGAGAGAGAGAGAGAGAGAGAGAGAGAGAGAGAGAGAGAGAGAGAGAGAGATAGTGAGCCTATAGTTCATTCTCTAGAGGTGATTCTATAAGCACGGGGGTCCTACTCTCGTGCGTGTCTGGCGACCCTTGGAGTTAAGGTGTGGACATGGCTTCCTTCTCATAGTGCTCACTTTCCCAAACCCCAATGCTCAAGTACCACCCAAGATGTTACACTACTTTCCTAGAGTAGTCTCCCAAAATGCTATCCCAAAATCCCCTCTCCCTCCTCTTCAAGTGTTTCCCATCCCTCCCCAAATGCTCTCACCCAAATCCCCCCTCTTTTCATGCCAGTGTTGCCCATGCGGGCAGAGGAAAGATAAACTTTTTCTTCTCTTTTCTTGATTTCCAAAAACCGGCTATCAATATGTACTTGGGTTTTTGGCAGAGATGATGTAAGGTTGATGGTTATGAGATTGAAGGTTAGCTTCCATTCTCCTGGAATCCCATCATCTCCTCATCACATAGAAGCAAATGAAAATCAATTTTGACAAATCCCTTTTGAAGTGTGTGCTGTGTGGCCTTAACAAAGGTCTGCAAAATTGCAAATTCCCATCCAAAGATTCATTATGACAAAAAAATACTAGGATTGATATTAACTTCCTTTATATATAACTTGTGGAGTTGAGGCTCATGCTTAAGCCTCACTTGCTAGATTGAATTGTTTGTTCATATGCTCACATACATCTATGCAAAGTCCAAAATACATGCTCATATGTAGGTGACATTGTCAAGCATTTTTTGGATGAGCATAAAGTCACTAGGTCATGCCAAAAATCTTTCCCACCAGCCTCATGTATATATGTGTACATAGCCCTGCAAGTCTTGGAAGTGACCATGTAAAAATCCTGGTACAAAGGTGTGATTTTTTCAAGCTTGAACTTTGATGTTTTGGGTTTTTGAGACTCCAAAATATGGTTTTTAACAAATATTTTTAGTCGTTCTTTATAGCTCGTGAATCGGACTCGTATATCATGAGTTATTAGCATCCGAACCGAGCGGTCTCAATTTAGAAGGTGATTACGGGTGCATGCGACAAGGGAAATTGGTACAACTTGCGGGTCTAAGATTAGAAATGTTGAAGTTTACATTTCTAGAGATAGTTGAGGTGATGGGATTTGAGCCGTGTATTACGGTGCATCATTTGGTGACCGGAGCAGCAAGTTATGCGTCGGGGAAAATTGTCCGAGAAGTCCTCTTATGCTTTGGGAGAAAGCAAGAATGTTTTGGGCTTGGGAGGAATGAGGAGGAGCTTGCCATACGGTGGGGAGATTATCCCACATGAGAAGAGGAAAAAGAAAAGTGGGGGGTATATGGGGTACATTGGGTGCCCACTAAGGTGTATCAAAGGGAGAGGAGCTCTCTCAAGGCTTGGCTATGGGGGTTGGTGGGCTCATGGGGAGGGAGATGGTGCAGCTTAGGAGTTCAGATTGCTTGGATAGGTGCCTCGCCACTTATTTTGGCCCCCGGCCACTTGCCCCCACCCCATTCCTTGGTCAAAGGGTCACCAACGGCTCATTTTTTGCACAAAAAAGGCCTAAAAGGAGTCAATTAAAAGATGCCTGAGGAGAGAACCTTGTTGTCTAAGAAGAGTGAGAAATTTCTTGGGGATAAAAGATAAGAAATCCCCATTTTAATAGCTACAACACTTGCACAACTTCTAGAGAGCTCATTTTTTAGTAAGAAAGAGTGCACCCTGGACTTCGAGCGGCCATAACTTTTTCATCCTTCATCTATTTTTTTGTCTATGGATACTCTACGGAAATATCCACGAGACAAGCTTCATCATGATGTCCCTTGTTTTTGCTAATTTTGATTTTTTTCATGCTTGAAGGGTTTTTCATAAATCTCTACAGGTGTTTACCACAGGTGTTTTTGATCGTGCAATAGTTCTTCCTTCCGACGGTGTGGCTCGTGCAAGGCTATGGAGGCATTCATTTTCCTTCTTGTTTGCACGCTAACAATGCTCAAACTTAAGTTTGAGCCTTGCTTGTTAGTGCTAGAGCCTCATATGCAAGTTACACTCAAGCTTAAGCTCAAACCTCACTTTAAGTTCTGAATGAGCACATGGAGGGCATGCTTGATCCTATGATAAATTCCAATTTGCAAGTAAGTATTGATAAAAGACTCACATTCATATTTTGCAAGAATCAAACAAGTACCTTCCAAGACTCAAAATTCTTTTTGGTTTGGTTGACACCAGGTGATAGTTTAGAAGGACAACCTTTTTCATTCCATTGTGCTCATGCTTGCATTAGTTGGTTAAGAAAGGACTCCTTTTGCATTGATTTGGCAATAGATAGATTCACATATTTGGAGATTTCATGAGAGATATTTGGTGGGCAATCAAGAATAATTTTTAATCGTCTATATTTGAATTGGTAACGCAATTGAGGGGTAACCTTTGCAACTTTTGCACACTGCCAACGTTTTGTAGCACTAATGGAGTGTTGTCCAAAGATGATCCAATAGTAAACATTGTGAACATCCTCTTTGGAAAGTTTATTAAGGGAGGTTTTTTTTAAGGATTGCACGGCATCAAATTTCCAATATCTCCTCTTGATTTGGTTCTTGAATAAAGTCTAACATTCAAATGTGGCACAATTTAAATTCAATCTTCTATACACATAGTTCTCTTTACTATTTTTTGTGGATCTTCTTAAAGAGTAGAATCATCCTTTGCCATCCTTTTCTTGTGAGCCCTTGTGTCTTTCTCCTTTGAACCTCTTGATCCTATTAATGAATGGTGGTAATGACATTCTCTGCATACTTTAAAGGGCTTTCACGGGCACTCTTAATGTTGCAAGTATACACCAAACTATGAATTTCCTTGTCTTCTCCACAACTTTCTTAGATAGAACCCCTATTGGTTTCTTTCTATTACAACCTTCTTTTGTAATCTCAAGGTTCGATTTACATGTTTCACTACTTTCACTAGGTCTTCCACACAGTCCATACTTGAGTCTTATTGGTTAGTAAAGTTGGAGATCTTCAATCCTAATTTTACAACATATTTTTTTTCCCTAGTTTGCTACCATTCATGTCTACTACATGAAAAGTGTCCAATAATAAGAAAAACTTGTTTACCTTTGTGGTCTCTCCAATAGATATCACATTACATGTAAAACATGGAATTTTTGTTGCATTCACGTCATCTTTGTTGCATTCACATCAATTTATTTGCATTCACCCACAACAATCCGCATGTCTCCATATTCATATCACCTTGTCAAAAATATAGATGGATGTCACCTTATAATTTGCATCTGTATTGCAAGTTTCACAAACCACTTTACTCCCTCTTCTTTTGTTAATTCAAAGGTCTTATCAACCTTTATTCTTGGAGTAGTAGTTTTGGATTGATGGGCAATCCAAGAACATCTACTAGTGTGAAGACTTATGCACCGTGCTCTTATGTACTTGGTACATTGGAAGCCTCATATCCTCAAATATAAAATAAGACAATTTAAGAATCTAAATAAGAAGCACACATTTTAAGTTAATCAATGCCTTTAAAAAAATACACAAGCATGTGTAGGCAAGTTTTGAACTTAAGTTTGAGCCAAAAGGTGTTGTTCTATGTCCTTGCTAGCCACAAGGATGTCATGAGGGTAGCCTTGCAATTTAGTCCTACACAAGCATGTGGAGCTGGGGCTTGAACTTAATTTTGAGCTTAAAAGTGAGACTCTATTACTTTGGTAGCCAAAAGCAAGTCAAGAGGCAAGCCTTGTGTGGTAATGCTATAAGAGCATAGGGAGAGAAAGCTCAAATTTAATCTGGATCCTAAAGGTGATGTTTTATACCCTTTGTAGCAAAAATAATATCATGAGTCTAGCCTTGCACCCTAGATCTACACTAGCATATGCACTTGAGGCTTGAACTTAAGTTTGAGCCTAAGGTACCCTTTGTAGCCACAAGGATGTCGTGAGGCTAGCCTTTCATCCTAGTGCTATACTAGCATATGTAGGCAAGTCAATTTGAGGCTAAAGGCACTATTCTATGCCCTTGTAGCCACAAGGATGTCGTGGGCTAGCCTTTCATCCTAGTGCTACACTAGCATATGTAGGCGAGTTAGTTTGACCCTAAAGGCACTATTCTATGCCCTCGTCTACACACTATCATATGTAGGCGAGTCAATTTGAGCCTAAAGGCACTATTCTATGCCCTTCGCAGCCACAAGGATGTTGTGAGGCTAGCCTTTCACCCTAGTTATATACTAGCATATGCAATTGAGGCTCAAACTTGAGTTTGTGCCTAAAGGTGTTAATCTATGCCCTTGGAAGGCAAGAGTATGTCATGATGCTAACCTTGCATGCTAATGCTATACAATCATATACAGGTAAGGCTAGAACTTAAGTTTGAGACTCTTGCCCTTAGTAGCCACACGGATGTCATGAGGCTAGCCTTGCATCCTAGTGCTACACTGGCATTTGCACTTGAGTCTCAAAATTAAGCTCAAGCCTAAAGGTGCTATTATATGCCCTTGGTAGCCATAAGGATGACATGAGGCTAGCCTTACATGCTAGTAATACATTATCATATGCAAGACAAGATGGTATGTCATGAGGCTAGCCTTGCATCCTAGTGCTACACTAGTATATGCAATTGAGACTTGAACCTAAGTGCGAGCCTAAAGGTTTATTTTTATGCCCTTAGTAGCCCCAAGGATGTCATGAGGCTAGTCTTGCATGCTAGTGGTACCCTAGCATATGCATGGTAGTGCTACACTAGCATATGTAGTTGAGGCTCAAAATTAAGTTCAATCCTAAGGGTGTTATTCTATGCCCTTGGTATCCACAAGGATTTCATGAGGCTAGCCTTACATCCTAGTACTACACTAGTAGATGCAGGCAAGGCTTGAACTTAAGTTTGATCCTAAAGGTGATTCTCTATTTCCTTGCTAGTAGCCTCAAGGATGTCATGAGGGTAGTGTTGCACAATAGTGGTACACTAGCATAGGCAGGCGAGGATCAAACTTAAGTTTGATCCTCTTGCCATTGGTACCCTAGAATGAGCTAGTCACTTCTAATGGATATTCCAGGTTGGACTATTAGAGTTGGTTAGTTCAAGTTAGGCAAACAAGCTAAAGACAAAAGATCAGATATAGAATGAACTAAAATAGAACAATAGACTGAGATTGATACTAGAACTAGAATTGGAATGTGTAATCATAGAGGGAAAGTAAAACAAGATTACATTCTATATCTGATATTGGATACAAAAATAAGAACTAATGAATGCTCTACCATTGTGCAAAAAGGTACAAGAGCATGGCTTGCTCTAGGAATGAGAAAGTAGTATGTAAGGAACTGACTACTTAGAAGGTTAATCTTTGGTCTAGGGTTTTCTGGCTATGAGCAACCCCAAACCCTTAAAGGGTAAGCAAGGCATGTTTATGCTGCCTTTTCACAAGAATAGACGTTGTTGTGGACAATGAGCAAGGCTGCATAGAAGGTTGTTCATGAGCAAGGCTTGTGTAGCCGGACTACAACAAAAAAGACTTGAAAACTTTGAAGTCTGGACTTGATTAGCAAACAAAGGTTAAGGTCTAACGATATTGTCATACAACAACAACCATGGATCATCAACAGGTTTGAGATATCATGGTTTTTTTCTTTTCCTAGCTTTATGTATAATTTTACACTGCAAGAGCTTTATGAGGTTACCATCTAATGCAAAAACAAGGCCAAGCGGCAAGTTTTCAGCATCTCAAGGAAATGACTCTTGGTCCACGGAGATCATAGCTACTCTCTTTCTCCATCTCTGAATTTGGGGTTTGAATCTTTGCTAGGGCACGGCTCCTAGGCAAAATGTTTTTGCATTTAAATTGATGAAGACAATGGCATGATGCATTGGTATTTTCCAGTTTGCAAAACATTTAAGGCACTCATGGCTTGCATTCACTTATAGCAAGGCTATAAGTCAATTGGGCCATAGATCTCATTGGTCAATTGACTTATAGCAAGGTTGTAAGTCATTTGGTCCATAGATCTCATTGGTCAATTGACTTACAACAAGGCTGTAAGTCAATTGGGCCATAGACCTCATTGGTCAATATTTCTTTTCATCTTAAGGCTTGCACGAGCATGGCTCCCTCATTGGTCAATTGACTTACAACAAGGCTGTAAGTCAATTGGGCCATAGACCTCATTGGTCAATATTTCTTTTCATCTTAAGGCTTGCACGAGCATGGCTCCCTGTTTGTAGGAGTACCACTCCATACCTATATATATGCCTTGGATTCATGGTCACTCCAAAGCGTTACAATTTTCCACAGTGCAAAAAAAATGAGTACATAAAAAACATTAAAAGCACATTGCAACGACTTCCGATGCCAAGAGGGTGGTAATTACAAAAAATCAATAAGTATGTTTAAGTTTCAAATTTAAACTTCTTATTTTTGTAGCATTTTCTACAATGCCAACTTGCCAAGCACATGTTTCTTAGGTCAAGCATACTTTGATAGTTTGATGATTTGATAGCTAAGCTTCACATGCTATCTCTTTCAGTATTGGGCAATCTCCTGATTCTCAACAACATGTAAGCTTTGGCAAGGCCAATTCTCTATGAAAACTTGACAAGGTTTATTCTCTTATGTCTCATTTCCTCAATTACCTTATGCGAAGCAAGGATTCACTTTAGGGCATATTGCCTACTATAAGCTTCTAAAGTTTGGAATATGCTGGTAGAATACAAACATTTTAAAAACTTTGGAAACATGTCTACCTACTTATTGGAGGTTGGTATGAGCCAGGCCACGAGGGCTTGTAGAGTACATGTTTTGACAGCTCAAAGTTTCTCATAACATACGGCTATGAGTCAGCTCCAAAGGAAGGAAACTCTTCTCAGAAGGGTGACAAGGGTGGACAATTTTAGGTTCTACTTGTATTTATATCTTTAAAATTTAATATGAAAAAGATTTACCTATTGTACAAAGCAAAGTGCTTTGACATACTTACTGCAAAGCAAGGCTTCTATTGAGTACCACAATATTATCCATCGACTTAGCATCACGGATAAGGGCATACAGGTTACGTAAATGGGAAATAATAGGATATAAGCTCAGAGTTATGGTTTGTAATGACAAACTATGATGTATCCATGCAACTACACATCCTACAAGGCATGTATGCCATCGGCTTTGATTGTTGAGGCCGTCACTAAAGCCAAGGGCTTCTTACACTATCTTTCTGATATGCATGCAGGGCATGCCAATATGGTGGGTTTTTTCCACTAAATTATTGTTCACACTTTTTCAATAACATCAGCTACTCGGTTCACGACTAAATGAGGTTTCTAGATGAGCTTATAATTTATGTATATGTATACATCGATGAACACTTTACATTATTGGCTCTATGCACAAGGTGTATCCAATCAAAAAGACAGCTTCTATGGGTAGCAAGTAGGAATCGCCTAGCTATCAAGCCATTGATTCATGGCTGGACATGAATAGATTAAGAGAGCCTCAAAGTAGGTACTCCTTTTTGTAAACACCGGAGAAAATCTAGTACGACTATTTTTCTTTGGGGGTATTTGACATCTTTCTCCTCTATTCATGAAGGGAGAAGATTCTGTAACGACTTAGTGGTGAATAATATTAACCGATGGTTGTTTATGCATATAGTAAGGCTATGTGTTGTTAATAAAAAATGTTTCATTGTTTGTACCTAGAAGTGGCTTATGTTTCACTTTCCATTATGGTTCAAACGTTTCACCAAGGCTTGCAAATGATTGAATTAGAAAGTATTTAATTATTTTTCAGAACTAGTTACACTCTTTTTTCATGTGTGATATGAGCATCTCATTTTCCGTAAGTATTAGCAAGTATGGTCATGGATATGCAGGTTCATATCTATTTTTGCTAAATGCATGCACACTAGGTATTATGGTCCCTAGTGTTTAGCAAAGTGTTTTGAAGCGGCATGCACATTCATGACATAGATCTAACAATCACCAATAGAGTTCATGGCTTGGTTTGGATGCTTGTGGATATTTCAAGTTAACCAAGATGGTTATTCGTAACATTGTTGATTCCTTAGTAATGTTGTAAAGCACTATGATCCCTATTTACCAATTATTTTGGACGAATGTCTATAAACGGTGGGGAAACACACCTCAATACTGTTTTTTTATCCAAAGAGGATATCCAGATGACAAGTTTAATCTTCTGCTAAAGGATATGCAAAGTGCATACATTAGAACCAAAACAATCCAATGAGATAGCATGTATCGCTCTAGTTGGAGTTTTCTTACCATAAGGTAAAGCATGTTTGCGACTAGGTTTAGTCTCTTCATGTTATAGTCAGGCTCTCAACCTTGAGCACTAGTTATGGTGGGGTTGTTTATTGATGAAGATTCATAACAATTCAGGGACTTATACTTTCATGATGAGTTACATTAGCGAGTTACTTTCATGGAAAGTGAAAAGACGTACTCTTTTGGGTACATCTTAGTTGTGATAAATTGTTTAGCATAAGCAAGTGACTTCTAGATGGAGTTTGTACACTATATTGGTTGTGGGACGGTTACACAAGATGGTGACAAAGGGACAACAATGTGGAAAATCAAGATGCTCTTCTTGATTTGATTGAACCTCCTACTGAACTGTATTTCGATCAAAAAGACAACTGGATCCATGAAGGATGCCACTGCAAAAGACATTAGTGTTTTTTATGACTCCACTCTTGTTTTTTAGGATGAAAATTCTTCTCCAAGGGGGGAGTAATGTAATGCCAAGGGCAAACCTAGGGGGGTCACCAACCCAGGCCAAGGCCAACTTCTAGGTGTGGATGGGGGATTCTAAATCTAGATGTCCAAGGGCCTATATAAAGGGTGGTAGGGTGAAGAATCCTCAAGGTAGCTCCCCTGAGTATTTTAATCACGCTAAGTTTTTTCCATTCTTACTGGTGATTTGACTTCCTGGCTAGGGTCTGTTTCCACTGTCTATATTCCTTTCTTCCCCTTTCTTTGAATTTTGCAATATTTTCAAAACTTTAGGTGTGTTGAAAAACATGTTAGATATGTTACTGAAAAAGGGTCATAATCCACCCACTTTCCTTCCAACTTGCTCTTTCTGAGTGCACGTTTCTTCTTTCCAACTGAGAGCATGCCTCTTAGCCCTCTATGCTTGTGCACTAGCTTGTATATCTAAACACTATGTGGATGTCATTGTATGCTTTTATGTGGGGCCTTCTTCTTGGTAGGTTTCTAGATGACCCAAGGTGGATCATGAATTTCCCGTAGTTGGCTCACATCAAGATCGTTGTACCAACATTCTCCTTTTGAATCAACCAATAAATAGCTTCCTACTCTAGGTACTCCTTGCATTCATTCATCATCTCCACTTCATAAGGTCTCAAGGCATTCCATGTTTTAGCATTATCATTATACAGAGTTTGTCTACCCTTGGTCAAATCCTAGCTCTAGCCAACTTATGAGAGACTTCTAGAAGTGTCTTGTTTGCTTTGATCCAAGCTGCGAATAGGAATTTACCATCTCTTGAAACTAAGACTCTAATGTAGCCTTGTTCACCAATTCCTTTTTTGGAATATTAGAATCTTCAACCAGATAGCAAGAGTAAACCATTGGTGATCTTTATCAATTTCCAGAGATGATTCCTCCACTTGTACATCTTACTTTTCAAAAGCTTCCATTAGGGAAAATTTAGACTAAACTAAAGTAGAACAGACCAAGACTGGTACTAGAACTAAAATTGGAATGTGTATTCATAGAAGGAAAGTAAACTTGATATTGGATACAATAGTAAGAGCGAATAAATGATCTGAGATCGATGCCAGATAAGAGCATGATCTAGCTACAAAAATGACACTAGAAAATTGGCAGTACAATAGAATCCAAGACAATAGACTCCACCAAATGAGTAATGGACCCTATTTGTAGCTATCCAATCGGGCATCTAACTCAATATCCATAGTGAAATTGCCTCAATAATTGGGATCCGTATTGAACCTCACGCTACACTATCATATGTAGTTCAGGCTCAAAGTTAAGGTCAAGCGTAGATTTGTTACTCTTTGTCCTTGATATCCACAAGGATGTCATTAGACTAGTCTTCCACCCTAGTGTTATAGTAGCATGTTCAAGCAAGGCTCAAACTTAAATTCAATCCTAAAGGGTTTGTTTTGAGGGTTGTTTTATGTCCTATGTATCCAAAAGGATGTCATTGCGCTCGTGTTGCCCTTGGTATCCACATGCAAGTGAGGCTAGAGCTTAAGTTCGAGCCTAAAGGGGTTGTTTCAAGGGTTGTTTTAGGTCCTATGTATCCAAAAGTATGTCATGATGCTCTTGTTGCCCTTGGTATCCACATGCAAGTGAGGCTAGAGCTTAAGTTCGTTCCTAAATAAGAGGTGTCAATCATTTTCTAGTATCCAAATGAGCTGAAGAGGCTTGCCTAGTAATCTATTACTACACAATCATCAGGAGGTGAGGCTTCAAACTTCAGATCAAGTTTAAACATTTTGCTACCTACAAGGAGCTCAAAGGGAGTAACTTGAGCTGAGACTCAAACTTAAGTTTGATCCTAAAGGTTAATCCCAAGAACTTGCATGAGCCAACTCTATTATGCTACAATATCCACAATAAGCTCATGAGGCTAGACTATAGTGATTAACATATGCTAGTGCTCCAAAAGCATTAGAAGGTGAGGTTCAAGTTACATGAGTTCATTGTTTTGGTTTCTCAACAAGGACACAAGGTACCAAAAACAAGATAAGTATCAACAAAAGCAAAGCATCCACGTCAAGCGGCAATGGCACACACATTACCTAGCCAAGTAAGTGCTATTATCTCTTTTGATTTAAGTGGTTATTTATAGAGTACTTAATTAGAGCTCTATGCACCAAATGATTTTCTATGTGGAAAATCAAATTAGAGATTAGTCGCTTACTTTCCATTTGCAAAATGTGATTTTCACATAACTATAAAGTGATTAACTTAGTAAGAGAGTTTGAAAGGTATATCAAGGAGAGGTCAATAACTAATTATGAGTGCATGTAGTCATTAATCAGATTCATTTATCAAGACGACTAAATAGAGATTAAAAATTAACATAGCTAGAGTGAAGAGTGAATTTTTAGTTGGACTTAGAATTGGAAAAGAAGAATATATTAGAGGGTGGGAAAATGTTAATATTTGAGAAAATTGTATCTAAGATAAGATTAGAAGAGAGTAAAAGTTTAAGAGATGGGAATGTAATATGAGAAGACCGGTTACAATGGTTAACAAAATGAATTTTTAATTAGTGCAAAATTAGGAGAGACTAAGAGAAGTTGCAGGAGTGATTAAGAGGAAGTGAGGAAGAGTACACAAAGGGATTAGGGAGTGATTAAGAGGATATTACACAAAAATATTAGAAGAAGGTATCTCTCTCTCTCTCTCTCTCTCTCTCTCTCTCTCTCTCTCTCTCTCACACACACACACACACACACACACACACACACACACAAGAGAGAGAGAGAGGTGCTCCTGAACAAAGACTCTCAAATAAGAAATAAGAAAATCAAATCTAGAAACCATTGTTCTCTATAAGTGAACTTCACCTATATTCAAACAAAGAAAGAGAGAGAGTCAATGTAGACGCGTGACAAAGAGACCTGTTGGGTTGCCCATGTAGAGCAGAGGAAGACACGATAATAAAGAACCCTACCTATCGCATCATTGTCAGTGTTGTCATAGTGTGCAAAAAAACCCAAATCCTATCATAATTTAGAAGGTTTTGAAAGCATTCAAAAAGTCTTCGATAGATTTTCCCACCAACCCTACCAAGCTTAGATTAGCAAACACATACATGTGTTCAAAAATCACATATGGAGTCCAATTGCAAAACTTCTTTTATGTGCTTGAAGCTCGCAAGAGTCTCTACACTTTGGTGAAAACACCCTATTGAAAAAACTGTTGGAAAATATGTTTTTGAAAAACTCGAAAAAAATTGACGTTTAAGGCGTGAAAAAATCCAATGACATTAGAGGTGTTCAAAACTAGTTTTTTTAGAGTTTGTTTTTAAAATACTCGTGTTTTGGACATAATTTTAACATCTCTTAGTTAAGTCTTAGGATCAATGAGCAAACGGCCCATCTCCACCTTGCTTAATCCCTTTCTTGGCACCTTCATGTATGTAAAATTGTCCTACTACAACACATAAAACATCAGAACTATAATCATCAAGAATCGGGATACACGTAGGCAACTAGGAAAAAAACCTCATTGTATTCTAAATTTATATCAAGGCTCAATCCTCATAGCATACTCTCCATGGCCAGTTATAATCAGACTAGCTCTTTCTTTCGCATAATTGTCGGTGTTGTCATAGTCTGCAAAAAAACCAAATCCTCTCATAATTTAGAAGGGTTCAAAAGCATCAAAAAAGTCTTCAGTATATTTTTTACCAACCCAAGCTAAGATTAGCAAACACATATGTGCAGACAAAAATCACATACAAAGTGCAATTGCAAAACTTTTTCTATGTGCTTGAAGAGTCAGAAGCGGCTCTACACTTTGGTGAATAAAATCCTATTGAGAAAACTGTGGTGAATGTTTTATGAAAAACTCTTAAAACATCGACATTTAAGGGGTCAAAAAATCCGATGACGGTAGAGGTGTTTGATTCTGGTTTTTATAGAGTTTTTTTTTAGAAATACTCGCGTTTTGGGCCTCACCTTATTTTAAGCTCAAATGCTTTAGATAGGTCATCCGTGGCAACTTAGGTCTAAATTTAATCTCGTCATAAATGTCGCTTCACTTTGCAGCTCTTTAAATGTATATTGCAACTCAAACTTCAATTTGAGCCTCCTTCCAAATTCAAGGCTACTTTAGCATAGCTTGGATTTTTTCTCACACCTTTTGCTGGTTTTAGATTTCAAGCAATTGGATGTATATCGATGCTCAAACTTGAATTTGCGCCTTTAAGTAATTTTCATGGGTACCTCAATAGAACTTAGGGTCCATCTTGTAACTCCTGTCAGGTATGGATTTCTAGCTCTTGGATGTACATCTACGCTCAAACTTTTTTATCCTCCTACCAAATTTCACGAGTGCCTCAATGTAACTTGGGCTTCATCATGAAACTCTTGTCAGCTAAGTATTTCTAGCACTTAGATGTACATCTAGGCTCAAACTTGAGTTTAAGCCTCCTACTATCCTCCATGGCTTGATCCAATGTAACTTGGGCTCCATCTTGCAACTCTTGTCAACGATATATTTCTAGCACTTAGATGTACATCTAGGATCCAACCTCACTGTCAGACAAATATTTCTAACACTTAGATGTAAATCTAGGCTCAAACTTGAGTTCTAGACTCCTACCATACTCCAAGGGTTGATTCAATGTAGCTTGGATGCCATCTTGCAACTCTTCTTAGCTATAGATGTTGAGCACGTAGATGTACACTCCAACATCAATTTGAGTCTCCTAACAAACTCCATAGATGCCTCAATGTAACTCAAGCTCCATCTTGCAACTCTTGTACTATTTAGATTTCTACCAATTAGATGTATCTTTAAGCTCAAACTTGAGTTTAAGCCCCCCAATATCCTCCATGATTTGACTTGGTGTAGCTTCACTTAATATAATGGAATGCAAGTTTCTCGTAACTTATGGGGACAAAGCTACACTAGCCAATGCACATTTGTATTAATTTACATGAGCATGTCTTATAGACAAGATCAAGATGACGAATGCTTTGAGTTCACTTATCATAAAAAATATACGTGAAGAGGCAATGGCATGCATAGTACCGAGCCAAGCAAGTGATTGAGGACTTAATTAGATCTTTATACACCAAATTATTTTGTATGTGGAAACTCAAATTATGTAATAGTTGCTTACTTTCCATTTGCAGACCGTGATTTTCACGTAACTATAAAGTGATTAACTTAGTAAGAGAATTTAAAGGGTATATCAAGCAGAGATTAGTAATTAATTATGAGTGCATGTAGTTATTAATTAGAATCATTCATCAAAGGGATTAAATAGAGACTATAACTTAACATAGCTAGATTGAAGAGTGAAGTTTTGGATGCACCTAGAATTGGTATAGAATAGAGGAGAGGAAAAGGTTAGTATTTGAGAAAATTATCCCTAAGATTAGATCAGAAGAGCGTAGAAGTTTAAGATATGGGAATGTAATATGAGAAGACAGGTCACAATGGCTAACAAAATAAAATCCTAATTAGTGCAAAATTGGGAGAGATTAAGAGGAGGTGAGGGAGTGATTATTTAAGAGGAGGTAAAGAAGATTACACAAAGAGATTAGAAGACATTAGGGAGGTATTAAGAGGAGGTTACACACAAATATAAAAAGAAGGTACCACTCTTTCTCTCTCTCAACCACACAAGAGAGAGAGAGAGAAAGGTGCACCTAAATAAGCCTTTCAAATCTAAAAATTAAATGTTTTGTTGGTTTTAGATATCAAGCACTTGGATGTACATTTACACTCAAACTTGAATTTGAGTCTTTTAACAAATGTCACGCAATGTAACTTAGGCTCCATCTTGCAATTCTTGTCAAGTATGGATTTCTAGCTCTTGGATGTACATCTACGCTTAAACCAGAGTTT
This sequence comes from Adiantum capillus-veneris, assembly GCF_014529385.1. Classification (NCBI taxonomy): domain Eukaryota; kingdom Viridiplantae; phylum Streptophyta; class Polypodiopsida; order Polypodiales; family Pteridaceae; genus Adiantum; species Adiantum capillus-veneris. Next base: position 27,892,159 of record NC_140939.1, on the reverse strand, counting down.
GATCTTCCTATCAAATTTCATGGGTGCCTCAATGTAACTTGGGCTTCATCATGTACATCTATGCTAAAACCTGAGTTTGATCTTCCTATCAAATTTCATGGGTGCCTCAATGTAGCTTGGGCTTCATCATGCAACTCTTTTCAGCTAAGCCTTTCTAGCACTTAGATGTACATATAGGCTCAAAATTGAGTTTAAGCCTCCATGGGTTGATTCAATGTAACCTAGGATCCATCTTGCAACTCTTGCTAGTCATAGGTTTCTAGCACTAAGATGTACATCTAGGATCCAACATCACCTTGAGTCTCCTACCACACTTCATGGGTGCGTGGGTTGATTCAATGTAGCTTGGACTCCATATTGAAACTCCTTTTAGCTATAGATTTTGAGCACATAGATGTACATCTTGGCTCCAACATCAATTCAAGCCTCCTACCAAACTCCACACATGACGCAATGTAACTTAGGGTTCATCTTGCAACTCTTGTCATCCTTAGATTTCTAGCACTTAGATGTATATCTAAGCTCAAACTTGAGTTCGAGCCTTCTACCATCCTCCATGGGTCAAATGGGTGTAGTTTACTTAATTGAATGGAATGCAAGTTTTAAGCAACTCCATTACTGTAGCTTGGGAATGTATTGAATTTTGAGTTTTATGTTCCACCATTCAATTTTAATAACATCTCTTGATTTTATGAGGAGCTGTCGGGTTGAAAACAAGTTGATTGCAAGAACCATATCTCAAGCAATTGGAGGCATCATCAATGAATGATATTCTTATGGACAAAGGAAACACCAACACAATGGATGAAGATTTTCTTGTTGGTCAAGAAGATGGCTTGATCGATAGAGAGAGATGTAAAGAGAAAAGAGTCATCCTTTGGGTTGACAATCGATCTAAAACACTTAGTAATGGATTGTTATTGTTGGTCAACCCATATGAGACTATAAACTATAGTGAACTAGGTGAGAATAGCTTGGGTGTCATTGTGGAAGGGTCTTTGCATCCACATGAAAGTAATATTCCAAGTTTAAAGTTGGTAAGTTGGTCTATTAGGCAGCTCACATTTGAGACTGGTGAACTGTTAATATTAGAAAAAATTTGGACTCTCAAAGGGTCCCTCTAAAGAGGTTTGACTTTGCCTCTTTTGTCCAAAGTGGGCAACCCGTTGAAGTACATAAATGCTTTGTCAAAACCCTATCAACCCCAAACTCTTAGAATGTAGGTTCTAAATCCCCAAACTCCGGTCAAAATTTGGAGTTGATTTGTACGACTTATGGCCTCCCCACTAAAGCTAAAATGTGGGGAGAGATTCCATTTATAAGACGGTGTTGTCACATCAAAACTTGGAATCTTTTAGAAGATAAGGAATCTGATGGCATGTTATATATCAAGGAATAGATCTGGATGAGTACATTCTAAATCCAAAAGTTCTAACATGTTTTGATTTGATTTATAAAATTCTTACTGTGCGCCCATTTTTGACAAGAGAGAGAAAGTCAAAGTCCTTATAGGGCCCCTTTGAGAGTCCTAATTTTCCGTAATTAAAGGACATGGGATCTTATTTTTTCATTGAGAGTATTCATGATTCCATCACATAAGAAATGGAACATCCCCTGACAACCTAGGTGCTTCAGCTAGCTATATACATCAAGATGATGACATAGATAGCTCAAATAACAACACTGAAAATAGATTTGAAGGAGGTACTACTAGTCCAGAACTAGGTCTTCTTCTTAATACTCAAAATGATAGACAACAGGATACCATGGCTACTGATTATGATATTAGAGATGGGACAACTAATAAGAGGAGCTATACCCATGGAGTTAGGCCTAGAAAAAACAGATAAGTCTCATGCATTCAACAAGCAATGTGATGTTGCAAACATTCACAAAGTTGCAAGGATTGATTTTTCTAGAAGCAATGTTGTCACATTGGAGATAGATCTAAAATCATGCAGGCTAGGGTAGTCTTTTAGGAAAAAGTATACACTAGCCAATGCACATTTTGTATTATATTACACTAGACAATGCCACACACAGTACCCATCCAAGTAAGTGCTATTCTTTGTTGATGGAGTACTTAATTAGACCTCTATGCACCAGATGATTGTCTCTAATTAAACTCCAATTAGAGATTAGTTTCTTACTTTCCATTTGTAGAGTGTGATTTTTGCATAACTATAAAGTGTGTAACTTAGTAAGAGAGTTGGTATATCAGCGAGAAGTTAGTAACTAATTATGAGTCATTAATTATATTTATTTATCAAGAGAGTTAAATAGAGATAAGAAATTAATATAACTAGATTGAAGAGTGAATTTTAGAATTGGAAAAGGAGAATAGATTAGAGGGGAGGAGAAGGTTAGTATTTGAGAAAATTATCTCTAAGATTAGATTAGAAGATAGTAGAAGTTTAAGATATGGGAATGTAATATGAGAAGAAGGGTTACAATGGTTAACAAAATGAAATCCTAATTAGTGCAAAATTAGGAGAGATTAAAAGAAGGTAAGGGAGTGATTAAGAGGAGGCAAGGAAGATTACATAAAGGGATTACTAGAGATAGAGTGATTCAGAGGAGATTACACACAGATATTTGAAAAAGGTATCGCATGCACGCGCGCACAGACACACACACACACACACAAGAGAGAGAGAGAGAGAGAGAGAGAGAGAGAGAGAGAGAGAGAGAGAGAGAGAGAGAGAGAGAGAGAGAGAGAGAGAGAGAGAGAGAGAGAGAGAGAGAGAGAGAGAGAGAGAGAGAGAGAGAGAGAGAGAGAGAGAGAGAGAGAGAGAGAGAGAGAGAGAGAGAGAGAGAGAGAGAGAGAGAGAGAGAGAGTTCATTATCGTCCACTGAGGTCAAATATGACCCATGGCACCAAAACAAGCATTACATTTGGTTTTCGGGGCAAAGGAATCAAATACATATAAGTTAGGGATTGAGGGTCCATCTAGGGGTGAAGGGAAAATGAAAGTGAAAATGGATAAAGGAGAAGAACCTAGGGAGGGTCATGTGGACGAAAAACTAGCTTGGGAGTTTGGAACTCCTGGATGATGTCTTTACCACCACGGTAGACTGCCCATTACCTTGTTTACGAGCTTCATGCATCTTCTTAAGCTTGCTTGCTTTAAGCTTGAGTTGATTTGTGGTTAATTTCTTGGCGATCAAAAGCTTTGTCCCCTTGAGGCGATAAGATTGACATAGTAGCCTTGTCCGTCTTCTTTGTTTTTGAGAGTGAGATGCATTGACCAACTGGCACACGCCTATATGTATCATTGATCCAAGAGATAGTGGATGTGCAGAGGGGAGGGAGACACGGTAATAAATACCACATGTCACAGAGAGAGAGAGAGAGAGAGAGAGAGAGAGAGAGAGAGAGAGAGAGAGAGAGAGAGAGAGATGCACCTGAATAAGCTATGGACAAGCTCTAGATGCTGCAAATGCTTCTTATTCAATGGTGATGAGTGGTCCTAGTTTTTTTTCAATAGATGCAAAGCTCACATATAGAAAATCCAAATAACTTAACATGGGCAAGTAACCAAGGTGAGCTAGTGCTTTCATTTCCTTTTGGGTCATATGGCATAGTTGGCTATGCCACAACTTAGTAGATTGCAGCCCCTAGCTATATGGATATACAATCCTCTTTTGCACAAGAAACAAACATAGAGTAAACCATTCCATGCTTCTCACCATTGAGAATCATAAGATTTCCCTTCTTGATTGATGATGAACCATTCCCAAAAGTGTTTGTGTAGCCCAAGTGGTAAAGCTGACCAACAAACTCTTTGCTAACTTGGGACCATGTTTTGATATTCTTAGCTATTAATTTTGTGCCATTATGCATGACTAGCTTGATGTCTCCAAACCATGTGTTTGAAGCTCATAGAGGCATCATTGACATTAACTTTGATACAAATATGTGCATACGTAGAGAACCATTATCTATGAGGTGTCACATGGAAGCTGTCTCCAAAATCTATGAACCAAATCTTAGCAAAGCTAGCTCTTGTTTGATAAGAACATTTGGACTATGATATGCTATAAAAAATAGAACATCCGAGGAACTATGGACCTCAAGTACATCTACAATATTGGGAGACTCTAGCACATTGACCTCCTCAACCTTAGGTTTGTCCTTGCCTTCATAGTTAGATTTTTTTTTCTTGAGACTTTTTCTTGTCTTTTTTCCGTATACGACAATGTTTCTTCGAATGTTGTTTCTTGTGGCGATGGTAGCACTCGGCATTGCACAAAGAACCTCTCGATTTTCTTGGAGAATTCCTCTGGTCTTTACTTTCAACATGGTTATGAGTATGATCGTTTTGACCTTGGCCATTGGCAACATATGCATCACCTTGCTTTGCAGACTCCATATACTTCTTGTGCATCTCTTCAACAAATAGACTAGAAACTATAACATCGTAGGTCAACTTTCTCTTAGGAGCAAAGTTTATAATCATTGTGCAAAATACATCCCATGAAGAGGATAAAGAGCACAATAAGAAGATGGACCACAGTCAATCCCAATGATAACAATTGACTGAAAAGTACATTAAAAAATTCAAGTGCTCAAAACTGATGTCGCATTCTTTCATTCCAAAGCTCAAAAATATTCGTCATCAAATACACTTTGTCATTTGTGGTTTTGCTCATATATTGCATAGCTTATTTCAAAAGCATTTAGTGGTGGCTTTATTCACTATGGTAAATACACAGATTCGGATAAGTATCAGTAAATAGTGGACCTACCTTTTGCCTCTAACATCTTCCACTACATTTTTGTACATCCATGATTGGCCCTAACTGACCTTTTTGGATTAGCATATCTTGGATTTTTTGTTTCCACATAGAGCAATTCGTGCTATTGAACTTTCTAATATTGTAAATGTCCTTCTCAACAAAAGATGTGATTTTTGCACTACTTGAGCACTATGGCAAAGACGCCAAGAGTTATGGCAAGAAAACCTTCATAACAAGGGCAAAATCTAATAAAAAACAATGCTCATAGTTTCATAAAATGCGTAGATAGACTTACAAAAAAAACTCGGCAAAGTCTCCTTTGTACAAGGAGTGAGAACTTGACTTAAAGGATGCATAAAATGTATAAAATCAATGCAAATCTTAGCAAAAATTGTCAATTTTCACCAATAAGTGACTGACATAGACACGACGTTAAGAAAAATATCCCATTGGATACAAACTTAATATGGCAAGGATATCATAGTGGGAAATTCCTATAACCTCTATCATTGAAGGTATCTCAACATTCAAGAAACCCTAGTTCAATAAAACCTCATGAAAGACCCTCCAAAAGGCTAAGTAGACACAAAAGTTGGCACATTCTCGTGTCACTCTACTTCCACAATGTGAAACCGGGTTAAAAGATCCAGATCTTATTTGATTTCATGGTATAGATTAATTGTGCAGTGATGGGGCACAATGATATGGAAGTGCAATGGTAAATAAAAGACAAAATATTAGAGCAAGTATGCAAGCCCAAGTATAAGGGTTTGATTCTTACAAAGAAGGGTTGTAAGGCTGGTGTTGGAGTAAAGGCCGAGTCGTCGCTCAACTTGCTCCTCCCTATCCCATTTACTTCTTTGTTAACCCCTTAAGTATATACACAGTAAAGACACATAGACACACTCTAGCTCCTTGAGGTGTGTTTCCCCCAAGTCTTGCTTCCTCTCCCCCTTCCCCACATGTACATGCACAATCACGGGCCCTCCGACCTCCCCAACTAGTATCAGATCCACCATTGCTTCATCCCAAGATAGTCCTCCCTATCCATTGTGTGCAGCTCCCCTTGGACCTAGGAGATTTGGGATCAATAGGAAAATCAGATCTCTACAGGAGTCGGATAGTAGGATCTTGAATTGGACAACTGGTATCGGAGTCACCATTGCTATATCCCAATATAGTCCTCCCTATCCACCATGTGCAGCTCCCCTTGGACTTGGGAGATTTGGGATCGACAGGGAAATCTTATCTCTACAAGAGTCGGACAGTAGGATCTTGAATTCGACAAATCTTGGGAGAATTGAATGGAGGAGGTCCGAATGCAGCTTGTAATTGGTAGCATAGTTTCAAATACGGCACCAAGGGAGACTCAAAAGCTTCAGCACACACACATGGAAACTTATAGCACATAATTGGAAAACTCTGGGAAACCATAACTAAATGCAGTACATAAAAAAAACATGAATTAGGATCTCTTGTGTGAAAAATTATCTCTCTCCATTAAGTAAACTACTCAAATATTTACTTAGCTATGTCATATTCTCTCTCTCTCTCTCTCTCTCTCTCTCTCTCTCTCTCTCTCTAATTCTGTCAAGCGTGATAAGCTGTCATCGTAGATACATTTTAACATTGCTTCTGCTAAGCTCTACCTAGTCAATCATCAGCAAACACCAAGTCAACAAATTTGAGAGTCAGTTCCATCTAGCCTAGCCCTTGATTAGCTGCTACCACAATGGCTAGTTCATGATGGCAAGTGTGGAAACATGAGGCCTACGACAATGGAGGTAGAGGGTGACTTGCAACTACTAAGATGATAAATGTTGGTTTCCATGCCTTCTCCCATTTGCAAGATAATAAGGAGGGTTCTTGCAAAAGTGAAGGCCACATACACATTGTTGGGAACTTGGAGTGGATTCACATGGTGAAGTTGTGCCTACTAAGATCGAGGCTCCCTCACATGTAGCGGCGGTACTGGGTGGGCAACAAGAGAGGCGACCTCTAAACACCCCTCCAGGCTCTTGTGCTGCTCAATGGGGGTTGGGGCAACCACAAGCACATCACCAAAACAAACCCACAACCAAACCAAAACATGATAGGGACACCACCTGGTTATGGTATGCAAACTAGGAGGCAAGAGATATTTTTTCACAACCAAGAAGATGCACCACAAAACACACACAAGAAACCTCACACCAAGATACCAAGAAACCTCACACCACAAAACACACACAAGAAACCTCACACCAAGACACCTTACAATGGACACAAAATTGGCAATGAAAAACACATTAAAACACTTTCTATAACAAGATCAAACGATAGAAACTCAAAATACACAAGTGACTTGAATTCACTAAACCGTATCGTACAAGTGGAAGGACAAAGATTGAACATCGAATCACGCCTTTGATGCACCAGACCTCAATTTACTGATAATTGGAGGAACATATACAATAGTGGTTTTGAGATTTTGAAATCACGCTCTCTCACTTACAATGTGAAGCTTGAAAGCTTCTCTCACACCAAGAGTGAAGCTCACAAAGTGGTTGCTACATCTAAGTCTCTACTCATGCATAGAGTGTTGGGGTGTTGTGTGAGACATTTTAGGTTATTTTACAAGAAAGAGAGGGGCCTATTTATAGGATGGAGACCTCTGATTAAGATTATTGGAAATCCTAATTTACAAGCTAACAAATAATGATTATTATTTATTTTATAATATCGAAACATTGTGGGCCTTCTTTGTCTGCTTGAGTCATGGATGTGGGCTCAAAAGAGAGCATTATTGATGGTAGATAAGCTGAACGTAGAGTCTTAAGGAATGAGAGAGAGAGAGAGAGAGAGAGAGAGAGAGAGAGTTACTATGCACATGTCTTGAGGTGAGGTGTCTTTTATGGTTAGGTCAATGGTTATTTGTGTTAGTATGTTAGTGGTTAGTATTAGTAATCACTAGAAAGTTAATGCAATATTTACAATGGGTAGAATGAGGTGGAAGGTTGAAGTAAGATGGTTGAATGAAGTGAGGAAATCCTTGTGATGATGAAGCTTGAAAAAAGACTTACTTGAGTAGGTTCTCAAAATGACTATCGATCCTCTTCGTCTTCTTCTCTTCTTTATGCCACCGTCGTCAAGGTTGATTATCACGATGAAAATGGCAATTTGGTTGATGAAATCTCTCAATTTGCAGAGGTTAAGAATGGTTTACATGCTGAATTTTATGTATATAGAGAGGGGTAAGATAGAATTGTACTTTGAAAGTAATAGAGAGAGGCATAGAGATGGTGTATGTACATGTAGAGCTCATATGAGAGCTATGGAAGTAAGAGGGGAGAATAATGGTAAAGAAGGTGAGAGAAACCATGGAAGGTGCAGGTTTGAGTGAGGGATTGAGAGGAATGTGTGTGTGTGTGTGTGGAAGTGGGAAAGGAGGTGAGAGAAGACTATGGGTTACTTTGTGAGAAAAGTGGGCAGACTTGGGTCCACTCAAAAAATCTTATCTCATCGGTGGTAGGTCCAAAAATCATGAAACAATTTGAGGTGACTATTCAGCATATGGCTACATTTTCTCTGTTGACCACATCCTTAAATAACGAGCGGCGATAGGCTCCAAAAATCTCACCAAAAATACTCTTTTTTATGCTGCAAAAGTCTTTTAGTGGCCCCCTCCTTTGTTGAATTTGCACAATGCATCCAAGAGTGAGGCCCTCCTTTGTCATATCATGATGCAAAGCATCCAAGTTACCTTTACACATGCATGGAGGAGGATTATTGATGAAATAAAAAATATATACATGGTGGGACTAGTGTATGGACCATTCATGGATTTTAGCTTAATGAGCACATGGTATTAGAATTATGAGTATAGAATAAGAAACAACATGGAGAATTATGGATACGAAAAAAGATATTTGAATCATGTGATATGGTCCCTCTTTTGTATTATTTTGGGTGAAAGAGGAAAAGGTATGCAAGTAATTGAAAATAATATAATAAACGTGACTAGGAAAGTAGAAATAAATTTTTTGTTTTCCCGAGGGTGAGGGTGAAAATGTGGGGATAATTTGTATAAAAGAAAAATATGAGGTTAAAGTATGTACACATTGACAAAAAAAAAACTTATGGTGCAAGACGATGAAAGAAGGCGTACATAGGTTTAATAAAACACACACCTAGGTATAAATATTTAAATAAAATATCAAAATAATTCTAAAAATCCCTATATTTAAGCCATATATACAATGAAATATTTACACACAAAAAAGGCCAAACTATACTTTTTTTTTTTTTGGCTCAACTAGCCCAGTGACTAGCTAATTGAGGGTTTTTAAGAAAACATAGGGAAAGTACCCTAACTCACACACGCCTATGTAAAGTGAAAGGGTGAAGATAACCAAACTGTTTGAGTGATTTGATAGGGTGAGTTAGCTCACTATGACAATTTTTAATAGCCAAAAAACGGCTATCAATGTCATGTCTTCTTTGTTTGCGTATGACATGTCGCAACATCCTAAAGCAAGTTTATGCTCAAGGAAAGTCGACCTGCAAGAATAGAGGTTGTTCGCTCCACACTCTCTCTCACAAGAAGATAATCCGAGTTGCTCATCCAATCTAAGATATGAAATGGGTAGATACGCGCCTGAAGATGAGTACGGCCTTTCAACAAGGCATCGAGAGATCTGCGCTAATCAATTTTTTTGGTCTTGGTGTTGAGAGTTAGAAGATTAACAAGGCTCTACACACCCTTATCCACTCTGTAAAAGTTTATCAATCAGTATAAGTGCATTGATCTTGTCTAGCTCTTGTTCAAGGCTCTCGTATTAATTCTTTCTTTTTATTCATTTTTTTGAAATTTTAAATAAGGTTCTTTAATTTTAGTTTATATGCAAAAACAGAGGAAAATACCCAAATTTAAATGTTTAAGCGCCAAAGCGTGGGTCGATAATAAGCACGGCAATAATTATAATAAGATTTGTGGTAATATCCACTGTAATACTTGAAATGCAGAAGAATGTCCTCCCCCCCCCCTCTCTCTTCTTTGGCCAGCCCATTTTGGACTCTCTTTCTACAAATAATGGTAAAAGGTCATGGTAAACGGTTTCAAATTTTTATAGTGATTGTTAATGTTGTAACATTTAATGCACTAGTAACTTGTGTGTAGCGTAAATTGATAACATAGTGAGCATTTCATTAAGAACAAGCTCCTAATGAGCATAGAGAGAGTACTTAATTTGAGAAAGCAACATAGCAATTTACACCCAAAAAATTTGGCATAGACAATACTTGAAAAGAGAGAGAAATAGAACAATTGACAACAATTGAGGACCGGATTTACATGGAGCTGGTCCCCCCTCCATAAAGGTTTTGTATTATAGATTCTCCCACCAAAGGAGACTTTTGTACAATACAATTATTGTGTTCCTTGACAAAACTCGTTGGTCAATGAAGATGGAAGCTTCATGCACCAAATTATGCTTGTAAAACACACCTAGTGTCCCTAGCCTTAGTCCCAAGATCTCACACACCTTCAAAAATGGTGAGAGCTAGCAGGGAATGAAGATGATTGAGAGGAAAAAGTATTATCTTCACATAATCACTCTAATAGTATAGCTTAGCTTAGTAATTAGCATGGTGGAGGAGATGAGCATGCCATTGAAGCTTGGCTCTTGGTTGGATTTTCATTCCATAGCCAAGAGTTGTTGGTGTAGGCCTCTACTTCTCAATGCTTGGAGAAGGAGATGGAGTTCTTCTTGCACACATGAGTTGTGTGTGTGTGTGTAGCTAAGCCCTCGCTCTCTTCTTGGTCAACCCTCTTGGCAATTATTCTTTTTGACCTCTCATTGGCTCTTACAAGCTTAGCCAGCCACAAATTAGAAGCATAATTGATATCCTTGTGACATGTGTCCCCCTTTCCCCTTTTGTGAGAGCTATAGGTAATTAAAATAATTTACTAAATTCCTTTTCAGAACTATTTACACTCCTTTTTCATGTGTGATATGAGCATCCCATTTTCCGTAAGTATTGGCAAGTATGGTCATGGATATGCAGGTTTAGATCTATTTTTGCTAAATGCATGCACACTAGGTGTTATGGCACCTAGTGTTTAGCAAAGTGATTTGAAGCGGCATGCACATTCATGACATAGATCTAACAATCACCAATAGAGGTCATGGCTTGGTTTGGATGCTTGTGGATCTTTCAAGTTAACCAAGACGGTTATTCGTAACATTGTTGATTCTTTAGTAATGTTGTAAAGCACTATGATCCTATTTACCAGTTATTTTGGAAGACTATCTATAAACAGTGGGGAAACACACCTCAGCACTGTCATTTATTCAAAGAGGATATCCAGATGACAAGTTTAATCTTGTGCTAAAGGAATCGCAAAGTGCATACATTAGAACCAAGCAATCCAATGAGATAGCATGTATCACTCTAGTTGGAGTTTGCTTACCATAAGGTAAAGCATGTTTGCGACTAGGTTTAGTCTCTTCATGTTATAGTCTGGCTCTCAACCTTGAGCACTAGTTATGGTGGGGTTGTTTATTGATGAAGATTGATACCAATCCAAGGACTTATACTTTGATGATGAGTTACGTCAGCGAGTTACTTTCATGGAAAGTGAAAAGAGGTACTCTTTTTTGGGGACATCTTAGTTATGATAACTTGTTTAGCATAAGCAAGTGAGTTCTAAATGGAGTCTATACACTATATTGGTTGTGGTACGGTTACACAACATGGTGACAAAGGGACAACAATGTCAAAAATCAAGATGCTCTTCTTGATTTCATTGAACCTCCTACTGAACTGTATTTCGATCAAAAAGACAACTGGATCCATGAAGGATGCCATTGCAAAACACATTAGTGTTTTTCATGACTCCACTCTTGTTTTTTAGGATGAAAACGCTTCTCCAAGGGGGGAGTAATGTAATGCCAAGCGCAAACCTAGGGGGGTCACCAACCCACGCCAAGGCCAACTTCTAGGTGTGGATGCGGGATTCTAAATCTAGATGTCCAAGGGCCTGTATAAAGGGTGGTAGGGTGAAGAATCCTCAAGGTAGCATCCCTGAGTCTTTTAATCGCGCTAAGTGTTATACATTCTTACTGGTGATTTGACTTCCTGGCTAGGGTCTGTTTCCACTGTCTATATTCCTTTCTTCCCCTTTCTTTGAATTTTGCAATATTTTCAAAACTTTAGGTGTGTTGATAAACATGTTAGATATGTTACTAAAAAAGGGTCATAATCCACCCACTTTCCTTCCAACTTGCTCTTCTGATTGCACGTTTCTTCTTTCCAACTGAGGGCATGCCTCATAGCCCTCTATGCTTGTGCACTAGCTTGTATATCTAAACACTATGTGGATATCATTGTATGCTTTTATCTGGGGCCTTCTTCTTGGTAGGTTTTTAGATGACCCAAGGTGGATCCTGAATTGCCCGTAGTTGGCTCACATCAAGAGCGTTATACCAACATTCTCCTTTTGAATCAACCAATAAATAGCTTCCTACTCTAGCTACTCCTTGCATTCATTCATCATCTCCACTTCATAAGGTCTCAAGGCATTCCAAATTTTAGCATCATCATTATACAGAGTTTGTCTACCCTTGGTCAAGCCTAGCTCTAGCTTATGAGATACTTCTAGAAGTGTCTTGTTTGCTTTGATCCAAGCTGCGAATAGGAATTTACCATCTCTTGAAACTAAGACTCTAATGTAGCCTTGTTCACCAATTCCTTTTTTGAAATATTAGAAGCTTCAACCAGATAGCAGGAGTAAACCATTGGTGATCTTTATCAATTTCCAGAGATGATTCCTCCACTTGTACATCTTACTTTTCAAAAGCTTCCATTAGGGAAAATTTAGACTAAACTAAAGTAGAACAGACCAAGACTGGTACTAGAACTAAAATTGGAATGTGTATTCATAGAAGGAAACTAAACTTGATATTGGATACAATAGTAAGAGCAAATAAATGATCTGAGATCAATGCCAGATAAGAGCATGATCTAACTACAAAAACGACACTAGAAAATTGGCAGCACAATAGAATCCAAGACAATAGACTCCACCAAATGAGTAATGGACCCTATTTATAGCTATCCAATCGGGCATCTAACTCAATATCCATAGTGAAATTGCCTCAATAATTGGGATCCGTATTGAACGTCACGCTACACTATCATATGTAGTTGAGGCTCAAAATTAAGATCAAGCCTAGAGTTGTTTTTCTTTGCCCTTGATATCCACAAGGATGTCATTAGACTAGTCTTGCACCCTAGTGTTATAGTAGCATGTTCAAGCAAGGCTCAAACTTAAATTCAATCCTAAAGGGTTTGTTTCGAGGGTTGTTTTATGTCCTATGTATCCAAAAGGATGTCATCGCGCTCGTGTTGCCCTTGGTATCCACATGCAAGTGAGGCTAGAGCTTAAGTTCGTTCCTAAATAAGAAGTGCCAAGCATTTTCTAGTATCCAAATGAGCTGAAGAGGCTTGCCTAGTAAGCTATTACTACACAATCATCAGGAGGTGAACCTTCAAACTTCACGTCAAGTTTAAACATTTTTCTACCTAGAAGGAGCTCAAAGGGAGTAACTTGAGCTGAGAGTCAAACTTAGGTTTGATCCTAAAGGTTAAGTCCCAAGAACTTGCACGAGCCAACTCTATCATGCTACAATATCCACAATAAGCTCATGAGGCTAGACTATAGTGATTAACATATGCTAGTGCTCCAAAAGCATTAGAAGGTGAGGTTCAAGCTACATGAGTTCATTGTTTTGGTTTCTCAACAAGGACACAAGGTACCAAAAACAAGATAAGTATCAACAAAAGCAAAGCATCTACGTCAAGAGGCAATGGCACACACAGTACCCAGCCAAGTAAGTGCTATTATCTCTTTTGATTTAAGTGGTTATTTATAGAGTACTTAATTAGAGCTCTATGCACCAAATGATTTTCTATGTGGAAAATCAAATTAGAGATTAGTCGCTTACTTTCCATTTGCAAAATGTGATTTTCACATAACTATAAAGTGATTAGCTTAGTAAGAGAGTTTGAAAGGTATATCAAGGAGAGGTCAATAACTAATTATGAGTGCATGTAGTCATTAATCAGATTCATTCATCAAGACGATTAAATAGAGATTAGAAATTAACATAACTAGAGTGAAGAGTGAATTTTTAGTTGGACTTAGAATTGGAAAAGGAGAATATATTAGAGGGTGGGAAAAGGTTAATATTAAAGAAAATTATAACTAAGATAAGATTAGAAGAGAGTAAAAGCTTAAGATATGGGAATGTAATATGAGAAGACGGGTTACAATGGTTAACAAAATGAAATTGTAATTAGTGCAAAATTAGGAGAGACTAAGAGAAGTTGCGGGAGTGATTAAGAGGAAGCTAGGAAGATACATAGAGGGATTAGAAGGGATTAGGGAGTGATTAAGAGGATATTACACAAAAATATTAGAAGAAGGTCTCTCTCTCTCTCTCTCTCTCTCTCTCTCTCTCTCTCACACACACACACACACACACACACACACACACACACACACACACACACACACAAGAGAGAGAGAGAGAGGTGCTCCTGAACAAGACTCTCAACTAAGAAAAAAAAAATCAAATCTAGAAACCATTGTTCTCTATAAGTGAACTTCACCTATATTCAAACAAAGAAAGAGAGAGAGTCAATGTAGACGTGTGACAAAGAGCCCTGTGGGGATGCCCGTGTAGAGCAGAGGAAGACACGATAATAAAGAACCCTACCTATCCCATCATTGTCGGTGTTGTCATAGTGTGCAAAAAAACCCAAATCCTATCATAATTTAGAAGGTTTTTTTAAGGATTAAAAAAGTCTTCAATAGATTCTCCCACCAACCCTACCAAGTTTAGATTAGCAAACACAGATGCATGTTCAAAAATCACATACGGAGTCCGATTGCAGAACTTCTTTTATGTGCTTGAAGCTTGCAAGCGGCTCTGCACTTTGGTGAAAACACCCTATTCAAAAAACTCTTGGAAACTATGTTTTTGAACAACTCGAAAAAAATTGACGTTTAAGGCGTGAAAAAATCCAATAACATTAGAGGTGTTCAAAACTAGTTTTTACAGGTTTTTTTAAAAAATACTCGCGTTTTGGACATAATTTTAACATCCCTTAGTTAAAACGTCTTAGGATCAATGAGCGAACGACCCATCTTTACCTTGCTTAATCCCTTTCTTGCCACCTGCATGTATGTAAAATTGTCCTACTACAACGCATAAAACATCAGAGCTATAATCACCAAGAATCGGGATACACGTAGGCAACTAGGACAAAACCTCATTGTATTCTAAATTTATATCAAGGCTCAATCCTCATAGCATACTCTCCGTGGCCAACTATAATCAAACTAGCTCTTCCTTTCCCATATTTGTCGGTGTTGTCATAGTCTACAAAAAACCCAAACCCTCTCATAATTTAGAAGGGTTCAAAAGCATCAAAAACGTCTTCAGTATATTTTCCACAACCCAAGCTAAGATTAACAAACACATATGTGCAGCCAAAAATCACATACAAAGTGCAATTGCAAAACTTTTTCTATGTGCTTGAAGAGTCAGTAGCGGCTCTACACTTTGGTGAAAAAAATCCTATTGAGAAAATTGTGGTGAATGTTTTATGAAAAACTCTCAAAACATCAACATTTAAGGGGTCAAAAAATCCAATGACGTTGTGAGCGGGATGAAAACACACACAGCGCCTCTATAACGACCTGACACACACTCTTGGGAAGATACACAAACACACTATGGGGCACCACTCGGCTTAGACAACACACCTGGCCGAGACAGGGAACACACCTCTGGAGTGAGAGGAGAGAGACTATCCACTTGCCCACTCCACACACACACACACACACACCCAAAAAACTCAACTCAAAAGAGGAGAATTTCTGATGTTTAGATACAAATGAGCTTGGGCCAACACCAATGGGGCAAACAGCTCACACAATATGGGTAAAAGAGACCAGATACAATCACAAACTAGAGCAGAAACTTCGCTCATAGGAAAAACTTACACAGAAAAACAGCAGGAAAAGAGTGAGGAATTTGGCAAAATGGACAGCGCCATCGCGTCCGGAACGGCCCAAAACCCCAGTCTACAAAGTCAAAGTGCTCAAATCTGACCTCGGATGAGCAGTTTACGGCCAAAACAGGCTCCAAAATGAGCAAAAACACACCTGCGGCTGTTCCTCCTCTCTTCTCCACGTTTTTTCTGGTCTTCTCTCTACTTTTTCAGTTCCCACACATAGCTTTATTAGTTGGGCACCCTTGGCCTTTTAGATGACCTCATACGGACCCCGAACAGGCCAAAAACTGACCTCGTAGTGCATAGTTGTCACGTTTTTGCATCCATAAGCACACCTGTCACGAAGCTTTTTCCAATGCGTCCCGCCACCACGTGAAGTGGCCCCAAAAAGTGGTCCTAATGATGACCTTTCTGCATAATTCTCACGAGAAAACACCCACGTTGTGTCCGTCCTCATCCGCATGCAAATATTGACCTCGTTCGCCCTCCTGACGCCACTAGATGCCATCTGATGCACCTGCTGACCTCACGTCGTCAGCCCGCGGATAGCTTCCTCGAGAAGTTTTACGCGCTACCAACTCCTCCTTATTGTAGAAAAAACACACTAGTATTGATAATAGTGAAAATCGCTGCACTATGTACATGCTGTCCTACCTGTACACATGTGGGCCCCACGCAACCACCTGGCTCTGGAAAATGGGCAATCCTTTATTCGATGCAACATGCATGTGTATGTACATATGCGCAATCCCTTGCTCCAAAAAACTCCTGACAACGTTAGAGGTGTTTGATTCTGGTTTTTTATAGAGTTTTTTAAAAAAATACTCGCGTATTGGGCCTCACCTTCTTTTAAGCTCAAATGCTTTAGATAGGTCATCTATGGCAGCTTAGGTTTAAATTTAATCTCATCATAAATGTGGCTTCACCTTGCAACTCTTTAAATGTATATTGCAACTCAAACTTCAATTTGAGCCTCCTTCCAAATTCAAGACTACTTTAGCATAGCTTAAACTTTTTCTCACACCTTTTACTGGTTTTAGATTTCAAGCAATTGGATGTAACTTATGGGGAAAAAGCTACACTAGTCAATGCACATTTGTATTAGATTACATGAGCATGTCTTATAGACAAGATCAAGATGACGAATGCTTTGAGTTCACTTATTATAAACAATATACTTCAAGCGGCAATGGCATGCATAGTACCCAGCCAAGCAGGTGATTGAGTACTTAATTAGAGTTTTATACACCAAATGATTTTTGTGTGGAAACCAAATTAGTGCAAAATGAGCATGTCTTATAGACAAAATGAAATCCTAATTAGTGCAAAATTAGGAGAGATTAACAAGAGGTGAGGGAGTGATTATTTAAGAGGAGGTAAGGAAGATTACACAAAGAGATTAGAAGAGATTAGGGAGGGATTAAGAGGAGGTTGTACACAGAAATATAAAAAGAAGGTACCACTCTTTCTCTCTCTCACCCACACAAGAGAGAGAGAGAGAGAGAGAGAGAGAAAGGTGCACCTAAATAAGCCTTTCAAAACTAAAAATTTAAATGTTTTGTTCGTTTTAGATATAAAGAACTTGGATGTACATTTACACTCAAACTTGAATTTGAGCCTTTTACTAAATTTCACGCAATGTAACTTGGGCTCCATCTTGCAATTCTTGTCAAGTATGGATTTCTAGCTCTTAAATGTACATCTACGCTCAAACCTGAGTTTGATCTTCCTACCAAATTTCATAGGTGCCTCAATGTAACTTGGGCTTAATCATGCAACTCTTTTCAGCTATGTCTTTCTAGCACTTAGATGTACATATAGGCTCAAACTTGAGTTTAAGCCTCCTATCGTCCTCCATGGGTTGATTCAATGTAACTTAGGCTCCATCTTGCAACTCTTGCCAGTGATAGGTTTCGAGCACTTAGATGTTTATCTAGGATCCAACATCACTTTGAGTCTACAACCACACTTCATGGGTGCCTTGTTTGATTCAATGTAGCTTGGACTCCATATTGCAACTCTTTTTAGCTATAGATTTTGAGCACATAGATGTACATCTTGGCTCCAACATCAATTCAAGCCTCCTACCAAACTCCACACATGCCGCAATGTAACTTAGGCTCCATCTTGCAACTCTTGTCATCCTTAGATTCCTAGCACTTAGATGTATATCTAAGCTCAAACTTGAGTTCGAGCCTTCTACCATCCTCCATGGGTCAAATGGGTGTAGTTCACATAATTGAATTGAATGCAAGTTTTAGGCAACTTCATTAGTGTAGCTTGGGAATGTATTGAATTTTGAGTTCTATGTTCCTCCATTTAATTTTAATAAAATCTCTTGATTTTATTAGGAACTGTCGGGTTGAAAATAAGGTGATTTAGTGTTTGTTGTTGATGGTTCAACAAGGAAGGCTCGCGGGGTTATTCAGTGCACTAATGCATCTCAAAGTTGTGATTTTAGATTGATTGGTGCAACATTTGTGGAAATATATATACAAGAATTTTTTGATGATATGTTGTTTATTCCATTCATCACAATGGATTCAAGAACCATATCTCAAGCAATTGGAGGCATCATCAATGAATGATATTCTTATGGACAAAGGCAACACCAACACAATGGATGAAGATTTTCTTGTTGGTGAAGAAGATGGCTTGATAGATTGAGAGAGATGTAAAGAGAAAAGAGTCATCCTTTCGGTTCACAATCGCTTTAAAAAACTTGGTAATGGATTGGTATTGTTGGTCAACCCATATGAGGCTATAAACTATAGTGAACTAGGTGAGAATAGCTTGAGTGTCATTGTGGAAGGGTCTTTGCATCCACATGAAAGTTATATTCCAAGTTTAAAGTTGGTAATTTGGTCTATTAGATAGCTCACATTTGAGACTGGTGAACTGTTAATATTAGAAAAAAATTGGACTCTCAAAGGGGCCCTACAAAGAGGTTTGACTTTTCCGTCCAAAGTGGGCAACCCGTTGAAGTACATAAATGCTTTGTCGAAACTCAGACAAATTTGGAGTTGATTTGTAGAAATTATGGCCTCCCCATCGAAGCTAAAATGTGGGGAGAGATTCCATTTATAAGACGGTGTTGTCACATCAAAAACTGGAATCTTTTAGAATATAAGGAATCTGATGGCATGCTATATATCAAGGAATAGATCTAGATGAGTACATTCTAAATCCAAAAGGTCTAACACGTTTTGAATTGATTTATAAAATTCTTACCGTGCGCCCATTTTGGACAAGAGAGAGAGAAAGTCAAAGTCCTGATAGGGCCCTTTGAGAGTCCAAATTTTCCCTAATTAAAGGACATGGGATCTTATTTTCCCATTGAGAGTATTCAAGATTCCATCACGGAAGAAATGGAAGATCCCCTGACAACCTAGATGCTTCTAGTTATATACATCAAGATGATGACATAGATAGCACTCCGAGAACAACAATGAAAATTGATTGAAGGAGGTACTACTAGTCTAGAACTAGATCTTCTTCTTAATACTCAAAATGATAGACAACAGGATACCATGGCTAGTGATTATGATATTAGAGATGGGAAAACTAATAAGAGGAGCTATGTCCATGGAGTTAGGCCTAGAAAAAACAGATAACGCTCATGCATTCAACAAGCAATGTGATGTTGCAAACATTCACAAAGTTGCAACGATTGATTTTTCTAGAAGCAATGTTGTTACATTGGAGATAGATCTAAAATCATGCAAGCTAGGGTAGTCTTTTGGGGACAAGTATACACTAGCCAATGCACATTTTGTATTAGATTACATGATCATGGCTTATAGACAAGATCAAGATAATGAATGTTTTGAGTTCACTTATCGTAAAGAATCTATGTCAAGCGACAATGCCACACACAGTACCCATCCAAGTAAGTGCTATTCTCTCTTTTCCTTTGAGTGTTTGTTGATGGAGTACTAAATTAGACCTCTATTCACCAGATGATTGTCTCTAATTAAACTCGAATTAGAGATAAGTTGCTTACTTTACATTTGTAGAGCGTGATTTTCGCATAACTATAAAGCGTGTAACTTAGTAAGAGAGTTTATAAGGTATATCAGCGAGAAGTTAGTAACTAATTATGAGTGCATGTAGTCATTAATTATATTTATTCATCAAGAGAATTAAATAGAGATAAGAAATTAATAGAACTAGATTGAAGAGTGAATGTTAGAATTGGAAAAGGAGAATAGATTAGAGGGGAGGAGAAGGTTAGTATTTGAGAAAATTATCTCTAAGATTATATTAGAAGAGAGTAGAAGTTTAAGATATGGGAATGTAATATGAGAAGACGGGTTACAATGGTTAACAAAACGAAATCCTAATTAGTGCAAGATTAGGAGAGATTAAAAGAAGGTAAGGGAGTGATTAAGAGGAGGCAAAGAAGATTACATAAAGGGATTAGTAGAGATAGAGTGATTCAGAGGAGATTAGACACAAATATTTGAAGAAGGTATCGCCCGCGCGCGCACATACACACACAAAAGAGAGAGAGAGAGAGAGAGAGAGAGAGAGAGAGAGAGAGAGAGAGAGAGAGAGAGAGAGAGAGAGAGAGAGAGAGAGAGAGAGAGAGAGAGAGAGAGAGAGAGAGAGAGAGAGAGAGAGAGCGCGATAGATAGATCGATATATTTCATTGTCGTCCACTGAGGTCAAATATGACCCATGGCACCAAAACAAGCATTACATTTGGTTTATCGTGGTAAAGGAATCAGATACATATCAGTTAGGGACTGAGGGTCCATCTAGGGGTGAAGGGAAAATGAAAATGAAAACGGATAAAGAAGAAGAACCTAGGGAGGGTCATGTGGAGGCAAAACTGGCTTGGGAGTTTGGAACTCCTGGATGATGGCTTTACCACCACAGTAGACTTCCCATTACCTTGTTTACGAGCTTCATGCATCTTCTTAAGCTTGCTTGATTTAAGCTTTGTCCCCTTGAGGCGATAAGATTGACATAGTAGCCTCGTCCATCTTCTTTGTTTTTGAAAGTGAGATACATTCACCAACTGGCACACGCCTATGTGTATCATTGATCCAAGAGATAGTGTAGGGATCCCAATAGACGTGCAGAGGGGAGGGAGACACGATAATAAAGAACCCACGACAAAGAGAGAGAGAGAGAGAGAGAGAGAGAGAGAGAGAGAGAGAGAGAGAGAGAGAGAGAGAGAGAGAGAGAGAGAGATAGAGAGAGAGAGAGGTGCATCTGAATAAGCTATGGACAAGCTCTAGAGGCTGCAAATGCTTCTTATTCAATGGTGATGAAGTGGTCCTAGACTTTTTTCAATAGATTCAAAGCTCACATGTAGAAAAATCCAAATAACTTAACACAGCCAAGTAACCAAGGTGAGCTAGGTCTTTGATTTTCTTTTGCCTCATATGGCATAGTTGGCTATGCCACAACTCAATAGACTATAGCCCCCATCTATGGATATACAATCCTCTTTTGCACAAGAAACAAACATAGAGTAAAGCATTCCATGCTTCTCACCATTGAGAATAATAATATTTCCCTTCTTGATTGATGATGAACCATTCCCAAAAGTGTTTGTGTAGCCCAAGTTGTAAAGCTGACCAACAAACTCTTTGCTAACTTGGGACCATGTTTTGATATTCTTAGCTATTAATTTTGTGCCATTATGCATGACTAGCTTGATGTCTCCAAACCATGTGTCTGAAGCTCATAGAGGCATCATTGACATTAACTTTGATACAAATATGTGCATACGTAAAGAACCATTATCTATGAGGTGTCACATGGAAGCTGTCTCCAGAATCTATCAACCAAATCTTAGCAAAGCTAGCATCTTGTTTGATAAGAACATTGGAATAAGATCTGCTATAAAAAATAGAACATCCAAGGAACTATGGACCTCAAGTACATCTACAATATTGGGAGAATCTAGCACATTGACCTCCTCAACCTTAGGTTTGTCCTTGCCTTCATAGTTAGATTTTTTTTTTCTTGAGACTTTTTCTTATCTCTTTTCCATATACGACAATGTTTCTTTGAATGTTATTTCTTGTGGCGATGGTAGCACTCGGCATTGCACAAAGAACCTCTCGATTCTCTTGGAGAATTCCTCTGATCTTTACTTTCAACATGGTTATAAGTATGATCTTTGTGACCTTGGCCATTGGAAACATATGCATCACCTTGCTTTGCAGGCTCCATATACTTCTTATGCATCTCTTCAACAAATAGACTAGAAACTATAACATCGTAGGTCAACTTTCTCTTAGGTGTAAAGTTTATAATCATTGTGCAAAATACATCCCATGAAGAGGATAAAGAGCACAATAAGAAGATGGACCATAGTCAGTCCCTATGATAACAATTGACTGAAAAGTACATTAAACACATTCAAGTGCTCAAAATTTATGTCTCATTCTTTCACTCCAACGCTCATAAATATCATTCATCAAATACACTTTGTTATTTGTGGTTTTGCTCATATATTGCATAGCTTATTTCAAAAGAATTTAGTGGTGGGGCTTTATTCACTATGGTAAATACACAGATTCGGATAAGTATCAGTAAATAGTGGACCTACCTTTTGCATCTAGCATCTTCCACTACATTTTTGTACATCCATATCCCTTTGCCCACTTAAAGATTGGCTCTAACTAACCTTTTTGGATTAGTACATCTTGGATTTTTTGTTTCCACATAGAGCAATTCGTGCCATTGAATTTTCTAATATTGTGAATGTCCTTCTCAACAAAAGATGCCATTTTTGCACTACTTGAGAACTATGGCAAAAATGCCAAGAGTTATGGCAAGAAAACCTTCATAACAAGGGTGAAATCTAAGCAAACAGTGCTCATAGTTTCATAAAATGCATAGATAGACTCACAAAAAAACTCGGCAAAGTCTCCTTTGTACAAGGAGTGAGAACTTGACTTAAAGGATGCATAAAATGTATAAAATCAATGCAAATCTTAGCAAAAATTGTCAATTTTTACCAATAAAAGACTGACATACACACGACATTAAGAAAAATATCCCATTGGATACAAACCTAATATGGCAAGGATATCATAGTGGGAAACTCCTATAACCTATATCATTGAAGGTATCTCAACATTCAAGAAACCCTAGTTCAATAAAACCTCATGAAAGACCCTCGAAAAGGCTAAGTAGACACAAAAGTTGGCACATTGTCGTGTTTCTCTGCTTAGACAATGTGAAACCAGGTTAAAAGATGCAGATCTTATTTGATTTCATGGTATCGATTAATTGTGTAGTGATAGGGCACAATGATATGGAAGTGCCATGGTAAATGAAAGACAAAATATCAGAGAGAAAGTATGCAAGTCCAAGTATAAGGATTTGATGCTTACAAAGAAGAGTTGTAAGGCTGGCGTTGGAGTAAAGGCCCAGTGGTCGCTCAACTTGCTCCTCCCTATCCCATTAACTTTTTTGTTAACCCCTTAAGTATATACACAGTAAAGACACACAGCCACACTCTAGCTCCTTGAGGTGTAATTCCCCCAAGTCTTGCTTCCTCTCCCCCTTCCGCACATGTACATGCACAATCACGGGCCCTCCGGCCTCCACAACTAGTATCAGAGCCACAGTTGCATGATCCCAAGATATTCCTCCCTACCCATCATGTGCAGCTCCCCTTAGACCTGGGAGATTTGGGATCAATAGGAAAATCAAATCTCTATAGGAGTCGGACAGTAGGACCTTGAATTGGACAACTGGTATTGGAGTCACCGTTGCTTTATCCCAAGATAGTCCTCCCTATCCACTGTGTGCAGCTCCCCTTGGACCTGGGAGATTTGGAATCGACAGGAAAATCTTATCTCTACAGGAGTCGGACAATAGGATCTTGAATTGGACAAATCTTGGGAGAATTGAATCGAGGAGGTCCGAATGTAGCTTGTAATTGGTAGCACAATTTGAAATCGAGCAGAAAGGGAGAATCAAAAGCTTCAGCACACACACATGGGAACTTATAGTGCACGCATAATTGGGAAACTCTGGGAAACCATAACTAAATGCAGTACATAAAAAAAACATGAATTAGGATCTCTTGTGTGAAAAATTATCTCTCTCCATTTAAGTAACCTACTCACATATTTACTTAGCTATATCATATTCCCTAACACCCACAAGGTATTGAGACATTGTTCACTTATCCCTCGAATTCAATACATGTTTAACACTAGGCTGGTAACCTAACAGGACATAAAAGTGTCCTTTCAGGGTTTTGAAAAAAACCTCCAAAACCATAGTAGATTCACTTATTTTGTAAAATACTTTCATGAGGTTATAGTTCAAGGCCTACTACACATGGAAAAAATAAGAAACTTATAAAATTTATCATCTTTTGGTCACACCAAGCCTCCAAAGTTGATGGACCATTGCATTTTCATCAAAACAGTCATTTCTTATGTTTTGTTGCATAAAAATAAGATTAGGGATTTTTGTAGGACTTGATATAAATTCCCTAGTTAACTTCAATGGGTTGGTGATCAGAACATATGATTGCTCCTCACTCACTATTTTCTGTTTTGCCAAAATAAATAGGTACAAAAAAGTTGAATTTTTACCATTCTGCAAACCTATCATCAAAGTTTCTATAGCCACGCTCAATACAAATAATATATGCATGTTTTCTTAGTTCCCTATTGTCCTTTATGTTCATAAGGAGCCATGGAGCATGTCAAAAGAATAATACATATCTTACCAAGGGGAATCTTGGGGACAAAGATGAAGTGCTAAATACAGCAAACATGAAAAAACTGGGTTCAACATTATGAGTTGTAGAGTCCCATAGAAACTATTCAATATCTAGCCAAATTTGATCCTTATGACTAGATATGGTTACTACCTACAAAATGCATGTAGTTGTCACAAGAAACTAACAATATTGAAAAAGTTATACTTGATATACTAGCATGTTTCATTTTCTTCTATAATTGAAAAAATCAACCATCGTTGTGTACTATGCAAAATAGGGTATTAGGTGCCCCAAAACTCAAGGAATATTAGCTTTATGTTACAATATGCGACATAGAAAATCAAAAATGCATTTGGATCTCATGAAATCCACCAAAAAAATCATAGAAGAGCTAAAATTGGCTAAAAAACAGGATTTGACAATTTTTGTAATTTGGTCATAACTTACAACTTTAATATTTATTTCTCCCTAGAAGCATCAAGACATGTTGAGGACTACTAAAGATAGTTCTCTAGAATTATAGACCTCACAAACATAAATTCTAGAGTGATATAGTTGCAAAAAGTTGAAAAAAGGCAAAAACAGGACCCGTTTTTTTATATAGTTTAGGTTGTGAAATGTTGTGCAAGGACAAGGTTAAAGATGGAATTGATATTCCAAAAAAATGTCAAGTTTTTTTCAGCTCATGAGACAACTTTCTAGATAGATAGCACATCAAAATCCATTTTGAAACTCTTGACATAATTCAAGGAAAATGGTCACTTAACAGGACATAAAAGTGTCCCATTACCAACCTAGTGTTAAAAGTAGGTCTACAATGGAGCTTCTCACATGGCATGCCAACCACTGCTCAAATGACGGGATGATGCATGTCCCTGCAGATTCACTTCCATGGAGGCACATCGAGACTCATTGGCCCGAGTTGGGGCTAGAGCGTTGACACTTGAGGCTTGGGTTGGCAAGTGACGGTGTCAATGCGTTCAACACCAGGTCTACATCATGGAGCACTTGGCCGGTGGTAATCATCAACTACGACATCCCACCATGGATGATGGGAGACTACCAAGAAGGAAAATATAGTTCTCTCTTTGCTTGTGCCAGGGAATTACAAATTGGCAAAGATGGATGTCTACCTTGATCCCCTTATTGAGGAATTGTGGAAGGGCATCCCCGTTGTCGATGTTTTACTTCCAAAGGAGAGGAGAGAGGCCATTGTGAGGAGTATCCTTATGAAGCCAGGTACTGTGGGACTATTGAAAGGATACTAAAGGTTGATTATAGAACCTTTCATACCTTCATCTGTGAGTGAAAAGGGTTTACAAATGTGTCTGGATGACATGAGAATGGGCTCTACATGGTGGACTCTAGTGTGTATCACACAAGGAGGTATGTCAACTTAGTTTTGCCACGCAATTGTGAGGAAGTGAGTGTAAACCTTCTTTATCCTTATTTGCTTATAACATGATAACAATGTCACTCACTTTGAACTTCTCTTCTACATGTCATCTACATACCAGCAATCCATCAACCAAAACTTTTTTTCGTAGTTCCCGTAACACCTCAAAGAAGAACCATTTTTGCCACTTATAAAGTGGAGACCGTTTTCGACCCTCTCCCACCTATTACATTGGATGAGGAGTTAGGGGAGAGACAGATCCATGATTCAAGTTCTAACGCCACCAATCTCAGTTAAGATGATTTCCATGATGATGATGATGAGATGGAAGATGATGAGTTTGAAGAAGATGAACCCAGCATATCCTCAAATTTCTCTCTTTATTGATGTGCGCTCCTTGCCGCACTGTCGAAGCAAGGGACTTGCCAATACACCGTGTGCGAGCCACAAATGGCTCCAAGCACACAACAAGCCTAAACTAGCAAGCTCAAGGAAACAAAGGGTGTGTCACTCACCGCTCTACGCTTGCCTTCGTGGTGGATTCCTCGCCGCGATGAAGAACAAGCTGCAGTCGTGCCGCGCTCAACCGCTTCGCCGCCGTCGTGCCTTCGTAATGCTCGATCGCACACACACTCTCCCTCTCTCTCTCTCACACACACACACACACACACACAAGGAGGTGAAGAAGAAGAAGAAGATGGAGATGGAGCAAGAGCACTCTTCTATTGCACAAATGAGAGAATGAGTAAAAATTAGGTTTAGTTGGCTTTTATAGGAGCTCACCCCATTCACACTTGGGCGCCCATGCTTAGCCAACTAACCCCTTGAATGTCCAAGTTAAAGTGCGCCTCTCATCGGCGATCACTCTACCTTTCCCTATTGGTCCGACAAGCCCGGTACCTGACTCTAAATAATACAACATTTATAGATCATAGGGTGTCCGTGTGCCGTGAGGGTTAACAATTGATTTAGGAGCCATGGGTTTAAATTTAGATCTTTCGGAAGATGATTTGTAACATTTTGTTATTTTATCTACTAAAAGTTTTTTTTTGTGTCGCCCATTCACTGCTCTCTCTCTCTCTCTCTCTCTCTCTCTCTCTCTCTCTCTCTCTCTCTCTCTCTCTCTCTCTCTCTCCCTCTAATTTTGTCAAGTGTGATAAGTTGTCATTGTAGATACATTTTGACATTGCCCGTGCTAAGCTCTACCCAGTCAATCATCAGCAGACACCAAGTCAACCAATTCGAGAGTCAGTTCCAGCTAGCCTAGCCCTTGATTAGCTGCTGCCACAATAGCCAGTTCATGATGGCAAAGTGTGGAAACATGAGGCCTACGACAATGGAGGTAGAGGGCGACTTGCAACTACTAACATGACAAATGTTGGTTTCCATGGCTTCTCCCATTTGCAAGATAATGAGGAGGGTTCTTGCAAAAGTGAAGGCCACATACACATTGTTGGGAACTTGGAGTGGATTCACATGGTGAAGTTGTGCCTACTAAGATCGAGGCTCCCTCACAAGTAGAGGCGGTCAGGGGCGGGCAACAAGAGAGGCGACCTCTAAACACCCCTCCAGGCTCTTGTGCACCACAAGCACAACACAACAACAAACCCACAACCAAACCCAAACATGATAGGGGCACCACCTAGTTATGGTATGCGAACTAGGACGCAAGAGAGATTTTTTCACAACCAGGAAGATGCACCACAAAACACACACAAGAAACCTCACACCAAGACAGGTACAAAATGGACCAGAGAGAGCTAGAGCAAAGGGAAGAGAGAGAGGAATGGATCTTGCATAATACCTTATTTGTGACTTGCAAATGGAGATAGTTCGTTATGATGCTATCATAGATCTTGTAAAAAACTAACTCAATGTTTAGTGAATACTAAACATTGCCAACACACTCACAATGTCTTAGGGTGTGAGAGACGTCTCACCACAATACCGTCTTACAATGGACACAAAATTGGCACAATGAAAAACACACTAAAACACTTTCTAAAACAAGATCAAACGATAGAAACTCAAAATACACAAGTCAACTTGAATTCACTAAACCATATCGCACAAGTGGAAGGACAAAGATTTGAACGTCGAATCACACCTTTGATGCACCAAACCTCAATTTATTGATAATTGGAGGAACATATACAATAGTGGTTTTGAGATTTTGAAATCACGCTCTCTCACTTGCAATGTGTAGCTTGAAAGCTTCTCTCACACCAAGAGTGAAGCTCACAAAGTGGTTTCTACGCCTAAGTCTCTCCTCACGCATAGAGTGTTGGAGTGTTGTGTGAGATATTTTAGGTTATTTTACAAAAAGGAGAGGGCCTATTTATAGAATGGAGACACCTCATTAAGATTATTGGAAATCCTAATTTACAAGCTAAGAAATCAGGATTATGATTTTTTTTTTAATATCAAAACATTGTGGGCCTTCTTTGTCTGCTTGAGTCATGGATGTGGGCTCAGAAGAGAGCACTATTGATGGTAGATAAGCTGAAAGTAGAGTTTTAAGGAATGCGAGAGAGACAGAGAGAGAGAGAGAGAGAGAGAGAGAGAGAGAGAGAGAGAGAGAGAGAGAGAGAGAGTTACTATGCACATGTCTTGAGGTGAGGTGTCTTTTATGGTTAGGTCAATGGCTATTTGTGTTACTATGTTAGTGGTTAGTGTTAGTAATCACTGGAAAGTTAATATTATATCTACAATGGGTAGAATGAGGTAAATGGTTGAAGTAAGATGGTTGAATGAAGTGAGGAAATCCTTGTGATGGTGAAGCTTGAAGAAGGACTTAGTTGAGTAGGTTCTCAAAATGACTATCGATCCTCTTTATCTTCTTCTCTTCTTTATGCCCCGTCGTCAAGGTTGACTATCGCGAGCCATATAGATGTAGCTCAACCCCAAACATAACAGTAACACATCTCCCAAACAGAGAACCATTCATATACCATAGGCAGACCTAGAGAAGCTCCACTAGGGCAAGTTCCACCAAAATCACCAGTCATAATATGTATGTTATATTGCTGTAATGCCACACATGGCCTATTAGAATGGAGAAGAACAGCTACAAAAACACATGAAGCTGAACCTAAATAAAGCTCAATATAAATGCAGGCATAAGCATTCAATCAACCGAGTTCTGCGAGTATCCTTAAGTCAGGCATGGTATTCATGCCAAAAGACCAAAATCCCACTACTAATTAGTTATAACCATAGAACATAAGTTGCTTGGCTAAGCACAAGAGCCCTTTAAAAACAGTCCGGTCTCCAAAGCAAGCAAGCCTAGACAGAAGTTCATAGAATAAAATCTGGATATCCTTTACTAGTACAAAATAGAGACAGAACCTGGGTGATATTTTAACCTCAGAATTTTCCAGATCAGAGTTTTCTCATTACAGCACCATCCCCAAAATCTCCAGCTAGCAGAAAACAACCAATCCAATGAGATTTTCCTACTCATTTAGTCATGGGTAGATAACCAAAACAACGATATGAAAACGTCGTAGGCAACTTACAGTCGGATTATAACGGAAACAACCAACTACATTGAGTTAAGTAAAGGAGAGAAAAAAACTATTTAGATTGCTTCCAAACTGCAAGCCAGCTTTTTACCACAAAAATTAAACAAGAGATCAAGTATTTGAAAGCCCATGTCCAATAGTAATACCTCTTTTTGAGTTGGAGCAGCCAGCTCCACAACTGCAAATTTATCTTTCCCTTTAACCATCACTCAAAGATTTTCCCCAACAAGAGATAGTGCGACTACTAAGTGGTATTTGCAAACACACAACGAAATGAACAAGTGCACAACACTAAGTGAGCTCCAAGAGAGCTCACCTTTATATACAACTCGCGCAGTAGCTGGAGGAGTGGGAGAGATCCATACGGACGATCCCCGAGGTTAATTCCTTCGGTGGCGTTCTGAGTGAGCAGAGCAGAGCGTATAGGAACCCGCACGACAGAGTGCAGGAGTGAGGGAATGAGTGCGCCGTGTAGAGTGGGGAGACAGAACAGAGATCGTAGGCAGGCTTGATTTGGGGGAGGGCATTAAGTGTAATGGCCATATGCCCCGAAATATTAGGAGATAGTAAGGAGATGAGCATGCCATTGAAGCTTGGCTCTTGGTTGGATTTGCATTCCATAGCCAAGAGTTGTTGGTGTAGGCCTCTACTTCTCGATGCTTGGAGAAGGAGATGGAGTTCTTCTTGCACGCATGAGTTGTATGTGTGTGTAGCAATATGTTGGTAAAAAGTTCATCCCTCACTCTCTTCTTGGTTGACCCTCTTGCCAATTACTCTTCTTGACCTCTCATTGGCTCTTACAAGCTTAGCCAACCACAAATTAGAAGCATAATTGATATCCTTGTGACATGTGTCCCCCTTTCCCCTTTTGTGAGAGCTTTAGGTAATTAAAATAATTTATTAAACTCTCATTAGACCTTTTAGACTGCTGGCCAAAAGGAATCAGGCAAGCCAGTGGGTTGCTTGATGCTCATTGGACCCCTAGGTAGACTGTCCAATAGTCTTCTGGGGAGCTTAATTTCTATTGGTTATTTTATCAAGCATTTTAAAATTAATTAGACTAACTTTACTCTAGCCTAATTCTCATTGGTCCACCTCTATGGCCACCCAATAGGATTTGAGGGAAGATTGGGGACAACTAGCCTAGGAGTTTGCCATGTGTCCAGTATTCCCTTTGGGGGAAGCTTTGGAGTGTGTGTGTGTGTGTGTGTTTCTCTCTCCTCCCCTACTCTTAGGGCTCGCCCCCTTCTTGATAGGGATGTGGGAAGACTTTTGAGTCTTCCTCCCACCATCCAACTTTCCCAGCTTTGACCATTTGGACTTTTTAATTAAAATTTTTAAACCTTATCCTATGGAAGTCTTAGGTCTTTTAAGCTCCATTCATGCACATTGCTCTTTTGCAGATTGTCCCCCTTTGGATCCATATTTTCCCTCCTTTGGATCCCTACTGAGACCGGTCTAGCATCCTTACCAATATTCTAGCTTTACTCTCCCGGTACCTCCCCATATCAATTTAACATGAGAAAATCATCTGGGAGAATTAGATGTTACTTTTTATGACATTACCTCTCAATTTGAAATCATAGTCATCCTTGACTATGAGGTAGAGAAGATAAAGCCTAATCCGTTTGCTAGCGGGTAGAGGACCCCTTTTTATCGTACAACACCATTCCAAAATGGATGACTAGTCCGTTTGGTGCTTGAGAGCCTTAGCTGCCGCAAGCATGTCTATACATTAGTTCATATCAATCTTCCGCAGTAGAGTGGCAAACTCTACTTGGTGTTCGAGAGATGTCATTGTCGGAGGATCTGTATTCGAAAGGTGAGCTAGGAAGGCACCGGGCCCCTGGCTGTGAGAGGTGCAGGGAAAAGAGTTGCAACAGACACAATTAGTAGAAACAGAGCTCAAAACAACCAGTTTAACTTAAACCAAATAATAAACAGTATCCATGATTAATCAATTGTTAAAGGACGCATTTATGCTCCCTACAAGGTTGAACCTGTCTTAATCCAGGTGCTAATCGATACAATCATTACTCATCAAATTCGTTCCCTCCTGCTCCTTCAAGATTGAAAGAGAATCGATTTACCTTCTGCTATGGCTATGGGAGCTTTGGTTTCGAACGGCCTTAGGAATTTCGATTTGGCTTATGATTGTGGCTCAGGTTGATGGCATAAAAAGTTTGGTTTAGAATTTCAGCTTGGATTTTATGGCTTATACGACTTAAATGAACGAGAAGAAGATAGAATTCGAATGAATATGGGGTTTTGGATTAAGATGTTGGCTTAGCAGTAGGATTCGATAGATTATGATGGGCTTAGTCTAGAGATTAGGATTTTGGTGGCTCGATTTAGATCTTAAGATTATGGTGGCTAATGATTAGAGAAGTTTAGTTTTGAGAGCTTGAGGTTTGGCTTAAGATATTACAGATTAGGCTCGGCTCATGTGTGTTAAGGATTATGGCTTCTTAGCTTCCTTCCTGGGAGAGAAGATTCAATGATAAGAGGAGATGGATTCCAAAAAAAATGAGAGAGAACCCCCAAGAGCTGTCCCTTTTTCCTTTATAGTTTGCATGGGTCTCCCTCTTGCTAAAAAAAGCGCCTACCCATTAGCGATGTCGCTAATGGGTACCCTTCTTATGACGTGGCAGGCGGTTTTTGGACCCGCACAAAATGCGCCGCGAGTGGCTCGGAGCGACATCGCCCCTGCTAGGGTGAGGATTTTACATTTCTTCGTTCGGCGTCATCCAATGACTTCCCCGGCCTGCATGAACGATTTTTCTGATGCGCAGCTGTAGCCCGCTGCCCTCGCCATCGCCTCCTTGTTGTTTCCTTTGCTTACACACCACTTAAGCCTTCATTTACCCCATTGGGCGGCTTGGGCGGCCTGCATTTTTTAAAGCTCTTGGGTGGCCGGGTGGTTATGGCTTTGGGCAGCCGGGTGGTATGCCTTTGGGCACCATTTGTTTAAAGCTCTTGGGCAGCCAATCAATTTGGGCGGCCATTAGTTATAACTTGAGCGGGCGGCCATGCCCCTTTGAGATCGGCCATAGCTTATGTAAGGGCACCACCTTTGGCATACATGCTGCCCAAGCAATACCAAGCACTCGACACCCTTCGTACCCCCCCATTTGGCATACATACCGGCTAAAGAATCCCCAAGCACAACATCTTTCTTCAGCAGCCCCCGTCGAGCAACCTCATCATGAAATCTGCTGCCCGTATCATGTAAGGTTCAAACAAACTTTATGTGTGCATTTTTCTGGCATCTTTCTTAGCATGGGAGTGCAGCTGCACGACATCTACCCCCTCTGAACCTGCACAGCCTCTGGTCTGTGCCAACCGCACTTATAAAGCATCATCAAGAGCATCATCAGACTCATCCTCTGATGCATACAGAACATTGTCTTCAGGAGGTTGATATGTGTTGAAGTCTCCAATATTAATCTCACCATCTCGTTGCTTAAAGAACTTAACTCTTTTCCGTGCAATAGGCACCTTGAGATGAGTGCCATCAAGTTCGCATAACTTGTAGGTTGTATTATCATAAACATGAAGTACTACTTATGGTCCAAACCATCTTCTGCATAGCAGTGTACTGGTTCTCGAGGCTGCTATCATATACAAGGACCCAATCCCAATCTTTAATAGCACGAGGTCGTAGTCTGTGCTTTCCATCAAATGCTGCCTTATTCTTCAATTTTGCCTCCTTAAGCTTCTCTTTAGCCATATTCAATATCCTCTTGACGTCTCTCAAGTTGGCGAATACGTAGAGCAAGAAAGTCTTCAGTAGACATACCTTCTTCCTATGGCATTATGGTCCAAGTCATAATTGCTTCCTCTATAGGCATACTGGGTTTTTGCCCATGCATCAATTCAAACGACATAAATCCTGTAACTGAACTGTGTGTAGTGCGATCAGCCCATAAAGCAAATGGCAAGAGTTTAGGCCAATCACCAATTTTTCCTTCACATGCTTTCGCTAAAGCTTTAACAATAGACGGATGTTCTCGAGCTTCATCTGCATCCAGCTCTCCTCTATATGTAGTAATTCTGCCAACACATCCATACCTGGAGATAACATCTTCAAGCAAGAACTTGCATACTGAACTAGCTTTGCCTTCAATCTGATTAGTAAGATCTTCTCTGGCAAGAACAATATATCTCATTTTCCACACTCCTACTGGAATTGTAATAAGGTCCACCAGCCACTTGTAGTGCATAGCAAGTGGATAGGTGGGATGCAATCCATCTCTATGTCGCACATTAGAGTACTGTTGACATATCCACAAATTGAAGCACATCTTTGTACATACCTTTCCTTCAATATCGGTCTTTAATCTTGACAAAGGTTGCCGAGACTCCTCTGTGTCCAGCCCATAGACTTTCATGAAACTCTTTGATCACCTGCTGTTGAGTTGCTTTGTCACAAATAATCCGTTGTGGTACCCCTCCTAGGCGCTTCGGTTGCTTCCATAAATTTCCATCTTTCAGGAAATAGCCATGGGCCTTTTTCCTGATCTTCTTGAAATCTTGGTCACTCCATCCTTCATGTCTAGTAAGAGTACTTAGGTAGCGGCCAATCATAAGCCACTCTCCGTCATGAAACTCTTCAGAAAATACTTCAAAAACATGAGCAATATTTCCACAATTGGCATGTAGATAAGACGACGTGCAGAACTTCAAGCCAACATCATCACTCGTGGTCAGCATCTCTTCTTCATCTTCAAACCTGGCTCTCGATAACATATCTGCAATAGGGTTATCTCTACCTGCAATATGACAAAATTTAGGGTTAAGAGACTTAATATAGGCTAGCCATCGTACCATGGCAATGTCCGGAGTAGAGAAGTTTGCAATCATCCCTATCAGTGGCAAGCAATCTGTCTCTACCACTATAGAAGCTCCAATAAAGTATTCTTTATCAGTCCTTAGATCAGTAGCAACGCCCCAAAGTTCCCTCTTAACCTATGGATAACCTTGTTGACGAGCATTGAGCACCTTGGCTCCGAATCTCACTGCATACATGTGTCCTTCTGCATCATCTTGACCTATAGCCCATCCAATATTGTCGGGCTAGTGTCAACTGTTAAAATAACTGGCCTGTCACATTTATTGTGAGTTCCCTGCCCCTTGTAGCAGAAGTAGAGTATTCTCCCAAATTGAAATCTAGTTTTCCCACATTGTACTGAGATAACACCTCCTTTCCATTGGCTAATTCAACTCTCATCTTTCTTGCAGGGTTTTGATTAAGTCTTAACCTCCTTAAACATTTAGGTGACAAGAAAGAATGAGTACTACCACAATCAATAAGAAGCTCAAATTTTTCACCTTGGTGATTTGCAGGTGTTTGAATGACAACATATTGTTGTCTTGCTCTTGGGTTATCAATTGCAGCATGTAGAGTTGCTCTTTCCTCTTCTTCTTCTCCCAATGTTGGTTCTCCTATGATAGCATTGACTCTGGCAGCCATTCCGCGCCCTTGACCTCGTCCTCCATTTCTTCCTCCACGATTTATTATTTGGCCTCGTCCTCTAGCTCGATTATGTGTATTTGTTGCGGAGACTCGCCTAGGACATACATTCCTGAAATGTCCTAGCTCGTTGCATTCATAGCATCTAAGATCTGCATTTTGAGCTCCATTTGCTGAAGCTACAACTATTGGATGAGTTTGGTGAACTGGGTGAACTTGCCTTTGGTTCCACATCATAGGCCGTCCTCTCCTTCCAGCATTCCTTGTATTTCTATTTCGCACCCTTCGAGAGTTTGACATCTCTTTAGCTAAGGGTTTAGCTCTTAAAAGAGCATCTTGCAAATTTACAAGCCTCATGGCTTCTAGACGTGTATTTAAAGGAGCATTTAGCCCTTGGCAGAAACGGGCTACTTGTTGATCTGCGGTCATTGGCGGAGCATAGCGCCTAAGAGTTACAAATTTGGAGTAGTATTCTTCCACTATAAGATGAAACTGACGTAAGTTGAAGAATTCATTCATCTTAAGGGATTCGTGTGCAGGTGGAAGATAACGTCCTTTGACAGCATACTTAATGTCTTCCCAAGTTTGAGTGTTTTGAGCTACTTGATTATCTTTGCAGTGTTGTTTCCACCAAAGCTTGGCATCCCCTGTGAGACGAAACATAGCCAACATTGCTTGGTTATCGGGAGTAGTACCAGCAGCAGCAGCAGCAGCAAAATAATCCTCCATCTCTTCGAGCAACACTTTTGCATCGCGCTCAACTAGGGCTCCTTCCCCTTTGAAAGAGGGAAGTTTAGCTTGCGTGAGAAGTATCTTTTTCTCTTGAAGAGATGTGTACACCTCACTCTGTGCAATATAGATTAAGTGAAACTTTATTGGATACTCTAACTTTAATCCACTTTAAAGAAAGACTTGATCAGACAATAATACAAACAAAAGATAATATTAATCCAAACTTTATTTATATACACATTATTTGCTACCAAGGTTGATAGTCTTTAGGTACAAGGATTGTAATGTCTCTATATTTTGAGTTTAGTGACTACAAAAGGATAGGCTAAAGGATCAAAATAATAAGTTTATTTTGACCCCTGAAAGCTACAAGATACACATATGGGTCGAATCCTACCACCATGGATAACTTTTGTAACTTGGTTATAGACCCATTGAGTCTGAGATATCTTTTCTCCTCCCAAGGTAATGGTAGCATCCGGATTCTTAGTACTAATGAAAAGATAAACTTCGATGACTTTTAATTCCTCTGCCCATCGAAGTGTCTTGAGGTTGGTATCCATGCACCATATCTTGTCAGCATGGATGGTATAGATTCCTCCAGATGGACTCTAGTTGATACCCCATCCTCTATGCACCCTTGGGATAGGTGGTGCAAACACCCTATCCAAAATCATCATCACCCTTTTTCGAAACTGATAATTTGGTGATTGGCATGCATTTTCAAACATGATGGTGAACACCTGGAATTTCTGGTAGGCTGAACGAACATTTTCCTGTACCAGGAAAGTTCAATCTTCAATACCATATAAAAACTCAAAACAATTTTTCTAGATTCTTCTATTATTTCAAACATTCGCATCCTTCAATATCCAAACATCAATCTAAAAATCTCCCCAAGCTTTAACCTAGGCTCTGATACCAGTGTGAGGTCCCCGCCCCTTGTCGAGAGGAGCGGAGTACCTTTGATAGGTCTCCAATCCTGAAAAAGAAAAACCAACGGACATTGCCTTAGCTACTACGTAGCCATGGGCATGAACCGTTAGTGAAGGATTGGTCCTATCTCGCTATGGCGGAGCGTGACCACCATAACCCTATCTAAAAACTATCTATAATCAATTTTACCTAAAAGTATAAATCTTAGAGTGACCAACCTGTGTGATTTTTTTCCCATGTTTCAGAAGCACAGCCGCCAAGGTTTGTCTCTTTTAAGATTTATGACTTAAAAAAAAAATTCTAGCGTTGGAAAGTTACCCGACTCATCGGGTCCACCCGTCCATAGAATGATACCATCGGGGTATCATTCTCCCACTTTACACACCACACTCACCCTTCTTTTGTTATCTAATTACTACCACACTGTTTAAACATACATGTTTCTTTACTTTATTTATGATACTGGTTCGTTAAAACAACCCTTCAAACATTATTACAAACAATAGTCAAACAAGAAGTCGTCCAATTTTACACCAACAACCCTTGGATTAGGTTCACTCAAGAATCTCTACTGGCGCTATTATCTCTGATCGGTATATACATTATTTATAAAAACCCTTGTCCTCATGAGCGTCCCATACCGCTCGACAAGTACTCGTTGTGCTAATCTAGACGTACTCCCGCCATAGCAACAACGGTGCCAATCTGGGCGTCATCCTCACGCCACGGCAAAACAAAACTGCAGTATCCAACTGGGCTAATCTGGGTGTACTCCCACCACAGCATCAGCGGTGCCATCCTGGGCGTCATCTCACGCCTCGGTAACTGCCACATAATACCAGCGCTAATAAGTAGAGAGACTTGAGAGAAACCATACCGAAGGTTTTGGACAAACATTCTTTCCTATAGCAACCAGTTTAACCAGACATTCTTTCCTACTTATCAAACATATGCCGAATTTCTTGGGGTTAAGCCCCTTGGTTTCGGTCCGTGTTTTCTTTTCATAAGGTAAATAATATATTCCTATGGTATGATGCATAACTTGAACTGCAATACTAACCTGTACCATAGCTCCGATTGGTGGAGACATAACATGTTACGCAGGAGTTCCACTGTTACTTGTACCATCTTCATGATCATTAGCGCGTTGGGTTCGAGCACGCTTTGGAGCCATTTTTTTGTACTACAGTTATATTATACACTTAGAACTTTAAATTGGTCAATTTTCCTAGTAATCTCCTTGTTTCCAAAGAGAGTTTGTAATTTGAACCCTCGCCAACTCGGATTCACACTTAGTGTTGTTGTTCTACATCTAATTTCTATACATCAAATATTTGCTAATCGTAATTAATCAAAAATTAAATGTGTAAACTATGAGTGAAATTTTAGGAATGCATTACTTTTATGCTTCACATTTCTAATCCAATTATAACTTCAATTTCTATACTTCAACTAAATCAATTTTTAGTATTATTCAAAATTCTACTTAATCTAATTGACAATAAAATTGGTGAATGAGAATTTCATCATGTATAATAAGAATATGATGAGTTCTCTTATGTATTAACTTTCAATTAACTATACATAAGTTAATAGTGAAGATGTACTAACTAGAGAGAGTAGGTATACTTAGAGAGATTAAAGGAAGAGAAAACATACCCACACATCTTTTCTAAAGTTAATTGAATCTTACTAATCCATTAGAAGATTAGAGTAAAAGAGAACACACA
This sequence comes from Adiantum capillus-veneris, assembly GCF_014529385.1. NCBI lineage: Eukaryota > Viridiplantae > Streptophyta > Polypodiopsida > Polypodiales > Pteridaceae > Adiantum > Adiantum capillus-veneris. Next base: position 27,853,857 of record NC_140939.1, on the reverse strand, counting down.
CACATCCTTTTCTAAAGCTAATTGAATCTTACTAATCTATTAGAGAAATTAGAGTAAGAGATAGCACACACATACACATATCCTTCTTAAAACTAATTGAATCTTACTAATCTATTAGAGTAAGAGATAGCGCAGACACACACACACACACACATATCCTTCTTAAAACTAATTGAATCTTACTAATCTATTAGAGAAATTAGAGTAAGAGACAGCACACACACACACACACATATCCTTCTTAAAACTAATTGAATCTTACTAATCTAGAGAAATTAGAGTAAGAGATAGCACACACACACATATCCTTCTTAAAACTAATTAAATATTACTAATCTATTAGAGAAATTAGAGTAAGAAACAGCACACACACACACATATCTTTTTTAAAACTAATTGAATCTTACTAATCTATTAGAGAAATTAGAGTAAGAGATAGCACACACACACACACATATCCTTCTTAAAACTAATTGAAATCTTACTAATCTATTAGAGATATTAGAGTAAAAGATAGCACACATACATCATTCCTAAAGTTAATTGAATGCTTAATTAATACGCACCTTATTAGTCCACTAGAGTTTTTGCTCTCTTAGTGGTTTGTGGACGCCTTCTCTCTAAGGGAAGTGGCAGCACTTCGTGAGCACTATAAGGCAATCTCTATGTTTAAAGTGTGAGCATGGATGCTCTATTTATAGCAGAAAAGAAAATGTCCAACTTTTTTTCCCAAAAAAAAAAATTGTTTTTTAGTATTTTTTTAATTAATTTTTTTTTATTTTTTTATTTTTTTCCCCAAAAATCATACCCGCGTTTTTGGTACCCTTGTGGTACCCATTAGGTTGACCACTTTGTCATTATCATCAAAAGATAAGGCCACACAGCCCCCCCTCATTAAGATTAGTCAAGACTAGCCTCTCCTTTTCATATGACAGTGTGTCCCACTTTGTCCCCTTCTATGTGAGTACAGGTGACTCCATGTGCCTTCCTTGTCATCCCTGTGTATTCTTTTGTCTTTATAATTATTTTATTTATTTCCTTAATGATAATTTACTTTACATTTTTAAGTTAAACTTTACAGTCTTATGTTAACTTTACAGTAGTAAAAGAAAATTCTACAATCACTAAATAAGTCTTGCAATATGTTAGTTAGTGATTCACATAGCTAAACATGTCAGAATTTTGTAGCGTAAATTTTAAATGCTAGGTTTTCTCAACCTACAATTCATAATTTGAACTCGAATATCTTAAATAATGAGTGATGGTTTAAAAAAATCCAAATGCGTAATAGAACTTGTGTGAAATTTGAAAGTAGAGACCTTACCTCAAGGTCGGAGCCTCAAGAAGCATCTTCTTTAATTTCCTGATAGCTTGTGTGTGGACTTATTCCCAAACAAACCTTTTACCTTTTCGTAGCAATTGATATAGCACCTCTGCAACATGAGCAAAGTGTGGCAGCCAAATACGATAGAACACACACGCACCCAAGAATCGACGAGCTTCCGTAACCAAAGAACATGTTTCCTTCATCTTTTGGATAGCTTTGACTTTTGCTAGACTTGGCCTTCTTCCTTTAGAACTGCAAAATTAAGACCTCCTTAGCACCAAAAGTTGATTTTTGACATGAAAGTGTTAAGTTAACCTCTTCAAGCCTCGATAATATAGCATCACAGTCACCAATATGTTGAGCAACAAACTGTCGGCACCCCTTAGGTCTTTTGTTTCATCTTTTGATCCTTCTTCACAGCCCTTAATTCATAGATCATCAATGAAAGGCATAGTAACATGTGGGATAAAGTTCCTTAATACCTTATTCATGCCGTTCATCATATGAGGTACTGAATTAGTAGCACCCTGTGGCAGAGTGCACATCCTTACCAAACCAAGAGGAGTACGCATTGTAGTAAGATTCCTACTCTCCAAAGCTAACTAGAATTGATCATATCCTAAATAAATATCACCCATGGAGTAAATAGATCTACTTGCAAAGGCCTCATCAAATTCATCCACAATTGGGCCAGTACCCACATTGGGGATTGTTACCTTGTTAACCGGTTGCATATCCTGAATGAACCTTAATGTACCATTTTTCTTTGGAACAGTAAACCATCGATTGGAATATGGTGCACATGATGGCTCCAAAATTCCCATTTGAATCTTTTCATTAAGAAAATTGATAAGCTTCGGCAAGTGAGCTTTAGGAACTAGAATAGGACATAAGCTCCATGGCATATGACGAACAATGAAAATAACCATAGGCGAAACAACACTTGGATCCACACATCCAATCTCACTTGGCTCAAAATCAAAAGTTTTACCATGTTTTTCGAGTATATCTTGAAAACATTTGATCTCCTCTTCGTTGAGGAAACCGTCTTCTCCAACCTTCAGCTACTACTGCAATGTCTCCTTAGTAAACCTATGCCCTATGTTCTTTGGATTCCTGAGTATAGGCTGTCAAGAAGCCTCCTTGATCATCCCATCACTTCCTTCTGGTAGCGGTGTAGCCACTGGTCTCACTTTCTTTGCAACAGTCTTGTATTTCGTCTCTACCTGTGCTTCAACTGCTTCACCTGAATCATCCTCAATATGCATAAGTGCTTCATATATACCTAACTCATCATACATGTCCATTGAATGGACCTTAACCACTTCAGTTGCATGATCTCCTCAAGCTCTAGCATCAATTTAGGAATTTAGGGACTTATTCAAGTCCCATTTTTAGGATGACACTTGCAATCTTAGCATTTTTGTCTTGTTTGACCTACGAATTCTTCAACAACATCCTCTGTTCACCACTAAAATTTATAGACCAACGTACACGTGCCACCATATGTATATGCATATACACCCATATATCCATCAGTTATAGCATGGTTTGACAAACATCCTAGAACTATACAAATAACCATGTAGCATTGTTGATGTTAGAGAAAATATTCAAATGAATTTTCTTATCCAAAACTTTGTGACTAGTTTTGGGGGGGGGGGGGGTCACTCACAAAGTATGTAACATAGCATGAGAGTTCATGGAAGAGCTATTCTAACCTCAAATTTTATAAATTTTCCTCATACAAGGTATCCATAAGTGGGGGTTTACACACATTGAATAGGAAAAGTTTTATTCTTTAAAAATCTACAAATAAGAGAGTTTTAAATTAGACTTTGAACACAGATGATATGGAGAATTTAAACATAGTGTGACCTCCCCAAGGCGACTAACAACAAAGTGCAAAGTCTAAACAGGGCTCAAATTTTTTAAGGAAAGGGGTAGAACCTCAAGCTCAGCCACCTCATCTAGGTGAGAAATAAATCTTGCCCAAACTTAGTGAGCCTCGTTGCATCCCTCACTAGGATGTGATAGAGGCAAACACTTAAGTTTCAAACTACATGTGCTTTGCATGTAGATGGGATCTAGGCTCGAAACTAAGTTTGAATATCCATGCCATTACCACCCCAAGATGTGATTGTGACCTAGAGGGATGAAGCCATGTTTGGCTCAAATTAAAGTTCAAGCCACCACACGAGGCTCCAACTTAAGTTCCAACCATATGAAGCTCAAACTTAAGTTTGAGACACAAGGATTCACAATATAAGCCCTAAGGAGTGTTTGTAACCTAGATGGATGGATCCACATGAGGCTTGAAGTTAAGTTCGAGTCATGTCAGGCTCAAAATTGAGCGTAAACCACATGAGGATCCAATGTTAGTTAAGACACCCTTTCATTAGGTCCTAAGCACAAGAGCCTTCACCTCGTGAGCCCTAAGAGATACTAGATGGGATGTAGGTAAACTATAGCTTGAGTTCAAGCCAAATTAAATGTCCCTTGTCAGTCTTAAGTGGTGTTTGTTATCTAAATCTAATGGAGCCATGTTAGCCATCACCTCTAGCTCGAGCCATGTGGATCTTGAACTTAAATTTGAGCCACACAAGTTAGCTTCACCCTATTGGCTCCAAGGACCTTTTATAAATCAAGTAGAAACTTCCACCCTATGAGCTTCTAGGACCTTTTCCAAATTAGTTGGAATGTTTCCATGTCAATCTCAAACTTAATTTCAAGCCAAAGTGAGGCTCGAACTTAAGTTCGAGCCCCATGAGGTTCAAGCTTCTGCCCTATTAGCTCCAAGAAACTTTTGTGAATTTGATAGAATGGTTCCATGTCCAGCTCAAACTTAATTTCAAGACACAAGGAGGCTCGAACTTAAGTTCGAGCCAAGTGACACATGAGGCTCAAACTTAAGGTCAATCCGCCATTAGGTTTGAAGAATTAGTGGTGAAAGTGTGATTTAGTTTGAGCCACATGAGGCTAACCTAGGTTGAATAAAGGAGAGATGATCAAAGATATTTAGCCAATTTTCAAAGGCACTTGAAGGAGAATAATAGCCCTAGATATGCTAGAATCTACTATCTAAAGTAGTAGTTGATTTAGGATTTAAGCTCTTACTTATAAATCATCCTAAGGTGGTTTACCTCCTATGCAAGTTAAATAGTCTCGATCTTTTTTCTTGGATCGTATACTCTACTATATACCCACAACTTCCCCACTTGAGGAGAAGAGAGCAAGAGAAACACTAAGCGGAGACAATGAGATAGACAACGCTCAAGAAAGAATTAGGACATGCGAATGCGTTAGTAAACCATCCCTGTTGTTGAGAGGTAGATGATTCATCTTGAAGCCATTCCAACTGATTTGAAGAGGAACAGCTTGGCCAACCTCTTTATCATGGTGCTAAGTAGTTTTTGCAACCGCTCATTGTCCATATCAATTCTTCTAATCTCTTTTGAGCCATTCTACCACTCCTACCCTCTGAGCAACGCCATAGCTCCAACCATGATTACATCTTCTGAAGCTCTAGTAAGAGCATGGCCATTTGCTTCGCCTAGCATAATAGCGCTCAAGGTTATTATTCTCTCTCTTTCTGGCAAAGCATATGTAAAGAGAGATCTCAACCTTCCACGGTAGTATCAATGTCAAAGCTTTTGTAGACATTATATATCACAAACAGTTATATATCCATGCTCTACACTGAATGTGTTAAGAAGCCCATCGGAGATCGAAGTGCTTTTAGATTAGCAAAGTGATCATCATCATATAAAGATAAGGCACTGCAGCACAAGGGTAGCAAAGCAACCGGTATCGGATAAAGAGAAGGCACTGCAGTGAATCATATTAGCAAAGTAAGCGGCTAAAGATAGGCGTAGAAGATAAGAGGGAAACGTGCATGGACATGGTGACATTTTCTCCGCTAATGTTGGCATCTATTTTGAATTTTAAATTTGACGGGTCCGTCTGCAATAGCGTCTTCTGCCGCTCAAAATTTTTGTCTCCGTCTGTGTAACTTAAAGCTACCAAGCAAGCCTACAAAATTAACACTTTTTTGACTCATGCAGACATTACAACTCATTTGCTACTGTTTGGCTTCATCATCTTTCGGTGGCTGCAAGGCAATGCAAGCTCATGAGTACATGTCAAGCGACTTAGGCAAGCCATCGCGAGCCCATTGAATTGATGACTTGGCACTGTACTTTGAAGTTTTGTCCATCGTTGCCAACTTCCCACTAGCCAAAAGGTACTACATTTTTCAAATGCGGATTTGTTGGGCTTACGTTGTACCATGTACTGATCTAGAGTCTGGACTTTGAAGCTCAAACTCACGTTCGAGCTTGTATCCAACTTGTAGGAGCGGATTTCACATTTTTATGTATAGAATCTAGACTTTGGAGCCTCAAACTCACGTTCGAGCTTGTATCCACCTTCTAGGAGCGGCTCTCATATATACAACAAGATCTCCCATATTTTTATGAATAGAATCTGGACTTTGGAGCCTCAAAACTCACGTTCGAGCTTGTATCCAACTTCTAGGAGGGGCTTTCATATATGAAGTGTTGAACCCGATCTTATGTTTGAGCTTCAAATGAGATTGCTACTTTGGAACTGTTGGAGAAACAGTTATTTTTTAGTGGATATTTGGTCAACATGTATGAGGTACTTTAAGTTTCTATTCAATTCAAGATTCAAGCAACTTATGTTAGACATTCCAAGAATTCTCCACTCTTTTCTATGTGGAGAGGAGCACTTTTCCCAATGGTTCTCCTATAGTGTTCACTGTTATGAGCTACTTCTTTATAGGGAATTCATACCTAGCCAGGTGTAGTTGAAGGTAGTAGAGTGCAACTCTACGTGGTACAATTGGGGTTACAGCAAGCCGATGGCCACCAAAAGCTACAAAACTCAACCTAGCAAGCCCTTCCATGTGCTCCACACAGCATTAATGGCCCCTCTTGAGGAGAGTCAAGGTGAAGAACTCCCCTCCCCCACATAGGGAGACCTTAAAGATCCATGTGCATGTGTAAATCTGATAGCCCATAACTAAGCTAGCTTGCAACCAATAGTCCCCCGCTCCCTCTTTTTAGCTAGTATAATATGGCCCCTCCCTTGTAATACTTTGCTTTGTATTACTCTGTGATGTTCCTCGTACTCCAAAAAGTGGGAAATGTAGTGGGGACGATTCAAAACTTTCAGTTGTACTCCTACAAGACTTCCCGTGTAGAGGGATTGATATCCTTGATGAAATACAACCTAAGCTATAACGAAATCCTTCACTTTATTTGCTAGCTATGTTTTATAATCTACTTCTACATGTTCTACTTGATGTAGGTACTAACGATGTGTAAACTCCCTCCCTTTTGCTTTCTATGTACTCATACATGTGCTACTCTAATGTAGGTACTAACGATGTGTAAACTCCCTCCCTTTCTCTTTCTATTTTGATAAGCATTACTCAAAACATCTGGATGTGGTAGCCCAATACAAGTAATAAGAATTTTGAGCTCTCTCATTCAATCTCTCTTTGGAAGTTTTTCTTATCCATGTTTCCCTTTGGTTAACCAGCATGTCCCTCTTTTTTATACTCTTCACTCTTCTTCTCTACCTAAAGTTCCCCAAATGCCCTCCCAAATTGCTTTGACTCTTTTCTCCCATTATCCAGAATGTCTACTCAAGTGAAAGTGGAACTTTCATTACTATTTAAGAGAATGTTCTTCAAGACAATTCTTTGCATTTCCTCATATGCTTAGAACATTGCAAAAGTTAGTGTTGTTTAGAATCACTGTAGACATCTCAAGTCATGGCAAGGAAATTTGTACCCGAAAGGATATTGACAGTCTTTACATGGTTGATGTGACATTAGAAATTTTCCCAAATTGTTGCATTTTTCCCATTTTTCCTAAATTCTGCTTCTCTGACATAGTATCTACTAAGATACCTCTTCAAATATTTCTAAAATCACATCATCTGATTCAAGAACATCACATCCCTGCAATTCACTTTGAATACCTGAAACATAATGTTTTTCCCACTTTGGAAAATCATTAAATTTTCTGAAAGATACTGAACCTTCAGATGTCAACCCCAAAAACCCTGAAGAGAAAGCTTCTCTTTGCAAGAACTTCTCCTCACTTGTACCACCATAGTCCTGCTTTATAATGGCACTTCGAGAAAATCCTGTGCAAACCTGTGTTCTCTAAACTCCTTGCGTATCTTTGGAATTGGATGATCAGGTAGACTATCCTTGTTCCTGGCATGGCCAACACATACAGTCAATAATTGTATTGCTTTCTTAGCATCTTGGCTTCAAACCCTGGCATAGGCCAAGCCATCATCCAGCACCTTGGTTTCCATTCGCACAGCCGTAATGTAGGGTTGCCCCAAAATTAATGGATAAGAGGAATGCTCCTGTATAGAGAAATTTTGCTCATCACAGACATCCCCTACAGTTACCTTAACATTGGCACAAGCACCATAGAGGTCGCTTGGAAGAATATTGGCAACTCAAATCCGCCAACCATGGTCCACATCAATAGGCAAATTCCCATTTTTGTGCAATATTTTAGCCATCAAATTGATCTCCGATCCATGGTCTATGAGTGCTAAGACCGGTTCTTCAATGTTGCCAAGCTTCACAACAGTTTTGGTTGTTGCTCTTGCCCAATGAGTCCTTGAAAAGTGACTCCTTGGTATGCTTTCACTATATTCATCTTCATTGAAATGAACATGCCTTACCTTTGGTATGGTTGGATTTGACACCACCACATACCTCGACTCTTCTTCTTCTTCAAGATCTGCCAAATACTCTTCATAGTCATCCAAAATTGCTTCAATGTGGCGTACCGCTTGGCTCTTAACTGACACCGGCTCCTGTTCACTTGGTATCTTCGTCTTTCTTTTGATAATATCAATAATATCCTTGTGAAACTCACGTTTGGCAATGCCCAAAATATCACCCAATGTGAGCTCCACTTTGCTATTCAGAATGCGCTCTTCAAAAACTTTCTTTAAATATGTAGCTAATTCAATGTCATATTTAAGCTTATATGAGGGTCCCTTGGGTTTACCTTGCTTTTTGTCCTTGGGTGCCTCCTCCATCACCACTTCAGGAGGGGGCTTAGGAGTAGGTCCTTCTTCTTTTTTTTCTGTTAAATATCGTTGTCCTTTTTGATGTCCCAGGAGCTTCTTCATCTCTTTTCCGCTTTTCCTCCACCATAGCCTCATTATCTTGAGACTTCGCAATGAATGCATACACTAAGAGGGAATCCACTGGATCAGTCCACCCTGTGGTTTCTCGAATTGAATCCCCTACTTGTCGCAGCTTCCCATAAGTTACCTTCCCTGTTTTTGTTGTCTTCAAAGCATAAAGCCACAATTGACCCTTGACACCTGCACCATCATCATCACCCTTTCTGCAGACTTGCAGCCCATATGTAGATGCTTCCACAAGAGCAACATTATACTGAATCTCTTCAACTATCTTTTTCATGCCGCCCCTACCGAAGTTCAGGCGAAGCATCTCACCTATTGACCTAAGGTGAATCTTCTTGTCCTTCCGGAAAACCACGTTCCTTTTGTAAGCTTCACCAAATTCATCACATTATTTAACGTACTTGTTGTCTTCACTACCACACCACATGCATCGGTCCTAGCCTTTGCGTGGAGGCTGTTGTCTAGGCTCAGAAGTAGACCCCTTTGCAGCTAGCCCTTCAAATTTTACAGCTTTAAAATTCAAATTTAATTCTTGAATACCTTTCACCAATTCATCAAGAACTGGCTCCTCCACTCTGGGTATTGCCAAGGTTGTTTCTCCTTATGTTCCTCGTCCGCAACATCCATGATGTCAGCCATGATCAGCTTATCGACTCTCATCTGTCGTTTCACGATCTTACTGCTTCAGTGACTACCTTCCAGTCGAATGTTAAGCCCAATTCTCCTGTTGAATCCTCCAGCAACTGCACTAGACTCTTCTAAAGTCGTGGATCAACAGCCTTAATAAACAGTTCAACCTTCTGATCCTTCATTGAACGTTGTTCTGTCGAGGACAGTTTCTCGAATTTCTTCTCAAATTCTCGTAATAATTCTCATGCAGATATATTTTTCTTCTTCTTTTGCACCCACTTCATAAAGCTTTGTCTGGTTACTCTTTGCGAATCTTCAAGGAAGCATTCCTCCTGAAGCACCTTCTTGAAATCCTGCCAATTCGGGCCTTGAACCGTTTGAATTTCTTTTATTTGGCTCCTAAGTTCAGGCTCCGCAATTAAATGGAATCCTTCCACTGCATTCTTATCATCAATTCCATTATCTTCTATTTCCTGCTCGTAGATATTGCAAAACTTGCTAATGTCCCGGCCTTCAATTCGCTGTAATTTCTCGGTAACTGTGTGCCTAGCTTTACGGATCCTCTCTTGTAGATTATACTGTTGTTGAGTAGCCTATTGTTGTTGCATGTAAGCATAAAACTACTGCATCATTTGCTGCATGGCTCCCTCTTGCAGTGTCGACATCTTTCTCCACAACACTGCTCACCCCGGCTCGTTTCACGTCGGGTTCACCAAGAATGTCGGGGGATTTGTATTCGAAAGGTGAGCCGGGAAGGCACCAGGCCCTTCGCTGTGAGAGATGCGGGGAAAAGAGTTGCAACAGACACCATTAAAAGAAACAGAGCTCAAAACAGATAGTTTAACTTGTACCAAATAATAAACAATATCCATGATTAATCAATCGTTAAAGGAGGCGTTTATTCTCCCTAGAAAGTTGAACCTGTCTTAATCCAAGTGCTAATCGAGACAATCATTACTGATCTGATTCGTTCCCTCCTGATGCTTCAAGATTGAAAGAGAATCGATTTACCTTCCGCTATGGCTATGGGGGACTTTGGTTTCGAACGGCCTTAGGAATTTTGATTTGGCTTACGATTGTGGCTTAGGTGTATGGCATAAGAAGTTCGGTTTAGAATTGAGGCTTGGATTTTATGGCTTAAATGAACGAGAAGAAGATATAATTCGAATGAATATGGGGTTTTGGATTCAGATGCTAGCTTAGCAGTAGGATTCGGTAGATTATAATGGGTTTAGTCTAGAGCTTAGGATTATGGTGGCTTAGTTTAGAGCTTAAGGTTATGGTGGCTAATGATTAATTAGAGAAGTTTAGTTTTGAGAGCTTAAGCTATGGCTTAAGATATTACAGATTAGGCTCAACTCATGTGTGTTAAGGATTATGGCTTCCTAGCTTCCTTCCCGGGAGAGAAGGTTCAATGAGAAGAGGAGATGGATTCCGAAAAAAAATGAGACAAAACCCCCAAGACCCGTCCCTTTTTCCTTTATAGTTTGCATGGGCCTCCCTCTTGCTAAAAAAAGCACCTACCCATTAGCGATGTCGCTAATGGGTACCCTTCCTATGACGTTGCACGCGGTTTTTGGACCCGCACGAAATGCACCACGAGTGGCTCAGAGCGGCATCGCCCCTGCTAGCTGAGGATTTTACGTTTCTTTGCCGGCGTCATCCGATGACTTCCCCGGCCTGCGCGAACGGTTTTCCTGATGCACAGCTACAGCCCGCAGCCCTCACCATTGCCTCCTTGTTTTTTCCTTTGCTTACAAACCACTTAAGCCTTCATTTTACCCCATTGGGCGGGCTATGCTTGGGCGGCCTGCATTTTTTGAAGCTCTTGAGCGGCCGGGTGGTTATGGCTTTAGGCGGTCGGGTGGTATGCCTTTGGGCAGCTAGGTGGTATGCCTTTGGGCACCATTGTTTAAAGCTCTTGGGCGGCATTGAAGGGCATCACATTTGGCATGCATAGCAGCCAATCAATTTGGGCAGCCATTAATTTGAACTTGAGTGGGCAGCCATGCCCCTTTGAGGTCGGCCATAGCTTATGTAAGGGCACCACCTTTGGCATACATGCTACCCAAGCAATACCAGGCACTTGACACCCTTTGTACCCCCCCATTTGGCATACATACCAGCTAAAGCATCCCCAAGCACAACATCTTTCTTCAGTAGCCCCCATCGAGCAACCTCATCATGAAATCTCCTGCCCATATCATGTAAGCTTCAAACAAACTTGATGTGCATTTTTCTGGCATCTTTCTTAGCATGGGAGCGGAGCTGCATGACATCGTCTTCACAAACATGATCCTAAGCATGCATACTTATTGAAATTTGTGCACAATAAAGAAAAAGAGAGTCTTATAAGAAAAAAACTTCGTTTATTTAAACATATTTACACTTGCTTACTCTAGGGAATCATTGTAAGCATTGACAAGGTTAAGGTTATCCTTTAATTGGATGACTTGCATCCATCTAGCATCTTCAAAAGGATAATTGTTAAACTTGATAAGATATCATCGGATAGTCTTACCGCCTCTCAATACCTTGTCTTCATGTCGGAGAACGGACTCGGTCTGCAACACCTCTTCTTGGTCCTTGAACTCCCGTGGGTCTTCAATGGTTGCTTCTTGAGGTGGCTCCTTTGTAAGGCTTTAGTAGGCTCCCGTGGAAAGCATTGTGTATGAGCCAGTGGTTGGGAAACTTGAGTTGATAGGTCATCTCATTGATTGGCCTAAGAATCTCCAAGGGGCCATAATACATTTTTTCTAATGTAGCATAGTACTTTTCGTGTCCCGTAGGATTCTTGCCCATCGTGTGCCTTAATCTAGCCTTAGGAAACTTAAGCAAGACCCAATCATTTTGTTTAAATGCTAGAGATCTTCTGTGCTTATCAGCAGCAGCCTTTTGCCTTTATTGAGAGATGGAAATAGTATCCTTAATCTTTTGGAAAGATTCTTGCAAGTCTCGGCTATATTCATATGCAGAGCGAAGATCTTCCCATGTACCTTGAGTAGCAGGGGACTTTTTTATCTTCCCTCTATTACCTCAACAGGTTCTTTTTCCGTGGAAGTATGTACAATGTTATTGCAAGCATAATCCACTAAAGGTAAGTACTTCTCCAATTGGGTCTTTTGATCTACTTCTGCGACATAAGCTTTCAGTAGATCGAGAATTTTTAGGTTAGTATTTCACTTTGGCCATCCGTTTGGGGATGATAGGCCAAAGAGAAGTTTAGCCTTGTACCTAAATTCTCAAAGAGACCCTTCCAGAAATTACCGATGATTCTAAGATCTATATCCGACGTGGTAGACATTGGCAAGCATGGTACTTGAAGATTTGTGATATAAAGAGGGTTGCCATTTGATGGGACTTAATAGTCTTTTTGACAGGTATGAAATGTGCTTGTTTGCTAAACCTATCTACTATTGTCCATATTCCTCTATTCCCATGGATAGAATTGGGCAATCCAAAGATAAAATCCATGGATATGCTCTCCCATGGTGAATTAGGAATTGGCAAAGGTTGAATAAATCCAAGTTGCTTCCCTCTATCAAACTTCGTCTTTCGGCATACCACACATTTTGAAACATACTCTTGTATGTTTGATTTCAAGGCAGGCCAATAGAAGTATGTTTCCATCCCTTTTAGGGTAGACTAAATCCCTCTATGCCCCGCATAAGGAGGAGCACGAAATTCATACATTACTTTTTGATGTAGTGATTTAGTAGTACATAGTCTACTGCCATAGAGAAGATAACCATCTTTTAGGGTAAATGGTTATTCTTTCTTCCCTAGTGCAAGGGCTGAAATCACATCTCTAGAATCGGGATCGATAGCATACTCATCTATCATAGAAAATAGATCATTGTGAGTTGCTATGGATATCGCATTCACTCTCGGTCATCTTGAGAGTGCATCGGCCACTTGATTATGCTTGCCAGCAATGTGAGCAATATGAAAATGAAATTGCGAAAGAAAAAGTTTTCCACCTCATTTGTCATAATAACTAATATCTAATTCTCCTAAATGATTTTCTCATGTTAAACTGATCATTTAATATGGGGAAATACCAGGGGAGAAAAAGCTAGAATATTGGTTAAGCTGGCGGACCGGCCACGGTAGGGATCCAAAGGAGGGAAAATAGGGATCCAAAGGAGGGGCCATCTACAAAAGAGCAATGTGCAACAATGGGCTTCAAAGACCCTAGGGTTCAGCCCATTAAGACTTCCAAAATGCTAAGGTTCCAAAATTTAAAGGTTGTGTCCTATGGTCATTCCTTAGGAAAATTGGATGCTTTGTAGTGTGCAAAAAATCTTCAAAGATTCCTAAAGAGGAGGGGGTGAGCCCTGTAAAGTAGGGGATGAGAGATAAGCACACACACCCTCACAGGATCCCTTTACACAAAGGGAATAGGGGACACATGTCAACTCCCTAGGCCAGCTGCCCCCAAGGTGCACTCAAATCCTATTGGATGGCCATAGAGGTGGACCAATGAGAATTAGGCTAGAATACATTTAGTTTAATTCATTTTAAAACACTAGATAAAAGAACCAATAAGAATTAACCTCTCTAGAAGACTATTGGACAGTCTCCTAAGGGGTCCAATAAGCATTCAACAGCCCAATGGCTTGCCTGATTCCTATTGGCCAGACGACTAAGGGGTCAAATGAGAGATTAATTGATTTATTTAATTACCTAAAGCTCTCACAAAACGGAAAAGGGGGACACATTTCACAAGGCTCTTCATTTGACCACTTAAACCTTATTGGCTAACCTTGGAGAGGTCCAATGGGAAGCCAGTGCGCTGAAGAGGAATTAGCAAGAGGGGCCAACCAAGATGAGAGAGGGGGCTGATTTGTGAAGGCATTATCACACTCACACTCACACAATCTCATGTGTGAAGTAAGAAGACTCTCTCTCTCCTTCTCAAGCTTTAATGGAAAGCTCATCATCTACTCCAAGATTGTGACAAGGGAGGCCTACATCACCAACTCTTGGCTTTGTGATGCAAATCCAACCAAGAGCCAAGATTCAATGCATGCTCATCTCCTCTACCATGTTAATTACTGAGCTATGCTAAGATTTTATGAGTGATTATGTGAGGAGATATACTTCTTTCTCGTAAGACTACTCTCACACTCACACAATCTCATGTGTGAAGTAAGAAGACTCTCTCTCTCCTTCTCACGCTTTAATGGAAAGCTCATCATCTACTCCAAGATTGTGAGAAGGGAGGCCTACATCACCAACTCTTGGCTTTGTGATGCAAATCCAACCAAGAGCCAAGATTAAATGCATGCTCATCTCCTCTACCATGTTAATTACTAAGCTATGCTAAGATTTTATGAGTGATTATGTGAGGAGATATACTTCTTTCTCGTAAGACTAATCCTTCTTCCTCTCAATCTACTCTCATATCCCGCTAGCTCTCACCATCTTTGAAGGTGTGTGAGGTCTTGGGTCTGAGACCATAAGAGAATTGATGTTGTGTTTTATAAGTGTGTGCATGGTGCTTGAAGAGTCCATCTTCATTGCACCATCAAGTTATTGAAGGAACACAAAGTATTGTATTGTAAAATGTCTCCCTTGATGGGGGAAACCTATAATACAAAGCCTTTTCCGGTCCTCAACTGTTGTCAATAACTTAATTTCTCTCTCTTTTGAAGTATTGTCCATGCCTATCTAACTAGGTTTTATGATTTTTGTTGCTCTCTCCATCCAAGCACTCTTGCTATGCTCATTAGGAATCTATTCTAATGAAATGCTCACTATGTTTATGCTATTTTCCGCTACACACAAGTTACTAGGCCATTGGTATGAGAACACAAGGTTTATCTTTTCTTGATCAAGAAGGGAGGTCCTCAAGATAGCTGTAAATGGCTGGTATTATTAATTGCAATTGAGTAAGTAGAATAGGGATTTTTCAGCCTTGCAGTGCGCCTGCTTCATGCAGATAACGTTGAGCTATGGTTTTGATAGTGGAGTCTTCCGGGGCTTGCCTACGGCTTAACCACTATTGAGCTATTAGAAGCTTGAAAGGAGCCGGTATTGTTCTGGTGTTGAAAGACCCTCTCTTCTATTCCTTGCAATTAATGATATTCGAGCCATAGGTACAGGAGCTTGGTTGCTTTTCTAAAGGGGTAAAGAGGAGTAGCAATTAGAGCTTGAAGTGCCAAAGTACACCTAAAAAATTTTACACCTAAACGTTGTTAGAATGGCTGACAATAGTAAAGAGAGTGAAATTAATGTTGATAGCTTTGATTTTGCTAATGAGCAGGATACTAATGATGTCCCTATGCTTGTTAACTACCTTGTTTCTAGGATTCAACAAGCCATGGGCAATCCATCCCTCCAAAGTGAAGTGCAACGGCAGCTTCGTGCTCATGGGATTCTCCAAACTCCCCACCAAGAAGAGAGAGTACCAAAGCCTCCTTGTGAGACTTCCAAAAGAGGACTCTCTCCGATCCACACGAAGGGCTCAAAAATCTACTACTTGATGACGCATCTCCTTCACAAAGGACAGCTCAAGAGCCCCCACCAAAATAACAAGAAAGAAGTGAGTCTCCTGCCACCTCGGCGGAGATGGCTCCACGAAGAAGGCGGCCAAAACGCTCTCCATCACCTCCTAAACAGAGAAGACCACCGCACACTTCTCCACACCATAATTCAAAGAGGGATCACAGAAAACAAGAGAAGAAAAAGGCGAGAAAGAGGTCACTATCTTCTCCATCTTCTTCCTCTTATGAAGAAAGTGATGGTGTTGACAAGGAAGACCAAGGAAAGAAAAAGGCTAGAAAGAGGTCACCCTCTTCTCCATCTTCCTCAAATTCTTCCTCCTCTGAAAAAAGTGATGGTGCAACTTTCAAACCACCAAAAAGAAGAGACCATAGGAAATCCTATACCGCATGGAAGAGGTCGTCCAAGATCAAGAAGTTCAAAGAGGAAGGAAAGAACATCTCTTTCCTTACCTACGATGGCACCTTTGGTGCTACGGACAAAGTCTTGGCTTTCATCCAACAATTCGATGCGGCGTTTGGAGATGAGGGCTTCACAGAGTCCTCTAAGCTACACCATGTAGCTATGCATTTTCAAAAGTCCGCCATGCAATGGTGGTCTAGCTTACAGGAAAATGGTGAAGCCCCATGAACATAGAAAGCTTTAAGAGCTTCATGATAGAAAGCTTTATTAGCTTCCATCATGAAGGAGTTTTTGGCCACCGATGCCAAAGACAAAGTACTCACTGAATGGAAAAGATTGAAGCTCTCTCCCTACAAATCAATTCACAAATATGCCAACTTTCATAGGCTATGGCATGCCCTTCTTGTAGAAAAACATCCCCAAGGCAATCACCAAACTTGAAATATTACCTGGAGGTGTTGCTTGTGTTCGTGTGATGAATAAGATTAGATGATTATATCATCAAAGAACACTCTAGTAAAGGTTCGGTGAGGCTTGAATATCTTCTTCATCACACGGTTAAATGTGGTTGGTGCATTGGTCAAGCCAAAAGGGATGACAATGTACTCATAAAGACCAAACGTAGTGCGAAATGCGATCTTTACAATATCTCGATGAACTATCCTTAACTCCCTTCTCCTTGGCTTTGTTGTTGTTGGCGTTGCCTTTGGGAGACTTTTGCACGTTGTCCTTCCCCTTAGGCTCATTACAGTCCTTGTTTTCCATGGGCTTAAGATTTCTCTTAGCCCCTTGTTGGAAGTTGATTCTTGAAGCCACCATAGTATGGTGTATGACCGCAGATATGGTGCATGGCCTTTGGGAGTTAACATACTCAGCCATATCCTCAAATAAACCCACACAAGATTGTTGTTTTTTCTCTCGAGAATCCATCATTTTGTAGACAGTGGCTTTGAGATTTAAATCCCAAAACTTGTCTACATATTTGTGGATAGATTCGTAGATGGAGAGAGTTTCAAGATTCACCATTCGGTGAGTACTTTGTCTTTGGCATCGGTAGCCAAAAACTTCTTCATGATGGAAGATCTTAAAGCTTTCCATGTTCCTGGAGCTTCACCATTTTCTCGTAGGCTAGACCACTATTGACTGGCAGACTTTTGAAAATGCATAGCTACATGACATAGCTTAGAGGACTCCGTGAAGCTCTCATCTCCAAACGACACATCAAATTGCTGGATAAAGGCCAAGACTTTGTCCGTAGCACCAAAGGTGCCATCGTAGGTAAGGAAGGAGATATTCTTTTCTCCCTCTTTGAGCTTTTTGAGCTTGGACAACCTCTTCCAGGTAGCATAGGATTTCCTATGGCCTCTTCTTTTAGGTGGTTTGAGAGCTGCACCATCACTATCTTTAGAAGAGGAAGAGTATGAGGAGGATAGAGAAGAGGGTGACCTCTTTCTCGCCTTTTTCTTCCCTTATTCCTCCTTGTCTGCACCATCACTTTCTTAAGAAGAGGAAGAGGATGAAGAAGATGGAGAAGAGGGTGACCTCTCTCTCGCCTTTTTCTTCTCTTGTATCTTCTCTTACTTCTTTGAATTATGGTGAAGAAGAGTATGTGATGGTCTTCTCCATTTATGGAGTGTTGGAGAGCGTTTTGCCCCCGTCGTCTTTGTGGAGCCATCTCCATCGAGGTGGCAAGAGATTCACTTCTTATTGATTCTTTCGGTGGGGACTCTACCGTTGAATCTTAGGTTCTCCTTTGGGAGAGATATGCCTCATCAAGTAGCAAGTTTTTGAGCCCTTCGTACGGATCCTCCTCTTCTTCCCTTATCGGAGAGAGTCCTCTTTGGGAAATCTCACCAGGAGCTTTCCTAGGTACTCTCTCTTCTTGGTGGGGAGTTTGAAGAATACCATGGGTATGCAATTGCTGTAGCACTTCATCTTGGAGGGATGGATTGCCCAGGGCTTGTTGAAGCCTAGAAACAAGATAGTTTACAAGCATAGGGCATCATTAGTTGCTCTTTCATTAGAAAACTCAAAGCTATCAACATTCATTTCAATCTCTTTTCCCTTGTCAGCCATACTAGCAAATTTTAGGTGTAAATTTTTACTTGTACTTTGGCACTTCAAGCCCTTGTTGCTACTCCTCTTTACCTGCAAAGATAAGCACTCAAGCGTCTATACCCGTTGCCCGAATATTATTGATTGCAAGGAATAGAAGAGAGGGTTTAACAGAGACAAAACATCACCGGTTCTTTTCAAGATTCTAATAGCTCAATAATGGTTTAATCCATAGGCAAGCCTCGTAGGACTCCATTATTAAGACCATAGCTCTCGGCGGTATCCCCATTAACTGCATAAAGCAGGCGTGCTTCAAGGATAAAAAATCCCTATTCTTCTTACTCTTTTGCAATTAATAACACCAACCATTTGTAGCAAGCTTGAGGACCTCTCTTCTTAAGCAAGAAAAGAGAAACCAATAGCTCTGATACCAATGTAACATTTAATGCACTAGTAACTTGTGTGTAGCGGAAATTGATAACATAGTGAGCATTTCATTGAGAACAAGTTCCTAATGAGCATAGAGAGAGTACTTAATTTGAGAAAGCAACATAGCAATTTACACCTAGAAAATTTGGCATAGACAATACTTGAAAAGAGAGAGAAATAGAACAATTGACAACAATTGAGGACCACATTTACATGGAGCCGGTCCCCCCTCCATAAAGGCTTTGTATTATAGCTTCTCCCATCAAAGGAGACTTTTGTACAATACAATTCTTGTGTTCCTTGACAGAACTCGGTGGTGGAATGAAGATGGAAGCTTCATGCACCAAAATATACATGTAAAACACACCTAGTGTCCCTAGCCTCAGTCCCAAGACCTTACACACCTTCAAAAATGGTGAGAGCTAGCAGGGAATGAGGATGATTGAGAGGAAGAAGATGTATCTTATGAGAAATAAGTAATCTTCTCACATAATCACTCTAATAGCATAGCTTAGCTTAGTAATTAGCATGCTAGAAGAGATGAGCATGGCATTGAAGCTTGGCTCTTGGTTGGATTTGCATTCCATAGCCAAGAGTTGTTGGTGTAGGCCTCTACTTCTCAATGCTTGGAGAAGGAGATGGAGTGATTCTTGCACACATGATTTGTGTGTGTGTGTGTGTGTGTGTGTAGCAATGTGTTGGTAAAAAATGCATCCCTCTCTCTCTTCTTGGTCGACCCCTCTTGCCAATTACTCTTGTTGGCCTCTCATTGGCTCCTGCAAGCTTAGCCAATCACAAATTAGAAGCATAATTGATAGCCTTGTGACATGTGTCCCCCTTTCCTCTTTTGTGAGAGATTTAGGTAATTAAAATACTTTATTAAACTCTCATTGGACCTTTTAGTCTTCTGGCCAATAGGAATCAGGCAATCCATTGGGTTGCTTGATACTCATTGGACCCCTTGGTAAATTGCCCAATAGTCTTCTGGGGAACTTAATTTCTATTGGTTCTATCAAGCATTTTAAAATTATTTATACTAATTTTACGATAGCCTAATTCTCATTGGTCCACCTCTATGGCCATCCAATAGGATTTGAGGGAAGATTGGGGGTAAGTGGCCTAGGAGTCTACCATGTGTCCAGTATTCCTTTTGAGGGAAGCTTTGGAGTGTGTGTGTGTGTGTGTGTGTTTCTCTCTCCTCCCCTATTCTTAGGGCTCGCCCCCTCCTTGATAGGGATGTAAGAAGACTTTTGAGTCTTCCCACCACCATCCAATTTTCCTACCTTTGACTGTTTGGACTTTTTAATTAAAATTTTAGAACCTTAGTTTATGGAAGTCTTAATGAAGCTAGACCTTAGGTCTTTTAAGCTCCATTGATGCACATTGCTCTTTTGCAGACTGTCCCCCTTTGGATCCCTACTCAGACCGGTTTGGCAATCTTACCAACATTCTAGCTTTTACTCCCCTGGTACTTCCCCATATTAAATGATCAATTTAACATGAGAAAATCATTTTGAAGAATTAGATATTAGTTTTTATGACAAATGTTCACTTGCAATCAAGCTACAAATCATTGTGATAGCATAAATTGAGTTAATTTATAGTTTTTATGTATTGTGTTGTCCTCATCGTGAAGATCAAGAGCTACAGCTGAACATGCCTTGTGTAATCGGTTTCTACCTACCTTGTCACCCATTTAGTTCAAGTCGCATATTGATGCACCCATGAGAAACAAATTAAGGTGTAAGTGACCCAAATGAGGTGATATTTACTAAAAGAACAATGTCTTTTATTTTCTTGAGTCAATGGATTAAGTAAGCTCTTTGCCAAAAAGCAAATAATCAAAAAGTAGCACTTGATTGATGTACGAATATTAGAACTATGAATGTTAAAAAAGTGCGGCCCACAATTACACAAGGACATTAAATCTTTATCCAAATAAAGGCTACAATCTATTAAAAAAATTAACCAAGCCTTGCCATGGTAGCCACTCCCTTCTCCCTTTGGTCTCAGTGCCTAGCAAGGAGTGATGTTTTTGTGTTTTCATCAAGCATGCTAAACTTTGCCATCATGACTCGAGGAAGTAGAGGAGTCACATTAGGAAAAGATTTCACTACAAGAGGCTATTCATGTTAGCGACGCTCAAAAAAAAAATTCTCAAGTAAATTTGCGACGCTCATAGCGACGCTGGCTGGGCTAAAAAAATAACAGAGAGCGCCCAAAAACTCAGATCTCAGATCTGAGTTTTTCGACGCCCTCAAGCAAGGAGTAGGTAACGCTCTCCCTCTCTCTCTCTCTCTCTCTCTCTCTCTCTCTCTCTCTTTCTTCTCCACACACACACACACACACACACACACACACACACACACACACACACACGAGGAGAGGAAGGAGAGCCAGGTATGCTCCTTCCCTCTCCTCACTCTCATGTTCCCTTCCCCTCTTTCTCTCTCCCTCTCTCTCTCTCTCTCTCTCACACACACACACATAGTGTTTTTGAGAGAGAGAGAGAGAGAGAGAGAGAGAGAGTACAAACATAAACAAAAACGCACACACATACATAAACAAAGAATGCACACACACATTGAGAGAGGAAAAGAGAGAGAGAGAGAGAGCATGCATAAACAAAAAACGCACACATTGAGAGAGAAAAAGAGAGAGAGAGAACATGCATAAACAAAAAACGCACACATTGAGAGAGGAAAAGAGAGAGAAAACATGCATAAACAAAAAAACGCACACACATTGAGAGAGAAAGAGAGAGAAACTAATTTAACGTCGTAGGAAACTAATTAAAATTAAAAGACCTAAAGATCTAGCCGACGAGGAGTTGAACTCAAGACCTATTATTCAAGAGGGAAATGGCATAACCAATCTATCATACTTGGCATGGGTGATAGAAAGGTTATACCATTTATCTCTTTTTATTGGCACACACATCCACACACGCGCACACACACAAGAAGAAGAGAGTTATAACGTCGTAGGAAACTATCCTAAAAGACGTTAAAGATTAGGTTAGATGTAGACTTACGTTAAATTAGATTTAGGTTTATTTAAGTTAAATTAGATTAGATTTAGGTTTATTTTTAATTAGATTTACGTTTATTTACGCTAGATTTAGATTTACGTTATATTAGATTAGATTTAGGTCTCCATAGACTACGATGCCTGCATGAAGCGGGTGAAGAAAGCCCTCAATGGAATATAGGGTATTGTTGCCTTCACTCATGGTGGGCTCCGTCGATCCAAAAGTACTGGTGAAATGTCTTCAGAAGATAGGGAAGAAGGTGGATCTTCAGGGCGGCCAGAGTCACTACATCCCCGACACAATGACCATCTAGACAACCTCTAGTCATTCAACAGCAACTTCAAAGTTAGTAACAAGAGCAAGAACGGTCTAAAGGGCCAATTGCTGTCGTCAGATGTGGATGGAGATGAGGCAGCGTCACCGCCAGAAGTTAACTCTCACATCTTTAGTGATGAGAATGCCAACTCTTGCCGAGTTATGTGAAAAATTATGTGTTAAATCAGTTTTAAGGTTCTTATAATCCCTATTAGTTTAGTTCTTTGTTTTTAATATAACATAATTTACGTTAGATTTAGATTTATGTTATATTAGATTAGACTTAGGTTTCTTTAGGTTTATTTAGGTTTACCCCCCCCCCCCCCCCCCCCCCCCCCCCCCACACACACACACACACACAAGAAGAAGAGAGTTTTAACGTCGTAGGAAACTATCCCAAAAGACGTTAAAGAGTAGGTTAGATGTAGACTTACGTTAAATTATATTTAGGTTTATTTTTAGTTAGATTTACGCTTATTTATGTTAGATCGAGTCCACGCAAGAATTACTTACGGTTTAGGGTTTAGAGTTAGACGAATAGTGAAAAGATCTACTGTGAAAAGATGTTAAGATGCTGTGAAGTGCTACAGCTAGAGAAGAGGCAAAGGGGTTTTGTCCACTACATGCAATATCATGTAGACGTGAGTCTGTAGATTTCTTGTACCCACAAATATAGGTATTGACCAATAAAGACGAGATTATAACCCGGTGGTTCTGATCTCCGTGCACCTCTAGACCGAGGTGTGCGGGGATTGGACATGACTAGAGAATGTGAGGTAAAGAGAGAGAGAGAGAGAGAGAGAGAGAGAGAGAGAGAGAGAGAGAGAGAGAGAGAGAGAGATAAGACGAAGAATGCCAATAGAATATTAAATTTGTTGTCCAGGTTATAAGATTTTTATCCTCATTATGAGTAGTGACGAGGATGTGGGACCGTCCAACCGAAACACCTATCTCTCAACGAGGGTCTTATGTCCTTGTAATCAATGCAAGCATGCTGTGCGACGGACAAGACATGTTTCTTTGCAGCACGTTCGCGAATTTGGCGAGTTCGATCCATCTATTATAGATCGAGTTGTTGCCAATTATAACTCGTCGGACTCTGACGCTGGCCAACAAGCAGCAATCTTGCAACCCAATAGACTTGTTCGCAGGCGCTTTGGTCAAGCAGCATATGTGAGGCCACAAGATGTAGCCTCTGACAGCTCGGGGGATGATCATGCAGAGCACATTCCCAACGAGGCAATGTTTGAGCCTGAGATTGATGAAATGATCGAGACGATCATGGATTCAGAAAGGCTTATCTATGATGATATGAAAAGTGAAGCCGATACGACATTGTATAATGGAGCACGTATGTCTAGATTGAAAGCACTCCTGGTTCTTCTCAACATGCAGGCAAAGTTTGGATGGAGTGACACTAGCGTCACAGCGCTTTTCAGGTGATCTATTACAATTAGTTTACTTTAATAAAACTCTAAATGTATAATGATCTGATAGATTTTTACACGACTGCATCGTATTTTTATGTTGTGTAGATTGCTTAAAGAGCACATACTACCAGCTGACAATGTGATGCCAGACTCCTGAGATGAAGCAAGAAAGATTTTGCGAAACTTGGGGATGGATTACAATTCTATCCACGCTTGTCCTAATGACTGCATTCTTTTCAGAGGGGAATACATAGACATGGAGAAGTGTCCGAAATGTGATTCCGAAAGATATCGAGTAGATCTCCACGGGACAAAAATTCCACAAAAGGTTTTGCGACATTTTCCTCTGCTTCCTCGCATCAAGCATTTCTTCGAATGTAAGTCCATGGCCGCCCTAGCATCATGGCATGAGGAGAATAAATCTTCGGATGGTGTGCTACGAATTCCTGCAGATTGCGCAGCCTGGAAACATATAGATGGAACATGGTCGGATTTTTCCAGGGAAGCTCGAAATTTGCGCTTAGGCCTGGCTATGGATGGCATAAATCCATTTGGTCAAAGATCAACATCTTACAGTGTATGGCCCATTGTCATCGTCAACTACAACATTCCCCCGTGGTTGACTACGAAGAAGGGACACCTATGGCTAAGCTTGATTGTGCCAGGGCGATATAAAGTGGAGAATATGGATGTGTATCTTCGTCCACTATTGGAAGAGCTACAACAATTGTGGATTGGCATAGAGGTGGTGGATATGAGCCGACACACAGGACGACGAAATGCTTTGATCAGAGGCATTCTAATGTGGACCATGCATGACTATCCCGGGCTAACAGAATGCTTAGGTGATCTATTGACACTCCTCACTCAGACACTGTAAATCTTGTTTTTTCCCATAGTTGATCTATTATCATGTGTATACATGCAGGGCTTCAAACAAGTGGATACAGAGCATGTATCACATGTGGAACTAGACTGAATGCACGTAGGGCGCCCTCACTGAAGAAGCAAATCTACAAAGGTCATCAAGCGTATCTTCCAGAGAATCATGTGTTACGCGACGGCTTTTTGGGAAGAGAGCCACCAAGGATGTCTGCACAAGCATGGTTAGAGCAAAAGGAGATGTGCGATGACGGATTGCCTCCAGGGATGAAGAGACTATCTCTATGGTACGAGTTACCATACTGGCCCCGACTCATGATCAATCACTTGCTCGATCCAATGCACATATTCAAGAATGTGGGTAATCTACTATGGGACCATCTGACCGGCAAGAAAGATACTTTGGGAGCCAGAGTTGACCTTAGAAATGTGGATCGTATGGAGCAATATTGGCCGCAAACAGCGTCTGATGGATCGATAAAACTCCCTAAAGCACCATGGATTTTCACAGGAGCCCAAGAACGCAAAGTAAAAGAGACCATTCGATCTTTGCAGACCCCCACTGGCATAATGCACTCGCTCCGAACGTGTTTTACTAAAGAAGGAAAGCTTACCGGTTTGAAGTCACACAATTGGCATAAAATGTGTCAGGTACGTTCATAGTGGACTTTAATATCATTGCATAAAATGTGGACTTTAATATCATTGCTGCACATACTTTACAGTTTATTTTACCGGTTGCCATTGAGGGATTTTTGTCTCTCGACATCCGTAACACAATCTACAAACTTGCAAAGCTGGTGCAATGGATCTCACAAAAGGAGATCAACGTAGACTCCATACCATTCGCCAAACTAAATGCTGCAGAGCTTGTGTGCATGTTTGAGAAACATTTTCCTACTACCATGCTAACCATTCAGGTGCATCTTCTTGTTCACATAGTTGATGAGGTGGAAATAGCTAGCACAGTTCATTCCAGATGGATGTTCTTCTTAGAACGATTCATGAAAACGCTTAAGGGATATGTGCGTCAAAAGGCACATCCGGAGGGTAGCATGGCAGAAGGTTGGTTGGTATCAGAGTCCCTAGTGTACATTGGAGAGTGGCTAGACGGATTTGATAAAGCCCGGGACACGCTATGGCGAACCATAGATGATGAGCGCATATCTGGGATTGTCATGTGCAATCTCGGTGTTGAGAAGAAGATGACGGAAGATCTAGAGGCTAAAATCAACCAATTTTGCATGCTTCACAATCTAGTGATGCAAAAGTGGATTTCACAATATGAGGATGCAAAGCAAGAGCGACAAAGGGCACGAATCGAGTGGAGACGGGGAAGACGACCACCGATGCACTATCCGACGGTTCTGGAGAGCCTACCAACCTTCATGAGCTTAAGATGGTTGCACAACCAATTGAAAAGCGCACAACAATGCGGTGACGAAGTGATTGAGGAAGAGTGGGAGTACTCTCGGGGTTGCGCGACCAAGGTAAGTTTGCAATGTACGACTAGCTAGTGACTTTATTTCTAAACGTTTGAACGACCACTCATAATCTTTGTTCGTTGTAGTATAAGTCATACACAGCAGCATGGTGTAAAGGTCGACATTTTAGGGTGGAACGAATCGACAAAAAGCGTTTTACTCAAGATTGTGGAATCATGGCAAAATTTGAATAGTCTAGTCGACGACGTTCCTCTGATGCAGATCCTGTGGTGGGGGAACTCACTTACTTCGGCACGCTGCAAGAGATTTTGAGGATCGATTACAGAGGATTTTTTGTCGACTTGTTCGACGTGCAATGGTTCAAGATAATCATGGAGGGTCGCAACGCTACTGTGCGTAGAGGAGAGTCTGGTTTTCTTGAGGTGGATTCTACTAAGAAATGGATTGACCTAAGAGACACTTTTGTACTACCCGAGCATTGTGAACAAGTAAGTATGTAAATAGTTAACATCCCCCTTTTACAAGTTATGTGCTTGAAAGCTCTCATGTAAGTTATGTGGCTCTGGCAGGTAATATTTCATCCTACAAAGTCTACATCAAATTGGTGGTACGTCATAGAGGTAGCCCCTCGTAGTGCAAGGACGTATGAAGGCTACCATGTGCCAATCACAACGGCATCAATGGAGGAGATCAGAGAAGATGCTCAATCAGAAGCCGCTGCGGTGGTGCCAGACGAGCATCAAGATGCTACTACTCTATATGGGGTGCATGCAGAGGAGCTACAAAATGAAACAGAGGATATGTGTTTAAACGGAGAGCTCTATATAGATATAGGAAGTTATGCTGAGTTATGCGACGATGAGAGAGAGATCTCTTAAAGCCACAAATATTGTATTTGAACAATTTTGCTCCGTGTTGTAAAAGCTCTGGCTCTCTAAGTACCTTCCATGGTGTATAACGCTCTTTTCTACTCGCGCTCACATCTTTTGATTGAAAATTCTGAGTTTTCGACTTGCCTCTTCTATCACTCAATTCATTGCGTCATTGTATTTATATGCGTCATTACGTCATTGTATTTAATGGTCTTTGCGTCATTGTCTACTCTATTCATTAAATATTAAGTTTAAATATTCGTGTGTTTAATGCAGGTATGGATGATGAGGAGTTTCTTTCTTCTTTGTCACCGCAGCAGAGACAGTGGTACGTGGAGCGTCATCGCTCTGGCGCATCATTGCGCGTTCCTACTCCATCCGTATCTCCCTCTCTTTCGGAGCATTCGGCGCGCTCCGAAGCTTCAGCGTCGACGAGACGAGCTTCAAACTCGTCTAGACACTGGCGCTCTAGTGGTGGCGATGGCGGTTGTTGTGGGGATTCCACCACCGATGTCTCCACACCGCCTCGTGTTCGACGAGGCTCTTTACCCTCCCCTTCTTTGCCCGCCCCCACACCAGCCACAGCATCGCCATCTACGCCAGGTTTTACACGACTGACTGTTCCTAGCAGCTACACACCTCTACCTACTCCGCCAGGAGCCACCCCACTCGACACTCCTCGCTTTGGGGCCCAGACGCCGGTGGAGACACCTGACGTCCGTACTCCCATCGACACGCCGCTAGAGACCCCTGCTGGGACACCCAGGTTCACGCGTCACCGGCCAAAGGGCTTGCCTTGCTCTGTCGACTTCAGCGACGACATCATCATGGATGATGACGGCAAGAAGGTGATCTCGCGCATGCGTGGTCTTTGCTCTCAGCTATTTAGACACTACATACTAAACAAATGGAGTGAAGTACCAAGTGATTTAAAAAACAGAGTCATCAGCATACTTCATGATGAGTTTCCCGTTCCAACACGGGATCAGTGCTTCAATGAAGACCTGATGAAGATTGGAATGCGCGAATACTGCAAACACAAGCGTTCCGAAGTGCAAAAAGCAATCAAGCATGGGTGGAACAGGCCAGATTGGCTGGCCAAAGAAGATTGGAAGAATACGAAGAAAGCAGTGCGCGAGAATCCCGACAAGTGGAAGCAACAAAAGGATGCAGCCAAAGCGCGAGTAGAGGCAAGGAGCTCGCACCACTTGGGGAGCGGTGGATGGGGATCATTTGAGATCGATTTTGTAAGTGTTTTCGCATTGCTCTTTATGTTCGATAGTTTAGGGTTTATGAGTTTTTTAATTCTAACATAATGAATTCTTTGTATGTTTTGACAGTGGTCGATGACAGGACGTGATCCCACACCGTACGAGCGCGAGTACGCAAGCAGGAAGGGCTTAAACGCTGTGCGCTCCTTGCCGCACTGTCGAAGCAAGGGACTTGCCAATACACCGTATGCGAGCCACAAACGGCTCCAAGCACACAACAAGCCTAAACTAGCAAGCTCAAGAAAACAAAGGGTGTGTCACTCACCGCTCTACGCTCGCCTTCGTGGTGGATTCCTCGCCGCGATGAAGAAGAAGCTGCAGTCGTGCCGCGCTCAACCGCTTCGCCGTCGTCGTGCCTTCGTAATGCTCGATCGCACACACACTCTCCCTCTCTCTCTCACACACACACACACACAAGGAGGTGAAGAAGAAGAAGAAGATGGAGATGGAGCAAGAGCACTCTTCAATTGCACAAATGAGAGAATGAGTAAAAATTAGGTTTAGTTGGCTTTTATAGGAGCTCACGCCATTCACACTTGGGCGCCCATGCTTAACCAACTAATCCCTTGAATGTCCAAGTTAAAGTGCGCCTCTCATCGACGATCACTCTACCTTTCCCTATTGGTCCGACAAGCCCGGTACCTGACTCTACCAAATACATAATACACGTCCGTCGTAGGTGATGGGTGTCCGTGAGCCGTGAGGGTTAACATGCCCCCCTTCCTGATGTAGATTCCGTCCTCGGAAGCTATTGAGTTGAAGCTGGTTCGTCGAGGTGGAAGAGCATTTGAGATGAATGTCCTTAGCCTTCTTCAGTCACTGCAAAATCAAACAACATTGGCACAGTAATGGCATTCTCTTAAAAAGCATATGCAGTTTTAGGTAGACACATTGATTGGTAAAAGAATTTCAAACAATTTGTTAGCAATGAACATTAAATTGCAATGTAATCAAATGCATAAACTGATGTAAAGGCAAAAAATTAAACAAGTCCGGGGTCGCTAATTTGACGGTCGAAAGGCACTAGAGATCGAATATTAATACCATGGGTAAGCTTCTTAACTTTCTGTGGTCAATTAAGTTGTTTAATCGCGAGAGCCAAGTATTCATGTTCGAGGGCTGACTAGAGGCTATATCTAGAAAACCTTGTAGTTAAGCTACCATAAAAGGAATTTCTCATGAAATCATCGCCTGACTGATTACTTTTTCTTTGACCCCCCAAAGTCTTTTCACATTGATTCAATTATGATGTGTGTGCTTATTTTGTATGCCTTGGGTTTTTTGCTTTTCAAGGAAAAGCGCCCACACTGGGAACCTCTAGGGCTCTAGTACCATAGGCAATACATGTGAGTGAAGTACCAAATCAAGCTGAGATTTCTCTTCCAGCTTAAAATTTTACATTGTGGCACTTTGATTTTTTGTTTGTTCATTTTCATCATTTTAATTTTGTAACTTTGGGGGGTCATATAACACTGTTACATTCCCCAGGCTCATCACATTAGTAAACTCCCTTTATAATACTTAAGCTAAAGGTCGATAGGGTTAAGCCCACTAGAAAGCCCTAGTACATTTCATACAATGCTGCCTAAATCGGATTAAGAACCTAAGTAACCATTGCTTATTAGGAAGGCATTCCCCATGGTATTAAGAGAAGATTTCTAATACCTAGCTTGGTCAAACTAGCTTAGTCGGACTGCTTGATTTTTACACCTAAACAAGTGATTATGACAAAAGATTACATTGAATTAAATGTTGGTTACTAAGCCAATGCGCTGAATAGTATGCTAACAATCACAATCAAAGCAGACAAACATGGATGCAAAAAAGATAAGGGCAATGCTAATGGATAAGAAACACCTGTTTGTGTTGATGGTCGCGCTTGATTTGAAGTGTGAACGAGAGAAAGGTTCCATGAAGGTCCAAATCCTATCAATAGCAACACGCTCCTGTACACACTAGGAAACAAAAGGAATACCTCCAGGAGGCACATCAGTGGGAAAAGAGAACTTTTCTAATCACTCAACTCTAAAACAGAAACACTCCTATCGTACTAATCTTACCTACCCTCCATCACTCAGGTGATGAGGATCAAAGGTGTTTTATGGCATAGGTTTCTGTTTCACTGTACCAAATGTGACATGTGTAGGTCTGAGTCAATGTTTTGACTTTAATGTGCATACTCGTTTGCTAATTGCTCTTGCTCTTTTTTTTTTTTTGTGAGTATAAAGCTTTATATGTACATTCCCTAAGATTGGTGATTGAGAGGTCAGGGAAAAAGGTTGAGAGGGAAACAAATGAATGATGACTGTCAGCAAACACTCCCCCCTTCCTTGGGTAGATCATACCGTTTGAAATGAGCTTGTCACCCTTTGAAACCAATTGTTCCAGTTGGTAATAGGTGAGGATTTTTGCCAGTAGTTTTCTATTACCCTAGGTGCCTCGTCAAGTTGCAACGGTGGTAAGGTACTCTCCCAGGATCGAACTTGAAGTGGTTCATTAGGTGATTCTTGAACACTGGGAGGTGTGGATTCTTTTGTAGCTTCATGGAGGTCCACTACTATAGATGGAGGCTATGTAGAATCTTTTACCTCTATGGATGTATTACATGAGGAGCTAGAATCTTCATGGGACTCCCCCCTTCCTGAGCTAGGTGGAACAAATCGTTCTTTCTTTGGTACCCAAACTAGCTCGGGAGCGGGTGTGTAGCATTCTGTGATGTTTTTCTTTCCACGATCATTGATTCATTTTGGAGCTACGGGATTGGGCTCACTTGGGTCAGGTGACAGGTAAGAGCACAATCTACGTTTTGGCACCCAGATTTGATCATTTCCTTGATAGTAGCCTTGGGCTTCCAATAGTCGTTTAGGAATCCAACGCAACATTTTCTTACTTTTCTTGGAGCGAGTGGTACATTTCTTACAAGGCTTCTGTTTTTTAGCACTAGCTATGGTCACTAAAGAAGTTTTAGGGACCCACTTGTATGTTTTCTTCGTTACCTTAGGATGAGTCTTGTCGGAAGCGATATGCATTGCTTGTAGCATATTTAAGGGTATACGCATTTCATCCCCCTCAGGTGTTACCCAGGTCGTCCCCCTATTTCCCCAAGTGTCTATGGTTGATGCTAGGTGGACCCAATCCACATTGTCTGATTCCGTCATACCCGGTAACACATCCATGTAAGGAGAATCTTGGCCAATGTCTGTATCCTTCTTACAAGTGTAACAATATTGTAGTGGGGCCGAGTGAACTGTGGTGTCAGAGCGATGATCAATAATGGTTTTACTCCCTAAGGGGTGTACCTTACCAGTCACCAAATCCACTCTAAGGACAGAGTCTTGGAATTGCAAATAGACATGATTTTTAGACCAATCGTGAACCATTTGTGCTTCCCTCATGAATGGTCGTCCTAAAATCATTTCATATGACATAAGGTGTTTAGAGAAATCCATTACAATGAACGTATGTCGCACCTTGTATCCTAGAACTTTGATCTTAAGATCCTTGAGCATCCCCATAGGTTTGGCTATGGTACCATTTGCCATCTTTACCACAATGTTAGTAACACTGAGGCGGGGTTTTCCCATGGATTCCCAACAATCTTTTGTAACGATGCTAACTCCCGCACCACCATCAAGAATTCCCTTTATAGTTAATCCCTTGGTAGTGATGGGTAGGGTCGCATTAGACTCGTCGCCTTCAAAATACTGCCCTAATTCGTTAATGGGTACCTCGATCACAGACTCGTGTCCATCTAAGTCAAGTGATTGCACATGATTTTCCTCATCAATCATAATCGAGTCAGGCCTATTTGGTTGCGCAAACTGCGGTAATCCCGTTCGTAGCTCTCCGTTAAGGAATGCTCGAAGTGCAAGGAATAACTCAGGATCTCCATACAGCTTTGCTATGATCGTGGTTCGGACCTCAGAAGACATGAAGTCCACTAGTTTGGCAACATTCATTGGCGTTTTGCAGGGTGTAGGTCCTTGACTAGGAACTGGTGAGGATGGAATCTCATATTCCTCAATGGGATCAGGTATTCATTCGTTAAACATCCTTTCCAACAAGAAGGGTGTATGCTCACTTTCTGATGTCCTGTCCTCACTCCCTTCTTGGATGATACTAGATATGGCTAACGGTCTATGGTTCATGTGGGGTGGATGAACTTGCGTGGGAAACACTGTGTCATGAATTTTGATATGCATGGGTTCTGGTTCTAGTTTCCTTTGAGTCTCCTCCACTAAACCTCTTAGATGTTTCACCTGCTCAATCTCGTCTACTGGGTTTGGATACGTCCCAATCTTCTTTTTACGATTTTTCCCTTTTTGCCCCTGCGGTTTATCTTGGGGGTCTTGGATTGGATTTGGAAACACTTGTGGTGTTTTCAGAGGCTCTTTATGGTTTTCTCTCATTCGGTTTTCATTTGGTTCCATGTTACGGTTTTCTTTGTCGGTCTTTCTCTTTGTGGTATTGGTTCTAGTCTCCATTGTCTCGACTGAATCTGAATCATCCTCGAGGTCATTCATATACACGGGGTCATCTCCTGTTCCTATGTTTGTTTTGGAACTTGGCTTTGAATTTTCCGTATTCTGCGACTTCTTCCTTCGTGTCTTCTTTTTCTTTGCTTGGATAACTGACGCGGTATCTCTCTCTTCGAGGATATGTCCTGGCCCTTGAAGCATGGACCGTGTAATCGCATAAGCGGGTGCAACGGGTGGTATTGGCGATGTCACACTAGCAATTTCGACCAAATTCAGGGGTGTGATTTTAGGCGCATTTGGGTTATAGGGGCATTGGGCAATCAAGTGATCTATGCCACAACGATTACATGTGAGTATTGGCATTGCAGACGTGCTCCCTTGATTCACCTGCATCTGTGCCGCATTCTTTTGCAGCCTAATAGGGCACTCCGCTACTCGATGTGGTCCACCACACTCGTAGCATTGAAGAGGTGGCCTCCTAGCCTGGGTGTTGATATTTTGACCTCTGGATGCGAGAGCAGCAGCTTGATAAACCGGCTTGACTTGTCCCCAACAATCTTCCATGTAGTATATAGGACACTCTTCCAATGTATCAAGTCCGTAGGCAATACTAGTGTCTATTTCCTCCTCACAACCATCTGCATAAGCATTAGATGGCTCGCAACCCACTTGGTTCATAGGGGCGACTCTTGGATGCGGGGGCTGCGGTCCTAGCACAGGAGGTGGTAGCGGTGTAGCTTGTACAACATTTTGAGATCTAGGGACCATGTGTTGTGGTAGTTGCTCAACAGGTGGAGCAGGCATCAATACAGGAGCTCGAGGTGCATCCGTCCAGGCTACAGGTGGTCTATTTGCCATCATACGTTTGATCATTAAACAATCCTTAGCTTGGTGACCATACCTACCACATGCGTTGCAAGTTCCATTAAATTTTACTCTAAACGTAGGGCACTCACTATTGCTATGTGGTCCTAAGCAAATGGAACACCATTGTTGCTCCCTTCTTGGATACATGTGACTATTTTGAGGGGGTCGATTATCCTTAAGAGACTCTTGGATTGCCTTGGTGAGGTCTGTCAAGAATGTCTCAAATACCTTTGGCTCATTGGCAATGGGCTTTGCAGTCATGGGTTCATACTCAATGGCTTGTGAGCTAGTGGATCTCGTGTCAGTAGACACCCTCATGCCTGCTATCATCAAGTTGTCCTCTAATTGGATTGCATTGGCAGTGACA
Source organism: Adiantum capillus-veneris (assembly GCF_014529385.1). Classification (NCBI taxonomy): domain Eukaryota; kingdom Viridiplantae; phylum Streptophyta; class Polypodiopsida; order Polypodiales; family Pteridaceae; genus Adiantum; species Adiantum capillus-veneris. The sequence goes on along the minus strand of NC_140939.1, from coordinate 27,820,337 downwards.
TCTTCCCAGGTTGTGATACCTCTAATCACTAGTCCATTATAGATTCCTTCATTCCTCAACCCTCGAATGAATCGATCAAGCAGTTGGTTATTGTTGAAGCGCTCATTTACAGGGCAGCGAGAGTTTAAGTGCTTTAGACGACTAATGAAGTCCCTTACTGACTCTCCTTCCTTACGTTCGGCCTTCTGTAGCTGAGATGCTACACCCCAAAGCACACCTTCTCGTATGTACTCTTTTAGAAACAACCTTCGAAGGGTAGGGTAGATTGTTTTCTCGTCCACCCTTAGGGTCCTATACCAATCTCCAGCCTTCCCACTTAATGTCAAGCTTAAGGCATTGCACTTATGTAGTTCGTTGCGTTCCCCTAAGGAATCACATACTTGTTCAAACACTTCAATGTGTTTCCTAGCATCTTCGTCCCCATTGAATTTTTGCGTGAGCTTGGCAATTTGTACTGCCTTACTTCTAGGCTCTCTATCAGAAGCATGACGCATATTTTCCGCGATAGATCGACCTATGGTTTGAGCAAACGCTGCCAAGTCACCTATGTGAGGAGGCAGGGCCGGTGGAGGTACTCTTGGAATCATATGTGGGAGAGGAACAGGTACCGGTCTTGGCATATGTGTGGATGATGCAGGATATGGAACATAACCGGGCATAGGTCCACTTGGATAAGGGCTAGGGAGCGGCACTCGAGGAGCATAAGCAAGTGGTACAATTGGAGGTGTGGGGGCCATGTGTGCATAAGGGGCTAGAGGCACATATGGTCGAGGCCCCATATTAGGTACTACAACACTAGGTAGTGGCACTGCGCTAACCGTAGATGTCATCGGTACATTCTCTGTTAGGCTTATCCCTGGAGTGAGCACTGTGTTTTCCTTAATAGAGGGTTGAGCCAAGTTAGGGAAGCTAAAGTTTTCGCTCGGAGGCTCAGATTGCATAGAGACCCCAGGTGAAATGACGTAAGATGGGTCCATGGGGCTCATTAGAGGAGTCTCCATTTGTGATAGAGTAGGCTGTTGAGCCTTGCTCGTATCCAGAAATCTCATGGGGCCATTAGAGAGTATATTTACCCCTCGGTTTTGCCTTTCTGATTGAATAATGCCATGGATAACATTACAGATCATTTTCTGTTGATCTTCGATGCTCGTGGCACTAGAGGTGGATTGTACAATCTCTATCCATCCTACATGGTAGGCGTGGCCAGAGTGTAGATCCGTCAACACCTCAGTGTGGAGGTCGTATGTCCAATGATCATTAATGAACAATCCTTCTAGAGTCGACGTGTTAACGATTTCTTGTGAGGTAGAAGCAATGTTGCTCCCCGTGGTTTTACTTGTCACCAACGGTACTCTAGAGGGAACTTCTGAAGGAGGCAGCTCAACAGGGCCTTCTTGGTAAGAAGTTGGTAGGATATCCACATGGACACTCTTTGGGGGTGTGGGGTCCACGTGCGATGTGAAAGGAGAGTCCACTTCCCCACCCCCTTCGTGTGCTTCATTTGCATCAGGTTCCGAGCGAGTAGCTCTACCTAATGTTTCCATGAAACGGCTAAACATACTAGTACTAGGCTGTGGAGCTTCGGGAGGTGCATGGCCTTCTCTCTCAGTGTTTTGGTTAGGGTATGCTTCCATGATTTCTGAGTCGGAGGAGGAATCACTAGCGGCTATTTTAGGGTCTTGGGTGGTGCTACCTTGTGTCCCCGCTGAGGGTCTAGAGCTTATCGTGGATGGGTAATGGGTGTCCGTATGAACAGAGGCACCCTCAATATGCTCGTGTTCTAGCACCCGCCCAGAGCGTAAGTGCATGTGCTTTTGATACCCTAAGGTGTCAAAAAGCTGCTCTAGGAGGCCTTGTGACTAGTTTTTAGCGTGTTTTTTGTTTGTTTTTTTGCTAGATTTTTTTGAGCGTGTCGTGGAATGGGCCGTGTGATAGCTCAAAACGAGCGTATCGGTCAGAGGGTCGTGCCGTGCTTTACAGCCCTCCGTTTGGTCACTCTATGCCCTCGGAATCCCTAAAACTGTCAATTTCCAGTAGGGAACTAGGCCCAAACTAGAAAGTCTAAGGGTGCAAGTGGGAAGAGAAAGGAGGAGAGTAGAGGACTTGTCCCACATGCTCTCATTCTCTCTTGAGGGAGTAGGGTATATATATAAGAGTGAGTCTAGTATATATCATAAGACTAAGGGCTTGGGCTTGGGCTTGGGCTTGGGAAAATGATCCCGATCCCGATCTATCTTTTATACAAACCAGAAATTTTTTCCCTTTAAAATTTTTTTTTTTTTCCAGAAAAACTTTTTTTTTTTTCAGATTTTTTTTCTTTTTTTTTTTTTGATGCAGAAAATACAGGAATTGAAAAACGCAGAAAATGCAGAGAATGCAGAAAAAACGCAGAAATGCAGAAAATTACAGAAATTGCAGGAAAAAACGCAGAAAATGCAGCAAATTGACAGAAATTGCAGAAAATGCAGAAAAAACGCAGAAATTGCTGAAAATGCAGAAAAATCGCAGAAAAAACGCAGAACTTGCAGAAATTGACAGAAATTGAAAACGCCGAACTTGAAATTGCAGAAATTGAAAAACGCAGACAATAGCAGAAATTGAAACTTGATAGCAAATGCAGAAAACGCAAAAAACAAAAATCTCCACACACCCCTTCCCTGCCTTTCCTATGATACAAATTGCACCACAAGGAAGCGTAAAGTGCTAACCGAGCTTAGTGTAGGGCATATCCCCGGCAGCGGCGCCAAAAATGTGCGCTCCTTGCCGCACTGTCGAAGCAAGGGACTTGCCAATACACCGTATGCGAGCCACAAACGGCTCCAAGCACACAACAAGCCTAAACTAGCAAGCTCAAGAAAACAAAGGGTGTGTCACTCACCGCTCTACGCTCGCCTTCGTGGTGGATTCCTCGCCGCGATGAAGAAGAAGCTGCAGTCGTGCCGCGCTCAACCGCTTCGCCGTCGTCGTGCCTTCGTAATGCTCGATCGCACACACACTCTCCCTCTCTCTCTCTCTCACACACACACACAAGGAGGTGAAGAAGAAGAAGAAGATGGAGATGGAGCAAGAGCACTCTTCCATTGCACAAATGAGAGAATGAGTAAAAATTAGGTTTAGTTGGCTTTTATAGGAGCTCACCCCATTCACACTTGGGCGCCCATGCTTAACCAACTAATCCCTTGAATGTCCAAGTTAAAGTGCGCCTCTCATCGACGATCACTCTACCTTTCCCTATTGGTCCGACAAGCCCGGTACCTGACTCTACCAAATACATAATACACGTCCGTCGTAGGTGATGGGTGTCCGTGAGCCGTGAGGGTTAACAAACGTCCTAATGGACATTCTCAGTTCTCGCGGCGGCATGGTTAGTATTAGGGTTTACTCTTTTCTATTTTTTGTATTGTTTTATAAATGTCGTTATATGTTTATACTTACTGAAAGCTGTCTTATTGTCTTTTTTTGCAGAATCCAAAGTGGGCAATCCGGTGAAATACTCAAAGCTATCAACATTCATTTCAATGTCTTTTCCCTTGTCAGCCATACTAGCAAAGTTTAGGTGTAAATTTTTACTTGTACTTTAGCACTTCAAGCCCTTGTTGCTACTCCTCTTTACCTGCAAAGATAAGCACTCAAGCGTCTATACCCGTTGCCTGAATAGATTGCAAGGAGAATAGAGACATATTAGTATTGTTAAAGACTCAATAGTCTATATGCTAATGAAAGATATTAAAAGGCTCTTTAAATTCTAATTATTAGTTTTATAGTTAGCTCTCATAAGGATTTATTAAAAATAAATATCTTTTATTTAATAAAATAATCCCTATTCTAATTATTAATGCAAAAATTTGTAGAAAGCATAGTGAGGACCTCTCTTCTTAAGCAAGAAAAGAGAAACCAATAGCTCTGATACCAATGTAACATAATGCACTAGTAACTTGTGTGTAGCGGAAATTGATAACATAGTGAGCATTTCATTGAGAACAAGTTCCTAATGAGTATAGAGAGAGTACTTAATTTGAGAAAGCAACATAGCAATTTACACCTAGCGAATTTGGCATAGACAATACTTGAAAAGAGAGAGAAATAGAACAATTGACAACAATTGAGGACCAGATTTACATGGAGCCGGTCCCCCCTCCATAAAGGCTTTGTATTATAGCTTCTCCCATCAAAGGAGACTTTTGTACAATACAATTCTTGTGTTCCTTGACAGAACTCGGTGGTGGAATGAAGATGGAAGCTTCATGCACCAAAATATACGTGTAAAACACACCTAGTGTCCCTAGCCTCAGTCCCAAGACCTTACACACCTTCAAAAATGGTGAGAGCTAGCAGGGAATGAGGATGATTGAGAGGAAGAAGATGTGTCTTATGAGAAAGAAATAATCTCCTCACATAATCACTCTAATAGCATAGCTTAGCTTAGTAATTAGCATGTTAGAGGAGATGAGCATGGCGTTGAAGCTTGGCTCTTGGTTGGATTTGCATTCCATAGCCAAGAGTTGTTGGTGTAGGCCTCTACTTCTCAATGCTTGGAGAAGGAGATGGAGTGATTCTTGCACACATGATTTGTGTGTGTGTGTGTGTGTGTGTGTGTGTGTGTGTGTGTGTAGCAATGTGTTGGTAAAAAATGCATCCCTCTCTCTCTTCTTGGTCGACCCCTCTTGCCAATTACTCTTGTTGGCCTCTCATTGGCTCCTGCAAGCTTAGCCAATCACAAATTAGAAGCATAATTGATATCCTTGTGACATGTGTCCCCCTTTCCTCTTTTGTGAGAGATTTAGGTAATTAAAATACTTTATTAAACTCTCATTGGACCTTTTAGTCTTCTGGCCAATAGGAATCAGGCAATCCATTGGGTTGCTTGATACTCATTGGACCCCTTGGTAAATTGTCCAATAGTCTTCTGGGGAACTTAATTTCTATTGGTTCTATCAAGCATTTTAAAATTAATTATACTAATTTTACGCTAGCCTAATTCTCATTGGTCCACCTCTATGGCCATCCAATAGGATTTGAGGGAAGATTGGGGGTAAGTGGCCTAGGAGTCTACCATGTGTCCAGTATTCCTTTTGAGGGAAGCTTTGGAGTGTGTGTGTGTGTGTGTGTTTCTCTCTCCCCCCCTATTCTTAGGGCTCGCCCCTTGATAGGGATGTAAGAAGACTTTTGAGTCTTCCCACCACCATCCAATTTTCCTACCTTTGACTGTTTGGACTTTTTAATTAAAATTTTGGAACCTTAGCCTATGGAAGTCTTAATGAAGCTAGACCTTAGGTCTTTTAAGCTCCATTGATGCACATTGCTCTTTTGCAGACTGTCCCCCTTTGGATCCCTATTTTTCCTCCTTTGGATCCCTACTCAGACCGGTTTGGCAATCTTACCAACATTCTAGCTTTTACTCCCCTGGTACCTCCCCATATTAAATGATCAATTTAACATGAGAAAATCATTTTGAAGAATTAGATATTAGTTTTTATGACAAATTTTCACTTGCAATCAAGCTACAAATCATTGTGATAGCATAAATTGAGTTAATTTATAGTTTTTATGTATTGTGTTGTCCTCATCGTGAAGATCAAGAGCTGTAGCTGAACATGCCTTGTGTAATCGGTTTCTACCTACCTTGTCACCCATTTAGTTCAAGTCGCGTATTGATGCACCCATGAGAAATTGTACAAATTAAGGTGTAAGTGACCCAAATGAGGTGATATTTACTAAAAGAACAATGTCTTTTATTTTCTTGAGTCAATGGATTAAGTAAGCTCTTTGCCAAAAAGCAAAGAATCAAAAAGTAGCACTTGATTGATGTACGAATATTAGAACTATGAATGTTAAAAAAGTGCGGCCCACAATTACACAAGGACATTAAATCTTTATCCAAATAAAGGCTACAATCTATTAAAAAAATTAACCAAGCCTTGCCATGGTAGCCACTCCCTTCTCCCTTTGGTCTCAGTGCCTAGCAAGGAGTGATGTTTTTGTGTTTTCATCAAGCATGCTAAACTTTGCCATCATGACTCGAGGAAGTAGAGGAGTCACATTAGGAAAAGATTTGGACTCTCACAGGGGCCCTATAAGGAGGTTCGAGTTTGTCTCTCTTGTCCAAAGTGGGCAATCCGGTGAAATACATAAACGCTTTGCCAAAACCCTATTAACCAACATATTATTGGGAAGATCTTAGAAAGTAGGTTCTAAATCCCCAAACTCTGAAAACTTTGGAGTTGATTTGTAGAAGTTATGGCCTCCCCACTGAAGCTGAAATGTGGGAAGAGATTCCATTTATAAGACGGAGTTGTTACATCAAAAAATGGAATCTTCTAGAATATAGGAATCTGATCGTATGCTATATATCAATGGACAGATCTCGATGAGTACATTCTAAATCCAAAAGGTCCGACAAATTTTGATTTCATTTGTAAAAAACTTTACCGTGTGCCCATTTTGGACAAGAGGGAGCAAGTCAAAGTCCTTATAGGGCCCCTTTGAGAGTCCAAATTTTCCCTAATGTGACCAATAGTTTAGAGAATGTGTTCCTCTCAACTTCGCCCAAGGTTCGCTTTGTTTAGTTTTGTGAATGTGTTCCTCTACGCTTGCTCCATTTTTCCATGGTCAATTTTTAGAGTCATTAATCTAATTGTCACCAAGCTATAGAAGCTCTAGGTGAAATAAGGCCTCTATCACACAAATGGATGTGTGTGAGAATAAGGGCATGGCAACAGGTGATTTGTAGAAGACGTTGTTAGAAACTCCTCAAAATCACCCAGAGCACACCCCTTGCCCATCACTACTCCATGGCAGACATTCGCAAAAACTGTGGCACGAGTGCAGGTGACATGGTTTGAGCCTTCAACATCGTCCGTCTCAGGTGTATGCCCGTTCACAACGTTTGAGCGAAAAGTTTAAAAAACAAACCTTGTCTGGTCTTTGTGACAGCCAAGCTGCCCAAAGTCATTTGTGTTGAGCCCCATCTGCCGTGTGCGTCTAAATGGGGCTTAGCTCCAAGAAGGATGACACTTTCAGTAAGAGAAAATCCGCATTAATGTTGCCCCCCTTGCTCAACTCTGTCGTTTTCGGTAGAGTTGGATATTACCCCCGTCTGGAGAGAAAGAAGATGCGAGTGCCCAAGCCAACGAGAAACAGATTTGCTGATGTGCGCTCCACCCCTACCACTCTTGCGTGCGAATCTGCTCTAAATGTAGCTCCAGGATAAAACTATGGGCGGGAACTATTTGCATGTGCGAGAGTCGATGTCTTATTTTGTGACCTTAAGGTGGGCGATTGAGACGCAATGAATGGATCTTTTCGAGACTGTGAAAGGTGGGGACATAATTGGCAAGGGGACCTTACTCCAGGATCTTGTGACCTTACCGTGTATCTTTTCAAATAAAAATAATAAAGTGTGGAGTTTTTATGCTATTATGTTTTTGTATCCGGCACATACAGACTGTCCAGCAAGAGGTCGCATTAGAAGGGCCAACAAGCCTTTCCGGAAACGGTCGTCGGTCATTCAGATGCCAGGTGGTTGGATGACTGACAAATGGCAAGGCGTGAGCCAACCGGGAATCAGTGTCGGGGCCAACTAGAGGCTGGAGAGTGCTCAGTGGGCAATGGACACCACTCCCACTTGGGCGCAAAAAAAAAACAAATTTCTATTATTATATTATTTGCTTTATGCTTTCCTTGGTTTGTCCCGTGGCCGTACCCCCGGTCTCCTTCCTCCACCAACGAGCCTCTCAGGTTTGCTGCACACAGAGGCAGTCTTTTAGGGGCAGCACCTGCGAGTTGCAACTTGCCCTTCTAAGAACCGTCCCCCAGGGCCCCCACAAAAAGCACGTCCAAACATAAACTAGCTCCTCCTCGATCCCCTTTCACACGTATTTCTGGCTCTGCGGCTCGTCCCAAACAGGTAACTGCCTCAAAATTTTGGAGTGGTGGACAGGCAAGCTTCCCAGCCCCCCACTCTCTCATACACCTTTTGGCCGCTCAAATCGTCCGGACGCTTTGCACGATCTGCTCTACTTGCTCTTTCTTCCCATGTATACGCAGCGGGCGCACCAGCAGCTTTGTACATGGCGGGTTCCGGTGTCCAAGACGTCCTGGAAGCAGAGTACGCGCAGTGGCTGGAGGGGCAGGAGAGGATAATAGTTGAGCTTGGGCGGGCTCTGCGTGCAGAGGGCCAGGGGTCATCACAGGATGATGAGACACTCGCGCAGGCAGTGCACAGGGCTGTGCAGCGCTATCATGACTTTACAGGAACAGCAGCTGTGGCACAGCGGCAGCGTAATTTGGTGGCCTGGCCGGCAGTATCTGCAGTGGAGAGGGTGTTCATGTGGATGGGGAGCTTGCAGCGCCCTTCGACGGCGTTTCAGCTGCTATACGCGTTGATGGGCCACCAGATTCAGACAGAGCTAGAGCAGCTTTTAGAACTGGAAAACGCAGACGATGGGCGGCCAGCGTCGCTCGCCTCACTGTCCGCTTTGCAGCTGAGCCAGCTGAACAAGCTGCAGACTAGCACGGTAGAAGAGGAGGATCGCATCGAGCGGGAGACAGCCAAATGGCAACAGAGTCTGGCCGATCAGCCTTTCAAATTCAGCGGCGAGTTCACGCGGGCCCCAACCTTGCCAAGTTGGGATGAGGGTAGCAGCACGACGCAGGACAACTCTGTCCTCGGACAGAAAGTGGCAGCCCTGCAGGAGCTGCGCGTGCAGGCGGACGCACTTCGCCAGTCCACTTTCGACAAGGTGCTAGAGCTGCTTCACACGGCGTACCAGAAGGCGCAGTTCTTGTTGGCATTCGCCAAGCTGCAGGTCGCTCTTCGGAGATTGGGCCGCAATAACGTACCGCCATTGTCAAGGTTAGCCGCTGTTTTATCATTTTCTACCTTCGAATGTGCATATCTGGTGTGATCATAACCTAATGCACCTTGCTACTGATCCTTGCTGCATTATCTGAACTATGATTTAACCTAATCTACATTATCTGGTGTGAGAGTATGGGGGTACCCTACCAACCTTCCCTTGTGACGGTGTGGCAGGGGTGTGTAGTCGGAGTACTGGACCCGTCCGGACAGCATTCTTTTGGTTGTGCACGGTCAGCAGAAATTGACAGTATAAATTCATGGCGCTATATATTTAAACTCGCCACAAGCTAAGTGCTTTCATCCTTCTCGGCAGCTAGATATTTGCAGTTATGATAATTTTTACTGCTACATATGTTCGATTTTCCACCCCATTTTCACCAATTTACATCATGGTAGAATGATTTTCTGTTAAAGTTTATGATGCAATATCTTGATTCGTTGTTGAGTAAATACCTACGTGTTGTCTTCGTAGAGACTGCATATATTCCACTCTAAAATTACTTGCTACGAGAGCTACACTCGACCCTATACTAGACTTATGTCCAAGAAATAGGGTATCCAGGATAGATTGTACTAGATGCGGCCGGCCGCCTTCGGCGGCCTTTCTCTCTCCCCCTCTCTCCCTCTTTGTTGAGTGCAAGGGTTTTTTTTTATAGTTTTGGATTTTAACCTTCAGGTCGCAGATTGCGACACGTGTAAAGTTCTGCCCCCTCTGCCATATTATGCTAGTAGATATAGTGCTTGGGTAGAGTGCCTTACAATTCCTGGGTCAACATTCCAAAACAAGCCAATAGCCTAGCAACCCATCCACCTTCTGATGTATAATCTAGTTCTTGGGAACTTGTGCAGACTTTTTACATCAATAGGATGCCTGAAGTATCATCCTTTTCTACAATAGAGCTTTAAGGTCTCTTGGGCTACTTTTACAACTCTACAAAATGTCTTTTTGTAGGTATGATGCAGTCTAGTATTAGGATAGTATAGAAAATGTCCCATGTGTTGAAGTCCGTGGGACACATCATGTCCTCTCTCATCAGTGTCTTGGAGTAGCATAATCACACTAGACTTGGGATAGTATAGAAACTCTCCCATGTGTTGAAGTCCGCAGGAGACATGCATGTCCTCTCTCATTGGTGTCTCGGAGTAGCATAATCAAAGAAGCACTCACCCTTAGGAGGCAAGAAACATGACTACAGGGTTACTCTTATTAATGTTGAGTTACATTATTTATAGGCATCCTTGTAGACATCACTTGAATGCTTCCACATGCGGACTTTTGGGTATTGCACCCAACACGGTATTTTAAAGAAAAAAGTTGAATTTAGCTCATAGTAGCTATTGCATTTTGTCACCTCTAGTTGTGATTGGGTTAAGTAGTTAGAAAAGTAGTGCAATCTCTTGAAACTTGAAGAGATTAAACTTAACGAGCACTAGGTTTCTCCTAAAGAGGCTTTAGCCATTACTATCCCATTCGAATATATTCGATAGTTGGGAAACGACAAGAGTAATACCATATAGGAGTCCGCTTTTATGGTGCATACAAAAAATTGTGTACACTATTAGAGCCTTGTATTCAGATTTTCTTAATCATCAGCATGACAATAGTCATTACCCATCATGAGCATTTTACAGTGCATAGAACCCATTTTTCCTATTTATCCATTTTTCGCTTATTATTAATAAGTGAGTTTGTTGGAAAACTGGGTAGGGAAAATATACTAAGTTGGTATGAATAAAACTTAGCGCTAGCACTTTCTGACAGAAGAGACAGCAGAAGTTCCAGCAACTTGCAGTGCACCTTCTCAGGAAGACCGGCGGGAGGCCTAGCGTTTTCCAGCCAACAAGAAGTAGACAGAGTTTCGGTTGCAGATCATGCTAGCGCTTTCAGCTGATATTAGATTAGCCTTAACATTTTTGCTACACAGTCAGTGTCGTTTTCAGTTGCAACACTTGACCTAGCGTTTTGCAAATTTCCGGCGTCAGATCAGCCCCTAGCATCAGCATTTTAGTTTTCAGCACTTAGACACCGCAAGATCAGCCCCTAGCCTTGTAGATGTCACCTACCTGCAACAGATCCTCGCCGCACCGTCAGATCAGGCAGCCTTTTCAAATTCAGCTTGCTGTGCGCAGATTTCAACATTTGCATTTTCAGCGCATCGTCGTCGCGTCGTCGCCATCGCCGTCCTTGGCGACACAGTGTCAAAATTTAGCAGTTAGCAGATAGACAAATTTCAGCCCTAGCGTTTTCAGATTTCAACCCGTTCTCGTCGTCGTCATCATTGTCGTCGATGTCGTCGGCAAGTCCATTGCATCTAGACCATTGTACTAGATTTGTGCAATCAATAGCATAGACCTCTCGCCATAGAGAGAGTCTCGTTGGAGGAGGGTTTGATAACGGTCTGGTGTCGTATTCTTCTCTCTCTCTCTCAGTCTCAACACCTTCATTCACAGTGTCATTCACTTTGTTTGTGATTATTGCACTCTCTCATTAAAGGAATGGAAGGCTCTCCCTTCCGTAAGTAAAAGCAACCCTTGAGCACAGTTTGGAGCACTCATCTTAAGCAAAGTTCAACATTCACTTCCGTTGCACCTTACATTGGTATCAAAGCTTTGGTAGTGTTCTGTATCACTCAAGGAAAGAACCACAAGAATTTTTTCCTTGTTGCGATCGCACGTAACCCAAGTCCACTTGGGGGTGTCAATTCCTTATTGTGTTTTTGAAAAGTGACAGGTAACCCAAGAAAGAAGGGTTTGTTTGGTCTCCCCTTGTTCCTCTTTTCACTCATTGAGAGCGGACCGTGTGCTTAGCGGCCGGCCAATAGACGTGAGGTGGAAAAAAGCAACCTTGGTGTGAGCGTAAGGCCGTCAAATGATTGTGCCCGCAGGAAAGCCTTCGCTAACACAGATTGCAAGCTAAAGAACTCAAGAACCTCAAGAACTCACGAACCTCAAGAATATCAAGAACTCAAGAACCCCAAGAACCCAAGCACCTCAAAAATCCAATTAGTTCCTCGTGAACTTAAGTACCCTAGATCTTAGTGTATAGTCATCACCCGAAGCGGAATGGATACTTTGTGTGAAGGTGATGAGCATGGAGGTGGTGAAGAATATTTTTTCGCACCAGGAGGTTTTTCCGACTCTTCCCCTTTCTCTTTCCCATCTATGCCACGGTTTGCACCAAATCCTATGGAGGCTTTGGTCAAGTTGATGATGGACATGATGCTACAACAAGAGACGTGCTTTGGATCGTGAACGCCAAGAAAGAAAGGTAGCTTTGGATCGCGAATGCGAAGAAAGAAAGGCAGACTTGGATTGCAAGCGCGAAGAAGAAGGGTAGCCTTGGAGCGTGAGCGTGAGCAAGTGAGCAAGCAAGCTTGGCGAGCAAAGAAAGAAAGGCAGCTATTGAGCCAGAGCGTGAGTAGGCACGCGAAGCCCATCGAATAGCGACCGAACACAGACGAACGGCCTTGGAGTTGGAGCGTGAGACATAGAGAGACCAATGCATGCAAGAGTTGGTCCTACAGGTACTTACCTCGAACCCCGAGCCAGTCATAGATGTTGGCAGTTCATCAGGTAGCACAAGCAGAGATTCGGACTCCAACAACCCCATCACTGAGAAGTTGACGTTTAGTAAGTATGACGGTAAGATGGATGCTAGTGTTATTCATTCTTGGTTGTATCAATTTAATGCTTATTTTGCGACAACTAAGAAAACAGAGAATAGCAAGGTTTTGACGGCTACCATATATCTTGCGGTGATGCCATTAATTGGTATCACGCATGGCAAGAGGCACAGTTGACCGCGCTCCTAGAGGAAGCTGAAGAAGGCGTGCCCCTTTTCTTCAATTGGGTCGACTTCCAAGGAAACCTCAAGGCGCAATTTATGCCACCTCAATACTTAGCGCGCATGAAAGAATATTGCCGCAATCTCAAGCAAAATGGTATGCCAGTCATGTCTTTTTCTAACCGTGTTTTGTAGCTCGACACCCAATTACGCAAATCGGATGATGAGCGCAAAGAGACATTCCTTTTCGGGTTGGACAATTATATCAAGTTTGATGTAAAAGTCTTCAACCTCGTAGATCTTAACAAGGCAGTAGCAATTGCTCTCTCCCAAGAGATGAAGCACAACAAAGGAAAGCCTAAGGAGAACAAGTCTTCTCATAGTACCTCTTAGATTCCTCATAACCCACAGAACGATAAGAATGGTAAGAACGATAACTCTTCTAGCCAATCTTCCTTTAATCCTTCAGAAAAGAACTTTCAAAACGAATCTAAGGGTAAAGCTAACACACTTGCTAAACCTAAGCTCACCTCAGATGAAAAAATTGCACAAGGAATCATATGAGGATACATAACAGCATAAGAATAAGTCATTTATTCTAAGAAAGATCGTTGTTATAATGTTACGTCAAGGGTCATATAAAGAGCACATGTCCTAAGAACCCATCCAACGAACCTAAAGAACCCACATAACCCACCTCCTATGTTAATGCCATAAATGAGAACATTGTCCCAAGTTTCTCCTGATCATCTAGTTGATGAGTCTCTCATGAAGTGTTATGGTCATGTGAATAGTCAACACATGGTGGTCTTCTTTGATTCTAGTAGTATGCATGACGTAGTTGATGACTCTTGTCGAAAGAGCCCGCTTGGAGGTTAACAAGACAACTCCTTTCGAGGTATCGGGCTTCGCTCCAAGTATGGACTCTCTCATTACACAAGAGTGCTTTGTTGTTTAACAAGCTTCCTTCCGCTGAGAATTTGTAGTTTGTCCTCTCTCAGGATTCGATATGATTTTGGGCATTAGATGGTTTCGTGAGCATAACCCTCTCATTGATTGGGTAGACAATACTCTCACTCTAAATCAGTGTAACAGGGAACATGCGGAACATAGCCCAAACATTCCGTAACGACGTTTCGGACGAGTCTCGTTCTCGAAACGGAGTCCGGAATAGAACGTCGTTCCGGAACCGGAACGGTGTTCCGGAACAACAGAACACGGGGCGGAACGGACAAAAGTAGGCATTTGCGGACAAAAAAGTAGGCTTTTGGGGTTGTTTGGGGAACATATATTTGGCGCATTTTTATGACAGATTTGGTAGCAGTTTTTGGGTTGTTTCAGAGTTTATTTGGGACTAAGTTGAATGAAGGTAATTCAAGCCTTGCTTTAGTCGACCGTTCCAGCCCCATTCTCGTTTCGGTCCCCCTCCTCCCCGTTCCAGACCCTCCCGTTCCCGTTCCCGTTCCCTGTTCCCGTTTCGGGTAACTATGCTCTAAATGCCAAAAGTGACTCTCCCGTCATCATTCGTGGTGAGGAGGTTGTTCATTCTTTACCTTTCATTTCTAATGTGGAGACCAAGCTTGAAAAGAAGGAGGAGACTCTCTCAGTCGTTTCTTCTCCAAAGCACGACACACATGTTTTGCATGATAGAGATGTGATTGTTCACAAGGATGATGGTTTAGATGATGATTTTTTTATTGAAGCTAACCTCGTTACAAATTCGATCAATCACACAGAACCTACCTTGGCTCTCGAGTTGAGGTCCAAAGAACCCACTCAGGATGTATTGTGTGTTCACATGATTAGTGAGTCGAGTGTTTCATTTGTGACGATTTATTGTATTTTCATCACCGTCGTTATGTGTTCCGTCGCATTATATGATGCACTTGACTCACTCACGGATGAGCACAGATGTATGCGAAATTCTCTCAAAAAGAAGAAATGATTTCCTTCAAGGAATTCATATTGTTTCCTGATTGTCCATTTTGTCAATCACTTTTCAATGTCTCTTCCTTGGCATGACACAGTCTCAGAAAGTGCACAACAAAGATTGTCCATCAAGCATCGGCATTTCTGTTGTGATTTGCCACAATTGATAGGTTTAGGTCGACAAGTCAAGTTTCGATCCCACTTTTTGCATGTGTCCAGTGAACGGTTTGGCATTCCGTTACTTTGTTCAGCTGCATTGCATGCACAGTCTTTTAGGAAGACTAGTATTTTCCCAGTCACTCTACATGGAATGGGTATGATTATTCTCTGATGTTGGAAGTGGTTTCAGGAATTTTCCTCCTCCGAGATTCTTGAAGAAGGTGGACCTACGTCCATAGACACAATTGGAGCATTGCAACAGCCACATATCACTTTGAGTCACTTTCGGCGCATAGAAGCAAGCTTTGAAGACCGTCATGAAGTTCAAGTATCGCACGGCCCACGCATCAGAGTGGGCCGGCGAAGAGTTCTTTGCAGGATTCCAAGGGTTCTTCGCTGTGCATGTCCAGCCACTTAGAGTAGTTGCATATACTTTGGTTGCACACAACATGATTATCAACATGACAATCAGTACCCATCATGAGCATTTTACAGTGCACAGAATCCATTTTCCTTATTTATCCATTTTTTATTTAATACTAATAAGTGACTGTTGAAAAACTGGGTAGGGAAAATTTGCTAAGTTGGTATAAATAAAACCTAGTGGTAGCACTTTCTGGAAGAAGAGGCAGCAAAAGTTCCAGAAACTTGCAGTGCACCTTCTCAGCAAGACCGGCAGGAGGCCTAGCGTTTTCCAGCCAACAAGTAGATAGCATTTCGGTTCCAAATCAGCCTAGTTTTTCTACAACAGAATCAGCCCATCGTTTTCAGAAGATACCAGATCAGCCTTGGCGTTATTGATGCACAGTCACTGGCGTTTTCAGTTTCAGCACTTGACCTAGTGTTTTGCAGATTTCCGGCGTCAGATCAGCCTCTAGCATTAGCGTTTTCAGTTTTCAGCACGTAGACACCGTAAGATCAGCCCCTAGCCTTGCAGATCTCACCTACATGCAGCAGATCCTCGCCACATCGTTAGATCAGCCAGTGTTTTCAGATTTAGCCCGTTGGCCCCAGATTTTAGCATTCGTGTTTTCAACGCATCGTTGTCACATCATCGCGGTCGCTGTCCTCGCCGACACAGTGTCCGAATTTAGCAGCTAGCAGATTGATAGATTTCAGCCCTAGCGTTTTCACATTTCATCTCGTCCTTGTCTTCGTCATCATTGTGGTCGACATTGTCGGCAAGTCCATTGCATCTATACCATTGTACCAGATTTGTGCAATCAATAGCATAAACCCCTCTCGCCATAGAGAGGGGGTCCCTTGGAGGAGGGTTTGATAACCATCTAGTGTCATATTCTTCTCTCTCTCTCTCTCTCTCTCATCACCTTCATTCACAGTGTCATTCACTTTTTTTGTGATCATTGCACTCTCACTAAAGGAACGGAAGGCTCTCCCTTCTGTAAGTAAAAGGAACCCTTGAGCACAGTTTGGAGCACTCATCTTGAGCAAAGTTCAACTCTCACTTCCGCTGCTCCTTACAATACCAATGTCTTGAAAGAGTTTTATTTACAACCGGTTCAACAATGTTTACGTTGAAGTAAAAGGGCTACAACGAGCTATGATCTAATATTACAATATCACAATAGAGGAGACCGGTGGAAAAGCTATATTTGTGTTAAAATTAGACGAATGTCAGGTTGTGAAAGGCTAGAGGATGGAGCGCACAAGCCTTACACTCATGAGTAGGGAACTGGTGGGAAATGGGTTAGAATGTGAAGAGGAGTTCAAGTCGCTTGGTAGGAAGCAACAAAGATGGGGTGTAATCAGAGAAGAACATATAGTGGCAAGCGGCATGGACACTCCTACACAAGGACTATGACAATCTGAGGTGGTATTTCAACCGTGCAAGTATTGAAGAGGTAATAAATTCACAATGCAATGAGAAACTCCTCAATGTCCCTGACATTGGCGATTTTAAAATAGAGTGGCACATTGTTGGTGACCTGAAGACCCTAAAATGCATGTTGGGCACTAAGGACGATGCAAATACTTTATTTTCATACATTTTTGGTTGCCATGCAAAGATGCCTAGGGATGCATTGGGGAAGGGTACATGTGTCAGAAGAGAAAAAGTTCGTAAGGAAGCAAGTGCCAGGAGCCTGAACGAGAATCAAAAGGCAAGTGGGGGGCACATGTGGTTCAGTAGCATAATCACTTGCGACCAACGAAAGCCACCATCTTGTGCAGAGGAGGATCCAAATTGGCATTCCATTCTTTCAATTTCCCTTAATCGAGTACACGTGTGTTCCTTGTGTTTGAGACTTAGAATTATAGAAAAGTTGCTAATGCTCCACATAAATTATGCAGGGAACATGGAGCTAGAGTCACAGCGAGAGGAGTGCATTCGAATGCTTGAAACAACCTTGTCATAGGTGGGGCTTTACTTCGGTGCAGTAACCCTCTGTAAGAACCCAGCAACCATGCAAGATAACCCTAATAATATATGTATGGATAGTGCAAAGGCAAGAAACTTGCTTTCAAATCATGGTGGTGTTCAAATCCATACTCTTTTTATGATATGGAAGCAGGTGTGTGACTTAATAACCTACTTTGGAAAAGCGATAGCATTAGGACCCAAGATAGCACATGTATGGGAAGTATGCGATGAGATGATGAAGCTTCTTAAGCGACACACCTTAGTGAAGATGAGATACAATCATTCAAGGTGTCTATTAATAAATTCACAAAGCTAATGGCAGATGCATGAGGCAAAACCCATATCACGCATTACTTGCATATCTTGTTCACCCACGGTCCATACTTTCTTGATGAGTATGGATTTCTTGCACTGTGGATCAATGGATGCAAAGATCACACTATCAAACAAAGGTTGCCTATTTTAAGATCACTCAACATGGTGGTGACAAGATCCGCAAGAGCACGTTTCACGAGATGTTCAATCGGTTCTATTGTGCACTAATCGTAGGAATAAGCAAAGGGAAATGGGCAACTTGTCTCTTAGGTGCCATATTATGAAAGTGGTGAGTGTCCGAAGAATGCAAGGATACCATGGGTCAAATGCACCCAAAAGAGGCTCATTGTGGCGGAGAAATCGACGGAGAGTAGGGTGCGCATGGCTTCTTAGGGATTAAAGTTTGTAATTCACTTTTTGGAGATATTAATGAGAAATTATGACTTTTTAAAAAGTTGGGTCCTATAAATATCAAAGTGAGTTTTTAAAGGTCTGTTATAAGCTTGTGAGTTCTCTCTCTCTCTCTCTCTCTCTCTCTCTCTCTCTCTCTCATGTCTCCTCTTCCCTACTCTCCACCTCAAGCCATGGAACCCAACAACCAAGAAACCAATAACGTAATGCCCCTTGGGCTTGCACTGCCAAGCCTCCATCATCTCTCAAGAAGCGTTGTTGTTGGCACATGTGCATTGTGTGAAATCCGCAAGTATCAAAAGAGTACGAAGCTTATAATCCCTAAGGTCCCATTTTCACGGGTCATGAAAGAGATTATGGATGAGTACTTAGATAGTGTGACTAGGGTGCAAGCAACAACACTAGGTGCGTTGCAGCAAGGAGCAGAGGATATCATTCTATCCCTCTTTCAAGACACCGTTTTGGGAATGGCCCATGCCAAATGTGTGACTATGAATCCCATAGATATGTCCTTAGTACTTCACCTTCGTGGTGATGATTGCTTTCAAAAAACCTAGATAGGAAATCCGTTTTAACTTCTCAAGCGACATCTTTGTTAGATTTATCATGTAATAGTATTGACAATGAAATTATTATATCTATGTTTGGCAATTGCAATGTAGCTTGAGTTGGTTTTGCATTTGAATGTGATTACTTGGGTCAATTTCTCCAATCAATCCGATAAATTAAATCCATATAGATATCCACAAGGTGCTCACAACATGTGTTTCTACGCTCACGAGGTGAGCGTTAGCTGGCAAGTAGCAATAAGAGGTCATGTGGTGGCCCATTCCAATGCCCACGGTGCTTTTGTGCCCCGTCGTCGTAAACATGCCCGCTGAAGGAGCTGTTCCGTGGCCCCGTGCACCACAGAGTGACTTTTGACCGTTTGCTGCCGTGAACATACCCGTCGAAGGAGCCGTTTCATGGCCCCGTGATCCACGGAGCGACTTTTGACCGTTTGACCTGGCGTGGAGCACGGGGCCACGGAACGACTCCTTCGTCAGGCATGTTCATGACAGCGGGGCGCGACAAGATCGCGAGGCTCACCTACGAGACGAAGAGATCATGTTGGTGCGCAAATGGCTCATGACACACATAGATCAAGACAAAACTTTACTCAAGCTGATAACTTTATTAATTTTAAAGATACATTGAGATGTATAATACTTGTTGTGGATGACCCATACCATCTCTTCATTGAAGCTCGGGAGATAATGCTATAGGGAGACGTCCTTTGAGTCACCCTGTGTGCGAGATCCACCTTTTCGTTGGGCAAACCAATCCATCTACAAGGCGGGCTGTAAGGAAACAACATCGGATTATGATTTTCAGAAGTAACAATGAGAATTGAGAGAAATGAAGTACTTACTAGTGTTGCATCATCTTGCTCCCAAAGGTTCTTGTTGGTTATGTCGGTTGTGCCAAGATCAATGCGCTCCAAGAAGATGAGATGGTTGTGGAGAGCGAAGCTACTCTCAGACACACTCGTAGAAATCTCTCCTTATCAATGGTTTTTAGAGCTGTCGCCACGAGGGAATCCATGGAGTTATGTCCCTTTGTTGGCAAGGTGAGTGTGTTGATGAGGAGAGTAGAGCAATAGTCCACTTGGAACTCGGTCCTGTGAATAGGGTTCTGTGTATCACAAACCCCAACATATATTGCAAGGATAGAGAGAGATTTGTCGTGATGCATCTCAAGGTAGTGGGTAATGTCATCGAGGCAGAGAGAAATTCTTAACCGTTCACTATAATTGGATGTGGGGTGTGCAAGAGCGTATCTGGATCTCATCTTTGACATCCTCCCCTTCTAGATCTTGGTCAACATCTTCCTAAGGAGTCTTGCCTTGAGACATAGGAGGGCCTACGAAGCCTCTTCCTAGTTAGACGTCTTCTCCTCTTTGGGCACTGCCTCCTTTACAAGAGTCCTAGGAGACGGCCTCTTTTGGTCGCTTGCTTTATCGTTCCCCTTGCTTTTATCAATTTCCTCTATCACCATCACAACAAGAGCCATGTCCCACCTCAAAAATCTTGTGCGGGTGTTTCCCATGCCCAAGTCTATGAGGTTGTCGTCTTTTCTCGTTGTAGTGTTCCTTGGTAAGTCCTTTGATAACCCTACACAATCTGAAGCGAAAACTACTTTCTTCTCTAAAGGTGTGCTTGAGGAGATCAATCGGCACCCACAAACCTTATTCATCTTCAAAATTGATGGAGTACTATGCTATGTGTGCTTCCATGTAGGCGTAAGCGCTTCAAATGCATCAACATGCAGTTTGATGGTAGTTTCCATGTCAATGGATACGTGGAACACGGACTAAGATTCTCCATCATCTGTCCTAGGTCATGCGTAAGGAGTTGATCGACGAGTGCTTGATTTGCAGCAGCCATGCTTATTGCCGGATTGGAAGGGACAATTGCACGTGCTTGGGGATAGATAAAGCAAGTTAGTGAATGAGAGAAGCTCAAAAACAAGAAAGTGACTTTAAAATGGGCCTTGCAAGTCACTTATAAAGGAGACAATTAAAAAAAGGACACTTTTAAAAACTTAAAATTTCAAAGTAATTAGAATTTTAATGTTCTCTTTCGTAGATAACTCGGGGCTATGTTGCATAGTATTGCATTCCAAACACCACAGTTTTAAACACCATAACTCCATCACCCACCACAACTCTAAAGTCACTTAACTCCTCTTAAATTGAAACTAGACATTCCTGGATCACAAAATTAAAACAAAAATGTATCGTATTAATACGAGAGTATTACATTGCAATGGAAATTGTTTGCTTGATATGGATAGATCTAGGGAAGGGGATACTCTTACAAAGAAAGGCCCTCTCCTTTCTCTTACGCAGAGGGTTGCCACCGATTACAAACGAGTAGTCTATGTTGTGTTCAAACCTAAGCGCCAAGTACTCCCTTAGATTTTCTGTATTCCGATAAGCATTGACGGCCATGTCCCACACTTCCTCCTGCTTGCACACATGCACTTCAACTTTCTCCATATCGGTGATGTTCGAATCGAGTGCTTCCTATTCACCTCGCGTCAGCTTCCACCGCCAGTAATGGAATATAATGGAGATTTGCTTCTTCGCAATAATGTGGTATCGGACTATAATTTTCTCTGCCACAACCATGAACTTTATGGTATCCCCATTGTGCAGAAACAATAGAGGTACTATTAGGCGTTGGCCAATCAACGTTCATCAGAGTTGTTGGACTAAGTGTTTTCAAGGTCCCGTAGCCGTTCCTCTCGTTGGGACTACATACTATGCATCAAAGAAGAAGATGGACCGTTCTGCAAGCTCCGACGCAATGCATCCGGAATATAGCAATGAGCCGAACTCAAAGTGGTGAGCCTCAAAAGTTATAGAGAGCATCTCTAGAGGCTCGCAATCCATAGATGTTGACATAAAAATAGTTGCACAATCCAAACACTATGTCCATAGAGTTTCATCATCGGAGAATTCATGTGAAATTATAGAGTTTGTTACAAACAACACTAGAAATACTTACAATTAGCAGTACATCGCTTGCGATCCGAGTCATTGATTCGTAGTTGAGAAGCTTTGTAGATGTGATGTATCTTCACTTGCTTTCTTCTATTTGCCGCCTGCTTCATTTTCAATATGCGACCCTTTCAATGATGGGAGTTGAGTTTGATAAATCGAAAAGAGACTTTGTAGGTTCCCTTTGTGCTTGGCCGCATTGTCACCCACATGCATGTCACAAATCTTGTGGTTACCTAATGTCCTTTGTCATCTTTCTTGTTAATGCAGCAAAATGAGTCTACCCTTGAACAAGGTATACGATTCATGGTGTCCAAGCTTGTTGCATTGTGCAAGCTGAAGCTCCCTTAGACCTAAAGATTTGTAAGTTGAGGTTCCTAAACCCTAAATCTTTTTAAGCAGAAGCTCTCTAACCCTAGAGCTTTGCAAAATGAAGGTCCCTAAACCCTAAGCTTGGGTAGCTAAAGCTACTAAACTCTACAAGATGTATTTGAGCCCCGAACATGAGATTGGAGAATGGGCGCAAACATGAGAGGAAGGCCTCCATGAAGCGGAAAATGGATTTTTTTACAAGCTCTCCATAGCGAAAAAGGAGTGAAAACCCCAGAACTAGGCTTGGGAGGGAAGGGGAAGGTAGATTGGAGAGAGAGGAGGCCAGCAGGGTACTCTTCAGATAGAAGAGTGAAAATCGAGATTTTTGGTTCTAGAGAGAGGAGAGGTCAGATCTGGTATGTAGAGAGAGAAGAAGTGAGTGGAGGGAGGGAAAAGTAGACTTGAATTCCAAATTAATGATCGGGGGCCGTTTTTGGGCCTAGCCCTCTTTGTGAGGGCGAGCCAGCACAATTTAGAATAAAAATTAAGCCCAAATCTTTTATTTAAGAATTTTCAATTTTCATGTCCATTTACAAAAAAGAAAATCCTAGGCTCCAAGTTTGATCCCTAGAGGTGGCTCGTGCAAAAAAATGATGTAGTCCATGATTTGCGAGACTTACTAAGGGTATCTGATATACCGCACATTCTCAGTTTTCTCTTATTGACATATATTCATTCACCAATTTGCATAGATCACTTCTCCTTTCCATGACTTGACAAAGAAGAAAGTTACGTGCAAATGGATAGATTATGAGAAACATGATTTTGATGCATTGAAAGTGCAATCA
This sequence comes from Adiantum capillus-veneris, assembly GCF_014529385.1. Lineage (NCBI taxonomy): Eukaryota > Viridiplantae > Streptophyta > Polypodiopsida > Polypodiales > Pteridaceae > Adiantum > Adiantum capillus-veneris. The sequence goes on along the minus strand of NC_140939.1, from coordinate 27,797,795 downwards.
CAAAGGATTTGGAACCTGCTGTTGCATTGATGCAGATTTCTCTCTCTTAATATGTATGAAAAGGAAGTACTGGCTATAATTCATGCACTGAGGATTTAGAAACATTGTCAACTTCTGGATGGTTTTACAGTAAAGATCGATGTCACGAAGTATGTAGTGCGGCTAGGAAAGCATCGGGCCTTGGACTATGAGGGCTCGAAGCAAGATCAAGTGATGTAGAAACTTTGAAGCCAAAGACACTTGAAAAGAACCAAAGATTGGCCATGAAATACTCACTCTAAAAACCAACCAAGATCAACTTAAAAGTTGGGGATGGTTTTACAATAAAGACCGATGTCAAGAAGTATGGTGTGGCTAGGGAAGCGCCGGGCCTCGGACTATGAGGACGTAGTTGGGGATGATTTTACATTAAAGACCGATGTCAAGAAGTATGGAGTGCGGCTAGGAAAGCATCAAGCTTCAGAATGTGAGGGTTAGGAGACAAATCAAGTGGACCAACCTTCCGTTGTGACGGTGTGGCAGGGGTGTGTAGTCGGAGTACTGGACCCGTCCGGATAGCATTCTTTTGGTTGTGCACGGTCAGCAGAAATTGACAGTATAAATTCATGGTGCTATATATTTAAACTCGCCACAAGCTAAGTGCTTTCATCCTTCTCAGGCAGCTAGATATTTAAACTCGCCACAAGCTAAGTGCTTTCATCCTTTTCTACAATAGAGCTTTAAGGTCTCTTGGGCTACTTTTACAACTCTACAAAATGTCTTTTTGTAGGTATGATGCAGTCTAGTATTAGGATATTATAGAAAATGTCCCATGTGTTGAAGTCCGTGGGACACATCATGTCCTCTCTCATCAGTGTCTTGGAGTAGCATAATCACACTAGACTTGGGATAGTATAGAAACTCTCCCATGTGTTGAAGTCCGCAGGAGACATGGATGTCCTCTCTCATTGGTGTCTCGGAGTAGCATTATCAAAGAAGCACTCACCCTTAGGAGGCAAGAAACATGACTACAGGGTTACTCTTATTAAAGTTGAGTTACGGGAGGCCTAGCGTTTTCCAGCCAACAAGAAGTAGACAGAGTTTCGGTTGCAGATCAGGCTAGCGTTTTCAGCTCATATTAGATTAGCCTTGACATTTTTGCTACACAGTCAGTGGCGTTTTCAGTTGCAACACTTGACCTAGGGTTTTGCAAATTTCCGGCGTCAGATCAGCCCCTAGCATCAGCATTTTCAGTTTTCAGCACTTAGACACCGCAAGATCAGCCCCTAGCCTTGTAGATCTCACCTACGCGCAGCAGATCCTCGCCGCACCGTCAGATCAGGCAGCCTTTTTAGATTCAGCTTGCTGTGCGCAATTTCAACATTTGTATTTTCAGCGCATCGTCGTCGCGTCGTCGCCATCGCCGTCCTTGGCGACATAGTGTCAAAATTTAGCAGTTAGCAGATGGACAAATTTCAGCCCTAGCCTTTTGAGATTTCAACCCGTTCTCTTCGTCGTCATCATTTGTGTTAAAATTAGACGAATGTCAGGTTGTGAAAGGCTAGAGGATGGAGCGCACAAACCTTACACTCATGAGTAGGGCACTGGTGGGAAAGGGGTTAGAATGTGAAGAGGAGGTCGAGTCGCTTGGTAGGAAGCAACAAATATGGGCTGCAATCAGAGAAGAACATATAGTGGCAAGCGGCATGGACACTCCTACACAAGGACTGTGACAATTTGAGGTGGTATTTCAACCGTGCAAGTATTGAACAGGTAATAAATTCACAATGCAATGGGGAACTCCTCAATGTCCCTGACATTGGCGATTTTAAAATAGAGTGGCACATTGTTGGTGACTTGAAGACCCTAAAATGCATGTTGGACACTAAGGACGGTGCAAATACTTTATTTTCATACATTTTTGGTTGCCATGCAAAGATGCCTAGGGATGCATTGGGGAAGGTTACATGTGTCAGAAGAGAAAAAGTTCGTAAGGAAGCAGGTGCCAGGAGCCTGAACGAGAATCAAAAGGCAAGCAGTGGGGGGCACGTGTGGTTCAGTAGCATAATCACTTGCGACCAACGAAAGCCACCATCTTGTGCAGAGGAGGATCCAAATTGGCATTCCATTCTTTCAATTTCCCTTAATCGAGTACACGTGTGTTCCTTGTGTTTGAGACTTAGAATTTTAGAAAAGTTGCTAATGCTCCACATAAATTATGCAGGGAACATGGAGCTAGAGTCACAGCGAGAGGAGTGCATTCGAATGCTTGAAACAACCTTGTCATAGGTGGGGCTTTACTTCGGTGCAGTAACCCTCTGTAAGAACCCAGCAACCATGCAAGATAACCCTAATAAGATATGTATGGATAGTGCAAAGGCAAGACACTTGCTTTCAAATCATGGTGAGGTTCAAATCCATACTCTTTTTATATGATATGAAGCAGGTGTGTGACTTAATAACCTACTTTGGAAAAGCGACAGCATTAGGGCCCAAGATAGCACTGTGCACTAATCGTAGGAATAAGCAAAGGGCAATGGGCAACTTGTCTCTTAGGTGTCATATTATGAAAGTGGTGAGTGTCCGAAGCATGCAAGGATACCATGGGTCAAATGCACCCAAAAGAGGCTCATTGTGGCGGAGAAATCGACGGAGAGTAGGGTGCGCATGGCTTCTTATGGATTAAAGTTTGTAATTCACTTTTTGGAGATATTAATGAGAAATTATGACTTTTTTAAAAGTTGGGTCCTATAAATATCAAAGTGAGTTTTTAAAGGTCTTTTATAAGCTTGTGAGTTCTCTCTCTCTCTCTCTCTCTCTCTCTCTCTCATGTCTCCTCTTCCCTACTCTCCACCTCAAGCCATGGAACCCAACAACCAAGAAACCAATAATGTAATGCCCCTTGGGCTTGCACTACCAAGCCTCCATCATCTCTCAAGAAGCGTTGCTGTTGGCACATGTGCATTGTGTGAAATCCGCAAGTATCAAAAGAGTACAAAGCTTATAATTCCTAAGGTCCCATTTTCACGGGTCATGAAAGAGATTATGGATGAGTACTCAGATAGTGTGACTAGGGTGCAAGCAACAGCACTAGGTGCGTTGCAGCAAGGAGCAGAGGATATCATTCTATCCCTCTTTCAAGACACCGTTTTGGGAATGGCCCATGCCAAATGTGTGACTATGAATCCCATAGATATGTCCTTAGTACTTCAGCTTCGTGGTGATGATTGCTTTCAAAAAACCTAGATAGGAAATCCGTTGTAACTTCTCAAGCGACGTCTTTGTCAGATTTATCAGGTAATAGTATTGACAATGAAATTATTATATCTATGTTTGGCAATTGCAATGTAGCTTGAGTTGGTTTTGCATTTGAATGTGATTACTTGGGTCAATTTCTCCAATCAATCCGATAAATTAAATCCATATAGATATCCACAAGGTGCTCACAACATGTGTTTCTACGCTCACGAGGTGAGCGTTAGCTGGCAAGTAGCAATAAGAGGTCATGTGGTGGCCTATTCCAATGCCCAATGTGCTTTTGTGCCCCGTCGTCGTGAACATGCCCGCTGAAGGAGCTGTTCCGTGGCCCCATGCACCACAGAGTGACTTTTGACCGTTTGTTGCCGTGAACATACCCGTCGAAGGAGCCGTTTTATGGCCCCGTCATCCACGGAGCGACTTTTGACCGTTTGACCTAGCGTGGAGCACGGGGCCACGGAACGGCTCCTTCGTCAGGCATGTTCACGACAGCGGGGCGGGACAGGATCGCGAGGCTCACCTACGAGACGAAGACATCATGTTGGTGCGCAAATGGTTCATGACACACATAGATCAAGACAAAACTTTACTCAAGCTGATAACGTTATTAATTTTAAAGATACATTGAGATGTATAATACTTGTTGTGGATGACCCATACCATCTCTTCATTGAAGCTCGGGAGATAATGCAATAGGGAGACGTCCTTTGAGTCGCCCTGTGTGCGAGATCCACCTTTCCGTTGGGCAAACCAATCCATCTACAAGGCGGGCTGTAAGGAAACAACATCGGATTATGATTTTAAGAAGTAACAATGAGAATTGAGAGAAATGAAGTACTTACTAGTGTTGCATCATCTTGCTTCCAAAGGTTCTTGTTGGTTATGTCGGTTGTGCCAAGATCAATGCGCTCCAAGAAGATGAGATGGTTGTGGAGAGCGATGCTACTCTCAGACACACTGGTAGAAATCTCTCCTTATCAATGGTTTTTAGAGCTGTCGCCACAAGGGAATCCATGGAGTTATGTCACTTTGTTGGCAAGGCGAGTGTGTTGATTAGGAGAGCAGAGGAATAGTCCACTTGGAAGTCGGTCCTGTGAATAGGGTTGTATGTATCACGAACCCCAACATATATTGCAAGGATAGAGAGAGATTTGTCGTGATGCATCTCAAGGTAGTGGGTAATGTCATCGAGGCAGAGAGAAATTCTTGACCGTTCACTATAATTGGATCCTGGGTGTGCAAGATCGTATTTGGATCTCATCTTCGACATCCTCCCCTTCTAGATCTTGGTCAACATCTTCCTAAGGAGTCTTGCCTTGAGACATAGGAGGGCCTACGAAGCCTCTTCCTAGTTAGACGTCTTCTCCTCTTTGGGCACCACCTCCTTTACAAGAGTCCTAGGAGACGGCCTCTTTTGGTCGCTTGCTTTATCTTTACCCTTGCTTTTATCAATTTCCTCTATCAACATCACAACAAGAGCCATGTTCCACCTCAAAAATCTTGTGCAGGTGTTTCCCATGCCCAAGTCTATGAGGTTTTCCTCTTTTCTCTTTGTAGTGTTCCTTGGTAAGTCCTTTGATCACCCTACACAATTTGAAGCGAAAACTACTTTCTTCTCTAAAGGTGTGCTTGAGGAGATCAATCGGCACCCACAAACCTTCTTCATCTTCAAAATTGATGGAGTACTATGCTATGTGTGCTTCCATGTAGGCGTAAGCGCTTCAAATGCATCAACATGCAGTTTGATGGTAGTTTTCATGTCAATGGATACCTGGAACACGGCCCTAAGCTTCTCCATCATCTGTCCTAGGTCATGCGTAAGGAGTTGATCGACGAGTGCTTGATTTGCAGCAGCCATGCTTATTGCCAGAGTGCAAGGGACAATTGCACGTGCTTGGGGATAGATAAAGCAAGTTAGTGAATGAGAGAAGCTCAAAAACAAGAAAGTGACTTTAAAATGGGCCTTGCAAGTCACTTATAAAGGAGACAATTAAAAAAAGGACACTTTTAAAAACTTAAAATTTCAAAGTAATTAGAATTTTAATGTTCTCTTTCGTAGATAACTCGGGGCTATGTTGCATAGTATTGCATTCCAAACACCACAGTTTTAAACACCATAACTCCATCACCCACCACAACTCTAAAGTCACTTAACTCCTCTTAAATTGAAACTAGACATTCCTGGATCACAAAATTAAAACAAAAATGTATCGTATTGATACGAGAGTATTCAATTGCAATGGAAATTGTTTGCTTGATATGGATAGATCTAGGGAAGGGGTACTCTTACAAAGAAAGGCCCTCTCCTTTCTCTTACGCAGAGGGTTGCCACCGATTACAAACGAGTAGTCTATGTTGTGTTCAAACCTAAGCGCCAAGTACTCCCTTAGATTTTCTGTATTCCGATAAGCATTGACGGCCATGTCCCACACTTCCTCCTGCTTGCACACATGCACTTCAACTTTCTCCATATCGGTGATGTTCGAATCGAGTGCTTCCTATTCACCTCGCGTCAGCTTCCACCGCCAGTAATGGAATATAATGGAGATTTTCTTCTTCGCAATAATGTGGTATCGGACTATAATTTTCTCTGCCACAACCATGAACTTTATGGTATCCCCATTGTGCAGAAACAATAGAGGTACTACTAGGCGTTGGCCAATCAACGTTCATCAGAGTTGTTGGACTAAGTGTTTTCAAGGTCCCGTAGCCGTTCCTCTCGTTGGGACTACATACTATGCATCAAAGAAGAAGATGGACCATTCTGCAAGCTCCGATGCAATGCATCCGGAATATAGCAATGAGCCGAACTCAAAGTGGTGAGCCTCAAAAGTTATAGAGAGCATCTCTAGAGGCTCGCAATCCATAGATGTTGACATAAAAATAGTTGCACAATCCAAACACTATGTCCATAGAGTTTCATCATCGGAGAATTCATGTGAAATTATAGAGTTTGTTACAAACAACACTAGAAATACTTACAATTAGCAGTACATCGCTTGCGATCCGAGTCATTGATTTGTAGTTGAGAAGCTTTGTAGATGTGATGTATCTTCACTTGCTTTCTTCTATTTGCCGCCTGCTTCATTTTCAATATGCGACCCTTTCAATGATGGGAGTTGAGTCCGATAAATCGAAAACAGACTTTGTAGGCTCCCTTTGTGCTTGGCCGCATTGTCACCCACATGCATGTCACAAATCTTGTGGTTACCTAATGTCCTTTGTCATCTTTCTTGTTAATGCAGCAAAATGAGTCTACCCTTGTTGCATTGTGCAAGCTGAAGCTCCCTTAGACCTAAAGATTTGTAAGTTGAAGGTTCCTAAACCCTAAATCTTTTTAAGAAGAAGCTCTCTAACCCTAGAGCTTTGCAAAATGAAGGTCCCTAAACCCTAAGCTTGGGTAGGTAAAGCTACTAAGCTCTACAAGATGTATTTTAGCCCCCAACATGAGATTGGAGAATGGGTGCAAACATGAGAGGAAGGCCTCCATGAAGTGGAAAATGGATTGTTTTACAAGCTCTCCATAGCCAAAAAGGAGTCAAAACCCCAGAACTAGGCTTGGGACGGAAGGGGAAGGTAGATTGGAGAGAGAGGAGGCCAGCAGATACTCTTCCAATAGAAGAGAGTGAAAATCGAGATTTTTGGTTCTAGAGAGAGGAGAGGTCAGATCTGGTATGTAGAGAGAGAAGAAGTGAGTGGAGGGAGGGAAAAGTAGACTTGAATTCCAAATTAATGATCGGGGGCGTTTGGGGCCTAGCCCTCTTTGTGAGGCGAGCCAGCACAATTTAGAATAAAAATTAAGCCCAAATCTTTTATTTAAGAATTTTCAATTTTCATGTCCATTTACAAAAAAGAAAATCCTAGGCTCCAAGTTTGATCCCTAGAGGTGGCTCGTGCAAAAAAATGATATAGTCCATGATTCGCGAGACTTACTAAGGGTATCTGATATACCGCACGTTCTCAATTTTCTCTTATTGACATATATTCATTCACCAATTTGCATAGATCACTTCTCCTTTCCATGACTTGACAAAGAAGAAAGTTACGTGCAAATGGATAGATTATGAGAAACATGATTTTGATGCATTGAAAGTTGCAATCACAAAGGATTTGGAACCTGCTGTTGCATTGATGCAGAGTTCTCTCTCTTAATATGTATGAGAAGGAAGTACTGGCTATAATTCATGCACTGAGGATTTAGAAACATTGTCAACTTCTGGATGGTTTTACAATAAGATCGATGTCACGAAGTACGTAGTGCGGCTAGGAAAGCATCGGGCCTTGGATTATGAGGGCTCGAAGCAAGATCAAGTGATGTAGACACTTTGAAGCCAAAGACACTTGAAAAGAACCAAAATTTGGCCATGAAATACTCACTCTAAAAACCAACCAAGATCAACTTAAAAGCTGGGGATGGTTTTACAATAAAGACCGATGTCAAGAAGTATGGTGTGGCTAGGGAAGCGCCGGGCCTCGGACTATGAGGACGTAGTTGGGGATGATTTTACATTAAAGACCGATGTCAAGAAGTATGCAGTGCAGCTAGGAAAGCGTCAAGCCTCAGAATGTGAGGGCTAGGAGACAAATCAAGTGGATTGTAGAAACTTTGAAGCAAAAGACACTTGAAAAAAACAAAAATCCGAGCATGAAAGACTCACTTTACAAAACAACCAAGATCAACTCAAAACTATTATGTGTGTGATGATTTGATGTAGGCCCGCTCTTGATTGCACAAGTAGAGTGCTCTCATGAAACCTTTTGATAAGATCCTTTTGAGTTTTCCTATCATTCACAACTCTCAACTGTATCCTATTTCTTTGTTCTGGATGCTTCCACAAGTATCCATCTTTTCAAAAGTATCCATAGGCTTTTGTGCGTATCTTTTGAACTCTGGATTAGACTCCCCTTCTTGCCTTATCAAAGTTCTCAGATAGCTTTCATTGAGAAACCATTCACCTTGATATATGTCGTCTATAAATTACTCAAGTGCATTTCAGGCAAACATGATCACCCTTTACATGCAAGCTACTGCAATACCTCATGCCTACAATATCATCACCCCTTGACAATCATTTCTACTTCATTTTCATACCTTGCTCTAGAAAGCATACTGATTGCCTTTATATACAATATGCTTAAATTATGGACTTTATGTACGTTATCCATATCAACATAGCAATGTAGGGAGTTAAACAACTCGCGATCATTCCAAGAAGGGGTAGATAATCAGTCTCCACTATTACATTTACTCCTATCAAATACTCTTTATCACACTTCAGTGTTGTGACTGCTCCTCATAAATCTCTTTTTACTTGTGAATAACTGCACTAATGAGCACTTAGCACCTTTGCTCAAAATCTCGCCACATATCGCTTGCCATGTTCATCATCTTGCCCAATAGCCCATCCAATTCTTGTGGGGTTAGTATCCAATATCATAATAACATGCCTTCCACATTCATAGTTTACTTTTTCTAAATTTGGAGACATAAGCAACAACTTCTTTAGTTTTCTAGATAAAGCATAAAGAACCATTTTTCTTTGGAACTTTTAACCACCTATTTGAATATGGAGCACTTGAAGGCTCCAAAATACCCATCTTGATCTTTTCTTTAAACAACACAATGAGTTTTGGAAAATGAGCCTTTGGAACTGGAATAGGGCACAAGTTCCAACATACACGAGGGATAGTGAATATTGCCATAGCAACAAAAATGGAAGGATCAACAAACCCTATCTCCTGCAGCTCAAATTCAAAAGCCTTTCTGTATTTGGTAAGCATCTCTTCAAAGAATTATCTTTTCACCCTTATCAAATTTTCCTTGTAACCTACCTTTAGCTCCTTCAAAGAATCATGCGTTAACTTATGCCCAATCTTCCTTGGGTGAAAAGACTAGATTGCAAAGCAGCTTGCTTCATGATCCATTTTATCCTTGAAATATTTTGGTAGAGATTGTCATTGGTTTCACTTTCTTTTGCCACAAACTTATACTTGGTCTCCACTCGTAGATCAACACCTTGAGCATTTTTGAAATCCTCAATGACTTTCTACATTTCTATGGAGCATACTGTCTTCACATCCCCTGTAGTCACCCTTACATTTGGACAAGCTCCTTGATGAGTTATTTGTTGCACGAATCACACCATCCATGATATACATCTATTGGCCATTGTCGTTTTTTTGATATAGACTCTTGTGACATGAGGTTAATCTCTGACCCATGATCTATTAGTGCAATGTATGGCTCTTCGATGAGGGTCTTAGTAGTTTCTCTTGCCCAATGACAGAGTAATAACTCTTGTGAGAGGTCTCAACTTCATCTTTATCATCGAAGAAGCGAACATGTTTTACTTTTTACAAGACTTATAACATCTAATAATGGTTTCATCACCTTGCTTACCATAAACCTTTACTCCTTGGTTTGAGATTTGGCAATGTATGCATACATTAACTAAGAGTTTATGGGATTATCCCACCACCCTATTACTAGCCAAATGAAATCTTCACCTTCATGCTCAACCTCTTTAGTCATTTTATCCTTCATAGCAAATGAGAGGGAAGGGTGTTATAGTGGAAACGTTAATCAGGCATTAGTATGCTAATTATATAAGAGAGATCGGAGAGAGAGATTAATACTAACGGAAGTGGGATGCAAAGTAGATATGAGAGTGGATACAAAGTGTGTAGCATAGGCTTCTTTTATAGAGTTGGGAGAGAGTATTCGATGGCATAAGCTGTGATGTTAAATGTGTAGGCTTCCAAAGTAGAGGTAGTGGATGTGTCACACACCCCGACAAGCCTCCCCGTGTGTATCATAGTAGCACCCAAAAGTACAAAGGTATCCTCCCCTAGAGAATCTAACAACAGGGTGTAAGACCAAAGCAAAACATCCTGCCGAGAGAATTGTCGATTACGTGTAGGATCAAAGATACCTGTGTTAGGCCTAGGATAAGATTGGCGTTGGGGATATGGGTTCGTGAGGTAAACCGGGTCAGCACGGGGCTGCTCACTATGGGAAACAAGAGAGACAAAATGCACGACACCAAGAAAATGGCTGAAAATGACTCCTGAATTACTTAAAATGGACACCCATAATGCCTTAAATTGATATTGGTTAACCAAAGTGGGATTCAATTACAAATGATGGTTGTTAATGACACTGCTATGCAATCCTGAGCCTGTAAGAGCTTAATCCTCTCAAGATCCGCCAAGACGGTAAAATTCCACCTTGGTTACACCTTGAAAGCTTAACTGCTTAGAACTTTTGTTATAAGCACTTAGAAACTGGTGCAAAGAATCCGAGACTTCCATTGTCCATAGCCTACTTGGTAGAGAGTAAGAGCAATCTACAATCCCCTCCCCTTCTTCCTTTCCTGTTCTTTACCTGCTTCCTGCTCCCTTGCTTGCTTCCAAATTACAATTCCTATCGTTAACAGCACTACCAGAATGAAACTCAAGCTTATGGAGCTTAATCCTCACAAATTTGACCAAGAGTACTGATTTCTTGCTTATGCCTGCCATTAGATCTTAAAACTGGCTATAAGGATGCGTGTTGCCCTTGAATCTCCTATCTCCTTCTCTTGCCAACCTTCTTCCTCGCCTTCAATCTCCTCCTCCAATTACCCTCCACCTTTACTTGTTATGCTCTTGGTTTCTCGTAGTTCATGAGCTAGGGAGCTGGAGAGGAAGAGCCCCTTGCTTTGCTTGATGGTCCCTTTGATGCTTCCATTAGTGCAAAGATAGATCTTTTCTTCATTGAAGGTTAGGGAGCCCTCTTACTGGTGGGAAGGGAGCACGAGCAATTTCTTGCCTTGCTTAGTCCAAAGAGGGAGAGAGCGAACTCGAAGCAAGTTGAGTGAGAGAGAGAGAATTCTCTTAAGAAATTGTCCCTGCTCCTCTTTGCCTTTTTCTTCGCTTCCCTTCCCGTCCTCCCTTTTTCTTCACACCCTAAGCCCCCCCTTCTCTTCTCCTTTTATTTTCTTGCTCATGCTCATCAGCCACGGTGTTGTGACTGATGTGGCATACAAACCAATGTGATGATGTGGCAGTCGGCGGATGGAGGTGCACCGAATGCGGCAGGAGTTGCGCCAAATCTGGTCCCCCCCCCCCCCCCCTTTTCGACATTTTCTCCTTCATGATTGTTGTTGCCCATGCACCATAGGGTCCGCTGGGAGTGCATCTCCCTCCTGCTTGCACTGTCCTCGCTGCCTCACACCATTCTCCTTTTCAGTTTCCCTTATTTTTTTCCCCTTCACACACATTAAGGTTTTAGGGCCCCCCTTGGGCGGACATTGGCCTTGAGGTCTTGGGTGGCCCATCGCACTTGGTGGTGGGCGGCTTCCCTACAATACTACATTTGGTTTATACATCCACCAAGGCATTTCCTCGTACGACATCCTTTCATAGCAACCCTCGACTGACAATATCATTGTAAGCTTTATTGGCCATGTCAACGTTTTGGATACCGCCACAAGCTGACAAGATGCGAGTATAGGTTAGTGCATCTGAAGGGAGGCATCCCTTCCTATTCGATCAAAATTATTCACAAAAACCTTGCCTTAGCCTTAATGGGCATATCCTGTTACCATTGTGCTCCAAGAGGCAACCTTTTTGAACTGAAAGCTCATCAAAAGCTTGATGTGCTTTTGTACATGCATTTCATTTGACATACATAAATTCCAAAGCTTACGTCTCCATTAACCGACTGGCATGCAACTCAACTCAAGCATTGCCAAGGGTGGCATCTTTTCTCAAAATTCCCTGGTTGAAGCCCAAAAACTCCCAGGTCGCACACTGACGGAGGCGACCAAACCGATACGGAACCGCCCCCAGTGAAACTCAAATCGCCAATATGTTGGCAACCAGAGCTCCAATTGCGTTCTTGAATTGACCGACGTGCTCCACAAGTCGAGCACTTGAAGCACATGCATTCACTTCCTTTAGTTGCCCAATCCGGTACAGATCTGCAATCGACTCAAACTTCAAACTGACATAACTTCTTGACCGTAGCTTCGATTGAGGAGCCATAAAGACAGGCCTATAGAGCACCTTGAGCACTACAGTCTAGCCCATAAACTTCCATTTTTAATCACCTCATAAATACCCACTTTAAGCATTAAAAACATAGGTTTTGGCCCTTTAAAGCCGCATCTGGCATACATTTAGCATCAAACCTTGCTTGTTATCAAGCCCTGGTCACTGCCAATAAACATATAGGCTTCAAAGAAGCTTAACTTGTATTCCTCTGTTTTTTTTCTCATCATGGAAGCGGAGCGGCACAACATCCACCCCCTCTGAACCTGCACATCCCCTGGCATGTGCCAACCATCTTTCTCTTTAATTTGCATCATCAAAAGCTTCATCAGACACATCGTTCGATGCATACATATCAGCATCATCCCTTGGCTGCCGATCTAAGATTTGATCCTCAAAATTAAACTCACGTTCCCGTTTCTTGAACAGTTTCATCCTTTTCCCTACAATAGGCACTCTAAGCTCAGTGCCATCGAGCTCACATAATCTATATGTTGCATTTTCATAAACATGAAGTACAACATGTGGTCCAAACCACCGCTTGACCATATTTCTCATAGCAAAGTATTGATACTCCAAGCTACTAAACGAGTACCCAATCTCCATCTTTGATAGCATATGGACATAGTCTATGCTTCTCATCAAATGTTGCTTTTATTCTTCAACCTTTCCTAAGCTTGTCTTTGGCCTTCTCAATATCTTCTTGATGCCTCTCAAGTTGGAGAATATGTAAAGCAAGAAAATATTCTGTATCCATTTCTACTTCCCACGGCATTATAGTCCAAGACATAACTGCCTCCTTTGTAGGCATAATGGGTTTCTGCCCATACATCAATTCAAATGGCACATAACCTGTAACTGACCTTCTCAATATCTTCTTGACGCCTCTCAAGTTGGCGAATACGTAAAGCAAGAAAATATTATGTAGCCATTTCTACTTCCCATGGCATTATAGTCCAAGACATAACTGCCTCCTCTGTAGGCATAATGGGTTTCTGCCCATCCATCAATTCAAATGGCACATAACCTGTAACTGAACTATGCGTAGTGCGATTAGCCCATATAGCAAAAGTTAGCAGCTTAGGCCAATCACCAATACGTCCTCGGCATGCCTTTGTTAAAGCCTTAACAACAGGCGGATGCCCCCTTTCACTTTTCCCATTACCTTCTGGATTGTATGTCGTAGTAAGAGCCAATTTGATGCCCAAGCAAGCAAAGAACTCACGAGCTTAATCTGCATCCACCTCTCCTCTATCAGCACAGTGATACATACTTGAAAATTACATCTTCAAGCAAAAATTTTCATACAGCACTTGTAGCCTTTGTACGCAAAGCTCTCCCTAGTTCAACCTGGTTTGTGAGGTCTTCTCTAGCAAGAACAATATACCTCATCTGCCAGACCCCCATTGGCATTGTAATCAAATCTACTACCCACTTGTAATGCACAACTAGTGGGTAAGTATGTAATCCATCTCGATGCCGTACATTAGAATATTGCTGGCATACTAAGAAAGTCTCCACAAATTCAACAACATCTTTGTACATTCCTTCCTCCAGTAACGATCCTTGATTTTGGCAAAAGTTGCCCATTCCCCTCTGTGTCCAGCCCATAAGCTTTCATGAAACTCTTTAATCACCTACCGTTGAGTTGCTTTATCTCACAAAAAACCCTTTGTGGTACCCCTCTTGAACACTTTGGTTGCTTTCACAAATGACCATCCTTTAAAAAGTAGTTATAATCCTTTTTCTTGATCCTGGAGTGATGATTGATCACTCCATCCCTCATGCCTGGTAAGAGTGCTGAGGTAACGACCTATCAAAAGCCATTCTCCATCAAACATCTCTTCAAAAAAGACTTCAAAAACATGAGCATGAGTACCACATCTTGCATGTAAATGAGAAGAGGTATAGAACTTTAAGCCCACATCATCATTAGTGGTAAGCATCTCCTCTTCATCTTTATATCTGGCCCTTGAAAACATATCTGCTACAGGATTATCTATGCTTGCAATGTGGCAAAACTTTGGGTTAAGAGACTTAATAAAGGCTATCCATTGCAACACTGCAATGTTTGGAGTAGTACAGTTTGCAATCATCCCTATCAATGGTAAACAATTTGTCTCTACCACAACTGAAGCACCAATGAAATATTCTTTGTCAGACCTCAGGGCAGTAGCAACACTCAAAAGTTCTCTCTTAACCTGTGGGTTACCTCTTTGACGAGCATTAAGCACTTTTGCTCCAAATCGGACTCCATACTTGTGACCATCTTCATCATCTTGACGTATAGCCCACCCGATACCTGTTGGACTAGTGTCAATGGTTAAGATCACTGGCCTTTCGCACTTATAGTCAACCTCTCTCAAGGTAGGAGCCTCGAGAAGCATTGTTTTCAATTTTCAGATGGCCATTGCAACATGAGCAAAGTGTGGCAACTAAATACGATAAAATACACATGCACCCAAAAACCTCTGAATCTCAGTAACAGTTGTGCTTGTTTCTTTCATCTTTTGTATAGCTCAAACTTTAGCCGGACTCAATTGTCTTCCATTCGCGTCACACATATGCCCCACAATTAAAACCTCTTTAGCACCAAAAATTGATTTTGGCCCTGAAAGTGTCAAGTTAACTTCTTCAAGCCTAGATAAAATGGCTCATAGTCAGCAATATGCTTGGAAACAAACTTTCGGCACTCCCTCTGGTCTTTTACCTCATCTTTGAACCCTTCTTCACATCCCTTGATCGGCAAATCATCGATGAAAAGCCTAGTAACTTGAGGAATAAAATCTCTCAGCACCTTATTCATATCATTAAGCTACAGAGTTAGTAGCACACTATGGTAGAGTGCACATTTTCACCAAACCAAGAGGTGTATACATTGTAGTAAGATCCCTGCTCTCCAAAGCAAGCTGAAATTGATCATATCCTGAGTAAAGATCATCCATAGAGTAGATAGATCTTCCTGCGAAGGCTTCAACAAACTCGTCTACAATTGGACTTGTATCCACATTACGGATTGTTACCTTATTGACTGGTTGCATATGCTGAATGAACCTTAAGGTACCATTCTTCTTTGGAACAGTAAATCACCGATTAGAGTATGGTGCGCATGATGGTTCCAAAGTGCCCATCCTTATCTTCTCATTTAGAAAATCAATGAGCTTTGGGTACTGGAATAGGGCGTGAACTCCATGGCATATGAGGAACAATAATTATAACCATAGGAGAAACAACGTTTGGATCTGCACATCCAATCTCACTTGGGTCAAAACCAAAGGCTTTACCATGTTTTCCAAGCATCTCTTGAAAGCATTTGATCTCCTCTTTAGTAAGGAAATACTCCCTCCCAATCTTCAGTTGCTTCAACCTTCAATAAACTTATGCCAATATTCTTTGGATCTCTTAGTATAGGCTGGTGAGAAGCTTTCTCCATTACTCCATCACTTCTTTCTGGCAAAGGTGTAGCCACCAGCCTCACCTTGTTTGCAACAGATTTATTTTGTGTCTCTATCTAGACTTAATTGGTTCACCCAAATCCTCCTTTATATGTGTAAGTGCTTCATATAAATCGAGTTCTTCATACATGTCCATTGAATGCACTTTAACAATGTCAATTCCACTTTGTAACTTGTATTGCATGATCTTCTGACATAGTATCCACATAAGAGACCTCTTCAAAGATTTCTAAATCACATCATCCGGTTCAAGCACATCATATCCCTGCAATTTACTTTGAATACTTGACACATATTGCTTTTCCCATTCAGGTAGCTCATTAAACTTCATGTATGACACCGAACCCTCGGATGTTAATCCCAAAAATCACGAAGAGAATGTCTCTCTTTGCGAGAGCTTTCCCACCTCCATACCATCATAGTCCCGTTTTATAGTGGCACCCCAAGAAAATCCTGTGAAAACTTGTGTTCTTTGAACTCTCTACGTATCTTCAGTAATGGATGATCACGTAGGCTATCCTTGTTTCTGGCATGATCTACATACACAGTCAAAAACTGAACTGCCCTTTTACTATCCCTGCTCTAGATCCTTGCATAGACCGAGCCATCATCTACACACCTTTATTTCCATGCGCACAACTGTAATGTAAGGTTGGCCCACTATGAGTGGATAGGATGAGTGCTCTTGTATTAAAAAAAATGTGCATCACAAACATCCCCATAGTTATCTTAACATTTGCACATGCACCACAAAGATCCCCTGGAAGCATATTGGCTGCTCGAATCCGCCAACCTTGATCAACATCAATAGGCCATTTTCCTTTCTTGTGCAATCTCTTTGCCATAAGATTGATTTTTGACCCATGGTCCACAAGTGCTGAAACTGGCTCTTCGCTGTCCCCAACCTTCATAATGGTTTATGTCATTGCTCTGGCCCAATGAGTCCTAGAAAAGTAACCTGGGCACAATTTCCTCATCTCCATTTTCATTAAAATGAACATGCCTTACCTCAGATATAATTGGATTTGAAAACACCACATGCTTTGACTTTTCATTTTCAAATGCCTCTTCATAAGAATCCTAGATTGACTCAATATGATGGATCATTTCGCTTTTAATCACATCAAGTTCCTTCTCACTTATTATCTGTCATTTTTGTTTAATGATGTCAATTATCTCCTCATGAAAATCACGCTTGGAAATTTCCAAGATATCACCCAATGTGAGCTCTACCTTGTTATTGAGAATGCGCTCTTCAAAAACCTTCTTTAGATCTATAGCCAACTCAATGTCAGATTTCAACTGATAAGAAGGTCCCTTGGGCTTACCTTGCTTCTTATCTTTCAATGCCTCTTCCATAACCACTTCAGGAGTAGGTTTGGGAGCATGCCCCTCATCTTGCCTACTGCTAGATCTGGTTGCTCTTTTTGATGTTCCTGCAGTGTCGTGATCTCTTTTTCGCTTCTCTTCTCCTATGGCTTCATTAGCTTGAGACTTGGGAATAAATCCATATATGGAAAGTGAATCTACCGGATCTGCCCATCCTGTAGTTTCCTTAATGCAATTCCCAACTTGACATAATTTTCCATGAGTCACCTTGCCTGCCTCTGCAATCTTCAAAGCATAAAGTTACAAATCACCTTTAGACGTTCATCATCTGCATTATTGTATACTTGCACCCCATATGTAGCTGCTTCTACCATAGCAACATTATGTTGTATTTCTTCCGCTAACTTCTTCATACCACCCCTTCTAAGATTCAAGCGGAGTGGCTCACCTTTTGCTTTGAGATGAATGTTCTTGTCTTTCCAAAAAACCACATTTTTCTTGTAAGCTTCATCAAAATCTTCACATTCTTTGCGCTCATGGTTTTTACTATCACACCACATGCACTGGTTATCCAAATCTTTGCGGAGGTCATTGCTTGGGCTCTGAAGTGGAACCCTTGGTTCCTACCCCTTCAAGCTTAATTGCTTTCAAGTTTAGATTTAATTCTTGTATACCTTTGATCAGCTCATGAAGAACAGGCTCATCTAATTTTTGTTTCCCAGAGGCTGACTTTTCCTTAATATCCTCATCTGTTGTCTCCATGGGATCGACCACAATCAGCTTATCCACCCTCATTTTCCGCTTTACAATCATGTTGGCTGCTTGAGAAACCAGCTTCCAATCAGATGTTAAGCCTAACTCACCTGTTGAATCCCAAGTAGTTGCACCAAGCTCTTTTGAAGACGTGGGCCAACATCTTGGAGAATAACTCTACCCGTTCTAGTTTCAATGACCGTTGCTCTCCTATAGATAGCTGCACAAATTTCTTTTCAAATTCTCGTAGCAGTTCTCGTGTAGATAAGTCCTTTTTTTTCTGCTAGATCCACTTCATAAAACTTTGCTTAGTTACCTTTTGAGAATCTTCAAGGAAAAAAATTTCTGCCAGTTTGGTCCTTGTGCAACCGATATCTCCCCAATTTGAGTCCTAAGCTCTGGCACGACAATCAAGTGAAAACCTTCAACTGTTTCATGATCATCAATCCTATTATCCTCCATGGATTTCTCATAAACTTGGCAAAATTTTGAAACATCTTGACCTTCAAACCGCTGCAATTTTTGTGTTACTGCTTGTCGAGATTTCCGTATCCGCTCATGCAAATTAAATTCCTGTTGTACAGTTTGCTGCTGCATGTAGGCAACAAATTGTTGCATCATTTGTTGCATCATCGTGTCTTGCGGTGTAGTCATCTTTCTCTGTAAAATTTTCCCATCCCGGCTTAATTTTGTGTCGAATTCACCAAAAATGTCGAGGATAATGGGTTTGCGAGGTGAATTAGGTCAGCACGTGGTTGCTAGTTGTGGGAAATAAGAGAGACAAGCTGCACGACACCAAGCAAATTACTGTAAATGACTCTTGAATTACTTAAAATGGACACCTATAATGCCTTAAACTGCTATTGTCTAACCAAAGTGGGATTCAATTACAAATGTTGGCCGTTAATGGCACTTCTATGCAATCCCGATTCTATAACAACTTAATACTCTCAAGATCTGCCAAGACGGTAAAATTCAACCTTGTTTACACCTTGAAAGCTTTACTGCTTAGAACGTCTGCTATTAGCACTTAGAAACTGGTGCTGCTCTGCTTAGGTCAAGTACGAAGAAGCCGAGACTTCCATTGCCCATAGCCTACTTGGTGGAGAGTAAGAGCAATTTACCAATCCCCTTCTTCCGTTTCCTATTCTTTACCTACTTCTTGCTCCCTTGCTTGCTTCCAAATTACAATTCTTGCCGTTAAAAGCACTACCAGAACAAAACTCAAGGTTATGGAGCTTAATCCTCACAAATTTGACCAAGAGTACTGATCTCCTGCTTATGCCTGCAATTAGATCTTAAAACTGGCAATAAGGAGGCCTGTTGCCCTCGACTCTCCTAATCTGCTTCCCCTTGCCAACCTTCTTCTACTACTTCAATATCCTCATCGATTACCCTCCACCCTTACTTGTTATGCTCTTGGTTTCTTGTAGTCAAGAGCTAGGGAGCTCGAGAGCGGGAGCCCCTTGCTCCGCTTGATCGTTCTTTGATGCTCCCATCGATGCAAAGATAGAGATTTTTTTCATTGAAGGTGAGGGAGTCTCTTAATAAATGGCAAGTGAGCAAGAGAGATTCCTTGCCTTGCTTAGTCCAAAGAGGGAGAGAGCAAAACGCGAAGCAAGTTGAGAGAGAGAGAGAGAGAGAGAGAGAGAGAGAGAGGAGAGAGAGAGAGAGAGAGAGAGAGCTCTTGAGAGATTTCCCATGCTCCTCTTTGCCTTTCGCTTCGCTTCCCTTTTCCCTTTCCTTCCTTTTTCTGCACACCCTAAGCCACCCCTTCTCTAGCTTCTCCTTTTCTTTTTTTGCTCATGCCCATCATTCGCAGTGCCGTGACTGATGTGGCATACGAACAAATGTGATGACATGGCAGTTGACAAATGGAGGTGCACCGAATGCGGCAGGAGTTGCGCCAAATCTGGTCACCCCAGCTTGCTTGACATTTTCTCCTCCACGATCAGTGTTGCCCATACACCATAGGGTCTGTTGCGAGTGCATCTCCCTCCTACTTGCGCTGTCCTCATTGCCTTACACTATTCTCCTTCTCATTTTCCCTTATTTTTTCCCCCCTTCACACACATTAATGTTTTAGCCCCCCCCCCCCTTGGGCGGACATTGGCCTTGAGTGGCCAATTGCACTTGGTGGTGGGCGGCTTCCCTACATTACACTACATTTGGTTATACATCCACCAAGGCATTGCCTCGTACGACATCCTTTCACAGCAGCCCTCGACTGACAATATCATCGTGAGCTTTATTGCCAATGTCAACGTTTTGGATACCGCCACAAGCTGACAAGATGCGAGTATAGGTTATTGCATTTGAAGAGAGGCATCCCTTCGCATTCGGTTAAAATTATTCACAAAAACCTTGCCACAGCCTTAATGGTCATATCCTGTTACCAGTGTGCTCCAACAGACAATCGTTTTTAACTGAAAGATTATCAAAACTTTATGTGCTTTCGAACATGCATTTCATTTGACATACATAAATTCCAAAGCATATGTCTCCATTAGCTATCTGGCATGCAACTCAACTCAAGCATTGCCAAGTGCGGCATCTTTTCCCAAACTTCCCAAGTTGAAGCCCAAAAACTCCAGGTTGCACACTGACCGAGGCGACCAAACCAATACGGAATTGCTCCCCGATAAAACTTAAATCATCAATATGTTGGCAAACAGAGCTCCAATTACCGATTTGAAAAGACCTACGTGCTCCACAAGTTAAGCAATTTAAGGCCGGTGCATTCACTTCGTTCTTGATCCCTCATCTGCAGTTGCCCAATCCACTACAGATCTCAAATCGTCTCAAACTTAAAACTGACATAACTTCTTCACCGTAGCTCGCGATTGATAAGCCCAAAGATAGGCTTGTAGAGCACCTTGATCACTACAATGCTAGCCCATAGACTTCCATTTTTAATCACCTCAGACATATACCCACTTTTAGCATAAAAAACATAGGATCTAGCCCTTTAAAGCGGCATCAAACCTTGCATGTTATCAAGCCCTGGTCACTGCTCAATAAACATATAGGCTTCAAAGAAGCTTAACTTGCATTCCCTGCTGTTTTTTCCACCATGGAAGCGAAGAGGCACGACATTGGGCAGGCCAAGGGCCATGACGAACATGCAGTACAGGGGTCCCTATTATTAGCAAGTCAGGGCCTACATAGGGCACGATTGGGTGGAAAGTAGCACTCTCTAATCTCCAGTCCTTACATTTGTATCAGAGCTCAAGAGAGAGGGGAGCTATGGAGGAGGGGAAAGTATTGCGAGGCGTTGCATGTTCTCTCTCTCTCTCTCTCTCTCTCTCTCTCTCTCTCTCTCTCTCTCTCTCTCTCTCTCTCTCTCTCTCTCTCTCTCTCTCTCTCTCTCTCTCTCGTCTCTCTCTCTCTCAGAGGCTCAGTGAAGAGCTCGTGAAGACTCAGTAGAGAAAATCCATGGAGGAGGGAGGCCGCATGGCTCTCTCAGCCACAGGATATCTCTCTCTTGAGCTCTTTCTCTCGTCATGAAATTGGGCTGCTTGCGAGAAACTACTCCTAGGAGGGCCGGAGGGCTCGATAGTGGAGAAGATGATGTGGGAGCGTGCGAGTAAGTCCGCTTATATGAGGAGGGATTGCACAGAGATCTGCACTAAATCATGAACTGCTGGGCTCATTTAGAGTGCAAGGGGAAGCACATCATAATTTCTCTCTTGGTCAAAAGCTCTCTAGCCCTCTTCCCGACCACTGCGGGAATTTTTCCTCCTCGCTCCACTGTCGCTATGGCTTGCATACAAATTCTTTATATTGTATTCTTTTTATTTGAGGTTATGGGAACCCTAAGGTTCCCTAAGGCCACCAAGGGGCCTCTCCCATTGAAGAAACGAGCGAGCAACCAAGAGGTAGGAGGATCCTCAAGATCACCAATAGCACGTAGGGCATGCAAAGTTGAGAAACGGCAAACACAATTTTCTTTAAAATTTATCTCGACTTTCAGTCTGGACAAAAGGTAACATTTGGGTGTATCGGCAATGAAGGGTCATAAGATTGGAGCACGGCTCCGTACGACCAAGATACATAGACCATGTTTTGTCTATGGAGTAGGATTCTATATGAGGCTATCCACGAGCAAGGCTCGTGTAGAAAACTGTTGTCTTAATGCTTTCACAACATTTGAAGCTTATGCCTCCAACATAGTGTAGAGGAATGGACAAGCCATTCAATGCTATGGGAAAGCAAGTCTGTCACGAGCATGACTCTGTACCTATGTATACTGATTGGGTGCATGGTCACTCCAATGCATTTATAGCTTGCCAGAGTGCGAGCAAAATACATACATGAAGCATAATGAAAGCACATTAGCATCCATAGCTACACTACGACTTCTGGTGCCATAGGAAGTTGAAAGAGAACTCGGTATGTGTCATGCCAAGGGTAGGACTAGACGGGCACGGCCCGGGCAATGTGCCGGACACACATGCAGTAAAGTGGTCTATATATGGAAGAGGGCCAGGGGCCTATATATAGGATGGTTGGGAGGTTATTCGCATGTTTGTCTACCCGCTGTCCTCACATTGGTATAAGAGCAATGTGGAGAGGAAGGAGCAGGGAAGACGGAGATGGTGATTGTTCATGGCGATGCATGGCTTTCACGGAAGCTCGGTCTCTCTCTCTCGCTTTCTCTCTCTCTCTCTCTCTCAGAGCAAGACTATGGTGTGCTCAAGGATTGGTCTTCTTCTCTCTCGCTCGATCTCTCTCTCTCTCGCTTTGAGGAAGGATGAAGTTGTGGTGGGCTGCATGAAACCATGCAAAGGACGAGCAACCTCTTCCATGGCGTTTTTGAGGAGCCTGGCTGTGGCTCTTGCTCGGGTAACAAACTTCAAAAGGGTCATGGCGGTCATGAAAGGTCGACAAGGCAGGAACCGGTTTCATTTGAGAAGAGGAAGGTCTAAACCGGCTGCGGACTGCGCATGAAGGGGCTCCAGTGCACCAAGAAAGCGTTTTTCGACATGTGTACAATTGCATGCAGAAGGGCTTGATGAATTCGCGCTGCAATTTGGAGAGTTTTTCGTCACATGAGCTTGCCTGGAGAAGGTCTGCAGCGACTGCTTGGCCTACTTCCTTGCTCACGTTGTCTGCAGCCGCTATGCAAGGAACAATTTTTTATGTTTGTTATGTTTAGTGCCCTAGCTTGACCATGCAAGGGCACTTACCCACGGGCAAGGCCCCTATTTTCAGTATCTTCTCCCAGCACGCATGAGGGAGATTCTAGCGTGGTATCCTCGAGCAGCTGCATGCTTGGAGATGTCAACATCGACGTCATGGTTCTTGGCACTGTTTTGGTAGCGCCATAACCTTAACGGCTTGGAAACAACAATCTACATTAGAAGCATAGCTTCTCCCTATGATGGGCATCCAACAGAAGTAACTCGACTGAGCATGCTCGTCAGGCACGGCTTGTTGTTCTGCTTGGTGTAGGGGCAAAGCTCCTAGGCAAAGACGATATTGTTGATAGAATGGTAGATATATTTGCCGCGTACACAGACGAACGCCATGCTCATTAGGTTGGTCTTTTCGTACTTCCAAGGATTTTCTTAATCCCTATGTGATGCTATTTTGCAGACTTATATAGAACGAATTTATAAACTTGATATTTGATGCAACAGCAAGGCCAGTGCCTACTTCGGCTCATGCGTACACAGTTGTTTTGCATGGTTGCATCGTTGATCGGCATGGCCAATTTCAGGGCGACTAGCAAGAGCCCTGAGTTTGGGCTTGCGGAGAAGCAAGGTTTCTCTACCTATAATGCGTTCATGAGGTATGCCATTATCTTTTTTACAAAATGCTTGTTGGCACCGAAGATTGATCTTGCTGCACCGCTGTTTTGCATGGCCGGATTGATGATCGGCATGGCCGATTTCAGGAATGTCTGGCAAGAGACTTTCTTTCTTTACCTCTGAGTTTAGGGGCGGCAAAGCAAGGCTTCCATACGTATACATCGTTCAACCGCACCATGTGGTGATTATCACGAACCATGGCACTCAAACCTAGGAGGTAAGAGCATGGAAGTTCTCACACAATTCAATGGAATGATTGATCATCCGACAGCGGCACACATGGTCGGCATGGCTGACTAATTGCCACTGTTTCTTGAAATCGGCGGTAAGTAAGACTTCGTCGACAGGAGTACTTAATGAGATTTACAAGTAGACAAGGTCTATTGTTTGTGAATGATTGACAAGGTCGACTTTCTTTTGATATGACATACATTTGTCAACATGAATATCCAGTAGCTATGAGCTCTCAAGAATTTCATAAGTAAATATGTGAAGCACAGCTTCAATTTATGCATCTTGTATTGAGACTTCCCACATTTGGCATATGCTAAGAGCATACAAACTAGGGAAGGATTTACCAATTTGCTTGCATTGTTATTTCATTACATACACAAAAGGTGTATATGATACACACGCCAACACTCTCTCTCATAGCAAAATAGGCTACGAGCCTGATGGGAACGAGTTTCTCCATCACCAATTCAGGAAAACCGGTTACAACAGGATAACCAGATTAGCCAAATTTTAAATTTGTTTGTTTTGCATGTTTTCATGTACTTTGGAACATGTTGTTTGTCGCGTAAAGCAAAGTGTTTTGATAATTCGACATGAAGCAAGGCTTCTCCTGCGTGCCATGCTACTGCCCATTGCTTTGGCATCAAGGGTATTGGCACGCAAGTTTGGGGAACTGGTATGACCTGCAGTTTGCTCCCATTTTAGGTGTGGTGATATCCCGTTATGATGTCCCACTACCAATGCAGGTTGTGCAAGGCACTTCTGGTTTCGGCTCCCACGCTTGAGGCCGTCATAGTAGCCATGGGCTTACAAGCTTGCATGCAAGGCATGTAAGCCAAGTGGACTCACCTCCACCCCATCATGGATTACGCTTCCGCTATCACACTCGTAACTCTGTCAAGGACAACATACGTGATGGATTGTTCCACAGGATTGTTTAACATGATTGTTGTTGCTATTAACACACAACAACACTAAAAGGAACCTCAATCTAGGACTTATTTTATGGGCAAAGTGCCATAGCTCAGTCGTACTCATACAATCACGATCCCTACAAGGTAGGTGGGTCGGAGTGAGTTTTGTGTTTCTCCCTCGATGAGAGCGTCATACCAGCAAACTGTGGAATGCTTATAGGATAAGTTGCATGTCAGGCATACGATGCGTAAGAGCACACAGCTTGGGCACCCACTCTAAACACTTAAGGATAGTTCCTCAGCCCAGCATGCTCTTCTTCTCTTGTTCTCTCTCTCTTTAAGGGAAAAATAAAAAATCTTCTGAGAAGCTTTTGATACATGTTTTGCTCGTGAGTCAGCCTGAGCCAAGGTGCTCTAACTCCCAGCTAGCACGTGGCTAAGATGCTATTCAAATTATTCTTCATCGGTTCGTCCATTGAACACTAATTTGCACAAGGTCTATGAGCCACACAGGCTAAGAGCCATTGTCAGGCCAAGGGTAAGACACAACTATTGGCATTCTTTGGGTGATTGTTTTCAAGACTGAACAGATCTACCCAGGGAAGTATACATCGACGTTAATGGACAAGCAAGGGTCTTGTCATTCAGGATGTTTACAGTGTCATTTTTGCACTACATATTTTTAGTGCGACACTCAAGTTGAGTTTTTGATAAATCTTCAACTCACAACAGCTAATCTCTACAAGGAAGTATATATGCAGCAACCAGTTGAGACGGCATGGCTATCCGCAAGAGCTAGGCAGTTCACTTGTGTGGATTTCTTGCTCTCTCTATAGCACTACGGAGTGTCTATGGACACATTGTTTGGGGTACGACCCGGAGGGTGACTGCTAAATCACCCCATAGGCATTGAGGATCACAGTTTGATCTCTCCCAGTTAAACTTTCGAGGAAAGAATTCCGCAATCTACCACACGGTAGCGGACGAATTTAACTTTTCGACTTGATTCCAATCATCATGTACACGGTTAACTATGTTGGTTACCGTTGCCTGCTAGTTGAGCAGTTTCTATAGACGGTCTTACCAAGGGGTTTGACTACGTAGATGTTAACCAAAGGGGTTGGATTGCGCAAGCAACACCCATGGTTTCCAGTGCAAGTCGTATAAATACGCCTGAATGTTTCAAAGCCATGCCAAGGGCATGTTGGAACAGAGTATTTTGGACCGTAGCATCCACTATACCTTATGCTGTTACGAACCTAGTTGTAGGGTTCGATTTGGCACATGTTGTCACATGGGATACAACATGGTCTCCGAACTCAAGGAGTTCAGTTTAGCCAGTGTGGAGCATGATAATGAGGGTCCCTCTCACTCTTGTCGCAGAGTGTTTACAGTTACCTCCACACACAAGTACCAGCTCGTACTTGATGGATGTCACTTTTCTTGATATCCTTTGTTTGAGACATATTCCACATGTGGAGAATATGAGTCTCTTGGACTGACACTGGCGCCAACTTTTTACCAATGTGTCGCGACGAAGTCCCTAGGTGCTGGTCGCATCCATTGGTTCGACCATATTAAGCACACAGTATCAGGAGCAATTTCAGTGGCCAAAAATTGTCGGGTACTAAGTACAAACTTGTTACAATTACAAGTGTTGTGAAACCACCTTAAAAACGGCGGTCGTTTTCTAACATATAGCTGAGTATGCTATGTACATGCGAATGTCTCATGGTTGGTACCTAGGTGTGACTGGGTTGTCACATTCTGTTATGGGGGTCCAACTTTTGTTGCCAAATATGCTATATTCATGAGAATGTCTCATGGTTGGTACCTAGGTGTGATCGGGTTGTCACATTCTATTATGGTCCAAATTTGTTGCAAGACTTTCACGCACGTACCGTGGAAAGTCTCGTCATGGAATTGCGGTTCGGATATGTTTGTGTTAAATGCATGCACACTAGGTGTTATGGGCCCTAGTGTTTAACACAAATTTATTCAGAGCGGCATGAAAATTCATGCACATTATTGTTTCTGCAAATTTTTTGCACTGCCAGTGCCACCTCTCTTGCAGATTTAGTATGAGTTTCCACCCTGCCATACAAGGTGATGGCTGAGTATGGGTGTTCGTGATTGGCTACTTGAAACTCCAATCTGCTTTCAACCTAGTTGGTTGTCTCCATTCCATATCGAGTATATGGATGGATAATCAATGATTGAGTCATAGTTTGTCGTCAGTCGTGGGCAACTGTCTGTAAGTGGTTGGGGGAAAGCACCTCACTCTTACTGTTGCTATTCATCCCACGTAGGATGGGCAGCTTACAAGCATTCTATTTAGTACTAAAGGATATGGAAAGTGCATACGTTAGTAAAGCACGCTAAAGGATATGCTAAGTGCATACGTTAGCAAGAAGTGAAACAACTACATCAGCTACCTTTCTGGATGATGAAAGGCATGTTACGGCTAGTTCTAGTCTCTGTCTGTTATTCTCAAGTTATCAACCTTAATCATCAGTTTGGATGAGGTTGACTATTGGCAACAAACCACCGCAAGTCAAGGACTTGGTTGCTGCTGATGAGTATGTCAGCATAGTACTTTCATGGAACGATGAGCCGAGGTTATATTGCACATTCCAGTACCTTCAGAAAGTCTGAAACCTGGGTATGCATTTAAAAACCTCTTAGTTGTGATAACTCGTTTAGCATTCTCAAGTGAGTTCTAAATGGAGCCTTCAGGATCTTTTGATTATGAGTCGGTTAACCAAGACAGTTGCACAGGGACAACAATGTAGAAAATCAAGATGTTACTCTTGATTTCATTGAACCTCCCAATGAACCGGGTTCCAATTCAAAGAACCGTTGGATCCATGAGGGATGCCACGGTGGAAAACATTAATGTTCTTATGAAGATACCACCACTTGTGTTTTCGAGGACGAAAACGCTTCTCCAAGGGGGGAGTAATGTCATGCTAAGGGTAGGACTAGACGGGCACGGCCCGGGCAATGTGCCAGACACACATGCAGTAAAGGGGTCTATATATGGAAGAGGGCCAGGGGCCTATATATAGGATGGTTGGGAGGTTATTCGCATGTCTGTCTACCCGCTCTCCTCATAGTATGTGAGTTAAATTTAAGTTCAATTTCTCTCTTTAAATATCAGACAATTTTCTCGCTCTTAATAAGCTGCATGATTCGGCAAGGCCGTTTCATTACGAAAGCTCGCTTTTATTTTGCATTGACGTGTATTTGTCAGCATGAGAAGTTGTTCGCTATCAGCACATGCTCCCTCATAATTTATCTTTTTCATATATTTATGCAAAGAAAGGCTTCAATCTTGGACCGATTGCATAGAAGTTTCTCAAGTTTGGAATATGCTATTAGCATATGGACTGTGGGAAACTTGGCACTATGTCTATCTAATTTTCTCTTGGAGTCGATATGACCCAAGCCAGGATGGCATGTAGGGTACATCTGATAGCTCTAAATTTCTTAGCATACAAGGCTACGAGTCAACTTCAAGGGAAGACAATCACTCTCACAGAGTCAACAAGGTTAGTACATTTCAACTTATAGTTGCTTTTTTTGTAATTTAACCTTTCATTTGCAAAAGATTTCTCTAATGTGTAGAGCAAAGTGCTTTGCCAGCTTTCATACAAAGCATGGCTTATATTCTATACCAAGGTACTATTCATTGAATTTAGATCAAGGACAATGGCACATATTTAACACTAGGTGGATATAAGCTCACAGTTTAAGTTTGGCAGGGACGCACTGTGATGTATCAATGCCCGTGTAATCATGCAAGGCACGTATAGCAGTAGCTCACAAGGTTGAGATGTCATTGAATCCAAGGGCTTATCAATCTATTTTTTTGATATGCATGTATGGCATACAAATAAGATGGTAGCACGTCCACTCCATCATTGTTTATGCTTCTGCAATAACATCAGCTACTCTGTCCAAGAAGAATTGAGGCTGATAGATGGGCTTTTGATCGTTATATATGTATACAACGTGGAGCACTTTACATCATTGGCTCTATGGACAAGATGCAACCAATGAAAATATTATAGGTAGCAAGTAGGGATGGCCTAGCTATCAAGCAATTGATTGATTATAGGAGTAAGTGATTACAGAGTTGAAAGCCAAAATCATATGAAGCTAAAAGTCTAGAAGCAAAATCCCGTAATCCAAAAGTCCAAAAAGCCCCGGATACAATGTATTGTCTCCTATTTATAGGCTTACAGAGCTACTGTAGTAACTGTTGTAATTACTTCCAGTGTAGCAGTAACTTCCATGAGCATTTCCACCTGCTTGGATTGTCCTTGCCTTCTACAACAGCATAGTGTAGACAAGTTACAAAAGAAAGCACGCGGGCATTAGTCAAGTGATGACCAACACAATTTGATGAGCGATAGCAGGCTGGTGAATTGACTCTTGAGGGCCACAAGCCTTGTGCAATTCCTGACGTCAACTGCTTTGACGCGGCTCAAAGGTGACAAGGTGCAAGTGGGACATATTGGCTCTCAGTGTTGTGGCGTCAAGGTTGGATAACTGGTCACATGAAGTTGTACCATCCCCTGAGAGTTGCATTGTACCTCTCATGCCAAGGGCATAAAAAAGTTTCTACTGTTTGTTGCAAGTGTCATGGCGCGAGGAGCTGAGGGTTGAATGCGCTTGAGTGCTCTTTTGAGCTCTATTGAATAGGCCTTGTGTGGTGAGATTCCCACCATAGTCCATGACCTTTGTTAGCCTCCTACAAAGGGGGACTCTTAAAAAAACTAAATGGAATTTAATGCTCGAGGCTTCATGTAACACATACACACACACAAGCCCCACATGTTGCACGACAGAAACTTTAGAGAGCAAGAAATGTACCAATCTTGCAATTTAATCCACCAATTAGTCGTCTTTGTGGGATCCAATTGGAGCAAGCAAATAGTTGTCAGAAATATTTTGGCGGGACCTTCTGTCACACACAATCTATGCAATAATTTGAGGCTCAAGTAGCAAGTAATTAGGAGATCAAAATCGTGCAAATCAATCACTGAATGCAATCAAGAAATGCAAATGCAATGAAACACACATACTAATTGTAATCTAAAATGCAAAGTGAGATCGTCTCCTCACCTAATCACCAAAGGGTAGTGGAGCATGCTCATGCCCAAGTGGTGATTAAAGTGTATGGTTATTATCAATCTACAATACTAATGAAAATTGGAATTGATACGCCTAGGTATGAACCATCGGTTGTGATACCATATGAAAGGGAATGGAATTATGGAGGAAATGCTATTGAACCCTTTATAATGTGATTAGTATGCTAATTACACGAGAGATTAGAGAGAGAAAGATTAACACTAATGGTAGTAGAAAATCATATGTAATATACAAAGGTGATTAGTATGCTAATTACACGAGAGGTTAGAGAGAGAAAGATTAACACTAATGGAAGTAGCAAAACATATGTAATATACAAATGAGTACAAAGTGGGCTAGAGTGATGGTAATTGTTAGAGTTTCGGCATCTCAACTGAACTTCCCAATGTGGTTCCATTATTTATTTTGGCTTTTAGGTATATATTTTACATGTAGGGCAATTTACTGAGATTGCTATATATGAAATCCCTTGCCTCCATTGTATTACACATTCAGTTATTCATTGCCAAGGTTGATTGGTTCAGGACTCTCTCTCTCTCTCTCTCTCTCTCTCTCTCTCTCCCCTTGGTCTCTACACTTCCGCATCGACGACTTTGACATGGTATCAGAGCTCTTGGTGGAGCTCCGTGCTTGAAGATCTTTGGTGGAGGAGGATTTGCAAAGAGTGCTTGAGAAGATCATGTCGTCGTCGGAATCAATCTCTCTCCTTGCTGTCCCCAGCGTTCCAAAATACTACCCAATCGACACCTATTACCCTAGCGTTTTGCAATTCAAAGCTCTGAAGCACTAGTGGCGACACCCGCTACCCATGGCGTTCTCAAACGCGCATCTCTCTATCCCTTAGCGATGCCATTGTTTCTCTCCTAGCTTGCGTTTTTAGACACCAGAGCGTGCAGAACACTGCCTTTGGCGGCCTTCCTTCTTTTTTCAACAACAAGCACCCATCACTCCCCAACCCAGCATTTTAAAACGTTGTGGGAATGCTAGGGCAACAAGGTGGGATTTGTTGGTATGGTTGTGGATTGTCTTGGAGCGGAATCTTTGGAGAGGATTGTTTACTTGAGGAGCGACTTCATGCTAACCTTCCAGCCATTACTGAAGGGCTTTGTGGCAGATCGAGAGAAGTGGAGTGTGGAGCTCAATAGAGGGATAGCGGAATTTGCAGAGCCACTTGGGACCAGTAGAGGAGTGGACAAGCTTGGATATCTTGCGGCTTGGTTAGTGTGGCCACCCTTGGAGTGCATGAAGGATTACTACATTTCCAGATCTTGAAACTTCAACATGGCCCCCCTTGCTCGAGCGCCATCGACAAATTAAAGAAAATAACTACGCTCATTGAAATTTGATCATGCGACTCCGGTTTTACGAAAAGTCTTATGGAATATTATCGATGACTCGGAGCCCCATCCCACAAGGGATCCCAACAACAGATACACCCGCCTTTAAGATGAAGAATATCTCAAATCATGTGATGAGGCTAATACGAAGGCAATGTCATCCATTGTGGAATCTCTTACAAAGGACTTTTCTTCGACCATTCAGATGTTGAAGAGTGTCAACGATATGTGGTTCAAGCTCGTAGGAATGTTTGATCAAGATTCTACGAATCAAGGAATTACCCTTCTTGGACAGTTATTTTCCATCCAGTTTCCACGAGGAAGTTATATGCAATCATTTCTTTTGAACGCTACAGTTATTTATGATCATCTATTGGCTCTGAAAAGTGCAATGACGAGTACTTAGTTAGTTGCTTAGGTTCTCACGAAGTTGCCTGAGGCATATGAAATGGTGTCTAGAAAACTTCGGCACTAGTCACCATAGAAAAGCGGGAATTCAATGATCTCAACTCTTCTCTCATTGAGGAGGAAGCCGTGCTGATAACTCAAGGAAAATTTTAGATTTGAGATAGGTAGGAAGTGCTTGTTTCTTCGGATTCCAGAAAGAGAACCAAGATCTGTTGTTACAATTGTGGAAAGCGTGATCATTTGGCTAAGGATTTGAGATCCAAAATCAAGATATAAATTTTACAAAGGAGAAAGGTAAAAGAAAGCATTAGGAGGAAAGAAATGATAGTAACTTGGGGAAGGATAGCAAAGCGGCTATTGGTGTAGTGGAGTCTACACTGGCAACAAGGACTTCCGCCTTCTAGTCACATGGAGATTGGTGCTTCCACCATCTTTAGCCACAGAGAGGCTTGTGAGTGGCAGAGAGGAGCAAACAGTGCTCCATATAATTAATTTGGAACCTTTTGTTGGAGTTCAAGTTATCTATGTTTGAACTCGTAGTTAAGGCACATATATCTGCAAGGAACCAATCAGACGTATCTAAAACACTATGGATGAGTGCATCAATTCATTTTTGTTGGTTAGATCATGCATAGGATGTGTTCCACGATTCATTATCTTGGGAGTACCATATTTTGGATGTGATGTTTTCATAGTTCACGAATGAGAATTCTTGGACGTACTGTGGTCTACAGCTCAATTTTTCTAAAAGGGAAACAGATGCTCAAGATGGCATTCTTCCAAGGTACAAAGTTGAGGGTAGCGAATCCGAGGTGTACTAGTAGTCCAAGGACTTCTACTAGGTTGTCCATGGTAGCTTCTTCATGGACTTGGTCTCACTATTGATGGTCTCACTATTGATGTCCAGTGTGAGCTACAGAGAGGGTTAGAGTTTTGGCATCTCAAGTGAACTGCTCAATGTGGTCCCATTATTTATTTTGTCTTTTAGGTATTTATTTTACTTATTTGTCAAAGTCTGGGTAGGGCAATTTATTGAGGTTGCTATATATGCAACCCCTTGCCTCCAATGTATTACATATTCAGGTATTCATTGCCAA
The DNA here is from genome assembly GCF_014529385.1 of Adiantum capillus-veneris. Lineage (NCBI taxonomy): Eukaryota > Viridiplantae > Streptophyta > Polypodiopsida > Polypodiales > Pteridaceae > Adiantum > Adiantum capillus-veneris. The sequence continues at coordinate 27,765,025 of NC_140939.1, read as the reverse complement.
GGTTGATTGGTTTAGGAGAGAATCTCTCTCTCTCTCTCTCTCTCTCTCTCTCTCTCTCTCTCTCTCTCTCTCTCTCTCTCTCTCTCTCTCTCTCTCTCTTTCTCTCTCCCCTTAGTCTCTATGCTTTCGCATCGTCGACTTTGAAGGTAATGAGTGGGGATACAAAGTGGATATGAGATTGAATACAAATTATGTAGCTTAGGCTTCTTTTATAGAGTTGGGAGATAGCTTCTGATGGCATAAGCAGTGATTTCAAATGTGTAGGCTTCTATAGTAGAGGGGGTTCTTACTTATGGTGGTGCGGAAGTGTCACACATTCCAACAACAAAGTATTTTGCGTATGGACTCAATCCTCCAATTTGATTACATGCTTGACTCCTTTTTTATTAGTAGGCTCCACTTTTAACCCATGGGAAACTCCATCAACCATTGTGATGGCATGGCCAGTAGCCATGTCCTCAACTACCTTCTTCATCCCTCCTTTGCCAAAGTTTGTACATACGGGCTTACTTGTTTTGCTTAAGAGAATCCTCCAATTTTTGAAGAAAACAATGTCCTTCATAAAAGCATCTTTGAGACTTTGGAATCTCTCCTTGCATGGTCAGCGCTCTCAGACTGTATGCATCTATGTACAAATCCTTCTCTTTTTTGAGGTCTTTGCCTTATAGATTGGCATGATCATTGCCTTTTTTTCTCTATCCTTGTAAGCTTCAACTTCAGCCCTTGTATTCCTTTAGTAGAATCATCGGAGATAGAAATTTTCGCTCTTTGGAACCACAATAACAGGATTTATCGAACTATGAAGAACACTTAGGGCCTGAGGGGGGTTGACTATCAACTTCTCTCTTCATCGTTGTCGCTTAGCTAGCAGTGATATCACATCTTTGACCTTATTATGGTTGGTCTTGTTACCGTATACATGTCTTAGTGATGTATGTGAACACAGTCAGACATCGGGGCATTTTTTCCCTCACTAGGGAGTTTTCTTCCCCCATGCATTGTATATATGCCCATCACTCTAGGGCTATCTCATCTTTTCATTGCACACTAAGTAATATACTTTCTGTTGTCTGCCTTGAGCTTCCTTCTTCTTCTTCAAGCTATGTGTATTTTTTTGCAACCCTAATTCCAACAATTGGTATTAGAGTAGGTTGCGTCCTCTCTAGCTTAGTCGCCAACAGCTCTAGTACACGCTTGCTCGCTTTTTCCAATCTCTGAGAGCTTTGGCAAGCGTATGTTAGTCGACAAATATTTTGGGAAAGCTCGTAGAGCTTGGTTTGCTAATTTTTTTGATTTGGACTCATTTCAACCTCCATTTCCACTACAAGTAGTAGCGCGCAGGCTATTTTGTCATTTTGTGTATAAATTTTGTCAGTGCCATTTTCTGCATAACAGGTCCTTGTGTCAAAAGGTGTCTAGAATATTATGCAAGGCATTGATGTACATCCTGATTTTGAGGATATAGATGAGGTTAAGGATGTTGCAGGTTTTGGTACATGATTGCTGCTGCCAAAGCTGTTTTGCCTACGGCTGAGCAAAGCTCATTGGGATATAAAAGATGGGCAAGCTGATGGATTGATTGCGTTGTCTGTGAAGCCCACTATTACTCATCACATTCGTTCGACGAAATCTACAAAACAGGCTTGGGATATTTTGGATGGTCTTTATGCACGTCGCAATGAGCCAAAATTTCATTAATATGTAAAGAGTTGGAGTCAAAGATTATGCATGAGGAAGATGATATGGATAGTTTTCTTGTTGGTGTCAAGAATATCAATGAGAAATTTATTTCTGCAGGTGAAGTCATTTCTGACAGTTCCCTTGTGTGGATTGTTCTTCATGCTTTGTCAAATTCTTATCGGACTTTCGTAGTACTCGGAAACTTATGATCTAGAAGTTGTGAAGTTTATTGCATTATGCTCATTGTTGTTACAAGAGTCACTTTCTAGAAAAACAAGACTAGACAACGTGCAGTTGAATAGGCCTTTGTTGCTTCTCAAAGAAAAGGTGGTAACAACAATGTAGCCACTTCTCATGATTCTTCTATGAGTGGTAAATCACCTATTCCTAATGCTTCCGTTGACACCAATTCGTCTTGGGAATTCTGGTGAAAAGGGCAAAAAGAAGATACATTGCCATCTAATGCTCACTTAATCAAGCAGTGTCCTAAGTTGAAGGCCAAAGAGGCTAAGAAGAGAGAGACTGGTTCCACTACAAATGTGTAATGTAAATGACCTATGAACTTTGAGAGTAGTGGAATTAGAAAATTAGGTGAAGCACTTTTGAGAGATTATTTTGTGAGCATAGCGGGTGAACTTAATTGATGGTAGCAACATAAACATGGTACTTAGTTAACTTGGCATGAACCATACTTTTGTAAGAGAGAGAGTTTAGAGAACATGACAATAGTTGAGGACCGGATTCATACGGAGCCGGTCCCCCTCCAATAGGCATTTGTATTATAGTTTCTCCCATCAAGAGAGAGTTGGTACAATACAATTTTTGTGTTCCTTGTGACCTAGGTGATGCAATGAAGATGGAAAGCTTCATGCATCACAAACATAACATAAACTTTGTAGAAAGAATTAACTATCCCAAGCCTCAGTCCCAAGGCGTCAAACACCTTCGAAGGTGGAGAGAGCTAGCGGGGAATGAGGATAAGGAAGAGGAAGAAGAAACATTCCATAGGAGAAAGAAATAGTTTCTCACTTATCATCACTCTTATTGCTAGCATACGTAATAGCATAGTAATAAAGATAGAGAAGATGACAAGCTTAAGCATAGAATCATGGCTCTTGGTTGGATTTGCATTCCATAGCCAAGAGTGTTGGTGTAGGCTCTTACTTCTCACAAGCTTGGAGAAGGAGGTGGAGTTCCTCAACTTTCACCAAGTGAGAATGATCCACAAAATGAGTGTGTGTGTGTGTGTGGTGTATATCCCCCCAACACCCCCCTTGCTTGCTTGGGGTGAGTTGTAGCTTTTACACAAGTTTCAAGCTCATTGGAGCCCTCTCCCCCCTATCCAATCACATGCAGCATGCATTCAAGTACATGGGTAGTCTTTGGACAAGGGTCCTCCTTACCTCTTAGAGAGAGAGAGCTTGATAATATCTAGATATTTGCTGGATGGAGCTAGAAGCTCATTGGACCTATCTTTAGCTCAACCAATAGGATTCAAGCACACGATGTGGTTAAGCTTAGTAAGATTCTGACATGTGTCCCATGTGCCCTTTTAGAAAAGGGATGCCCCTTGGGTGAGTGGAAGGTTAGGTCAAAGATTCCCCTAACTTTGGGACTTTTATGCATAGGAAGCTTCTCAAACAACTTCCTCATTAAGTGTGTAGGGTCTCTTTTTGACTCAAGCATCTTACCCCCCATGCATAGGAAGCTTCTCAAGCAACTTTCCCATTAAGTGTGTAGGGTCTCTTTTTGACTCGAGCATCTTACCTCCCATGCATATGAAGCTTCTCAACCAACTTCCTCATGAAGTATGACAAGTACCTCATTAAGTGTGACAAGTACCTCAAGTACCTTAGTCATCAAGCATGACAAGCACCTTAGGTGGAGTTCCCACCTTAAGCTCAGCCTTTGCCTAAGGTCAAAAGCAAGTTTAGGTCGGGTTCCCATATCAAGCACAACCCAAGCTTTCTTAAGGTCAAAGACAAGTTTAGGTCGGGTTCCCACTTCAAGCTCAACCCTAGCTTGCTTAAGGTCAAAATACTTTTAACATTAACCATTGGAGGTCTTTAATGGAGCTAACCCTAAGGTCTTTGAAGCTCCATTAGTTAACCTTGCTCTTTGAAAGACCATCTCTCATTTCGGTCCCTTTACCATTGGCCTCGTGTTGAGATAGATCCGTAAGCACATGTTTATATTCTAACCCTTGTTCTCGTTTATTATCCCACATTAAATGATCAGTTTAATATGAGAAAATCATTTGGGTTGGTTAGATATTAGATATTTAATGACAAATGCAACTATTGTTGAGTCTTCTGTGAAAGAAGACAGTGATGTTGATGTTGATGCAGAATGGGCTTTTAGTGCAGAGTGCACTTATGATCCTTCTATCCATGATGCCTGCATGTTAGTTGTTGCAGATTCACATATGTGGTACTTTGACAGTGGTGCTACAAAGCACATTACCTCTCATGGTGACTTGTTTACCTCTCTTGAGGATGTCCCTCGTGGAAATTCAATCACTTGTGCCAACAATGCCTCTTATCCGGTCAAGGGAGTTGGATAGATTGTGCTTACTACTGCAAATGGCAGTTCTTTCACACTTGTTGGTGCATTGTATGTACCTGCGATAAAGAAGTACATTTTATCTGTATCTGCACTTGCTAGACTTGGTCTTGTAGTCAAATTTGTGGATGACAGATGTATAGTTCATGATCTCAATTTTGGTGCAGATGAAATAGTTCCATCTGGTATTTTATGTCATGGGTTGTATAAGCTCACTTTGCATGACAAGTGTGGACAGAATTTTGCAAATGCTATTGTGGATTCTAAGGCTATTTCATATGAAAAATTTGGCATGCACATTGTGGGCATCTGAATTTTGCTAGATTGCTACGTTTGAAGAAATCTGATATGGTTGCTTCTTTGCCGTCTCTTGAAGAACCTGTCAAACATGTTTTGGGTAAGATGCAGTGTTTCAAGTTTCCAAAGGATGGTTTAGTTAGGGCCACATGCTGGTTAGAGCTTGTGCATGGTAATATTTGTGGGCCCATATAAACTCCATCCTTAAGCAATTACGTTTAATTCGTGACTTTCATTGATCATTACTCCATGCATGCATATGTGTATCCGCTTACACTATTTTGGTACCAAAACAAGACACGTTAGACTATTTATTTAAGAAAACCCTCTTCATATGGTTAAATATGTTAGCCTAGAGGGTCTTTTAAATATATAACCTTGCAGTTTAGAATCTACCATGATCAAGAACTATACTCATCAAGGTGGTACCAAACGTACTATACGTGGCATATATGTACGTACTGTACGTTGTTCCGTTCATGAAAAAATTTTATATACGTAAAAATACGTACTCTTGTAAAAAACCGCAAAGTACTAAATTTTCTAAGACATTATCAATAAAAAACAAGAGAGAAGCCAACAACTTATAGAGACATTCAAAGACACGTTTTACAAGACAACCACATAGTGTGGAACTACTGCTAGAGACTTAGATTTTTATTTTGAATCATTGTGTTGATGTATGCTCATGTGTGCGTGCGTGTGGTGTGTGTTGTGTTTGGGAGCATATGCTAGTACCTATTCTACACCCACTATTGGGCACTGACGACGTTAGTGGGGATGTCATGTTCTTTAGTCAATACTATGCATGATGGAGCTGATGGTTAATTGTCTTATGGGTGACTACCATGGGTCTATACCTTGCACTTTCCTTCAAGGGTGATCCTATATTCATCTAGATATATTTTAGTTTAAATCAGCACCGTACGGGCTCCACACCTTTAAAAAAATCCGTACAGAACGTTCATATGGTACCGCACCGATCCGTACGTACGTGTTGATCCAACCTTGATACTCATCAAGTTGACCCTTGTAAGACTACGATTGGTAATTTAAAGAAATCAATTTTATAAGCTCAAGAAAAAATGAAGTGACCTTGTAGAAAATTTTAGGTTACTTTTTCACAATTTTGCTATAGATAATTAAAAGTTTCATTTGCAAAAAAAAAGACTTTAGAGTATATAAAATAATGGAAAGTTCCATGTGTTTGATATGGCCATTTCAAGTATATTGTTGTATACAGAACTTTTTGTTTCTGATGTATTTGTGACTTTTAGAAAGTGATACATTGCTTGTCCTTTTCATTGAGGACTTGAGGTGGCAATTAGAATGGATTTGGTATTCAACAATTATTGGATCATAACTTTGATATCTTCATTCTTGAGACATAAGCATTCAAGACTTCAAATAATATCAAACTTTCTATATAGATCAACTAAATGTATCAAAGTATGTGTTACATACACAATTAGGGTGCCTAAAACCTTGGTTTCAATGTTAATATTTTCAAGAGTTTTTGCTCAATAAAAAATTCAAGATAGAGTTCAAGCAACGAGATTTAATTGAGTTAGGGAGCCGAAAAAATATGTAGTTTCTTGATTTAAACATACAAAATCACTTGTAGTTGTCAAACTGCGCTAGAGTAGTACTAATTTCATGAGGGGACCTTTGGAAGACCAAAATTATGCTCTTATTCAGCACGTGCTCAAGTATGAAACTATGTCTATAACTTTGTGTGTGACTTGGAAACTTGTCTTTCAAGTGCATTCCATTGGCAACACTTGGCTTTTATAAACATAAAAAAGACCATCTCTATGAAAAGATATAATAATTTTTTGACAAAACAGCTTGAAACTTTACTAAAATTTATGACTTAGAACTTACCATAATACTCTCCATACGGATTTTATTTTGACATGGAGAAATATCGATTGTTTTCTTTCGCTCATAGTCAACCTATGGTACAAGCAAGGTATAAAAAACTTCTTTCTAGCTTGAAAAATAAATTTCCAAAACTTGGTAGGAAAAGAGAACACTTAAGTGTCCAATTACCTAGTGTTAAGGTAAAGTCCGAAGTGTTTTGTGCTTCAAACAATTTCTAGCTATGCCTGAAAATGTCTCGAAAGGTACTATGGGTATCCTTCATTCAGATCAAGGGGGTAAATGCATTTCTGACTAGTCGCGGGATAAAACACCAATGTAAAATGCCTTATTGCCTCCGCAAAATGGTGTTGTTGAGAGAAAAAACAGGTCACTTACAGAAATGACACGATTTATGGTCGAAATTCAAGCTTTGTCACATTTGTTTTGTCTTGAGTCCATCCTGTGTGCCACTTATGTACTTAACAAGTGTCCTACAAAAGCTTTGCAGTCTATGACTCCATATGAATCATGGCATGATAGAAAGCCTTCTATTGAGTACATGCGTGTTTTTGACAGTTTGGCATATGGTCGAAATTCAAGCTTTGTCACATTTGTTTTGTCTTGAGTCCATCCTGTGTGCCACTTACAAGTGGCTTTCTCTTTTTTCAAGAGGCTTTTCACATGGCTTGACACATAAAGATTTTCTAGGTGGAAGAGATTCATAAGAGATGCAACAAAACTCACATCCCAAAAATCCTCCCCTATGTGGGTTTTGGTTCCATATCACTCACACAATCCTCCCCTCAAAACACACTAGGGTGAGGCACACAATTCACAAGCCTCCCCTTGAACACAAAGTTGCTATGATACCAATTGTAGGGTTAAGGTGGATAGGTTAGTGTACCATTCATGGCATAAGCATGCTTGGAGAGGTTAGTGTAGATTTTGAGAGAGAAACTATTGGACAATACAATATAGACTATACTTGCAAATGATAAAGCTTATAAATATTTAGCAGAACCTGCCTCTATATAGGCTTTACAAATAGGCAGCCTTTTGACACATGAGCACAAAAGCTAACTTCCAATGCACAATACAAGTGGCTTTCTCTTTACAAAGTTTGCAAGAGGCTTTTCACATGGCTTGACACATAAGGCTTTTTTAGGCGGAAGAGATTGTTCACATAAGAGATGCAACAAAACTCGCATCCCAACACTCAGCATACAAGGCTAGGAGTCAGCTTCAAGCAAAGACAACCGCTCTCAAAGAGGCAACAAAGGTTAGTACATTTCAAGTTATACTTGTTTTTTTTTACTTTAACCTTTTATTTGCAAAAGATTTCTCTACTGTGCAAAGAAAAGTGATGTGCTAGCCTTCATGCGAAGCAAGGCTTCTATTTTGTACCAAGGTACTATCCATTGATTTCAGATCAAAGATAATGGCACACATATTTGGCACTAAGTTTATATAAGCTCAAAGTTTAAGTTTGGCCAAAACGCACTTTGATGTATCCATGCCCTATAAGTGTGCAAGACACGTATAGCAGTCACTCACAAGGTTGAGATTGTCACTGGATCCAGCCGCTTATTAATCTATTTTTCTAATATGCATGCATGACATGCAAGTAAGTTGGTACTATGTCCTCCCCATTGTTTACACTTTTGTAATAACAACAGATACTCTGTCTAACAAGAATTGAGGTTGGTATATGGGCTTCCAATTATTGTATATCTATATAGCAGTGAATACTTTACATCATTACCTCTATGCACAAGATACAACCAATCCCAATGAAGGTTTCTATACATAGCAAGTAAGCATGGCCTAGCTATCAAGCAACTGATTCATCGGAAGCCATGAATACATTAAGAGATCCCCCATGCAGGTAATCTCTTGTGTAAACACCTGAGGAAATCTAGTATAACTATTTACTTTGGGGGTATTCGACATCTTTCTCCTTTTTTCATGGAGGGAGAAGATTCTTTCACGGTTTAGTTGTGAATAAGATTTTGATCGAACAAGATATGTTGCTTAGTTGTAGCACTGATTATGTCTCCCAAAGTAGTATTTCCAGGGGTATGACCTCGTTAATACACAATCACTCCATAGGTGTTGAGGATCACACTTTGATCTCATCACAGTTGTACTTTCAAGAAAAGCTGTCCAAAATCTACCAAGGGATAGTGGACAAAATCAATTTTTCAAGTGGATTCCAATTTTTTTTGTACACGGTAGATTGTGTTGGTCACCGTTACCTACTAGTTTCATCAGTTTTCATACAGAGTTTGACCAAGGGATTTGACATTGCAGATTTTAACCAAGGGGTTGGGTTGCAAAGTGCATGTGATTACGAATAAGTGAACATTATGTTCAACCTCCATCTACCCATATGATTTGGTTTTATTCATTTCTACATATGCTTTGATTATGTTTTCTGAGTAGGACAGTCATGTCTCAGTTACACTACTACATCCTCTAGTTATGGACCTACATGGTAGGGTTTTGTTGGCACATGCTATCACATGGGATACAACATGGTCTAGGAGCTCATGGAGTTCGGATTAGCCAGTGTGGAGCAAGGTTAATGAGGGTCCCTCTCACTCATGTCACTAAATATTTACAGCCACCTCCACACACAAGTACATTTCGTACTTGAAGGTTGTTCTTTTTTTAGACATCCTTATTTGAGACGTGTTCCACATGTGGAGAACATGAGTCTTTGGGATTGACATTGGCCTCGTTATTGTAATTAGGTGTCGCAATGAAGTCCCTAGGTGCTGGTCAAATCCGTATATTATATCATTTTGAGCAGTTCATATCAAGAACAATTTTAGTGGCTAAGAATTGTTGGATATACCTAGTCAGACATGTTAAAATACAAGTGTATCTAAACAACATTAATGTATGGTTGTTTATGCATATAGCAAGTTAATGAAAATTTTTCATTGTCTCTACCTAGATGTGATTTATGTTTCACATTCTAGTATGTTTCAAATGTTTTGGCAAGGCTCACAAGTGGTTGCAATAGCAAGGATTTAGCTCATTCTCAAAAATATTCATTCTTCTCTTCACATTTGCCATACGTATTGGCAATTACACTCATGAAAATGAAGATTCGGATTAGTTTTTTGCTAAAGGCATGCACACTAGGTGCTATGGGTCCTTGTGTTTAGCAGAGGCTAATTTGGAACAGTATGCAACTTCATGAAATGGATAGCTTATGAAGCATTTCATACTTTATGTGTAGTATCTCTACGAGCTTAGTTGTGGGCCTACCAATCATCAATAGAGGTCATGGATCGGTTTGGATGTTGATAGATAAATGACTAAACTTTGTACATTTAACCATGTTGTTTCTGCATACCATTGTTGATTATTCAACAATGTCACAAGAAATTGTAACCCATCTTTACAAGTCATTTTTGAACAACTGTCTGTGAATCAGTGGGAAACACAACTCAGTATTCTTAGTCATCTAAGGGTGGATAAGCAGTTTACAAGTATTCATGTTGTGTTAAAGGTTCATCTTGTGTTAAAGGATGTGGTAAGAGAGTACATTACTACACCAAGCAATCCAATTAGAAAGATTCGCTCTCTAGTAGGAGTTTGCTAACCATAAGAAAAATCATGTTGCAACTAAGTTTAGTCCATTCATATTTAACTTAGGTTCTCAACCTCGATCAACAGTTATGGTGGGGTTGTCTACTGATAAAGAATGGCACCAAGTGAAGGACTTGGGCATTGCTGATGAGTTATGTCAGGAGTTATATCAACTATTACTTTCATGGAAAGTGAGAAGAGGTATTCTTTTTGACACCTCTTAGTTTTCATAATTATTTTAGTATACTCAAGTGAGTTCTATGGAGTCTTTAAGCTATGTGGGATATGGGCATGTTACACAAAAATGGTTGCAAAGGGACAACAATGTGGAAAATCAAGATGTTATTCTTGATTCCATGAGGGTGAATGAACTTCTCCAAGGGGGCAATAATGTCAAGCCTACAGTAAGACCTGACGAGGCCAAGGGAGAGGACGGACATGCGATCAAGGGGACCATATTATTAGCAAGGCAAGGCCTATATAGGGTATGGTCGGGTGGAGAGTTGCATGTTCCAGTCCCTAGTCCTCATACCTCTTCTCTCTCTTTCTCTCTCCCTCTACATAACTCTACCACACTCTTTCATTCCCTCTCTTGAGGGAGAAGTAAAAGAAACTATCATTCAAGATAAAATGAATCACTAACACAAGGAAAAGAAGTAAAGGATTTGTGGAAGTGTAAAACCTAGATCTTCTCCATTTCAATTCTGCTGCACTTGACAATTTCAACCCAGGTTTCATTTAGAAATTATAACACCATTTGAAATGTTTCATGGTTGACTGAGTTGAAAGAGTTGGTTCTACAAAGGTATATTCTTCAAGGATTCATATCAATGATCCTTGTGCTATGATGTACCACCTACAAGGCCAACGAGTAGGATGCTCAAGATGGTGATGAGGTAGGGCAGAGTGCCTCCCTATAGCACTAGAGGTGTGTGGCAGTGTAATAGGGAACGAGCGCAACAAAGCCCAAACGTTCCGAAACGGCATTTCCGAGATGAGTCATGTTCCTGAAACGGAATCAGGACAGAACATCGTTCCAGAATTGGGTGTACCCAGAACGGTGTTCCGAAACGAGGGTAAGGGGGTGGAATGGGAAAAAGTAGGCGTTTGGGGGCAAAATAGTAGGCATTTGGGGACATAATTCGGGCTGTTTGGGAGACATATCTAGGGCAGTTTGAGGGCAGGTTTGGGGACAGATTTGGGAGAAATTTCAAAGTTCATTTGGGACTAAGCTGAATGGAGGTAATTCAAGACTTAATTAAGTCGACCATTTTGGCCCCATTTCCATTCCAGTCCCCCCACCTCCCCATTCATGTCCCGTTCCAGACCCTCCCATTCCCATTACCCGTTCCCGTTCCGGGTAACTATGGTGTGTGGAAACGAGGATGGCTTGCCTCGGCCTAGGGGTTGCGGGTGAATCAGGAGAGAGAATTTGGGTCACTCTATCCTCCTCTCTCTTCCCCTAACCAACGACATATTTTTATTGGGCCTCGAGAGACCATCTCTCCTGCCTCTTCTTGGAGAATATCAACTGTGATCGATTCATGAACTTCTTCCCTCGAGGATGTGCCTTTCGCATGGTACTCTTGCTTGACCCAGTGGATGGTTGGTTTTGTGTCAGCCTTGCAACAACATGTGATGGATATTTGACCTCTGTGCTTGATGGAGTGGGAAACACCTATTCTCTTCTACTAGGCCTTCAAACTTTCTCTCTACACTAGTTTATACATGGTGGCTCCCTTGTTAACCTGTTATGATACAAACCTTGTAATAATTTTTGATGCTCGTGCATGATGATTGTGAGTAGCATATAATGTAATTTTTCATTATGCTAATATATTCTCTCCACTCACATTTGTGCTAATATATTCTCCCCACTCACATTTGTGAGCATGGCCCAAAAAAAAAAAGTGTGCTAATATATTCTACCCACTTACATTTGTGAGTATGCCAAGAAAAAACGATTTCGTTCCAAATATGTCACGTGTGCATCTAACCGTGTGTATATGTCAAAAATCTAACTCCTATTTTTAGGGTTTAGGACAACCTAAGAGGTGTTCTCACACCCTTGTGAGATTCTACGCATGACCTACATGCCTAGGAACTTTAGAGTAGTTGCATACACTTTGATTCCACGTGATCACAACCAATGTCTACTTGTTGTAGGTGTTGGGGAGTGCTCCCATATAGTTATATAAGTATCCTACTTATCTGAATTTGAATCATCTCTTATAAGTGAGTTTATAATCCATTAATAAGTGATGTTTTGAGAAATCATGGTTTTAATTGGCATTGCCTGACCAACTTTAATTCCATATATAAGGTACCCCTAGGGTCATTTCTCAAGCATAAACCAATACACTTCGCACAAACATCAAGTACCTACATTACCTCAACATCTCTATCGTTTTTGCACCAGATCAGCCTACAACACCCCATCAACACATGTTTTCAGTTTTAAGCCATAACCTCACCGTACCATCGTAGATCCAACTATTAGTACCAGCACTTCAGTTTATTTCTTTTCCACTACCCATGGTGCTTATACGGTCTAGGAATCCCTATTGTTTTATGGGCGATCTACATTACCTCTACCTTCGACCCCTACAGAAGTTGGGGCATGCGGAAGGTTTAGGGTAATTATCAGTTGTATCTGTTGCCTAGTTGGTTGTGTGGTCGATGGTGGTTATGGGGGCTCATCATCCTTCTCTCTCTCTCTCTCTCTCTCTCCTCTCTCTCTCTCTCTCTCTCTCTCTCTCTCTCTCTCTCTCTCTCTCTCTCTCTCTCTCTCACACACACCACACACACACACACACACACACACACACACACACAACATCATGTGCAATCACACACAGTGGGTTAGTATTTTGGTTCTCTAACCCCCCCCCCCCCCCCCCCCCCTCCCCACCCCACCCCCAAACACACATGCCATGTTAAGCATATTTTCCAAAAGAAAATCTCTAGCATGTATAAGATATTCAAAAACTAATCCGTCATGGTCAAGTGCCTTACCTATACTTAGTCATTCCATAACATCATGTACGAGACTCTTCATGAAGATTGTAGAGGGTGAGAGTAAGAGTCTCGTGGATCTGGTATAGAAGGCCGTCATTTTGAGGTCATTTTACTCTGTAAATATCAAGTTCATACTGGCCCCATGCATCAATTTAACACTTATTTTGCGACTAACAAGGAAAAACGTAGCAGTAAAGTTTTGACTGTTGCCATACATTTTTCGGGTAATGCCATGAATTGGTATAAAACCTGGTAAGAGATACATTTAACCAAGCATCTTGAGCATGTTGTAGATGAAGAGCATCTATCTTATAGTTGGGTTGACTTCCAAGGCTTGTTTTATTCAATTGAAATGCCTTGATAGATTGAAAGAGGATTGGAAAGGCCTCAGCTAAATGAGACTCTCATTATGTCTTTTTCTAACACTATTTGGTAGATTGGTATTCAATTGCATAAGTCACATGAGGATCGCAAGGAGAATTTCTTTGGTTTGGACGAGTACATCAAATACAATGTAGAATTTCCAGGTCGTAAGGACTACAATGACACTGTTAGAATCACTCTCAAGCACGAAATGAAGCACAACAAAGGTAATATACCTAGATGAATCTAGGATAAGCTTGTATTCATCCTTAAAGGAAAGTGCACGGTATAGACCCATGGTAGTCAACCACAAGACAATATAACCATCAACTGCAGCATGCATAGTATCGACTAAATACCATGACATCCTCACTAATGTGTTAGTGCCCAATAGTGGGTGTAGAACTACACACTAACAACAAAGGTAGGCCTACAGATAACAAATCATCTTCAAGTAACCCTCAAAACCACCAAAATAAGCAAAATGGTAGGAACCACAATATGTCTCCTTCCAATCTTCCACTACACTAAAAGTACAAAATTCTCTACCTAACACTGATAATAAAGGAAAGGCTAAAACTCAAGAAATACCTACCTTTACACCTTAGGAAAAATCTCCTCAAGGAATAGTAAGAGGCTACCTAAGTCTTGAAGAATGAACTAAGTATAAAAAAGAAGGAGGATATTTCAAGTGTCACACTAAAGATCACATGAAAAGAGATTGCCCAGAAAACTCAGAATCCACATCTTTTGTTAGTGTCATAAATGAGTAAGCTAATGTGTCCCAAGTTTCTAATGATCATCTAGATGAGTCTCTCATGACGTGTTATTCTCATGTGAATGGTCAACACATTATGATCTTGTCTCTCATGACGTGTTATTCTCATGTGAATGATCAACACATTGTGATCTTGTTTGGTCCTAACAATATGCATGATGTGATTCTTGAAGAGGAAGAGCGTGAGATAATAGAAAAAGTTGAAGACATGGAGCTAGAGCAGATTATTATAATCCCTTTTGAAACGTCTCTAAGAAGCATCCATAGCTTATGGCAAACTACACGGAATCCGTGATGCTCGTTACCAGTACCTCACCTTATAAAAGAGGCGGATATCACGTGCACATCTAACCTTTTGTGCATGCGGAGAAGAGAATTCCGATTTCTAGAGTTGAGGACACCCTATGAAGTGTTTTTTGTCCCCTAAAGCCAATGCATACGACCTGCATGCCCAATCACTTTACAATAGTTGTATACCCTCTCATTACACATGAGCATAGCCAGTGTCTGCTACGTGTAGGCACTTATAGGGAGTCTTTCTATTTAGTAGCGTTAGCACCCAGCCTACGTATTTATCTACATATGAACCATCTCTTATAAGTGATGTAATAATGGATAATGTGAGAAATTGTAGGTTTATATAGGCATTTCTCGGCTCAACTTTAATTCCATATATAAGTAACCCCTAAGGTCACTTCTCAATTATAAGTGAGTACCCTCACTACAAGAACCAATTGCCTATAGTACGTCTAACATCTCTGGCTTTTTTGCACTAGTTCAACCTACAACAAGACATCAACACCAACATTTTCAATTTTTATCCATAGCCTCATCATATTGTTGTAGCTCTAGCTATTATTAGTACAAGCGTTTTAATTTTTTGATAAGATCGCTGATCAGCCAACATTTTTAGATTCAATCCTTAGATCATCCAATTTTTTTCTTCTACTAGCCCGTCCTGGACATCGGCCATAACAAATGAACCCATAGCCTTGTCGAGCTTGCACATCCCATTCAATATCCCTATCTTTTTTTGTTTTTAGCCATGCAAATCGAAGAATCCACAATAAGATCCCATCAACATCTCAACATTTAGTACCATTGTATCAGCATTTGTACAATCTAAAGCAAATACCTATCTCGTGATAAGGGGCAAGGGGGGGGGGGGGGGGGGGCTGGAGGGGTTTTTGGGACCCTATGTGGTTTATATCTCCTATCTATCTCTCTTTTACTCACAAAACCATCATTCACACTATCATCCTCTCTTCTCTCTAGTCTTTGCACATCTCTCATGAAGTGACAGGAACATTCTTGTGAAGTAAAATGAACCTTGAGTATGCATTGAGCACTCATCATGAACATTCACAATAAATCACTTTCTGCACATTACAAAATATAAGCTCCATTAAATCTTAATATAAAGTTTGAACATAGATCCATCTAAGGATTTCGGGAACTCCCATGTTTTTGGAGTTGAGCGGAGCTCTTTGAAAATATAGGTACAAGGTTGAATTTTTCTTCCGCCTATTACTGACAAACAGATGGCCAAACTGAGATAGCTAACCTTACAATTCTCGATCTTCGAAAGACTTATGTTACAGAAGTAGATCAACGCTTATAATGGGAGAAGTATCTACCACTTGTAGAGTATGCGTACAATAACACCGTCCATAGTACTACAGGAAAGGCACCTTTTGAAATCATTGAGGGATGTTCTAAAAGTCCCTTGCTACTTAAGGGACATGGGAAGATCTTTGTTGCTGATAAGTATAGCCGATACCTACAACAATCTTTCCAAAAGATTAAGGAGGCTATATCCATCTCCCAACAAAGGAAAAAGTTAATGCTAACAAGAACAAAAGGGCCTTAACAATCAAAGAAAATGATTGGGTCTTACATATTATCCTCCGATATCTTATTAAGATAAAAATTATCCTTTTGAAGATGCTAGATTGATGCAAGCAACACAGCTTAAGGACAGTATGAACCTTGTCAATGGTTACAATGCTACACTAGAGTAAGCAAACTTAAAGGTTTCCTTTAAATGATCAATGTTTTTTTCTTATAAGACTAGATCTATCTTTTTATCGTGCAGAAATTTTGGGTAGTATGCATGCTTAGAATCATGTTTGTGATGACGACGTCTCTCAAACACCAAGTAGAATTTGTCACTCAACTTTGTAAAGTATGATATGAAATGAAGACCAGACATGCTTGCTACATCCTGTAGTGGAAGTGAATGTTGAACTTTGCTCAAGATGAGTGCTCCGAATTGTGCTCAAGGGTTCCTTTTTGTCAGGACAAGGGTTTTACGGGGCAAGGCACAACCTAGGAGGTCAGGGACCTAGGCCAAGGGCCTCGACTAGACCAGTGTGGACTGGGGATCCGCTTAGGGAAAGAGCTAGGAGCTAGGCCTATATATAGGGCGGTAGGGAGGAGGATCCGACATCTCAGTCTCCTAGGTCTTACATTGGTATCAGAGCTCAAGGGAGAAGAGGGAGGAAGAAGAAGAAGGCATGGCGTTCTCTCTTTCTCTCTCTCTCCATGGTGGATTACTCTCTCTCACAAGACATGGATTTTCGTCAAAGTTTTTTCGTTTGGCAAGCTTGGATCATCACAGAGCACGCTGGATTAAAAAAGAGATTGTGTTTTGCATGTTTTTCCATGGCGAAATCCTTTTCTCGAACTGCAATTCCCTGGCTAGGTTCATCGATCAGTCAAAGAGGTTCAGTCGGGGATGACAGAGAGGGGGCCGTGGGCAGCACCCCTTGCATGCAGGAAAGGCGGGTTATTGACTTGCATGGAACGGCAAGGAGACGCAAGGAATGCGTTCGTGCTGCTCTATAAGCAAATTTTTGTCACATGGGGGCAAGGAATTGAGCACCATAGAGGGTGCATGCATGGTTTTCTTCCCTGCATAGGCTCACAGGTCGCCATGTCCAGGTTTGCTTCAAAAAAAAGAAGCTATTTTTATTTATAAAAAAAACTCCAATTTTGCTAAGGGTTGCGGCCCATGCTATGCATGCAAGGCCGCATGCCATGGATGAGCACCAAACAACCGTTCTTGTTGCATGGCATCATCCGGGCCACGGGCAACCGTCTTGGGCTCTATATTTTTGCAGAAAGCTGAGAATGCATCCACGTCGGCATGCTATACTTGTTGATGGCGTCTCATCAAGTGCGTTCACATCACATACAATATGGAACATCCGAGATGGTAGCGGACATGGTTCCGCGCTGTGATTATCCCAGGTATGGTAGCGGACATGGTTCTCCGCTACGGTGCTCGCAGGTATCAGCAAAAGGAGCCAATTAACAAAGGCATTGGCCAAGTCACGTCGGGGAAGCCATGGTGGTCGAACGACATGTTAACCAGGCCTGTTGCTCGTTTGGCTCATGGATGCAATGCTGGTTTCAAGAATTAAGAACCTGTTTTCCGTCTTGACAAAGAAGATTATTCTACTTGGAATTTTTAAAAGATATCACTGGACAAATTTTCGATGCTGGAGACAAGCACGGCCTTAATACCTGGACATGCAAAGCATCTGTCATAGTCCTAATTGTTAACTACATGATGGTTAAGGCTTGAAGCATATTGTTGAGGTATGCTATGCATGACCTAATGCCAAGGTATGCCTTCTTGTTTCAGTAAATCATGTTTTTTAAGATATATAAACAATAGTTTGTACGACATAACTTTTCATGGTATAGTTGTTGACATGCACGACATGTTATGCACTCACTTTGATCTTGGAGTACATGCCACTATTTTACGATGATGCGACCTAGACGGTGAGCACATTGGGCAACATGTAAGACACGTAACAATAGCTTGTCTACATGTCACTAGGCTATGAGTCTATGTCTACAACTTGAATACGGCATCACGTCTATGGATTACAATATCCTACAAGGATTACAAACATATTTTTATGTTGCTTGAGTCGATATGACAAGCTCTCTCAAGGAGATTCAAAAGAATGCATGGCATGTTATTTTGAAGCGCTTGTAGTGACTTACGGTGCAATGATGGTTGTTGCTCATGGTAAAGTCACCTAGTGCTTGAGACTATCCTACTTGCACCTATCCATCTTTATTCTGTATGTATATGATGGTTAGGAGGAAGCGGATTTCATGTCGTGGTATGCTTCTCACTTATCAAATCGGAGTCATACACAAGAGGTGTATGAGCTCATTGCACATCCTACAAGGTTTGTGAGAAACTTACGTTTTTTATCTATCCAGAGTACTTTGAACTTACTGCCTGGATGCCATGTCTTTGTGCACATATGCACACTCCCAGTTGCGAGGTCTTATGAAGACTACAGGTAGTTTCTGGTATGTAAAGCATGTCCCGTTTGTATCTACGAGACATAAACTATGAATTAAAGCATACATACTCTTTCTTCACAAGGTGGGTAGAGTGGTCACACAAGTGTATGCTCTACTGGAGTACTAGTAGACCATCGTATGTAACATGTTGCTTGGGACTCTCTTGCTTACATAATTGGTATCCCTCCTACTCGCATGACAAGGCATACTCTATGAAATTGGGCATGACCTCGTATGTTGAGTAAGGGTACATCTTTTTTGATGCATGAAGATGCTGGCTCCCTTGTGATTGCATCTATTATGGTTTACTTGCTCCAGATCTACATGACACACAGCTACAAGCATTTGTTAGCAATTTCAACAGGGAATATGCAAGGCATAATTCCAGTGGTTGTCCACTTGGACTTTTTGATACTTTGGTGAGACACGGCTTCTCCTTTTGTGTGGGGAAAAAAGAGTTGTGTTCAACTCTCTTTTCTTTGAGAAAACCTTTCATCAAGCTCAGTTTGCATACTATGTATGCACCACATATAAGGCATGTGGGGAGGAGTTGTAAGATGCAACACTAGAGATGCTTGAGTTGTTGTAATTTCTTGACTTGTGTAAGACACAACTAGGATTTGGTAAGAAAGGCTTGTCCGACTTCAAGCTAGGCTAGGAGCCATGAACTTCTCTTGTGAACATCTAGTAGTTTCACTACAGTGTTGGGATTTAAAGGATGTCTACATCATTATGCACAGTTACAAGTGTAGATTACACTTGAGGTGTTTTGTCCTTACATGCAAGGCATGAGGATCAGTTTCAGCAGATGGATGACACTTTGTCTTGGTGGTTCTTTTACCACAGTTTTGACTACGAGGTACACTGTTGTACGTCACTTGGCTACGAGTCTCATCACTATGAGTCATTTGTGAGGTGTTTATCTCCTTAATGCCTGTAGATAGTTTCCTTTTCCTATACGATCGTTCAAGGCGAGTACGACTCTTTATTAGATTGTTTTTATGTGTACACAATCTATATGACTTACCAATGACTTGTAGGTAGTCCCAAGTCTACAGATGATCAAGGTCACGGCATCTTGTCTATAGTTTCTATAGCCTGAGGTGGTTATGATGTTTTGTGGTCACGGTACCACTACGATCTTAGAGGATTAGCTTGATTTCATATTTTTCTATCATGGTGGCACAAATTTGGTTTTGACTAAGTAATATATGGAAAATAAGTACATGGTGTTTTCATACTGTGAATTGCACTAACAGAAGATTTTATGGCTCATCAATAAGAAACTTTTGGAACCACTTTTTAATTAAGTACGATGGTTAGTATACGGTTTATTCTGCAGGTACGGTAATATTACCTTCAATAATGTTTGTTTATTTGATATGTATGAGAATCTGATTGGTGATATATGAGTTTTAATGTTGTTTGAAGTATGTAAGGTTTGATTGATGAGATGTTTAAGATTGTATGTATATGAATGTAATAGTTGTTTGAGTTTATTTTGTTATGATTGAAATATGCTAGTTTGTTAAGTATGTCGATGATAAGGTATTCTTGTTAAATGATTGAGTATGATGTGAATAAATTTATGTGTATGTGAATGGTGATGAATGTTTTTAACTCATGAGTTGACTTGATGAAAGTATGGAGTTGTGTTGTGAATGTTATATTGTGTGTGTTAATGATGATATTTTTGTTGTGTTTTATGATTTAATGTAATGTGTTTTTGATTGTAGTGAATGTTAGTTGATTTGGTTGCATTGATGTTGTTGTTGATTTGTGACATGTGTTCAGTAATAGTTCATGAGTATTGTCTTTTTGGATGAAGGATAATTTCTGTGTATAAGGAATACTTGCTCTTATAGTATTGATTTTGTTATTGTTGTTGATTAATGGATTGTATGATTGTTTTATTGTGAGGTTTAGATTCTTGCATGATTTGTAATTGTTGTTTGAATAATGTGACATAATGATGTTTTTTTTGAGTTGTATATATTTTTTGTAGTTTACTTTATTGGATATTACTTAGTGGTGAAGGATATTGTATCAAAACTCAGGATCGTATATACCATTCTAGTTAAGTTACCTGGATAGTACGACTACTATACGTTGTGTTGGAAATACGATTCCAACTTAAGTGCTATTTGAGAGATATGATTTCGCCTAAGTAGGCATACCGTCTAGAGAGAAGTCCTTAGTTGTTAGGTCTAAGCGCATCACAATTCTTGCTTATGAGATATAGTTTGTCAGCTAAGTCATGGTTTTTAGTTGTCTATGTTTTTAATAATGGTTTTTTTTAGTGCTTAGTTCACAGATTTGGGCATTGGTTCAGGTAACACCCTTTACTTCTATGGCCTATTTCGTCAAGGTAAGTATGAGGTACTTTTCCTCTTCATGGTAAGCATTTCTTTTATGCTATGCTTTATATGTGAACTATATGTTAGTTTCTGATTTTCTGATGCACATGACACGGTCATATTTTTTGGTCGGAATTAGAGGTTTGTGTACGCAGTACCTACCTTTCCTTTCACATATCAGCTTTCCATACGATGGACAAGAAGTTGCCCCACAGACATTACCTATCTTTTGGGTCAACATGTTTAAGACAAACATAGGACTACAGCGGTAGAGATCGTTCTTTTGGCACATGTTTTATTATGTGGACGTTCAACATGGTCTAGGAACTCAAGGAGTTCAGTTTAGCCACGATGTGGAGCAGGTTTAATAAGGGTCCCTCTCACTCATGTCGCTGAGTGTTTTACGTTTCCTCCACACACAAGTACATTTCGTACTTTTGACGGATGTTACATTTCTAACATCCCTATGTGAGACATATTCCACATGAGGAGAATATGAGTTCTTAAGGATTGACACTGGCGCCATTCCTTAATTATGTGTCGCGACAAAGTCCAAGGTGCTGGTCAATTCCATTCCCAAGACCATTCTAGCACAAGTACGGGGAACAGTTTCAGTGGGCCAGAAATTGTCGGTACTAGGTAGGGCTTGCTTACATTAGCAAGTTATGAATACAAGATGGTAGGGCTTGTTTATGGTAGAAAGTTCTGACTACCAGATGCAAATTTAATGGATAGTTGCTTAACAACAAGTTTCTATGGATACACAAGTGCATTTTAGTTACACACTTTAGACATGGAACATGTGTTTTCTGTTATGATCTAATGTGTTACCTAAGTAAATGAATGCTATCAATCTATGTTGATTCATGCATTCTTGTATTCTACATGCTAGGATAAAAGTTTGTTATTGCATACACACTAGGTGTCATGGGCCCTAGTGTTTAACACTCTTTTGTTTGAGGCGGCATGAGACTACATCCTCCAGTTGTTTCAAGGATGAAACCTCCCTTTCGAATGGAAGGAGTAAATTATCAATCATTCCTGTAACTTAAGTTATGAGCATGTTATAAAAAAAAGTTTATATTCTGCTACTTAAGAAAGGACAATAGACATGCTAAGAGCATAAACTTGCTACGAGCATAGACATATACCAGGAGCATAGACATGCTACAAGGCATAGACAATGAATGGATCATCTAAAGAGTGTTTAATGCGGTAAGCTAGAAGCAATCCATAAAGTATATGAGTAGTGTCATGTACAAAACCTAAGTGTTGTGCTACGAGCATAAACTATAGGTGGTTACACCATTCAGAGGTGCTAAGAGCATACACTTAGGATATGCTAAATAGCATATGCACATTACAACTCTTGATATGATTCTTATGGTACGATTTTAAGATGATTTGACTAGTCTACAATCAAGTCTATTGCTTTACGACTTTTGTGAAAACTTATCCTTTTCACTCTAGTTTTCGAGGACGAAAACTCTTCCTTAAGGGGTGAGTAATGTAAGGACAAGGATCCTATGGGGCAAGGCCCAACCTAAGGGGTTAGGGACCTAGGCCAAGGGCCTCGACTAGACCAGTGTGGACTAGGGATCCGCTTAGGGCAAGAGCTAGGAGCTATGCCTATATATAAGGCGGTAGGGAGGAGGATCTGACATCTTAGTCTCCTAGGCCTTACACTTTTACTTACAGAAGGGAGAGCCTTCCATTCCTTTAGTGAGAGAGTGCAATGGACACAAACAAAGTGGTGAACACTCTGAATGAAGGTGCTGCGAGTGAGAAATAGAGAGAGAAGAATGTTGTCAAACCCTCCTCCAAAGGCCCCACTCTCTATGGCGAGAGCAGTCTACTATTGATTGCACAAATCTCTACAATGATTTGGACTTGCCGACGATGTCGACGACGATAAGCACGACGACAAGACGGGCCGAAATCTGAAAATGCTAATGGCTGAAATCTGCAAATCTTTATCTATTGAATTCTGACTCTATGTCGGTGACGACGGCGATGACGACGATGCAACTACAACGCGCTGGAAATGCAGATGCTAAAATCTACGTTTTCTGGGTTGAAACTGCAAATCACACTGGATCTGATCGTGCGGCGAGGATCTGTTGCGGGGGTTCTACTGCGGAGTCTTGATGTTGAAAACTGAAAACGCTGGTGCTAACTGAGGTTCTGTCACGATGAATCTGCCAAACATTGAGTTGCTCTGGTGATCTAAAAACGCTAGGTTGAATCTTTGTCTTACTGATATAAATCAGCTAACGCTAGGGCTGATCTGTGGTCTTCTGTCGCTAGGCTCCTATAACAAAAAACGTTGGGCTTGTTCTACTGAAAACGCTAGCTGTGTTGATACAGAAACGCTCATCTACTACAAAAACGTTAGGTGTTCTGTGGGGATCCTGCTGAGAAGGTGCCTGTTGAACATGCCTCTTCTGCCAGAAAGTGCTAGCACTGGGTTTTCTTATATACTTGGCTATCAAAATTGCCCTACCTAGTTCCCAACGAATTCACTTCAAAGTAATAAGTGAAAATTTGCTAAAATAGGGAAAATAGGTCTATGCACTATAAAATGCTCCTCATGGGTTCGCATTGAAATTTGATGGTCATGTTGTGTGCAACCAGAGGATATGCATCTATTCTAAGTGCCTAGACATGCACAATCTGGGAACAGACTCACAAAAGTGCCAGATCACTTCTTTAGCTAGACTGAGTGAACCTTTGTCATGAAGTGGCTTGTCCACGTACACATAGGGTTTGATGTGCACGTGACACTTGCAGTAGCTAAGTCTCTCAAGCACCAAGTGGATTAGTGTTCCATTCTGGAATTAATCCGCTAAGATAAATGACTAAGGCTTTATCTTCTCTACCTCATAGTCGAGGACGACTATGATTTCAAGAGAGAGGTAAAATCTAATATCTAACTAACCAAATGATTTTTTGGTATTGAACTGATCATTTAATGTGGGGAAATAAACGGGAACAAGAGTTAGAATATAGACATATGCTTTTAGATCTATCTCAGCACGAGACCAAAGGGAGAGAAGGCAATGGGTCCAAAAGAAAGATGTCTATCAAAGATAAATGACCAGATAATGAAGCTTAAATTACCTTAGGGTTAGATTCATTAAAGACCTTCAAAGGTTAGTGTTAAATGTCCTTAGACCTAGGATATTAGGGTAATATTTTAGACCTTAGCTAAGCATGTGCTTCAGGTACTTGTCGTGCTTGAGCTAACTAAGGTACTTGAGGTGCTTGCCCTGCTTGATGACTAAGGTGCTTGAGGTGCTTGTCATGCTTTAGGACTAAGGTGATTGATGGGATTCATGAATAAGGTGCTTAAGAAGTGAGGTGTTCCAAAGTCAACCTAGATCCCTACACAAGGTGGGGCCAGCCCTACAAGTAGGGGCATGAGAGAGAAACACACACTCACTCAAGGCAAGCCCAAGACAAAAGAGGCAACAAGGACACATGCCAAGCTCCTCCCCATGTTGCCCTCATAAAGTGTTTAAAGCCTATTGGGTTGGCCTCTAAAGGAGTCCAATGAGAATTTAGCTTATTCAATAAATTGTTTAAGCATTATTGAAGCCCTCTCCCTCAAAGGGGAAAGGAGGACACTTGTCCAAAGGCTACTTCTATTGCTGGAAATGACCTAGCTTGTGATTGGCTAGGCTTGACATGAGCCAATGAGCTTCAAGCATGAGATATAAGGAGGGGTTGACCCACGCTAGGAGGGGGTGTGCTTGCAAGATATGCACCTCAACACACACTCACACGCACTCTCATTGTCTGAAGCAAGAACTTCCTCTCCTTCTCCAAGCTTGTTGAGAAGTTGAAAGCCTACACCAACACCTCTTGGCTATGGAATGAAAATCCAAGCAAGATCCATGCTCCAAAGAAAAAGCTTGCCATCTTCTTCATCTCCATTACTATGCTACTATGCTATGCTAGTCTACAAGAGTAATACAAGTGAGCAGACTATTTCTTTCTCATATATTACTTCTTCTTCCTTTTCCCTTCCCTCACTCCCTGCTAGCTCTCTCCAACTCTAAAGGTGTTTGATATCTTGGGATTGATCCGGGGATATGTTATGCTTTTGCAAGTTAATGAAGGGCATAATTTGGAATGAAGTCTATCATCTTCATTGTACCAATGAGGTCTCAAGGAACACAATATTGTATTCTACCAAGTCTCTCTTTATGAGGGAATCTATAATACAAAAGCCTATTGGAAGGGGGACCGGCTCCACATAAATCCGCACCTCAACTATTGTCAATTTCTCTAATATTATCTCTCTTTTACAAGTATTGTTCATGCCAAGCTAATCAGGTTAATTTTCATATTGCTACCTTTAATCATTTACTCTTCTTAAAGTCAATTTTATAGCCATATTCCATTACACTTTAACTTCAATATTATAAAATAATAAAATACTTCCTTTCCTTTCAAACTTAATGTGTATTTTTCCATATTGAAATTCCACTAATATGTGATCCGCGGGTTGTTGTGGCTAGTTAGAAGCAAGTCTTAACTCTATGGCGTTCTCCTCCCTCACCTCCTTTACTTCACCATGGACATCCCCTCTTCTTGGTTTGTGGTGCATGCTCCACTCCTTTTCTTACGTTCAGAAAACCTTTGCTTCTTTCACTCGTTAATTCCATATCCATGCAAACTCTACTCTTCCATATTGCTTTTATCCTCCCTTCAAGCCTTAGTTGCCTTCTTTTTATACAGCCTCATCTCACTTCCTGTAGCTACATGTAATCTTTACTTTGAATTTTAGTAAACTCCCCATGGGAGATGCCATATGGTCGGCCGGCCCTTTCACATGTAGTTTTACACACAATATCCATTAAAGTTTTTTGACAAGCACCACGGCCCATGACCTACCAATGAAAAAATGCCCTGCAAAAATGACTCTTGGATAAGAAGATTCTAGTTCGAAAAGGCCGCGTTCATCTTACAATCACCATTTTGAGAGCCGTAACCGCCTACCACTATATTTGATTGAGGAAATGCAATCCACATGCTTGAGAGCACGTATGCATCTTCCAATTTTCTCATCTTGACCATTTTTCAAATTTCCAAGGCTCCTATCTAACAAGCATCAAAGCCAGAAATTCCGGACAGATAAATCATGTATCTTAGACTTGCCACATCTTCCTATGGCGAACTCCAACTGATGCACTGTAAAACTAGACATGGAGAGAAAATTTGAGGCAACAAAACCTCCACATGAAAGCTGAAAATGATAAACTTGGCACACATCAGCTGACCCATAGGAAGAAAAACCGGACCCCTCCAAACTTTCAAACACTCATAACTTTCACAGATGACTTCCAAACTGAAAGTTGTAAAGATAAATTTAGAGAGTCCATCAATGACATCACAATTTAGCGATAAATACACTTCTCAGCTTTGAAGCATGCCAACCAACTAGCTTAAAACATCAACATTGGTCCCAAAATCACATTATTGCGTATATGTATCATCAATGCACTTCCCCTACATTGCAGACCACAACATCTAATAGATCCCATGAGCTCTTTGCATGCATATATAAGGTTTTGCGCATTGTATCGAATTAAACTCCCCATCATTTCCTTTGAGTTTCAGTCTTACGAACGTACTCCCCAGGCGGACTATTTAATGCGTTAGGTTGAGATCCCGATCCGTGGACCAAGGACGAACACTCATCGTTTACGGCATGGACTACCAGGGTATTAAATCCTGTTTGCTCCCCAAGCTTTCGCATTAACATCTATACCTAGCACTTTTCTTCTATGTCAACCATCTTTGGTTGCACTAGCTCTCACTAAAACTTTGCAATCTACTAATCCATATGAGGCATGGCATGATAAGAAGCCTTCTATTAGTCACTTGCATGTTTTTGATTGTTTTGCTTATGCTCTAATGCTGCAACAACAACGCAATGAATTGAATGACAAGACTATCAAATGCATCTATTATTGTTACAATGTTGAGATTAGGAGCTACATGTTGTTTCATTTACGATCGAAACGTATCTTGATTTCTTCAGATATTGTTTTTGTGCAACAAGATATAGTTCAACCCTCGTTGTGTTATACTAAAGAGACAAGTGTAAGCTCTCAAGAAATTTTTGATACCGTGTTGCGTCTTTTCCATTGTTTGATTACAAATGTAAGTCCAAATGAGGCAAATATTCAACCTATACAAATTTCAAGTGTATTCATATATCAAACTATTTCTAATACAGATGTACAGTTCATGAGGACAAGGCTCAAAATGAGAAAGATAGCGCTATACCGAATTGGTTGGTGCATACTCACGTGATAGTAAATTTGATGCACCTTCATCTATTCCTAGGGGATTCACTCTCTATAGAAAACGATATGCCACCTGTGAGCGCAAAGTCTTGGAAAAACCGTCTATTTACGACTCATATGAAGTAAAAATGACCCCCCTTTCTACACTTATACGATATGTAGCTACCAAAATTATTATTCCCCTAACTTATCTAAGTTTTGGTATAACTTATCACCTTCAAGTTTAAAAAACCAAACTTCATGCTATACAAGTTAGGACTTTAAAGTCAATACTTAATCATATTCTCTTTACAGGGACATGAAATTGGGTAACCACATGTAATTCACTAGAAATAATTGGCTTATTTACTATCAAAAATCCCTAATTCATATGTCCATATGTATGTTATCAATCTGTGCCACTATCCTAAACACTGCTTATTCCCCCCTTGAAGTATATATCCCAATCCCCCTCCCTTATGTTTTAGTAATGAAGGAGAAATTATTAGGGGCCTATTTCTGGCCTATTTCTAACTTATACGCTTATCTAAACTACCAAATAACCCCCTTTCCTTGCACTTACGTGGTACAATAAGTTTCTCATGGTGAATCCCCCAGGATTTATTCGTACTCAATCGGGTTCTCATCATATTTCTTGTTCATGAAATTGTTAAGCTTTGTCTGTGTGATGAGGAGGAACCTCTTACATTTGATTAAGCAGAAAATTTAGAAAATTGGATGGGTACTATGCATGATGAGTATCAGGTACTTGAAAGCACAATACTTGGTCTTTATGTAATTTGCCTCCTACGAAAAGGCCATTGATACAAAGTGGGTTTATAAGCTAAAACATAAGTCGGATGGTAGTATTGACCACTACATAGAAAGGCTTATTGCCAAAGGAAATGATTAGAGAAAGGCCATTGATTATGAAGAACCTTTTGCTCCCATTTTTTCTATGACTATTGTTCATCCATTTGTGTATTCGCAGCTTATTTTGGATGGTATGTACATCAGTCGGACATTAAAACTACAACCTTTAATGGTGACTTATATATTGAGGAAGTGCATTTAATGCAATCTCATGGTTTGTCAAGAAAGGACAAGAAAAGAAAGTATGTAGATTCAATAAAGCATTATATGGTTAAAAGAAATCTTCTCATGCCTTGTATGAGAAAAAGCCTAATCATTTGAACATGGCTTTTGAAATAGCTCAATTGAGAGCAAATTGTATCTAAAAGATGCGGATGATATATACCTTATCATTGTTGTATATGTGAATGATTTGCTGCCCACATATCCATATGAGTCATTTATTCCTGAATTTATGGTTGGTTTGAATGTCACATTTGAGACTTTTAGATTTGGGGCTTTTGCATTATTACTTGGGCATTCAATTGAAGCAAAGTGATGAAGGTATTGCATTATGTTACACAAAGTACATGCAAACTTTGCTAAAAAGAGTTGGACTTGATGATCGCAAGCCACTTGCCACTCCTATGTAGACAGGTTTGAAGTTAACCCTACATGGTGCTAGAGATCCTATATATCTTACCCTCTACAAAGAGTTGTTTATTGTCTCATTAATGTATGTATTGCAAGGATTTATATTCAGTTTACAGTTTCACAAGTGAGCAGATTCATGCATAGCCTAGGGTCTAAAAATTGAAAGCCAGTTAAGAGAATCTTTGTCAAGTGCAATGGAAGTTCAAGGAATTTAGCCCAAATCTAGCTAGTACTTTGCACAAACACAAGGTTTCTTTACTTCACCTGAAATAACTGAACACAATGAAAGAGAGAGTTAGATAGTGAAGAAAGATGACACTGCATATCGAGTCCCAACTACCCTAAAGGGCCCTCTTGCTCTCTTGTGAGAGCAAGTACTTGTTTAGATTACTTACACAATGTTGATACAATGGTCCAATATTGAACGTTGATCCTAAATACAAATGAAAAAATGCTAAGATTGATCTCATGCAAAAATACTACAGTTATCTAATGTAAAAATGTATGGTTTCACTGATGCATAAACACTGGGTTGAACTCATTGTGGGGTAAAGTAATGGAAAACAATGATGATGTTGCGATATTGAGATGTAAATGCTAGGTGTTGAGATTAGGTTTCGATGACCCTAAAAAACAGAAGGCGAGTGACTCTTTTACAGGGTTTTTTCTCATTTGCCCTACCTACGTTTTATAAATATCATATCAAAGTCACTCATTAATAAATGACTTACGTGAGTATTCATGCCTATTGTATGCTTAAATGATTGTATCATGCAACAGAGGGGATACAACTATGACCTACCAAATCATGTGCATCCTTCTAGAGGCTCAAAAAATGCTAGTCTAAATCCTAAGCCAGCTAAGTGTGATGATAACATGTAGCAATAGCTTGTCTACGAGGCTCATATGAAATGCACACATGATAATATTCCACTATGTGAGGAACACTATAAATTTTGGGTTGTTTTATCCCAATGGGGAATCATTATTGTCAGATTACATGTCTTTTCTGACTCAAAATGGGGTTAGTTGCTATGAAACCAAGTCTCCCACAAGAGGGTTTTGTTTCATGCTCAGTAGTCCAGGCATACTCTACATACCTCTAGTTATAGGGTTGAGTACATGGAAACTTTCATATTTATAATTGAGTGTGTGTGGCTTAGATGCTCCATAGATTAGTTGGGTAGGACTCTGAAACTCTATCTACCCTAACAATCAGAGACCATTGAGAATGGGAAGGAACCGAGTCTTCCATGCTCACACTAAGCACATTGAGGTGCATTATCACTACGTCAAGGAGAGACTCACGACTAGAGAGATCATCTTGGCTTATGTGCCAACCTAGGAAAAACTTGCAAATCCATTCACAAAGGTATTTCCTCATGGGAAGTTCAAAGCTTTTTGTAAATCTTTGGACTTGCTTCCATTAGTAGATTGATCTATGTACAAGTTCTTGTTCACCACATTTCAAAGGAGGATTTGTTACCACGTATATGGTAGTGATGTGTACACACTTAGTATTTCCAAGGCCTATTCTCCCTCACTAGGAGGGTTTTACCTTATGTGCTTTGTTTATACACCCATCACTCTATGACTATCTTAGTTTGTATACGGACACTAGGTAATACATCCTCTATTGCACGCCTTGAAGCTCTTCTCCATCTCCAAGTTGTGTGTGCATTCCTATAACCCTAATTCCAACAACGTGTAGGTGAGAACAAGTCCCAGTGGAAAGCCAAATATATTGTTCCTCCCATTATTATGTTCCATAAAATCAAATTTCAATACCCAACGAAGCATAAGATTTAAGAGGGGCTAAAAAGAGGTGTCAAACTTGAGTTTTTCGTTGCTAAAAAGCATCCAAATATGCAACCTCCTCAACAAGCCCGAGCTCTTCTGTAGGACTCTCCAAATCCACGTTTTTTCGAGCAACCTCCTCTTTCCCCTCTGAAGAGCTTTCCTTTGCAGGCTTCCGGCTCCAGTTAGGTCCTCCCCATGGCGCATCCCACCAACCTGTCTATAGCGCTCCCATCTCCCCTCCTCCTACAGATGTCTTGCAGCCCTTCGTTCTCTATCACAAGCACACCCCTTGTCTTTGACTGCCGGCTCTTCTCCTACCTGGCTACCAACCAGTGCCCCTCTCTCGACCCTCTCGACCCTCTCTCCTCTCGCATACAGCCCTGCTTACAACACCTACCCCTTCCAACTCTGCAACCACCAACCATATCCCCTTGGAGTACTCAGTTCCTTGCAGGTTGCCGCCTCCCTAGCTCCCTTCCAGTGCTCGTAGCACGTTTACATGATGCAGCTCTGATATCCCTCTCCAGTACACATCCCTTTCACCCCTGGCATTGGCGTGTCCTTTCTGCTTCTTGCCCGCCCCCCTCCCCCCCCCCCCCCCCCCCCCCCAACTCACGGTCCTACCTTCCTTTTTTTGGTCAAACTTTGGCGGCCAGCACTCGGTGCTCCCAAATACCACACACCCCCCCGCCCCCCCCCCCCCCCCCCCCCCCCCCCCCCCCCCTCCCTTCTCTGCAGTTCGTGGCCGCCCTTTTCATGCTCTCCTCTGCATGCTAACTCCCTTCATGCCATGCAGCTCCACCTCCGCCAGTTGCAGCTCAATTTTGCTTAATAAACTCCAGCTAACTTTATATACATATATTAAAAAAAGCTTTTGCTTGGACTTGGTTCCCATAGGCAACCATCGCTCTCGGCTTCGGACAACCAATGGTTGGCCCTTTGGGCGCCCTCCAAGTACACCACAATTAGCTTACATATCCACCAAGGTACTGCTAAAGCGCAACATGTCCGACCAAAGCATTGCTACACACAACATGTATCGTCGATAACTTCCTCGCCATTGCCTTGGGCATATCTTGCAATGAATTTACTGCAAGAGACACATTTCGAAAACCTCCTCTAGCACTTTTTTACTTCTCGATGACCTACTAAGCATATCCTGCAAATAAGCATGATCTGTAACTTTTGGCCCTATTTCCCACGGTGGAAGCGCACCGACATGACAAGGGGACGGGAACGGGAGGGAGGAGGGGTCTCGAAATGAGAACGGTGCCAAGGTGGGAACGGTAGACTAAAGAAACTATATATATTATATGTATTATAAGCTCATATATCGGTGCAAAACTGTAAGCTAAGCTTTGAATTCGACCATTCTAATTAGAACCATATTATGCATGTTTTACGATGATGGAGCTTTAGCAAGGAGAGTAGCTTAGTACAGAGAGATGTTCAAAGCTTGAGGAGGTGAGACAAACACCCAAATCAGCCCTCCGAATAGCCCCGAACTTGTCCCCAAATAGCCCCAAATCTATCCCCAAAGAGCCCCAAATGGCTAGGAAAGAAACATTGACTTTTTCGTTGATCGTTCCGGATGCCGTTCCACCCCATTCCCCTCGTTCCAAATCAACATCCGGTTACACCACGTTCCTGAAAGGTATTCCATTCTCGACTCCCTTTCGGGAGCCGGATCTGTCTGGAACACCGTTTCAGGATGTTTAGGGTGTGTTTTGCCCATTCCCTGTTACACTGAGGTCAATGGTCGATTGGAATAGAAATCGGTTAGGAACCTTGATGAGCGGAAAGCAATGGCCAACATGCTTCTTTTGTATGCAATTTTCTCTCTTATGTTTTATTTTCAAATCATACATACCCTAGCAAAGAAAATGTAGTGGACAACGCGATGTCAAGAAAGCCATACATAGTGCATTTATGTTGCATCTCAGAATGACTCATCAATTATGTGTGAGAAGCATGATACAAATGCTGATTTTTCAATTATATCGGCTAGTTTGATGGTTGGTCAGTCACATGCTTCTCATGCCATCAATAATGAGTATTTAATGAAGAATAATCTTTTAGGTGTTATAATGGAGTTGAGGCATAAAGCTATGGATGCAGGGCTAGAAACATACATTTTTCCTAACCGATCAAAATAAGGGGAAACTTGAAATTCTCCCGGTTTTTAGGTCAAAATTTGAAGCTTTAGCTAGGAATTACACTAAAACTTGTGTAAATTTGTCGGTTGTTTTAAAGGCAAACTCAAAATCTAACCGGGATTTTATAATTTCAGCCGGTTAAAATACACTACACCCCGGTTTTTTTCTAACATTGTATGGATGAGTGCCTTGCTCCTCCTTGTTGGTAATAGGGGAATATTGCATACAACACACACTATAGAGTAGTATTTCTTTCCGCCAAGTATTTCAGTTTCATTGTCATATCATCCTCAAATGGATGGACAAAGTGACGTTGCAAATTCAGCGATCTTGGACCTTTTGAATTGTTGTGTTGTAAAGAAAAAGACTTCATGAGAAACGTATCTGCAGCTTGTGAATTTTTCTTAAAACCATACAGCGCATGCATCATAGAAACATGGAGCGACAACAAGAATAGGGGATGGGTATGGCAGGATGTTAAAAGCTAGGGAACAGTCTTGAGGGTCGGAATAGGAAAAAGGAATTCATTTTTCTCAATTTTCTTACATGTTTGTATCATAGTTTTAAGAACACTATGAGCATTAAAGTGAATTAAAAAAAGACAAGAAACGTGACTCATAATAGCAAAATACGCCAATAAAATATCGATGACGTGATAATAAATATTGTTAGATAACTACATGCCTCAAAGGCTCAAAATAGCAAGTGATAAAGAGTCTAAAAAGGCTAAAACATAGCTAGGGAGGGGGTGAGCTCCTAATGGCACACCAAAGCGTGAGAGCTCTTACCTGATGAGAGTAGATATAGGCTTGCCTCTTGATAGAGAGTAGACAGAGGCTAGAGAGAGAGAGAGAGAGAGAGAGAGAGAGAGAGAGACTTCATGCTTGATAGAGAGTAGATAGAGGGAGCTTGATAGAGGGAGCTTCAAGATTGAACTTTGAGAGCTTGATGCTTGAGAGAGAAGAGGCAACTTGCCAGTTTGCCGCCAAGGCCCAAGTGAGCTTGCAAGTGAGGCTTGAGCTAAAGCATAATGATAAGTAAGATTCAAGAGCTTGGGGCTTTGAGCATCACATTGAGGAGGCCTCCTTTGAAACGCCTCCAAAACACCTCCAAAAATATTCCGCAAACAAGGTTTAAAAGGGTCCTAAAGCCCCCCAACAATTGACCATTCAGAAAAACTACACTAAATCCAAAGAAAATGGGAGATCTATTTTCAAGTTGTAGAGAAGAGAATTTGGAGTTACTACTTCAAAAGAGGATGTTGAACGTGGCCTAAAGACCTGTTGGAATTGGGGTTGTAGGAAAACACAAACAACTTGGACAAGATGAACGAAGCTCAAGGCACACAACAGAGAGTAAATTACTTAGTGGTCAGTGGCAAGATAAGATAGCCCTAGAGTGATGAGGGTATATACAATGCACGGAGAAAAAACCTCCTAGTGAGGGAAAAAATGCCCACACGGTCAAGCTGATCTCTCCTGCTAAGAGCCTCTCCCTGACATAGTGGTAATGCACCTCAATGTGCTTTGTGCGAACATGAAAAACTGGATTCCTCGCAACTACCAATGCGCTCTGACTGTCAATGTAGATAGTGTTGACAGTGTTGTGTCCAACACCCAAATCAACCATAAGGCGTCTGAGCCATACACACTCAATTGTAGCTGTGAAGACTGCGTGCAGCTTCAGAATTTGAAGTGGCCACAGTAGATTGCTTCTTTCTCAACCATGATATGCATGGACTACCAAGCATGAAACAAAAAACACTTGCGGACACTCATGTGTCAAAATAACCAATCCAATCTGAGTTTGAAAAAGCATGTAAATCTGGGGGCAATGATCCCCCCCTTGGGATAAAACAAGCCAAGATGTAAAGTGCCACTCAAGTAGTGAAAAATCCTCTAAGTGACTGCCTGCCAATGCTTAGACCCTAGGCTATGCATCAATCTGTTGATCTTTGAGACTGCAAATTGAATATCCAGCTTCGTGTTGCATACATAAATAAGGTAGCCAACAGCAATTTGGTAAAGAGTGACATCAGCAGGATCACCACATCATGAAGACTCAACTTCAAACATGTTTCCATGGGAGTGGCAACAGGTTTGAAATCCTCTTAAGTCCAAACTTACATAGCAATGTCTCTATGTAACTTGTCTGATTGAAGGGAATAGCACCATAACACTACTTAAATTGTATACCCAAGTAATGATGTAACAACCCTAAATATTTTATCTTGAAAGTAGCATTCAAATCAACCTTAAACTCAACAATATGTCTCTCGTTTGGTCCCATGACCAACAAACCATCCACATAGAGAATCACAATGAGAAGTACATCACCCTCGTGCTTTACATGCATTGTGCTTTCTCTTGGACTCTTACGAAAGCCTCATTTGACCAAATGAGTGTCAACCTTCTCATACCAAGCACGAGGAGATTGCTTCAATACATACAAAGATTTCTTACATTTGCACACTTTATCCTCTTGTCCTTTCTTGACGAAACCGCGAGGCTGTGTTACATAAACTTCCTTAAATATGTCACCATTCAAGAAAGCAATAACAATGTCTGACTCATGTACACCCCAACCAAAATGAGCTACCAATGCACATAGAAAACGCATAGTATTCATACGACAAGTGAGAGAAAAAGTATCTTCATAATCTATGTCTTTTCGTTGTGCAAAACCCTTTGCAACAAGTCGAGCCTTATAGTAGTCAATCTCACCATCCGGCTTGTGTTTCAACTTGTAAACCCAATTTGTACCAATGGTCTTTTTGCCATGAGGCAAATCACATAAAATCCATGTGTCATTTGCTAAAAGTGCATAATATTCTTATTGCATGGCAACCATTCGATTTTTTTAATTTTTTGATTCATTAAAAGACAAAGGTTTCTCAGCATCACATGAACTAGAGATAGCCAAAACATAGCGATCTAATACATAAGATTCATGGCAAGAACCTGAACGAGGATAGCTAGACAAAGGTGCATCCAATTTACTATCATGCAAAGTATGCACCATCCATTGAGACATACCTCTAGCCTACTCATTCTCAGTACTTTCCTCATCAAGTACATCATGTACATCTGCATCAGTAATAGACTGATCTATAACATTTTCAAAAATCCCCATAGACTGTACATTTGCCTCATTGGAATTTACATTCAAAATTCCACCATTGAAAAGAGGCAACAAACTGTCATAAATGTCCTGTGAGCTTACATCAATGCCTCTAGTACATGAGAGCAAGGACTGAACAAAACCTTCCACAAACACAACATCCCGTGAGACCAAGATACGCTTTGTTTGCGGATGATACATCATGTAACCTTTGCTTTCAGCACTATAACGAGCAAAAATACATTTGACAGTTTTATCATCCAATTTTGTACGCTGCGTTTGTGTCACTAAAGCATATGCCAAACTGTCAAAAACACGCATGTACTCAATAGAAGGCTTTCTATCATGCCATGATTCATATGGAGTCATAGACTGCAAAGCTTTTGTAGGACACTTGTTAAGTACAGGCTGGTCCCCCCCTCCAAAATGATTTATATTATAGGTTCCCCCCATCAAGGGAGACATTTTACAATACAATGCTTTGTGTTCCTTCAATAACTTGCTGGTGCAATGAAGATGGAAGCTTCAAGCACCGTGCATACACTTGTAAAACACAACATCAATTCGCTCACGGTCTCAGACCCAACACCTCACACACCTTCGAAGATGGTGAGAGCTAGGGGGGTATGAGAGTAGACTGAGAGGAGGAAGGAGTATTCTTACGAGAAAGAAGTATATCTCTACACATAATCACTCATAAAATCTTAGCATAGCTTAGTAATTAGCATGGTAGAGGAGATGAGCATGCATTGGAGCTTGGCTCTTGGTTGGATTTTCATCACAAAGCCGAGAGTTGTTGGTGTAGGCCTCCCTTCTCACAAGCTTGGAGATTCTTCTTTACTTCACACATGAGATTGTGTGTGTGATAATGCCTTGCCAAAATCAGCTCCCTCTCTCTCTTGGTCGACTCTCACTATTTTTACTCATGCAGGAACCCCGTTGGACCCTGCAAAGTTTAGCCAATGATAATTGAGAAGCATAAGTGATAGCCTTGTGACATGTGTCCTCCTTTCCCCTTTTGTGAGAGCTTTAGGTATTTAATTAATGCAATTAAACTCTCATTGGACCCTTTTGTCTCGAATAGCCGCAAATCAGTGTCAAAAACGATGTGCCAAGCCGAACCGTCAATGCTCAAGGCCGTAGAAGAAGAATACCGAGATGTTCAGAAAAAAAAGGCAAAATCGGTGTTAAAACCGGTATCGGGTTGCCGAAATCTGAAGTGGAGAAGAGGAGAAAAAATCGCCGTAAAGGGCGGCGAAACTGGGCCGATGCCGGGTGATGTCTGGGCTTACTTATCCATACCTGCACACGTCTGCCTGTGTGTGTGGGAGCACGCCAAAAGAGACGGGCTCTATCTCACTCCTCTCACTCACTCGCTTTCACTCTCTGAGCTGTCTGTCAAGCTGTAAGCCATTCCGGGAGTGTGTGAGAGCGTGGTCAAGAGTTCGGGTCGGTGTAGCTCATGTGAATGAGCCGTTGATTGCAAGTCCGGGAGGGGGGGCGGGGGGGTCGAGAACCCTATGGGAGCAGCCCCTTGCACACACTCAATGTGTGAGGGAGTCGAGAGAAAAAATTTAATTTTGCCTGTCGATTTTTGCAGCTTGACGAGCCAGACGAGGTAAGAGGGTTGTGTATGTAACGCTTCCCTGCTCCCGGTTCTGTGCCTGCACCCACCACAATTCCTCCCTTTGGCTTGCTCTTGACCTACTGCTCGACTAAAATTGTCTCTCACAGAGAGTGTCTGTGTATCCCGAGTCTGCTCACGGCCATGGTTCTTGGCTTCAATTGCTTGCAGAGATCCGATTTCCCTGCTGCTTGTGTTGCCGACAACCCAAGCTTGTCAATGCTCTGTGCTGCAGACGGTGTGTGTGTGTGTTGTGCTATACACAACACCAAGCTTGCAATATTTTCATTTGCAATGTTCTCCAATGCTAGAATTGCCCGACCTTCGACTGCTGCCCGATTCCCCTGCTGCTTAATGTCGAGATTCGATTGCTATGCTTCCATTGTCACGAGCTCAATGCTGACCTGCTCCTGCTGTTCGGGTTGCACCTCTATTTGCTTGAAGCTTCCAAAACTCCATTTCCCTTCTAGCTCACAAGTCCTGAAGCTTCCAAAAGTCCATTTCCCTTCTAGCTCACAAGTCCTGCCGACTTGTTGAGCCCCAGAGTTTCTCGGGGCTTTTCCTAGAAATTGGACTCTCAGTCCAGGTGGCAGCCACGTCCCAACCTACGTGGAAACAGGTTGGCAAGCAGGAAAAAAAGCCGTGCGCTGACGACCCCACATAGTGTGGATGTGGAGGGAGAGAGAGGTTGGGAGTGACGGAATTGGCACTTCCAAATCACATCAACATCCACATAGGGTGGATGTGGAGGGAGGGGGAGAGAGAGAGAGAGAGAGAGAGAGGGGGAGACCCAAGGTTGACTAAGCCATTTTTGACAATGGGATTTCTTTCTTGTGTCCGTGTGGGTGTGGGTGTGGGTGTGGGTGTGGGTGTGGGTGTGTGTGTGATAGAGGTGTTGGGGGGTGGTGTAAATTTCAATTTTCTAATTTTGGGCATGTTCAATCAATTGTGTGCTCAATGAACACTAACAAGACCTGTATGTGTGTGTGTGTGTGTGTGTGTGTATACTTTTTTTTGGGGGAGAGAGAGAGGAGAGAGAGAGAGAGAGTTAAGTCCCGTTGAGCTATTGTCATTCAATTTTCGTTTTTTAGCTTGGACATTGGACTGCCTTTAACACTAGAATGGTAACCTAACAGGACATAAAAGTGTCCTTTCAGGGTTTTGGAAAAAAATTCAAAAACCATAGTAGATCCACTCATTTTGAAAAATCCTTTCATGAGCTTATAATTCAATAACTACTACATATGGAAAAAATGAGAAACTTCTAATTTTTCTAATCCCTTGGTCACTACAAGCCTCCAAAGTTGATGGGCCAGTGCATTTTGCCCAAAAGAGCAATTTCTTAATGTTGATTGCATATAAATAAGAGTGGGGATTTTTTGTAGGACATGAGATAAAATGTCCCGTTAACTTCAATGGGTTCGTGACCAAAACATATGGTTGCTTTTACCTCACTATTATTTTTTTGGGGCAAAAAAAATAGGTACAAAAAAGTTGCATTTTTGCCATTCTGTAGACCTATCATCAAAGTTTCTATAGTCACGCTCAATACAGATACTATAAACATG
This sequence comes from Adiantum capillus-veneris, assembly GCF_014529385.1. NCBI lineage: Eukaryota > Viridiplantae > Streptophyta > Polypodiopsida > Polypodiales > Pteridaceae > Adiantum > Adiantum capillus-veneris. The sequence goes on along the minus strand of NC_140939.1, from coordinate 27,726,105 downwards.
TTTTCTATTCTTCAGCAATCAAAAAACTAAACCATCATCATACACTATGCTATATAGCATATTAGGTCCGCCAAAACTCAAGGAAGATTAGCTTTATGTTATACTTTACACTTACACAATTAAAATTGAATTTGGATATCAAGAAAGCCACCAACAAAGTCATAAAAGTGTTAATTTTGGCCAAAAAAATAGGATTATGCAATTCTTGTAAATTGGTCATAACTTTCAATTTTTACACTTAGCTCTCCCTACAAGAATTAAAACATGTTGAGAACTATGAAGGCCTAACCTCTAGCCATCTAAACCTCACAAACATGAAGTTTAGAGTGGTATAGTTGCCAAAAATTGAAAGAAAAACAAAAACACGACACGTTTTTTCACACAGTTTAGGTTCAAAAATGTTGTGCAAGAGTAAGGTTAATGGTGAGATCGATACTAAAAAAAAAATGCTAAGTGTTTTTCAACTCATAAGGCAACTTTGTGGATGTATAGCACCTAGAAATTCATTTTCATACTCTTCAAATAATTCAAGCAAAATGGTCACTTAACAGGACACAAAAGTGTCCAAGGACAGAAAAGTATCTTGTTACCATTCTAGTGTTAAGGTAATATAATATAATAAGGTTGGCACCAGTCCAAAGCTAGAAGGCGGCGGCAGCGGCAAGTAAATCAAGAGGGACCGAGGGAGGAGTACATTCTGTTGACGCAATGCCACGCTGGAGTTGGTCCTTTCACGCATGCCACGCTGGAAGTGGTTGCCAAGCTTGCGTGGACGCCACCTGGACTCAGAGTCTGATTTCTAGACTGAGCCATTGATTGTCGAGTTGTTGTGCAGAGCTTCCCTTGCTCAGCCAATTTGGTTGCCTTCCAACATTGTTTGTGTGTATGTGTGAGCAACACCACACACTCCCTAGCTCTAACAAGCTCAGCTTTGCCCGCTCACAAGCTCAATGCCTTGCTCAGCTCGATTGAACTGCTCAAAGCTCCCAATTTCAGATCTACTGCACACAGCACACTGAGATCTCAAAACTTCCAAGATTCTCTCCAAGACAAAGAGAGCTTCTCGCGCAGAGTAGTCAGGAATAGTCAATCTCTCTGATCCGTACGGGATGCACGCCAAATCATCCCGATCCGGTGCCATGAAACGCCGTCGAGAGATTGTTGCCGTCCCCTAGCCGTAGCTCTGATACCAATTGATGAGTGCGTATGCGGTGCGGTGTGTTTGAATGCGTGCGCGATGTGGTGTGTGCTAGAAAGGGGAGAATCACAAGTTGTTGTGGGTGGAGCAACTTCACAAGACTTAAGATGAGGAGCTCCTTATTCTCATATGTGATGAAGAATAAGGGTATGTACACACGTGGGTGGGCGACCGTACGCTAGACGTCTGGGCGGGCAAAAGGCGTAGCGCCTTTACCCTAACATATTACCACAGAGAAGATAACCATCTTGCAGGATAAATGGTTCTTCTTTCTTCCCTAGTGCAAGGGCTGAAATCACATCTCTAAAATCGGGATCAACAGCATACTCATCTATCATAGAAGATACATCATTGTGAGTTGCTATGGAAACCGCATTCACTCTCGGCCGTCTTGAGAGTGCATCGGCTACTTGATTATGCTTGCCAGCAATGTGAGAAATATGAAAATGAAATTGCGAAAGGAAATTTGCTCATCTCATTTGTTTGTCGGAGAGGTTGGTCTGCGTCATGAAGTACTTAAGGCTTTGGTGATCTATCCGTATAATGAACGGAGTCCCCAATAAATAGTGCTTCCACGAGTCTAAGGCATGTAGAACTACAAGAATTTCCTTTTCATATGTGCCTAGAGATTGCTCAATAGGGTTGAGCCTTCGACTTTCATAGGCTATGGCGTGCGCTTCTTGGACCAAAACAACTCCAAGGCAATCACCACAAGCGTCACATTGGACCTCAAATGGCTTTGAGAGATCCGGCACTGTAAGCACAGGTTGAGAGATAAGCTTTTCTTTAAGCTTTTTGAAAGCATTGTTCTCCTTGGCATACCATGTATACCTAACATTTATCTTTGTTAGGGGATGTAATGGTCCCGCGATTTGTGAGAACTTTTCTATGAAGCGTCTATATTATGCACACATACCTATAAAGCTTCTTATTTCATGAAGATTCCTTGGTGTAGGCCATCCTTTTATTACCTCTAGCTTTGATGGATCCATTTGGATGCCATCTTGAGAGATAATGTGACCTAAATATTGAATCTCTAGTAAGAAAAACTCACTTTTCTTTCGATTACTATAAAGTTTATTCTCTCGTAAGACTTGAAATATTACTTAGAGGTGTTGCTTGTATTCGTCTAGTGACTTAGAGTAGATGATAACATCATCAAAGAACACTCCAATAAAGGTTCGGTGAGGCCTGAATAGATTCTCCATCAAGAGGTTAAATATGGTTGGTACATTGGGCAAACCAAAAGGCATGACAATGTATTCGTAAAGACCAAACGTAGTGCGAAATGCGATCTTTACAATGTCTTGATCAACTATCCTTATTTGATGGTAGGCACTTTCTAGGTCAATCCTATTGAAGTAGGTCGATCCTTGCAGTTTATCAAATAGGCCTTACCCGTGGAACAGGAAACCTATTTTTGATAGTGATCCTATTTACTGCTCTATAGTCGATACACATATGATATGTGCCGTTTTTCTTTTGCACTAATAACACGGGTGAACAAAATGGAGATGAGCTAGGCCTAACCATGCCCTTCTCAACTAACTCATGCACTTGCTGCATAATCTACTCTTCTTGAGCTTGAGAAACTCTATAAGGAGATTTATTTGGCGGTGAACTTCCTGGAAGAAGTTCAATTGCATGGTCATCATTGCCTCGTTTAGGAGGTAGTTCACAAGGGATGTCGTCAATAAAAACATCTTGAAAGCCCTTGAGAAAATTGTATAACTCTAATTCCTTGTGATAACTTATATTTTCTTTTGCTAAAGCATTAGGTTCATTTTGAGGATCTTTAACAAAAATCATGTACATGGAAATAGAGTTCTTTATTGACTTATTGAAAGCTTGCATATGTACAATGGGTATGGTGTTACCCAACTCCTTAGCATCTATGTACATATCGTTCCCCCTGAACCTAAAGTATATTTTCCTTTCAGGGAATTTAACATTGGCAGCCATGCGATCAAACCATGGTGCCTCTAGGACTTGATCCTCGTGCTTGAGAGGAGAGATAAAGAAGTCCTCTTTGTCCCCATAGCTTTGGACATGGAGTCTCAATTTCCCAATTAAGCGAGTGACTGAAGCCTCTTGCCCCTTGAAAGCACCATCGGCGGGTCGGACATCTCCATCTTATAGGCTTGGATGTCTAGCTTGGTGGTCAACTCTGTGGATCTGAAATTATGAGTAGAATGAGGGTCAAGGAGAATAAAAAGCATTATGTTCTCTTACCTTTCCCCAAGCATGGCATAGAGGAGATCCTTTGTGGTGAGTTTCCTCTTCTTGGATTTCAACCAAGGTAGCCCTATGAGGCTCGTTTCATGTATTCTTGTGGGGGCCATGCCCTTGCTCCCCGCACTTGAAACAATGGTTATCTTTACGATAACGCTCAAGCTCTTCAGAAGAGAGTTTAATTTCACCTTTATAAACTCCCTTTTTCTTAGCTTTGTTGTTGTTGGCGTTGCCTTTAGGAGACTTTTGTCCTTCGCCTTAGGCTCATTGTTACGGTCCTTGTTCTCTGTGGGCTTAAGATTTCTCTTAGTCCCTATTTGGAAATTGATTTGTGAAGCCACCATGGTATGGTGTATGACCGCAGATATGATGCGTCCTTTGTGAGTTGACATATTCCACCATATCTTCAGTTAAGCCCGCACAAAATTGTTGTTTTTGCTCTCCAAAATCCATCTTTTTGAAAACAGTGGCTTTGAGATGTAAGTCCCAAAACTTGTTTATATATTTGTGAATAGATTCGTAAGGAGAGAGCTTTAAGCTTCGCCATTTGGTAAGTACTTTGTCTTTGGCATCGGTAGCCAAAAATTGCTTCATGATAAAAGCTCTTAAAGCTTTCCATGTTTGTGGGGCTTCACTATTTGTCCGTAGACTAGACCATTGCCTGGTGGACTTTCAAAAATGCATCGCTAAATGGCGTAGCTTAGAGGACTCCGTGAGGACTGCATCTCCAACCGCCGCATCGAATTGATGAATGAAGGCCAAGACTTGATCTCTGGCACCAAAGGTGTCATCATAGGTAAGGAAAGAGATTCTCTTTCCTCCCTCTTTGAACTTCTTGAGCTTGGACGATCTCTTCCACGCGGCATAGGATTTCCTATAGCCTCTTCTTTTTGGTGGTTCAAAAGTTGCACCATCACTTTCTTTAGAGGAAGAAGAATTTGAGGAGGATGGAGAAGAGGGTGATCTCTTGCCTTTTTCTTCCCTTGGTCTTCCTTGTCTACACCATCACTTTATTTATTAGAGGAAGAGGATGAAGAAGGTGGAGAAGAGGGTGACCTCTTTCTTGCCTTTTTCTTCTCTTGTTTTCTGTCATCCCTCTTTGAATTATGGTGTGGAGAAGTGTGCGATGATCTTCTCCGTTTAGGGGGTGTTGGAGAGCGTTTTTCCCGCCGTCTTCGTGGAGCCATCTCTGCCAAGGTGACAGAAGACTTAATTATTTCTCGTTCTTTTGGTGGGGGCTCTTGAGTTCTCCGTTAGGAAGGAGATGCGTCATCAAGCAGTAGATTTTTGAGCCCTTCGTAGGGATCCTCTTCTTCTTTCCGAATCGGAGAGAGGCCTCTTTTGGAAGTCTCACATGGAGGCTTTCTAGGTAGACTCTCTTCTTGATGGGGAGTTTGGAGAAGGCTATGGGCACAAAGCTGCCGTTGCACTTCACTTTGGAGGGATGGATTACCCATGGCTTGTTGAAGTCTAGAAACAAGGTAGTTAACAAGAATAGGGGCATCATTAGTAGCCTACTCATTAGCAAAATCAAAGCTATCAAACTTAATTTCACTCTCTTTACTATTGTCAGTCATTCTAACAACTTTTAGGTGTACTTTGGCACTTCAAGCCCTAGTTGCTACTCATCTTTATCCCTTTAGAAAAGCACTCAAGCTCATGTATCCGTGGCTCGAATATCATTAATTGCAAAGAATAGAAGAGAGGGTCTTTCAACACCAAAACAATACAGGCTCCTTTCAAGCTTCTAATAGCTCAATAGTGGTTAAACCGTACACAAGCCCCATAGGACTCCACTATTAAGACCATAGCTCTCGCCGATGATGCCCCGTTGCCTGCACGAAGTAGGCACACTGCAAGGCTGAAAAACCCCTATTCTAATTACTCGATTGCAATTAATAATACCAACTATTTATAGTTAGCTTGAGGAGATCCCTTCTTGAGCAGGAAAAGAGAAACCTTGTGCTTTGATAGCAATGTAACATTTAATGGCCTAGTAAGTTGCTTGTACCGGAAAATCGCATAAACATAGTGAGAATTTCATTAGAATAGATTCCTAATGAGCATAGCAAGAGTGTTTGGATGGAGAGAGCAACAAAAAGCATAACACCTAGTTAGATAGGCGTTAACAATACTTCAAAAGAGAGAAATTAAGCTATTGACAATAGTTGAGGACCGGATTTACATGGAGCCGGTTCCTCCTCCAAAAGCCTTTGTGTTATAGGTTTCTTTCATCAAGGGAGACATTTTACAATACAATACTTTGTGTTCCTTCAACAACTTGTTGGTGCAATGAAGATGGAAGCTTCAAGCACCGTGCACACACTTATAAAACACAACATCAATTCCCTCACGGTCTCAGACCCAAGACCTCACACACCTTCGAAGATGGTGAGAGCTAGTGGGGTATGAGAGTAGATTGAGAGGAAGAAGGAGTATTCTTACGAGAAAGAAGAATATCTCCTCACATAATCACTCATAAAAGCTTAGCATAGCTTAGTAATTACCATGCTTTGGAGCTTGGCTCTTGGTTGGATTTTCCTCACAAAGCAAAGATTTTTTCGTGTAGGCCTCCATTCTCACAAACTTGGAGTAGATGACGAGCTTTCCGTTAAAGCTTGAGAAGGAGAGAGTGTTTTCTTTACTTCACACATGAGATTGTGTGTGTCTGTGTGTGATACTGCCTTGCCAAAATTAGTCCCCCTCTCTCTCTTGGTCGACCCCTCACGATTTTTACTCATGCTGGCATCCCATTGGACCTTGCAAACCTTAGCCAATGATAATTGAGAAGCATAAGTGATAGCCTCGTGACTTGTGTCCCCCTTTCCCCTTTTGTGAGAGCTTTAGGTATTTAATTAATGCAATTAAACTCTCATTGGACCCCTTGGGAGACGGTCCAATATTCTTCTAGAGAGCTTAATTTCTATTGGTTCTTCCATCAAGTGTTTTAAAATGAATTAAACTAAATATACCCTAGCCTAATTCTCATTGGGTCACCTCTATGGCCATCCAATAGGACTTGAATGCATTTTGGGGAGGACTGTCCTAGGAACCGAACGTGACCTAGAAGCATTTGTGTGTGTGTATGTGTGTGTGGTGGGTTGAAATTTAGGTCTTTGAAGCCCATTGCTTGCACATTGCTCTTCTGCAAATGATCCCCCTTTGGATCCCTATTTTCCCTCCTTTGGATCTCTATTGTGACCAATTTGCTAGCCTTATCAATAATCTAGCTTTTTCTCCACTAGTACTTTCCCATATTAAATGATCAGTTTAACATGAGAAAATCATTTAGGACAATTAGATATTAGTTATTATGACAATATGGGTGTATCCGCAATGAAGGGTCATAAGATTGGAGCATGGCTCCGTACGACCATGGTAAATAGACCATGTTTTGTCTATGAAGTACGACTCCGTATGAGGCTATCCATGAGCAAGTCTTGTGTGGACAACTGCTTTCAAAACATCGGAATCTTGTGCCTCCAACATAGTGTAGATGAATGGAAAATCCATTCAACGCTATGGAAAAGAAAGTCTTTGAGGAGTAGGACTCTATACCTACGTATACACATTGGGTACATGGTCACTCCAAAGCTTTATAGCTTGCCAGAATGTGGACAAAACACATACATGAAGCATATTGAAAGCACATTGCCATCCACAGCCACACTACGTACGACTTTGGTGCCACAAGAAATTGAAACAAAACTCAATTATGTCTTTAAATATTAGGCAATTTTCTTACTATTAATAAGCTGCATGATTCAGCAAGACCATTTCTTTATGAAAGCTTGTTTTTATTGTGCATTGACATGTGTTTGTCAGTATGAGGAGCTGATCGTTATGAACATAGGCTCCCTCGTAAATTATCTTTTTCATATATATTTATGCAAATCAAGGCTTCAATCTCGGGCATATTGCATAGAAGTTTCTATTGAATGCAGCATTCCGGCTTCGTAAATGAAAGCAGACGATCATGTCGAGCAGAATTGCCTTACATGCCACACAGGCCTTACATGTACTTGCAAATCTTTGCTGAACTTGAAGACCTTGTTGTTATTGAAATAGTGGGCAAAACTATGTGAATATCTCCATCATCTGGATTCCCTTATCGAAGCCTCTACATGATCTTTCGCTCATGCCTTGCATGCATTCGAACACCACCATGGAGCAGTTTGCCGCATGCCTTGTGACCAAGTGGTTGTTTGTAATGCTACCAAATTGTGTTCCAAAATCAACTTCAGTTCTCTATCGGCTACAATCTGATTCCTTGCACCTTTTCATTACCAACAATAGGCCTTGCCTTAATTTGCCATAAAACAATTGATTGACTCACCAATTGGTGAGTCCTTGCCTTTGCATGATACATCTCAGTAGCCCAACTTTGGATGCTACCATCGTGTTAAATATCCATGCTCGTTCAACATGAACAATTGAATCAATTATAGAATTTTAACTCTAGTTTGATACTTACTTTATCCCATCTCGAGGAAGTTTCAAGATTGTCAAGCTTGTCTTGGTTGTCTCCCGTGGAAAAGTCCCATGGATGCGATAGAATGAAATCTACCACTATCTTCTACCATTACCACCATGCCTTGCATGGATTGGACATGGTTTTTTTGGTTATTGGACGGTCATTCTTTCATGTAGGCATCCTCATCAAGATCCTTGTTAAGAAAATCTATCCTCATGTTCATCTAGACAAGTTCCATGTTCTTAGTGGCTACTATAGTCTATTCCAAGCACAAGATGTAATGTAATCATCTTGACTACTCGAGAGAGAATTTCAATCCATGCCTATTTTCTGCTTGAATCCATTAGCAACCAATCTATACTTATACTTAGGTTGGGATCTTTTTTTTGTGTATTTTTCTTATATACCTATTGCAAGGCAAGCCTTGTTGTCTGTCTAGAAACTCTATCAATTCCCAAGTTTCATTTGGCATAATCGAGTTATACTCAAGAGTGCATTGCCTACCCTAACTTCATGCTATCGTCCTTCTCTCAATAGCCGCCCCGTAGTAGGTAGGCTCTTTGCACTTAGTGATCAATAGATAGTATAATCCACTGAAACTGCTCAGGGACATTAGATACGCGTGTAGATCTCTTGAACTGTGTTCTCTCAAAGCATCACTAGATCTCTCTGGAGCACTACTAACCCACTACTAATGGTAGTGCATCGCTAGTAGACTGAGATGTTTGTGTAATTGGACTTGAAGCTATGTCCTCAAATCTTACTTTGTGATAGCCAATCCCTTTCACAATTTGTATGGGCATCACTGCATCTTTAATACATTAAAGATCACTTGTGAATTGCAAATAACTCTCCGCAATTCTGAGTGCCATAGATGATAATTCATCCCTCCATCTTCACCATAGCCAATGAAGATGAATTTGTGTCACTTGAGGTCCAATTTTTTTCTAAAATCTTGGAAAATGTGAGAATTCCTCACATTTAAACATACATTATCTATCATAATAGGATTCTTGCTTGTAAACATCCCCTACGTAATCTTGTAGTTCAACGGTGTGCTAAATTACCTATTGATTAGATGCATCACTCTCATTATAGCCTCTCTTCAAAACTCTTTAGTAAATTTTTTTCATAGATAGCATGGAACTTGGAAGTGATCCTTTCTTGAAGAGTCCTATTCATGCGCTAAATAACTCAATTTCGAGCAAGTGTATATGGCATAGTGAACTAATACCAAATTTCTCTTTTGATATAGAAGTCCTTAAACTCAGTGAAGACGTACTCTCTGCCATTATAACTCCTTTCTCTTCAAGAGCCCGGGTCAAGAGTAGACCACCACCTTTAGAGCAAGTCATCTATGAAAGTCAAGAAATATAATGCTCTCGCTATGAACCAAATTTAGAGATAACTTCCTATCGAATTGCGATTAGGTAAGGCTACTTCTTTTCCCATGCATGCAATGCTCACAAAAACTAAAATTAGAATAGTCAACAAAAGATAGAGGAAAAATGGTATAGCTATTTAATTGCCTTTTGATATAGAAGTCCTTAAAATCAATGAAGACGTACTCTCCACCATTATAACTCCTTTCTCTTCAAGAGGCCCCGGGTCAAGAGGTAGACCACCACCTTTAGAGCAGAGTCATCTATGAAAGTCAAGAAATAAAATCCTCTCACCCTATGAACCAAATTTAGAGAGAACTTCCTATCGAATTGCGATTAGGTAAGCCTACTTCTTTTCCTATGTATGCAATGCTCACAAAAACTAAAATTAGAATATTCAACAAAAGGATAGAGGAAAAATGCTGTAGCTATTTAATTGCCTTCTGAATCATATTCTAAATCGGCTATGCCACAACTCAGTAGAAGGCACCTTCTGGCAAACATATGTAGTGTTGATCCATCTTTCTCTCTTTGTAATAAATGGTAGTCTTTTCTTCATGTGTTCTTTCTTGTGACAATGTTAGCAATTAATGTTCCTCATGTCACATCTAAACGCTCTTGCTACGTGCATACTTGTAACTTGAGAAATGTCTGCGACTATGACTATGAACTTTCTACTACCTTTTATTGTTCCTCTCGTTACCTTTACTTTCCATACTTTAATCACCATGCCTACTAGTGGAATGAGCTAGTCACTTCTAGCAACTATTCTAGTTGGGCGTATTAGAGTTAGTTAGATCATGATCAGGCAAGCAGACATGAACTTCAGGATTTCACAAACAAATCAGAAGATGACTAAATTGGAGATAGAAGCAAGAGACTGAAATTGGAATTGGAATGTATATTCAGATAACGAGAGTACAATTGGCACCGAGTACAACCATGAGAGCAATGTTCATAATCAAATGCCAAAAAGTACAAGAGTAGAATTAGACTTTGGAATGGCTAGTGATAGTAATAGCCTGGAAAAATGATTGATGGACCTTAGTTTAGTTATCTGACTAGGCCTCTGACTAATTGTGAATTGTAGAGTTACCATATTAAGTATATCCATAAATTACCAATTTCTACTATTGCTTTGATTCTCGACTAGGGTCTATTACCACTCTCTACATTTCCTTCCCCCTTTTCTTTGAATTTTTGGAAGGTTTCAAAATCTACGTATGCTACTGAAAATGACTAATATCCTTGCGGAAATGGTTTGAATTTCCTTATTGTCCGGCCAGGTCCATGCTTGTGCACTAGAAACGATGCTTGTGCATTGCTTTCATATCGGTACACACTCTAGGTTCATCATTTTCTCTTATCTGGAGCCTTCTTCCTTGTGGGATTCCAAATGGATTTGGGAGCCTTAGTTTCCATAGGTTGACCCATACCTTGACATTGGTGCCAGGATTCTTGTTCTGAATATAAAGCCAAAAAAAAAGCTTCTGCTCGAGTTGCTACGGTTGATTAGTCATCGTCTCCATTTGTATGGCATCAAAGCATTCCAGATATTTGTATCAACATCAGAGAAGGTACACCTATCTTGGTAATCTGGCTCTAGCAGTTTGTGACAAATAGACGTAGTGTAGATGCATCCTTTTGGTAATGAGTGATTTGCCTTGATGCATGCCTAAAACAATACCTCACCCTTTCCCTATATTGGTGGTTCTGAGGTTGCTTTATTTTCTATATCATTTTTGGAATCTTAAAATCCTGAAGCAGTTGTAGGAGCTCGTTGTAGGTTGTGAATCAATTGTCAAATTTGAATCCTCCACTGATCCATCCTTCCTTTAAGGATGCAAGTCATTCTTCAAATCAGACACAATCATTCGTTGTTCATTGTCATTGAGAACATTCTTCATGCTACCCAATCTGCTTTTCTATGCTTATACCACTCTCTTAACTGGTCAACTATCTTTATTTACTTCGATTGATCAACTAGTTCGTTATACTTAGGATAGAGATTGGAGTGAAATTTTGGCAGTTCTTCATCCTTCATTGGCAAATCATACAAGTGAATAGGAGAATCTAGAACAAACTGAGTAAAATTCATCACAATCTGATGAAAGAGGCTCTTCAGAGTCATTTCTTGCTCAGGACTGCAAACTCATTTTGGTTTTAGGTCCTCTGTTGCTATTTTCTTCTCTAGCAATATTTTGACTTTTTGATCCAAGACATTTCTAGCACTCTGTAGCTTGATAGACATAGCTTTGTTCGTACCCTAATATCATCCATACAACTATACGTTGTTTCTCGGGGTTCACTATGTGTAAAACTACCATATCACGTGCGTTCAAGACATGTTTGTAAAACCCTTATCTTGAAATTTTTTAGGAATATAATATACCCTTTTCTCTTGAAATCTATAATTTTTTTTCAAATTTGAAAAAATAATGCCCTTCTGTATATATATTTCTGTAAGTTTCAAGAAATTTGAATACCCTTTTGTTGAACTCACGTGATAGGTTACATTTTTATTAGGTGACCTCCCCGGGACTTGTTCAACCCCCCAAAAGCATCTCGAGTTTAGTTTCCAATCTCTACAAGTTCATTGTAGAAGTCTTTGTTGCGTTTGAGGGTTAACTATAAAATCATCAGCAAAAAGAAGATATTCTAGAGCTTACTCAAGCAATATGAATTGTTCTCGAACGAGGAGGTAAGCCTAGTAAGTAGTATATTTATGATAGCTTGTACCATCCTTTGGCCCGCACTTAGAGCATCTAAAAACGTTCCTAATCTGAATATGCATCTTCATCACGCAAAAATTCATGAATGTAAGTGGCCTTCTAGTTTTGTAGTCGCTTGTTAAAACTAAAAAACTCAAGTTTGAGAAGGCAAAACTAAAAACAAGGGACTCATCTCTTTATTTTCCATGAGATTATGGAGGTAATTAGCATTTTGACAGATAGGTGCATGCCATGTGTGCAAGAATGGTGGGTGTTAAAGAGATGTAAGAGTGGTCAAAGATGCACTTTTCCCCCAAAAAAGGGGGGATAAATTTATGTTTTTTCGGCCTTCCTTAACTTCTACATACTATCTCGGATTTGATCAGTGACTGTAGTTCTGTAATCTACACACCGAGCTCTTTCCATAGATATGTTACATGATATGGTTTTTCCCGCTAGATTTTGAATTTCATTTTGGGGGAAATTTTGAATTCAATTAAGCTAGAGGTTTTAACTGTTTGAATTCAAAAACTGTTCTTTGATTGCTTTCTTAATACTAAAGGTTTGACTCCCTTGAACTGTCAAATAAAGAGGCTCTCTTAGATCCCATTCTCTTCCTAATGATTTTTTAATCGTTAATATGGCTATTTAAGATAATTGACTAGGTGAATGGTGAGAAATTGTGATTAGATCTACCACCTAATTGGAAGACCATAATGCTGTCTACGTTAGTTTACTCCGGCCATGTGTGGAGCCGTCTCCAAGTCACCTATTCCTATTGAGGAACTTCTCGAGGTTGAGGAAATTAAAGAAATACTCTAACCGAAGTAGATTATTCATTCATCAAGAGCAGTCACTAAAGTTCAAAAAGATTACATGGACGTATTTGATAAAGTTCACGAATTATTCTATGCTAGACGCTTAGTGAATGAATAAGCATGAATTAGCATTTTTGTCTCGAGATTCTGGAAGGATATGTACAAGCAGTACAATTGAGGAAAATGTTTAGAGGCCAGAGGATGTTGCTAAATAGACTATTTTCTTATTTTTGTGAGTAGTTTCTATTTATGGAAATTAGGATATTTAAATATGTACACTTGAACAATAAAGGTTAAACACTTCAGATCTACTTGATTGATAAAAGCCATTAGGAACAGACAACACTCTGATGTGTCATGTATAATGGTGACATTAAGCATCACAAAAAGTTGTACTGCTAGTTTGGTGGGAGAGACCAAGAACAAATATTCTTGATGCGCCACATGATGGGTGATGGAACATCAAAGAGGAAATATTTTATGGTCTAGCAAGAAATCTGAATTGGAATTTTGGAAAATTTCACTATGGAAGAAATATAAATGAGCTGTTCATGGGGAGAAACTAGCATAGTAAAGTTTGATTATTCATATGATAAAAATGAGTACAATGGTACCTTGCTATATAAGATTGAGGTAGAGCTTTATGCTTACATCATGGATGAGGTATGAGAGGGCTCAATGATTAGGCAGAAGAGGGAAATTCAAGTTGAGAACTGGTATGCTCTTTTGGAGGCTACCTTGACTCATCTCTTATTCTCATATTCAATTGGAACATGTGTAGAAACTCTCACGGGCCATATTATAATGTACGGGCATTATTCAAAAAATATAGGCATATATAAGTGGCTAGGGAGAGGTTCCATAGAAAGTGGGAAGTGTGTCACGCACTCCAGTAATCCTCCCGACGTGGGTCATATGGAGCATTTAACGAAAACAAATTATCCTCCCTAGAGAATTTGAACAATAGGGTGTAGAAAATCAAAATCTATCCTAGAGAATTTCACAATAGAAATAGATGCAAATGCCTCCTCTTGACGAATGTATTTCATCAAGGTTTTGGCTAAAAAATTTTGGTGCTTTGTATGCCTTGGATGTCGGATGGGCCAAAGGGTGCACTCTCCTTTGCGTTCTTCAAAAGTGTTTGATATTTTTTTGTGTTTCCACTATAAGCCACAAAGCGTTGTGAGCGGGATGAAAACACACACACAGCCCTCTATAACGACCCGACACACACTCTTGGGAAGATACCTACACACACTATGGGGCACCACTCGGCTTACACAACACACCTGGCCGAGACAGGGAACACACCTCTGGAGTGAGAGGAAAGAGACTATCCACTTGCCCACTCCACACAGACACACACACACACACACACACACACACACACACCCAAAAAACTCAGCTCAAAAGAGGAGAATTTCTGATGTTTAGATACAAATGAGCTTGGGCCAACACCAATGGGGCAAACAGCTCACACAATATGGGTAAAAGATACCAGATACAATCACAAACTAGAGCAGAAACTTCGCTCATAGGAGAAACTTACACCGAAAAACAGCAGGAAAAGAGTGAGGAATTTGGCAAAATGGATAGCGCCATCGCGTTCGGAACGGCCCAAAACCTCAGTCTACAATGTCAAAGTGCTCAAATCCGACCTCGGATGAGCAGTTTACGGCCAAAACAGCTCCAAAATGGGCAAAAACACACCTGCGGCTGTTCCTCCTCTCTTCTCCATGTTTTTTTCTGGTCTTATCTCTTGTTTTTCAGTTCCCACACTTAGCTTTTTAGTTGGGCACCCTTGGCCTTTTAGATGACCTCAAACAGACCCCAGGCCAAAAAACTGACCTCGCAGTGCATAGTTGTCACCTTTTTGCATCATTCACACACCTGGCACTCAGCTTTTTTCCAATAATGCATCTCGCCACCACGTGAAGTGGCCCCAAAAAAGTGGTCCTAATGATGACCTTTCTGCATAACTCTCACCAGAAAACACCCACGTTGTGTCCGTCCTCATCCGCGTGCAAATATTGACCTCGTTCGCCCTCCTGCGCCACTAGATGCCATCTGACGCACCTGCTGACCTCACGTCGTCGGCCCGCGGATAGCTTCCTTGAGAATTTTACGCGCTACCAACTCCTCCTTATTGTAGAAAAAACACACTAGTATTGATAATAGTGAAAATCGCTGCACTATGTACATGCTGTCCTACTTGTACACATGTGGGCCCCACGTAACCACCTGGCTCTGGAAAATGGGCAATTCCGTATTTGATGCACCATGCATGTGTATGTACATATGCGCAATTCCTTGCTCCAAAAAACTCCTGACATAATTTGCCCATCCCCTAGCCTGCTAGATCATTCATGATCAGCAGCAGCAAAGAGAGATATGAGACTCGCCGCATCACAGGGCTCCTCATCCCTCACCAACACTGCTTGATCCACAGACAGCTCATCTTGCTCCACCATCATCAATCTAGCATGATACAATTTAAGACGCAACCCATTTACCCTTGACTTATGTAGAACACCATCCAGGTTAGCCAGCTGATATGTGCCATTTGGAAACACTCCACTACCTTGAAAGGGCCTTCCCACTTAATTTGAAACTTCTTTTGGAAGGTGTTTTCCAGCTTACTATTGTAGCGCAAAACCAAGTCATGTTTCTTGATACCCTTACTTTTGACCTTTTCATTTATCTTTGCCAAAGCCTTATCCTGCATCTGCCCATAATGCTCCAATGCGCTCATCCTATCCAACTGGACCTCTTGTAACTGCAAGAGCCTCTCTTTGAATGCATCACTAGGCGGCCCAAGCAACTTCTCTAACATTTTGACCGCAGGCAACTCTACCTCCACAGGCAATAGTGCTTCTTTCCATACACCAAATGAAATGGAGTAAACCCTGTACCTGTCTTCACCGAAGTACGGTAAGCCCATAATGCACTAGGAAATTCCAAATCCCAATTCTTTCCTTGGTGCTCTGTCACTTTCGAAAGAATCTGTACCAACTCACCATTGAATCTTTCATTTAAGCCATTACACTGTGGGTAATAAGGAGTGGTATGCTGGTGCCTAATCTTCATCTTTGTGCATAAGAAGTCTAGCAGTTTAGCTCTAAATCCTGGCCCCTTATCTGAAAGTAGCTCTAATGGCACCCCAAACTTGCAACATATTTCATCATACACAAATTTTGCCACATCCTTTGCAGTGATCTGTTTTACTGCTATAGCCTCTGCCCATCTAGAAAGATAGTCCACTGCCGTCAAAATATAGCTTTTCCCCCTGCTTGTGATAGGTAACGGGCCTATTGCATCAATCCCCCACTTTTCAAACACATCAAACGCCATAATGGTTTTTTCGTAGCTCTGGCTTCAACACTCTCTTCCCAAATGCTTGACACCTATTGCAAGACCTACACCAATGGTGAACATCCTTGTGCAAACTAGGCCATACATACCCCTCTTGCAAAATCTTATGCAAGGTGATCTTTAGAGCAAAATGGCCACCACATGCGCCTTCATGATTCTCTTCCAACACTCTGTAAAGCTCCTCCCGCCAAGGTACACGTCTCAACACGAGATCAGCCCCTTTCATGTATAAGACATCACCAATCAATTTGTACCTGTATGCTCTACGCACAAAGACATACTTCTTAGACTTCTGAATCTCCTTTGGAATGATTCCTGTTAGCAAAAACTCCTCTTCTTGAGCCAAACTTTCCTGGCCATCATAAAGAGGTAAAGTGGTCCTCAACACAAATAGCTCCCCAATCATGCCTTGAGTTGCTTCATGTGCCTCTCCATTTAGAGCACGTTCAATGTGTCTGATGATCCATGCTTCGAACTTTTTTAACAGGCCTTTAATTCTGAAGCACATTTCCTTCAATGAGGTGTTCTTGCTCTTCCACACACCCAGCACTTGCTTCACCACTAACAAGGCATCACCTTTTATGCTCAACCTTCGAACCCCATGCTTCAAAAAAATGTGTAATCCGGCTTCCAATGTAGCATATTCAGCCTCATTGTTACTATGCGCATCCAATTTGAACCCTCTCTTGCATACTAGCTTCCCCTCTGGATCATAAAGTGCTATACCCCTGAAGCTGCATCGTGGCTCTTTCTGTATGAACCATCAAAGAACAACACATGTGCATTGCTGATCTGTGGCACTTCTTCAACTACCTTTCTCACCACCTCTTCCTTAACAATAAGGGGATTCTCCTTGTAGGTCAACAAATCAGCTAGGGTAGCCCTTGTACTATCTTCCACTAGAAAAGAGAACTCAAACTCTTGCAGCTCAATACCCATTTCTTCACCACATTTGACATGTTAGTACCATTAATTAACTGTGGCAAAAAGGCATAACTCGTCAAGAAAACAAAAGGCCGTGGTAGCAAGTAATGACGAAATCGTCGACAAGCAAATATTACACTGGCCATCACTAGCTCTACTTCCGATAACTTTCTCTCTGCTACCAACTTCACTCGGCTTGCACAATACACTGGCCTCATATAATGGCTGCCCTTCCCCTTTTGCAATAGCATAGCTCCAATGGCATCATCCCCTACTGATGGATTTACATAAAAAACTTTCTCCCAATCAGGAGCCTGCATGGCTGACAAACCCCCTAACACCTCTTTCACCTCTTGAAACACTTCTTCACACTTGTCATCCCATTGCAATGGATCATGCTTTGCCACTTGCTGTAATGGGTAAAGAAGCTGCGAAGACAATGGAATAAACCGTGCCATGTACTTCACTTTGTGTATAAAGGTTGCCAATTGCTTCGTACTCGTAGGTGATGGAAGAAGAATAATAGACTTCACCTTATCTGGATCAGCCTCAATGCCATTTTCTGACACCATATGGCCCAATAACTTCACCCTTGGCTGTGCTAGATGACATTTCTTTGGATTTAGTTGTCCTCCACATTCATCATATCGAGCCAATACCATCTGCAGCTTCTCATGGTGTTCAGCCCTACTGCTATAGACACAGAAGTCATCCATAAAAGCTTTAACACAACTACCAATGAATGGTTCCAACACCCAATTTGCTCTCTCTTGATAGAAAGATGGTCCATTTGACAACCCAAACGGCAATACTGTGTAGCAATAGCAGCCCCATGGCGTAATAAAAGTTGTCTTTGTGCGGTCTTTAAGAGCAATCTTCAATTGAAAATAGCCTGAAAAAAACCATCACACACACTGTACCTCTCATAACCTGCCACTGAATCCAAGATCTGATCAATGAATGGAAGAGGATATGGGTTCTTCTTAGTGGCTGCATTTAAGGGTTTAAAATCTACACAAATCCTCCACTTCCCATCCTTCTTTGGACTGACTACTACTGGACTCACCCATTCTGTGGTCTCCACAGGGACTATGAACCCTGCCTTCAACAACTTGTCCACCTCTTCTCGCAAGGCTTCCATTTGCTCTTGACCCATCCTTCTTAGCCTTTGCCGCACTGGCTTAGCACCTTCTTTCAGCTCTATATGCATCTCTTCACCCTTGAACCCTCTGATCTCTTCATATGAAGTAATGAACAAATCAGGAAAACTAGCCAGCATATGCAAATATATATCCTTCTCCATAGCTGAGAGGTCTCCACTAATCATTTGTGTCATTAATTCCTGCTTCTTTGACAACTCAACCTTGGTTTGCATCAGCCCTTCAATCACTTCATAAGGCCCTTCACTTTCATCTTCAACTTCATTCGCAAATGCAATAAACCAGACTCCTGGATTTCTTTATCCATCAAAAGAAATGCAACATCAGCATCCTCATCACTGCTGGTAGTGCTATCACTGTCCTCATCTGTCACCATGGAAGAGTCTTCATCACTAACTCATCCTCATCTTCATAAAGCTCCTCTAATCGTTTCCTTGTGTCCATATTATAAAGCTTCTTGGTACCTGTCTTTCCATAGAGGCTAATCGTACCATGTCGCCAATCTTGAACAGCTCCCACTGCACGTAACCATGGTCTGCCCAGTATAATAGGATATGCTCCCAACCCTGCTGGCATCACATGAAAATCAACCACTGCCTTTGCATCATATGCCTCCACTTCTAAGCTCTTTACAACACCCAAGCATTTTACTTTTTGATGGTTTGCCAATCTGATCCGAAAACCTGACACCCCAGCCACTGTGAGACCCATCTTCTCAACGCATGAGTGTGTTATGACGCATATTTGGGCTCCGCCATCCACATAACCTTGTCCCAAATTTTTCCTTTTATGCCACACATCTACTATTGGAAAATGTCTGGTAGCTTGTCCATTGCCAACACCTTCACTGAACCTCTCTCTGGCTCTTTCTCCATTGGGTTAACCATCCTCTTCCACTGTCGCTTTAGCTTAGGCACCATCTCTATAAGCTGCCCAAAAGTAACATCTGCCTTCCTGCTCGTCAGATCCTCCTTCAAGTCATAGCTTAATTGCCCATCCCCTAGTGGAAAATCTGAAACATGAAACTTTCGACGAGCTCTCCTTTTCCTCTTGGCCTTGACATCCTCGCCTTCATGGCTCTTTCCTTTCTTCTTACTAGGACCTGGGGCACTTCTTCCTTCCTTATCCTCTGTGGTCCTCTTCCCAATAGGCATCACTAATGTATCCTCTAGCTTTGATGCTTTCTCCAAGGTGACTACACTTAGCACTTTTGTCTTTCCCTTTTCCTCCTGGGTCAGTCCACTGGTTCCTTCATCTCCCTTAATTTCGATGCCATAATCATTTGACCTAGTTAGCACCTGTCTTGGCAATGGATACATGTCTCCCCCCATCCTTGGTGGCTTATCACATTGCGGGCTGATGTGACCCAACTCTCCACAATTATAACATGTGGGCGTCTGCCTCCAAAACCTACCATTGCTTTGTCCAACACCATTCCTAGGCCTTTCTTCACCTCCTGGCTGATTTGCAAACCTCCCTCGACCTCGATTATTTCCCACTTGACCTAGCATGTTTAGGCTGAGATTCTTCATCAAATCTACCATTTGCCTCATGTCTTGCCTTAGCCCATCATCTTGCACTGCTGTAGTGACCACTGTTGGCATAACCTGAGTAGTAACAGGAACCACTGGTTCATGATGAACCCTGACATGCCCCTTGTAAAGACTCTATAGGCTGAAATTCAGACCTCATTGGCAAAGACTCCACCCCTAACTGGCTCATTTTCCTCAGCTTCCACTCTTTGTTCCTTGCTACCTCTAGTGCATCTTCATATGTCCTAGGCTTCTTTAGCTCCACTCTCTCCAACGTATATTCTCCCAAAGACCAGCCAAGAACCTGTCCTTCTTCATCATGTCAGGCGGGGGTACCTGTGGTGCTAAGGCCTTGCACATCCGCTCCCATGCCAATGAAAACTTACGTATGTACGCATCTACTGGCTCACCTTCCTTTTGCACCAAAGCCTGTACTTCTTGCCACACTTTGTCAGGATCTTCTATCTTCACAAACTCCACTTCCAATCCATGCCTTAGATTGTCCCAACTCAACCTTACAGGTGGATCAGCCACACGCAACTCCTCTTCAAATGCTTTAGGACCAAACTCGTGCATCACTCTTCAAACAAATTTGGAGAAGGCGTAACATTTGCGTAGGGTCATGAATCTGGTTGCTAATGCAGGCAACCTCCATCTTTTCCAAAAATTCTTCCACATCTTCATCACTTCTTCCATGAAACTCGGATAAGAGAAAGCCATGGCTACCCAAATTATGATCTTTGAGAACCCCTTCGAACACACGTGCAAGAACCCAAAACTTTTCACTACCAATCCCCAGAAACTTCAATGGAGCTCAACTTTAGATAAGGACAAACACATGCACATCAAATGAGTTTTCATAGTTAATCATCGGAATGACAACAGGCAAAGGACATTCCAGGATCTCTCTAATCTTCTCGGCCCAAACATAAAGACTATGCTGCTGGAAAAAGATCTTCTGGACACATGAACATTAATCTGAATTCTTTGAGTTAAATGAAAAGGAGTGAAATGAGGGCCATTTTGATCATCCATTAAAGCCAACCATGAAAGCTCCCAAGAAGCACACCTGACTTATCCTCTGATTTTGCCAAAATTTCAGCAGCATAACAGCATAAATGGCTCAAAAGACCAAAAAAACCAGCCATCATAACTTGGAAAAATTTTGACAGAGTTTCCCCCCCAGAAGTAGAGCAATGAGAACCCAAAATATAGACTGTATATGTATGCATAAACTACTGTTAAAACCCGAGCATCAATAAATCTAGTACTTGCCATACTAAAAAACTAAACTTATAAACTTAAACATAACTCACCTTGAAGGTACTCGAAGAAGATCCTCCGTGGGGGCGCCAAAAGAATGTGAGCGGGATGAAAACACACACAGCGTCTCTATAACGATCCGACACACACTCTTGGGAAGATACACACACACACTATGGGGCACCACTCGGCTTACACAACACACCTGGCCGAGACAGGGAACACACCTCTGGAGTGAGAGGAAAGAGACTATTTACTTGCCCACTCCACACAGACACACACACACACACACACACACACCAAAAAAACTCAGCTCAAAAGAGGAGAATTTCTGATGTTTAGATACAAATGAGCTTGGGCCAACACCAATGGGGCAAACAACTCACACAATATGTGTAAAAGAATCACCTGTACCTGTACCTGTCCCTGTAACCTGTAACCTGTAACCTGTAATCTGCAACCTTCAACCTGTAATCCCGAAGCTCGAAGCTCGAAGCAGAAGGTACTCGAAGAAGATCCTCCGTGGGGGCGCCAAAAGAATGTGAGCGGGATGAAAACACACACAGCGTCTCTATAACGATCCGACACACACTCTTGGGGAGATACACACACACTATGGGGCACCACTCGGCTTACACAACACACCTGGCCGAGACAGGGAACACACCTCTGGAGTGAGAGGAAAGAGACTATTTACTTGCCCACTCCACACAGACACACACACACACACACACACCCAAAAAACTCAGCTCAAAAGAGGAGAATTTCTGATGTTTAGATACAAATGAGCTTGGGCCAACACCAATGGGGCAAACAGCTCACACAATATGGGTAAAAGATACCAGATACAATCACAAACTAGAGCAGAAACTTCGCTCATAGGAGAAACTTACACAGAAAAACAGCAGGAAAAGAGTGAGGAATTTGGAAAAATGGACAGCGCCATCGCGTCCGGAACGGCCCAAAACCGCAGTCTACAATGTCAAAGTGCTCAAATCCGACCTCGGATGAGCAGTTTACGGCCAAAACAGGCTCCAAAATGGGCAAAAAAACACCTGCGGCTGTTCCTCCTCTCTTCTCCACGTTTTTTCTGGTCTTCTCTCTTGTTTTTCAGTTCCCACACTTAGCTTTTTTAGTTGGGCACCCTTGGCCTTTTAGATGACCTCAAACAGACCCCGAACAGGCCAAAAACTGACCTCGCAGTGCATAGTTGTCACCTTTTTGCATCATTCACACACCTGGCACTCAGCTTTTTTCCAATAATGCATCTCACCACCACGTGAAGTGGCCCCAAAAAGTGGTCCTAATGATGACCTTTCTGCATAACTCTCACCAAAAAACACCCACGTTGTGTTCGTCCTCATCCGCGTGCAAATATTGACCTCGTTCGCCCTCCTGACGCCACTAGATGCCATCTGACGCACCTGTTGACCTCACGTCGTCGGCCCGCGGATAGCTTCCTCGAGAAGTTTTACGCACTACCAACTCCTCCTTATTGTAGAAAAAACACACTAGTATTGATAATAGTGAAAATCGCTGCACTATGTACATGCTGTCCTACCTGTACACATGTGGGCCCCACGTAACCACCTGGCTCTGGAAAATGGGCAATTCCTTATTTGATGCACCATGCATGTGTATGTACATATGCGCAATTCCTTGCTCCAAAAAACTCCTGACAACGTGATGGTCATCGAGATTATTGATGATTTTCCTCCCGTGCAAACGTTTCGTCAAAACGGTCAAAGTGCATGCTGATGGCGTCATAACACGTGTACAAAATTTTGTGCAAATATGTCCTAGTGAGGGTGGTCTTATCCGCCGTTGTCGAGCAGTGTTTTGACCCGTGTACAAGGTTTCTCTTATAAAGCCAATAGTGATTATGATTTGTGTCCAATATAAGAGCGAATGCAAGAAATTATGAAAACCTTGTGAAATGGAAGCCGATGCCAAAACACTTTGAGCTTGTGAGAATAGGTACTTTAGCAAGTGTTAATAACCACTCTATTCTAAAATTTTTGATAACAATTCCAAAATCACAAATAAAATTGAGTTGCACATGACGTAGTGTCGTGCAACATAAAGCGTCAAGCAATACAGGAGTAGATGGAACACATTAGCAAAGGGAGATGATAGGCCGATGACTCGGTGACTTCAAGGCACTGCTAAAAAACTACTGCTACCTTGCCACAACATTAGTCATTTCTCGCAATCGGTAGGACCAGAAGTGGCCAAATGATGGTGTCACGTAGCAATTGGCACAAGCACTTGTAATGCACAACCGTGACAACAAACGAATATATAGGTGGGCTGGCTCTTCAGAGTAGAAACTTGCAGATAGGCAAGAGTGAGGAGTCTTTGTGGTAGAGAACGACACCTTGAATGGTATGTACTTCTTGCATGCACTCTCACACTCTTTGAGAACTGTTACCTTCGTCTCAATGCGCCAGCTGATCTAAGATTTCCCTCCGTTTCTTCTCTTGCGGGTAATCTCACGAGTGGTGGCCGCCCCTTTTAAACGCATTTTTAGGTATTAACTCCAAAGTGCCTAAGCCAACGAAGGCTCCAATCTAGGGTCTCAGTAGAATATTGTCCTTGGATTAAGAATATAGGTTCATTCATTGGCAGAGTCCTAGGTCAAAGATCCAGAGGAGGTAAAAACTCTAAATGGGACCTTCGATTGATTATTGAAGTGGACCTAAAATTTGATTTAAAGGTTTTAGTTCCAATAAAGGATTCTGTTAGCAATTTCCTTCACCTTTCAAATTCTTATTTCCGTTGTGTGAAGCAAGATCATTACATTAAGGAATTCCATGGCCTTAAAACTCAGCCCCCTCAAGAAAAGAAAGACTCTTTCTAACTAGTCCCAAAGAAGAACAATGCCAAAAACAATAAAAACCCTAAACAATCTACCTCCAGAAATCCTTTCAGCTATGATTCTCAAGACCTGGAAGAGAACAAGGAATGCTAACTAGTAGTTCCAAATGAGGATATGGAAAAGAAAATGTCTCTCAAGATTTCCCTCCCAACTCAGAGTCCTCCAACAAGATCCCTTCTTAGAACACCTCCTTCTCACCAGACAGTCCAATTAGTCAAACTGAGCATCTATCCTCCTTTGCATCTTCTGATTTTGAAGAATTTTCTATTCCTAACCCTCAGGACAAGGGTCAGTAGAAAATGAAAGAAGACCTTTTTGAATCTCATCTCAGCTCAGAGTCATAGAAATTTGTGGATAAGGATAATGACACAAGCAGAGGAAGAAAGATTACCAATGCCATATGGTATCTCATTTAAAAGGAAAAAAAATCTTCAAAGGACCATACAAGAACTTCTCTCTCACTTGCCAAACCCCCAAAAGGTAGCAAAAAATGAAGTGCAAAGATTTCTCCTTCAATCTCAAGGGGTTAAGTGACCCTACTAGGGCACAAGCCATAAAACATTGGATTTTGGATTCTAATATGAAACTTGACTTCATATGTCTACATGAGATCAAAGTCTTTGGAGAGCTATTGGCTTCCAATTTACAAAGGCTAGGAGCTAACTACAAGTGGGACAACACCAATCATATACATAGAAGAGGGGGAGCATCTCTAGGCATTACAGAAAAATACAGTAGTTTGGTTGTACAGAGTCACATTTCTACCAAAGGAAATTGGGTTGCAAGATACTCTAGATATACCTGTTAATTATACTTTGATCTCTTTGTATCCCTCAAAGTCTATGGTAGATAGAGCTGAAATATGGAAAAAGCTCTCTAATCTCCCTAGTCCTTGTATCTGTGCAGGAGATTTTAAAAGGGCTGAATTTGTCTATAACAGGTGGAATCATCTTGGACAACCCATAAGTGTAAAGGTAAAGATTGATTGGAAAGATGCAATGACAAAGCTGAATTTCTTGGATATCTCTAAAGAAACAAATATTGCATGGAGTAATAAGCATTACAGAGCAGCAAGATAAGAGTGAGTATATATGAGCTCTTGCCTTATTCAAGACTAAATGGTAGCTAAGTTGTATCAAGGACAACCTCTTTTGATGTCCGATCATGCTCCTATTGTGTTTGAACTCCAAAAAGAAATTTTCATGTACAAAGCACGTTGGACTCATCTACATCAGTCTCTACTTTCATTAGGAATTGTTAAAGAGAAAGTGAAAAATATTTTTTCTTCCTCTTTTTTTAATAATGCCTCTGCTTATAAAGTCTGGGATCAACCTGTTAAAGAAAATTAGAAGGTGTTAATTGTGTATATAGAGAAAGCTGGAGACATTAGAAATAATAGAAGAATGATGATTAGGAGATAAGTAAATGATGACTTGGAAGGATGCTCGGTCCTAGGATGTCCTCCCTCCCCCCATTTAGTTGATCTAAAATCCATACTTAGAGAAGAAGAGCTACTAGATGCTAAGGCCTCAATCCAATGGGCAAGAGAATTTTTGGCTGGCAAAATTGATTGACCTAATAGGCATGTTCAACCTTCTAAAGAAAAAGAAGGCTAAGGATTTTATTCCCTATCTTAAAAACAAAGAAGGGCAGACAATGAGTTCTCATCAAGAAAACCTGAATGTAGCTAAGGAATTCTTTTCTGATATCTATTCTTCCCCTTCCAAAACAGGGATTGTTCATACTAGTTTCAGAGCCACTATTAACAAAATCAAGAACAAAAGTGTACGTGAGCATGTAGTTAAATTGATGGAGCAGTCCCTCTCGGAGGGGGAGTTAAAAGATTCTATCTCCTTGCTTGAAGCATTAGGAAAAATATGAGCCCCAAGAGGGCCTTGTAAGAGCAGCCAAGCAGACTTTAGTCAACAATAGGACATAAAAGGGCCTGGGCCATGGATAGACCATGTTTATGTACCTCAAAACTATGTCATGTAACATATCTATGGAAAGAGATCCGCAATGCGATCCAAATACACCATTCTCCGAAAAATTTGAAGTTAATTTTCTCAAGTTATGGCCATTGAAAAAATTACAAAAACTGGTGGGATCGTGGCCACATGCCCATTATTATTGGTGTAGAGAGTATATTTCAAAAGCATCTTTGACCCTAAAGGGCCCTTTTAGGTTTCATATTTTCTCTAATGGATGGTAAATCACCTGGTATTGATGGTATCCCAAATGGATTTTTCAAGATGTATAAATACTTGATGGATCCCTATCTATTGTCCATATGGAATGAGGTCATGAGAGTAGGAGCTCTGTCTACCTCTATGAACATTGGTGTTATTAGGCTCATACACAAAAGGGGCAATAAAGAGCACTTAGGGAATTGGAGGCTCATCACTTGTCTGGCTTCTGTATACAAAGTGTTTTCTTTGTCTCTAGCTAGGAGATTGAGTCCCTTTATCTCCCCTTTATGCACCGGATTGTTTTTCCAGAGAAGAAGGGTTCATAAAAGAAAGATTTATCCTAGATGCTATCATCACTCTGTGGGAGGACATAGACTTTGTTCTGAACAGTCAACAAGGCTTCATATTCTTCAATCTCTTAGAGGTTTTTCCCTTAAGAAGATCAATCAGGCAGGGGTGTCTAGTTGCCCCTCTCTTGTATCTCTTCAGTTGTGATTCAATGGGTTGGCTGGTACAAGATGTTCTAGAGAAGGGTATCATGAAAGGCATCAAGATCCTTGGTGTAACTAGAGATTTGGTATTGCAGCAATTTGCAAATGATACTAACTCCGTAATGTTGAATGATAGAGATTCGGT
Source organism: Adiantum capillus-veneris (assembly GCF_014529385.1). Classification (NCBI taxonomy): domain Eukaryota; kingdom Viridiplantae; phylum Streptophyta; class Polypodiopsida; order Polypodiales; family Pteridaceae; genus Adiantum; species Adiantum capillus-veneris. The sequence goes on along the minus strand of NC_140939.1, from coordinate 27,699,336 downwards.
GGAGTGGGTCTAGGCATGTCTAGATACTTTCTACCTAGCCATCGGCTCTATCATTAATCAGGCTTAGATTGGTTACAACTTATCAATTGATCAAGTTCCTCAGATCATACTACAAACTGGCTGTATGGAAATCAGGGATGGACAAGTGTTTAGACTACTTGGTATCCTCATGGGCTTCAAGATCACATAAGGAAAACGATGGGAATGGGTTTTAAATAAATTTTAATTGAAGGTCAAGTAGCGGCAGCATCATCAAGCTTCTATCTCCGCTAGAGCATTTTTGCTCAACCACCACATTCTCCCTTCTCTAATTTACTTTTAGTCTAGTTGGTGTCTAGATAAATATCAATTGAAGAAATTAGCATATCTTTCTAAGAATTTCTTATGGGGTTCTGATCATCGTAAAATCTCAAAGGTCTCCTAGGATATTTTTTGCCTACCTAAAATGAAAGGAGGTCTTAGTACTCTCAACCTTGAGCTCCTATCAAGATGGCTGTAAAATAGGTTTGTAAAGCTACAGGTTCAAATGATTATTGGGTAGTCCTCCTTAAAAGATACCTACCCAATTGCAAGCTTCAAAATTACAAGTCATAGACCAACTTGCAACTCAGAGAACTCCTATCTCTTGCCTCTTTTCTCCCTTATGCATCCAAGTGGTTTGCAGAATCTGGAATGCATGGAATAGCATCAATTGATCATGGAAACCTTCCAAGAATTTTTTTGCTAATCATTTGTCTTTCTACTAGACTCCTAGTTTGGTGTATTTGCAAGCAAATCCAAAAATAGAATCTATATGAAATCTCACAAATGCTTCAAGATGGGAGTCCAAGCATGGAATAATGTTGTTGACCAAGGCCAACTTAAGTCACCTCAAGCTCTCCATAGGGAATTTTCCATCTCTATAGCTGATGCTACACGGTGCCATAAAAGCACAAAATTGAGTATGGCCCAGTTCAAGGTCTCTGTCAAAGTTTTCCACACCTGAAGCATAATTTCTCTGTAGCTTTGAAGTTTACAAGTAATTTTACCCCAAAGGTGGTGTGGAAAATGCACTTAAACAAAGACGCAACATGATTTGGAAGGTATGCTGGAGCTACAAGCAATGGTCATACACGTTAAAATATTTATGTGCATACCTAATTTCCAATAAACCCAACACATTAATGTGGCTAATCATGCATCAAGGCATATGAACTGAGGAGAAAGCTCTCAAAGCTGGAGTCAGCAATGACCTATGCACCATGTCCATATCTGGCTCAATTACAAGGACAACATATCAATGATTCAATTTTTGCAATATATCATTTTCCAAGTAAATATCAGGACTGTGGATTTTAAGGATCTTCTCTTCGGTAACTACAAGGGTCTAGATATCCCTTTATGGAACATATGGAGAGGGATCATTGTATGATTTATATGGCTACAAAGAAATGCCTCAGTTATTTAGCATACCTCTTCCTTTCCCATAAACCTTCTCAAGCATGATCTATTGCAGTCAGCCCTTCATCTGTGTAACAAATCAATTGATGCTCCTGTTGAATGTGCAACTGTCTCTTGTATTATAAAGTGCACCAAGTGGAAACAATGGAACAATGTGGTATCCTTGTTTTATCAAGCCACTAGGTTTAGGATGAAAGATCTCCTGACCTTATAACTTTTGTAATGGGGGTAATGCACCCCACAATTGTGGGTTCCTTATATTTTGTTGAGGTAATTTTTTCATGTTTATTCTTTTTAATTGAATTCTACTTTCGAAAAAGTCACACATGCAGATAGGCACTCGTGTTGATGTTGAGGCAGGATAGTCAAGTCTTGGAGCCACGCTGGGGTAGTGCAGTTTTGAGCACAGCAGGAGACGACTACTTGCAATTGAATGGCACAAAAATGTACATAGTTTGGGACTAGCGCTTTAGATGAGAGGAAAGTGCAGGCAGTGGAAGATTCTATGGACCCAATCTCTTTATCAAATTTACCTTGGCGTTTGCTTTGAATTCCAGCAGTAGCGAAGAACCTGTGTGAGCGCCCTTAGTAATCCTTTGACCTTAATTAGAATTGGGCTCCCTTCTTTTGACCCTTAAAATAGGGTTTCTTCTTGTGCGATCAATAGCTAATAAAACTCCCCACCAAAAAAGGTTATGAGCATTAAATGATCCACGTGCGCGCACGCACACACACACAAACGCACAAAGCGCTTCTAAGACTAAGGGTGTGTACAGATCACAAAAACTAATGATGCAATAATCAAGAAATTGTTTGAACGATTAATTGCACTAACAAAGGCTGATTATAGCTAATGGATAGTCTTGAGGTAGAGCCTGTTATATGGGCTGGTTTCTTAATATATATGCTTGAGGTAGAGCTTTATGGTTACATCATGGATGAGATATGAGAGGGATCAATGATTACAAGAAAAGGAGAAGTTCAAATTGAGAACCCATATGCTTCTTGATGGAGGTTTCTTTGACTTATCTCTTATTTTCATATGAAATGGGAACATGTGTAAAAACACACCCCTGGGCCATATAATAATGTATAGGCATTATTTGGAGAAGCTAGGCATGCATAAGTGGCTAGAGAGAGGTTCCATAGAAGGTGTGAAGTGTGTCATGTACTCTAGCATGGAATAAAGAATACGCGCAAAGACGCAAGCACAAGAATAAAAATAAATTCTAAAAAGAAAAATATGCTCCTACGAGGAATCTATGTGCGCATTACATGTGTATCTGAGAATTGCATTCAAGGCTACCTGGGAAGTGTTTGGTAGCATCAGTTTTCAGCTCACCAAGTTTTATTGAGTTTTTAAATAGGTTCCCATGTTTTTTATGTCGGCCACCTACTTCATAAGTGGACATTATCATTATTAAAAAAAGCAAGGCTAATGTTAAAAAGAAAAACTCAACGTTATCTACAAGCTAAAAAAAGCATGCGATCACTTATTTCTTGCTCCAAATTCGCCATCAGATCTTCGGCCTCTCTTATAATGCCCCCTCTAATGCTATTGTTGTTGTCCCCGAAGCGGCTATTCTTTCCGTGGCTAGGTGTATATAAAAGTATCCCATGTTCCCTTTCTTGCATCACGTCTACTAGTGCTATCAAGAGGAGCCTGTTCTGTTTCAATAGTGCAATTGCTAGATCCTAGAGCAAGGAAAAACTACCACCGGGAATCTGCAAGTGTTCGTAGGAAGACAAAGCACGGGGCTTTCTTTTTCGCACTTGGAGCAATAGGTACAAATTGTGAATACACTTTACAAGTTTTTGTCCGTGTGCTTGTGCTTTGGCAAGTACTCTGTCATGGAGAAGGAGCAAGAAGGCCTTAGCCTACGCTCAAGGATTCTAGAAATGGAATAAAAAACGGTCTATGGAGCTTCACAATCCAAGTACATATGGAAACGAAATTGAGAGTTCGTCTTTCAAAATTTCCTGCATCGAAAGGAATAGACTATTGAGCTGAAGCTTTAGAACAGAGGGGTTACTCTAGTTCTCGTGCTTGTAAAAGGATTCTCCCTAATAAAGATTTGCTTTAAGGGGGGGACTAACCCATGTTCTGGTCCTCGATATTGTGTGGATCTTCTCCCTCGTCTCTTTTGGTCAAAATTTTAGCTAGTTTTCAACTTGTTGATTATTCATGTGCACTCTTGCTTGTGACAAAAATACATATTTCACAATCTTGTGATGGGGTACAACGCGAGAAGCTGAGAAGTGCTTGTAACAATTGCTTCATGTATATATATGCCTATGATAAGGGCTGCTTGTTTTTACTCATCTTTGAAGCTTATGAGAGAACCTATGTAAAGAAGGAGAACTAGAGGAAGATGGTGAATCAAAGCAACAACAATTGGGGTCTCTGGTTATGTAGGAAGGATAATCGAAGTGAAGGAATTGGTAATGGCAATGCAGACTCAGTAGGCTCTGTAGACAACAAAGACATAGGTGTCAGTGTAGGGAGCTTTGTAGGCCAGGGTGCTAATTGCTCGAGTCACTGAGGAAACAACACGAAAGCATGTACTCTTCACATCGTTATGTGAATATGAGCTATGAATGCTCCATGCTCTTGTTTTCTCAAACTTATGCCCCATCGGTTTTGATGTTGAACGCATGCATTGGTTAGTCTATGTAATGATTAAAGGAAAGATCGAACAGATTTAAACACTCTATATGTGATTATGAGGTACTAGTGTTGGGAGTGTATCTGATTTGGCATAATATTGTTTGATTGTAGCTCCATTGTAGATCTCTATCAATAGTAATTATGATAAATCCTTAAGAATCACTATGCCATTCGAGAAGACCCAATCAATTTTATGTGATCATGACCATGCATCTCTTAGATTAGGCTTCGTTGGAGAAGACCCAATCAATTTAATATGACCGTGACTATGCATTTTTAGATTAGGCTTCTTTGGACCTAGCTTTCATTGATATAGAAAAACCAAATCCCCCGTTTTGAACTCTCTAACCTTTATTTTGCTATCAAGCCAATGCTTTCTCCATTGTTGGACTACCTCCTGCTCTAACATAGCCCTTTTTCTGATTTCATCCACTCTGTTTTGTAAATTCATATTCAAATCCATGCCATCATGTTTGACAGCCAATCTGAGATTGGGAATGGCAAATTCCATAGGCATAATTGCTTCTATTCCATAAACCATGCGGAATGGTATCATACCAGTAGTCACCTTATGAGTAGTTTTGTATGTCCATAATATATTTCAAGAATCTCCTCACAATGGAGAGGCTCTTTGTGGACAATTCTTCTTAGTATGGTTTAGATTGTCCTATTACTACTTTTAGCTTGTCCATTGTACTGGGATAATATGGTGTTGATTTTGGATGATTGATTGAGAAGATTTTAGTCATCTTCTAAATTGTCTCATTGATCAAATGAGTTCCTTGATCTGAAACGATCTCAATTGGACAACCAAATTGGCAAACCACATGCTCATACAAGAAGCATGCTATTTACTTGGTAGTGTTGTTAGGCAACACTTTAGCCTGAACCCATTTATTGACATAGGATGTTGCATCACAATTTACTTGTCCTTCAATGGACCCATAAATCCAATCCCCATTTTATAAACACCCCTAATGGTTGGATAGAGGTTAGAGGTATCATGTTGACTTTCATGCATGCTTTCCCATAGAAAACCTTTGCAATTCTCTCCTCTCCATAGAATGAAAACTTGCTTTGATATCAATGTGAGACCAAAAGAACTAGAGTATGTTGAAATCCACCCAACCACACTCCTTTATAGGCTCGTAGCTTGCCTTTTGGGACTCCCCTAAACATGCATGTCCAGCAGGCATTGCCTAGGGACCTTGTCCCCATGTGGTCCTAATATTATTTCTTTGGCAATTTACGTGGCCTAAAATTCAAGCCTTTTGGGGTAATTCATTTCTCTTGAGTTTTTGGGTATTGATGTTTTTATTGGGCACTTGGGATTTTCTTTCCTATGTGGTGTTTCGTTTCACACCAAAACTTCACATTTTTAAAGTTTTTGGGGGACTGAAATATTTTGCAGTGACTCTAGAACTTGGAACTATATATTGGAACCATGTTGTTTTTGGATAATCTAAAGCTAACATGCTAGTCACAGCCAATTGTGTATCTCTTTTCCCACCATGAGAAACTCAATTTGATAGTAGTATAGGAGGAGTTCTAGTCAGACATGCAGTCTATAAGATCTAACAACTACTCATAGAAATGTCACAATCGTCGTTCAAGCACTTCAAAAGAATATGCACAATAAAAATGATGGTTTGAGGCTTGGAAAAGCAGTGGAATTTGTTGTGCGCGTATAGCGCGTGTATGGGGTGTGTGCAAGAGAGGGAAGGAGAAGGGGAAGGGGATGAAGCACAATACACAGCAGGGAGTTGGGGTTAGTGGAGAGGAAAGTGAGAGTGTGGTCAACCCTCTCCCTTTCTCTCCCTATATTCATTTAGGTGAAAGTATAAACAGGGGCGGTTTCCCACGGCCACCTGGCCTACACCCCAACAACCTCCCACTTGAAGGTCACGGTGGCCAATAGTGGCATTAGTATAGTAAGTCTATACAAAGTTGATGAAGCATTGCCGAGGCTTCATCCTACACCCATAAGTTCTATACAATGTGTAAATCGCTCCAAGGCTAGGCTCTTTGTGAGAGCATCTGCGGGGTTGTCGTCAGTGTGAACCTTGACAAGCTCGATATGCTTGCCAGCCAATACATCTCGTATTACAAGGTATATGACCTCTATGTGTTTCAACTTTGAGTGAACCACCGGATTCTTTGCCAAAGCAATGGCACTCTGACTATCAGAATGTAGTACTGGAACCTCGTGAATGCCCAAATCTCCCACTAGACGAGCCAACCATATGGCTTCCTTGCTGGCGTCAGACGCAGCAACATATTCTCCCTCAGTGGTAGATGAAGACGTGAAATCTTGGAGACACGATCTCCAAGAGATGGCTGCTCCAGCAAACATGAACACATAGCCATATGTGGATCTTCTACGATCCACGCAACCCTCATAATCCGCATCCGTGTAACCTACAATAGATGCATCATTGTTTCCGAAGCGTAAACACTTGCTAGCTGTACCTTTCAAATATTTGAGGATTTTCTTCACTGCTTCCCAATGCTTCTTGCCAGGGTTTGCCATGTACCTACTAATCACTCCCACTGCATGTGCAATGTCTGGTCTTGTGACAACCATAGCATACATCAAACTGCCAACTGCTGAAGAATATGGTACTTTCGCCATTTCCTCTTTCTGACCCATTGTCTTGGGAGAGTCTTCCTTGCTAAGTTTGGAGTATGCTTGCATTGGGGTATTCAATGACTTCCCCCTTTGCATACTAAAACTTTGCAAGACTTTGTGAATGTACTTTTCTTGAGATAATTCAAGAATTCCACGTTGCCTGTCTCTCTTGATGTGCATACCAAGAAAGTGATTGGCATCTCCAAAATCCTTCATGGAAAACTGAGTGCTTAGCATCTTTTTCAACTGATTGATTTCATCAATTGATTTGCCTGCGATAAGCATATCATCTATATACAAGATCAAGATGATTAAAGGACCATCATTCAATCTTTTTGTGTATAAGCAGTGATCCTCTTGACTTCTTATGTAACTGTGAGACTGCATGAATTTGTCGAATTTTTGATACCATTGCCTTGAACCTTGCTTGAGGCCATAGAGTGTCTTTTTAAGTCTACAAACCAATTCTGTCCTAGTTGGTTTTTGGGTTTCACATACGAATCCCTCTAGTTGTTTCATGTAGACATCTTCATCTAGATCGCTGTGAAGAAATGTTGTGTTCAAATCCATTTGGACAAGTTCCATGTCCTGGATAGCAACCAAGCCAAGCACGGTGCGAAGTGTAGTCATCTTGACTACTGGAGAGAAAATCTCATCAAAATCCACACCTTTTTGCTGCTTGAAACCCTTGGCAACTAGACGAGCCTTGTATCTAGGCTCGGGATCTTCCGTTGTATACCCACTTGCAAGGTAAAGCATTTTTGCCTTTTGGTAATTCAACCAAATCCCATGTCTCATTAGCCACAATCAAATTGTATTCTGATTGCATAGCTTGCTCCCACTTAGCGCTATCATCCATTTGTATAGCTTCTTTGTAGCAGGTTGGCTCTCCACTGTTAGTGACCAAAATGTGATGTATACCCGGTTCAAACCGCTCGGACGCACGTGATACTCTCTCACAGCATCTCAGTGCCTGACTGCTGGACTCTGCTCTCTCTGGAGCAATAGTAGTATCTTGCACTTGAGGAGTAGGTGAAACACTACTGAACTGAGTTGGTTCGGAGGCTGCATCCTCAAAACGAACACGTCAGTACTCAACATCTTTGATGGGCTTCTTGTGCATTTTTGATTCATTGAAAATCACATGTGAGCTACGAATGACTTTGTTTGATTCTGGGTGCCATAGTTGATATCCCATCTCTCCATTTGCACCATAGCCTATACAAATGCATGTGTGATTTGGGATATAACTTTCGACGAAGTTCTTTGGGCACATGTGCATATGCCTCACATCCAAATACACATAAATGCTCATAGCTTGGACTTTTGCCAGTCCATAATTCCTCTGGAATTTTGAAATCCAAAGGAGAACTAGGTGACCTGTTGATGATGTGTAATGCTGTCAGAACAGCTTCCTCCCAAAACTTTGGAGTAAGCTTCACCATAGACATCATAGAGACAACTTGCTCTTGAATCGTACGATTCATTCTTTCAGCTATCCATTTTGTGCAGGTGTGTATGGAGTAGTAAACTGCTGCCGAATGCCTCTTCTATTGAAAAAATCCTTGAACTCTGTGGAGACGTATTCTCCACCATTGTCCGTGCGAAAAGCTTTGAGCTTTCTTCCTGATTGGTTCTCAACCATGGCGAGGAATTTTTGGAATGTCGAAAAGACTTCTTCCCTATGCTTAAGGAGATACACCCACACCTTTCTGGTAGAATCATCTATGAACGTTAGAAAGTAGTTCGCCCCCTCTAGAGTTTTATGTGGCATTGGACCACACAAATCACTGTGCACCAAGTCTAGAGGTTCGCCTAGTTTCTTATTCAATGGCGAAGATGTCAATCTAGTCTGTTTGCCATATAGACAATGCTCACACAATGGAAAGTCCGTGTAATCTAACATAGGTAAGTAGCCAAAACTCTGAAGTGTTTTCATTCCCTTTTGGCTAATGTGCCCTAGCCGGATATGCCACAACTCAGGAGACAGCAGCTCAGCAACATAGATAGAGTGTTCGTCGACACTCGAAACAAACAAAGAGTACAGGGATACATTTTTATTACCTTTCATCATGATAAGGTTGTTCTTGCGGATCATCCAAGAACGATTACCAAAAACTGTAGTGTAGCCAAGATCATCCAATTGCCCTATAGAAAGCAAGCTTTTTGTAAGCTTGGGCACATGTTTGACATTCTGCAGCACAAAAGTAGTGCCATTATGTATCTGAAGTTTCACATCACCAATGCATTTAATTTCAAGATCATAGGAATCACCAAGTTTGACTATTCCATGCATGGATGCATAAGAGGAAAACCACTCTCTATGTGGTGTGACATGAAAACTTGCACCAGAATCAAGGATCCGATTCTGTGTATAACCCTCATCCTATGCAACCAAAGCATCTAGAGTGAGATCTGAAGTGAAAATGAGAACATCTGAGGCATCTGCTGTCACCTCGGCATGAATCTCTGTGGGCATAATGGGTATCACTGGAGGAGGAGAATCCTCTACTGCAGTGGTAGGTATGGGAGACTCAACAATATTGAGCTCCTCAATCTTTACTGTACTTTTGCCTTTGCCTGAATTATCCTTTTGCATGTTTTTCTGATCTCTTAGGAAACTGCGACAATCCTTTTTGTAATGACCCTTCTTGCGGCAATAGTAACACTCGACATTTCTGGCATTGCGGTCTCTACTTTGGTTCCTGTGTCTGCTAGGACTACGAGGATTTCGCTCTCTACTTTTGCTTTTTTATTTGTTCTTGTCACGGCCTCTTGCCCTTGTTGAACTGCCAGCCATATATGCATCTCCATGACTAGCATTATCGAGAGATTTACGACGAATCTCTTAAGTGAGCAACGCATCTGTGGACAACATTGAACTCTAACTTGCCATTTGGAGCTGAATTGCTAATGGTTGTGCAAAAGATATCCCATGAACTCGGTAGAGAGCATAACAATAAGATAGGCTTGGGTTCATCGTCAAACTCCTTAAAGCCCTAAGATGTCAGCTGGCTGAACAAGAAATTGAACTTATTTAAGTGACCAGAAACTGTGCTACCTTCTTTCATGTTGAGCTTCATAAGCTTTTTCATGAGAAAGACTTTGTTGGATGCACTTTTGCTCTCCCATGCTGAACATAAGCTATCCCAAAGTTCCTTGGTTGTTTTCTTTCCTATGATAGTGAAGAAGACTGACTCGGCTAGATGTAGACGTATCGTAGCCATGGCTTTTGCATCCAAAAGCTCCCATTGAGCTTGTGTATAATCATCATCCTCTGCGCGCTCTCTCAACGGTTCTGAGAGGCCTTTGTTTATCAAAACATCTTTCATGCGCTCTTTCCACATGGTGAAGTTGCTGCCATCGAACTTCCGAATGAAATACTCCTCCTTTTCTGAAGAAGAAGCCATCGTTGATAAGAGGGTTTGAGAGGTGCCAAACTATGGCGAGAAGCTGTAGAAATTTGGGCAGAGTAACCTTTGTATCAGGAGTAAAATCTCAACCGAAATAGACTCAAAAGTGCCGATAATGAAAGTCACGACTTGCGCGAAGGAAATCCGGCAGAGTCTCCTTTGTATGAGGAGTCAAAACTCAACTCAAAATGAACATAAATGTGCCAACTGTACTAACTGGGCATGTGTTGCACAAAACCACTGCTGTGTGACTACCAACTCGGCGTCAAAAGCATAAATAACCGTCCAGATACATATCCTATGGCGAGGGTACCATAAAGGGGAACTCCAGCTACCTGTATCACCGGAAGTGTCTCAACATTCGAGCACACCCTAGCTCAAAGAAAACCTCATGCTATCGACCCTCCAAAGGCTAATGCAGACACAAATGGACTAGCCACAGTCTCAGAAACGGCTCTTCCGGTCCGAGTCTCAGAAACGGCCGAGAAAAACTGCCAAAATAGCCAAAAATGGCTCCACACGTAGTACAGTGGGTAGTGTCTGCAACTCAACGTACATGAGTAAAACCGCTCTCAAACAAGCGCCAAGAGCTGCTGCATGCAGTGAAAGTGATCCCTGCGGGCATATGTGCTCCCAAAAGAGCTCAGTAGCACTATGTGTGCTCATAACAAAATGCATTTGTCAACGCATGTGTCCGCAGAGAATCTGCTATCAAAATGACTATCAAATCACCTGTGAAAGAGCTGTGTCTGGTAATGTGGAGAATCTGTGAGTGAATGGACTGAAAAAACCCCTTGTAACCTGTAACCTCTGTATCGGTGTCGCTATGTGTCGATTTCTACCGCCGGGCAGAAATATGCTAGTCGAATAGCCGCGAAAGGTGTCGTATCCGTAAATTGTGTCGTACAGGGCAATCGGTGCGCTCGGTGCCGATGCCGGATGTCACTCCTCTATGACAGAGGTACCTCACCCGCGCATGTCGCAAGCACGATCGTCGATCGCGGGAACGCGCTCGTCTAGGGAAACGTCCGGTGTATGTGTCAGATGTCGGAGATCCGCCATAATGAGCAGTGTCGAGCCGGTGGGCATGAGTGGTGTCGATGTCCATGTCGCCTTCCGCCGCCACCGGGCGGAAGTGGCTAGCTGAGTAGCCGTGAATGCCTATGCTCGAAGCAGAGAAGGACGCCGAGATCAGACTGATGCCAAATAATGCAGGGCTTACTCGCCCGCACCTGTAGCCGAGCACAATGTGTCTGTTTTGCTCAAGCTCTCTCTCTCACGCTTGTTTTTGGGGCATGTGTGTGAGCCAGTCAAGGAGTCGGGGGTCGTAGGATTAAAGGGGGGTTTGTTGATGGCTCTATGGGAGTGAGCCCTTGCACCCAAAATCTTTCAAAACAAAAAATCCAGAAAACTGACGAGCCAGCCTGCCTGTAGTGTCGGTATTCTGACGAGCTGGGGGAGGATGTGTGTGTGTGTGTCCACACCACCACAGAATCAAGTTCAACCAATTGCTCACAGTCCTACTCCAATTTCCAGCACTGCCTTTCTTCGCCTCGCTTTGTATCCGGCTACTGCTCAATGGATCCCGGGTGGATCCCCCACTGAGTGTATGTGTGCGAGCTCTACCGGTCTCAAGGGATCTCCCCCAATCGCCAGGGCCGCTGTTGCTCCTACCACCTTTCAACAATTTTCCAGCACGCGTATGTGTATTGCCCCCCCCACTACTCTGCTCACGGGCCGAGCTCCTGGCTTCAATTGCTTGCCTCAATGTCGACTTGCTCACGGCTCTCTCTCCGCCCAATTTGATTGCAGCCAAGGTTTCATTGGCTCCATTATCCTGCAATGGAATGCCTTTGAGCTCTACCTTACTTGGCCCTGTTGCCTAGTTGAGCTACTTAAATGTTCCCTCTGTACCGACCTCCTGTTTTTCCTTTTCTTGATTTTCTTGCATCAAGCTTTACCAAAAGCTTGCTCCCACCCCTTGCTCGACTCAGTACCTGCTCAAGTTCCCAAGTTCCAAGATTTTTCAAGCTCTCAATCTGTGCAAAGCTCTCTGCCCAATTTTCTGCTTATTGAGCTTCCAAGCTCTCTTGATTTCCTCCTCGACTTGGGTTTGTTGCACACGTGAAGTGTAGCCGGGGATGCCAACGAGCTCCCTTAGCTCTGATACCAATTGTTGTGCGCGTATAGCGCGTGTACGGGGTGCGTGCAAGAGAGGGAAGGAGAAGGGGAAGGGGATGAATCACAGTACACAACAGGGAGTTGGGGATAGTGGAGAGGAAAGTGAGAGTGTGGTCAACCCTCTCCCTTTCTCTCCCTATATTCATTTAGGTGAAAGTATAAACAGGGGCAGTTTCCCACGGCCACCTGGCCTACACCCCAACAGAATTGAGGCCATGTTTCCTCTGGTTTTCTAGATTTAGCTAATTTAGAATATCTACACTACCATGTTTCTAAGAGAATTTTGCATTGGAGATATGTTTCAATGCATGGATAAGAAAATCCTTAACATGGTCATGGTTTTGTGTACTTAGTGTGGGTGTGGCATCTTATTCCATTATTGCCTTGAAAGTCAACATAACTATACAATGGCCTTAAGTGCCTCCACAAAATTCCTTCCTTTCGCCCACACTCTCAACAACAATGACGAGACGGTCTTGCTTCCTTCCTTTCATTCCACCCACCTTTTTTGTTGGATTGACAACAATGATTAAATTGACTTGCTTCCTTTTATCGCATCCACCTTTCTCAGGCCAACACCATATTAGTAACTTTAGAAATTTTCCAATTCCCACTTCCAAGAAGAGCTTAAGATTTGACCACATGGTCAAATATTAGCCAGAGTTTTGAGAACATAGCTTAAAATATATTTTCAAGTACTACTTTGTGGAAGGATTTGGTCTTAAAAAACAGTTTGAGATTTTTTCATATGGACAAATCTTCAAGACATTGGTGATTCCCAAATTGGCTCTAAGGTCTCAATCTCTCTAATAATATGGTATTGGCTAATGACTTTAAAGCACTTAGTATACCATTGGACATCCTAATTACTAGCACAATCAAGTCAAGAACAACTTTGAGACCATTGCAATTGTAGTCTTCTAGGAATATAAAGCCAATTACATTAATTTTGCATGTGTTTTGTAAGTAAAAATGAAACCATACCACCTTCTAGCATGATTGAGAGCCAATTATGTTTGCATTGCATCTTGCATCTTTGGCATGTATGGCTTGAAGTACACTACATTAGCTCAAAGTTTGAAATTCTTTATATGTAGCCATCTCCTAGTAAGCACTTCACATTATCAATACCACATCATTCATAAAATCAAAGGCATCCCTCCTTGGACTAATCCTTGAGAGCCATTATGGGATGATGACAAATGTCCAACTATACGTGAAATATAATGTTTGAGAAAAAAAAAATGACGAGTAGGAATTCAGTGTTTTAAAAAGTTAGAGCTATTGCAAGAACAAAAATAAAGTTGGCTCGAGCATTTGTCTATGGGAGTTGTAGTAAGTTCAAACATGTTCTGTTTGGCAATGATGTCATGTTTTGGGATATGTTGTACCCACGTTTGAAAAAACTTCACTCATATGGGTATCCTTTACTTCTAATTTTGCACATGGGTGCTATTTTCAGCTATAAGCTTCATTATGTAGCTCATGAATGATAAATGTTTGCAAATGGTTTTCAAAAGTTTTGCATTCAATGCCAAACCTTCTATTTTTGCATTCTACACAAATTGGGGTCACTCACGAAATTCAAGACCTTTCATAATGTTAAGTAGTAGCGACATATCAACAGAGAACTTATACACTCCATTAACAAGCATGAGAGACCGTATTAATAAACCCATGATGTGTAGGGGGGTACCAACTGAATTTAATTCAAGAAAACGAGCATAAGTAGAGTAGATTCTTGCTTTGTTTGATTCATGAAAGTTGGAGAGGGGGCGAAGTAAGGGTTGGGTGCTGATACTGCGTGAGGCTTGAAAAAGTCTAGTAGGTGGTGCACAGATTCCAAATGCCAAAGGCCACATAGCTTTCTAAAGGTTGAACATGCCCTAGGGATTCAAGGTCGAATTCATTTCTACCCCTTTTAAAGATAAGCATTTTGCCCAAGGACGTTTCTCTCACTCAGGGAACTGCAGGTTCCACCCTTGCATATAGGGCCTTGGTCCTTGAGTGTCGAAAATGCAAACATTGTATACTGGGGGTTATAGTTATGGTGCGCCTCTCCATCTAAGTTGGGACAAGAGAGGTTGGCCAATAACCAACAAGAAAATCGTTGATCTAGGAGATAGTCTAGTATTTGCGAGTAGAAGTACCATCACTATTCCAATCTTTTGGAAATTTCCACATCAGTTGGGGAAGCCTCTCTATGAAAAGTATCTGTGGAGGGCATCATCTAGAAGGCCATTCATTCAAGATAATCTTATGGCATTCATGTAGTTTGATACTCATACCTTACCTTAAGCACGAGGGAATGTCACCTGCACATGGATTTGTGTGCCACGAGGACATGATTCATCGATCTCCAGCTCTAGAGCCATTTCCGTGCATATTCCTAAATAGGAGTGTGTAGAATCCTAGGAGGTTTAGTATTGGTAATTTTGTGAGCCTCTTCACAGGACCTATATGTTCGGACTAGTCCATTAGAGTAGGTTTCCCAATTTTGGAATTCTCTTGCATAAATGGTTTGTACAAGTATTTTGATAGATGTTGGTACACTATGCTGGACATCTAGCATGATATGCATGTAGTTTAAGATTAGAGGAATCAATGAGCCATTTCCCGCGTCAACTCGTCAACTCAAACAGAGAGATATGCAATGGTTTCACCTAGAAACTTAGCCTAGAAAAGGTTATTCATAAATCATGTCAAATGATTTATTGTTATATCTTTGTCTTCCAAGTTTTCCCTACCTAAGTCCTAAAACGTTCATAAGAAATATTTGCCAAACATATCAACCACTGTTTTGGGACATATTCAACTAGCACTAGAATCTAGGGTAAAACCCCCAACTTAAGCCACCTAAGAGAGGGAGCCTAGATCTCCGATCTCCAAGCTCAATTATAACTAGTCAGTAGCTCATTTGATTTGCTTCGTCGAGATCTTTACGAAAAAATTGATCTCAACTTTTTTGATGATCGGAGCCGAAAGTTATAAATCCATTTATGCATTCCTGTGTAACAAAAATGGGTGTGAAAAAGAAGACACACCAACCCCAAAAGAAAGACATGGGTGCCAACAAGGGTTAAAGTCATCCATTGCCCAGTGAAAAGGTTGCATTTCAAAAAAGATGAACGTTGAGCATTCTTTTGAATTGCACATATATAGTTGGTTCAGCTTTGTCTTATTATTGAGGGTGTCATTGTCCTTTCTTTGGGGGCTGGTTTTTTATTGGCCCCTTTACCCTAGTCCCAGCATTTTCATTTGCAGGTCAAGCTTGGCATTTTAATTCTTTATCACCAGAAAGGCCTTGATGTCTTAGCCAGTAGCCTCCAATGTTTTTAGGTTTTGGCATATCCTCCTAATCAAAAAAGCATCTTGCTTGCTAATGCTAGCTTCCTTGTTGCAGCCCGGACACTCCATTGAGCCTCTTCTTAGCCATTCCCTTGAGTGCTTCAATTGTTGTCCGTTATTGGCTCCATCGCCACCTTCATTTTTTATTTTGTATAATGCAGAAGATCTATTGCATTTTTGCAGCGGCCAAATCTACATTTTTGCAGCCAGTCTTTAGCCCTTGAAGCCTTTCTACATCAAGAGTGAAAATCAGCCCTTGATCTACCCCTTCGTGGCTATTAGCAACTCCTCATGGTTGAAACGAATCCAAAGGTGCATCAAATCAGCCCCAGAGGTGTTTCATTTTGAAGAGTTACTGCAACAACACTTTTAATTTGAGTGAGTAGAGTTTTCATTAAGGTATTGCATGTGTGCACATCCCATTTACCCAATAATAAACAAACACCACATTGGCAATGGTGTGGGGGGCCTTTGAGAGTGTTGGTTGGGACCCCGTGGGGTCTCTCTCTCTCTCTTCTCCACATTTCTACCTCTCTCTCATTCTCTCTCTAAAAGGAACCATCATTTGTGCTAAGTGGCACACATTCAAGCAAGGAAAGAAGTAAAGATTTGTGGAAGTGAAAAGTCTCGCTCTGGTCACCGTTGCACCTGACACACTAGATACGTGGGAGGGGTGGATGTTAGGGGGAGGTGGGCATTGTGTACGTGGTAGATGCAAAGGCTATCGAGCCATGGATTTTCTTTCTAATTTTATGGAATGATGCTGCCCTCGGCTTCATTCGTTAGCTTATGTGGTTACGTGAGCTTTTTCAAGGCTGAACAAGCCTAGACTTCGAGATGTGTAGGATACATCTCCTCTAAAACTTATGACTACACGATCAACCTAAGAGCTAGCGAGCAACTAAATCGTACCACATGAACCTATTTGTAGGACTTGCATGTTGCTAGTGCTCCTACTCCATAAATGATTATTTGTGGTAGCTTCAAGGAAAAGATGGTGGTATTCTGTATCCCAAACTAGTGCTTATATACATGTTTCCAATCATATAATAGTCAAAATCATCGGTGATGGCAATGGTTAAATATTGGTTCGCTAGCTTCTTAGCATAGCCAGTCATGACAATTTTTGAGAGAGTAGCAGATTGATGCATGGTATGATTCTTAAAAGCGCATGCATGTAGCACAGCGGTAGAGCATGCACCCCACGAGTGGAAGGTCTCCACTGGCGGTGTTAGAAAAAAAAACGGGTCCCAATTTATTTTAACTAGCTGAAATTGTAAAAGTCCAGTTAGATTTTGAGCTTTCCTTTAAGAAAATTTATACAAGTTTTAGTGTAATTATTGACAAAAGCTTCAAATTTTGACCTAAATACCGTGAGAATTTCAAGTTTGATCTTTGTTTTTTCCGGTTAGGGACAATATATTTTTCTAGTCCCGGGTCACTCCGGCTCTCCAGTTCGAGTAGGGCACGTGAAACGCGCATTGACTATTTTGATCAACCCATGGCAGCCGGTCACTTTTGTTGGCAATCATGTGGCTTATGCTGCTTCGACATGATGGCAAGCAGGCCATTATTTAGCCAATGTGGTGACTTACTCTGTCCTTCTAGGTAACACTTGGATAACACGTGGCATGCATTTATAAAAATTCTCAACGCACAAGAACTTTAGAAACCTTTATGTAAGGCACATCTTGCATCATTTTAAGGTAGAAGAAGGAGAATTTTCTGCCTGGGCTGCCCTCTTCTTGCAGCACAAGATGTTTTGAACAAATTCTCACAATAATTCCCACATTGTGACTTACCCCAACATTATGAGCTTTTGTAAGGGAGGCATCGCATACCTAGCTACATACAATTGGGGGTAGGAGACCGCCGGCCCGGTGGGGGGGGTGGGTGGTTCCCTGCCCCCAATCGTACCTAGCTAGGTATCTGGTGCCTCTCGAGCAGAAGCTCATGATGTTATGCATTGTATGAAAAACATTGAAATTAAAGACTCTGTTTTCCTACATGAAAATTGTGAGGCTTGCTGTTCGGTGTGAATGAATTTGTGGGCTACATTATGCTTGTTCAATCTAAAAAAATACTATTTAAAGTCCACAAACATGGATACTTATTTGGGTATAATAATAAAGAAATTAAACCAGCTCTGCTTCAAACATTCTATACTGGTTTTGGAAATACATGATTTTGTGTGGAATCTATGTTAGAGTTCTCGGGGAGTAGTTGCTTTGTGATCATCTCTCTCTCTCTCTCTCTCTCTCTCTCACACACACACACACACACACACGCACACACACACACACATTAGGTAGCAAAATACACCACATGAGCTTGAAGTTGAAGTTTAAGGGCTCAAATATACTGAATTTTTCGTCCATCTCAAGCAAGAACTTTACATCGCAGCTTTAGAGATCCGCATGCAGGAGTCCGAGGCCACGTAGTCCTGCCTCCAGCAACGGCCAATGGCCAATGCGGGGGGGCGGCACAGAGGCCGTGGTATGGCTGGGTGTCCAAGGGACGGCGTTGTTAGTCCGTGGAGATGGAGATCCATGACCTGGCGGAAGTCCAAGCAGCATGCGGAAGGAGGGCACTGCAGGAAAGGAAAGAGGGATAGAGAGGGAAGGAGGAGAGCATTATTTCTCTGCTCTCCTCACCATCATGATGTATCCGACCGTGCAGGGGCTAGGATTGCAAGATAACAACTCAGCCACGCAAAACACTCGCCAACCTTAGGGTTTGCCACATGCATAATTTTCTAGCGATAGTAAGATTTTTATAATTGCCTTTACACACCTCTCTCTCTAATGAGCCACTACTATTTCATTCAACCAATCATTTGTTTTTCAAAAATTGATGTTCTTCTAAAAATTTGTATTTTCAACTAAAGAGAAAGAGAAGCATTTCTATGGCCTTTACCCTTTGTAGGCCAAAAATGATGTTGCTAGACATACCCTCCCCTAAGGAAACGTATATGGCACATACATGTGTGTGTGTGTTTTTGCGTGTTTTACTTACAATATATGATATAAATGAGTAGATAATGTGGACCCATTGACTATTGCCACATTGAAGTGTGTTCATATGAGTAGATAATGTGGCCACATTGACTATTGCCACTATTGTTCAAAGACGATGTTGGTACACCTTAATTGTGTTGGCACTAGAAAGCCGCCAAAGCTAGGAAATGCAAGCTCATTTGAACATGATGGTGGTATTTGTGGATGACCCTGATGCAAATAAGTACCAATGTCTATGCAAATTGGATACTCTACGCAATTTAGGAAGGTCGATGTTTGTTTCTCTTGGTGGTTTATATGGTTTGGAATGTCAAAATTTTAGGTGGAAGTTTGATTGCACTTTCCAAGATGTACTTTGTAACTTGTCATTTCGAGTTCGTGACGGAAAGTCATGATTGACTGAAGTTGCAATGTAGATTTGTACCCAGTCTAGTAATTATTCTACTTACCAGTACGTGTGTTTATGGAGCTAGGAGTGTGGAAGAATCATGAAAGTCTTTAGCCTTGGTTGTGGTCTTTAGTGGATGGGCAGTCTCTTGAAGCATGCAAAGGACCTGGTAGCTTGAGGCCACATGGACACTCTTTGAGAAGGAAGTGGTGAAAATCTAAAAAGGAACTGATTTTGATGCATGAGAGAGGAGCGAGGCTATGTTCTGCTTTTGAAGAGAGAGGAGAAGGGAAAGATTGTGCTGTAAATGGCATTTTGGGACCAAAAACACATTTTGATCACCCGATGTCAAGAAAGGCAACCCAAGACTCTTTTTTGGCATGTTGGCACGTGCCAAACATAATCATGCTATGGGTTTTGGACCTAAGTGTGCCGTTAATGAAGGCTTCAGCAAACATCAAGAATGGACTAAGTTTATGATCAATAAGAAACCATGTAAAAGGGTTTTATTGTGATGTGGTGTGTGAAAGGTCGTGTTGATGCCTTATCGAGGACATTGTATATTCCATGTTGATTATCTAGGATCGACTTTATCGTATCGTGTATAGATTTCTTTCAAATTGAGTAGTTTATTATTTGTTTGGGTATCTAGTGTTGTCTTTCGCACCGTTTTAGATCCTCTCTCTCTTCTATTTCATAGCTAGAGGCTTGATGCTTACATGGTGAACTCCAAGAACCCTGCACTGCGGAAGAAAGAAGCCAGTTGCACTTTACCCATAAAGGCACGCTGGTGAGGACTACTCAAGACGCCCATAGGGATTATTTGATTCTATACTTTTTCATATTATCACATATAGAAGGGCGTTGAAAAAATGATCTTGAAAAAAAAAAAACAAATTAAATAGGAAAGGGATGGATTTTATTGCTAGAAAATTCACAGCTAATGAGTAGTCCTTGAACGCACACGATATCTTTGAGATATATAAGTTTTATATATAGTGACCCCCCCCAAGATTTCTCCTTGTTGATCGCATCTTCATTTTGTAGGTAGTGGAGGGCACTCCACTAGTCCGCTAGAATGAAGTGCTCCCTGGTCCAGACGTCCAATGGTAGCTACATCGAAACTTGCGGTTCTTGTATATACCATGGAAGTCATGGATTCTCAAAGTATGTCAGTTGTTGTGCTTCCCACTAATGTTGGTGGTTGGTGGCAAAGTCTGGGTTGTTTTTTGAAGATGGTTCCTGCTACTACTCAGATCGGCTACCTTTTGTGGGGCTTTTTGCTCATCCAGTTGATTCTATGGCTACCAGGTTTTGTTACTTTATATATGTATATGAGTTTTTGGTTTCCTACTATATGTACATTTGGCTCTGTGAGAGGGATTTTTTATGGTGGCACCCATGCTTGAGATAGTATTTTGCTCTACTAGTGTTCTCTAGTCCATGATGGTGGTAGGTTGGTTGCATAAAGTTCTTATGTTTTGTAATCTTTCTAGGTAGCATGTCTGTGTAAAAGCTTGGACTGCTATACTGGGTTTTCTTCTATAATCTCACTAAACCTGTAATGAGCATTTAACACACACACACACACACACACACACACACACACACACACACACACACAGGAAAACACTACTGAAGAAGAGAAGGAAGTATATGAAAACTTTAAAATTCTAACCATGCACAAAAGACCACCTCTTTATATATAGAAAGTAGAAATTCTTTTGACTTTCCATTGTCAGAAGGTTTTTCATTTCCTACAATTTTATTCTTCATTTTTTCATTTAAAATGTGTTGAATGTCTAATCTCTTCCGGGAGGGAAGTACTAGTTAGATCATTGAAAACAATCCCATCGCCAGGTCAACCACCTTTTCATATCACTTTATCCCACCTACATTGTAGCAACAAGCAAGGTCCTTCTCCTCCTCCTAGTTTTCTTTGCTCAACCATGGCCAACTCTACTTCGCAAAGGCGGCCAAAGAATGAGGTCACAGCAGTTGCATGCCACAATACTAGAGGTGTAGATGATGAGTGGGTGCCACAAGAGTTCACCAAAGGTGCTGGGGTATACATGCAACCATCTGCTATTGGCCCTCATCGTGTGCGGAATCATGCAAACTTGGATCTTCATTGGAAAGGAAAGCTCCTTGGCTTCAAGAACAACAAAGACAAGGGGACCGTAGCCATTGTGCAACATGTTTTCTCAATGTCAGCCATGCAC
The DNA here is from genome assembly GCF_014529385.1 of Adiantum capillus-veneris. NCBI lineage: Eukaryota > Viridiplantae > Streptophyta > Polypodiopsida > Polypodiales > Pteridaceae > Adiantum > Adiantum capillus-veneris. Next base: position 27,678,030 of record NC_140939.1, on the reverse strand, counting down.
TTGCAACAACCACCTCGATTTCCAACACATTGTAAGTACATGTTTTGAGAATACAAAGCTAGGTGTGAAATCACAGTGTCATGTTATTATGGATTCATACTTAACATTTGTCATGCATTTATAGTCATATTTCCATCCACGTTGGTGGAGGAGCAGCCACTACATAGTCTCTCCAGCACATTCAATGCTATACATGTGGATATTGGAGCAATAATGTTCCCACATCTTTGCCCAACCAAACTGGTTCAAAGAAGGATTTTCTTCTATTCTCACTCCTATATTGTCCCTACTTCTACACAAGCGTTTGGAACGCTTGAACCCATCAAAGTAACTTCCTTATTAAGTATGGAGTGGCCGGTCCCAGATTTGTGGTCGGTAGCATCTTTCAAGCAAAAGATGATAATGGATGTCCAAAACTCTTTGAAATACTCTAAAGCTTCTAGGTCTGTGGGCTTGAGTTGGTGTTTGCCTATTCATTGTTTTGTGCACATTTTTAAAGAGTTTGGATTTGTGGAGACTACCACAATTCTTGTATGTAAAGATGCGCATTACGAGGAATTAGGAAGGCTTTTAGAAGAGGACTGGGGTTTTGTGGAGGGTATGCACAACGGGGACCAGTACCATTGTAAGGTTGGAGCTTCAGGTATTGGAATGCGCTATTTGAAATCCCGCACCTCCTTGTACATACAATTTCACTATGATCGTTGGATGTGCAAGCTTGGAGTGTGGACTCCCTTACAGAGTGTAGACGGCGCTATTGCAAGCTTTGACATTGCAGTGAAGATGCCCAACGATGCTTTGGAGGCAGTCCAAGTGAACAAGCATTGGACTCTCAGTAATTTTCGAGAACATTTGGTTATTATGGGTTTTGAGGCCCTTCAACAAGCACAATTTCGTTTACAAGGTCACAAGGTGAGAATCCTTCCACCACATTTTCAATACATCAAGGTTTGTCGATCATTGGATGCTTATTGTAATGAATGTCCGCAGATTGGGAAGAGAATGGAAGACAAATTGAAGGTCGAGGAGGACTGGGGGATAGATGGAACTATGCTATCGATCTTATAACTTTGTAACTCTTGCAATTTTCATATTGATCCCCGCTGTAATCAACATGATTTGCTTCGACAAATCATGCCTTTGAATATAATTTTTTGCATTGGGATGAGAAATCATTTTTTTGGTGAAAGTGCCTTTTTTTGGTCCCTTATAAAAGGGTGGCCACCTAACTCATTCACTATTTTCACTTTTGCAACTCTTGAGCTTCTCCGCTCTCTATCTACACCCCATGCTAGACATGGATGCTGCCACAGCCTCTGCATCTGCACCCACATCCACCCCTTTGTCACGCTTCATCCTCTTCCTCGAGGACACCAAATACAAAGGGAAGTTGGACCTCCACACCTTTTTTACTCATCTCCCTGACCTTGACGCCATAGTTGCCCTTCACATGGATGCATTTGAGGAGATTTTTGCGTTCATGGAGGAGCACATCATAAAATATTCTGTATCTATCCCCCCACATGCAGAGATCTGGGTGCCTTGCGATCTTTTACGCTATATACACAAAGCTGATCACCCATTCTCCAAGCGGTTGCAACGATTCCAAGAAATTGCAACCGATGCAGGCCATTACTTGGACGAGCAAGCCCCTAGGGTGTCAGCGCTCAAGAAGCGCAAGTTGGGGGTGGAGTACCTTTCTCGGCTCGCAACATTTATCTTCTTGGTGAGCGAGGAACCTGATGTGGAGGAGCTCCGCTTACCACACCTTCAAGTTGGGTCCTTTATCAAGGACACCAAGGAGCAGCAGGTTATACCAATGAACCCTGCAGTGGAAGGAAAAGCACACCGGCTCGAGTACCCTAGGGGTCTTGAGGAAGTGGTTGAGAAATCCATAGTTGCGGCTGGCCCTAGTGACACTCTAGTGCCACTACCACTGACGGATGTGGCTATCCCAGAGGTAGAAATAAGCCGCTTCTCCTCAGTGTTAGTGGATGGGGAGGAGTATGTGTTCCTGCATGATTTGGAGAAAGCAGTTGGCCTGCGCATGGATGAATGCTTGAGCGTGCTATGCAACATTAGCAAATGTCCCTTAGACAATACGCCAGATGCCCTAGAAAGCAAGCTCTTGTGAGATGGGGACTCTGTTGCTGACACTATTGCAGTTGTATGTGCGGAGGTCCTGGAAGCAGAGCAGTTGCACGTGGCCGATGAAGATTTCCAAGCCACGCAAGCCAAGGTTGAGGCTGCTCGGATGCCTATGCCATTATGCAACCTCCCATCTGATGATCCAAAGCTCGTATCTGTGGTGCATGGGAGCATTGACTTGGATGCAAAGGGCAACAAGGAGGAGGAAGACAAGGAGTAGGAGGTAAACTGTATTCTTATTTTCATGTTACTATTTTATCCTTCATTGTCTTTTTTCTCAACCTTCATCGGTTTATGACAGGATGTTGTAGAGGTTGATGATTTTGTTGCAAGGACGGTGTGAACGGGATGAAAACACACACAACGCCTCTATAACGACCCGACACACACTCTTGGAATGATACACACACACATTATGGGGCACCACTCGGCTTACACAACACACCTGGCCAAGACAGGGAGCACACCTATGGAGTGAGAGGAGAGAGACTATCCACTTGCCCACTCCACACAGAGACACACACACACACACACACACACCCAAAAAACTCAGCTCAAAAGAGGGGAACTTCTGATAATTAGATACAAATGAGCTTGGGCCAACACCAAGGGGCAAATAGCTCACACAAAATGGGTAAAATATACCAGATACAATCACAAATTGGAGCACAAGCATCGCTCATAGGAGAAACTTACACAGCAAAAACAGCAGAAAAAGAGTGAGGAATTTGGAAAAATGGACAGCGCCATCGCGTCCGGAACGGCCCAAAACCCCAGTCTACAATGTCAAAGTGCTCAAATCCGACTTCGGACGAGCAGTTTACAGCCAAAACAGGCTCCAAAAATTCCAAAAACACACCTGCGGCTGTTCCTCCTCTCTTCTCCACTTTTTTTCTGGTTTTCTCTCTATTTTTTCAGTTCCCACACTTAGCTTTATTAGTTGGGCACCCGTGGCCCTTTAGATGACCTCAAACGGACCCCGAACAGGGCAAAAACTGACCTCGCAGTGCATAGTTGTCACCTTTTTGCATCATCCGCACACCTGGCACTCAGTTTTTCCAAATAATGCATCCCGAAACCACGTGAAGTTGCCCCAAAAAGTTGTCCTCATGATGAACTTTCTGCATAACTCTCACAAGAAAACACCCACGTTGTGTCCGTATTCATCCAAGTGGAAATATTGACCCCGTTCGGCGTCCTGACGCCACTCAATGCCATGTGACGCACCTGCTTACCTCATGTCTTCGGCCGGCGGATAGCTTCCTCGAGAATTTTTACGCGCTACCAACTCTTCGTTATTGTAGAAAAAACACACTGGTACTGGTAACGATGAAAATCGATGCACTATGTACACGTTGTCCTACCTGTACACATGTGGGCCCCACGTAACCACCTGGCTCTGGAAAATAGGCAATACTTTATTTGATGCACCATGCATGTGTATGTACATATGCGCAATTCCTTGCTCCAAAAAACTCCTGACAACGGGTGGCAAGCGGACGGGCTTTGGACCTCAAGCTTCCCTTGCGCATTACCTAGGACAACTCCCCCCTGGCGATGTGGCCATTATCCATAATGAATTTACTCCCCAAGCCCATTTTATGACTTGTTCGTTAAAAGCTTTGAGCAAGTTTTTTTGTTTGAGCACCATTGCTCAAACTACGCATCAAGTGTTCCTAGTGCGTAGATCCCTTGTATGCACAGCGTTTGGCACTGGCTTTCGTGGTAAAGTGCTTGCCCAGATAGGGATACATGCTTCCATTGGCTCAACTCACCCAAAGGCCATAGCGTAGTCCCTCTTGACTGGGGAGTTGCCTTACGCGCGAAATAGGCGCCAGGAAATGATCAAAAAAATTATGAACTCCTCAGATACATGATGTAAAATCACCGTTTTGGAAGGAATAAAAAATATTTGAAATTGTCTCTCTATATTGCAAATTCTTTTGAGTGTGATTTGTCAATCTTCAAAATTGTTTCAATTGGTGATATGAATTTTATTTTGATTGGTAACTTTGTAATTTCAAGTTCTGTATGTAATTGCAGTCAATTTCAGTAAATTTGTGCTTTTTAAGTACCCTTGGGGGTAGATAAGCCTATAAGGGCAAAAAAAAAGCCTGGCCACAAGGGCGCGCAAATAGCCCATCCATCAGTTTTGGATGCGCCATTTGCGCGCCCTTGTGGCCAGGCTTTTTTTTACCCCTATTAGGCTAATCTACCCCCTAGGATACCTACAAAGCACAAATTGATTGCAATGGATTGGTTTTGCATCACTCATTTAGATGCACCCTTTTTATGGCAATTCCAGCATATGTTCACACTCAAGGACACTAGAAAAGGTGAAATCAATTATGAGATGAAGTTTCCAACACACTATCACCTGCTTCAGCTATACCTAGTACACCCCTCCACCAAAAAGTCCATTTACATTGGACATTTGAAAAATCCAAATTACTGTTGCATAGACACTTGGTTTCACAATATGTTATTTATTTTTATATCCTATAGGGAATTCAAAGCTTGAAATGGCCAAAAAAGGGTGTCCACAAGGATCCATGTAAAATAATGATGCAAAACCAATAGGTTTTAGTAAATTTGTGCTTTGTAGGTATCCTAGGGGGTAGATAAGCCTACAAGGGGCAAAAAAAAGCCTGGCCACAAGGGCGCGCAAATGGCCCATCCATCAGTTTTGGATGGGCCATTTGCGCACCCTTGTGGCCAGGCTTTTTTTTGCCCCTATTAGGCTAATCTACCCCCTACGATACCTACAAAGCACAATTTGCTTGCAATGGATTGGTTTTGCATCACTCATTTAGATGCACCTTTTTATGGCAATTCCAGCATATGTTCACACTCAAGGACACTAAAAAAGGTGAAATCAATTATGAGATGAAGTTTCCAGCACACTATCACCTGCTTCAGCTATACCTAGTACACCCGTGCACCAAAAAGTCCAATTACATTGGACATCTGAAAAATCCAAATTACTGTTGCATAGACACTTGGTTTCACAATATGTTATTTATTTTTATATCCTATAGGGAATTCAAAGCTTGAAATGGCCAAAAAAGGGTGTCCACAAGGATCCATGTAAAATAATGATGCAAAACCAATAGGTTTTAGTAAATTTGTGCTTTGTAGGTATCCTAGGGGGTAGATAAGCCTACAAGGGGCAAAAAAAAGCTTGGCCACAAGGGCGCGCAAATGGCCCATCCATCAGTTTTGGATGGGCCATTTGCGCGCCCTTGTGGCCAGGCTTTTTTTGCCCCTAGTAGGCTAATCTATCCCCTAGGATACCTACAAAGCACAAATTTATTGCAATGGATTGGTTTTGTATCATTCATTTAGATGCACCTTATAGGTTTATCTACCCTCAAGCGTACTTAAAAAGCACAAATTTACTGAAATTGACTGCAATTACATACAGAACTTGAAATTACAAAGTCATTTCATTACAAAGATAATAGACATAGTAGACACAACTGTTGATAATATTGTCATTGAAAAGTCAAATCATTACAAAGATAAGGGTGTGCAATACAAAAAGAGGGGTAACTTCGGCTAATGATCGAAGTCTCGTCGCAATCGACGTGCAAGCTGCATATCTTTTGGCTGTATTGTCACTCGCTTTGCATGTATGGCGCATAGGTTGGTATCTTCCAACACTGAAATGATGTGGGTCTCTGCAGCTTCTTGAATAGCCTCTAGCGCTATTGCTTGCATTCTATACTGATTTCCATAGCTTTGAAGCACCTCCTTCACAGTGCGAGCAAAGGGGGCACATCGAATCAAAAGCTCCGTTGTCTTCTGGTAGTGGAAGATTTCTGCAAATGCCCTTGCTATTTTTCGGCGCCGTTGGGGTTGTCTTGGGGGCACTTGCACATTTGCTGGCGGGCGGCGTTTAGGCTTCTTGAAAAACTTAGACTTGCGCCTGTTTACATGCTTAGGGGTTGGTTCTGCAGCCTCTTCTGATTCTTCCTCTTCCCTTGGCTGCCGATCTTGTCATGTGGGGAGAGCTCCCTGGCGTCCAGGCAATGTCTTCCCCCCAACAGCCACCTGGTGTGTGCGCGGTATTTTTTCTCGTAGCCATGGTGGCTCACTCTCTGATTCAGTGTCTGTATGGACCACCTGAGTCCTGGATGGTCCTGCTTGTGATTGGTGGCGGGACGGCTGCTACCTATCGGACTCTGTTGTTTGCTGGCCCTCTTCTCCTCTCGAGCGCTAGTCACGTTGCTTTATTCTCCTTCTAGGTGTTATATCTTGAGGAGGTGGAGATTCAACAGTCCTCGATGACTCTCGTGCCCTACCACCATGCCCACTACCAGATGAGTTCCTTGAACGGCCAGGCGTTCGTGGCCGTTTTCTTGTGCCTTTAAGCCATGACGGCTTCTCACATCCTTGGAGGGTGTTTTTGTTGGCAGGTGGATGCTCTTTCACGGTTTGTTTGGTGCGCACCATTTCGTTGGTAAGAGCTCACATGTTCTTAAGAAATGAGTAGTTTATGAGAGCATGCAATATTTATAAGGGCCCATTTAAAAAGGGCCCTGTTCACACTATTTTTTTTTTAAAAGTATTATTTTTTAAATAAACATGTCGCTAAGACGTAGACCTTGTGTTCACGTTTAGTGACTCGCGCAGTATCCACTTTGATCCTTGTCACACTCTGCATCACCGCCATGCAGCATGCTTGGTGGGGCCTTGCGACATTTGCCACTTGTTGCTATTCTCTTGACGACTCCATTTCCACACTTCAATAGCAATCTTGGATTGTCATGCACACTCCATTGTGAGCTTACAAGCAAATGTTGTGTGAAAAGACCAATTGAACATTTCCTCCAAATAATTGGATTGCACCATTCCACCACCATGTCGAGTATTTTTGAAGTACACTCCCCTTGCTCGATAATGGGACTCCTCCATGCCTTGAGTGCTAAAAATTTCAAGCGATCCATACTTGTGCATAAAAAATGCACCATGCGCAAACAAGATATGTTGTTCACATGAGTAAACGATCCACATTATTAAATAAAAACAATCCCTTGTAATGAATACACCATGTAAAATGACTTACCATGTAATGTGTGATGTTATTTTCACCCCAAGAAAGGGTGAAGACCTTGGTAAAATCCGCCAAGGCTTCTTGAAATGATTGGCGTTGTTGTTCTGTTGTGCTGTTAAGGCCCATAAGCTTGACCATTTTATCAAAATGTGCCCAAACTTGCTTGCGCTTGTTTGCAAGCTCGCCATTCGAATCATTGTCGGTAGTAGCTTTGCATAACTCCTTCCAAAGCTCCCAAAGGTTACCTGCCTGCTGGTTGGAGCTGTTTTCAACATCATATCGGCTTGGATTTCCTTGGGAAACTTTCTTCAAAAAGTGTCTAGCTTTTTGTCCACTCATTGACACTTGTTGAGCAATTTCATGGGCCTCCCCTGTGTTTTTTGTAGCAACGATAGACACATTTCCACCGTGACAGCCAATGGAATTCAAGAGTACCTCCACTCTTTTGATCGCTTCTGAGACTTTTCCAACGGTTTCATTGTGAAAGCATAGTCAATGTGGAGCTTCAATAGCCTATCAAAAATGCGCATGAATGCGTGTAATGTACAAAAATGTACATTCGATAGAGGAAATCGAAAGATTGGATTCCAAGCGTGGTCCTTTTGATCACGGTCTGGGGCATTGAGCATGGGACATCTTAGAATAGACGCTTCCCATTCTCTACCTTCATCTCCGACATCACGACAATCTAACCCTTGTTCTCCATTCCCTTGCCATGGAAGCATGGAACCGGCCTTTGCAGTGCTCTTATGTGATTTGTTTCCATTAGGTTTGTACCCTCGAGTGCAAAATGGACAAGGCATGAGAGAAGAAACCCCTTGTTTGCAGCCAAGCAAACACTTTATGGCCTTCAAATCCCCACCTAAGTGCCACTCCACATCATAACTACCAAAACCCTCAATATCCAACTTCTGACCTGCAGTTTGGGAGTGTATTACTTCTGTGATCCATGGAGTTCTCTCAAAAATCCATGAAAGTACTCCATTGGTCTCTTTGGGCACCTCCATAGCACCCAACCACCAAATGTCTTTCTCTGATTGCACGCTAAAAGATGGGGTGGGAGATGGCTCGATTGAATCCCTTCGCTTGGTTTGCAGAAGGGCCCCGTTCATTAGAGTGACACTTAGCCTCTCTAACCTTCGGCCTTTCACTATTTGACACTCATCGAGTTTCAGCACAAAAGCGACTTTTGTGCCAAGCACTACAAACTAAATAGTGCTAAGACCTTAAACTTCAGAGTTATAATAAGAATAATACCAAAGAAAAAAGTAAAGTGTGTCACCTTCTTCAGGTAACTCGTAAAATCTAAGCATGGCTTCTTGAAGCCTTCTAAGATCCACGAAAATATTGTTCCACATTGTGTAAGGAAAGCCCTTCTCCGAAGGTCTTATGGATTGTTTCTTACCTTTTTCCCTTGTCTTTGTTGCGCACGAAGCATAAAGGAAAGTTGGCATTGTGTCCTCAATGTGTAGGTATGTCCCAATGCGGGAGAACACATCTTCGTTTGTGGCCTTCTTTGCGAGCTTGACCTTATGAGGAACGGGAAATAGGTTTTTCATAATGCCATGTTCTTTGAGGGCATCCTTTAGGAGTTAGAAAATAGTCTGATAGGCTTTGGTGCTGATTCCAGCCTCATCACAAGCTTGTTGAACGTCATCATCACTAACCACATTTCTTAATTTACGCATAAGGTCCTTGGTGACTGCATCCTTAATGTGCTTACCTCCAGGTGATTGTAAGATAGAAATCACGTCCTGGGTATTGAGACAACTAGTGAGAAGGTTGACTCGATCATCTTGGCTTGTTCCACCGCATGCCTCCTGGATGAAGTTTCTAGCAACAAATAAACATAAATGTTAGAAAATAGTGTGAAGTAAGAATGCATCATGCAAGTAAAGACCAAATCACCTTGTGGATGTAACTCTTCGTTTGCGTGCTCCTCCCGAATGTGCAAGAGTTTCAATGGATGAATACGTGTGTTTGCGTTCCCTTGCACCAAGGGGTGTTTCTTTCAAGTATATGATGGTGTTGGTAAGCTTCTGGATATGGGACTCCTTTTCTTGCATTTGTTGTTCAAGAGTTTTAACTACCCTCTCCGAAGAGGCAACACTCTCTTGTAATGCCGTCGTCTTGAGGTGAAGAGCTTGACATTCGTGCATCCACATATGCAAAGAAGCACCTGCACCCATACACAACCGCTTGCAATAGCCTAACAAACTTGCTTCTCCCCTCCCAAGAAATTGAAGAAATGTGGAAAGGCTATTAAATGGTGGATGGAAGCGGCTTATAGGATCGTAAGGGTACAAATGGCCATCCACCCAAATGTCAACATTGGTTTCACAAGCGGTGCAACGTTCTTGTGATGACTTTTGATCACCTTCACTAGTGGTCTTCGGTGTAAATGCCGTGGGTAAGCGAATATGTATGCTTTTGGTGTGCGGAGTATGTGGTGGTGGAAGCAAACCATTTGTGATGTCCGTGAGCACCATGGAAGCTGTTGCGTGAGGAAGCAAATGATGAAAAGATAGAGGGGGAAGGGTAGAGAGGTTGAGGAAGATGGGAGGAGAGAAGGAGGGAGGGGGGGGAGGGAGAGATTGGGGAGGAGGAGGAAGGTAGGGGCAGGGAGGGAGAGGAGAGGGAGAGAGAGAGAAGAGGGAGGAGGGAGGAGAGAGGAGGAGGAGAGAACAAAATGTTTATTACTTTTTGGGGGAAAAGAGTTTTGAAAAAATGGACTTTTTAAGCTTGTGGGTTAAAAAATGGGTCAAAAAATGATTTTTGGATATGTATATATGTTGGGAGGGAGTTTTAAGTTAGAAACAAATAAAAATGAATTTATTTTAAAAAAGTCAAATTTTGTCTCTTTGTGACCCACGTTTTTGCTGATGTGGACACACCCCTATGCTTCCTTCACTTTAAAAAAAGCTAGAGAGAGAAAGTAACCCTTTTGGTCCACATCCTACATTTGTCTTAAAAAAAGGCTAGAAAATCCTACTCAAAACTACCTTCTTCAATGCCCTTGCCCCCTAAACCCCACACAACATTAGCCTTAATCCCTAAAAATTAGGATTCCTTACAAGGCCCATGCAAGGTTCATATTTCTCCTAATGTATTTTGCAATAATGCAAGAGATTGCATCATTCTCTCTCAGAGGGAGAATTGTGAGAGATATATGAAAGAGTTATAACACTTTCTAGAATCATCATGCTTCTCGTACTTGGAGAGAGAGAGAGAGAGAGAGAGAGAGAGAGAGAGAGTCTACGTCGTGTCACCACGATGAAATCCTTGAGAGAAGTAGCAACCTCTCCTCATTATCAAAATCTTGAGGATAAGATTATTTGCATGTTTCTATGTGGACATGAGATTTTTATTGTATGTACATATGTGTGTATGTATTTGAGAGAGAGAGAGAGAGAGAGAGAGAGAGAGAGAGAGAGAGAGAGAGAGAGAGAGAGAGTACATAGAAGAAGTTATGAGGTATGGACATGAAGGGAGAGATGAAGATGAGCAAGATGGTGAGGGTTGAGATTCGTAGGTCTTAGTGAGGGAGAGAGAGAAATATCTGAGGGAGGGAGAGGAATGAGTGTGGAGAGGAGAAGGTGAGAAAAGTTCAAGGCCATCTTGAGTGGCAATTTAGGTTCCACTATTTGCATCATGTCTTGGCGCTCCAATTTTTAAAATTTATAAAAAAGTATTTAAGAAAAAACTTCAGCTTATAGGCTATATTTCTCATGTTTTGAGTTTTGCCAAATTGTAAGTGGAACAGGTTGCCAAAAATTCACAAAATTGGCTATCTCTGCTACCACTAGAGTCTTTGGTGCTCCCATCTTGGTTGAAACTTCTATTATGTATCTCAAAAAGTCTTCATCCATGTATGAAATCACCACCAAATGCCTTGAATTTTCTTATGAAAATACAAATGATGTTCTTTTAATATTAACTTTCAAAGACCTAGCCGATAATGCAACTAGTTAATATAGTATTATTAAAAAACTAAAAAGGAGGAATAGAAATACTTACATGGTAAAATAAAATATAGTAAAAATCCTCGGGGGGTGCACTATGTAATCATGTTAATGTATAACATGAGTTCAAAAGGAGGGGTTTTAAAAAGCAAAAGTTTTAGGCAATTTAACATAGATAGATTAAAATAAGGGGGTTTTATATTCAATTTTGAAAAAAAATTCTAAAATAAGGGCTCATTTTATTCATTTAGATAGATTAAAAGAGGGGGATTTTTTAATATCCTGTGAATGCACGTTATATAGGGGGGTTATCGAATGGTGAAGCCCCCCCACCCCCCACCGAGCAAAAAGCACATTTTTTTTTGATGAGATAGATATAGGTAGATCAAATAGTAATGGTCAAAATTTCTTTTTCACGAATGTAAAAGCTATAAAGGAGAAATGATTATAGCTCAAGATAAATAATAAATGTGAAGAAACTAACTGAGGTGGACCAAAAAGTTGAAAAGCGGTCTTCTATGCTCTTGATGCAGGAAAATTCTATCTCTCTCTCTCTCTCTCTCCACACTTGTGGCGTCCTCTTCCCTTGAGGATACCTTGGAGGCCCGAAAGTCCCTATCTTCTCTACCCTACTCTCTGGCAAGATGGACAAGAGGTAGGTGATGCAAGGACTTTCCATCGCACCACATAGCTCCATACCTTGAGTATACCTTGTAGGGGGCAACTCCCCATCGCACCACACAATGCCTTGCAATCAAAGGTAGAGAGAGAGAGAGAGAGAGATTACTTATAATAAGATTTGATTATCGTCCTCAAGCTTAGATATGACCTATGGGACCAATCAAAGCATAGTGGGTTTATAATGTGATTGATACAACTCATTTGGGTAGAGTGTAGACTCACAATGGTAAATTCTAGCTTTTGGAAAATCATATTTAAGGACACACAAGTCATTTGACATAAAATGAGAATAAGGGGGGATAAAGTGAAAAGAGAAACCTAAGGGGTATTTTCAGCCGATTGTAATGAGGTCTTCTTCGGAGCTTAAAATCCTTGGATGATAGCTAGCCTTTTTTGTAGACTTTCCATTTGCCTTGTTAGCAAGCGTCATGTATCTTCTTAAGCTCGCTTCCTTTGAGTTTAAGTTGGTTTGTCATTAGCTCCTTCGGCTTGAGCTCGCTTCCTTTGAGTTTAAGTTGATTTGTCATTAGCTTTGTTCCCTTGAGGAGGCAAGATTGGCATAACAACCTCAAATGCTCCTCTTTGTCCTTGAAGGTAAGGATGCATTGCCCGGGTGGAAAGCTTCTATTTGCACCATTGATCCAAGAGTTCGTGTTGGGATGGATGGTGATCCATTTGAGTATGTCATTAAGCTTGATGATCGCTTCTTCAATATTATCCTCAGCATTACACCATGGTGGTGGGTGTCCTCCAATCCTAACTTTGAGTCCGAGGGATTCCTGTAGATGGCATTCTTGAAGGGCGCCCGATGTAGATTTTCTTCATGATGCCATGGGTTACTTTAAGGAATTCCTTTTGAACCATCGAAATGAACTCGTTGAGAGAGGCTTCAAAATCCTCTTCTTTCACAAGGAGAGCTTGAATCTCGGCTTCTTTTGCACTCTCAAGCTATTGTAGGCATTCCTTGAGAGCCATATATTCCCCAATGAGCTCATGAATATGGGCCTCAAGGGCCATGATTCTTGCTTCTTGATAAACAAGAGGATCCTTCCTAGGTGCAATTGCCACGACAAGAAATCTCTTCCATAGAGGGGGGTGGTGTGGCTAGGATGGAGATCATCCCGTATGGTACTTGGGAACCGGTGCTTGTTGCTTCTTAGCATGAAGTGTACCCGAGGTAAGTATGTGACACAAATCTTTTTGCTACCTTAGTAGGTCCTTTAGCAACCCAAAGAGGACATCAATGTGTACTGCTATTTCATGCGATTCATCAAGCATGACAACAAAATACATTGAGTGCTCACCCATAGCAGTTACTTGTGATAAAATTTGACATTGCTTATGATAAAAGTGCCAATTTCTTAAGAAATCAGAGAGTTTCATTGTTAAAAGTATTTAGCTTGGAGCATATCCCAGATTCTAGAATGTATTCCATTAAGATGGGGAGCAGCTCATCTTTCTTCGGTATGCCCTTTTTTTGTTTTTGCTCAGTTGTATCATGTACGAGTGGTGTTTGGTCTTGTGACAGGAGACTGGTGCCAATGGCAACCGTACAATTGTGTTTTATGTTTTATTAGATTGGCGTGGGTTGGCCTCCCTTGTTTGGGCCATGATGGGATGGATCTGGTTTTGGTGTATGTGGTGTCTGGACATGTCTCTTTGACGCCATGGCTCATGATGAGCGTGGATTTCCTTGTAGTTCTTTTTGTTACCTAATATATTTACCACTCACAATTGTGAGTAATGGAAAAAAAGAAAAGATGTGGACTTAATCAGAGCTCTTAAATTGTTTTCAGTTCAAGTGGTCAATTTATTGAAATCAAAATTTTAAATCCTTAATTAGTTGCTAAGCATGCTTAGTTGAAAGCTAGTAGACCAAAGTTCTCAAGCTCCTTTTCACATGTTTACAGCTTGTCTTGTATTTTGGATTGTGCTAGCTCTTTGGAAGAATATATGGCAATGTTTGAGTAGGAGGAAAACTAGCTTTGAAGGCCTTGTCGAAAAACAATGCTTTGAATGTACTATGCTAGCCTTATCTCTTGCTTTGTTTGTACAATTATTGTCTTCTCTTTCTCTGATTTGATTTTGTGGGCCATGGTGAGTTAAGCCTTATTATTTTTTGATAAACACTATGGTCTCTATGGATTTCCTAGTCACAAATCACCTTATGCCTCGTGATTTTATCACTTGTTTTAATGGACTAAATTCCTCACTATTAGATCATGGTAGGTTTCCAATGTCAATGTTTTGCTCCATTTGCCAAAAACAACAAATTTATAGTTCAAATTAATCTACAGAATATAGAAAATTTCTACGCCACCAATTTTTTTTTCTCACAAAGTTCATCGGTGGGCGATCAAAATCTATGGCTATTGAAACCTAATAAATTTAATTATAAACAAAGAATTAGTTATAAAATGTCCCGTTCTTTCTATAGCTACATAAACTAGCTTTATCAACATAGAAATCATAACAAGCATGAAAAAGTCTCCCTCCAAGAATTCTAGACACAATCATCAAGTACTGAACATGTTTGTATGGAAACTCTAGCTTCTACAATGTTGTCATTCGTACCCTTTTCAAAACTATTTACACTAGCTCGCGCGACCCGCCTATGGTAGGTCTCATTTGCTATTACCAATAGTACAATGGTAAGGTTTCCAATGGTGCTTAGACATCCAATGCTATCTACATAAGGAATACATTTAGAGAGTATACATTTAGTTAGAGAGAGAGAGAGAGAGAGACATGCACTCAATGTCTTTCGGGCTTGCCCGTAGACGCCTGTAGACGATGGTGTCCTTTCTCCATGTCTTTCCATTTGATTTGTAGCCCATTTCAATATACAAACTTCTATTCCGCTCTAATTTTATTTCTTTCACGAGAATAATAATTCTCTCTCTCTCTCTCTCTCTCTCTCTCTCTCTCTCTCTCTCTCTCTCTCTCTCGCCATCCATATTTATCCCATTCCACAATACATGTATTCTTTCCAGCTCTCTTTATTTGATTTGTAGTCTATTTCAACATACAAACGCTACCCAAAAAGTGTTTCTAGGAGGGAGGAAGTGGATACTATTTGGTCATAGTAGTATCTCACAGTGATTGTAGGCAACGGATGCACAATAGTCATTGGCACCTCATCTGGCATACATGTTGACCAAGAGAGTGCCAAGCACGACATTTTCTTTAAACAACCCTTGACTCACAATATCATTGTGAGTCATGTTGCCCATATCAACATCTTGCGTAATGCCACATGCCCTCAAGATGCAGGTATACGTGATTGCATTTTGTTTTCGCGCTTAGTTCGAGACCTTCACGCAGTACCTTCAATGTATCAATGGAGTACAGCAGTTTGCTACACTGCTCGTGACGGCACTTTACCATGTAGATAGATGCACTCTCTTTACATCTCCTAAAATCAACCCAGAGCTTCCTGACCCAGACCCTTAGCTTCAAGATGCAAGAGTATGTAATTCCATCGTGAGAGACGCCCTCGCTTTGCATCTGCCGAAAACAGCCCAGAGCTTTAAGATGCATCCACAAGAAAACATCTCAGAGCTTCTTGACCAAGATGGGCATATCCCACAAAAAACATCCCAGAGCTTCTTGACCAAGTTGGGCATATCCCACAATCAATGCATTCCATGAGACGACATCCCAGACAAGAAGCTCCTCAAGCATCTTTTGTGCTTTATGAAGTGCACCACAATTGGCAAACATGTCATCCAAGGCAGTGCCAAGCACGACATCTCAAATATATGTATATAAATATATATATACATATAAATATATACATACATATATATATATATATATATATATATATATATATATGCCTCTCCACAAACTTCTTTGTCTCTCCCTTCATCTCTCGCTATCTCCAGCCTCAAAATGTCTTCTCTCTCTAAAGCATAGTACGCCAACCTCTCTCTCTCTCTCTGCCTTGACCTACACACCATGCGAACCACAACTCTCTCTCTCTCTCTCTCTCTCTCTCTCTCTCTCTCTCTCAACCATAATACACCAACCACTCTATCTCTTTGTGCCTTGACCTACACATCACATGACACACAACTGTGTGTGTGTGTGTGTGTGTGTGTGTGTGTTTGGGATGAATTGATAGCAACCTCTCTAAAGAATACTTTGCCAACCACTCTCTCTAGATCTTTGTGCCTCAACCTACACACCATGCAACACATGACCCTCTCTAGGCAGCGTTATCGGGGGTTATGTGTTCGAAATTTGAGCCAGGTCAGCGTCCGGTTGCTGCTTTTGGAAAAAATGAGAGCCAAGAATTGCCACACCGCACCATATAGTAGCTATTAGTTACTTGGTAATGCCAAAAATTGCTCGAAAACTGGTAACATCGATGGAATTGATGCACAATTATGAAGCAGTGCCGTTAACGACACCATTAATGAATGAAATGATGGTTTAGGAGTTTAAGCTCCCCTTACAGATTACCCCGGCCCGTTAACGGCTCCGCCATTCATCAAAAGATTAACTAAACTTAAGCTGTCTCGTTGATGAACAAAATCCTACTGTGCCGGTTTCCCTAAATCGATTTGTCTTCAATTACCGTTTTCAACTCCCTTGTATCTGATATGCACTTGCCCTTCTTTCTTGTATCTTCCTCTGAGAGCCTTGCTTGCTCAAGCAAGTGAGAGAGAGCTCCTTGATTTGGCGGCCTCTTCCTCTAGCTCGGCTTCGACTCCTTATTCTTTCTCCTTATTACCTCGAGAACGAGATAGAAATTCCCTTGTGTTGCGAGAGAGAGAGGGAGAGAGAGAGAGAGAAAGAGAGAGAGAGAGATTTCCTTCCAAGCTTTGAGAGAGAGAGAGAGAGGGAGAGCGCTTCTCTTGTCCAAGCATCGTGCGAGAGAGAGAGCTCGAGATTTCCTTCCAAGCTTCGAGCACCCTCTTCCCTTCTCGTTCCTTCACAAAAAACGCTTATGCCCCTCCAAAATTGCTCATATACAATAATCCTCCATGCAAAGAGTTCCTTTTTATAACTCCCTCCCTCCCTTAGCAACGACGGCGCCATCGTTGCTAGGGAGGCGTAAAAAACCCCCTGCTGGCATGGCAACCCGGACTCGTACCTGCTTCAAATGCATCGCGAGTGGCACCGGATCGCATCGCCCCTGCCTTCTGAGCATTTTTCGCTTCATGGCCCAAGCCATCCGAGGCATGAGCCAGCGGCCTGTGCGAGCAGTTCTTCCCTCTCATGCGCTATCGTTTGCTGCTATGCCTGCCATGGGTTTCCCCCTTCACACACAATGTGTATTTTTCATTAAATGGGCAGGCGGCCAACCTATCTCTTGGGCGGCCTTTGGATTGTGGCTTATCCTTATGAGGGCACCACATTTGGCATACATATCGGTGAAGGCAATGCCTTGCACAACACCACTTTCCAACATCCCCTGACTAGTAATATCACCGTGAATTCTGCTGCCACCTTGTGTGTCGAATGCCACCACAACCTTCGAGATGCAAGTATAAGTGATTGCATTTGGTGAAAGATCTTCCCTCGCATTTGGTTAAAATAGTCGGCGCTTCTAAGCTGCAGCCATTTTTGGCACATTTGACATACATTCAACATTAAACTTGGCCAGTTACCAGGCCCTAAACACTGTTCATTAATCATGTAAGCTTCAAACAGCTTGATGTGCATTTATCTGGCATCTTTCTTAGCATGGGAGCGGAGCTGCAGGACATCCATCCCCTTTGAGCCTGCACAACTTCCGGCCTGTGCTAGCTGCACTTATGAAACATCATCAGACTAATCGTCTGACGCATACATAACACTATCTTCAGGAGGTTGATCTGTGTTGAAATCTTCAATATTAATCTCACCATATCGTTGCTTAAACAATGTAACTCTTTTCCTTCCAATAGTTACCTTGAGCTCAGTGCCATCAATCTCGCATAGCTTGTAGGTCGCATTATCGTAAACATGAAGTAGTACATATGGTCCAAACCATCGTTTAAACATCTTCCGCATAGCAGTGTCGTAGTCTGTGCTTGCTATCAAATCCTGCTTTATTTTTCAACCTGGCTTCCTTGAGCATTACTTTAGCTTGTTCAATATCTTCCTGACACTTTTCAAGTTGGCGAATGCGCAATGCAAGCAAATCTTCTGTAGACATACCTTCTTCCCATGTCATTCCGGTCCAAGAAATAACCGCTTTCTCTGAATAATGGGTGTTTTCCCGTACATTAGCTCAAATGGCATAAAACCTGTAACAGAACTATGTGTACTTCGATCAACCCATAAAGCAAATGGTTGGAGTTTAGGCCAATCACCAATATGTCCCCGGCATGCCTTTGCTAAAGCTTTAACAATAGGCAGATGCCCTCTTTCACTTTTAGCATTACCCTTTGGATTGTATGCTGTAGTGAGAGCAAATTTAATGACCAAGAAAACAAAGAAATCTCAAGATTCATCTGCATCCAGCTCTCCTGTATCAGCAGTAATTCTACCAACACACCCATACCTAGAAATAACATCCTCAAGCAAAAACTTGCATACAAAATTGGTAGCTTTAGTAGGCAAAGCTCTGCCTTCCACCTGATTAGTAAGATTCTCTCTGGCAAGAACAATATACCACATCTACCAAACACCTACTGGCATGGTAATCAGGTCCACCACCCACTTGTAGTGCATAGCCAGTGGTGGATAGGTGGGATGCAATCCATCTCGATGTCGCACATTAGAGTACTGTTGGCATATTAAGCATGTCTCCAGAAACTGAGCCACATCTTTATACATATCTTTCCACCACGATCCTTAATCTTGACAAAAGTTTCCCAGACCCCTCTGTGTCTAGCCCATAAACTTTCATGAAACTCTTTGATAACCTACTATTGAGTTGCTTTATCACAACAAACAACCCGTTGCGGTACTCCTCTAGAGCGTTTTGATTGCTTCCATAAATGCCCATTCTTTAGAAAATATTTGTAAGCCTTCTTTCTGATCTTTTTATACTCTTGATCTGTCCACCCTTCATGCTTAGTAAGAGTGCTAAAGTAGCGACCGATCAAAAGCCATTCTCCATCATACAATTCCTCAGAAAATACCTTAAAAGTATGAGCAATATTTTCACAATTTGCATGCAGATAAGAAGACGTTAATGGCATAAAATGGTAACCATCTTTTTGCAACATTTGTCAGCCTACTCAACGTCCTCTTCCTCATATGTGTATATATTTTTCTATGCTATTAAGTTATCTAGAGTAAATTCCCCCTCTTCGTTTAACCTTTGTGGCGACACATACATTATACTCTTCCCAAAAATTTCACCTTAGTCATATATTTATATTACCACCCTTTTCTTTTTTGCTTTGTAAATAGAATAAGCATACAATAACCAACTATATACCCCCAAACTTTCTTACCTCTTGTGAATTAGTAGTAGAAAAATAATATATCCATCTTCCACCCCTTATAGATAAATTCCCATGGAAATCAACTCTCCACTTGTCTTTACCAAAGATTATGGTCTCTCTCTACAAGTCTTCTATGCCCCCTACATACGTGGCCCAATATCTCTTAAGAATATACATATAGTTTCTCTCCTTTCAAAAAAGACTCCAATTGTATATTCTTTTCACAAGCAAATAATATTGGGCCCTCCTCTATTTGTTTAAGCATCATAGCCTTTTGAAAAAGCATGATTCCCCTTGGATGCATACAAGCAAAGGGCCCATACAAGAAGACTTTGAAGCAAAAGGTTCCCTAGCCTAGTGTGGACCTTCCAAACCGAATTCCTTGGTGCATGGGCGTGAAGAATAGTCCAAATTCATATCAAACATGTTGAGAAGGTCAATTTTGCCTTTTGAAGCATGTCATTCCGAGCTACAGGTAAAAAATTATGGTCAAAATAGTGTAAATCTGTCAGATTCGTAGCAAAAGGGAACTGTAAATCAAGTAAATCAAGAGAGTGAGATCTTATTTTTCCCCTACTCATCTTCTAGAAGAGCAATGAGTGTTCAAGGTCACTTGCATGTGATGGGACCAACCTAAAGATGCTTTCTAAATGCCAAGACAGACAAGTTGAGATACCCCGCAGGAGCCACCCGTAGGGCCTCATGGTGGGGCCCACCTACATTATGCACCCCTATGGAGGCTTCACGGTCTAAAATGATAATTTTGGTGAATAAATAGTCCCTTTTATGTCCAATATTCAATGAGTGGTCAAAGGACACTTAATTAGGTCTAATCACTTACTCTAATTAAGTGTAGCATAATCCCACTCCTACACAACTATAAATAGCCCCCCTTGGAGAGACTCAAGGACACACACACCTATATTTTCAACTTCATGTTGTTTCTTGATCAATAGTAGAGAAAACCCCAACTCTCCCTTTTTCACATCCTCCCTCCTAATAACCCTCCTCTTTGGAGGAAGTGCAACTCTATTCTCCACTCTCTCCATTCTACAATCTCTTACTCCATCAACCCAATAAATCATTTGTAGCACCTCAATAACTTGTAAATACATCATGATCTCTCTCATGGTTATGTTAATGATCATGAAATCATCTTCAAAAACTTTCAAGTGTCACAATTCGTGATGGTTAGCCAGCGTCTGTCCTCCCCTTAAAAGGTGTGCGAGAAATCAAGTAAGTGTTCTGTTCTCAATTTACCATTGGTTTGTTTCTCCACACTTATTCAATTGGTCTAAAGAAATTTCTCACTCCAACTCTCTTTTGCTTCATTACATATGCATGTGGCTACCTCTCATGGTGATTTTATTTGTGTCACGGCATTGCATAGATGGAGATGAGCTCTCTATGCAAAGTGTGTTAGTTTGATGTAAGTGATTCTCTTGTGTGTTTGAGAGGCAAGTCTTGCGCACATGATTTTTTGATGAGTGCTTGAGAGAGGAAGAGTTTGGATGTATTATGGGTATTCTTATGGGAAGAAGGTGAATGCTATTCCACAAATTGCATATTTCATTTTGATGCACGGCATTGGGTTGCATAATCGTTGATGGTGTTCATGTGTCCAAAGTGTATATAGAGTAAGGGGGTTTTCAAAGTGTGTTGCTTGGGTGGGTGAGTGCAAGTGTTATTTTTTTTATTGGTTTCCTTCTCCACTCCCAAAAGAAGGTGGTGCCCCAAGTAGTGTGCGTACCTCTTTACGAACATTTTGTGAGGGTAGGCCCATTGGTTTGGGTTTAGAGGCCCCATTTCAAAAAGCTCGCCCTCATTAAAGTGGTGCCCCCACTGAGGAAGATATTTCCAAGTTACCTTCAAATTCTTTAGTGATGAACAATGGAGTTCCCATCTATCCATTTCATTTTGCACAACACATTAGAGTAAATGTTCACATAGATAGAAAAGTCTTTTTCCAGCAACGCATTGTTTTTATGTTTGGTGCAGAAAGACTTAGAGAAATACTGGCATCACCCAATCCAATTATACTTCCAATCATCAATTATGAAACTTCTTTTGATGTTCATGTTTTCATTTTGTTTTAAAGGCAGGAACAAGGAGTGGTGAAGGGGTGATCAAGGGCCATATGAAGGAACGAGGTCTTCAAACCAACAACGAGGAGTAGCACATGAATCACGATCAAAATAATGAACCTTTTAGGCCTATTGCTCGGCAATCCATTCATATAATCATTGCAACTAAGTTTAGGTTTCAGTCTATCATAAGGAGGATATTTGGATCCACTCGCCTCAATGAAATCAATGCTTCAATTAATCCATTTATTCTACCTATGATAAAGTACAAATTAACAATGGATGTGTACATCTTCATTTTAATGTAATCAGATTTATAGTGTCAATAATCTTGTGTGGCCTGTAAGAGAAAAGTTTCTTTAAAAAAAGAGATTTAAAAAAGTCTAAACAAAATGTCAAGTTCTTTTCCCACGTTCTATGCAAGAAGTGGGGAAGATGCGCAAGAGTTTCTTGACAACTTGGAGATGGCACATCTCATATCCGGGAGAGATGAAGAGGAAGTAAACCTACGAGCCTTCCCGTTGGTTCTAAAAGCAGAAGCTAAAGCATGGTATGAGACCTTGCAACCCCAAATCAAGTCCAATTGGGAGAGACTACGAGCAAGCTTCCTCTCCAAGTTCGGGCAAGGTGATACTTCTGAAGGACTATGAAAATGTCTTATTGGGCATAAGCAGGTATCACTTGAAGACTATCCCTCTTATGAAGCAACCTTTGTCAATCTATGGGGTAGGTGGGAGGCTACATTAGAAAATCATGGTGGTGCACCTAACTTTCTAAAAAAAGAGAGATTCATGGTTGGCTTGTATCCACTTTTAAAGTCTAAAGTAGAGCTAAAATTCCCATCCACCTTCAAAGAAGCACGTGAGGTAGCCATCATCAAGTTTAGAAAACTCCACTTCCAAGCACATAGAGCAAGGGGTTTGAATGAAGTGAGTGAGAGGGAGTCTTCACAAACCATGGAAGCACCAATTAGGGCCCCTCTTGCACAATCTTCACAAATAGGAGATAACTCTCAACAAGAGGTTTTGCAAAGGCTAACTCAACAGCTTGAGAACCTCACTCTGAATCTAGTACAAGGCCTACCTCAACAACGACAACCAAGAGAAGGAATCGCAATCAACGAAGACAAGCTCAAGAGTTGCGATGTTGGAATTGCAATGAAATGGGCCATGGCATGTACAATTGTCCACATCCAAGGCGACTTCCGGGAGACATATATCCCCCTAGACCGCCTCGTCTCACTGTGCAACAAGAACAAGCTCAAGGCCCACAAATCCTTCGACGACCACCACCACCAGCAAATATACCTCCCGTCCCACATGAGGAGGAAGAAAGAGGAGTCAACATTATCAAGCTAGAAGAGTTAATAGATGAGCATACTCTAAACTTTGATGTTATGCCGGCAGAAAAACGCACAAGAGCACATGATAAGGATGAAGACATGAGAAGTGAAGGAACAAATTCAGCCAGAAGGGACAAGAAGAAGAAGTCAAAGATGGAAGAAGATGAAAGTAGCAGGAAGAAAAGATCAAGGTGAAGGGAAATTGGTATCAACGACTTCCCATTGGGAAAGGAGCTAGAGCCCTACAACATCTTGGAGGATTTACAAACCCAAAAGCCAAACATTTCATGGCCTCAACTTCTACACCTATCAGCCAAAGTAAGAAGGCAATGGCCAAAGGTGGTAAGTACAAGAATTCCAAAAAAGAAAGCAAATCTTTCCATTAAGGTTGTGGCCTCAAAGCTACAAAAAGATGTGGAACCCATTTACATAAAGGGTAAAAAGGTGTCTAATGTATATGTTGATGGTGGAGCTCAAATGTGTGTGATCACGGAAAAATCAATGAACAAGTTAGGGCTTGAAGTTACAAAGTCCTCTAATTGTCAAGCTAGGCTAGCCAACAACTCAAGTGTGAAGTGTTTGGGGATCATTGCAAATGTAAAAGTCTCTGTATGTAACATAGATGCACGAGTGGATATGTATGCCATGCCAACTAAGGGGGAGGGCTATCCCATCATCCTAGGGAGGCCTTGGCTCATTGCTGTGAATGCAGATCAAAAATGGGGAAGTGGTCGTTTGATTCTTAAGAAGGGTCAACCGGTGGTGTATGATTGGCGAGAAGGAAAGCAACTAGATATCAACTATGAAACCACGGCAGATGAAGAGAGCGAGGAGGAGAGTCCCTACTCAATGTGATGAGGAAGCATCAACCAGTGCATCAACCAGTGAAGAGGAGTCTTCTTTGGAGGTAATGGGAATTGTATTCAACGCCAACACTCAAGATGTTCCAGTAGAAGAAAAGCCAACAGACAATCACACACGAGGGGATGAAAGATGCCACCACCTTGAAGAAGGATTTGAGAAGATGCTTGCAAAAGATGTTACTTGTGAGGAGAAGAGGTCCTACATCAATATGTTAAGGAGGTATCCCAATTTGTTTATCACTGACTACTCACAAATAAGAGGTGTAGATGTAATAGAGCATCGAATTGAATTGAAACCAGGGACCAAACCCGTGGCTCAAAAGTTAAGGCGACTAGGATCTGTGCAACAAAAGGCTCTCCTATAGGAAGTAAATCGACTCTTGAAGGCTGGCTTCATCTATCTAGTATCCAACTCCGAATGGGTATCACCTATTGTAGTCACTCCCAAGAAGAATGGTAAGTGGAGGGTCTGCGTGGATTACAAACCCCTCAACGCTGCGACAAAGAGGGACCACTTCCCTCTCCCTTTCCAAGATGAAATTTTGAATGAAGTAGCAGGTCACGAATGCTACACTGTGTGTGATGGGTATTCAGGATATTTTCAAATTAGAATAGCAGAAGAGGACCAACCAAAACCACCTTCATCACACCTTGGGGATGTTTTGCATTCAGAGTAATGCCTTTTGGGCTCACCAATGCTCCTAGCACCTTCATGAGATTCACAATATTTGTATTTCAGCCATTCTTTGGAAAATCTATAAGAGTCTTTATGGATGATTTCTGTATTTATAGTTGTAGATCACTTCATTGCCAAAAGGTTGAAGAGGGGCATAAGAGGCTCCATCAATTTGGGGGACAACTCAACCCAGAGAAGTGTCATATCGGTGAATCTCAGGTGGTTTTGCTAGGCCATGTGGTTTCTTCACAAGGAATTCAAGTGGATCCCTCTAAAGTAGAGGCCCTTTTGTCATTATCTCCACCAACAACAACAAAGGAGCTAATGACCTTCAACCACAAAGTGAGGTACATGTCTCTCTTCATCCATCTCCTAGCAGAATCCATCGCCCCTTTGCATAGGTTGGCAAGCCAATCTACATTTGAATGGGGGAGGGAACATGCAAAATGTTTTCAGGAAGTGAAGGGCATTCTTATCTCTCTCCCAATCCTAATGCCACCAGATCCAAAGGAGACTTACTATGTCACTTCAAGTGTAGGTTTCGAAGAAATTGGTGTTGTTTTGATGCAAAAAGATCCTAAAACATCATACATGAGGCCGATCTATTTTGCAAGCAAGGTGATGACTCCAGCCGAGAAGGGATACACTGAAATAGAGAAAGTGGTCTTTGCAATCTTGTTTGCGGTAAGGAAGTTTTGATCGTATCTTCTCCGTGTGCCATTTGTTTTTCTCACCTTAGAGCACAATCTACCATATGTAGTACAACACATGAGCCTCTCATCTAGAATAGCAAAGTGGGTGCTTGAACTCCAAGAATTTGAATACACTTTCCTTGTAGAAGATAGCACAAGAGCAGGACTTGCAGACATTCTCACCTACAAAGTGAGAGAAAGGGAAGGATCACGACTACAAAGAGAGGAAGGCTTAAAACAGTTCAAAGTGAAGGAGATTGATAATGCCCATACTTTATGCTTTGACGGAACCTATCAACGCCAACAAGACAAAGCAGCAGGGGGATCCTCATTTTAAACCCACAAAAGGAGGTAATGGTTAGAAAAGGTATCACTCTACCCAATGTTCACTCTAACAATGAGGCTGAGTATGCTGCTCTAACCCTTGGGTTAGAAGAATGCAAAGAATTAGGCATACAAAGACTTATTATAAAAGGTGATTCTTTGCTAGTGGTCAGGAAAATCCAAGGGACTTGGAGGTGCAAGAATCGTACATTGTTTGAGTGGCTTAGTAGTGTAAGAGCTTTGATGAAGGGTTTTAAAGCAACACAGGTACAACACATTGTGAGAACTCATAACAAGGAAGCAGACTTACTCGCAAATGAAAAGCTTCAAATGGCGGTAGGAGGTGTGAAACTATATGAACCCAAATATCAAGGTCAAGAGGAGCTAAAAGACATTATCTTCTTTCTACAAGCAGGTGAGTGCCCCAAACACTTAGACAAGGTGCAAAGACATAGACTAGTTAAGAAGGCCACACCTTACCAGTTGATCGGGGATGATTTATATCACAAAGGGAAAGATTTGGTCTTGAGGAGAGTACCAGGTGTGCAAGAGATAGAGAAAATTCTTCTTTCATGTCATGATGATGTCTATGGTGTCACTTTTCTCAAGATATTACAAGTAGGAAGATTTTACAAGCAGGGTTTATTTGGCCGAGCTTACATCGTGATGTCCAATATTGGTGTAAAGCATGTAAGCCATGCCAAATTGCTGGGGATAGACGACTAACATATGAGCCTCGAGTCCCAATAATATCTTATGGCCCTTTTGAAAAGTGGGGTGTGGATGCAATAGGTCCCCTACCTCGTACTTCTACAGGGAAGGTTTTCATCATCATGGGTGTTGACTACATGACACGATGGGCGGAAGCAACAAGCACAACCCGAATCATAGCTGAAGAGGTATCAAAGTTTATTTTTGATCATATTTGTAGTAGGTTTGGAACACCCCTAGAAATCTTATCAGATCGAGGCCCGGGTTTTAGGGATGACCTTCTGAATGATCTCGTGAGGAGGTTAAAAGTGAAACACTTGCATTCCACACCCTACTATCCTCAATGCAATGGATTGGTGGAAAAAGTGAATGGAATGATATGTAAGTTCATTTCTAAACAGGTTGTGGACCGGCCTAATGATTGGGATCGCCATTTGACGGCTGCTCTTTGGGCGTATAGGACATCTTTCAAGGTATCTACCCAATTCACCCCTTTTCATCTAGTCTATGGACCGGAAGCACTTCTCCCCATTGAGGTAGAGCTCTCAAGCTTGCGCGTTCTTGCAAGAGTGGCAAAAAAACCAAAGGAGGTTCTACATGAAAGGATCTTAGATCTCCAACGACTTGAGCTAGATAGAGAAGAGTCCATTGATCACTACATCACCAAAGCGACAAGCCAAAGGGATAAAATCAACAAGAAGCTCAAGGGAAAGGATTGAAGGAAGGTATGTTGGTTCTTCGCTATGATAACCGACTTGATACTCGACTTGACAAAAAGTTTTTGCAAAGATGGGAGGGACCTTTCATGATAAAAACAAAGTTTGGGAATGGTAGTTACAGATTAGCAGATTTATCAGGAAAACTCCACAAGACCAGAGTCAATGGATGGAGATTAAAGCCCTACTTTCAACATATCAATCCGTTGATAGGCAGTCATCTGCCTACATCATCTAAGCTCCAAATTGGCATGGCTCCCTTCGGCTTGGCAAATGCTCCACCTATTTTTAAAGCTTTGATGTGCAAAGAAGAACCAGACTTGGAATCTGAACATACCCAAGGCAACCCTCCCATCTCCGATTTATGGGATTGAGGTAATGAAAAGCAGGTCTAATGGAGAAAAAGAGTGCATGACACTCCTCCTATTGAAAAAAAAAAAAAAAAGTGGAAAAGAAAAAATGACAAAAAAAAAAGAGAAAAAAAGAAGAAAAGAAGCAACACCGTCCTCCTAAAGATATGAATATCTCTAGGCTTGGGGGAGGGCTAAGTTGAGTGGCATAAAATGGTAACCATCTTTTTGCAACATTTGTCAGCCTACTCAACGTCCTCTTCCTCATATGTGTATATATTTTTCTATGCTATTAAGTTATCTAGAGTAAATTCCCCCTCTTCGTTTAACCTTTGTGGCGACACATACATTATACTCTTCCCAAAAATGTCACCTTAGTCATATATTTATATTACCACCCTTTTCTTTTTTGCTTTGTAAATAGAATAAGCATACAATAACCAACTATATACCCCCAAACTTTCTTACCTCTTGTGAATTAGTAGTAGAAAAATAATATATCCATCTTCCACCCCTTATAGATAAATTCCCATGGAAATCAACTCTCCACTTGTCTTTACCAAAGATTATGGTCTCTCTCTACAAGTCTTCTATGCCCCCTACATATATAGGTGGCCCAATATCTCTTAAGAATATACATATAGTTTCTCTCCTTTCGAAAAAGACTCCAATTGTATATTCTTTTCACAAGCAAATAATATTGGGCCCTCCTCTATTTGTTTAAGCATCATAGCCTTTTGAAAAAGCATGATTCCCCTTGGATGCATACAAGCAAAGGGCCCATACAA
This sequence comes from Adiantum capillus-veneris, assembly GCF_014529385.1. Classification (NCBI taxonomy): domain Eukaryota; kingdom Viridiplantae; phylum Streptophyta; class Polypodiopsida; order Polypodiales; family Pteridaceae; genus Adiantum; species Adiantum capillus-veneris. Next base: position 27,650,249 of record NC_140939.1, on the reverse strand, counting down.
GAAGACTTTGAAGCAAAAGGTTCCCTAGCCTAGTGTGGACCTTCCAAACCGAATTCCTTGGTGCATGGGCATGAAGAATAGTCCAAATTCATATCAAACATGTTGAGAAGGTCAATTTTGCCTTTTGAAGCATGTCATTCCGAGCTACAGGTAAAAAGTTATGGTCAAAATAGTGTAAATCTGTCAAATTCGCAGCAAAGGGGAACTGTAAATCAAGTAAATCAAGAGAGTGAGATCTTATTTTTCCCCTACTCATCTTCTAGAAGAGCAATGAGTGTTCAAGGTCACTTGCATGTGATGGGACCAACCTAAAGATGCTTTCTAAATGCCAAGACAGACAAGTTGAGATACCCCGCAGGAGCCACCCGTAGGGCCTCATGGTGGGGCCCACCTACATTATGCACCCCTATGGAGGCTTCACGGTCTAAAATGATAATTTTGGTGAATAAATAGTCCTTTTATGTCCAATATTCAATGAGTGGTCAAAGGACACTTAATTAGGTCTAATCACTTACTCTAATTAAGTGTAGCATAATCCCACTCCTACACAACTATAAATAGCCCCCCTTGGAGAGACTCAAGGACACACACACCTATATTTTCAACTTCATGTTGTTTCTTGATCAATAGTAGAGAAAACCCGCAACTCTCCCTCTTTCACATCCTCCCTCCTAACCCTCCTCTTTGGAGGAAGTGCAACTCTATTCTCCACTCTCTCCATTCTACAATCTCTTACTCCATCAACCCAATAAATCATTTGTAGCACCTCAATAACTTGTAAATACATCATGATCTCTCTCATGGTTATGTTAATGATCATGAAATCATCTTCAAAAACTTTCAAGTGTCTCAATTCGTGATGGTTAGCCAGCGTCTGTCCCTCCCCTTAAAAGGTGTGCGAGAAATCAATTAAGTGTTCAATTCTCAATTTACCACTGGTTTGTTTCTCCACACTTATTCAATTGGTCTAAAGAAATTTCTCACTCCAACTCTCTTTTGCTTCATTACATATGCATGTGGCTACCTCTCATGGTGATTTTATTTGTGTCACGGCATTGCATAGATGGAGATGAGCTCTCTATGCAAAGTGTGTTAGTTTGATGTAAGTGATTCTCTTGTGTGTTTGAGAGGCAAGTCTTGCGCGCATGATTTTTTGATGAGTGCTTGAGAGAGGAAGAGTTTGGATGTATTATGGGTATTCTTATGGGAAGAAGGTGAATGCTATTCCACAAATTGCATATTTCATTTTGATGCACGGCATTGGGTTGCATAATCGTTGATGGTGTTCAAGTGTCCAAAGTGTATATAGAGTAAGGGGGTTTTCAAAGTGTGTTGCTTGGGTGGGTGAGTGCAAGTGTTTTTTTTTTATTGGTTTCCTTCTCCACTCCCAAAAGAAGGTGGTGCCCCAAGTAGTGTGCGTACCTCTTTACGAACATTTTGTGAGGGTAGGCCCATTGGTTTGGGTTTAGAGGCCCCATTTCAAAAAGCTCGCCCTCATTAACGTATAGAACTTCTAGCCAACATCATAACTTGTGGTCAGCATATCTTCTTCATCTTCAAACCTAGCTCTTGATGACATATCTGCAACAGGATTATCTCTACCTGCAATGACAAAATTCAGTGTTAAGATACTTAATATAGGCTATCCATCATAGCATAGAAATATCCGGAGTAGAGGAATTTGCAATCATCCCTGTCAGTGGCAAGCAATCTGTCTCTACCAAGACTGAAGCTCCAATAAAGTATTCTTTATTAGACCTTAGAGCAGTAGCAATGCCCCAAAGTTCTTTGGCGAGCATTGAGCACTTTTGCTCCAAATCGAACCGCATACCTGTTCCCTTCATCATCATCTTGACCTATAGCCCATCCTATAGCCCACCCAATACCTGTCGAACTAGTGTCAACTATTAAAACTACTGGCCTTCCGCATTTGTAGCTGACTTTCCTCAAGGTCGAAGCCTCAAGAAGCATCTTCTTTTTTTTCTGATAGCCTCTGTGTGAACTTCTTCCCAAACAAACCTTTACCTTTTTATCTTAACAATTGATAAATCACTTTTGCAACATGAGAAAATGGTGTGGCAGCCAAATAAGATAGAATACACATGCACCCAAAAACCGACGAATTTCAGTAACCAAAGAGCATGTTTCCTTTATCTTTTGAATAGCTTCAACTTTAGGTGGACTTGGCCTTCTACCTTCTGGATTGCTCATATGACCCACACTTAGAACCTCTTTAGCACCAAAAGTTGATTTTTGCCCTAAAAGTGTTAAGTTAATTTCTTCAAGCCTGGATAAAATAGCATCACAGTCAGCAATATGTTGAGCAACAAATTGTTGGCATCCCCTATGATCTTTTACCTCATCTTTTGAGCCTTCCTCACAGCCTTTAATTGTTGGTAGATCATCAATGAAAGGCATAGTAACACGAGGGATAAAGTCCGTTAATACCTTATTCATGCCGTTCATCATATGAGCTACAGAATTAGTAGCACCCTGTGGCAGAGTGCACATCCTTACAAACCTAAGAGGTGTACGCATCGTAGTAAGATCCCTGCTCTCCAAAGCTAACTCAAATTGATCGTATCTAGAATAAAGATCACCCATAGAGTAAATTGATCTACCTACAAAGGCTTGAGTAAATTCATCCACAATTGGGTCAGTACCCACGTTGGGGATTGTTACCTTATTAACTAGTTGCATATCATGTATGAACCTTAAAGTACCATTTTTCTTTGGAACAATGAACCATCGCTTAGAGTATGGCACACAGGATGGCTCCAAAATTCCCATTTGTATCTTCTCATTAAGCAAATTGATAAGATTTGGCAAGTGAGCTTTAGGAACTAGAATGGGACGTAAGCTCCATGGCATGTGAGGAACAATGAATATAACCATAGGTGAAAAAAAACTTGGATCCACACACCCAATCTCACTTGGCTCAAAAGCAAAAGCTTTACCTATCTTTTGAGCATACCTTGAAAGCACTTGATTTCCTCTTCGTTGAGAAAACCATCTTCTCCAACTTTCAGCTATTGCTGCAATGTCTCTTTAGTGAATTTATGCCCAATGTTCTTAGGGTTTCTGAGTATAGGCTGTCGAAAAGCTTCTTTAATCACCTCATCACTTCCTTCTGGTAGAGGTATAGCCACTGGTCTCACTTTCTTTGCAACTGTCTTGTACTTCGTCTCTACCCGTGCTTCACCTTCTTTACCGAAGTCATCCTCAATATGCATACGTGCTTCGTATATTTCCAGCTCTTCATACATGTCCATTGAGTGCACCTTAACAACTTCAGTTCCAATTTCTAACCTGTTTTGCCTAATATCCTCAAGTTCTGACATAGTGTCAACATAAGAAATCTCGTCGAAGATTCCTGAACTCACATCATGTAGTTCCAGCACATCACATCCCTGCAATTCACTTTGAACTCCTACTTAGGTAAATCATTAAATTTCCTATAAGATACTGAACCCTCAGATGTCAATCCCAAAACCCCTGAAGAGAAGGTTTGTCCTTGCGAGAACTTCTCCTCACTTGTACCACCATAGTCCCGCTTTATACTGGCACCCCAAGAAAATCCTGAGCAAATATTTGTTCTTTGAACTCCTTGCGTATCTTCGGCATTGGACACATAAAGTGTCTTTGTTTCTATCATGGTCAACACATAGAGTTAAAAATTGAACCGCTTTCTTACCATCTCGGCTTCCAACCCTAGCATAGGCCAAGCCATCATCTAGCACCTTAGTTTCCATCCACACGACCGTAATGTAGGGTTATCCCAGAATCAGTGGGCAGGAGAAATGCTCCTGTATAAAAATGTTTTGCTCATCACAGACATCCCCAATAGTTACCTTGACATTTGCACATGCACTGGAAAGATCGCCTGGAAGCATGTTGGCAGCCCGAATCGGCCACCCATGATCCACATCAATAGGCCACTTCCCCTTCTGGTGCAAATTATTTGCCATGAGATTGATTTCTGAACCATGGTCTATAAGGGCTAAGACCAACTCCTCAATGTCGCCAAGCTTTACCATTGTTTCTGTCGTTGCTCTTGCCCAATGAGTTTTTAAAAAGGGACTCTTGGGTATAATTTCTTCATCTTCCCTGTCATTAAAATGCATATTTCTTACCTCAGGTACAATCGGGCTTGAAATCACCACAAGCTTTGGCTCTTCTTCTTCCAGATCTGCTAAATAACCTTCATAATCATCCAAATATGCTTCAATGTAACGAACCACTCGGCTCTTAACTGGATCTGCCTCTTGATCACTCGGTATTTTTCGCTTCCTTTTAATAATATCGATGATCTCTTCATGGAACTCGCGCTTAGCAATTTCAGAATATCCCCCAATGTGAGCTCCACTTTACTATTTAGGATATGTTCTTCAAAAACCTTCTTCAATATCAAACTTGAGTTTATACGAGGGCCCTTTAGGCTTACCTTGCTTTTTGTCCTTCGGAGCCTCTTCTATAACTACTTCAAGAGCAGGCCCTTCTTTTCTTGTTGTTGGATTTCGTTGGCCTTTTTGACTTCCCAGCAACCTCTTCATCTCTTTTTCACTTCTCTTCCACCATAGCTTCACTGGCTTGATATTTAGTAATATACGCATATACCAAAAGAGAATATATTGGATCGGTCCACCTTGTAGTTTCCCAAATTGAATTCCCTACCTGGTGTAACTTCCCATATGTTACCTTACCTGCTTCTGCTATCTTTAAAGCATATGGCCACAACTGGCCCTTTGCACCTGTACCTTCATCATCTCCTTTACCACAAACCTGTAGCCCATATGTAGCTGCTTCCACAAGAGAAACATTATGATGTATTTCTTCCGGAGCATTTCTCCTGTCACCCTAAGATGCATCTTCCTGTCTTTCCAGAAAACCACATTCTTCTTGTAAGCTTCATCAAACTAATTGCACTCTCTCACATACCTGTGGTCTTCACTATTGCACCACATGCATCGATTATCCAAATTTTTACGTGGTGGCTGCTGCTGCTTAGGTTCAGAAGTAGACGCTGTTGCAGCTAACCCTTCAAATTTAACAGTTTTGAAATTCAAAGTTAGCTCTTGAATACCTTTAACCACATCGTTAAGAACAGGCCCCTCCACCTTAAGTACTGTCGAGGGTGATTTCTCTTTAATCTCTTCTTTAGGATCATCTAGTACCTTGATCACAATCTGCTTCTCAACTCGCCTATGCCGTTTTACGATCATATTCACCGCTTCAGAGACTATTTTCCAATCTGATTTCAATCCCAGTTCTCCTGCCGGGTCCTCCAATAATTGCACCAAATTCTTTTGAAGTCTCGGATCAACAACTTGAATAAACCATTCCACCCTTTGATCCTTCAAAGAACATTGTTCTGCTGACGATAACTGATCAAACTTCTTTACAACTTCGTAACAGTTTGTGCAGATAAATTTTTACCCTTCTTCTGCACCCACTTCATAAGACTCTGTCTGGTCACCCGTTCAAAATCTTCCAGAAAATATTCCTCTTGGAGCGCCTTCTTAAAGTCCTGCCAGTTCGGTCCTTGAGCCGCTTGGATTTCTTTAATTCGGGCCCTAAGTTCCGGCACTCCTATCAGATGAAATCCTTCCACTGAATCCGGGTCTTCAATTCCATTATCTTCCATAGACTGCTCATAAAAATTGCCAAATTTTGAAATATCTCGGCCCTCAAACCGCTGCAACTTCTCTGTAACATTTTGCCGAGCTTTACAAATTCGCTCTTGCAGATTATGTTGCTGTTGGGCAACCTGTTGCTCTTGCATGTACTCTGCAAACTGTTGTATCATCTGCTGCATGGCTGCCTCTTGCGGTGTAGACATAGGCTTCAACAATTTTCCCACCCTGGCTCGGGTTTCGCATCGGGATTATGTGTTCGAAACTTTAGCCAGGTCAGCGTTGGTTGTGGAAAATTGAGAGCCAAGAATTTCCGCACCGCACAATACAATAGCTATTAGTTACTTGGTAATGCTATTGACACACAAAAATTGCTCGGAAACTGGTAACATCGATGAAATTGATGCACAATTATGAAGCAGTGTCGTTAACGACACCATTAATTAATGCAAATGATGGTTTAGGAGTTTAAGCTCCCCTTACAAATTACCGCGGGCCGTTAACGGCTCCGCGATTCATCAAAACATTAACTAAACTTAAGTTGTCGCTGATGAACAAAATCCTACTTTTCTGGTTTCCCTAAATGAATTTTTCTTCAGCTTTATCTGTCTTCAATTACCGTCGTCGACTCCCTTGGTATTTGATATGCACTTGCCCTTCTTGCTTGTATCTTCCTCCAAGAGCCTTGCTTGCTCAAGCAAGTGAGACAGAGCTCCTTGATTTGCCGGCCTCTTTCTCTAGCTCGGCTTCGACTCCTTCTTCTTCCTCCTTCTTACCTCAAGAACGAGATAGAAATTCCCTTATGTTGCGAGAGAGAGAGAGAGAGATCTCGATATTTCCTTCCAAGCTTTGAGCACCCTCCTCCCCTCTCGGTTCTTCACAAAAAACGCTTATCCCACTCCAAAATTGCTCGTGTCCAATAATCCTCCATGCAAAGAGTTCCTATTTATAACTCCCTCTCTCCCTTAGCAACGATGGCACTGTCGTTGCTAGGGAGGCATAAAAAACCCCCTTGCTGACATGTCAGCTCGAACTTGGATCTGCTTCAAATGCGTCGCGAGTGGTACCGGATCACATCGCCCCTACCTTCTGAGCATTTTTTGCTTCATGGCCCAAGCCATCCGAGGTGCAAGCCGGCCTGTGCAAGCATTTCTTTCCTCTCATGCGCTGTCGTTTGTTGCTTTGCCCGCCATGGGTTTCCCCCTTCACACACAATGTGTATTTTTCATTAAAATGGACGGGCGGCCAGCCTATCTCTTGGGCGGCCTTTAGAGTGTGGCTTATCCTTATGAGGGCACCACATTTGGCATACATATCAGCCAAGGCAATGCGTTGCATGACACCACTTTCCAACATCCCCTGACTAGTAATATCACGTGAATTCTGATGCCACCTTGTGTGTCGAATGCCACCACAACCTTCGAGATGCAAGTATAAGTGATGCATTTGGTGAAAGAACTTCCCTCGCATTTGGTTAAAATAGTCGGAGCTTCTAAGCCGCAGCATTTTTTGACACATTTGACATACATTCAACATTAACTTGGCCTGTTAACAGGCCCTAAACATTGTTCATTAATCATGTAAGCTTCAAACAAACTTGATGTGTATTTTTTTGGCATCTCTCTTAGCATGGGAGCGGAGCTGCACGATAGCATCTCTCTCTCTCTCATGCACATAAACACATGTGACTTCTATCTAGAAGTATCTCTCTCTCTCTCTCTCTCTCTCTCTCTCTCTCATGCACAGAAACACATGTGACTTCTAGCTAGAAGTCTCTCTCTCTCTGTCTCTCTCTCTCTAGAGTGGAGGAAGCGCAACTCATAGAGACCTGTCATGGAAAACACAGGTCACACCTACTCTATGTCAGCTGGAATGAGAGATTGTTGAACTCGTGGAGGTTGTTACTCATGAGTAGTAGAGGTAGGGTGATAGGGAGCTGGAACCATTGTCATGAGGTGCCATTTAACATGGAGCTAGAAGTTGGAACTTGGAGCCTAGCGGCTGAATGATTGAGAAACATCAGTAGAATTTTGGGTGTGTGGAACTCTCTCTCTCTCTCTCTCTCTCTCTCTCTCTCTCTCTCTCTCTCTCTCTCTCTCTCTCTCTCTCTCTCTCTCTCTCTCTCTCTCTCTCTCAATGATTGGAAGAAACCTAGGTTTAGTATAATCCCACCTACAAAAGTTACCTCTCAAATTCAAATTTGAAGGTGAGGAAACCTACAAAATTTAGTGCAAAAACTTTTAAATTTAGTCAATTTACCTGTACTATTTTTCATATGTAGTTTTGCAATGTTTTGGAAAAAGGTTTTTTTCAAGCACTACTCTCTGTTGTGCTGATTTTGGCTTTGTCTCTCTCTCTCTCTCTCTCTCTCTCTCTCTCTCTCTCTCTCTCTCTCTCTCTCTCTCTCTCTCTCTCTCTCTCTAATGTCCCTCAGTTAGCCCCTACAGATTAATGATGGAGTTGAGTTGATGTTGCTCCACATAATTATATGTAGACTTAAAGAGAAAAATCATAGGTGAGTTGAACGTCGGACTTGAGTTTACATGCACTAGCCCTAGCCCTGCATGGAGTGGCGGACTTGGGCCCAATACTCTTGGCAAGAAACCATAAAAAGCTTGCTTGTTGTGAAGGCAACACCTCTCCTAATGCTCTCATTTGATCGGCGGTGGCATCGTGGCTCTCTCTCTCCATCTTTCTCTCTCTGTCTCTCTAGTGCAGTAGTTTTTTGACCTAGTAGACATTAGTTCACTCTTTTGATCATAACTTATTCATCCGAACTTTGATTTTGTGATCTATAGCTTAATCAAAGATCAAGATGCCCTCTACGCATTGTTGTAAATATAGAAAGTTTCAAAGTTATGAAAGGCATTTTTGTAGCATTTTTTAAGTGAATAGGTCAAGAAAGATGACTCTCATCTCTTATTTTACATACAATGTCTTCCAGCACACTCAAGGGTTCTTCTTCATCAACAAGGTCCACAACCATTGTGGAAATCATATCTCCTAAGTATGGAGATAGCAACACAACCACTTAACCAACGACATCACAAACCATGATCATGGCGTACTTGGTATCATTGCAAAAGATTGTAAACAAACAAGGTGAAGACTGATGGGCACTTGCCATGGAGAATGGCACGTTAAGGGTTCTTGTGGTTGAGAATGAGAATCTCAAGAGGACACTTGAGATGCAAACAACACGGTTGATACAAGTTGAAGAGGAAGTCAATGAATGTAAACGATCTCTTTTGGACTTGAGTGCTTTGAAGGAGCACATGAATAAAGTAGAGCATGACCATGTATTGAAAGAGGAGAAATTTGACACCATGAGCCAGGATGTATGCAACATGAAAAATGTATGTACAAGCAAGTCTTGGGCTGATGTATGTGGTAGCATTGTGGTTCCTAATTTCTCTCTCATGCAAGCTATGGCTCAAACAAAGAATGTTGAGAATGTGGATGTGGAGGAGTTCAAGGAACGAGAGAGATATTTCAAGAACATTGTTATTCGTGGAAGTCGGACGAGAAGTTAGAGACACCTCCTTCTCTTGCCATTGGTATCAAAGATTTCTTCAAAACCCACTTTGGCATGTTCGTAGTTATGGTCTATGGAGCACATAGAGTGGGTAAGCAAGGATCTCCTTGCTTAGGAGAACGGCCAATTGTATGCACCATGCCAGATGAGACCAAATGAAAGATGATAATAGCTGGATATATTAGAGGGATACAAAATGTTTCGTATGTGAAGATTGTACTATTAAGCATTAAAATATGCGTTGCAAGGCATATGAGAAAAAGAATAAGAAAATCAATGAGATCTCTCACGAAGAAATCAAAGAAGAATGTAGCCATGCAAAGAGAGAAGAAAAGATCCATGGAATACGGCGTACTTGTATGATCGTACTTCAATGGATGAGAAAGAGCCGGATCACTATGGAAAGTTACTTTTACCCATGTGTAATAGCACGCATATGCTCATTAAAAATGGTGTATCTTTGTGGAGTGGAACCAATGGATTTACATGTAGGAAACATAATGGGGATAGTGTGATTGACTATATGCTACTGCCTGAAGCCATCATGTATCGCATAAAGAGTTTTATGTTTGGCCAATGGACCCCGAAATCAGACCATCGGACCTTATGTATTGACCTTGCATGTGGAGAAGCAACTAAGCATGATAATCTGAGTCAAATGGAAGAGAAGATATCACTATGTATGGATTTTAATCGGGTGCCAATGTACATTGAAATTGTTGAGCAAAAGCTATGGATGACAAATCTTCAATATGATGCACCGTTGGAAACTAAATGGAAAGCTTTCAAGAAAATTATTTGTTCTTGTGTCGAAGAATTATTTGCCATAAATCATTTGCATGGTATCAACAAGGATAGATCACGCAAAAGGTGGTTTGATAAAGAATGTCAAGATGCTCAAAAGTCCTTAATAAAGCTTGATGCAACTATGTACAAAGACAACTATCAAAGTCATTTGCATACATATAAGACATTCATTCAAAAGAATAAAAGAATATGATAAGTAAAGCAACAACTGTTTTAGTCCAAGAAAATGCACGTACATGTGGAAGATTTTGGAGAAACTTGAGGGACAAGCGGGCTGAGAATTTTGGTAAGTTGAGTCTTGTGGATATGTACACACATTGTAGACAATTATATGATCAAACCAACTACTAAAGAAATGCCATTTAATGGTTCACTCCCATGTATGACCTCTTTTTTTACTCTTGAGGATGTATGCGGTGGGCTTGAAAAGTTGGCCACTTGGCAAAGTGGGATATCTTCAAGGTATCAAGCCAGAGATGATCAAATGGATGGGAGATTATACCCATGAGTGGATGTGTGATATGTTCAACCTTGCACTTCAACATGGTATGACTTATGATTAGAGTACTAATTGGGTCAAGCGTTTGCATAAATGAGGGGATGTAAAGAATGTAAACAACTACCAGACTATAATGATTGGGTCTCTTATGGAAAATTTGTTTGTGTGCATAATGGAGATGAAATTAAGTGATTAGGTTGAAGACAATGACAAGCGTGCAAAAGGACAAGCGGGTTTTTGTTGATACCATAGCACCATTGATCATTTTGTCACTCTTTGTGTTCTTATGGAGGAAAGTGGGTTGAAAGACAAGCGATTGTATTTTTGTTTTATGCACTTTAAGAAAGCCTTTTATATGATTCCACGACATAACCCTTTACACTTAGCTCCTGACTCCCATAGCATATACGCATATTCTTTGTAGCTTTCAGGTATCTCAATATTCCTTTCACTGCCTCCCAATGTTTTTTGCCTGGGTTTGACATGTATCGACTTACTACTCCCACTGCAAATGCAATGTCTGGGCGAGTAGCAATCATTGCATACATCAAACTACCCACTGTAGATGTATATGGAATCTTATCCATTTCAGCTTGTTCCTCCTCAGACACAGGACAATCTTGTTTGCTAAGTTTCACATATGGTGGCAATGGAACGCCCAATGCCTTTCCCTTCTCCATATTGAAACGTTGCAAAACCTTGTCAATATACTCTGTTTGAGATAACCAAATCAACTTCTTTGATCTGTCTCTCTCAATGCGCATACCAAGTATATGACTTGCCTCACCCATGTCTTTCATGTCAAACGATTTTGCCATCTTTGACTTCAAAGCTGAAATTTCTTCCAAGTGCTTGCCAGCAATCAACATGTCATCCACATACAAAATAAGGATCAGCCAACTGCCATCCTTAGCCTTCTTTGTATATAGACAGTGATCGAACTCACTACATTTGTAGCCTTGAGAAAGCATAAACTTGTGGAACTTATGGTACCATGCCCTCGGTGATTGTTTTAAGCCATAAAGACTCTTTAACAACTGGCATACCAAATCTTCCTTGCCTTTCTCAACAAACCCTTCTGGCTGTTGCATGTAAATTTCCACATCTAAATCACCATGCAAGAATGCTGTCTTGACATCCATTTGGTGCAACACCAAATCTAATATGGCAACCAATGCAAGAAAGCATCTCAATGTAGTCATCTTGACCACCGGAGAGAAGACTTCATCAAAGTCAATGCCTTGTTCTTGCTTAAAGCCCTTGGCAACAAGCCTTGCTTTGTACTTTGGCTGACTATCATGAGCGGTGATCTTATAGCTGTAAACCCATTTACAAGGTAGAGCCTTTTTGCCTTGTGGTAATTTAACTAGCTTCCATGTCTGGTTTTTATGCAGATCTGTCATCTCTGACTGCATGGCCAATTGCCAATTCCCAGAGTCCTTCATTTGCACTGCTTCCTTGTAACATGAAGGCTCATTGCAATCAGTCAACATGACATAGTTCATAGATGGAACAAACCTATCAGGAGGTTGCGTGATACGTCCAGATCTACGCAAAATAGGTGGCTCAGGCTCAGCCACAACCTGTGGTTCCACTCTATCTTGTCCTTGCTCCTCTTGAGCCCTGACATTTTTTCTTGCACGTGCAGGTCCATCTTCTTGGAAGACAACTCTTCTAATCTCCTCAACCCTCTCTGGTTTACAATGATATTTGGCTTCATTAAAGTGAACATCATTGCTACAGATAACCTTTCTGGATTCGGGATCCCAAAGTCTATACCCCATCTCACCAGAATTACCATAACCTAGAAAGATGCACTTTCTACTCTTTGGCTCAAGTTTGTTCCTAAATTCCTTTGGAACATGAGTATATGCCTCACAGCCAAAGACTCTAAGATGCTTGTATGAGGGCATTTTTCCTGACCATACCATCTCTGCCACCACTGAATCCTTCTGCAAAACCTTGCTAGGAGATCTATTTATAAGATGAACAGTTGTTGATACAGCTTCAGCCCAAAACCCATTTGGCAGTTGTGCATTAGACAGCATACTTCTGACCTTCTCTTGTATGGTCCTATTCATCCTCTCAGCAACACCATTTTGAGGAGGATTGTAAGGAGCAGTAAGTTCACGTTTTATATACCTTTTGACTCACAAAAGTCCTGAAAGGCCTTTGAAACATACTCTCCACCATTGTCAGTGCGTAAGCATTTAAGCTTCTTGCCACTCTGATTCTCCACAAGTGTCACAAACGTTTTGAAAACACTAAATGCTTCATCCTTGTTCTTGAGAAAGTAAACCCATACTTTCCTCGAGTAATCATCTATAAATGTCATAAAGTAAGAAGCTCCCCCTAGAGATAGTTTAGGCATAGGTCCACACAAATCACTATGAACAAGTGCCAACTGTGTATCTCTTCTACTACTTCTATGCTTATGTGGCTGCTGTGTTTGCTTACCATACAGACAATGTTCACAGAATTCAAAATCATTAAATGACAAGCCAGGCAAATAACCAGAATGAGACAAGATTTCCATTCCCTTCTTGGACATATGTCCTAACCGGCTATGCCACAAAGAAACGTTCGGCTGCTCGGTTACATTGATTACATTTTTAGAGACATGATACATAAATCATGTAATGTCCTCCAAACTTTACTCCATGTGCTACTATCATAGAACCCTTGGGTATCTTCCACATGTTCTGTCCAAAAGTGGTGACGTAGCCAGCATCATCAAGTAAACCTGTGCTGATCAAGCTCTTTGTAATTGCGGGAACATGTCTCACCCTTCTACACCTGCTATGGTCAAACCATCTGGAGGTGCAGAATTACTCAAAGCTATGCGAAAAGTGTCCCAACTTTCCGTCAATGTGATCAACAGGAACATAGCTCTAACAGGTTCATCAAACTTGACACCTTGAGCTGACAACTGACTGTAGATGGTGTTGAATTCATTCAGATGATTGGACATAGGGGTCCCTTCTTTCATCTTCAAGTCAACAAGCTTCTTAAGCCAGTATACCTGTGAAGCTGCACTCTGCTTCTCATAAAGCCGACATCTCGTCTGCTAAGCCGACATCTCGTCCATGCTTGATAAGCCGACATCTCGTCTGCTACATTGAAGTAAACGCTTTCTGCCAAAGTCAACATCATGGTAGAAAGTGCCAATTCATCCATTTTGCTACATTCATCTTCGTCCATATCTCTTGGTTTCATCCCCTTGAGCTTTATAGGTTTTATCTGCTTCTTTTGTACCAACACGTGCCAAATCTGCTTCTTCCACAATGGGAAATTGGTTCCATCGAGCTTCTTGATATTGTAAAGAGCAGTGTCCTATGATCCAGCCATAACTACGCTTCACAGTAGTTTACCTTCCTGGGAAAAATTTGACAGAGTTTCCCCTGTAAACTGTCCTCTGAACCAATATCAACCTGTCAAATGAACCAAGAAAGCTTCAGATTTTGCAAAAATTTCGGCAGAGTCTCCTTTGTAAAATGGCTCTGGTGTACTCAAAAACAGACCAAAAACAGCTCAAAAAACCATTGTCTCTCTAACACTGTAAGCTGTGGGTAAACCTGTCCTGCACCTGTACTGTCTCTCACTGTCCAATAAGCATAGACTGCGACAATGCCTCAATGGCAGTAAAGCAAAGATGCAATCCCAACTGTCTAACTCACAGTCAATACATCCTAGCTGCCTATCTAAGGGTGCTCGAGGGATTGCTCCAAGACCTGTATCACCGAAAGGATCTCAACATTCGAGAATCCCCTAGCTCAATAAAACCTCACTCGACCCTCAACAAAGGCTGCAGTAAATCTGACAGTACATAGACTTCCCACAAAGTCATACATCCACAAATTTCCCACTCTATGCTGTAACTGCTGCGGCGGTTGTTTGCTGCGTGACTCACAGCCAACAAACCCTCAACAAACATACATCATCTCTGACAACACATCCCATGTGGAAGTACCTGCAATGTCAGGATGAAATCTGGAATATCAAGCAGCAAACACAAGCTACCTGATGAACTAGTGGATGTCGCGTACAGTCTGTGTGTAGGTGCGCCCGTGTCGTATGTGACACGCCTCCAAGAACTGTAAGCCGTCCTTCGTTGTGTAGATAGCCACAAATCAGCACTCTGGAAGTGCAGATATCCTCAGCACTTGCAATCGTAGGCTAAAACCCCAAATTTGCAGAGTCGGATATGCACCCGCCAAGACCACGTAGTCGAAAATGGTCTACGCAGATCTTTGTCGAAGCCGAACGGTGGACGAGATGACCTCAGAATGAAATTCTGAGAACACACATCCCTTCCAATCTGAGAAGGTGACTCTGGCTACCTGCAAATGCTGCCCCGAGCCTGGATCTGAGCTCTGATACCAGTTGAAGGAGTACGAGCGAAAGTGCGACGCGAGAGAGAGTGCGAGAAGAAGAGCACGACAATATGGTGAACTCACTCTACTGTAATGTGTAGAGCATAGTGAGTTCTTATTAGGTTTTAACAAAAGAATATGTATACATACCTGGCGGCCCGCCCACTTACCTGGGCGACCACATTGGGCTTTATACCCCAACAGGAGCATCTCAAAGTCTACTTGGAAAGAGTTTGAAAATGTCCAAAAGTATTTTCTTACAAACTTTCTCCAAGTAAAGACACAAACACAATATATACTTCTACTTCTTGATTTGAGATCTCCTCCAATTGAGGTTATGGGCATGGAAAGGGTTGTGGAGTACATGATAAAGATGCGTCAAAACCCCTCACATCGACTTCCTACAATTGCATGGGAAGCAAGCAAAAATGTTCAAAAGACGCATAAAAGCAAGATCTTGAGCACATGATGGATGTAAGACATAAACAAGTGGTTTGGGATATGGGATGCATTACACTTGCTACATGATGCTTCAATTGACTCTCAAGTGAATGAAGCTTTTCTATAACTCCAATGTATTATGGCTTGGGAGAAATCCGGTGGGTCTTGCTGATGGAGCAAAAGACGCGTTGCACACACTCACACACCTAGACAACTCAACACCACACAAGGTATTTACTAAAATTCAACTCCACATACACCACCACTCAAGAGCTCCCTAAAAACTCTACCCACAAGCTCAATTCAAACTCCAAAGAGCTTGACCTACAAGCCCTTGCCTGCCTGTAGACACTGCAATGTGAGTCAAGTTGATCAACACTTGAAATCACACTTGATGCTGACAAAAATATACAAGAAAAACCATTAAAAACTC
Source organism: Adiantum capillus-veneris (assembly GCF_014529385.1). Classification (NCBI taxonomy): domain Eukaryota; kingdom Viridiplantae; phylum Streptophyta; class Polypodiopsida; order Polypodiales; family Pteridaceae; genus Adiantum; species Adiantum capillus-veneris. The sequence goes on along the minus strand of NC_140939.1, from coordinate 27,634,528 downwards.
AAAAACTCCAGCCACAAAAGGCCTCTCTCAAACCAATTCAAAAGCTTCACCAAACTCCACTCTGTTGGACTCTTTGGAGTAACCCCAACCCTAATGGCACCGATAGAGGGTCACATAGTCTTGCAGAAAGCCGCACCTTCTTCCCTCAATTCCTCACACACACACATCCATGGAAAACTTAGAACTTCTATAGAATCTCCCAAGTGAAAAATTTAAGAGAGAAAGCTCGCATTCACTCCTCCACACACTCGAAAACAGGACGTGAACGCGATGGGACTGCACTAGACCACCTATTAGGAACCCTGCTTTCTCCCACACATAGAGGGGTGAAAGTGCTGATATTCAACTTTAAAAGTCCTCCCTCAGTGTCAACACTCATGGCACCATGAGTGATGTGTCAAATTGAAGCCTTTTCACACCATTTTTGGTCATTTTTAACCTTTTTATCCTCAATGTTTTGACCTCGCAGGGGTATTTTTCGCGGGAAAAATCCCAAACGGACTTCAAAATTCACCAAATTTTGTATGAAATCCCTTTTCCACATCCCCACATTCCATTTTTGACCACTTCTAGTGTAGTGCATGCGTCACCGCAGATGAGGCACCGTAAATAGACAGTTACCACATGTGTCAGTCTTCTCGAGTGGGATGAGAGTGTCCACACCTGTCGCTTGCATTATTTACATTCTAAAAAACTCAAACACATTCCCTAGAACCAAAATAAGCCATCTAGAACCATATCTAAGGCTTTGATATCTTGTTCAGACAAATGCATGTGCTCGACTGTGGCACATGTGAACCCGACTATTCACAATGTGTACATGCTCATCATTTTTAAAACTTGAAACCACTTTATAAAGCTCCCAAATCCACGTATTTACATCTTTGTGTACATATGAACATGCATATATACACTACTTTGTAAACGCCAAAAGTGGTTTATCAATGCTTCAAACATTACACCACCCATATTGCCCCCAACTATAAAACCATGTTCTTTGTTGAAAGAGGAAACCGTACTCACACTTATATGCTTGAGCCTATCCCCTTGTTGGCGATATGCACTATTGCAGCCATTCGGTTTAGCTCCCATTCCCTTTGATGTGAGACAGGGCGTTGGGGAAATGGAGAAGAGTCAAATTGAATGTCCACATTATGCTCACTGCAAGCTCGAGAGTCTGAGTGCCACACACTAATAGAGTGCTCAAATTTTGGTCACACCCGAACATGCTTCTCTCACATTTTCAACCATGACATAGACCTACACACTTTTCTCTCCCAGCCATAGTGTGGGCTCTCCATTGCGACTTTTATCACCACAATTTTGGAGCATCCAGTCACTCACCAGCCATACACATACTACATCACATGTAACTTTAGTCCCTAGGTCAAATTTGACCTCCGAGGATGATAATAAAATCTCTCTCTCTCTCTCTCTCTCTCTCTCTCTCTCTCTCTCTCTCTCTCTCTCTCTCTCTCTCTCTCTCTCTCTCTCTCTCTCTCTCTCTCTCTCTCTCTCTCTCTCTCGCATGCTATTCCTATGTCGCGTTAGTCAAGCTGCCAAGGAACACCCGCTTGAAGTAGAGGGTGTTGAGACGTGTCTAGGGGGAGGAGCCGGAATCCCTTGCCCCATTATACATAGTACAGATAGGTAGTGCAAAAACCCAAACAGATAACATAATTTGAGAAATCATATTTTGAAACATACAGAAGTCCCTTCCTTGTTTACCAAGTTCTTTGAAAAAAAGGCTTTTTCGAGCACGGTGGTGCAGCCAAAGTTGGTCTATGAAGGGAAGTGTTCTATGCCAAGAAAACATTGCTAGCAAGTGCATGACAAAGTGCAAAAGCCAATGTGGAAGAGCTCTACAGGAAGGTGCTAGGGGAAATGTATGCCTGATGCAAATGTTTAGCCCAAGACGACTCTGAAATGGTCCAATTAGGATGGTAGTGTGCCCAAAAGGCTAATTTTGTGCTCTATAATGTATTCTTCAAGATTCTCTAGAAGCCTGTCCAAACAACTTGATAAATGGAGCCGCGGAGTGAAAGATATTGCAATCTGATGTTAGAAGGTTTTGCAGATTCTCGATCGATAGGGCAGTTGGGGACAGGTGGCCAGAGCAGAGATGAGCGGATAGGATTGAAGTGCTCATATTGTGGACAATGCTAGTCTTTTTGGATTGTGGATCAGATCTCTGAATTGCAAGATATGGTGAGTTAAAAAATTATTGACGGGTCTGTGTCAATCTAACCGCATCAGTAGGCGTACCATTGGGTTGTTTTCCAGGCTTGACCAGGTTCGAGTAGGTATTATGCACTCTATGGGGCTGATAGAAAGTGACAATTTGTCAATTAAACTCTTGGTTCGCAAGATGCAATGGGTCAAAGTCGAGAGCTAATGTCAAGTAGGTGAATGCAGATGACTTTGCCAATTTTTGGGCTCTTGGTTTGACGCTATTAGCATGCAAATGAGAAGTTAAATTAATGCCTCTATAGCATTGCACACGCCACCATCGGAAGGAAGAACTACTGCACGGCCAAAATTACATGTGGTAAACATCTGTAGAGATTTATTAAAAACCCTTCAAGCATGGAACACACTCAAAATTAGGAGAAACAAGGGACATCATGACAAGAGATCCTCTCGTGTAGATGTCCCTAAAGTATCCATAGACAGAACCAGATGAAGGATGAAAGAGTTATGGCCGCTCGAAGTCGGGGTGCACTCTTTCTTTCTAAAAAATGCTCTAGAAGTTGTGCAGGTGGAAGCTATTAAAATGTTTCTTATCTTTTAGATTTTTCTCTCTCTTCTTAGACGACAAGGTTCTCTATGCAATCTTTTAATTGGCTCGTTTTAGGCCTTTTTTTGGGGAAAAAATGAGTTGTTGGTGACCCTTTGACCAGGGAGTGGGGTGGGGGCAAGTGTCCGGGGACCAAAATAAGTGGTCAAGCGCTTATCAAGGCAGTGTGAACTCCCAGAATGCGCCATCTCCCTCCCCCCCATGAGCCCACGAGCCCCCATAGCCAAGCCTTGAGACAACTCCTCTCCCTTTGATACACCTATAGTGGGCACCCAATGTGCCCTATATACCCCCCACCTTTCCCTTTTTCTCTTCTCATGTGGGATAGTCTCCCCGCTACATGGCAACCTCCTCCTCATTCCTCCCAAGCCCAAAACATTCCAACTCTCTCTCCCAAGCATAAGAACTTCTTGGACACCATTCCCCGCGGCATAACTTACTGGTCCAGTCATTGAATGACGCACTGTAACACACGGCTCCAAGCCCATCACCTTGGCTATCTCCAAAATTGTCAAACTTTAGCATGTCTAATCTTAGACCCCCAAGTTGTCCCAGTTGCCCTTGTCACATGCACCCGCAATCACCTTGTCAATGCAGATCGCACGTTTCTAAGTTGAGACCGTCCGCTTCGGATGCTCATAATTTATTATGTACAAGTCCGATTCATGAGCTATAAAGCACGGCTGAAAATAATTATTAAAAACCATGTTTTGGGGACTCAAAACAACCCAAAATATCCAAGCTTGTCAAAAATCACACCTTTGTACATGAATTTCTATAGGGCCACTTCCAAAACTTGCAGGGATATGTACACATATATACATGAGGCTAGTGGGCAAGATTTTTGGAATGACTTAGTGAATTTATGATCATTCAAGAATGCCAGACATAGCTTGCCAACCTCCCCTTGCATGCTTGATGATTCATACAAGCAGAGGTTCCTAGGGTGACCAACTGCTGCATCTCATCCCAAGAAACCTCATCTATATCCTCAAATGTTTCCACACTATCTTCCTCTATTGATAGAATCTCATCTATCACGATTTTCATCAAAGGTTTCAAGTTGTTCTTCAATCTATAACCATTAATACGATATTTATGTTGTGCACCACTCAAATCAGCCAGCTGATATGTGCCATTATCAAAATGTTTACAATAGTAAAAGGACCTTCCCATTTGATTTGAAACTTCTTCTGGAAGGTATTGCCAAACTTACTATTGTATCACAACACCAAAGCACCCTTTTTAATTTTCCTATCCTACACGCATTAATTGGATTTTAGTTGATCCTTCTTTGTCACTTCTTTATAGTAACTCAAAGCTAAAAATCTGTCCAATTGCAAACATTGTAAATCAAACAACATTTTCTACCAAGCATTTGTTTTCTCTTCATCTCCCAATGACAATAACTTGAGTACATGAATCTCCACTTTAATTGGTAATAAAGCTTCCTTGCCATAAACCAAGTGATAAGGAGAAAATACTATGCTCATTTTGATAGCAGTTCTTTAGGGCCATAATGCACAAGGCAACTCTGAATCCCAAGTCCTTCCATGTGTTTGGGTCATCTTTGCCAAGATCTTCACTCTCTCCATCGAACCTCTCAATGAGACCATTGAATTGTAGATAATAAGGAGAACTGTACCTATGATGTATATTGAGCTTTTCACATAAGAAATCAGATAAATCTCCTCTAAATCTTGGTCCTCTATCAGAAAGTAGCTCTAGGGGCACACTAAATTTGCAGCATATATGCCATAAACAAAGTTCCCCATTTCTTTACTGGTAATCTGTTTGATAGGCTTGGCTTCTGCTCATCGTGACAAATAATCCACTGCTGTCAAAATGTAAGCATTTCTTTTGCTAGTCATAGGTAAGGGTCCAATAGCATCAAGACCCCATTTTTCAAACACATCAAAAGCTAGAATTGTCTTTCGCAATTCGGGCTTCAAAATTCTCTTTCCCATCTTCTAGCAAGGCAAACACGACTTGCACCAATGGTTAACATCCCATTGAATGCTTGGCCATACATAGCCTTCTTGCAAAATTTTATGCGGCATGATCTTCATGGTAAAATGGCCTCCAGAAGATCCCTCATGATTTTCTTCCAAGATTTTGTAAATTTTATCTTTCAGGGGCAGATGACGCAAAACCAAATCACTTCCTTTCATGTACAACACATCATGAAGCATTTTTTATTTCTTGGCTTTTCTTATAAACGCATACTTTCTGGAAGATGGTAAACCTTCAGGTAGGACACCTTTCAATAGAAAATCCATCTCCTTTGATAAGACTTCTCTTCCATGATATAAAGGGGCATTTGACTTCAGCACAAACACACAAGTGATCATTTCTTGGGCATCATCATGAGCTTCTTCATTTTGAGACCTCTCAATATGTTACAAACTCCATGCTTTGAATTATTTGAGCAATGATTTCACCTTGAAGCATAAATTCTTCAGTTTGGGATTTTTATCCTTCCATACTCCCAATACTTGCTTCCCGACCAACAAAGCATCTCCTTAGATTTGCAAGCGTCTAATACCCAGCTGTAAGCAAATGTGCAAACCACCTTCAAGGGCCATATACTCTGCTTCATTGTTACTCTTTGCATCAAGTTCCAGCCCTTGTTTCCTTACAAGCTTTCCTTGTGCATCATATATGATAATGCCTCTTGAAGAAGCATCATGACTTCTTCGATAAGAACCATCGAAGTATAATAGTGAAGCATCAGAGATGGCAAGAGTCTTGACATTCTTCTCTCACACCACTTATTTGTTAACCAAAACAGGAGTGTCTTTATAAGTGAGTAAATCTACCAAGGTAGCTCGAGTACTCTCTTCCACCAAAAAGATGAACTGAAACTCCTAAAGTTCAATAACTCATCTTATCCGTTTTTTTGATATATTTGAATTATTGAATTGTTGGGGAGGCAACAAATAACTTGTGAGAAAGGTGAATGACTTTTTGCAGCAAGTAGTGTCTGAATCGTATGCAAGCATACACCATACTGGTCATCCACCAATTCAATTTTAGAGAAATTTCTTTCAGGAGGAGTCTTTACTCTGCTAGCATAATGAACAAGCTTCATATATTGAGATTCCTTCCCCTTTTGCAATAACATGGCACCAATGGAATCATCTCCCACTCATGGATTAATATAAAACTCCTATTCCCAGTCAGGAGCTGGCACAATGGGTAGTGTACTCAAAACCTCTTTGACTTTTTCAAAAAAATTGTCACAATCACGAGACCACTCCAAGGGATCATTCTTAACTGCTTGCTGTAATGGATATAGTAGTTGTGATGCCAAAGGTATGAAACAAGACATATATTTAACCTTCTGTATGAAAGTGGCCAATTGTCTAGAATCTTTTGGAGATGACATAAACAACAAAGCCTCCACTTTCTCAGGATCCTCTTCCATCCCATTTTCTAAAATCACATGTCCAAGAAGCTTTATCCTTGGCTGCGGCAAATGACATTTCTTAGGGTTCAATTGTCATCATACCTTGCAAAAGTTTTTTCAAGCTTTTGAATGTGCTCTTTCCTTGAACTGTATACACAGAAATCATCTACAAATCCTTTGACAAACTTCTTAAGGAACGGGGTAAGGACCCAATCTACTTTTCTTTCAAAATCTCTAGGCCCATTTGTCAACCCAAAAGCAAGGCAGCAAAAGCAGAAACAACCCCATGGCGTGAGAATGGTAGTCTTTTTCCGGTCTTCAGGAGCAAGGATAAGCTGAAAATATCCAGAATAACCATCACTACCACTATATCTTTCAAAACCAGCCACTACATATAAAAGCTGATCAATGAAAGGCAAAGGGTGAGGATCTTTCTTGATCACTGCATTTAATGGCTTGTAATGAACACAAAATCTCCAACACCCATCTTTCTTTGGAGTGATCACTATAGGGCTCACCCATTCAACATTATCAACTGGCACAATGAACCTTGCATTTAAGAGTTTTTCCACTTCTTCCTTTAAAGTATTCGTTTGCTCCTTACCCATCCTTCCTAATTTCTATCGTATTGGCTTTTTCCCTTTCACTAGCTCGATCTTCACAGGTTTCCCAACAAAACCCATTATTTCGTGGTATGAAGTGATGAAAGGATCTAGAAACCTGTCCAAAATTGTTAGGTACTCCCTTATTTCTCCTTGTGTCAGATCGTCACTCATCATATTTTGAATCAATTCTTTCTTCACTAGCAATTCCTATTTAGGCTACATCAACTCCTCAAGTTGCTCTAAACGGCTTGAAGCATTTATATTCCCTGACACTTGCAACATTTCACCCTTTTCCCTCTCTCCTCATCCAACAACAAGAATGACACTTCACCCTCATCACTGGAACTGGAAGCAGAGCTACTTTTGAATCTTCAAAACTGTGTTCATTGGTAGCTTTAGAGTCATCATTCTCACTCACATCTTCTAGTGCCATAGGTTGCTTGGTAGTCATATCAAATTACACCCTCTTTTCACCCTTCCTACCTGGGGGATTCACTCTATACACAAAACGGGACGCCACTTGTGAGTAGACAACTTTGATAAAACCCCTATAGCTCATATTAGGGAATATGACCCCCCTTTCTATGCTTATACAAAAATCAATAGAGAAATTTATCATACCCCTATCATATATATATAATTTAGGTCTCACATGATCTAACTAAGTAAAACTAGTCAAAGAGTGTGTAGCATAGTGACTGGCAATGTACTAAAGTAGCCACTTCTATTGATAACTACATGTACCCTCAATGTTTTCTAGTTTGACTTTCATACTATGGCTACTCATCCAAATTTGTCCCATCCAAAGCTGGTGTAATCAACCCTTGACTTAGTCCAAATCAGACTTTATCTATAACCGGCTTGATGCAAAATTTGATGTGTGACCTAACAAAAAACTTCCCCAAAATTCATCCGAGTTCTACTGCACACCGATGACCAATTGTTACAAGTAATCAACCCGAGTCAGGTCCCCCTCCCCCTAAATATGATACCCCCTCCCTTATTTTTAAGCTTCATGAAAAATTTGATGTGTGACCTGATAAAAACTTCCCCAAAATTCATCCAAGTTCTGTTGCACACCGATGACCAATAGTTACAAGTAATCAACCCGAGTCAGGTCCTCCTCCCCCTAACTATCATACCCCCCTCTCTTTTTTTTAAGCTTGAGAGATAAATTATTGGGGGCATGCCCCTAACTTATACGATTATGTAACTTGTAAAAAAATACCCCTCCCTTGCACTTACATGGTGCGGTAAGTTTTCCATGGTGAATCCCCCCGGCATTCTTGCCATACACACAGATTGTGCCCTTGCCCCAACTTGCGCAGCACCAACAACTCTCAACCATGGTCGTCCCAAAGTGAGAGGAAAAGATCCTAGACCAGCTGGCATAACATGAAATTTTATTATAACCTTCACGTTAAAGACTTTACCTTCCAAGTTCTTCATTATCGCCAAACACTTCACTTTGCTATGGTTTGCTAGTCGAATCAAAAACCTAGAGATTCTATATGTAATGAGACCCATTCTTTCAAACATGATTGTGTGATCACTCAAACTTGAGCACCTCCATCAATGTAGGCCTCTCCCATGCCCACAATAAATGTCGGGTAACAGACAACACTCTGACTTGTCCATGCTTCGGCTCTTTCTCTGGATTCACTAATGGCTTTCACTTCCTCTTGAGTTTGGTCACCATATTCATAACTGTCTAAAAGTACAATCTACTTTCCTCCCAATTAGGTCTTCCTTTAAACTGTAAGCTGTTTGGTCTTCTCCCAAAAGGTAAATCTGCCACTTCAAACCGTCTACGAGGTCTTCTCTTCCTCTTGTATTTCACATCTTTACCCTCTTTCTCCTTCCCTTTCTTTTCGCTAGAACCTGGTGCAACATAGCTGTCCCTATCTCTTTTTCCCACATGCAGCACATTTGCTTCTTTCTTTTCAACCCGCACTATACCCACATGACCACTAGAAGTTGAGGTCTTATTTTCTTGTTCAATACCTTGATCTCTCTGTATATCCGATGCATAATCATTATCCGTGTTAGAAATCTATTGGGGGAGTGGGAACGTATCACCTCCCATCAATAAGTATTGATGTGACCAAGTTCACCACACAATTATAACAAGTAGGAATGAATCTTCTCTGCGGTTCAAAACCACCTTCTCCATGACCCGCATTAGCATAAGGCGAGCTTCACATGCTTGGGTCATTTCTCTACCATGTCCATGTCCACGATCACAATCGTCTCCACCTCCAAGAACACTAAGTCGCAATTCCTCCATCAAGGTCATCATGTCTTGCATATTTTGTTGTATAACTGTTCAGTATTAGCAACACTTTGAACAGTTTTGCCTCCAACTTGTGCTTGATTTTCCTCCTTTCGACCACCATGACTTTGCACAAGGACTACTTTCACATACTCATTAAGTCTTTGATCCTTCCATTGTTTCTCTCTAGTGATAGAGACTGCCTCCTCAAAGGTGGTGGGCCTTTTGAGCTCCACTTTGAACTTCAGGCTTTCTTTTAAGTTTTCCATAAAACGACCCTTCTTTAACATGGATGGAGGGATCTCATTTCCGAAATCTCGGGCCCATTTATCCCATAAACGGGTGAACTGCATGACAAAATCATCAACACTTTGATTATCTTTCTGAGTGTACCCCAAACTTTCATGCCAAACTTCTTCAGGTACTTCAATGGATCTGTATTGTTCGAGGAAAGCTTGCTTCACACGATAGTAGTCCAAAACTACCCCTGGAGTTTGTGCCTGCACCAACTCTTCATGATTGTGTAATCAAATTTTTGCATCATCCTGTAAACTCTATTGCAACAACCTCCTCATTGGGGACACCAAAACGATGTTAGCATGAAAGCGAGAAGGAAATGAATGCCTCTATAACCTTGCAAATGCCACATCGTCAAAAGGAAGAACTATTGCACGATTGACAACACCTGTGGTAAACACCTGTGGTAAACACCTGTAGAGATTTATGAAAAACCGTTCAAGCATGGAGCACACTAAAAATTAGGAGAAACATGGGATATCATGACAAAGATCGTCTTGTGGAGATGTATGTAGAGTATCCATAGACAAAAAACAGATGAAGGATGAAAGAGTTATCACCACTCGAAGTCGGGGGTGCACTCTTTCTTGCTAAAAGATGAGCTCTCTGGAAGTTCTGCAGGTGTTGCAGCTATAAAAATGGGGGACTTCCTTATCCTTTATCTGCAATATTTTTCTCTCTCTTCTTAGCCGACAAGGTTCTCTCCTCAGGCATCTTTTAAATGGCTCCTTTTAGGCCTTTTTTTGGGCAAAAAGTGAGCTTTCGGTGACCCTTTCATCAAGGAATGGGGTGGGGACAAGTGGCCGGTGACCAAAATAAATGGCCAGGCGCCTCTTCAGGAAATGCAGACTCCAAAAATGCACCATCTCTCTCCCCATGAGCCCACAAACCCCCATAGCCAAGCCTTGAGAGAGCTCCTCTCCCTTTGATACACCTATAATGGGCACCCAATGTGCCCTATATACCCCCACCTTTGCCTTTTTCTCTTCTCATGTGGGATAATCTCCCCACCACATGACAACCTCCTCCTCATTCCTCCCAAGTCCAAAGCATTCCAGCTCTCTCCCGAAGCATAAGAACTTCTTGGACAACTTTCTCCGGGGCATAACTTGTTACTCCAGTCATCGAGTGACGCACCGTAATGCACGGCTCGAAGCCCATCAACTCGGATATCTCTAGAAATGTAAAATTTCAACATTTCTAATCTTAGACCCCCAAGTTGTCCCAGTTGCCCTCGTTGCATGCACTCGCAATCACCTTCTAAGTTGAGACCGCCCGCTTCGGATGCTCAGAATTCATGATGTACAAGTCTGATTCACTAGCTATAAAGCACGACTAAAAATAATATTTAAAAACCATTTTTTGGAGACTCAAACAACCCAAAACATCAGCATCCAAGCCTGGAAAAATCACACCTTTGTACATGAACTTTTACAAGGCCACTTGAAAAACTTGCAGGGCTATGTACACATATATACATGAGGCTAGTGGGCAAGCTTTCTGGCATGACTTAGTGACTTTATGATCATACAAAAAATACCTGACAATGCCACGGCAAGGCTCGGATGCAATATGGACAGGGTGAGTTGAAGTTGACACAGAGAAATTTCCACCGGCTTTATCATTCCAGCATTAGATTATCGATAACGAAATGCGAAGGTCCACGTGGCACACTTGTAAAACCAATATGCGGGTGCATATCAAAGGGAACCAAACTATATAGGCCAAAGGATGTTCAATTATGAGGCGTGAAGTGGAAAGTGAGCTCTATAAGAGCTTGGCTATGATGACGATGTCGTGGGCGGTCCATGCGATGGCAAGTGGTGTAGTGGGCGGTCTCAGTCGATTTTGGAAAACAAAGGTGGTGCATTAGCGATGGACGATGGTCTCACAGCTAAACACGGGGAATAGTGTGGAATGGGCACCTGTGGACGCTCATGTGATGTTGTGCCGCTTTGCGGGCACAGGGTGAAAGATGCAAATCTACATATAAATTTGAGGTTTTGCCAAACTTATGTATAGTGATACCAGTCCCAGTACTGCCACTTCCAGTCTCCAGTATCAGAGTATCTTGAGAGCCAGTGTCTAATGCTAGAGTATCTCAAGAGTTAGTCTCGAGAGCGATGTCCAGTGTTAGAGTATCTCGAGAGACAATGTCCAGTGCCAATGTGAGTGCCAGTGCTAGAGTATGTCGAGCATCCGAGTTTTGAGAGCCAGTGTTATCAATTCTAGTGTCGAGCGTCCAGAGTATCTCGAGAGCCAATCTTGAGAGCTAGTGTCCAGCATCAGAGTATCTCACGAGCTAGTCTCGAGTGCTAGTGTCCAGTTCCAGCGTAAGAGTGTCTGGACCATCAAAGTCTCAAGAGCCAGTATTACCAGTTCTAGTGTCCAACGTTAGAGTATCTCGAGATCCACTGTCGAGCGTTAGAGTATCTCAAGAGCCAGCCTCAAGAGCTAGTGTCCAACATGAGAGTTTCTCGAGAGCCAGTCTCGAGAGTCACAGTATCTCGAGAGCGAGTCTCGAGAGCGAGTATCCAGTGTCAGTGCCAAAGTGTCTCGAGATCCAGTATTACCAGTTCTAGTGTCCAGCGTTAGTGTATCTCGCGAGCTTGTCTCGAGAGCCAGTGTCCAACGTCAGAGTATCTCGAGAGACAGTCTTGAGAGCCACTATCCGGTGCCAGCGTCAGAGTGTCTCGAGAGAAAGTATTACCAGTTCCAGTGTCAGTCTTGAGAGCCAATGTCCACTGTTAGAGTATCTCGAGAGCCAGTGTCTAGTGCCCGTGCCAGAGTGTCTCAAGCGTAGAGTCTAGAGAGCCAGTATTACCAGTTCTAATGTCCAGCACCAGTGCCAAAGTGTCTCGAGCGTCAAAGTATCGAGAGCCAGTATTACCGGTTGTACTAGTGCTAGTACAACACTGAAAATCTGAAACCAATACTGACTCTTAAGTGTTGAGCCGTGGAGCTTAAGGAAAGCTAATAATAGCATTCAAGCGGTCCGGGGCGGGCAACAAGAAGAGCAACCTCTAAACACCCTTCAAGGCTCCTGTGCTGCTCAATTGGGTTGGGGTTGGAAAAACAACAAACACACACACAACCTCGCAACCTAACCCTACACAAATTTGGGGCACCACCTAGTTTTGGATGCGAACTAGGACACGTAAAGAGAGAGAGAGAGAGAGAGAGAGAGAGAGAGAGAGAGAGAGAGAGAGAGAGAGAGAGATAGTGCTCGGGCTGCTTTGAAACGTATCGGCAATGATGAAGCAAACACAATTATATATGTAAGAAAGAGAGAGAAGGGGGAGGGGGTGTTTGTTGCACTAATACCTTCTTACAAATCTGTCATGACCAATCAAAGTGATATTAGTATTTGTTTAACATAGCTTGAGTAAATTACACCACAACACATCACAAGAAAAGCCATCCCACTCACTGTCTTAAGGCCAGGGGAGTCCTCTCCACCCTGTCGCCCTTATACAGTATGTGGGATTTATGGCTAAATTGATGACAACACTAGAGACAAGCTATCAAGAACTTAACAAAAAAAAAAAACACCAAGACACTTACACATCATTGTTGTCCATTACTTCACGTGGGAAGAGATACAAAGTATCCAAGCTTAGTCCAAATCCACCCTCCTTGATTCAGCAAATATTGAGCTTACACTAGTAGGAGAAATGATAGATCTCCTACTCTCAATTGAGTGATCACTCTCTCTCTTACAATGGCATAGAGTTCCCTTGCTAATCTCTTATTACAACACATGCACATGCATAAGACAATGAGCTTCCACTCAAGAGCTCCTTCGAGAGAGGTTGAGCTTGGCTTCTTAAGCTATAGCATAGTGCTCTTGCTTATGGCTCCCCCTTTTGTGCTAGCTACACCCTCCTTTTATAGCAATTTGGAAGGCTAGGGTTACTCCTCTAACCATGGTTGGGTTATATTTTCAGCAATTTATCTAATTTCTTTTGCTTGGAATTATCAAGAAGTTGGTGGGAAAAGAGAGAGGAAAGAAATGGAGGTGATAGGACTTTTCATAGTGGGTTAGTGTTAGTAGAGTTAGTATTAATTTACAAATGGAATTGGATATTTACAATGGGAGTATCCATGTAGGATACAAATAAGGAAGAAAAACTCTTAAGAGGTAAGAAAAGGTGGATTTCTTACAAGGTTGATGCTCCAAGTGTCTTGAGTAGGGCCAATTTTGATGCTTGTTGACGGTACATTTTTTCTCCACTCTTGACCTTCCTTGAGAGACAAGGTAATTGAAGCTGAGTAATCAACCACCATGATGCTGTCTTTTAAGAGAAGAGGCTGAATTTTGTGGTTTTTTTGATAGATATGGGTAAATTGGAGGAGGAAAAATGAGACTAGGTGGTCAATTTTGGAATGGAATTGTGTGTGGGAGGTATGAGTTCACCATGGTTTCTCTTATTCTTCAAGGTTGAGGAGAAGGTGAGTAGGGTGCAGAGAGGAGTGGTGAGAGAGGTGGGGATGATGAGTGGAGAAGTGTGTGTGAAAGAGGAAAATGATAAAGTGGAAGAGAGAGTGTGGCTGCATAGCATGGGAAAACTGGGGTCCACTAAAAAATCATAGCTCACAGGTGATAGCTCAAAAAAATATGAAAACATTTGAGGCAACAGTTCAACCCACGAGCTACAACTTTTGTTTGTATCACCTTTTCAAATTCGGAGAGCAAGTGAACTTTAAAAATTCAGCAAAACCGACTGTTGTTTTCCACTGCACAAGGTCCTTGTGGGGTCCTTCTTTGGATGATTCTTTTGAATACCTCCAAGAGTGAGCCCTCCATAGTGCATGTATGCATGCCACCTACCCTTGACCTTATTTGGTAGGTCTAATATTGAAGATATTGTTGAGATTATGATATAAGTGAATAGTACAACTAAGAAAATCAAATATTGAGGGGTCTAAAAAATATGTACATGTCAAATATAAATAATATAAGTGGAAAAAATATAAAGGGGTCAAAAGAAATCTCTCTCATTATGAGGATACCATAAAAAGATAAATATTTTTGGTGTTCTAATTTTTTAGAAAAAAAAACAAAATAGATGTAGGAAGGGAAAAATCACAATAGTGAAAAAATATACAGATAAATAAAACTAGTTTTTTTGGATTTTTGTTGGGGTGGAGTTACACCAAATATAAGAGAAGCTTACATGAAAATATTTCTATATGGAATAAAGAGTATGAAAAATGGTAAGAAAAATTGTGGTAATGGTGAGGCAATGTACAGAGCATAAATAACACACACCTAGGTAGAAATATTTAAATAAATACCAAAATAATTATGAAAAAATCTTTTATTTAGGCCCTATATACAAAGAAATATTTACATACGCATGGGCCATAATATACGTATATTTTTTATTTTTTTTTATTTTTTTGGCTCAACTAGCCCAATGACTAGCTAATTGAGGGTTTTTTAAGAAGATATGGGAAAAGTCCCGTGACTCACGCACGCCTATGTACAGTGAAATGGTAGGGATAGCCACAGTGTTTGGGTGATTTTGGTAGGGTGAGGTAACTCACTATGGCAGTTACAAAGAGCCAAAAAACGGCTATTATTAGCCCTCCCCCTGGATGATGGTATATTCATGTACCATCATAGAGCATCTTTTCCAAAGAGAGTGCTTCAGAGTCCTTGACGAGATCTTTATTGTTTGGCCCCTCAGAATTTTGGCTAGAGTTACACTCATGCTTGATGTAACAATACTTACATGAGACAGTGGCCTTTTGACAGATCTTTGGTAGATCCTTTGGTAGAAGGCGACTCAAATAGGGCTTCAAACGATACCCGTTTACTTTCCTGGAGTGCTCTTTACCATTCAAGTCCATAAGATGATAGTAACTTGAATTGAAAGCCTTCTTGACTATGTATGGCCCTTGCCATCTTGTTTCAAATTTGGCATCAAAACGATTATCGAGTCGATTGTCATACCTTAGCACAAGATCTCCTTCATAGAGGCCTTTGTCCTTCAGTTTCTTGTCAAGCTTCTCCTTTGTCTGTGTGGCTTTCCTCTTTTAGCACTTGTATGCTGCTTCTCTTTTCCACTCAAGCTCAGCTAAGGTAAGAAGTCGATCCATCCATGCTTCTTGATCATCTTGTGCTGATTTGCCATGAAGTCACATTGTTGGAATGTTTAGCTCAATTGGGTGTAAAGCCTCTTGACCATAGACCAAGTGAAATGGTGTGAACTCCGTGGCTTCCCTATATGTGGTTCGATACGCCCACAAGGCACCATCCAAGAAGTCATCCCACAACTTTGTCTTGTTTTTCACCATCTTTCTAATGATGCCTGCAATGACACCATTAGCTTTTTCTACCAAACCATTTGATTGGGGATAGTAGGGTGTACTGTGATGATGTAGAATGTGAAGTTCTTCATAGACTTCTGTGAGAAATCCCTTTCTAAACCCTGGACCATTATCAGAAACAATCTCCAAAGGTGTGCCAAATCTACAACAAATGTGAGTTTAGACGAATTTTCTCACTGTCTTCTCATTTACCTTTGCCACACTTTGTGCTTCCACACTGCCTTGGACCATAAACCAATCTTCTATTCCCATTTACCTGACAATTGTGACAACTTTTACACCAATGTTGGACATCCACATGCAGACTTGGCCAAACATACCCCGCAAGGAAAATCTTCTTCACAGTTAATTCTTGGGCAAAATGACCACCACATGCTTCTTCATGCAAACCTTTTAGAATGGCTGGAATTTCCTCAATAGTTGGTACTCTTCTGCATACTTGATCCCTCCCTCTTTGATAGAGGGAGCCTTCTAGGAAGAGATATGCGCTTGCCTTCTTCATGAGTCTCCTCTTCTGAGCCTTCGTGAAGTCTTGTGGAAACTCGCCCTCCAAAATGTAGCTAATAATGGGAGTCAATGACTCCAATCCCTGGTATCTCGGTTGCTTGACAGTTGCTGCCACCATGATGACCTTCACTTCTTTCTCAACACATGTAACTACTTGCTGTGCAAGTAAATCGGCATCTTCATTCTGTTTCCTAGGAATATGATATAGTTGCACTTCTTCAAATTGAATAACAATCTACGAATGGCATGAACTTTTGTCCGTAAGCTTTCATTCTTGCATGCCCAAATGCCTAAAATCTGTTTAACAATGAGAAGTGCATCTCCCTTTACCATGAGGCGTTGTATCCCTTGGCCAATGCACATCTTCAAACCATGAATTAGTGTGTCGTATTCTGCTTCATTGTTGCTAGCTGAACTTGGTAGATTGAACTTCTCTTTCATGACCACCTCTCCACTTGGGTTGAGCAACACTAGCCCTCCCCCTGCTTTTCCTGTGGCTCGACAAAAAGCTCCATCAAAGAACAAGGTAAAAGCATTAGGAATACTTTTTGGTGGTGGTAATGGTAGGGTCTTTACTTCAGGCACCTTAATCTCCTTTTCATGCACCCTATAAGTGAGAATCCCTGCCAATTGTGCACGCACACTATCTTCTACCTTGAAAGAGTATTGAAACTCTTGCAACTCCATAATCCACTTTGAGATCCTAGTACTAAGATTCATTTGAGATGACACCCAAGGGAACAAATTCTCTGCAGTGAGAATTACAAAAGGTTTTGGTAGCAGGTAGGATCTAAACTTTCTCACCGCAAACATGAGAGAAAGCATCATGAGTTCTGCTTCTGTGTAGTCTCTCTCCAAAGCATTCATGACCCTACTAGCAAAGTAGATGGGTCGCATCCTTGTACTGTGGGGATCTTGTTGTAGCAACACAACACCAATTGTTTCCCTTCCAACACTAGAGCCAACAAAGAATGTGTACTCCCAACAAGGAGGCATGAGTGTTGGTAGCTCTGACAAAATGACTTTAATGTTACAAAAATACTCTTCAAGCTCATCAGACCATGCAAATTCTACTTGTTGTGTCAACTTTTGCAAAGGATGAAGCAACTCCGAGGCTAAGTGAATGAAGCGTGACATATACTTCACCTTCTGAATGAAAGAGATGACCTCCTTAAGACTCTTCGGTGATGGGAGCTCAATAAGAGCCTTTGCCTTTGAAGGATCCACCTCAATGGCTTTATAGGAAACCTTGTGACCGAGCAAGATCACTTCATCCTCAGCTATGTGGCACTTGTCGGGGTTGAGTTGACCTCCCATGTCGTAGAGCTTCTTTAAACCTTCTTCTACCCTTTGTAGATGCAATGATTCTGAGCTATAAATGCAAAAATCATCAATGAACACCCTAATTGACTTTCCAAAGAATGCTTGAAACACCATGTTCATGAAATGTTGGAAAGTTGCAGGAGCATTTGTCAGGCCAAATGGCATGACTCTAAAAGCATAACAACCCCAAGGAGTGATAAAGGTTGTTTTCAATTGATCCTCCAATGCGATACCTATTTGAAAGTAGCCCGAGTAGCCATCACACACAGTGTACTTCTCATGACCAGCTACTTCATTTAGTATCTCATCCTGAAATGGGAGGGGAAAGTGATCTCTTTTTGTTGCCTCATTAAGTGGACGATAATCCATACACACCCTCCACTTGCCGTTTTTCTTAGGAGTGACAACAACGGGAGAGACCCACTATGAATTCTCCACAGGATAAATGAAACCTGCTGCTAGAAGCTTTCTTACCTCCTTGAGTAGAGCCTGCTCCTTAATGACTCCTAGCCTTCGTAGCTTTTGAGCCTTAGGTGTGGCCTCTGGCTTCAACTCAATCTTGTGTTGAACAATATCTACTCCACGCACATCGGTGTAGTCTTTAGCAAAAAGCCTCGGAAATTTTCTTAGCACACATTTGAACTCCTCTCTTTCATCCTTTGTAAGTGTTGTAGACAACATACCTTCTAACATTCCTTCATCTTCCACCTTTTGGTTCTCTTGGGAACCTACCTCTTCCAAACCTCGAGAAGAGGTCTCCTTGTTGTTTGGCTTAAACCTTACCCCCATGACTTCAATGGAGGACTCCTCTTCAGTAATGCTGCCTCTACTTTCTTCTTCTGAAGTGTTTTCAGTCCAATCTTCTTCCGTCTCACTTCGAGATGATTCTTCATGGAGCTCCTCTTGGCATTGCTCCTTCATGTCAAAGACAACCTTCTTGTGATTGTCATTCCTGCAAATTATCTTTCCACTCTCCCAATCCTGCAAAGCTCACATTTTCATTAGCCATGGTCTTCCTAGGATAAATGGGTAACCATTTCCCTTGGTAGACATGACATAGAAATCCACTGCCTTCATAATGCCAAAGGCCTCCACAAAAACATTTTTACAAATGCCTACGCACCTAGCCTTGCGATTGTTTGCCATTTTCACTTTGATTTCAGGTGTCTCATGGATGTGCATGCCTAGTCTTTGCATGAGTCCTTCTGTCATGATGCAAATTTGTGCACCCCCATCCACTAGACCTTTCCTAACCAATCTTCCTTTTATGTAACAATCTAGCACAGGTGTAATATCTTCACTCATTTCAGCATGTGCAATTTTTACAACAGGAAAACTCTCTTTTACCTTTCTCCTAGTGCTAACTGCCTTTGTTAAATCCCTCCTAACTTGTGGGCATAATGCAAGAAACTGAGGCCATGAGATATCAGGACCCTTACCTCGCATGTCTTCCAACAGGTTGTATGGAGCCATACCATGTCCAAGAGGGAAGTCTTGGAGATTGATACGACGTCGAGTCCTCTTAGCTTCCTTGGTCTCCTTTGCCTTCTTGCCTTGTCCATGGTCACTCTGTGATGGGACACCCTCTTTCTCTTTACCTTTTCCTCGGACACGCTTAATGTCATTTGCTTCCATGTCAACCTCATTTGAGTTTGTCACCTCTACCACATGCACATTTGGATCTGGCAAAGGTGGAACTCCTTCTACCCCTTGTGGAGGTGGTCTTGGTCCATTTGGTCTTTGTAGAAGCCTTGGTTGTTGACCAGTTCCTTCACCTGCATTCATCACTGGGTAATTCAAGTTAGGTCTCCCTGGCTCCCCACGGGGCCAAGGACAATTATACATCCCATGTCCAGACTCTCCACAATTCCAACATTGCAAGACTCTCCTAGGTCGTGGATCTCGCTCTTCAGACTTCTTTGCTTGTCCCTTTGGACCTACAGCTGGTGCAAGGTGAATTGACAGGCTGCTTAAAGATTCGTTTAACTTCTCAATTACTTCCGCCGTTACCTCAGGAAGCTCCCTCGATGTTGATGCTTGTGACTTACCTTTGGGTCTAAGACCTTCTATTGGAACCTCTCCTCTTAAGCACTTGAGTTTCCTATATTTCTTAGCAGCCCTAGTTTCAGCTGCATCAAAGGTAGCAGGTGCACCCGCCTCAACTTTTACCTTAAGGTCAGGAAAGAGTCCGGCTATAAACCTCTCCTTCTTTAGAAATTCTGCACCATCACCAGGGTTAGCAACATTTCGTATCCATAGATCCCAAAGACGTAGAAACTCTTGCTTGTACAAGTAGTAGTCATCTAAGTCTTTTTGCTTATGAGAAACAATGTCTTGCCATACTTTTTGAGTGTTTTGGGGATCAAAGAAGTATTTCTTGAAACGATTCAAAACTTCTGTGTAATTCCCCTTAACTTCCTCAGGCAAAGAGTCAAACCAAGTGCTAGCATCTTTCCTAAGGACCACCTCAAACATTTCTACACGTTCTTGATCAGTTATTATCCTCTTGATACGGCAAGACATCTTGAAATTCGCTAAAAATAATTCTGCATCCTCTCTAGGCTCTCCAAAGAAAAGAGGATACCCAGACATTTGGCGCTGGCTTTCCATTGAATTGATTTGAAAGTGACACCCGTTTTTGTTTTTCTTTCTTAAAAAGATTTACACAATAATGTTTTCTAGCTTGCAATCTATTCTACAACAAAATAAAGATATTCACATCAAACGACCTATGATAATCAATAAGAGGTAGGATGACATGGTTTGGTGATGCGAGAATTTCTCCTACTCTTTGGGCACCAAACATGAACACCATACGTTGTTGAAAATGGATTTTCCTACTAATTGCAATGTTTATTCTAATGTGTGGAGTGAAATGGAAGGGGAAAACCTCTATTCCTGGGCCATTATCCATGGTCTATGCATGACCTAATGCTTAAAACAAAACAAAAATATAGACGTCCAAACTAAGGTCGTACCTAATGAGAGGCAAAATAAAAGGATTTACCGAAGCGTTTATCTCGGCCAACCTAAGAGGACCTAAAATTCTACAAATGACACGTTGAAATTGCAACTTAGTACTAAAAATTATGTGTACCTTTTGCCTTGCAATGGGAATGAAGGGATCATACAAATTTTTGTGATTCATGCAAACTACTTGACTATGCTAAAGGTTGATTCTACACAAAAATACACAAGCCGTCCTCAGTGGGGGCACCAATTTGAAGCGGTCCGGGGCGGGCAACAAGAAGAGAAACCTCTAGACACCCTTCAAGGCTCCCGTGCTGCTCAATTGGATTGGGGTTGGAAAAAAAACAAACACACACACAAACCCGCAACCTAACCCTACACAAATTTGGGGCACCACCTAGTTTTGGATGCGAACTAGGACACGTAAAGAGAGAGAGAGAGAGAGAGAGAGAGAGAGAGAGAGAGAGAGAGAGAGAGAGAGAGAGAGAGAGAGAGAGAGAGATAGTGCTCGGGCTGCTTTGAAACGTATCGGCAATGATCAAGCTATCACAATTATATACGTAAGAAAGAGAGAGAAGGGGGAGGGGGTGTTTGTTGCACTAATACCTTCTTACAAATCTGTCATGACCAATCAAAGTGATATTAGTATTTGTTCAACATAGCTTGAGTAAATTACACCACAACACATCACAAGAAAAGCCACCCCACTCACTGTCTTAAGGCCAGGGGAGTCCTCTCCACCCTGTCCCCCTCTTACAGTATGTGGGATTTATGGCTAAATTGATGACAACACTAGAGACAAGCTATCAAGAACTTAACAAAAAAAAAACACCAAGACACTTACACATCATTGTTGTCCATTACTTCACGTGGGAAGAGATACAAAGTATCCAAGCTTAGTCCAAATCCACCCTCCTTAATTCAGCAAATATTGGGCTTACACTAGTAGGAGAAATGATAGATTTCCTACTCTCAATTGAGTGATCACTCTCTCTCTTACAATGGCATAGAGTTCCCTTGCTAATCTCCTATTACAACACATGCACATGCATAAGACAATGAGCTTCCACTCAAGAGCTCCTTCTAGAGAGGTTGAGCTTGGCTTCTTAAGCTATAGCATAGTGCTCTTGCTTATGGCTCCCCCTTTTGTGCTAGCTACACCCTCCTTTTATAGCAATTTGAAGGCTAGGGTTACTCCTCTAACCATGGTTGGGTTAGATTTTCAGCAATTTATCTAATTTCTTTTGCTTGGAATTATCAAGAAGTTGGTGGGGAAAGAGAGAGGAGAGAAATGGAGGTGATAGGACTTTTCATAGTGGGTTAGTGTTAGTAGAGTTAGTATTAATTTACAAATGGAATTGGATATTTACAATGGGAGTATCCATGTAGGATACAAATAAGGAAGAAAAACTCTTAAGAGGTAAGAAAAGGTGGATTTCTTACAAGGTTGATGCTCCAAGTGTCTTGAGTAGGGCCAATTTTGACGCTTGTTGACGGTACATTTTTTCTCCACGCTTGACCTTCCTTGAGAGACAAGGTAATTGAAGCTGAGTAATCAACCACCATGATGCTGTCTTTTAAGAGAAGAGGCTGAATTTTGTGGTTTTTTTGATAGATATGGGTAAATTGGAGGAGGAAAAATGAGACTAGGTGGTCAATTTTGGAATGGAATTGTGTGTGGAAGGTATGAGTTCAGCATGGTTTCTCTTATTCTTCAAGGTTGAGGAGAAGGTGAGTAGGGTGCAGAGAGGAGTGGTGAGAGAGGTGGGGATGATGAGTGGAGAAGTGTGTGTGAAAGAGGAAAATGATAAAGTGGAAGAGAGAGTGTGGCTGCATAGCATGGGAAAACTGGGGTCCACTAAAAAAATCATAGCTCACAGGTGATAGCTCAAAAAAATATGAAAAAGTTTGAGGCAAAAGTTCAGCCCACGAGCTACAACTTTTGTTTGTATCACCTTTTCAAATTGGGAGAGCAAGTGAACTTTAAAAATTCAGCAAAACCAACCGTTTTTTTCCACTGCACAAGGTCCTTGTGGGGTCCTTCTTTGGATGATTCTTTTGAATACCTCCAAGAGTGAGCCCTCCATAGTGCATGTATGCATGCCACCTACCCTTGACCTTATTTGGTAGGTCTAATATTGAAGATATTGTTGAGATTATGATATAAGTGAATAGTACAACTAAGAAAATCAAATATTGAGGGGTCTAAAAAATATGTACATGTCAAATATAAATAATATAAGTGGAAAAAATATAAAGGGGTCAAAAGAAATCTCTCTCATTATGAGGATACCATAAAAAGATAAATATTTTTGGTGTTCTAATTTTTTAGAAAAAAAAACAAAATAGATGTAGGAAGGGAAAAATCACAATAGTGAAAAAATATACACATAAATAAAACTAGTTTTTTTGGATTTTTTTTGGGGTGGAGTTACACCAAATATAAGAGAAGCTTACATGAAAATATTTCTATATGGAATAAAGAGTATGAAAAATGGTAAGAAAAATTGTGGTAATGGTGAGGCAATGTACAGAGCATAAATAACACACACCTAGGTAGAAATATTTAAATAAATACCAAAATAATTATGAAAAAATCTTTTATTTAGGCCCTATATACAAAGAAATATTTACATACGCATGGGCCATAATATACTTATATTTTTTATTTTTTTTATTTTTTTTGGCTCAACTAGCACAATTACTAGCTAATTGAGGGTTTTTTAAGAAGATATGGGAAGTCCCGTGACTCACGCACGCGTATGTACAGTGAAATGGTAGGGATAGCCACAGTGTTTGGGTGATTTTGGTAGGGTGAGGTAACTCACTATGGCAATTACAAAGAGCCGAAAAACGGCTATCAGCATCTAGGGTCCAAAAAATAGGGAAAAATGAGATTTTTTTAAAAATCTAAATATGGAAGGGAGGCTAAAAATAGGAGAGGGGACGCGTCTTAAAGGACAGGTTTTAGGCGAAAGTATATATAGAATTTTGTGGAGATAAAAGGGGGTATTTTTCTCTGGAGACAGGGGAGTGAAAGAAGAAGAAGAAGAAGGGTACGAGCAGGGATAAGCAAGGGAGACAAGTTGTGTACTTCTTCCATCGGGTTTCAGATTATCTGATTGGGGGATTTCAAAGTGACCGACATACCAACGTTGGAGTGTGCAACTGTGTTGTATCAAAGGTTCTAGATATCTGATTAATGGAAACATCCTCTATTTGTGAGCCTCAATCAAGTGTTTATATCTATTCTAAGGTGGATTTAAGCCTTCAACTCTGCTCTGATCCGTAATATTCTCTTACAATTCTCCTAAGCATCTCTTTATTGTCTTATTAACACTACATCAGCCTCAACTGCACTGGTTTTCCTTGGTTTGCATCTTGGTTGTTTCTCTTGTTAAGTATGGAGCTTGATTTACCCTTGTAATTTTCTGTGGTAAAAGCGCACATTTGTAAGGCCCCCATTATGAGGAGAAGTCATCGTGCGTGAAGGAAAATCACTCACCGGAAACCAAAATTTTCACGGACAAGAATCAGGGGCAACTTTAAAAGCCGGAATATTCTTTTTCGCTGGAATATTATGGCCGGACGACGGCCGAAAAGTGGTCGGAAAACAACCGGTCGGTTGGCCGGTGGCCGGTAGTCAATGGCCGATGGCCGGTGGTCGGAAGTCAATGGCCGGTGGCCGGTGGTCGGAAGTCAATGGCCGGTGGCCGGTGGCCGAATTCAAAAGCGGACTTGTCTTCTCAAGGGCGGCCACACATGGGCGGATTGAAGGGTCCGATTTGGACTTATTCGCACAAGGGTGGCTACACATGGATGTCTCTCATAAGAGAGGGAAGCCCTTTTGGCCTATAAAAGGCCCATTTCTACACACATTTCATAGTGATGAGTTGATGCAACAAGGTGAGTGTGAGGTGGTGAGAGTGAAGCAAGGCGGGAGCTCCATTAAGGGTATAATCCCTTTGTAAACTACTTCTTGTTTTGAAGTACTAAAGCCATTGAGTGGCTGCTTTCTCGTGGACGTAGCCCACATTGGGTGAACCACGTATATCGTGTGTACTCTCTCTCTCTCTCTCTCTCTCTCTCTCTCTACTCTATAATCTCGTGTATATAAATATGTCTCTCTCCATTAAGTAATCTACTCAATTATCTATTTAGCTACGTCTTATTTCCTAACATCTCTGTCTACATCCAGAAGCCTGGTGCTTTCCTGGTCAACTCTGGAGAGATGCGCATTCTGACATATTTTTTGGTGAGCCCAATGCAAAATTGGATGGGGTAGAGAGAAGTAGTGATGTCAGTAGGCCAAGATAATGGTATGCAGCAGCTAATGCAGCAATTTGCTGCACTTATGCATTAACAACATCTGCACCATCAACAGATGATGACTCAAAGTTCAGAAAGAGAAATGGAAGCTTGGATTTGTGAAGCTAGCCAAGCAGTAAGACATATAAATTGGGACGCTTTGAAGGTCGTGACATTTCTAAATTTTGCAAAGTTTATGAGCAGGTTATGGAAGACAAGGGAGTAGAGGAGCATGATGCAGTGGAGAATTTTGTACTTGTTGTCGTGCGTAAATTACGTGCATGGATTGAGGAACTAAGGACTGCACATGGTGCTACGTGGGTGGAGTTCAAACAAGCTCTCAGTGATGAATCTTTTCTTGAGGATAAGGAGCATGTTACAAAGAAGAGTTTTTTGAAGTGGGTGTAGCACCATAATAAGGGGCTATCTGCTTTTGAATTTTTAAGAGAATTTGAAAAAAGATTAGCCCAATTGTTTGCAACTGAACTGGCTGCTCTTAATTCGGAGAAAGTATAACTCTTTGTGCATGCTGCATATCCGAAATTGAAAAAAAAGCTTTGTGGATCTCCTCGAGGATCCTATAGGGGAGTTGGGGCTAAAATCGGATTGGAAAAAAGAAATTGAAGCAATCAATATGGTGGTGAAATGGCAATTTTTTTTGGATAAGTTGGTTGGGATGAATGCAGAGGTGGGAGAAAAGGAAGAAGAGGTTCTTGTGCCGATAAAGGAGAAGATTCCAAAGCTAGAGGAGTCGTTCATGGATGAGCTTGTGAAGGGAATCCACGAATTGAACATCAATTTGAAAGTTGTGAAGCTTGAAGATAAAGTTTCAACCTCCCAGTCGATACAAGGCAGACTAGAGAGAGCAAGTGGGAGTCAATATTGTATGTGGTGTGACAGTCTTCACCATGTCCGGAATGAGTGTGAGGAGTTTGTTGAAGCCATGTGTAAAGATGTGGTTTTTTGGAAAGATGGTCCAATACACTTGCGAGAAACAGGGTTGCCTCTAAAGACCAAATATAGAAGAGGTGGTATGAAGAAAAGCATGGAAGAGATGTTGTAGGAACATCATGCGAGTATAGCTGAAGCACTGACCTACAGTGTGCAAATTGAGAACAAAGGGCATGAAAAACCAATTGAAGGTTCTAGCAGGAATGGGGCCCTCTTGCCATATGCTATGACAACATGAAAAAAAAGGAAAGGTTGGGTATGAACAGTTGTGTCAAGTGGGAAATTGTATTAGGAAGACTACAGGGTGGGAGGACCCTATAGATTCCCTCTCAGTACATGCATACATAGCTAATCTCAGAACAACGAGGCTTTTGTAGAAGAGAAGCAAAAGAGGGTTGAGGATTTGGCTAGAACTTCAATGAGAATGACAAGATCATAGTTACCAAAGGGAAAGGAGTCTAGCTCAGGAGCACCTCCTACCTCGCCCCACATCTCAATGGATGAAGCCGAGAAGGAGAAAAATGCCAAAAAAGCACCATGCCCTTCATGTAAGGTGAGATCTGATATTAACGAGGCTACTGATGTTAGGAAAGTACTTGAGGAACATTGTCGTGCAGCTCCACTACCATGCTAAGAAAGATACTAGGAAGATGCATATCGAGCTTAGTTGAAGCTTACTTGATGTTTGAGCAGTGATCATGGCTTGTTAACAAGCCAAGTTTAACGGTTAATGTATGTAAAATGCAGCTTTAAAGGGCCAACAATGCCTTAATGATGCTAAAAAGGAGTATGCTTGAAGTTAGCACAGATGGGAGATTATGACCTACAGCTGTAGTGCTTGAAGTGCTCTATTGGCTTGTCTTTACGGCTTGCAGATTGGAGCTATGGTGAAAAATTTATGGCAGGTTGAAGTTTAAGTTGATGCAGATCCTTACTGGATTGAGCAATTGCAGCTGAAGGGACAAAAATGAAGTGAATGCATGGGCCTGAAGTGCTCACTTTGTGGAGCGCATCGATCTTTTCAGATCAGTGATCAGAGTTACGGTTACCAAGATATTGCGAGATTAAGTTTCATCGGGGGCTAATTCTATATCGGTTTGGTTGCCTCAGCCAATGTATCATTTGAGAATTTATGGGCTTCAACCATGTTTTGGAGAATCATGCAGTTAGTAGAGCAGTAAGTGCTTGATGAGATATTAGCTGAAAGGGGTCCTATCGTGCTTGGCAGTATCTTAGCTGATATGAATGCCAAACATGTTGTGACATGCAATGCATTGGTTGATATGTTGTGCCTCACAAAAATCCTATTTATTCAAGATTGCAGATAGTAGGAAATGCTCGACACGGTTATGGCTTAAGCAATTGCAAAGTTGAGGGTCTTTCTGAAAATACAATCACCTATATTAGCATGTGGCATTGTACGAGATATTGATATGGGCAGTTAAAATCATGATGATATTGTCAGTAGAGAGAACATGAAAACTTGGCGAAGCTTTTATCACCGGAATGTATATATGCTTAATGTGGTGCCTTTATGTATGTCAAATGTGGTGCCCGTACTAGGGATATGGCCGCCCTACATCATCAAAAGGCCGCCCACTTAAGTAAACTCACACAATATGTGTGACAATAAAGAAAAAAGAAAGGGAAGCATGGTGAGTAAGGGTGATGAAGTAGGAGAAGAAGTGCTCATGGTGGCTAGGGGAAAAGCCATACAAGCGTGCAAAAGAAGCAAACATTGCTCAGCACGCTGTGAGTGGGATGAAAACACACACAGCGCCTCTATAACGACCCGACACACACTCTTGGGAAGATACACACACACACTATGGGGCACCACTCGACTTACACAACACACCTGGCCGAGACAGGGAACACATCTCTGGAGTGAGAGGAGAGAGACTATCCACTTGCCCACTCCACACAGACACACACACACACACACACCCAAAAAACTCAGCTCAAAAGAGGAGAATTTCTGATGTTTAGATACAATTGAGCTTGGGCCAACACCAATGGGGCAAACAGCTCACACAATATGGGTACAAGATACCGGATACAATCACAAATTGGAGAAGAAGCTTCACTCACCGGAGAAGATTACACAGAAAAACAGCAGAAAAAGAGTGAGGAATTTGGCAAAATGGACAGCGCCATCGCGTCCGGAACGGCCCAAAACCCCACTTTACAATGTCAAAGTGCTCAAATCCGACATCGGATGAGCAGTTTACGGCCAAAACAGGCTCCAAAATGAGCAAAAACACACCTGCGGCTGTTCCTCCTCTCTTCTCCACGTTTTTCCTGGTCTTCTCTCAGTTTTTTCAGTTCCCACACTTAGCTTTATTAGTTGGGCACCCTTGGCCTTTTAGATGACCTCAAACGGACCCCGAACAGGCCAAAAACTGACCTCGCAGTGCATAGTTGTCACCTTTTTGCATCATTCGCACACCTGGCACTCAGCTTTTTTCCAATAATGCATCTCGCCACCACGTGAAGTGTCCCCAAAAAAAGGTCCTCATGATGACCTTTCTGCATAATTCTCACAAGCAAACACCCACGTTGTGTCCGTCCTCATCTGCGTGCAAATATTGACCTCGTTCGCCCTCCTGACGCCACTAGATGCCATCTGACGCACCTGCTGACCTCACGTCGTCGGCCCGCGGATAGCTTCCTTGAGAAGTTTTACGCGCTACCAACTCCTCCTTATTGTAGAAAAACACAATGGTACTAGTAACGATGAAAATCGATGCACTATGTACATGGTGTCCTACCTGTACACATGTGGGCCCACGTAACCACCTGGCTCTGGAAAATGGGCAATACTTTATTTGATGCACCATGCATGGGTATGTACATATGCGCAATCCCTTGCTCCAAAAAACTCCTGACATAATTTGCCCATCCCCTAGCCTGCTAGATCATTCATGATCAGCAGCAGCAAAGAGAGATATGAGACTCGCCGCATCACAAGTCTCCTCATCCTTCACCAACATTTCTTGCTCCACCGACAACTCATCTTGTTCCACCATCATCTATCTAGCATGATACAATTTAAGACGCAATCCATTTACCCTTGACTTATGTAGAACACCATCCAGGTTAGCCAGCTGATATGTGCCATTTGGAAAACACTCTACTACCTTGAAAGGGCCTTCCCACTTAATTTGAAACTTCTTTTGGAAGGTGTTGTCCAGCTTACTGTTGTAGCGCAAAACCAAGTCATGTTGCTTGATACCCTTACTTTTGACCTTTTCATTTAGCTTTGTCAAAGCCTTATCCTGCCTCTGCCCATCTAGAGAGATAGTCCACTGCCGTCAAGATATAGCTTTTGCCCCTGCTTGTGATAGGTAACGGGCCTATTGCATCAATCCCCCACTTTTCAAACACATCAAACGCCATAATGGTTTTTCGTAGCTCTGGCTTCAACACTCTCTTCCCAAATACTTGACACCTATTGCAAGACCTACACCAATGGTGAACATCCTTGTGCAAACTAGGCCATACATACCCCTCTTGCAAAATCTTATGCAAGGTGATCTTTAGAGCAAAATGGCCACCACATGCGCCTTCGTGATTCTCTTCCAACACTCTGTAAAGCTCCTCCCGCCAAGGTACACGTCTCAACACGAGATCAGCCCCTTTCATGTATAAGACATCACCAATCAATTTGTACCTGTATGCTCTACGCACAAAGCCATACTTCTTAGACTTCTGAATCTCCTTTGGAATGATTCCTGTTAGCAAAAACTCCTCTTCTTGAGCCAAACTTTCCCGGCCATGATAAAGAGGTAAAGTGGTCCTCAACACAAATAGCTCCCCAATCATGCCTTGAGCTGCTTCATGTGCCTCTCCATCTAGAGCACGTTCAATGTGTCTGATACTCCATGCTTCAAACTTTTTTAACAGGCCTTTAATTCTGAAGCACATTTCCTTCAATGAGGTGTTCTTGCTCTTCCACACACCCCAACACTTGCTTCACCACTAACAAGGCATCACCTTTTATGCTCAACCTTCGAACCCCATGCTTCAAACAAATGTGTAATCCGGCTTCCAATGTAGCATATTCAGCCTCATTGTTACTATGAGCATCCAATTTGAACCCTCTCTTGCATACTAGCTTCCCCTCTGGATCATAAAGTGCTATACCCCCTGAAGAAGCTGCATCATGGCTCTTTCTGTATGAACCATCAAAGAACAACACATGTGCATTGCTGATCTGTGGCACTTCTTCAACTACCTTTCTCACCACCTCTTCCTTAACAATAAGGGGATTCTCCTTGTAGGTCAACAAATCAGCTAGGGTAGCCCTTGTACTATCTTCCACTAGAAAAGAGAACTCAAACTCTTGCAGCTCAATTACCCATTTCTTCACCACATTTGACATGTTAATACCATTAATTAACTGTGGCAAAAAGGCATAACTCGTCAAGAAAACAAAAGGCCGTGGTAGCAAGTAATGACGAAATCGTCGACAAGCAAATATTACACTAGCCATCACTAGCTCTACTTCCGATAACTTTCTCTCCGCTACCAACTTCACTCGGCTTGCACAATACACTGGCCTCATATAATGGCTGCCCTTCCCCTTTTGCAATAGAATGGCTCCAATGGCATCATCCCCTACTGATGGATTTACATAAAAAACTTTCTCCCAATCAGGAGCCTGCATGGCTGACAACCCCCCTAACACCTCTTTCACCTCTTGAAACACTTCTTCACACTTGTCATCCCATTGCAATGGATCATGCTTTGCCACTTGTTGTAATGGATAAAGAAGCTGCGAAGACAATGGAATAAACCGTGCCATGTACTTCACTTTGTGTATAAAGGTTGCCAATTGCTTCGTACTCATAGGTGATGGAAGAAGAATAATAGACTTCACCTTATCTGGATCAGCCTCAATGCCATTTTCTGACACCATATGGCCCAATAACTTCACCCTTGGCTGTGCTAGATGACATTTCTTTGGATTTAGTTGTCCTCCACATTCATCATATCGAGCCAATACCATCTGCAACTTCTCATGATGCTCAGCCCTACTGCTATAGACACAGAAGTCGTCCATAAAATCCTTAACACAACTACCAATGAATGGTTCCAGCACCCAATTTGCTCTTTCTTGATAGAAAGATGGTCCATTTGACAACCCAAACGGCAACACTGTGTAGCAATAGCAGCCCCATGGCGTAATAAAAGTTGTCTTTGTGCGGTCTTTAAGAGCAATCTTCAATTGAAAATAGCCTGAAAAAACCATCACACACACTGTACCTCTCATAACCTGCCACTGAATCCAAGATCTGATCGATGAATGGAAGAGGATATGGGTTCTTCTTTGTGGCTGCGTTTAAGGGCTTAAAATCTACACAAATCCTCCACTTCCCATCCTTCTTTGGACTGACTACTACTGGACTCACCCATTCTGTGGTCTCCACAGGGACTATGAACCCTGCCTTCAATAACTTGTCCACCTCTTCCCGCAAGGCTTCCATTTGCTCTTGACCCATCCTTCTTAGCCTTTGCCGCACTGGCTTAGAACCTTCTTTCAGCTCTATATGCATCTCTTCGCCCTTGAACCCTCTGATCTCTTCATATGAAGTAATGAACAAATCAGGAAAACTAGCCAGCATATGCAAAAATATATCCTTCTCCATAGCTGAGAGGTCTCCACTAATCATTTGCGTCATTAATTCTTGCTTTTTTGACAACGCAACCTTGGTTTGCATCAGCCCTTCAATCACTTCATAAGGTCCTTCACTTTCATCTTCAACTTCATTCGCAAATGCGACTAAACCACACTCCTGGATTTCTTTATCCATCAAAAGAAATGCAACATCAACATCCTCATCACTGCTGGTAGTGCTATCACTGTCCTCATCTGTCACCGTGGAAGAGTCTTCATCACTAGACTCATACTCATCTTCATAAAGCTCCTCTAATCGTTTCCTTGTGTCCATATTATAAAGCTTCTTGGTACCTGTCTTTCCATAGAGGTTAATTGTACCATGTCGCCAATCTTGAACAGCTCCCACTGCACGTAACCATGGTCTGCCCAGTATAATAGGATATGCTCCCAACCCTGCTGGCATCACATGAAAATCAACCACTGCCTTTGCATCATATGCCTCCACTTCTAAGCTCTTTACAACACCCAAGCATTTTACTTTTTGATGGTTTGCCAATCTGATCCGAAAACCTGACACCCCAGCCACTGTGAGACCCATCTTCTCAACGCATGAGTGTGTTATGACGCATATTTGGGCTCCGCCATCCACATAACCTTGTCCCAAATTTTTCCTTTTATGCCACACATCTACTATTGGACAAATGTCTGGTAGCTCGTCCATTGCCAACACCTTCACTGAACCTCTCTCTGGCTCTTTCTCCATTGGGTTAACCATCCTCTTCCATTGTCGCTTTAGCTTAGGCACCATCTCTATAAGCTGCCCAAAAGTAACATCTGCCTTCCTGCTCGTCAGATCCTCCTTCAAGTCATAGCTTAATTGCCCATCCCCTAGTGGAAAATCTGAAACATGAAACTTTCGACGAGCTCTCCTTTTCCTCTTGGCCTTGACATCCTCGCCTTCATGGCTCTTTCCTTTCTTCTTACTAGGACCTGGGGCACTTCTTCCTTCCTTATCCTCTGTGGTCCTCTTCCCAATAGGCATCACTAATGTATCCTCTAGCTTTGATGCCTTCTCCAAGGTGACTACACTTAGCACTTTTGTCTTTCCCTTTTCCTCCTGGGTCAGTCCACTGGTTCCTTCGTCTCCCTTAATTTCGATGCCATAATCATTTGATCTAGTTAGCACCTGTCTTGGCAATGGATACATGTCTCCCCCCATCCTTGGTGGCTTATCACATTGCGGGCTGATGTGACCCAACTCTCCACAATTATAACATGTGGGCGTCTGCCTCCAAAACCTACTATTACTTTGTCCAGCACCATTCCTAGGTCTTTCTTCACCTCCTGGCTGATTTGCAAACCGCCCTCGACCTCGATTATTTCCCACTTGACCTAGCATGTTTAGACTGAGATTCTTCATCAGATCAACCACTTGCCTCATGTCTTGCCTTAGGCCATCATCTTGCACTGCTGTAGTGACCACTGCTGGCATAACCTGAGTAGTAACAGGAACCACTGGTTCATGATGAACCCCTGACATGCGCCCTTGTAAAGACTCTATAGGCTGAAATTCAGACCTCATTGGCAAAGACTCCACCCCTAACTGGCTCATTTTCCTCAGCTTCCACTCTTTGTTCCTTGCTACCTCTAGTGCATCTTCATATGTCCTAGGCTTCTTTAGCTCTACTCTCCAACGTATATTCTCCCAAAGACCAGCCAAGAACCTGTCCTTCTTCATCATGTCAGGCGGGGCTACCTGTGGTGCTAAAGCCTTGCACATTCGCTCCCATGCCAATGAAAACTTACGTATGTACGCATCTACTGGCTCACCTTCCTTTTGCACCAAAGCCTGTACTTCTTGCCACACTTTGTCAGGGTCTTCTATCTTCACAAACTCCACTTCCAATCCATGCCTTAGATTGTCCCAACTCAATCTTATAGGTGGATCAGCCATAGCAACTCCTCTTCAAATGCTTTGGACCAAGCTCGTGCATCACTCTTCAAACAAATTTGGAGAAGGCGTAACATTTGCGTAGGGTCATGAATCTGGTTGCTAATGCAGGCAACCTCCATCTTTTCCAAAAATTCTTCCACATCTTCATCACTTCTTCCATGAAACTCGGGATAAGAGAAAGCCATGGCCACCCAAATTATGATGCTTTGAGAACCCCTTCGAACACACGTGCAAGAACCCAAAACTTTTCACTTCCCAATCCCTAGAAACTTCAATGGAGCTCAACTTTAGATAAGGACAAACACATGCACATCAAATGAGTTTTCATAGTTGATCATCGGAATGACAACAGGCAAAGGACATTCCAGGATCTCTCTCAATCTTCTTGGCCCAAACATAAAGACTATGCGCTGCTGGAAAAAGATCTTCCTGGACACATGAACATTAATCTGAATTCTTTGCGTTAAATGAAAAGGAGTGAACTGAGGGCCATTTTGATCATCCATTAAAGCCAACCATGAAGCTCCCAAGAAGGCACACCTGACTCAACCTCTGATTTTGCCAAAATTTCAGCAGCATAACAGCATAAATGGCTCAAAATACCAAAAAACCAGCCATCATAACTTGGGAAAATTTCGACAGAGTTTCCCCAGAAGTAGAGCAGTAGGAACCCAAAATATAGACTGTCTATGTATGCATAAACTGTCAACAATAGAACCCGAGCATCAAGTAGGACTCACTAGTACATAGCCTATGGCGAGGTCGCGAAAAGGGTGCTCCAGCTACCTGTATCACCGAAAGGATCTCCACATTTGAGAATCCCCCAGCTCAATAAAAACCTCACGCTATCGACCCTCACATGAAAGCTAATGCAAGTCGCGTATAGTCAAGTCTCAGAAATGACTATCTTCCAGACCAAGTCTCAGAAATGGCTGGGACTGCCAAATAAAACCATATATGGCTCCACAAAGGCGTACAATGGCAGTTTCCACAAGTAACGTACAATCCAACAGACAATGCGCTCAAATAGGCGCCAAGTGATGCATTCCCACAACAACTGCAAGTGACATCACTGCTAGTATATCACTGTACTCCAGCTACCTATACTTGTGTGAATCACCTGTACTTGTACCTGTACCTGTACCTGTACCTGTAACCGTAACCTGTAACCCCGAATCTCGAAGCTTGAAGCTCGAAGCAGAAGGTACTCGAAGAAGATCCTCCGTGGGGGCGCCAAAAGAATGTGAGCGGGATGAAAACACACACAGCGCCTCTATAACGACCCGACACACACTCTTGGGAAGATACACACACACTATGGGGCACCACTCGACTTACACAACACACCTGGCCGAGACAGGGAACACATCTCTGGAGTGAGAGGAGAGAGACTATCCACTTGCCCACTCCACACAGACACACACACACACACACACCCAAAAAACTCAGCTCAAAAGAGGAGAATTTCTGATGTTTAGATACAATTGAGCTTGGGCCAACACCAATGGGGCAAACAGCTCACACAATATGGGTACAAGATACCGGATACAATCACAAATTGGAGAAGAAGCTTCACTCACCGGAGAAGATTACACAGAAAAACAGCAAAAAAAGAGTGAGGAATTTGGCAAAATGGACAGCGCCATCGCGTCCGGAACGGCCCAAAATCCCACTCTACAATGTCAAAGTGCTCAAATCCGACATCGGATGAGCAATTTACGGCCAAAACAGGCTCCAAAATGAGCAAAAACACACCTGCGGCTGTTCCTCCTTTCTTCTCCACGTTTTTTCTGGTCTTCTCTCAGTTTTTTCAGTTCCCACACTTAGCTTTATTAGTTGGGCACCCTTGGCCTTTTAGATGACCTCAAACGGACCCCGAACAGGCCAAAAACTGACCTCGCAGTGCATAGTTGTCACCTTTTTGCATCATTCGCACACCTGGCACTCAGCTTTTTTCCAATAATGCATCTCGCCACCACGTGAAGTGTCCCCAAAAAAAGGTCCTCATGATGACCTTTCTGCATAATTCTCACAAGAAAACACCCACGTTGTGTCCGTCCTCATCTGCGTGCAAATATTGACCTCGTTCGCCCTCCTGACGCCACTAGATGCCATCTGACGCACCTGCTGACCTCACGTCGTCGGCCCGCGGATAGCTTCCTCGAGAAGTTTTACGCGCTACCAACTCCTCCTTATTGTAGAAAAACACAATGGTACTAGTAACGATGAAAATCGATGCACTATGTACATGGTGTCCTACCTGTACACATGTGGGCCCCACGTAACCACCTGGCTCTGGAAAATGGGCAATACTTTATTTGATGCACCATGCATGGGTATGTACATATGCGCAATCCCTTGCTCCAAAAAACTCCTGACAACGCCAGGGGGCATGCTTTCGGCACCGTGCAGGTTGAATTTCAATGCTTTGGTTGATATGTTGTGCTTGACAAAAATCTCATTTATTGAAGATCGTTGATAGTAGGAAATGCCCGGCACGGCTATGGCTTAAGAAATTGCAAATTCAAGGGTCTTTCTCAAAGTGCAATCACCTATATTAGCATCTTGAAGCATGTGGCATTGTACGAGATGCTGATATGGGCAATTAAAATCATGATGATATTGTCAGTAGAGGGAAAATGAAAAGTTGGCGAAGCTTTTATCACAATTGGATGTATTCTTAATATGGTGCCTTTATCTATGTCAAATGTGGTGCCCGTACAAGGGCTATGGCCGCCCACTTAAGTAAACTCACACAATATGTGTGAAAATAAACGAAAAAGAAAGGGGAAGCATGGCGAGTAAGGGCCGATAGCAAGCAGAAGATAAAGTAGGAGAAGGAGTGCTCATGGCGGCCAGGGGAAAACTTATACGAGCGAGCAAAAGAAGCAAACATTGCTCAACACGCCACGGTGCATGCTTTTGGCACTGTGCAGGTCAAATTTCATGAAGATCCAGTTTTGGCCTGCCACCAAGCTGACTTTCCCATGCCACATCAGTCATGGCGTCGTGACTATGTGGTGGGACAAAATTTTGGGGGGATTTGAGAGTGGTGGGGGCTATGTGTAGGCATCATCAACGTGTTGAATATGGGGTAAGAAGAAGAACGAAGCGAGGGCTTTGTTTCACTCTCGTGTTGGAGAAGCAAAGTGAGGGCTCTCTCCCGCTCTCTCTCATCCTTAGTGAGCAAGAAAGCAAGGGAGAGGAGGAGCATAAACAAGGAATCAAGGGAGGCTGGGGATCTCAGAAGAACAAGGCAAAGCTCTCTTCCTTTCTCTCGTCCTCGGCTAGTAAAACAAGAAAAAGGGAGGATCTCTTCCTCTTGTCCTCAGCAAGGCAAAGAGGGAAAGCAGAAGGCATACCAATGTAGGTCTCCCTCTCTTGAGAAGGAGAGGCAAAGAAAACGGTTCTCTCTCTTGCTCTATCCCTCTCGGACTTCAAGTAACTTGAAGACTCGCTCTCGAGTAACCAAGGAGGAAGTTGCATAGAAGATTCAACTCAGCAACAAGTAACAAAAGAAAGAAATCGACAACGATAACTGAGATTTAAAGTGAAAGACAATCGATTCTGAAAAATTGACACATAAGGATTTTGTTCATCGCCGACAGCTTAGGTTTAATTAATCTTCTTGATGAATCACGGAGCCATTAATGGCTCAAGAAAAACGATAAAACTCCCAAATCATTGCTTGAGTTACTTAACGGTGTTGTTAACGGCACCACTTCATAATTGTGCATTAATTTCATCGGTGTTGCCAGTTTCCAAGCCCATTTTGTGCATCGGTAGCATTAATTAATAATTATTGTTTCGTGCTGCACGGAAACTCTTGGCTTTCCCTCTTCTCCCACAGCTAGCAGCCGCGGCTCACGTTTCAAACACATATCTCCTGACAACACATTCTAAATAGTAGGGAGGAGTTTACCCTAGGTGAGATCCTAGGTACTGCAAAGCGGTAATTTCATGGCAGTATTATTGATCTCATAAAGAGGAAGTGCCAAATATTGTATGGGCCTAAAAATGACCCAACGAGGACATGGGGGTGCTTAATGAAGAAGAACTAGTTGAGGATGAATGGGGAAGCATAGTGGACGACAATGAGCTGCCAAGATGGGTAAAGCATGCCAGATTTCATGAGGATGAGTATAGAGAAGATGTACCTCGCAACCATTTTACATGAAATCATTGGGCTAGGGCTACTACTGAAACTTTGGTAAAGGTAGGTGATTCAGAAGAGCCAGTTGTTGCATTGGTAGATCATGGATCAGAAGTCAAACCTTATGTCAAAGAGCATGTTCTTGAAAGGAAAGTGGCCTATTGATGTGGAACATGGGTGGTGTATCCAAGCTGCCAATGTACAATCAGGGGATTTGTATGGTGCATGTCTTAATGTTAAAATAACCATAGGGAATGTAAGTGATGAACAAAGTTTTTTCATACAGGATCACTCTATATATCGAGTCATCTTAGGACAGCTATACATTATGGCGGCGGTGAGGATAGAAACCAAGATTTTGGATGATGGATCCGTGTATGCTAGAATCAAAAGTCGTGATGGTAAGAAAACAGTTCAAATTCTAATTGTTTGTGTGGATCATGCTAGGAACAGGGATACCTTAAGAGAACATACATCTACCAAAGTTGACAAAAGAGTTCAAAGAGAACAGGGGTTTCAAGGATTTTTTCCAAGTGCCATTGTAAAGCAGGACTACAATGGTGCGTTGAAGGAAACGTTCTCGCTCACAGAGGATGTTTACAGAGAGACTTTTTCTTCAAGATTTCTTGGATTATCTTTAGAGGGTTTGGTATGCTACAGAGAATTCAATGATTTGCGCAAATGGGAGAGGAAACATGTTTGCAATGTCCAACGCATACTTCAAGGATGCAAAATACTAGACTCAGATGAAGCAATTTCAGGTATTTTTGAAGAATATGCGTTTGTGGATACAATGGGAGAATTGGATATAGTCATGCAATCTAGTTATCAAGGTGGGATAAATATGGTTAAGGTAAACTCTCAAAACATGTATGATTTTATTTTGCAATTCAAAGGAGGGTTGGATGCAGGAGAGGTACAAGTGAATACAAAATACAAAACGGTGGAAAAGAAGGTTAGACCAGTGGACATTCCATTGCCAAAATTCTCCGAGGTCCAGGTAAAATTGGGTACTCATTTACTGAAGAAACTCTCCAAGAGGTAAAGATTGTTGATGTGGGTTTTCTAAATCAAGAAGAGATAAAATGTCTTCAAGAAATGTTAAAGAAGCATGGAAAGGATTTTTCTTTTACCAAGTGAGATCGGTTGTGTTGATCCTAGTGTTGTAGCTCCCATGGTGATATTTATTGTTCCGCATTTGCCTTGAAATTTACGGCCTATTCTTGTTCCAAAGGCTCATCTTCCTGAGTTGGTTAACATGCTAATGAGAAGATAAGATGGGAATTTGGATCCCTCTTGTGCTCCTTACTCTAACAGGTGGTTTACGATTCCCAAAAAGAATGGTACATTGAGGTTCATATAGGATATGCAACCAATAAATAATGTAACTATCAAAAATGTGGGAACAGGTCCAGTGGTTGATGATTTTGCAGAGGCTTTTGCAGGAAGATCCATCTATTTTATGGGGGACTAGTATTCAGGCTATGATCAATTTCAACTGGCTATGGAGAGTAGGGATCTAATAACCATGCGTACTCCTTTGCGATTAGTAAGAATGTGAACCTTGCCACAGGGAGCAACTAATTCAGTTGCTCACATGATGAATGGAATGAATAAAGTGTTGTTGCGGGATTTCATTCCTCAGGTTACCATGCCTTTTTTTGATGATGTGCTGATAAAAGGGTGTGAAGAGGGTGAAAAATATGAAGCTAAAGATAAGAGGGGGTGCAGACGGTTTGTGGCTAACCATATTGTTGATTGTGATATCATATTATCAAGGCTTGAAGAGGTCAACCTTATTCTCTCAGGCCAAAAGTCTATGTTTGGGGTAAAAGAAGTCTTGATTGTGGGGCACTTATTGGACCATCTGGAAGAAGACCTAGCCCTTTCAAAGTGGATGCTATTCAAAGAATGAAAGAGACATACAACTCAATTACAAAAGTGCAAAGATTTTTAGGTGTGTGTGTTTTTTAACCTAATTTGGTTACCACATTTTTCACATGTTGCAGAGGTGTTATACCAATTGCTCAGAAAGGGACAAATTTTTTTTTGGAAAGAATAACACTCGAAGACTATTTGAAAACTGAAGAAGATGCTAGAAGAGGCTCGTACATTAAGGAAAGCAGACTATAAAAGTGAAAAGCCAATCATTGTGATGGTTAACACGAGTCCCCAGGTATTGGGTGGGCTATTGGGCAAGATGATGAGGAGGGAAAAAGGTATGCTATCAGATTTGGTGCCAAAGTATTAAGTGCTCAATAGAGAGCATATCACCGAGTAAAAAAGGAGCTTTGGGGTGTAACAACTGCCCTAAGGTGTGATAAGGAGTACTTTATTGGTGCATGTGTAATAGTGGAGACAGATATATTGCCATTACTTGGGGTGATCACATGTTGTTCTACACCAGGCATAGATATGCTACGTTGGATTGCATATATTAAGTCATTAAATCCTGAGTTTCATCACACTATAGGCAAGGATAATCCGGTAGCTGACTTGTTGTCGAGGGCCAGATTTGAGGATGAGGAGACTATGATTTTAGAAAATGAAGACGTGGACTTGAGGTTTTTTACCTCTACACAAATGCATGGAGAATGTAAAAGTATGGTTTATGCACTACAGTCGTTCGTAGGAAAATTATGATGGTGAATGTGTACTGATTGGAAATTATTTGAGTACACTAAAGAGGCAGGATGACTAGACTGATCAAGAGTTTAAACGAATCCGTAAGAAGGGTTATGGATATTTTTTATAGGATGGGCTTCTATGGAGACACCCAATGAAACAAAGAGGAGCCCCTCAACGTGTGGTTTGTGATAGGGTAACACAACTCCAAGTACTTAAAGAGTTCCACGAGTCATTGTGGGCAGGTCACAAGGGAGTTTGGGCCACTTTTTTTACAATGAAAGATCGATATTGGTGGAAGGGAATGCATAAAGATGTGGTACACTTTGTTGAAACTTGTAATGTGTGTCAAATGTACTCAAATGTAAAGCACCGGGATGGGTTACATCCAACATATCCAGTGTGTATGCATTTCAAATGGGTAGTCCATTTGATTACAATGCCTACGGGATTATGCCAAATGAGGTATATTGTGCTTTCCAGGGAAGATTTGACAAACCACATTGAAGGTAGGGCTTTATTAACTAAAGCTACAAGTGCAGTATACAAGTTTTTACTTGAAATTGTAATATGCGGATACGGATGTGTTGATAAAAATTGGTGTTCGAGGCAACCTTGACCGTCAAGACGATTAGCAATGGCCATGAAACCTTTGTAAAGATAGGGAGTAGAATTCTTTTTATACCCTTGCAAAGTTCCATATGCATGGCCACATGTTGTTGTCTTGACGGCGGTGAGACACTATACAATCGCCAACTTTTTACCATTGGGCTTAACAACAGCAAAAATTTGGCATTCGTGCCATTTCTGGCCGTTGACACGGTGGAGAGGGGGAATGGGGAAACACACCCGACACAAACACAAAGGCCTCTGTATAGCTCGGGGTATCCAAAGCACCCCTATCGTCTCACAAAACACGTTCAAAAACACACTTCACACTAGCA
Organism: Adiantum capillus-veneris; assembly: GCF_014529385.1. Lineage (NCBI taxonomy): Eukaryota > Viridiplantae > Streptophyta > Polypodiopsida > Polypodiales > Pteridaceae > Adiantum > Adiantum capillus-veneris. The sequence continues at coordinate 27,593,454 of NC_140939.1, read as the reverse complement.
GACCACCGCCCGCTCTTTTCCCAATCTCTACACACTCCACAAGTCCACCACACAACACACACCTACTCCCACGGTCTGTCTCCACCCTTACACACCCTGGTTCAACCAAAGTTGGTTTGAGCTAGGAGGTGGGCTATGCCAAGCAAAGGTTGCAGGCAGATGCATTGCAGAAGGCTAGGGCAGGTACCAAGGTCCTGGGTAGCCAAAGGAAAGCGGAAATGTATGCCTAATCTACCTCAATTGGAGATGAAAGTGTCCAAAATTCCAAGTCAGTGGTCCAAAATGTGTTTGATGTGCTCTAGAATCCGATCCAGACGGCTCATCAAACGGAGCCCCGATGCTCAAGATATTGCAGTTCAAAGTTAGCATGTGTTGTAGATCCCCGACGGATAGGGAAAATGGGGACAGGTTGCCTAGGCTTGTGTGAGTGGATGCATGTGTAGAGATCGAATTACGGGGCATGCCTATTTTCTCGGATTGCCAATCGCAGCTTTAGATAGCAAGTTATGATCAGTTGAAATTTTTTTGGGGGTCGGGTCTGTGCCCAATTGCCCGCATCAGAGGATGCGCCATCTGACATTTTTTTGGCCTCGCCAAGGTTCTCGATGATGGTGTGCACTATGTGGAGCTAGTCGAAGTTGATGGCATGTGATTCTGAGCCTCGAGCGTCGAGCGTCGAGCTATAGCCTAGGGGGGTCTGGGGCAGTTGAAGGAGAACTGTCTGCAAACAATTTTTTTAAATTTTGGTCAGCTACGATCGCACGCCTGGGAAAGTCAAAATGTGGTGAGCATGGGAGATTTCAAAGTCAAGAACCGGCTACATCGATCGGGCTTTACAAACCCAAGATCCGATCATCGGGCAAAGGACTGAAGAAGATCAAAGTTGGCATTCAAAGGGAATCTCCCATGGGGTTCTTTTGAGATTTTGAAAGCTTGAAGGCCAGCAACCCACGTGGTGCCACGTGGCACTCCCATGGTCCCATATACAAATACGCGGTGATCAATGATGGGGTATGTAGGCCAGGAGACAACCCATTTGAGGGTATGCGATTGAGGGAAAGCTCTCATGGTGGCTGGACATGTCGAAGAGTGCGGCGTCCGCTAGGCTAGAGGCGGTGGCATTGACTTCTGATGTGGCCGCCCAATGGGGGCCGGTTCCCATGGCCCTTAAAGGGTCCTTTTTGAAGGCTAGAGGGGAGGCATTAACAACCTCGCTAATGCCCCCCTCCTCGAGGCATAAGTGAGAGGGAAATCCCGAGAGTGAGAGGCCGCCCCGGCATATAGAGAAGAACACCCCCTAGAGATGACAAAAGGGCCAAAGTGGCCAGGAGATTAGATGCCAAAGTGGGAGGTCCTGCAGTGTGCAAGAGAGAGAGAAAGAAAAAACCGAGGGCCACCATGTGTACAAGGCGAAAGCAAGGACCATTCCAAGGGAGGCCGAGCAATGTGAAGCCAAGGCAAGAGCAAGGCGGAGGCCGGCACCCAGAGAAGGAGAGGAGAAAGAAACGAAGAGAGAAGAAGCAGGAGGAGCCGGACAAAGGTGGCCAAGGGTCAAAGAGGAGCCAAAAGGGCAGTGCAAAGTTTGGGTAGCCCCAAAGGGATAAAAATAATGAGAAAAAAATAAAAATAAAAAAGCCTAGGGGCAATAGAAACCTCGCTAATCCCCCCCCCCCCCCCCCCCCGCCCCTCCCCAAGCGCAAAGAGAGAAAGACAGAGCATAGGAGGTTCCCCCCTTCCTAAAGATGCCAAATCAGGGTACCAGATGGACCAATTGAAGTGTAATTTCATAAATTGAAGGTCCCCCATATAAAAGTCAAATTTTAATCAAATTAGGGGCTTTTTTGTGTTGTTTGAAGCCTGCAAAGTGGAGTTCTCTGACAAGCTAACCCCTTTGTAACTTTTTCTTGAAAATGGCCATAGTCATGGAAGTGCAAGCCGGTGTACATGGATTTTGAAATGCAATCGAGCCACTGTTGCCCCATCGTGCTGTTGTTTCCCCTTCCCCCCTTCTCTTTCTCCTGCTTTCATGTTTCCCCTTGGTGCCGGCAGTGCCGATGTGTGTGCCCCCCGAACCGATGGTGTTTTGTGTGAGAGAGTGAGATTGAGGGGTTGTGTGTGTGTGTAAGGGTGGAAATAGGTGTGCATTATGTGGTGAATTTGTGGAGTGTGTGAGCAGTGTAAATTGAGCAGGCGGTGGTCTTCTAGTGTAAGGTGTGTCTTTTGAAGTTGTTTTTCGAGAGGATAGGGGTGCTGTGAATAACCTGAGCTATAGAGAGGCCCTTGTGTTTGTGTCGGGTGTGTTCCGGCATTCCCCCTCTCCATCTTCTGGTGCCCCCATGGAGGAGCACACTGATTACTCCTAGTTAATCGAGAAGAAGCAGTTTTTTGCATTGGAAGTCATGGCAGCTAGAAGCTATGAACCAATTTTCACAGGTGAAGAGAGCCCTGATGAGTGGATGTCAGACTTTGAGCTGTATATGCTATCGTTGTGTATGCTGAACGACGATAGCAAGATGTAGACTTTTCCTTTGTTAATGCGTGGGAAAGCTAAAATATGGTATGAAGCATTGGAAGGCGAGCCGGGGCAAGCATGGCCGGCTCGAAAGGTTTCTTCACGACTTTTGCAAGGAGGCGTCCCTAGTCGAGATGGATGCAAAGCTGAAGGCGCGTAAGCAAGATGTAAGTGAAGAGTTCAATCTGTTTTTGGGTCATTTTGAAGAGTGTTGGGCAGAATTACTTACAGCCATGCAATTAGCTAATGGAGACTACTTCAAGCTAGATAAGTTCATGGCATGTCTGCACACCAAGGTGAGAGAAAAGGTCAATTTTGAAAGCCCAAAGAATTACAATGGTGCGGTAGCGATTGCCCGATCAAAGAGTAGAAGGATAAAGAAGAAGATAGAGCAGGGTGTGTCAGGCTAGAGACAATGGCCCATATTCAACCACGGAGTATGAGGGAAGCTATGCATGAAGAAAATCATGGAAACTGAGGTGTAGTTGTTTTGCCACAAAATTGGGTAGGCACGGTGCAAGATATGTCTGAGAAAATGCAGGAGTTGTGGCTAAGTGTTATGGATAAAGGACAGCCAAGAGGAGCAAGGGGCAGGGTAAGGCTGGTGTCAGGTAGGTGTTACAATTACAGAGAAGAGGGGCACTATGCACCCAATTGTCCTCAACCACACACACAGAGAGGAGGTATCTACCCGCTGTCTGGTAGAGGTCGAGGTCAAGGGCACTTCAATGGTCCTAGAGAGCAAGAGGTGGAGAATCCTGTGTTGAGATGCGGCAAAATCAAGCAAGCGGATTTCCAGTTAAGGTGTGGCCATCTTGAGTACAATCTGGTAAGTGATATTCAAAATAAAAAATCAAACATTACTTTTGGTCAGATGTTAGCTTTAAATCGAAAATTAAGGAGGCAGTGGTCCACAAGTGTTAGCACCAGGCTAGCGAGAGCTAAGAGGAATGTTCAAGCGGTGCAAAATACAGCTCTGAGGGTAGGTAACCCCACTGATCTTCTTCCACTGGTGGATGCTATTATAGAAAAGAGGATGCAGGTCCAAGCCTACATAGACAGTGGAGCGCAGGTTTGTGTCATGACGGAAGCAGCAATGAGAGAGATAGGAGTCAAGACAGTAGTCAAGTCGAATGTAGGCATGAGGATGGCCAACCATACTAAGGCCAGATTTCTGGGTGTGGCTCACGATGTGAAGGTCAAAGTGATGGGCATAGAGTTCCTGATAGACCTTTTTGTAATGAAGGCAAGAGATAATGCTTATCCAATCATTTTGGGTAGGCCATGGCTTTTGGCAATAGGAGCTAAACAGGATTGGGAGAGCAAAGTGTTCACCTTGCCTGACAAAGAGAAGGGAAGACACATTGTGCTTGATTTGAAGACGAGGGAGAGTTATCGTTCTCGCTATGGCAGTTAAAGATGAGGGAGACACAACGAGCTACGAGTACGAGATAGAGACGGGCTATGATAAAGGCTATACTAGCACAGAGGAAGAGGAGAGCGAGGACGACATGCTGAAGATAGATGCAAACTTATTCGGAGTCACCATAGACGACTCCCAACCTAAAGAAGAAGGTATGCAGCCTCAAGCTCATGGTTTAAGCATAGAAGAGGTTACAAGCATGTTGAGTGAAGATTTAACCAAAGGTGAAAAGGAAGGTTATATTCAACTGTGTGAGTCCTATCCAAATTTATTTGCGACGGAGTGCAAACATTTCCGTGGTGCAAAAGGGGTAGAGCACAAGGTTGTTCTCAAGGAGGAACATAGGCCTAAAGCACAGAAGCTAAGAAGACTAGGGGAAATCCAAAAGGAGGCCCTTTGGCAGGAGATCAATAAGTTACTAGATGCAGGCATCATATACCCTGTGAAAGAGTCAGAGTGGGTCTCGCCAGTGGTTATAATCCCTAAAAGGAATGGGAAATGGAGAGTGTGTGTTACCTACAAGCCACTGAATGCAATGACCAAGAGGAATCGCTACCCATTACCGTTTCAAGACAAGATCCTAAACCACGTGGTTGGGCATGAGAGATACTCGATTATGGATGGTTTCTCGGGGTACTTTTAGATAGGGATTGCACACGAGGACCAGTTGAATACCACGTTCATGTCTCCATGGGGTTGTTTTGCCTACCGCAGGATGCCATTCAAATTGGTGAATTGAAAGGGCATATGTAGATTGGCATGTGGTTCTCCTCCCAGCCTCCCTACTTATAGCCCTTGGCCCTTGCAAGTAGGTCCCCTTAACGCATGCCTGGCCCTTGGCTCCTAGCCGTACTGAGCCATTTAGTCCCTGTCCCTTGGCTTGTTTCCCGGTCCTACCATTACTGACATTACTCCCCCCTTGGAGAAGCGTTTTCGTCTGCAAAAACACAAGTGATGGTATCTTCATAAGAACACTAATGTTTTCCATCGTGACATCCCTCATGGATCCAATGGTTCATTTGAGCGGAACCTGTTTAGTAGAGGTTCAATGAAACCAAGAGCAACATCTTGATTTTCTACATTGTTGTCCATTTGCAACCATGTCATGGTACCGATTCCTATCCAAACCTAGAGTATAGACTCCATTTAGAACACTCATGAGCATGGTAAACGAGTTTATCACAACAAAGATGTACCAAAAAGAGTACCTCTTGTCACTTTCCATGAAAGTAACTTACTGACATAACTCATCAACCAAGTTTAAGTCCTTGACTTGTTCCCAAATTTCATCATCCGTAAACAACCCCACCCTAACGAGTGTTCAAGGTTGAGAACCTGACTTATACATGATAGTAAGTAAAATCCAAGAAGAGCAATAAAAGATTATTAATTGGAGTGCTTGGTGCTAATGTACGCACTTTGCATATCCTTTAGCCCAAGATTACACTTTTTAATCTGCTTATGCCCTTGGATAACTGACAGTACAGACGTTTTTTCCTCATGATTTACAGACAGCCCTCCCAAATGGCCCGTAAACGGGGATAAAATATCATACAACATTGATGAGAAAATAACAATGTCCTGACGAATAACCATCTTGGTTAACGTGAAAATCCACAAGCCCCCAAACCGAGCCATGACCTCTATTGGTGATTGCTAGATCCAAAAGTAAGCTCAAAGAGATACTGCACATAGAGTGCAAAATCCTTTATAAGCAACAACTTGCTGAATATGCATGACGTTGCAAATCAGTCTTTGTTAAACACTAGGGCCTATAACACCTAGTGTGCATGCATTTAGCAAAAACCAGATCCGAACCTGTATGATCATCCTTGTCAATACTTATGGCGAATGTGATGTGCCTAGCACACCTTAAAAAGGAATGTAAATAGTTCTGAAAAGAAACTAATACTTACAATTGCAATCTTTTGCAAGCCTTGCTGAAACGTCTAAACCATAATAGAAGGTGAAACAGTGATCACTTCTAGGTACAAACAATGAAAATTTTTCATTAACAACTTAGAGCCTTTCTATATGTATAAACAACCATCCGTAATGTTGCTTAGCAGTACTTGTACATGAACAAGTCATTCTAAGTATCCAACAATTTTTGGCCACCGAAATTGCTCTTGATACGTCGTGCTGAACATGGTCTATAAAACAAATTTGACCAGCAGCTAGGGACTTTTTCGTGACACATACTGAAAATAATGGGCGCCAGTGTCAATCTAGAGACTCATATTCTCCGCATGTGGAATATGTTTCATGTAAGGATGTTTAGAAAAGATCATCTTTCAAGTACAAGATGTACTTGTGAGTGGAGGTAACTCTAAACACTCCGCGACAAGAGTGAGAGGGACCCTCATTCATTGCTCCACACTGGCTAAACCGAACTCCTTGAGTCCCCAGACCATGTTGTATCCCATGTGACAACATGTGCCAAATCCAATCCTACAAGTGGATTCATAACAGCATAATGTACATTAGACACTACGGCTCAAAATACTCATGTCGACATGCGCTTGGCATGGCCCTAGGATTGAACTAAAAGTTCAGTTACCTGTATTCAAATGCACATGAGTACGTCTCCCACCATGAAAAACCAAGCAACATATCACTTGAAAACCTGGGTGTTGCCTTCGCAATCCAAACCTGTTGGGTAGAATCTACGTAGTCAACCCCTTGGTAAGACCCTTTGTAGAAACTGCTCAACTAGCAGGTAATGGTAAACAGCATAGTCAACCGTGTACAAAATGATGAGAATCAATATAAAATATTGAAGTTGTCTACTATTCCCTGGTAGATTTCAGAATTTGTTCCTTGAAAGTACAACGGGAATAGATCAAATTGTGATCCTCAATGCCTATGGAGTGACTTAGTAAGCACCCGTGGTGTCATACCCCAAAACAGTATGTCCATAGACACTTCGTAGTGCTATAGAAGGAGCCAAAAATCAACAAAAGTGAAATGCCTAGATCTTATGGACAACCATGTTGTCTCAACTGATTGCCACAGCATTACTTCCTTGTAAAGATCAGCTGCTGTGAGTGGAAGATTATCAAAAACTCAACTTGGGTGTCGCACTGAAAACATGTAGTGAAAAAAATGACACCTTAGACATCCATAATGACAAGACTCTTGCTTGTCCATTAATGTCAATGTGTACTCCACTGAATAGATTTGTTCAATCTGAAGAACAATCACCCAAAGAATGCCAATAGTTGGGTCGTACCCGAGATCTAACAATGACTCTTAGTCAGCGTGTGTGGTTCATAGCCCTTATATGGCAAATTAGTGTTCAATTGACTAAATGATGAAGACTAATATAGAGAGTGTCTTGCCCAATGTCTAGTTGAGAGTTAGGGCACCTTGGCTCATGTTGATTCCCAAACAAAACATGTATCAAAAGATTCCTTAAAAGTTTTCATTATTCTTCTTGAGAGATAAGAAAGAGAGAGAGAGAATGCTGGGCTGAGGAACTTTCCTTAAGTTACTACCTTGTATATACCGCACCCATGCTCGTTTGTATCTGACTGTATAACGCTCTCGTTGAGAGAGGTATTAGAAAACACAAGTCACATCTGGCCTCACTTACCGTGTAGGGGATCGTGACTGTAAAAAAAGGACTTAAATATGGCACCTTGCCGGTGAATTAAGTCTTAGATTTAGGTTCCTTTTAGTGTTATTGTGTGTTGACAGCAACCCAAAAAAAATCATGTTAAACCATCCTGAACTTGAGCTTGTCTGTGGGACAGAGTGTCTAGTGTTATAGCAGAAGCATATTCCATGAAGCGGTATAATTGAACCTACCGAGAAAGCATGCCATGCATACAAAATTTTAAGCCCGTGGCAAAAGTGAGGGCCTTAAACGTGAGAACCAAAACCATCAGTGCCATGCACAGTCTAAATTGGTAGGGATTATGTGAGGTGGTATTCCCTATTTTGCCATTTTTGTCAAACATGTGTGCCACTGCCCTTTGATGTCAAATCATTGGGAATTACCTTGGCACAAAGGAGAAGCCTTGCTTCACGTAAAATTGTCAGAACACTTTGCTTTGCACAAAAAAATAGTTTCCAGTCAAAAATGTAAATATGGAAAAATAAGAAGAACGTAAAATTGGCTAACCTGGTCATTGCTGTAACCAATTGGCCCAAGATTCCCATATCTGCTGCATGAGTGGGAGTTGTCGTATGTACATATATGTCCCTTGTAATAAAATAACCTACAAGCATATTTCCAAGTCCGTCCCAAGTTGGTATGCTCATAGCATAGGCTGAATGTGGGGAGTCGCAATGCAAGATGCATAAATAGAAGCCTTGCTTCACATAAGTTCATCAAATATATGAGACAATAATGTAACTTGAGTGCTTATAGCTAATAGATGCTCTTGGTGACACACATATGTCCGAGCAGAAAAAGATTGACCTTGTCAAATTTTCATAGGGAAACGGCCTTGCCAAATTTTGCTTTTGATTGAGAATCATAACATTGCCCGATAGTGAAAAAGGTAACATCTATAGCGGAGCTATCAAATGTCAGCGATTGTCCAATACTGCTTGTTCAAAGGAATCTCTGCTTGACAGGTTGGCATTGTGAAAATTCTTATGGTGGTCAATATGAGATTCAGCTCATAGCGGTGGATATACACTACACTTCATGTACCTATACTGCTTGCTCCCGAGCAAGCTACACTAGCTGTGAAATAAGTATACATCCAATGCATATAGAGATAGGGATCCCTACCCCTAGAACCTTGGGTGTATGGAGCCTTGCTCCCGAGGTAAGATGGGGTTGACATACCTCCTTGTGAGTGGACCGCTTCGAGTCGGATACCATACTAAAAACACAAAATCATTGATAAAATATTGCATAAACAAAGCGTACCTGAGTTATGCAATAGTGGGTGCAGGCATTGGTTGCCAATTAGTCTTAAAACCCCATGGAATCTGGCATGCCAACCATGGGAGATGCACTTCACCATACAAGCCATAAGCAGTTAGAAGCAGTTCATCACCCGCCTAGTTCGTTCAAGGTACCCTTGACAAGATCCGTGGTTGACCAGAGTGTGCCTCCATAGCCCGGTCTGCATGCCCTTGGCTGCAATCCCTTGCATGGCACGAGTATGGTGGTTTTTAATCCACGCCATGGCCACTGTTGACGTTGATATTCTGCAACATTGGCTCCATCTCCGTTGCTGACCATGAGTTTCTGCACCGTGTGCTCAACCAAAAATGACAGCGGCAAGGACTCTCGCTTCGTACCATGGGAGGGCCTGCTTAGGGTGTCCCTAGGGTCTCCCCTTGGCGACCGCATGCAAAAAAAAACAAAAAACAAAAGAAAATAAACTTAAAACTTACATGCAGCGATGGCGGCCGCCTGCGTTGACCAGGTAAGGCTGGCTCCACCTGCTACATTGCTCCCCTAGCCTCGCGCTCATTACGCGTTTTCCTCAGCATGCCAACGTAGAGGCAACGACCCCATCTACGCTCAAGATGGTGGAGGTCGACTCTCGTGTACAGGAGGCGGTTCCCGCTTCTCCTTCCCGGCTTAGAGCCGTTGCATGCAAGCAAAAGCTTCGGCTTCCCCTTCCTCCCCGAGTTGAGACAGCAGCACACGGTTTTTTGCAGTGCTTGTGTGTTTCCTACGACCTGCACACTTGCTTCGGGAGCAAGATTGAGAGAACCCCTAGGCTGAGCGTCCATGAACGAGAGAGAGAGAGAGAGAGAGAGAGAGAGAGAGAGAGAGAGAGAGAGAGAGAGAGAGAGAGAGAGAGAGAGAGAGAGAGAGAGAGAGAGAGAGAGAGAGAGAGAGAGAGAGAGAGAGAGAGAGAGAGAGAGAGAGAGAGAGATGAGAGAGAGACATGTCAAGCCATGCAAAGCATTTCCCCCGTTCCTCCATAGCCCGCTCCTCCCCTGAGCTCTGATACCAGTGAAAGGGCATATATAGACTGGCATGTGGTTCTCCTCCGAACCTCTCTACTTATAGCCCTTGGCCCTTGCAAGTAGGTCCCCTTAACGCATGCTTCGCCGTCGGCTCCTAGCCATACGGAGCCATTCTATCCCTGGCCCTTGGCCTACTGCCCGATCCTACCATTTTCTTGACATGAATGCATATGCCACCTTGCAAGATTGGATGAACAAGGTATTTGGTCCATACCTTGGCGGATTTATCAGGGTCTTCATGGATGATATAGGCTGCTATAGCTCAAGGTTAGAGAACTTATCGAAGTTGCAGTTGTGCTTTCAAAGGCTTGATGAAGAAGGAGGTCAGCTAGACCCCAAGAAGTGCAAGCTACCACAGCCTCGAGCGCAGTGGTTGGGTCATATGGTGTCACAAAACGGTATAGAGGCTGATCCCGAAAAGGTAAAGGTGTTGGTATTGATGGAGCCTCCATCATATGCTCAAGGTTTGCCTTCGTTTGTTCATAAGCTGAAGTATCTATCACGCTTCTTTTGGATGTTGTCACAATATGTCCATCCTCTTCAAAAGAGAGCTCAGCAGGTGCATGGTTATGAGTGGGATGAGGAAGCTCAGGAATCTTTTGATAGGGTCAAGGAAAAGTTCATGTCATTTACCAGTGGTGTGTCCTACCAATCGAGAGGACGACTTCTATGTGTCTATGACAGTGGGCACAGTCGCTATTGGAGCGGTTCTACTGCAAAAGGTAGGGAGAAGCTACAGGCCAATATACTTCAAAAGCACGGTGATTATCTCAGGAGAGGCTACCTACACCGAGGCAGAGCAGTGGGTGATGGCTCTAGTCTTTTCTTGTAGAAATTTCAAGGTGCATTTAATTGTACGAAAGTTTTTTGTGTTAACAGCTAATAATCTATTGCCAGAGGCAGTGCTACATTCGAAGCCAGGAAGGAGGATTATGAAGTGGGTGTTGGAGATGCAAGAGTTTGAGTTCGACTTCAAGGTAGATCACACAAGTGGGTCTCACTTGGCAGACATTCTTGTCAACAAGGCCGTCGATTTGCCGGCCTATCCAAGAGTGGTGCGAGATGAAGCTAAGCAGGAGCCTGATTTGGAGAATTCTTTTACGATGTGGTTTGATGGAGCACATCGAAGGGTAGTACAGAAGGCAGGAGGAGGTGGTGGAAACACGACCCACACGGCAAAGCTATATTTTCGAAGGTGTAGGTTCTGGAGGATGTCCACACTAATAATGAGGTGGAGTATCTCACTCTACATCTGGGTTTGAAGCAGTGTATAGAGTTCGGCATTTCGAGGTTGGCGGTTAAAGGAGATGCGTTGCTAGTCATCAAGCAACTGTTAGGCCAATGGAAGGTCAATCGCGATTCTTTGAAGCATTGGTTCTTTTCCATCAAAAAAATGATAAAGTCTTTTGAAGAGGTTCAATTCAAGCATGTGAGAAGAGAGCAGAACCAAGAGACAGATCAGTTAGCAAGTAGCAACGTGCAGGTACAAGTTGCAAGTTTATATGTGACCCTAGTCACTTATGCAGGTAGGGAGAGTCTAAAAGAGATTGAATGGTTTTTGAGTATATGACAGTGTTCACAGGTTTTGTCCAAGTTGCAGAAAAGAAGAGTGGTGCAAAAAGCCCACAAATTTACACTGGTAGGCGAGGATCTCATGAACAATGGATGTGACGGAATGCTTAGAAGGGTATTGTACAAAGAAGAGATAGGAATGGTGTTGGAGCAATTCCACAAAGAAAGTAGACATCAAGGCAAAGATCAGGTTCTGTTTCAAGTCCTCAGAGCAGGCTTTTGGTGGCCTTCCATGGTAAAGGACGTGCATTACTAGTGCAAGACGTTCCACAAGTGTCTGACTATAGGTGAAAGACGACTGATAGCGGAGTCACAAGGGGTCATCATCGTACAAAGTACTTTCGAGAAATGGGGTGTGGATGGCATAGGTCCTCTCCCAAAGTCTACGATCGGTAAGAAGTATGTGGTGGTAGGAATTGACTACCTTACCAGGTGGGTCGAAGCCAAAGCTGTGAAGGAAGTAAATGCTAATGTGGTGGCTCAGTTTGTGCTCGATAACATCTGATGCCGTTTCGGTGTTCCTTGGGTGTTAGTTTCTGATAGCGGTCAGGGATTTGGAAGCAAACTCATGAATGCATTAGTGGAAAAGCTAAAGATTCAGCATCAGTTTTCCTCGCCCTATCACCCCCAATGCAATGGTCTAGTCGAGAGTGCTAATGGGCAAATCCTCAGGATGTTAAGGAAGTACGTGTATAAGCAGGAAGCTAAGTGGGAGACAAATCTAGAGAAGTGTTTGTGGGCGTATAGGATGTCCTATAAGGTAGCTAGCCTATGGTAAGGAGGCCATGTTGCCGATGCATGCACAACAAGGTGCTTTGAAGGGTATGTGGCGTGTCAATGCCACTCAACAAGGAGTTCTACAGGATCGGATAGCAAGTTTGGAAGCTTTATAAATGGATAGAGAATCAACAGTAGACTACTATGTAAAGCAGAGAGAAAAGCGGATTGCCAAATTCAATCAGAACCTACCAAACAAGAAGATAAAAGAAGGAGAGCTGGTCATGAAGTACGAAAGCTACTTGGATTTCACAGTTCAGAAGAAGTGGACGGGTCCGTATAAAGTGAAAAAAGCCTTTCCGAATGGGACCTATCAACTGATAAAAGAAAATGGCAAGCTTCTTAGGAACAGGGCGAATGGTGTGTGGCTCAAGATGTATTTTGAGAGGGATTTACTGCCCGAGGTGCAGCAAATTGTAGTCAATGCGGGTGGGCAACCCACCTAAAGCATGCGGTTTGAGAGACAAAGGAGATAAAGCTTTTGTACATAGCTTGTACATAGAGTTATGGTTTTGTAAGTGCTTTTAATCGTCAGTTTGGTGTGCTAGTTTTAAAGTTTTGTACATATGGTTTTGGTCGAACATAAATGTTCAACGAGGGGGCTACGCAATGATGGTGCATCCAAAGTTGGTTCGAGCTAGGAGGTGGTCTATGCCAAGCAAAGGTTGCAGGCAGGTGCAATGCAGAAGGCTAGGGCACGTACCAAGGTCTTAGGCAGCCAAAGGGAAGCGGAAGTGTATGCCTAATACATCTTTTTAGGCTAAAAAAACTCCAAGTTGGCTCAATTGGAATGGGAGATGAAAGTGTCTGAAACGCCAAGTCAGTGCTCCGAATTGTAGTGTTTGATGTGCTCTAAAAGTTGATTCAGATGGCTCATCAAACAGAGCCCCGGTTCTCAAGATATTGCAGTTCAAAGTTAGCAGGAGCTGTAGATCTCTGACGGACAGGGTAGATGGGGACAAATGGCCTAGTCTAGTGTGAGTGAATGCACGTGTAAAGCTCGAATTATGGGGCATGTCTGTTCTCTCGGATTGCCAATCGGAGCTCTAGATAGCAAGTTATGATCATTTGAAATTTTTTCGGGGGCCGGGTCTATGCCCACTTGCCTGCATCGGAGGATGTGCCATCTCGCATCTTTTTGGCCTCGCCAAGGTTCTTGATGATGGTGTGCACTATGTGGAGCTAGTCGAAGCCAATGGCATGTGATTCTGAGCCTCGAGCACCGAGCTATAGCCTAGGGGGGTCTAGGGCAGTTGAAGGAGGAGTGTCTGCAGGACGATTTTTTAAATTTTGGTCACCTAAGATCGCACGCTTAGGAAAGTCGAAATGCGGTGAGCATGGGGGATTTCGAAGTCGGGAATCGACTCCATCAATCAGGCTTTACAACCCCAAGATCCGATCACCAGGCAAAGGACTGAAGAAGATCAACGTTGGCATTCAAAGGGAATCTCCCATGGGGTTTTTTCCAGATTTTGAAAACTTGAAGGCCAGCAACCCACGGGGTGCCATGTGGCATTCCCATGGTCCCATATAAGAATACGTGGCGATCAATGATGGGGTATGTAGGCCAGGTGACAGCCCATTTGAGGGTACGCGATTGAGGGAAAGCTTTCGTGGTGGGTGGCCATGGCGAAGAGCGTGAGGTGCTGCGTCGGCGATGCCAGTGGCGTACTAGGTGGCAGTTTTGAAAGAAGCAAGCGGCGGCGGCTCTGCGCCGGTGGCGCCCACTGGGCTAGAGGCGGCCGCATTTACTGCTGACGTGGCCGCCCAATGGGGCCCCGTTGCCACGGCCCTTAAAAGGTCTTCTTTGAAGGATAGAGGGGAGGCATTAGCGACCTTGCTAATGCCCCCCTCTCCGAGGCATAAGTGAGAGGGAAGTCTCGCGAGTGAGAGGCCGCCCCGGCATACAGAGAAGAACAACCCCCAAAGATGACGAAAGGGCCAGAGTGGCCGGAAGATTAGATGCCAAAGTGGGAGGTCCCACAGAGTGCAAGAGAGAGAGAAAGAAAAACCCGAGGGCCACCATGTGTACAAGAGGAAAGCAAGGACCATTCCAAGGGAGGCCGAGCAAGGTGAAGCCAAGGCAAGGGCAAGGTGGAGGCCGGTACCCAGAGAAGGAGAGGAGAGAGAAAAGAAGAGAGAAGGAGGAGGAGGAGCTGGACAAAGGTGGCCAAGGGTCAAAGAGGAGCCAAAAGGGCAGTGCAAAGTTTGGGTAGCTCCAAAGGGGTTAAAATAATGAGGAAAAAATAAAAATAAAAAAGCCTAGGGGTAATAGCGACCTCGCTAATGCCGCCCCCCCAAAGTGCAAAGAGAGAAAGAGAGAGTAGAGGAAAAAAGTAAAGCGGTTTCCTCCATCCTAAAGATAACAAATCAGGGTACCAGATGGACCAATTGAAGTGTAATTTCCAAAATTGAAGGCCCCCCCTATCAAAGTGAAATTTTAATCAAATTAGGGACTTTTTTGTGCCGTTTGAAGCCTACAAAGTGGAGTTCTCTGACAAGCTAATCCCTTTGTAACTTTTTCTTGAAAATGGCCATAGTGATGGCAGTGCAAGCCAATGTACATGCCTTTTGAAATACAATCGAGTTGCCCCATCGTGTTTTTGCCCGGGGAGCGGATGTGTGTAACGAGTGTAGAGAGTGAGATTTTGTGTTGTAAAGGTGTGTTGTTTCCAAGAGGAGTGTGTGGTGTTTGTGAGGCCCTTGTGTTTGTGTTGAGTGTGTTCCCACCACCATTTCCCCTCTCCAACGCACACAGCCACTCAATCTTATTCTCTCACACAAAACACCATCGGTCGAGGGGGCACACACATCCACACTGTCGGCACCGGGGGGGGACACGAGAGTAGGAGAAAGAGAAGGGGGGAAGGGGAGACAACAGAAAAACATGGCAACAGTGGCTTGATTATGCTTCACAAGGCATGTACAAAGGCATGCACTGCCATCACCATGGCCATTTTCAAGAAAAATTACAAAGGGAATTGAGAGGCACACTCCTTTGCCAAAAGACTCCCCTTACAGGCTTCAAACGGCACCAAAAAGGCCCTAATTTGATTAAAATATGACCTTTATGGTGGGGGGGTCTTCAACTTTAGAAATTGCTCTCTCATTCGCGCCCATCTCAAATCCACATTTGGTAGCTGTGGGAGGAGGTAGCCGCCTTTGGCTTCATCTACTCTTTTTTGATCTCTTTGCACTTGGGGGGGGGGGGGGGGGGGTGCACTAGTGACATCGCTAGTGACCCTATGCAATTTTTTTATCCCTTTTTCCTTATTTTTTAGCCTTTGGGGAGCCTACCCTTGCACTACTCCTCCTTTTCACCTCTTGGACTGGACCTGGCTTGGGCCTAGCTGCTCTGGCCGGCCACATCCTCTCTCTCTCTCTCTTCTCTCGCAGGATTGATCCCCTACCTATGCATATGACCATTAGCATATCGCTAATGGTGCCTTTCCTTTTCCTTCAAAAAGCCTTGGTGGCATGTGAACCGGCCCTCAGCGAGCGCCTGCGACATCATCAGTCGCTACATTGACTGTTGAACACATCCCCGTGCGGATGCGTGTGCCATTGGCGCTGCTCCATTAAAACCGCCTCATGCGCTACCGACCACAGCAGAAGCAGTGCCTGCTGAGATCCGCCATCCTTGGGAGCTCCAAAGGAGTGCTCGCACCACACATGACCTTAGAGGGGCTCACGCCCTAGCACATATACCCTGCCCATCCGTCTCTCTTCCTTGCATATGGGATCATGCTGCCTACCACATGGCATCCAGTGGATTGTTGAGCCTCTAGAGGCCTTGAAAGTTTTCAAAGAACCCTCATACACTGCCTTTTGGGCCCTCCTTTCCCAGGCTCCCTTGTAATGCTCCCATACCCGATGTTGGCCAAGCTGTAAGACGTATCAGATCCTGATTGTGTCGGCCCCGGGTTGTGCAAACCTCACCATCTTCTGACTCCTCTAAGCTCGCTATGCAAGGCCGCAAAAAAGGTTAAAAAACATCTGCCACTCCCCTCCTTAACATGAGCTCCCGGCTTCATCCCGATGCATCATGCTGACCAAGCATCCACAATGGACGAATTGTCACTTTATGCTATCTTCACACGATGTCCTCCACCTTCCAGTGCCTTCTCGAAGCCAAACAGATGCTAGATGGTGCATCCTCCAATGCGGGCAAGTGGGCGAGCAAGTGGACGCAGACCTGACCTCGAAAAAACTTCAACTGATCATAACTTGCTTCTAGAGCTCTGATTTGCAATCCGAGAAGACATGCATGCTCCATAATTCAAGCTCTACACATCTATCTGCTAACATTGGACCAGCTTCTAGAGCATCTCAAAAACCACATTTTAGAGCTCTGACTTGGCACTTAGGGCACCTTGACCAGCTATCCCAATCGAGCCACCTTGGAGATTTTTTAACCTAAAAAGCTACATTGAGTATACATTCCTGCTGTCAGGGACTCCATACTTGCCTAGCCTTCTACATTGCACCTCCGTACAGCCTTTGCCTGGCATAGAACACTTTCCAGCTCTGACCAACTTTGGTTGCACCATCATTTCCCACCACCCCCTCATTGAACATTTATGTTCAACCATATACAGAGTTATTGCACTAAAAAACTACACGCCCAAAACAAACTCTCTGCACACCACAAAATCAAAACTAGCACCTGTAACCCGCCGCTTTTGTTCATGCGGGTTGTGTAACCCCCTGCTTTACCTGTCACCATCCACCTGGGTCAAACACCACGTATTGGTCTCTTCCGTCCACCTATAATGGCTTTGCATAGTGCCACACCAAAGTACATAACCAAATGCATACCCAAACCGCCAGCAATATACTTCTATCACTCCAAGTACCCCAGGGCATACTGCCCACTCGCAACAAATCACCTCCAAGAACACCAAATAGATCACCATCGTGCTCACCATCCAAAGAAATACTTGCACCATCGCTCTCACTGAACATACCTAACATACCTGACCCACCCTCCCATCCATGTAAAGCTAGATCCTCATCTAGCAGATCCTACACTTGCCCAATGGCCTACTGCACAACTGCTTTTATCACCATTCCTTTCAACCAACACTCACAGACCTCCTTGGAAAGTTACCTTGATCAATTTTCCCCAAAGGGCTTCAAACTCCCACTCAAACGCTTGAAAATCACCTTCCAAGCTTTGCTTCAAATGGTCCAACTTTTGTTTTACTTCATCCAGCTGCACATCCGAAACATATCTGCTTCAAAAAGCCGCCTCTGGGGCTTCAGAATCTGCCTTTTCCTCTTCACCAAGGCTATTGAACCATAAATTCTCTTTACCACAAACTAGGAGCGGGAACACCTGTACCGCACCGTCTTCTCTTGATAGACCACTTTCTAGCACAAACAATCCATAATTTTGGAGCCAGGTTTCTGCATCTTCGAACCCAATGAAAATGGGAAATCCCATCCAAGCCATCATTAGCAGCACCTGCTCTTCAAAGGACGCACCTTTGGCATCACCAAAATCACCACTTTGACATCAACTAGGAGCATCAGCACATTCCTCTGTGGGGGCACTAGAAGATGGAGAGGGGGAATGGGGGAACACACCCGGCACAAAGAAAAAGACCTCTCTATAGATCAGGGTATCCACAACACCCCTATCCTCTCAGAAAACACCTTCAAAAACACATTTCACACTAGTGGACCACCGCCTGCTCTTTTCCCAATCTCTACACACTCCAAAGTCCACCACACAATGCACACATACTGCCACGATCTGTCTCCACCCTTACATACGCACATAACCGATCAATCTAAATCTCTCACACAAAACATCGTCGGTCTGGGGGGCCACACACATCCACATTGTCGGCACCTGAGGGGAACACGAGAGTAGGAGAAAGAGAAGGGGGGAAGGGGAGACAACAACAAAACATGGCAATAGTGGCTTGATTACACTTCACAAGGGCATGTACAAAGGCTTGCACTGCCATCACCATAGCCATTTTCAAGAAAAATTTCAAAGGGAATTAACATGCACACTCCTTTGCCAAAGACTCCACTTTGTTGGCTTCAAGAGGCACCAAAAAGGCCCTAATTTGATTTAAAAATGACCTTTATAGTGGGGGGGGTCTTCAACTTTAGAAACTGCTCTCTCATTGGCCCATCTGACATCCACATTTGGTAACTTTGGGAGGAGGTATCCGCCTCTGGCTTTGTCTGCTCTTTTTTGCTCTCTTTGCACTTAAGGGGGGGTGCACCAGCGACATTGCTAGTGCCCCTCGGCTTTTTTTTTCCCCCTTTTTTCCTTATTTTTTTTACCCTCTGGGGAGCCTACCCTTGCACTACTCTACTCTCTCTCTCTCTCTCACCTCTCTCTCTCTGGACCTCTCTCTCTCTCTCTCTCTCTCTCTCTCTCTCTCTCTCTCTCTCTCTCTCTCTCTCTCTCTCTCTCTCTCTCTCTCTCTCTCTCTCTCTCTCTCTCGCGGGACTAATCCCCTACCTATGCACAGGACCATTAGCAATATCACTAATGGTGCCTTTCCTTTTCCTTCAAAAAGCCCTGGCGGTGTGTGAACCGGCCCGCAACGAGCACCTGCCATGTCTTTAGTCACTGTGTTGAGTGCCGAACAGATCCTCGTGCCGGCACACACGCCACTGGCACCGCCCTTGCTCCATCAAAACCGCCTCATGTACCACCAACCACAGCACAAGCAGCACCTGCTAAGGTCCGCCATTGCTTAGATCTCCAAAGGCGCACTCACATCACACATGACCTTAGAGGGGGTCACACCCCAGCACATATACCCTGCTGTCCATCCCTCTTACTCGCATATGGGATCATGTTGCCTACCATGTGGCATCCACCGGATCATCGAGCCTCAAGAGGCCTTGAAAGTTTTCAAAAAACCCTTATACACTGCCTTTTGGGCCCTCCTTCCCCAGGCTCCCCTGTAATGCTCCCATACCCGATGGCCGAGTCGTAAAGCCGTATCGGATCCTCATTGTGTCGGCCCCGCGCCATGCAAACCTCACCATCTTTTGACTCCTCTAAGCTTGCTATCCGAGGCCACAAAAAAGGTAAAAAACATCTACCACTCCCCTCCTTAACATTAGCTCCGGACTTCATCCCATTGTATCCTGTTGACCGAGCATCCACTGGACGAACGATCGATTTGTGCTATCTTCACATGATGTCCTCCACCTTCCAAAGCATTGTTGAAGCCATAAAGATGCCAGATGGTGCATCCTTGGATGCGGGCAAGTGGCATAGACCCGGCCCCTGAAAAATCTTCATTTGATCATAACTTGTTAACTAGAGCTCTGATTTGCTATCCCAATCGAGCTACCTTGGAGATTTTTTAGCCTAAAAAGATGCATTGAGCATACATTTCCACTGCCACCAGACTGCCTAGGGACTCAATACTTGCCCTAGCCTTCTACACTGCACATGCTTACAGCCTTTGCCTGGCATAGACCACTTTCCAGCTCGGGCCAACTTGGCTGCACCAACGGCTAGCGGTGGCCATGAAATTTTTTTTGGGGTGTGGTCTGGGATTCTTTTTTTATCCTTACAAAGTTTCATGTCCAATTCATTGTTGCCTCGTAGGTATAGTGCTGCACACTTGCCGATTCGACATTAGGCTCGCGTAGGCCGAATAGCAAAAACATGGCATTCAAGACATCCCTTATCATGGAGACAGTTAGTGATGGCCATGAAACTTTGCAAGGGCAAGGATTAAGATGCTTTTCCTACCCTTGAAAAGTTTCATGGACATCTATTGTAGTCTTGATGTGGTCAGTCCCTACACAATCACTTCTTTTTTACCACTGGGCTCGCAACTACAAAAAATTGGTGTTCGTGTCGTCCTTTTGTCAAGACAGCTATAGCGATTTCCATGAAACTTTGCAAGGGTAGAGAGTAGGATTCTTTCCCCCACCCTTGCAAAATCTGCATTGAGCATACATTTCCACTGCCACTAGTCTGCCTAGGGACTCAATACCTGCCCTAGCCTTCTACATTGCACATGCCTACATCCTTCTACACTGCACATGCCTACAGCCTTTGCCTGGCATAGACCACTTTCCAGCTCGAACCAGCTTTGGCTGCACCAACGGCTAGCGGTGGCCATGAAATTTTTAGGGGTGTGGTCTTGGATTATTTTTTTATCCTTACAAAGTTTCATGGCCAATTCATTGCTGCCTCGTAGGTATAGTGCTGCACAATTGCCAATTTGACATTGGGCTCGCGTAGGGCCGAATGGCAATAAAATGGCATTCGAGACATCCCTTATCATGGAGACGGTTAGTGATGGCCATGAAACTTTGCAACGGCAAGGATTAAGATGCTTTTCTTACCCTTGTAAATTTTCATGGACATCTATTGTAGTTTTGATGTGGTCAGTCCCTACACAATCACTATTTTTTTACCACTGGGCTCGCAACTACAAAAAATTGGTTTTCGTGTCATCCTTTTGTCGAGACAGTTAGCGATTTCGATGAAACTTTGCAAGGGTAGAGAGTAGGATGCTTTCCCCCACCCTTGCAAAATACCATGGCCATCCACTGTCGTCCATTTTGCATAATCATCCATTTTTTTCCATTGGGCTCGCCAAGGGCTTAACGAAAAACAATTGGCATTCGAGGTGCCCCTGATCATCAAGACAATTAGTGATGGACATGAAACTTTACAAGGAGAAGTGTTAGGATAATTTATCCACCGCTGCAAGGTTTCATGGTCATCCGTTGGCATCTCATACGTGTGGCACTACTCAATGACCAAATTTTTTCCATTGGTCTCCTTGCCAAGAGCCCAACGGTAAAAAATTGGTGTTGGTGTCGTTCGTGACTATTGAGAAGATTACATATGGTGGTGAGAATTTGTAGGGGCAGGGTGTAGGGTGCTTTCCCCATCCTTGCAAAGTTTCATGGTCATCCATTGCAGTCTCGTAGGTGTGGCACTACACAATCGTGGATTTTTTACCATTGGACTCACCTATGGCTCTATGGCATAAAATGGACATTCACGGCACCCTTAACCATTGATAAGGTTAGTGATGACCATGATACTTTGCAAGGATGGAGATTAGGGTGCTTGGAATTTTTCATGGCCATCTATTGTAGTCCCGATACTTAGGCATTGCCCAATGGTAAAAAAATGATATTCCTGTTGATAGCCGATTTTCGGAAATCAAGAAAAAAAAGGAAAAAAAAGTTTTATCTTTCCTCTGCCCGAAGCACGACAATACCACCAGAAGGCTCAACAAATCCCCAGTCAATTGGTGAGCCACAAATTCTCTCTCTCTTTTCCTTGCCCCCACCACGTCCCATGCGGCCCAGCTCTAGAGGCACCCCTAGCCATAGCGCGTCACTATCCATCATTAGTCCCGGCTTTCGGAGCCGCGGCCACAAGAACCAACCCCAAGTAGGGGAGAGCACATTACCAAGAAAAACGATAAAAAAGTATATTTTTAACATTCATCACCACCTCTATGCTTAACCACCGGCATGCCGCCACCAATTTGGCCACACCTCTCTTGATTATCGCCAGAAGACAGAGGCCTCTCTCTCTCTCTCTGCTCGGCTCCGCCAACTCTCTCTCTCTCTCACTTACCCTGCCTCTGCATCGCCTGCCCAATGGGTGCATAAACAAAACACACTGCCACTGTCTATATTCCACCGGCGGGCCGCCATGCATGGACAAGAGTTCTCTCTCTCTCTTGCATTATTTATACACACACTTTCGCATTATTTTTTATCCTCTCTCTCTCTCTTACCTCCTCGTCTGTCTTTCTTCCATTGGCGGGCTCCCATACCTCACCCCTCCCTCTTCCCTCTCTTCCACACCCCCTCAACTTCACTCTCCCCTCCCTCTCTCTCCCTCTTGTTTTCTTCCCACCGGTGGGCCGTCGTCATTCTCTCTCTTCCTCTCTCTCTTTTCCCATTCTCTCTCTCTTCTTCACTATCACTCTCTCTCTCTCACCATCTCTCCCTCCATCGAATAGCTCACTCTCTCCATCTCTGAGTAAGCGGCCCCGTGGGCATGGAATAGAATCTCTCTCTCTCTCTCTCTCTCTCTCTCTCTCTCTCTCTCTCTCTCTCTCTCTCTCTCTCTCTCTCTCTCTCTCTCTCTCTCTCTCTCTCTCTCTCTCTCTCTCTCTTGTTTCCCTACACAACTCCCTCTCTCTCCCTCTTCCCCTCTCTCTCCTCTCAGCCATCTACAACTCCCTCTCTCTCCCTCACTCTATGCGGAGACCACAGCCCATGTGGGCGCAAGAAACTCTCTCTCCCTCTACAACCACACACACACCCTTACACTCTCACCCACACACCCCTCACCCATTCAATCTCTCCCTGGCCCGCTGCTCGTCCTCACCCCCTCCCCATCCCGTTGACCTTACCCCCACTTCCCTCGCTCTCTGTCGGCAATAAGCTGGCCCGTCGAGCTCTCTCTCTCTCTCTATCTCTCTCTCTTTCTCTCTCTTGCTCCCGATTCAAGCCTGAAGGCGTGCTGCACAGCGTTCTCTCTCTCTCGCGTATCCACACACACCCTCACACCCCCTCCCCCTTACACTCTCGACTCTCCCTCTCGCTTTCTGTGTAGCCATCGGGCACAGTGCAGCTCACAGTGTTCTCTCTCTCTCTTATTCACACAACACACGCTCCAACCACCACCCCCCTCACCCCGGAGCCCGCCCTCTGAGTCATCCCGCCGGCTCGCGAGCCCATCTCTCTCTCTCTCTCTCTCTCTCTCTCTCTCTCTCTCTCGACCGGTGCAGGCACTGTGCAGCAGAAACAATGCTGCTCTCTCTCATTATACACACACACTGTACGCCCACCACACACACACACACACACCACACACACACACCTACCCCATGCCCCTCCACCCCCACTCATACCCTCACGCACAACTCTCTCCCACCCACCCACCACCCACACACCCCCCCCCCACCCACCCCCCCGCCCTACACCCCCTACTCTCCCACAACACCACCAACCCCCCCCGCGTTTGTGTCGACATTGCCAGAGCGTTTATAAAAAAAAAAAAACAAATTATATTATATATATAAATACATACACCCTTTCCCTCGTTCCCACACACCCACTTCCGCTTACACACAACCACACACACTCAGTTAGCCCCACATACATACACGCATACATATACGCAGTCACAAGCACATACACATACATACCAAGTACACGGCACGTGCTACCCACACAATCAAACAACACGCACGTATCTACACACACATGAAAAAATAAGAAAAACACGAAGGGAAGAGCGACGTCATCAACAAAAGATAAGGAGAGGCCAAGTCGCCGCCCCGGTCAACCCCGAAAATGACGAATGCGCTACATCAAGGCACCAGCTAAGGCCGCCGTTCACCGGCATCGCATCCACGACGCCCTCTTCAGTAAAATCTGTAGGTTGTCATCATTTTTTCCCAGTTTTAAACCAAACCTTGTTAAAAAATCCCAATTTTTATGTGATGGCCACAAAGGCCCGCCTAGGAGTTTTCCTTTATAATATTTCCCAAGACAAGACACGGGTCAACCATCTAGGGCCCACCGCCTTGCTTTGTCTCCCCTGATTAGAACCCCTAATCTAATCAGATTACCCTAATCTAAAGCAGCCAACAACTATAAAAAGGCACTGAGAGGTCACTATTAGGGGGTGTGCAATTTCATCAGAGGTCAGCACTTGGTAGTATTTTGGTGGGAGGGATTGGCAACATTTGCATCACGAGAGAAGGGACTTAGTGTAGCGACTTTCTTTGGGAGCTTGCACTATGTAAAGAAGTTATGTCTACATCTCGACTCCAATGGTTGACACATACACACTCATGTTAGCAAGGTCTCTGCGTCTGTGAGTCATCTCTAGAGAACGCACTAGTAGGCTCACTATCTCTCCCTCTATCTCTCTATCACCATGATTGCCACCTCGTCGGAAATAAGATTGCTCTAAATATTGCAAGAAAATAGTTTTCCCTCACACCCTGAGGGTTTTCATCACTCTCTTATTCTCTCTCTCTCTCTCCCTCTCTCTCTCTCTCTCTCTCTGTGTGTGTGTGTGTGTGTGTGTGTGTGTGTGTGTAGAGTCTTTGATATTTCCAATCACCATTGTCTGCATCCTAGCCGGTCAAAGCTAGGCGGTGCCCCCCCTGTTCGCTTCACCATGGCCGGCTTGCGACATGGATCGGCTCCTGGCATTTTCGAGGCCATCGGGGTCCGTGTCGCGCTTTGCGCTCGCCATTTGGTGCCCCCACTGAGGAGGGATTCTCCAAAACCTTTAGTTTATAATGTTGAAAACAAAACACATCATCAATCATGGACGAATGGCTGAAAGAATTCTCCAACTGTAGAATGGAAGAGGAGGAGACTAAAGAGGCACTAACCACCTTCATTGAAGTACTACTGCCAGGCTGTAGTGTCATCAGTATTCAAGAGGTAAGATCCCCATCTCGTGTTGCTTGTTCTAACCGCAAATTGAGAGCATCAGGTGGGAAGTCTATGAAGTGCCATCACTGCTGTCAACCAAAGCACACTGTCAATGAGTGCCAGCAATGAAGATAGCGAAGGGGCTGAAATCATCTACATCGACATTCACCACAAGGAGCTCGTCCATATCAAGGGAGGAAAGAAAACGTTAAGGCCTCTCTTTCCTAAGGAAACTGCAAGCAAAGGTATAACCTCTACTCCAAAGTGGCCAAAAGGGGTTGCTCGAGCCAAAGGTAAGGAAGGGATAAGCCAGTCTAGAAACACATGACCCCAAAGGAAGAAACATCTGGACATGCGAGTGCTTCAAGTTCAGAAAGCCGGGTCGTACCCAGTTTGCCAAAAAGAAGGTCATCCGAGGCTAAGCGGTGGAAGGTTGCCTATCAATTCGCACGGCGCATGCGAGTACTGTCAGTCCATTTGGACAATCCTGAAGCAGAAGTGATAAGAAGGTTTCCATGCCCTAAGGAGGAGTGGTTCGGCTACTGCTCTGGCTGTTTTGGAGGACGGGTAGAGGGTCTTCCTCCTCTCCCGGTACAGCGCATCCTGAAGAAGCTCTCCACCACGGGTGAAGCCCAGTGGGCTCGAGACGAGTTACAACTGAATGGAGTGGAATTCATGCAACGCGTTGACTACAGTAATTACCTACAGCTACTGCTAGCTAAAAGTCTAGGAGTAGTCAAACGCATCGCCATCACCCCGTACGTGCTAAGCGACGAAGGAAAAGTGGAGCCTATGAAAGGCGACGACCTCCTATGGATGTGCTGACTCATCAACACCGGTACGGTAAGAGTATAAGTAAGTGATCCACCCTCTGTGCATGATGGAAAATGGGCCAACAGCGTTCCCGTTTAGATTTTTGCAGCACGTGCATGTGAATATTTATGTAGATAGGAAAATCTTCTACCAAGAGAAGATCGTGTATCTGTTTGGTGTTGCGGTGCTAGGAGAAATCCTTAGCTCCCCAAACCCTATCATTCTCTCCATATTGGATTACCACCACTCCTTCAATGTTTCCATCTTTATCTTGTTTTAATCTATCCACTCAACTCTGTAAAAAGCAGCTATGAGCCGCTAATGTCATTAATGTTATTTTAAAAAAAAAGTTTGTAATTTCTTGAGTTACTACCATGGCAAGTGTTTCTTTCCCCACCTTCAGTGGAAAGAAGGGAGAAGACATCACCACCGACTTTTTCTGGATGATTTCGACATCGCTTGCGTGGTTTCCAACAAGGATGATGACGCCTCACGTTTACTAACTTTTCCTCTACTACTGATGAAAGTAGAGGTCAAGTCTTGGTACAATGCTTTGCCCCAAGCTACCAAAAATGCATGGGATGTACTACGTTCTGCCTTTGTGAAGAGGTTTGGTGGAGGCACAACCTCAAAAAAGTTATGGCAGCTGACGGAATTAAAGCAGGGAGGTCTGCTAGAGTATGCCACTGATGAGTCCAAGTTTGTGGATTTGTGGGAGCGATGGGTTGCCTCACTGGAGGAAGGTGAAGGAGCATCTAGTTTCTTGAAAAAGGACCGTTTCATTACTGGCATGTGGTCACCACTTAAGGCAAAGATGAAGGGGAGGTTCCGTGCAACGTATGAGTTGGCAGTGGAAGTAGCCCACCTTAAAGACAAGAAGTTGCACATGCAAGCAAGAGTCAACGAGTCAGAGGAATCGAATTCAGTTCGACTAACCCCAGTGACTGCAACAGCTGTTCATAGAGCCCAAAGGAATCAGAAGAGCAGCAAGACCTGCTAAGCCATCTGTGAGGGTCCTGTGTGAGTTTTCTTGAAGCCAAGCACTGGGGGCTGGGTTACCCAGTGTGAGGTGGATTAGGTTGCTGGAGTTCCCCTCTACACGCATCCTCTTCGGCGACTTTTATCACATAGAATGTATGACTTTGTGTAGACACTGGATTGCATCTTATGCATCAGGTCGTTAAGGCATTGTCTAGGGTTCAGTCTTGAGACAGATACAG
This sequence comes from Adiantum capillus-veneris, assembly GCF_014529385.1. Taxonomy (NCBI): domain Eukaryota; kingdom Viridiplantae; phylum Streptophyta; class Polypodiopsida; order Polypodiales; family Pteridaceae; genus Adiantum; species Adiantum capillus-veneris. The sequence continues at coordinate 27,566,768 of NC_140939.1, read as the reverse complement.
GTTCTGTCATCGCCCAGACAGGAGATAGTGCATGCTTACAGGATACCATATTACAGAGATTTTCAGATTTGTCACTGGTCAGCTATTTATGATTTTTTTTGAGCTATCTTTTGGTTCCCAGAGCTCAGTTTACAGGGGAGACCGCTGAGTCACATCACTACCGACCTCGAGAGTTTATCCGTGCATCTGGTGCAGCAAGGACATGCACCTGTCAGAAATCCAGAGCAAGGGAGAGGACAACGAAGGCAAAACCAAGAGTACCACTGCTATAATTGTGCCAAAGACGGCCATGGCATGTACTACTGCCCACATCCAAGAAGGCAGAACTTCAATAGAGGAGGAAGGCAGAATCAGATTTCTCCACCAAGGGCGAGACCACCGCCACGCCCAGACAACCAATCCCACCTGTTCAAACCCCACCACCATCCGTGCAACCACAGCTAGCCGCACCAGTTTAATTCCCACAACCACCAATGCAACCACTGCCACAATCACCACTTACACTCATCCTACACCTACCACCAATAGGTACCCGCACACAAGTGTCATTGGTCTTGCAAAAGAGGTCAAGATGAGGATAACAGAAGAAGGATCAAGCGAGAAGTTTGTTCAAAGGACTGAAGGAGTGGAACAAGAGGTTAAAGAATAAAAAGATGTTACCCGAGTACACCTCTAACCTTGGATGAAATAGGCACCAAAGCAATCAATCGACAGCATTGGTAGTACGGGTAAGAAGGTGTAAAGTGTTGATTAGGCCTCGTCAGAGAGAGAGGAATGCAAAGAGCATGGAAGATACAAGAGAAGAGGAAGACCAGCCTGCTAGCAAGGCTTTGCACCAGCATGGACTAAGAACAGTGTAGCGAGTTGAACGAATCTTGCATCAAGAAAGTTTCACCAGAGGACCATAACAAAGAGGTAAGTATGACTGAAGGTTTGGAGTTGGATATTGTTTCAAAGTCTTGGCAGCCGGGCAAGACTTTATTGTGTAGTGTCATAGACTTAGAGATGGGTAATGTCGCTAGTCTACTGAAAGGTGTTATGATCTTGGAGATGGATAATGCCTCCAAAGGTGTTCAAAGTAAGTTTGATGATCAACATGTTGCCAACCTTTTAAGGATGTTCCAGACTCCTCCACAACACAGCATTGTGTTTTCATGGGATGCATCAGACCTATGGTTATGGTTTACCGCTAGAACATATAGAGGTAAGATCAGCATGGAGATAAAAGTTAAGGAGCCATGGATAGACAAATGGTTGATAGGGTGCAAGAATGAAGGCCTCATTCCCAATTTGGTGCAATTTTTTACAAATAGTGCATCCTCTCTTTGAGAGAGGTAAGAGGATTACGCTCGTGTTTAAGCCGCAAGGTAGGTGGCTTACTATCAACATCAAAAAAGACAGCTGGACATGTTTGAGCACACCGAAGAGGAGCATGATATGCTTGATGGATTTTCCAGTCGTGGCAATAAGCAAGATTCTAAAGACAACTGGAGCTCACCACACCAACAAGGCGTCCATATATGGTGGATTCTTGGCACATTCTTCAGAATCATAATTTTTAGTTCTGTCTTTGCGGGAGCCAAGATGCTCATTTCTCCTCTCGCTGCTTATGGTTACAAATCTGGTCCCATTTGGAATGCAAATTTTATTGTTCAGACACTGCAGATAATGATCATATTCTTCACTTGGGACCCAAGAGGACATTGGCAAAAAGTTCTAGAAGCCATGGGCTTCCCGTTTAATCAGCCCGCACTATTCCAAGGAATAGGGTATCACCCAGACCTATTGAAGATTCATGAAATCCTAGAAATCTCACCAACGGCCAAATGGAATGGCTAGTTCAGAAGGCAACTCGATATTAGCTCCTACAAGTCAACTGAAGAAGGATCAAAGTCAGGGCTAGAGACATGAATGCCTCTAGCCAAAAAGGGCAGGGCTCATGATAGCCGATTTTTGGAAATCAAGAAAAAAAAGGTTTATCTTTCCTCTGCCTGAAGCACGACAACACCACCAGAAGGCTCAACAAATCCCCGGTCAATTGGTGAGCCACAAATTCTCTCTCTCGTTTCCCTGCCCCCGCCATGGCCCATGCAGCCCAGCTCTCACGGCACACCTAGCCATAGCGCGTCACTATCCATCATTAGTCCTAGCTTTTGGAGCCGCGGCTGCAAGAACCAACCCCAAGTAGGGGAGAGCACATTACCAAGAAAAACCAATAAAAAAGTAGTTTTTAACATTCACCACCCCCTATATGCTTAACCATCGGTGGGCTGCCACCAATTTGGCCACACCTCTCTCCCTGATCGCCAAAAGACAGAGGCCTCTCTCTGTCTCCTCCTCAGCTCTGCCAACTCTCTCTCTCACTCACTTACCATGCCTCTGCATCGCCTGGCCCAATGGGCGCATAAAAAGAACACACTGCACACTGTCTATATTCCACCGACGGGCCGCCATGCATGGACAAGATTTCTCTCTCTCTCTCTTGCATTATTTATACATAGACACTTTCGCATTTTTTTTATCATCTCTCTCTCACCTTCTCGCTTGTCTTTCTTCCATTGGTTGCCCTCCATACCTCACCCCTCCTTCTTCCCTCTCGTCCACACCCCCTTGATTTCACTCTCCCTCACTCTCTCTCCCTCTTGTTTTCTTCCCACTAGTGGGCCGCCATCATTCTCTCTCTTTCCCCATTCTCTCTCTTCTTCAGTATCTCTCTCTCTCACCATCTCTCCCTCCATCCATCAGCTCACTCTCTCCCTCTTTGAGTAAGTGGCCCCACAGGCATGGAATACAATATCTTACTCTCTCTCTCTCTCTCTCTCTCTCTCTCTCTCTCTCTCTCTCTCTCTCTCTCTCTCTCTCTCTCTCTCTCTCTCTCGTTTTCCCTACAGAACTCCCTCTCTCTCCCTCACTCTCTGTGGAGACCACAGCCCATGCGGGTGCAAGAAACCATCTCTTCCTCTACAACCACACACACACACCCTTACACTCTCACCACACACCCCTCACCCTTCAATCTCTCCCTGGCCCGCTGCTCGTCCTCACCCCCTCCCCATCCCGTTGACCTTACCCCCCCTTCCCTCGCTCTCTGTCGGCAATAAGCTGGCCCGTCGAGCTCTCTCTCTCTCTCTCTTTCTCTCTCCCACTCCCGGTTCAAGCTCGAAGGCACGCTGCGCAGCGTTCTCTCTCTCTCGCACGTATCCACACACACCCTCACACCCCCTCCCCTCACACTCTCAACTCTCCCTCTCGCTTTCTGCGTAGCCGCCGGGCGCAGTGCATCTCAAGCGTTCTCTCTCTCTCTCTCTCTCTCTCTCTCTCTCTCTCTCTCTCTCTCTCTCTCTCTCTCTCTCTCTCTCTCTCTCTCTCTCTCTCTCTCTCTCTCTCTCACTCTCACTCTCACTCTCACTCTCATTCACACAACACATGCTCACACCACCCCCCTCACCCCCGAGCCCGCCCTCTGAGTCAGACCACTGTCTAGCGAGCCCATCTCACTCTCTCTCTCGCTCTCGCGCGTGCTTTCAGTTGGTGCAGGCACCGTGTAGTAGAAACAGTGCCGCTCTCTCGCGTTATACACACATGCAGTACATCCACCACACACACACTGCACACACACCTACCCCATGCCCCTCCACCCCCTCTCATAGCCTCACGCGCACTCTCCCACCCCTCGCGTCTGTGTGCCAGAGCGTTATTAAAAAAAAACATATATATATTATATATGTAATTACACCCTTTCCCTCATTCCCACGCACCCATTTTTGTTTACACACACTCACTTAACCCCACATACATACACCCATAAATATATGCATTCACAAGCACAGACACATACATACCCAAGTACACGGCACGTGCACCCACACAATCAAATAACACGCACGGATATACGCACACACTGAAAAATCAAAAACACGAAGGACATCAATGTCATCAAAAAAAAGAAGGAGAGGCCAAGTAGTGCGCTCCCGACACCGAAACAAGAAAAGACGCCGAAGGCATGCCCTGGCCAACCCCGAAAATGACGAATGCGCTACATTGATGCACCAGCTAAGGCCGTCGTTTACCGGCATCGCATCCACGACTCCCTCTTCAGTAAAATCTGTAGGCTGTCATCATTTTTTCCTATTTTTAAACCAAATCTTGTAAAAATATCCCAATTTGTAAATTATCACCTCTCTCTAGGTGATGGCCACAAAGGCCCACCTAGGAGTTCTCCTTTATAAAAATTCCCAAGACAAAGCAAGGGTCAACCATCCAGGGCCCACTGCCTTGCTTTGTCTCCCCTGATTAGAAACCCTAATCTAATCAGATTACCCTAATCTAAAGCATCCAACACCTATAAAAAGGCAGTGAGAGGTCACTATCAGGGGGGTGTGCAATTTCATCAGAGGTCAGCACTTGGTAGTATTTTGGTGGGAGGGATTGGCAACATTTGCATCACGAGAGAGGGGACTTAGTGTAGCGACTTTCTTTGGGAAATTGCACTATGTAAAGAAGCTATGTCTACATCTCGACTCCAATGGTCGACACACACACACTCATGTTAGCAAGGTCTCCGTGTTTGTGAGTCATCTCTAGAGAACACACTAGTAGGCTCACTATCTCTCCCTCTATCTCTCTATCACCATGATTGCCACCTCACCGAAAATAAGGTTGTTGTAAATAGTTCAAGAAAATAGTTTTCCCTCACACCCCGAGGGTTTTCATCACTTGTCTTATCTCTCTCTCTCTCTCTCTCTCTCTCTCTCTCTCTCTCTCTCTCTCTCTCTCTCTCGATGTGTAGAGTCTGTGATATTTCCAATCACCGTTGTCTGCTTCCTAGCCGCTCAAAGCTAGGTGGTGCCCCCCGTGTTCGCTTCACCGTGGCCAGCTTGTGGTGTACATCGGCTCCTAGCGTTTTCGAGGCTGTCGGGGTCCGTGTCGTGCTTTGCGCTCGTGACTGTCGCTCCTGATTGTTGAGACAATTACCTATAATGCCAAAACTTTGTAGGATAGGATTAAGGTGCTTTCCCCATCCTTGCAAATTTTCATGGCCACCCGTTTCTGTCTCGTAGGTGTGGCGTTTCACAATCGTCGAATTTTTTCCATTGGGTTTGTTGAGGACGCAACTATAAAAAATTGGCTTTTGAGGCATCCATGATCGTTGATACGGTTAACGATAGCCATGATACGGTTAGCGATTAGGTTCTTTCTCCATCGGTCCAAAGTGTCATGGCAATCTGTTACAGTCTCGATGATTAGGCACTGCACAATTGTCAATTTTTTGGCATTGGGCTCACCTAGGGTCCAACGATAAAAGATTGACGTTTGTGCCATCCTTGATAGTTTAGACGGCTAGCGATGGCCATCAGACTTTGCAAGGGTTGTAAGTAGGGTGCTTTTCCCACCCCTAAACATTTTCATGGCCATCCGTTGATGTCTACATGTTCATGCTTTACACAATCGTCCATTTCTTGCCATTGGGCTCGCCAAGGGTCTAACAATAGAGAAAAATTGGCATTTGAGATCCCTGTGTAAAGTTTCATGGCCATCTATTGTAGTTCTGATGGTCAAGTGCTACACAACTGCCAATTTTCTCTCCATTGGCCTCGCTTAGGGCGTAATGGCAAAAAATTGGCATTCATGTCGCCCTGACGAGGTTGAGACGGTGAGAGCGGATTTTTTAAGATGCGGCTCAACTCAAGGCTCCCACCAGACAACCACTCTGTGAGACCCTACACACGCATATTTCTTAGGGGCACCACCCTCTTTTACGGAGAAAGAAGGAAACCAAAACAAACCATATACAACACACACACACACACACACACTCACACCTTCCTTATGTGCTTCAACACAAAATGCCCTTCAACCATTCAACACACACTCCTTAAGCAATCCCTTTGAACACTGCACAAACTCACATGCAAAGATTGACCTTCACCATTTTAGTGCTCATATACTTCTACGAAAAGCAAGCACAAAACCTCAAAACTCAAAACACCATAATGCACAAATACTTGACAACTCCTTTCCTTTCCCAAAAGAAGAGACTACTTACACACATAAGGCGGCATGCATAGAGAGCTCTTCTCCATCTATGCAGCCCCAAGACTTACTTACACACAACATAAGGAGAGAATCCAAGCAAATAGACACCATGGTGCACAAAACCTTTCTCAGCAAACAAGCAACCCAATGAGCACAAAATATGAGAAGCTGCCAAGATAGGCTTACCAATTTTACATGCGTTTAGAGCAAAAGTGTGACGACGACACCCCAATTGCAACAATTTGTTGATCAAACCATGAGATAGATCATTGAACTTGATATCCTTGCTCTCATATATAATCTACAATCCTTATTTAGGGATGAGTATGGTAAGAAAAATATTTGCAAGAGAATGGTAGCAATAGCATATTGATGCTCTCTCTATGGTGTCGCTTATGATAGCGAGCTTAGGAAATGGATAGGGAGACAAGAGGAGAGAGAGATTAGGGCTTCCCTAACCTTAGAGGAGCTTATTTGCAGCAATGGAGTAGGTGTGTGTTTTTGTGCTTGCCAAAGGGCCTTTTTATAGTTGTACAAGACCTTGGGTTAGGTTAAACTTGACTAGGGTAGGTAATTAACCATAGTTAGGTTCCTTTTTGACCAATCCTTCAATTATCCAAATAAGGGACTTATTTTTTTATTAAAAATAGCCTTTTAGGTCGTGGAGGCTCCATAAGGGTTGATAATGTATGTGGGCCCCACCATGATGTCCCTCCAGTGGCTCCTGTAGAGTGTCCCCATCCTGTTTGTTGTGTCTCTGGAAGCATCTTGAGCCGACCCCTCCACATGTAAGTGGTTTTTAATTCCCCATTGGTATTTTAGAATGTTGAATAAGTCAAGAAAACGTTTCACCTTTGTGGTTTACCTAATTGTAACTTTGACCTGCAGTAACAGTGTCCGCAGCACCTTGTTTTCACCATAACTTTCAGCCTGTAACTCAGAATTGGGTGCTATAAAAGGCAAAGTTGACCTTCTCAAAGTGTTTAAGCTGATTTTGGAGTGTTCCTCAAGTATACTCATGAGCTAAGGCGTTCAAGATGCATCCAAAACACCTTTTGAACCAAGTCTCCTTGTAGGGGGCCCTTTAGCATGCATCCAAGGTGTAGCATGCTTTTTCAAAAGGGAATCCACCTTAAACAAATGAGGTAGGCTCCAATAAAGTTTGATTTATTGGGGATATACATTATATTTAAGATTTGTTGACCAACACAAGTAAATGATCCAAGACTTGGGTCACATAGTGGTGGGGAAGGGAAGGCCTACAAGGTTAACCCTACCCTTGAGATAAGATGGGTAAGATAAGTGCCCATAAATTATTTATTTACAAATTATGGGATGTAGATAGCTATTTAAATTAGTAAAGGTAATTAGTTAGAAGAATATGCAGTAAAAAAACTAGGAGAGTAGAATTAAGTTTACTATTTACATTCAGCATGAAGAGAGAAATATGATGTAAATGCATAAAGATCTAATAAGGGTAAGGTGTTTGTATGGAAAAAGGATATTACGGAAAGAGAGAATGAACACTAGGTTAAAACTTTGATAAAAAAATATATGCATTTGAGTAGAAATGTAGTGCAAATGCAAGGTTACCATTTAACGCTACTCATATTAGCCCTCCCCCTTCATCTAGGATCATTCATGCTCCTAGATGAAACAAAAGAGTTTTTTCCTTTTTCTTTTCTTTCTTTTTCTTTTCTTTCTTTTTTTATCTTCTTTTTTTTTTCTTTTTTTCTTTTTTTCTTTTTTTTCTAAAAAATGGAGGAGTGATATACACTCTTTTACTCCATTAGACCTGCTTTTCATTACCTCAATCCCATAAATCGAAGATGGGAGGGTTGCCTTGGGTATGTTGAGATTCCAAGGCTGGTTCTTCTTTGCACATCAAAGCTTTAAAAATAGGTGGAGCATTTGCCAAGCCGAAGGGAGCCATGCCAATTTGGAGCTTAGACGATGTAGGTAGATGACTTCCTATCAATGGATTGATACGTTGAAAGTAGGGCTTTAATCTCCATCCATTGACTCTGGTCTTGTGGAGTTTTCCTGATAAATCTGCTAATCTATAACTACCATTCCCAAACTTTGTTTTTATCATGAAAGGTCTCCTCCCATCTTTGCAAAAACTTTTTGTCAAGTCGAGTATCAAGTCGGTTATCATAGCGAAGAACCAAACATACCTTCCTTCATTCTTTTCCCTTGAGCTGTCTTGTTGATTTTGTCCCTTTGGCTTGTGGCTTGGGCAATGTAATAGTCGATGGACTCTTCTCTATCAAGCTCAAGTCGTTGAAGATCTAAAATTCTTTCCTGCAAAGCTTCTTTTGGCCTCTTTCCTCCCCGTGAGAGAATGCGTAGGCTTGCAATCTCCACCTCAATAGGAAGGAGTGCCTCCTGTCCATATACCAAATGAAAAGGAGTGAATTGAGTGGATACCTTGAAAGATGTTATGTATGCCCATAGAGCTGCGGTCAAATGGCAATCCCAGTCGTTTGGTCGATCTGCAACCTGCTTAGAAATGATCTTACATATCATTCCATTCACCTTTTCAACCAACCCATTGCACTGAGGGTAGTAAGGTGTAGAATGCAAATGTTTGACTTTTAACTTTGCCAAAAGATTATCTAGGAGCTCTGCTCTAAACCCTGGACCACGATCTGACAAAATCTCTAGTGGTGTGCCGAATGTACTGCATATGTGATCAAAGATAAATTTTGATACCTCCTCGGCTGTAATTCGTGTTGTACTTGTTGCCTCCGCCCATCGTGTCATGTAATCTACTCCCACAATGATGAAGACCTTCCTGGTAGATGTGCGAGGTAAGGGGCCTATTGCATCCACACCCCACTTCTCAAAAGGACCATACGAAATTATTGGAACTCGAGGTTCGTAAGTGAGTCGTCGATTTCCAGCAATGTGACAACCTTTGCATGACTTACACCAATGCTGGACATCACGGTGTAGACTTGGCCAAACAAACCCTGCTTGCAAAATCTTCCTGTTTGTAATATCATGAGGAAAATGACCCCCACAGACATCATCATGGCATGAAAAGAGGATTCTCTCTATTTCTTGAATAGAGGGCACCCTTCTTAGCACCAAATCTTTCCCTTTATGATACAGATCATCTCCTATGAGTTGGTAAGGAGTTGCCTTTTTTACCAACCTATGCCTTTGCACTTTATCCAAGTCTTTAGGGCACTCACCATTTTGGAGGAAAAATATGATGTCCTTCAATTCCTCTTGGCCTTGGTACTTTGGTTCGTAGAGCTTCACACCTCCCACCATGATCTGAAGTTTCTCATTGGCGAGATAATCTGCTTCCTTGTTGAGGGTTCTCACAACATGCTGTACCTGTGTAGCTTCAAAGTTCTTTATCAAAGCCTTCACCTGTCTAAGCCACTCCACTAGAGTAGGGTTCTTGCACTTCCATATCCCTTGGATTTGCCTAATAACTAGTAAGGAATCACCCCTTATTATAAGTCTTTCGATGCCAAGTTTTCTGCATTCTTCAAGCCCCAACTTTAAGGTGACATACTCAGCCTCATTATTAGAATGAACATTTTCCAAGGTGATACCTTTCTTAACAAGAACTTCCCTTTGTGGACTTAGAATAAGAACCCCCCTTGCTGCCTGATCGCGTTGTCGTCGGTAAGCTCCATCAAAGCACAAAATGTGTGCATTGTCCATCTCCTCCTCATTATTTTGTGGTGTAGCTTTGTCTCCTGCCTTTGGTGACTCTTTCCTTTCTCTCACTTTGTATGTGAGAATGTCTGCAAGACCTGCCCTTGTGCTATCTTCCACAAGAAAAGTGTATTCGAACTCTTGAAGTTCTAGAACCCATTTGGCTATCCTAGATGAGAGGCTCATGTGTTGCACAACATATGGTAAATTGTTTTCCATGGTGAGAATGACAAATGGTGCAGGTAAGAGATATGATCGGAACTTTCTTACCGCAAACATAATTGTGAATACCACCTTCTCCATATCGGTGTAGCCCTTCTCTGCAGCGGTCATGACTTTGCTTGCAAAGTATACTGGCCTCATGTAGCATGTTTTTGGGTCTTTTTGCATGAGAACTACACCGATGGCCTCCATTCCTACACTTGGCGTGATGTAATATGTATCCTTTGGATTTGGTGGCATTATTGTTGGAAGAGAGTTGAGAATACCCTTTACTTCAGTAAAGCATAATTCGTGTTCCTCTCTCCATTCAAATGTGGGTTTGTTTGCTAGCTTGTGCAAAGGTGCAATAGCTTCCGCTAGAAGGTGAATGAAACGAGACATGTACCTTACTTTGTGGTTGAAAGTCATGAGCTCCTTGGTTGTCGTTGGTGGTTGTAGTGACAAGAGAGCATTTACTTTTGATGGATCCACTTGAATTCCTTGCAAAGAAACCACATGACCTAGCAATACCACTTGTGACTCTGCAATGTGACACTTCTCAGGATTAAGCTGTCCCCCAAATTGATGAAGCCTCCTAAGCCCCTCCTCAACTTTTTGGCAATGAAGTCTTTGGCTACTATAGATACAGAAGTCATCCATAAAAACCCTAATTGAGTTTCCAAAGAAGGGCTGAAAGACAAGAGTTGTAAACCTTATAAAGGTACTAGGAGCATTTGTGAGCCCAAATATTGGCATCACTCTATAGGCAAAGCAACCCCAAGGTGTGATGAAAGTGGTTTTTAACTGATCTTCTTCTGCTATTCTGATTTGAAAATACCCTGAATACCCATCACACACTGTGTAACATTCATAGCCGGCTACTTCGTTTAAGATTTCATCTTGGAAAGGAAGAGGAAAATGATCCCTCTTTGTTGCAGCGTTGAGCGGTTTGTAGTCAACACAGACCCTCCATTTTCCGCTCTTTTTAGGGCTTACTACAATTGGGGATACCCACTCAGAGTTAGACACAGGGTAAATGAAACCAGCTTTGAGGAGTCGGTTAACCTCTATCAACAGTGCCTCTTGTTGTATTTTTCCTAGGCGCCTTGGCTTTTGAGCCACAGGTTTAGTACCTGGTTTTAATTCTATGCCATGCTCTATAACATCCACACCTCTAATTTGTGAGTAATCAGTGATAAACAAATTGGGATACCTCTTGAGCATATCGATGTAGGACCGCTTCTCCTCAGGGGTAAGATCTTTTGCAAGCATCCTCTCAAAGTCTTCAAAGTGCTTGTGGTCACCTTTGTCATCCTTTGTTTGCTCCTTTGTTGGGTCAACCTCTATTGATTGAGTTTTTGATGTGTTGAAGATGATTCCCATTACCTCCAAAGATGATTCTTCTTCGCTATTGGATGTAGTGGTTGAACTTTCCTCGTCGCTTGAGCCAAAACTCTCTTCACTTTCTTCATCAGCCGTGGTCTCATAGTTGATGTTGAGCTGCTTTCCTTCATGCCAATCGTATACTACATGTTGCCCCTTTTTGAGAATCAATTGTCCTCGTCCCCATTTTTGATCTGCATTCACAGCAATGAGCCAAGGCCTCCCTAGGATGATGGGATAGCCCTCCCCCTTGGCTGGCATAACATACATGTCCACACGTGCATCTATATTACATACAGAAACTTTTACATTCTCGATGATCCCTAGGCACTTCACACTTGCATTGTTGGCCAGCCTAGCTTGACAATTAGAGGATTTAGTGATTTGAAGCCCTAGTCTATTCATGGCTCTTTCCGTGATCACACACATTTGTGCTCCACCATCAACATACACATTGGATACCTTCCTACCCCTTACATAAGCATCTACAATAGGTTCCACATCTTGTTGTGGCTTTGAAGTCAATGCCTTTACTGTCACCTTTTCTTTCTTCCTTAGGAGTCTTGTGCTTACAAGTTTGGACCAGTGCTTTCTCACCTTGGGTGATAGATGTAGGAGTTGAGGCCAAATAATATTGGGCTTTTGAGTTTGCAAATCTTCTAAGATGTTGTAGGGTTCCATATTCTTTCCTAATGGAAAATCGTTGATGCCGATCTCCCTTCGCCTTGACCTCTGCTTCTTGCCTCCTTCCTCCTTCTTTGACTTTTTCTTCCTCTCCTTCCTTGCAGGTTCTGACTCTTCATTCCTTGTGTCTTCATCCTTGTTGTGTGCTCTTGTGCGCTTTTCTGCTGGCATAACATCAAAATGTATAGGGCTCACCTCTATCTCCTCTTCCAGATTTATGACATTTACTCCCCTCTCTTCCTCCACTGGTGGGACAGGAGGGATGTTTGCCACTAGAGGTGATGGGTAGTCTTCAAGGAATATCTGTTTATGTTGAAGTAGACACTTCCAAAGACCCTCTGGAGTATCTCCTTGCCCAAATTTGGCAAGAAAAATTTCACGTAGCCTCTCCCAATTGGTTTTTTTGAGGTTGCAAGGCCTCGTACCATGCCTTAGCCTCCCCTTTGAGAACGAGTGGAAAAGCACACAGCTTTACCTCTTCTTGATCTCTCCCAGAGATGAGGTGTTCCATCTCCAAATTATCGAGAAATTCTTGTGCATCCTCACCATTTTTAGAATGAAAGGTAGGAAAAGTGCTTGAAATTTTTACAATACAAGGAGGCTTCTGTACCACAAAGTTTTGACTACGATGAGTGATCACATCAAAATGAAAATATATACATCAAGTGTTAGTTCATAATTTATCATAGGCAAAAGAAAAGGGTTGATTGAGGCATTAATTTCATTAAGGCAAGTGGGTCCAAAAATTCTCCTAATGGTTGCTTGAAATCTAAATTTTGTAGCAATTATGATGTGCACAGATTGATGAGCTATGGGTGTAAAAGGAGAAGGAACTCCAGGTTGGTTCATGTGACAATGTGTTCTCCTTTTTCTTTCTCTTGAAGAAAGTTTCCTTTGAGTGGATCGCTATCTAAGCACCTCTTGTCCCTGCCTCAAAACAAAATAAAAACATGGACATCAAATGAATCATCGTAATTAATGAATGGAAGAATGATGGGATTTGGAGATACCAAGATTTCACCAAGTCTTTCTCCTCCAAACATAAAAACAATGCTTTGTTGGTCAAAAAATTTGCGATCTACACAAATGTTAATTCTGATGCGTTGTAAAAAATGAAAAGCATATGGTGCAACTCTATTGTTCATGAGGAGAATAGAAGGCAATTAGGAAAGTTCCTCAGTGGGGGCACCACTTTTATGAGAGCGGATTTTTTGAAATCTGGCTCAACTCAAGGTTCCCACCAGACAACCACTCTGTGAGACCCTACACACGCATATTTCTTAGGGGCACCACCCTCTTTTATGGAGAAAGAAGGAAACCAAAACAAACCATATACAACACACACACACACACACTCACACCTTCCTTATGTGCTTCAACACAAAATGCCCTTCAACCATTCAACACACACTCCTTAAGCAATCCCTTTGAACACTGCACAAACTCACATGCAAAGATTGACCTTCACCATTTTAGTGCTCATATACTTCTACGAAAAGCAAGCACAAAACCTCAAAACTCAAAACACCATAATGCACAAATACTTGACAACTCCTTTCCTTTCCCAAAAGAAGAGACTACTTACACACATAAGGCGGCATGCATAGAGAGCTCTTCTCCATCTATGCAGCCCCAAGACTTACTTACACACAACATAAGGAGAGAATCCAAGCAAATAGACACCATGGTGCACAAAACCTTTCTCAGCAAACAAGCAACCCAATGAGCACAAAATATGAGAAGCTGCCAAGATAGGCTTACCAATTTTACATGCGTTTAGAGCAAAAGTGTGACGACGACACCCCAATTGCAACAATTTGTTTATCAAACCATGAGATAGATCATTGAACTTGATATCCTTGCTCTCATATAGAATCTACAATCCTTATTTAGGGATGAGTATGGTAAGAGAAATATTTGCAAGAGAATGGTAGCAATAGCATATTGATGCTCTCTCTATGGTCGCTTATGATAGCGAGCTTAGGAAATGGATAGGGAGACAAGAGGAGAGAGACATTAGGGCTTCCCTAACCTTAGAGGAGCTTATTTGCAGCAATGGAGTAGGTGTGTGTGTTTTTGTGCTTGCCAAAGGGCCTTTTTTTATAGTTGTTACAAGACCTTGGGTTAGGTTTGAACTTGACTAGGGTAGGTAATTAACCATAGTTAGGTTCCTTTTTGACCAATCCTTCAATTATGCAAATAAGGGACTTATTTTTTCATTAAAAATAGCCTTTTAGGTCGTGGAGTCTCCATAAGGGTTGATAATGTATGTGGGCCCCACCATGATGTCCCTCCAGTGGCTCCTGCAGAGTGTCCCCATCCTGTTTGTTGTGTCTCTGGAAGCATCTTGAGCCGACCCCTCCACATGCAAGTGGTTTTTAATTCCCCATTGGTATTTTAGAATGTTGAAGAAGTCAAGAAAACTTTTCACCTTTGTGGTTTACCTGATTGTAACTTTGACCTGCAGTAACAGTGTCCGCAGCACCTTGTTTTCACCATAACTTTCAGTCTGTAACTCAGAATTGGGTGTTGTAAAAGGCAAAGTTGACCTTCTCAAAGTGTTTGAGCTGATTTTGGAGTGTTCCTCAAGTATACTCATGATCTAAGGCGTTCAAGATGCATCCAAAACACCTTTTGAACCAAGTCTCCTTGTAGGGGGCCCTTTAGCATGCATCCAAGGTGTAGCATGCTTTTTCAAAAGGGAATCCACCTTTAAAAAATGAGGTAGGCTCCAATAAAGTTTGTTTTTTTGGGGATATACATTATATTTAAGATTTGTTGACCAACACAAGTAAATGATCCAAAACTTGGGTCACATAGTGGTGGGGAAGGGAAGGCCTACAAGGTTAACCCTACCCTTGAGAGAAGATGGGTAAGATAAGTGCCCATAAATTATTTATTTACAAATTATGGGATGTAGATAGCTATTTAAATTAGTAAAGGTAATTAGTTAGAAGAATATGCAGTAAAAAAACTAGGAGAGTAGAATTAAGTTTACTATTTACATTCAGCATGAAGAGAGAAATATGATGTAAATGCATAAAGATCTAATAAGGGTAAGGTGTTTGTATGGAAAAAGGCTATTACGGAAAGAGAGAATGAACACTAAGTTAAAACTTTGATTAAAAAATATATACATTTGAGTAGAAATGTAGTGCAAATGCAAGGTTACCATTTAACGCTACTCAACGGTCTAGGATGGAAATGAAACTTTGCATAGGTAGTGAGTAGGGTTAGTTTATCACCCCTACAAAGTTTCATGATGATCCATTACCATCTTGTCAGTGTGGCATTGCACAATGGCCCATGTTTTGTCCTTGGGCTCGAACTTCAAAAGATTGGCATTCGTGCAACCCCTGACCGTTGAGACGATTAGTGATGGCCATGAAACTTTGTAGGGGAGAGAAATAGGATTATTTTTCTACCCTTGCAAAGTTTCGTGGACGTCCATTGGCATCTCAATGATTTAGTGCTCCACAATTGCCCATTTTTTGCCATTTGGCTCATCAAGGACCCAACGATAGTAAATTGGTGTTCGAGGTGCCCCTGACCGTCAAGATGGTTTAGTGATGTCCATGAAAATTTTTAGGGTTGGGGGTAGAGTTATTTTTCTATCCTTGCAAAGTTTCATGTCCATCTGTTGTTGTCTCAATGGTCAAGTATTGTACGATTCCCAATTTTTTTCCATTGGGCTCAACAACAAAAAATTGGCGTTCGTGCCGTCCCAAACCATCAAGAAAGTTAGCGATGGCCATGAAACTTTGCAAGGGTGGATGTTATGATTCTTTCCTTACCTCTATAAAGTTTCATGGCCATGCCTTACCGTCTCATTGGTGTGGCATTGTACAATCACCCATTTTTTTTCCATTGTGCTCGCTTAGGGCCCAATGACAAAAGATATGGCATTCGAGCCTCCCGTGACAGTCAGAGGGTTAGTGATAGACATGAAACTTTGCAACGGTGGGGAGTAGGTTGCTTTCCTCATCCTCAAAAAGTTTCATGTCCATCCGTCACCATCTTGCAGGTGTGGCATTGCATAATCGCCCCTTCTTTCCCATTGGACTCGCGAAGGGCCCAATGACAAAAGATTGGTGTTCGTGGTGTCCTTGCCCATCTACATGGTTAGCAACGGCCATGAGACTTTTTATGGGTGCAGCATAGGGTGCTACAAAGATTGATGGCTATCTGTTACCATCTTGAGGGCGTGGAATTGCAAAATCACCCTTTTCTTTGCGTGAAGTATTCTCACACATTTCAAACAACTTTGCAAGAAGCTAGATCCCAAGTTAGACAAGTTCATCTTCATTGGTTATGGTGCAGATGGAGAGATGGGATATCATCTCTGGCACCTGAAATCTATAAAGTTTATTCACAACTCACAAGTGATATTCAATGAGTCTAAAATGCATAGACAGCCTATTAAAGAGGTTGAATATCAAAAAGTCAAATTTGAGGATGTAGCCTCAACAAATTTGGGAAAACCAACTCAGTCTACTAGTGATGTTCCTACCACTAGTAATGCTCCACAGAGAGCGGCATCCAGCAGTCAGGTAGCCAGGACATTTATGCGTGTATCTCGTGTCCCTAAGCGGTTTGAGCCAGGATTATACTATGTGTTAGTCATTGACTATGATGATCCCACATGTTAAAAAGCAGCTATTCAAATGGAAGATAGCGTGAAGTGGGAGCAAGCTATGCAATTAGCGAATGAGACTTGGGAGTTGATAGAGTTACCAAAGGGTAAATAGGCAGTGACTTGCAAATGGGTGCACAAGTAAATGTACACGGCAGAAGATCCCGAGACTAAGTATAAGGCTAGATTGGTTTCTAAAGGCTTCAAGCAGAATAAAGGCATAGATTTCGACAAGATTTTTTCTCTAGTAGTCAAGATGACTACACTACATCTTGTGCTTGGTTTAATAGCCATTGAGGGTCACATGGAATTGGACCAAATGGATGTGAAGACGGTGTTTCTTCGCGGGGATCTTAAAGAAGTTGTCTACATGAAGCATCCATAAGGTTTTGAGATAAGGCCTCAGAAGCCAACAAGGGTAGACTTGGTGTGTAGAATCAAGAAAGCCTTGTATTGTCTAAAGCAAGGTTCAAGGTAATGGTACATCAAGTTTGATAAGTACATTCAATCCCAAGGTTATGTACAGAGCCAAGAGGACCATTGCTTATACACAAAGAGGTTGAATGATGGTTCCCTCATCGTTCTCATCTTGTACGTGGATGATATGCTTATAGCTGGGAAGTCCAAAGATGAGATTGAATTTCTCAAGGATGTCTTAAGCAAGCAGTTTTTCATGAAAGATTTGGGTGATGCACATCATTTTCTTGGTATGTGTATCAAGAGAGATTGCAAGCGTGGAATACTTGAACGCCACATGAAGAGTATATTCACAAGGTCTTGCAATGTTTTAACATGCAAGGGGGAAAATGATTGAGTACCCCAATGGCTGTAGATGTAAAACTTATCAAGAATGATTGTCCCAAATCCGATGCTGAAAAGGAAGAGATGGTAAAGGTGCCATATTCTTTGGCAGTTGGCAATCTCATGCTCACCATGGCTAGCACCTGTCCGGATATTTCATTTATAGTGGGAGTGGTCTGCAGATATATGGAAAATCTGGGCAGAAAGCATCGGAAGCAGTGAAGATATCTTGAGATACATCAAGGGTTTAGTCATCTAGTTCTTACGCTTTGGGAACAATGATGCATCCATAGTTGAATACCCTGATTCCGATCATGCGGGTTGTGTGGACACTAGGAGATTTACATCTAGCTATGTGTTGTTGTTTGTTAACACGGCAGTCTCTTGGAGATCATGTCTCCTAAATTGCACTTCGTCTTCCACCACTGAGGCTGAGTATGTTGCAATTTCTAGTGCTAGCAAGGAAGTTGTATTGTTATCTCATCTAGTGGGAGACCTTGGTATGCACGAGACTCCAATGTCACGTTGCGACAACCAGAGTGCAATTGCATTAACAAAGAACCCTGTGATTCAAAGCCAAAACACCTGGAGGTCATGTATCATGTGATGCGGGATATTTTGGCTAGTAAACGCATTGAGCTAGCCAAAGTTCACGCGGATGACAACCACCAGATGCTCTTATGAAGAGCTTATAGATAGAGCGGTTTGCACATTCCATTGAGATGATGGACGTAGGGTGAAGCCTCATGATGCTTCACATTTGTATAGGTTTGTACTAACATAGGCCACATGGGCCACTATGGCCTTCAAGTGGGAGATTGTAAGGGTGCAAGCCATACTAGCCGAGCGCTAAGCACCACCCATCTTTTTATCTAACCTTATTCTTTAATTCATAAAGCAAATGGGTGTACAAGTAAATGTACACGGTAGAAGATCCCGAGACTAAGTATAAGGCTAGATTGGTTTCTAAAGGCTTCAAGCAGAATAAAGGCATAGATTTCGACAAGATTTTTTCTCTAGTAGTCAAGCTGACTACACTACATCTTGTGCTTGGTTTAATAGCCATTGAGGGTCACATGGAATTGGACCAAATGGATGTGAAGACGGTGTTTCTTCGCGGGGATCTTAAAGAAGTTGTCTACATGAAGCATCCATAAGGTTTTGAGATAAGGCCTCAGAAGCCAACAAGGGTAGACTTGGTGTGTAGAATCAAGAAAGCCTTGTATTGTCTAAAGCAAGGTTCAAGGTAATGGTACATCAAGTTTGATAAGTACATTCAATCCCAAGGTTATGTACAGAGCCAAGAGGACCATTGCTTATACACAAAGAGGTTGAATGATGGTTCCCTCATCGTTCTCATCTTGTACGTGGATGATATGCTTATAGCTGGGAAGTCCAAAGATGAGATTGAATTTCTCAAGGATGTCTTAAGCAAGCAGTTTTTCATGAAAGATTTGGGTGATGCACATCATTTTCTTGGTATGTGTATCAAGAGAGATTGCAAGCGTGGAATACTTGAACGCCACATGAAGAGTATATTCACAAGGTCTTGCAATGTTTTAACATGCAAGGGGAAAATGATTGAGTACCCCAATGGCTGTAGATGTAAAACTTATCAAGAATGATTGTCCCATATCCGATGCTGAAAAGGAAGAGATGGTAAAGGTGCCATATTCTTTGGCAGTTGGCAATCTCATGCTCACCATGGCTAGCACCTGTCCGGATATTTCATTTATAGTGGGAGTGGTCTGCAGATATATGGAAAATCTGGGCAGAAAGCATCGGGAAGCAGTGAAGATATCTTGAGATACATCAAGGGTTTAGTCATCTAGTTCTTACGCTTTGGGAACAATGATGCATCCATAGTTGAATACCCTGATTCCGATTATGCGGGTTGTGTGGACACTAGGAGATTTACATCTAGCTATGTGTTCTTGTTTGTTAACACGGCAGTCTCTTGGAGATCATGTCTCCTAAATTGCACTTCGTCTTCCACCACTGAGGCTGAGTATGTTGCAATTTCTAGTGCTAGCAAGGAAGTTGTATTGTTATCTCATCTAGTGGGAGACCTTGGTATGCACGAGACTCCAATGTCACGTTGCGACAACCAGAGTGCAATTGCATTAACAAAGAACCCTGTGATTCAAAGCCAAAACACCTGGAGGTCATGTATCATGTGATGCGGGATATTTTGGCTAGTAAACGCATTGAGCTAGCCAAAGTTCACGCGGATGACAACCACAGATGCTCTTATGAAGAGCTTAGAGATAGAGCGGTTTGCACATTCCATTGAGATGATGGACGTAGGGTGAAGCCTCATGATGCTTCACATTTGTATAGGTTTGTACTAACATAGGCCACATGAGCCACTATGGCCTTCAAGTGGGAGATTGTAAGGGTGCAAGCCATACTAGCCGAGCGCTAAGCACCACCCATCTTTTTATCTAACCTTATTCTTTAATTCATAAAGCAAATGGGTGTACAAGTAAATGTACACGGCAGAAGATCCCGAGACTAAGTATAAGGCTAGATTGGTTTCTAAAGGCTTCAAGCAGAATAAAGGCATAGATTTCGACAAGATTTTTTCTCTAGTAGTCAAGCTGACTACACTACATCTTGTGCTTGGTTTAATAGCCATTGAGGGTCACATGGAATTGGACCAAATGGATGTGAAGACGGTGTTTCTTCGCGGGGATCTTAAAGAAGTTGTCTACATGAAGCATCCATAAGGTTTTGAGATAAGGCCTCAGAAGCCAACAAGGGTAGACTTGGTGTGTAGAATCAAGAAAGCCTTGTATTGTCTAAAGCAAGGTTCAAGGTAATGGTACATCAAGTTTGATAAGTACATTCAATCCCAAGGTTATGTACAGAGCCAAGAGGACCATTGCTTATACACAAAGAGGTTGAATGATGGTTCCCTCATCGTTCTCATCTTGTACGTGGATGATATGCTTATAGCTGGGAAGTCCAAAGATGAGATTGAATTTCTCAAGGATGTCTTAAGCAAGCAGTTTTTCATGAAAGATTTGGGTGATGCACATCATTTTCTTGGTATGTGTATCAAGAGAGATTGCAAGCGTGGAATACTTGAACGCCACATGAAGAGTATATTCACAAGGTCTTGCAATGTTTTAACATGCAAGGGGGAAAATGATTGAGTACCCCAATGGCTGTAGATGTAAAACTTATCAAGAATGATTGTCCCAAATCCGATGCTGGAAAGGAAGAGATGGTAAAGGTGCCATATTCTTTGGCAGTTGGCAATCTCATGCTCACCATGGCTAGCACCTGTCTGGATATGGCATTTATAGTGGGAGTGGTCTGCAGATATATGGAAAATCTGGGCAGAAAGCATCGGGAAGCAGTGAAGATATCTTGAGATACATCAAGGGTTTAGTCATCTAGTTCTTACGCTTTGGGAACAATGATGCATCCATAGTTGAATACCCTGATTCCGATCATGCGGGTTGTGTGGACACTAGGAGATTTACATCTAGCTATGTGTTGTTGTTTGTTAACACGGCAGTCTCTTGGAGATCATGTCTCCTAAATTGCACTTCGTCTTCCACCACTGAGCCTGAGTATGTTGCAATTTCTAGTGCTAGCAAGGAAGTTGTATTGTTATCTCATCTAGTGGGAGACCTTGGTATGCACGAGACTCCAGTGTCACGTTGCGACAACCAGAGTGCAATTGCATTAACAAAGGACCCTGTGATTCAAAGCCAAAACACATGGAGGTCATGTATCATGTGATGCGGGATATTTTGGCTAGTAAACGCATTGAGCTAGCCAAAGTTCACGCGGAAGACAACCACCAGATGCTCTTATGAAGAGCTTAGAGATAGAGTGGTTTGCACATTCCATTGAGATGATGGACGTAGGGTGAAGCCTCATGATGCTTCACATTTGTATAGGTTTGTACTAACATAGGCCACATGGGCCACTATGGCCTTCAAGTGGGAGATTGTAACGGTGCAAGCCATACTAGCCGAGCGCTAAGCACCACCCATCTTTTTATCTAACCTTATTCTTTAATTCATAAAGCAAATGGGTGTACAAGTAAATGTACACGGTACAAGATCCCGAGACTAAGTATAAGGCTAGATTGGTTTCTAAAGGCTTCAAGCAGAATAAAGGCATAGATTTCGACAAGATTTTTCTCTAGTAGTCAAGCTGACTACACTACATCTTGTGCTTGGTTTAATAGCCATTGAGGGTCACATGGAATTGGACCAAATGGATGTGAAGACGGTGTTTCTTCGCGGGATCTTAAAGAAGTTGTCTACATGAAGCATCCATAAGGTTTTGAGATAAGGCCTCAGAAGCCAACAAGGGTAGACTTGGTGTGTAGAATCAAGAAAGCCTTGTATTGTCTAAAGCAAGGTTCAAGGTAATGGTACATCAAGTTTGATAAGTACATTCAATCCCAAGGTTATGTACAGAGCCAAGAGGACCATTGCTTATACACAAAGAGGTTGAATGATGGTTCCCTCATCGTTCTCATCTTGTACGTGGATGATATGCTTATAGCTGGGAAGTCCAAAGATGAGATTGAATTTCTCAAGGATGTCTTAAGCAAGCAGTTTTTCATGAAAGATTTGGGTGATGCACATCATTTTCTTGGTATGTGTATCAAGAGAGATTGCAAGCGTGGAATACTTGAACGCCACATGAAGAGTATATCACAAGGTCTTGCAATGTTTTAACATGCAAGGGGGAAAATGATTGGTACCCCAATGGCTGTAGATGTAAAACTTATCAAGAATGATTGTCCCAAATCCGATGCTGGAAAGGAAGAGATGGTAAAGGTGCCATATTCTTTGGCAGTTGGCAATCTCATGCTCACCATGGCTAGCACCTGTCCGGATATTGCATTTATAGTGGAGTGGTCTGCAGATAATTGGAAAATCTGGGCAGAAAGCATCGGGAAGCAATGAAGATATCTTGAGATACATCAAGGGTTTAGTCATCTAGTTCTTACGCTTTGGAACAATGATGCATCCATAGTTGAATACCCTGATTCCGATTATGCGGGTTGTGTGGACACTAGGAGATTTACATCTAGCTTTGTGTTGTTGTTTGTTAACACGGCAGTCTCTTGGAGATCATGTCTCCTAAATTGCACTTCGTCTTCCACCACTGAGGCTGAGTATGTTGCAATTTCTAGTGCTAGCAAGGAATTGTATTGTTATCTCATCTAGTGGGAGACCTTGGTATGCACGAGACTCCAGTGTCACATTGCGACAACCAGAGTGCAATTGCATTAACAAAGAACCCTGTGATTCAAAGCCAAAACACATGGAGGTCATGTATCATGTGATACGGGATATTTTGGCTAGTAAACGCATTGAGCTAGCCAAGTTCACGCGGATGACAACCACCAGATGCTCTTATGAAGAGCTTAGAGATAGAGTGGTTTTCACATTCCATTGAGATGATGGACGTAGGGTGAAGCCTCATGATGCTTCACATTTGTATAGGTTTGTACTAACATAGGCCACATGGGCCACTATGGCCTTCAAGTGGAGATTGTAAGGGTGCAATCCATAGTAGCCGAGCGCCAAGCACCACCCATCTTTTTATCTAACCTTATTCTTTAATTCATAAAGCAATAAAGAGTAGTGGTGTATTATCCACTATAGCTCCACCCACACTGAGCGTACACTCTCTAGGACAACGCACTCCTACACTCACACTCGCACACATTCGCTCTGCCTCACAAAAGATAAGACACTTTGGTGCCAATGTCGTTTGCTTACTAGTGAAGTCGTTGACTGCAAAGTGTAAGCTATGTGTAGCAGGTAGCCGAGAGCATGTGGACTCAAATGAGCTCCAAATGGGGCATGGTTTGGGCTCATTTGAAAGCTATGACAAAGGACTATTAGAGGCAAACAAAAATTGCAATAGATTGAGGTTATGATGGGCTTAAAATTGAAGTGCAAAACAAGGTTTATAGCTCACCCACACAATAATCAATCCAAATTTATTATGCAAAAGAACCTAAAATGCAATGCAAGAGTTATGAGTGGCTCCCAATTCAAGAAAAGAGAGGGTTTGAATGGACGAGCTCAGGGGTGAATGATGCATCTACACAAGCCTACATGATCCACACCTAGACTAATGGAGATAGTCTAGTTTTAAGCTTTGATACCACATCTAAAGTAGAGGGATTATGGGGTAGATTAGGGTTGCATTCATGATAATAAGGAGAATCATGTGTATCCAAGCTAAGCACAATTAGAAGACTCAATACACAAATACAATGCTTACAGAATGGACTAATTATTTAACTAGCAAAGAAAGTACATAGTGAGCCATTATATAGGCATTTAGAGAGAGCTTTGGATGGCATGAAGGATGATAGAATGAGTAGGGATCAGCCCAAATGGCCTCTATGTCATGCATGCTCCTCTATGTGTGTGTGTGCGTGTGTGCATCGTGGAACGTCAATGAAAGCATCAATTAAAATTGGTAGGCCACCTCCACACAGTAACTACTGAGGCCCCAAAGGTGGGCAAGTGTTGCTTTTAGTGGATCCAAGTTGTGAGCATCAATGGGAGGACCTATGTGATAGGAAAGACCCGTCAGCTCTTGGGCAGGACATTGGTGGTTATGGGCTTGGGAGAGCCACCCCCTGGTGCGATTGCAATGGGACTCGAGGAGTGGTTTTGGTGAGATACTTTTACTCCATCCGATCACGTGAGGACTCCATTTTTTTAGTACATAGCATGGCTGAGACGTCACATACTAGAAGCACAGAGAGATGCAGCAAACCATTGGTAGGAGGAGGATCTGAAGTGAGTTCTTGGAAGATTTCTAGGGACTCCTGTGGGACAATAGACAGCTAGGGGAGTCATGATGTTCTAGTGGTCGATTGCCCAATAAGCTAGTCTAAGTGGGAGGCGAGTGGGAGTTGGTTGATTCGCAATGGTCACTCAATGGTATGTACCACATGTGGCCATACAATTGAGGCACAACACCGCTATCAGTGGGACTAGCCCATGACACAATAAGTTTGGCCTCAAATTCTTTGACCAATGCCCCCACATTTGCCAGTACACTTGGGGTGCTACAACATGGTCCACCCTCATGTGCCCGATACTTCATTTTGAGATTATTACAATGTAATGGGTCCTATTTATAGCTCCCAGGAGTTACTGCAGTAACTGCCTATGGTAATTACTACTGGTGGGACTGATCCGATGTTCGGCCTTCTAAGGGACAGTTCCCACCTGCAGGATAGTCCTCGCCTTTAGTTCCCGCCTGCAAGATAGTCCTTGCCTTCTACATCCTTTCCTCCTTTCTTGAATTTTGGTATAACTCCAAAATTTTAGAAAAAACTCCACCGCCTGAGTCTGATTTGGTGTTGAGGAAACCATCTGGTGTTCAGGTTGATCCAAACCCTAAACCCTAAACCCTTCTGGTTGCTGATTTGGCCGATGTTCCTCATGGTTTGGCCGATGTTCCTCGTGGTAATACTCTTTTGGTATTGCTAGATTTATACCATACTTCATGCTTGGCGAGTGCTTGACACCCCTATAGTTGTAATTCCAAGGGTGCCCAGCCAAAGAAATGCCAGTGCCTTACTGGGAAAATCCACCGCCTAATTCTGAGATGGAACTACCCAGTATCCTTCCACTATACCCGCTTCCTCTTACCCTTCTTCTGTGTTGGTGCCTCAGAAGTCCCAGTGCCAGCATTGTCCTTCTGGATAAGTCTGTAAATGGCCTCGTGCTCAAGTTGATCCAAACTTTCAATGGACATCTCAAATTCATAAGGTGTGAGAGGATTGTAGGTTTTGATCTCGGGATCATACAGAGTGGGTTCTGGCCAATTTATGACAATGCGAGGCTGTGTGGATCCATCCCTACGGAAGACGCTGATTTGTTTTAATTCTTGCTTCAAAGAGAATCTCAGCCATCTCTTTGTACTGTGGTCCCAATCCTGGTTTAGTAGTGATATCCTTTTCAGGGATCTTGGAAGACTCCACAGTCAGTTGAAGCAACTGATTTGTGATCTTCGTTAAGTCACAAAGTTGGATCTTCCACTGTCCCATACACCCTCTGCATTCTCCTTGTAGTTCCATGACATCATTCACTTTGAGAGGTCATTGATCAATGATTGCCACGTTTTCCATTCCACAGTGGCTCGCTCATACCAGCCCTGAAGTTCATCACTGATACTGAAGTAGGTGAGCCGATCCATTGGTTCTGAATGCTGAGGATGCAAAGCTCGGAAAAATTTGGGTAGTTCAGATTCTTTAGTAACCAATGCATACAGGAGAACTAGTGAATCGGACACAAATTCCGGAAAATTGAGAACGGCTTGGTTCTCTTGCTGCATCATCTTCCTAGTAACTCGCAATAGTTGAAAGAGTCTTCGGAGAGCAGTTGCCTGTTCTACTAATTTCATGTGATTCGGAGGTCCTTTACTGCTGGAAGTATGATCTTCAATGATAGCCTGCACCCTCTGGTCCAAAACTCCTCAAGCAATTTGCATCTGAAGTAAAATTTCTTTCATTTGATTTCTAACTTCCTTCATGCACTTGTAGGTAGATCGGCCACTCTTCTTCTCTGCCTAAAGTTCCCCAAATGCCCTCCCAAACTGCTTTGACTCTTTTCTCCCATTATCCAGAATGTCTACTCAAGTGAAAGTGGAACTTTCATTACTATTTAAGAGAATGTTCTTCAAGACAATTCTTTGCATTTCCTCATATGCTTAGAACATTGCAAAAGTTAGTGTTGTGGAGAATCACTATAGACATCTCAAGTCATGGCAAGGAAATTTGTACCCAAAAGGATGTTGACAGTCTTTACATGGTTGATGTGACATTAGAAATTGTCCCAAATTGTTGCATTTTTCCCATTTTTCCTAAATTCTACTTCTCTGTTGACATAGTATCTACATAAGATACCTCTTCAAATATTTCTAAAATCACATCATCTGATTCAAGCACATCACATCCCTGCAATTCACTTTGAATACCTGAAACATAATGTTTTTCCCACTTTGGAAAATCATTAAATTTTCTGAAAGATACTAAACCTTCAGATGTCAACCCCAAAAACCCTGAAGAGAAAGCTTCTCTTTGCAAGAACTTCTCCTCACTTGTACCACCATAGTCCCGCTTTATAATGGCACTTTGAGAAAATCCTGTGCAAACCTGTGTTCTCTAAACTCCTTGCGTATCTTTGGAATTGGATGATCAGGTAGACTATCCTTGTTCCTGGCATGGTCAACACATACAGTCAAGAATTGTATTGCTTTCTTAGCATATTGGCTTCAAACCCTGGCATAGGCCAATCCATCATCCATCACCTTGGTTTCCATTCGCACAGCCGTAATGTAGGGTTGCCCCAAAATTAATGGATAAGAGGAATGCTCCTGTATAGAGAAATTTTGCTCATCACAGACATCCCCTACAGTTACCTTAACATTGGCACATGCACCATAGAGGTCGCTTGGAAGCATATTGGCAACTCAAATCCGCCAACCATGGTCCACATCAATAGGCCAATTCCCATTTTTGTGCAATATTTTAGCCATCAAATTGATCTCCGATCCATGGTCTATGAGTGCTAAGACCGGTTCTTCAATGTCGCCAAGCTTCACAACAGTTTTGGTTGTTGCTCTTGCCCAATGAGTCCTTGAAAAGTGACTCCTTGGTATGCTTTCACTATATTCATCTTCATTGAAATGAACATGCCTTACCTTTGGTATGGTTGGATTTGACACCACCACAGACCTAGACTCTTCTTCTTCTTCAAGATCTGCCAAATACTCTTCATAGTCATCCAAAATTGCTTCAATGTGGCGTATCGCCTGGCTCTTAACTGACACCGGCTCCTGTTCATTTGGTATCTTCGTCTTTCTTTTGATAATATCAATAATATCCTTGTGAAACTGATCACGTTTGGCAATGCCCAAAATATCACCCAATGTGAGCTCCACTTTGCTATTCAGAATGCGCTCTTCAAAAACTTTCTTTAAATATGTAGCTAATTCAATGTCATATTTAAGCTTATATGAGGGTCCCTTGGGTTTACCTTGCTTTTTGTCCTTGGGTGCCTCCTCCATCACCACTTCAGGAGCGGGCTTAGGAGTAGGTCCTTCTTCTTTTTTTTCTGTTAAATATCGTTGTCCTTTTTGATGTCCCAGGAGCTTCTTCATCTCTTTTCCGCTTTTCCTCCACCATAGCCTCATTATCTTGAGACTTCACAATGAATGCATACACTGAGAGGGAATCCATTGGATCAATCCACCCTGTGGTTTCTCGAACTACTTGTCGCAGCTTCCCATAAGTTACCTTCCCTGTTTTTGTTGTCTTCAAAGCATAAGGCCACAATTGACCCTTGGAACCTGCACCATCATCATCACCCTTTCCGCAGACTTGCAGCCCATATGTAGATGCTTCCACAAGAGCAACATTATACTGAATCTCTTCAACTATCTTTTTCATGCCGCCCCTACCGAAGTTCAGGAGAAGCATCTCACCTATTGCCCTAAGGTGAATCTTCTTGTCCTTCCAGAAAACCACGTTCCTTTTGTAAGCTTCACCAAATTGATCACATTATTTAACGTACTTGTGGTCTTCACTATCACACCACATGCATCGGTCCTAGCCTTTGCGTGGAGGCTGCTGTCTAGGCTCAGAAGTAGACCCCTTTGCACCTAGCCCTTCAAATTTTACAGCTTTAAAATTCAAATTTAATTCTTGAATACCTTTCACCAATTCATCAAGAACTGGCTCCTCCACTCTGGGTATTGCCGAGGTTGTTTCTCTTTAGGTTCCTCTTCCGCAACATCCATGATGTCAGCCATGATCAGCTTATCGACTCTCATCTGTCGTTTCACGATCTTACTGCTTCAGTGACTACCTTCCAGTCGAATGTTAAGACCAATTCTCCTGTTGAATCCTCCAGCAACTGCACTAGACTCTTCTAAAGTCGTGGATCAACAGCCTAAATAAACAGTTCAACCTTCTGATCCTTCATTGAACGTTGTTCTGTCGAGGACAGTTTCTCGAATTTCTTCTCAAATTCTCATAATAATTCTCATGCAGATATATTTTTCTTCTTCTTTTGCATCCACTTCATAAAGCTTTGTCTGGTTACTCTTTGCGAATCGTCAAGGAAGCATTCCTCCTGAAGCGCCTTCTTGAAATCCTGCCAATTCGGGCCTTGAACCGCTTGAATTTCTTTTATTCGGCTCCTAAGTTCAGGCTCCGCAATTAAATGGAATCCTTCCACTGCATTCTGATCATCAATTCCATTATCTTCTATTGCCTGCTCGTAGATATTGCAAAACTTGCTAATGTCCCAGCCTTCAACTCGTTGTAATTTCTCGGTAACTGTGTGCCTAGCTTTACCGATCCTCTCTTGTAGATTATATTGTTGTTGAGAAGCCTATTGTTGTTGAATGTAAGCAGCAAACTACTGCATCATTTGCTGCATGGCTCCCTCTTGCAGTGTCGACATCTTTCTCCACAACACTGCTCACCCCGGCTCGTTTCACGTCGGGTTCACCAA
The DNA here is from genome assembly GCF_014529385.1 of Adiantum capillus-veneris. NCBI lineage: Eukaryota > Viridiplantae > Streptophyta > Polypodiopsida > Polypodiales > Pteridaceae > Adiantum > Adiantum capillus-veneris. The sequence continues at coordinate 27,537,824 of NC_140939.1, read as the reverse complement.
GAATGTTGGGGGATTTGTATTCGAAAGGTGAGCCGGGAAGGCACTGGGCCCTTGGCTGTGAGAGATGCGGGGAAAAGAGTTGCAACAGACACCATTAACAGAAACAGAGCTCAAAACAGATAGTTTAACTTATACCAAATAAAAAAGAGTATCCATGATTAATCAATCGTTAAAGGAGGCGTTTATTCTCCCTAGAAAGTTGAGCCTGTCTTAATCCAAGTGCTAATCGAGACAATCATTACTGATCTGATTCGTTCCCTCCTGATGCTTCAAGATTGAAAGAGAATCGATTTACCTTCCGCTATGGCTATGGGGGACTTTGGTTTCAAACGGCCTTAGGAATTTCGATTTGGCTTACGATTGTGGCTCAGGTGTACGGCATAAGAAGTTCGGTTTAGAATTGCGGCTTGGATTTTATGGCTTAAGATTATGGCTTAAATGAACAAGAAGAAGATATAATTCGAATGAATATGGGGTTTTGGATTCAGATGCTAGCTTAGCAGTAGGATTCGGTAGATTATAATGGGCTTAGTCTAGAGCTTAGGATTATGGTGGCTCGGTTTAGAGCTTAAGGTTATGGTGGCTAATGATTAATTAGATAAGTTTAGTTTGAGAGCTTAAGCTATGGCTTAAGAGATTACAGATTAGGCTGAACTCATGTGTGTTAAGGATTATGGCTTCTTAGCTTCCTTCCGGGAGAGAAGGTTCAATGAGAAGAGGAGATGGATTCCAAACAAAAATGAGACAAAACCCCAATACCCGTCCCTTTTTCCTTTATAGTTTTCATGGGCCTCCCTCTTGCTAAAAAAAGCGCCTACCCATTAGCGATGTCGCTAATGGGTACCCTTTCTATGACGTTGCAGGCGGTTTTTGGACCCGCACGAAATGTGCCGCGAGTGGCTCAGAGCAGCATCGCCCCTGCTAGCTCAGGATTTTACGTTTCTTCGCCGGTGTCATCTGATGACTTCCGGCCTGCGCGAACGGTTTTCCTGATGCAGAGCTGCAGCCCGCAGCCCTCACCATCACCTCCTTGGTTTTTCCTTTGCTTACAAACCACTTAAGCCTTCATTTTACCCCATTGGGCGGGCTATGCTTTGGCGGCCTGCATTTTTTAAAGCTCTTGAGCGGCCGGGTGGTTATGGCTTTAGGCGGTCGGGTGGTATGCCTTTGGGCAGCTAGGTGGTATGCCTTTGGGCACCATTGTTTAAAGCTCTTGGGCGGCATTGAAGGGCATCACATTTGGCATGCATAGCAGCCAATCAATTTGGGCAGCCATTAATTTGAACTTGAGTGGGCGGCCATGCCCCTTTGAGGTCGGCCATAGCTTATGTAAGGGCACCACCTTTGGCATACATGCTACCCAAGCAATACCAGGCACTTGACACCCTTTGTACCCCCCCATTTGGCATACATACCAGCTAAAGCATCCCCAAGCACAACATCTTTCTTCAGTAGCCCCGATCGAGCAACCTCATCATGAAATCTCCTGCCCATATCATGTAAGCTTCAAACAAACTTGATGTGCATTTTTCTGGCATCTTTCTTAGCATGGGAGCAGAGCTGCACGACATCATCTTCACAAACATGATCCTAAGCATGCATACTTATTGAAATTTGTGGACAATAAAGAAAAAGAGAGTCTTATAAGAAAAAAACTTTGTTTATTTAAACATATTTACACTTGCTTACTCTAGGGAATCATTGTAAGCATTGACAAGGTTAAGGTTATCCTTTAATTGTATGACTTGCATCCATCTAGCATCTTCAAAAAGATAATTGTTAAACTTGATAAGATATCATCGGATAGTCTTACCGCCTCTCAATACCTTGTCTTCATGTCAGAGAACGGACTCGGGCTGCAACACCTCTTCTTGGTCCTTGAACTCCCTGGGTCTTCAATGGTTGCTTCTTGAGGTGGCTCCTTTGTAAGGCTTTAGTAGGCTCCCGTGGAAAGCATTGTGTATGAGCCAGTGGTTGGGAAACTTGAGTTGATAGGTCATCACATTGATTGGCCTAAGAATCTCCAAGGGGCCATAATAACATTTTTGCTAATGTAGCATAGTACTTTTGGTGTCCCGTAGGATTCTTGCCCATCGTGTGCCTTAATCGAGCCTTAGGAAACTTAAGCAAGACCCAATCATTTTTTTTAAAGGCTAGAGCTCTTCTGTGCTTATCAGCAGCAGCCTTTTGCCTTTATTGAGAGATGGAAATAGTATCCTTAATCTTTTGGAAAGATTCTTGCAGGTCTCGGGTATATTCATATGCAGAGCGAAGATCTTCCCATGTACCTTGAGTAGCAGGGGACTTTTTTATCTTCCCTCTATTACCTCAACAGGTTCTTTTTTCCATGGGAGTATGTGCAATGTTATTGCAAGCATACTCCACTAAAGGTAAGTACTTCTCCCATTGGGACTTTTGATCTACTTCTGTGACATAAGCTTTCAGTAGATCGAGAATTTTTAGGTTAGTATTTCACTTTGGCCATCCGTTTGGGGTTGATAGGCCAAAGAGAAGTTTAGCCTTGTACCTAAATTCTCAAAGAGACCCTTCCAGAAATTACTGATGATTCTAAGATCTATATCCGACACGGTAGACATTGGCAAGCATGGTACTTGAAGATTTGTGATATAAAGAGGGTTGCCATTTGATGGGCCTTAATAGTCTTTTTGACAGGTATGAAATGTGCTTGTTTGCTAAACCTATCTACTATTGTCCATATTCCTCTATTCCCATGGATAGAATTGGGCAATCCAAAGATAAAATCCATGGATATTCTCTCCCATGGTGAATTAGGAATTGGCAAAGGTTGAATCAATCCAAGTTGCTTCCCTCTATCAAACTTCGTCTTTCGGCATACCACACATTTTGAAACATACTCTTGTATGTTTGCTTTCAAGGCAGGCCAATAGAAGTATGTTTCTATCCCTTTTAGGGTAGACTAAATCCCTCTATTCCCCGCATAAGGAGGAGCATGAGATTCATACATTACTTTTTGATGTAGTGATTTAGTAGTACATAGTCTATTGCCATAGAGAAGATAACCATCTTTTAGGGTAAATGGTTATTCTTTCTTCCCTAGTGCAAGGGCTGAAATCACATATCTAAAATCGGGATCGATAGCATACTCATCTATCATAGAAAATAGATCATTGTGAGTTGCTATGGATATCGCATTCACTCTCGGTCATCTTGAGAGTGCATCGGCCACTTGATTATGCTTGCCAGCAATGTGAGCAATATGAAAATGAAATTGCGAAAGAAAAAGTTTTCCACCTCATTTGTCATAATAACTAATATCTAATTCTCATAAATGATTTTCTCATGTTAAACTGATCATTTAATATGGGGAAATACCAGGGGAGAAAAAGCTAGAATATTGGTTAAGCTGGCAGACCGGCCACGGTAGGGATCCAAAGGAGGGAAAATAGGGATCCAAAGGAGGGGCCATCTGCAAAAGAGCAATGTGCAACAATGGGCTTCAAAGACCCTAGGGTTCAGCCCATTAAGACTTCCAAAATGCTAAGGTTCCAAAATTGAAAGGTTGTGTCCTATGGTCATTCCTTAGGAAAATTGGATGCTTTGTAGTGTGCAAAAAATCTTCAAAGACTTCTAAAGAGGAGGGGGCGAGCCCTGTAAAGTAGGGGATGAGAGAGAAACACACACACACACACACACTCACAGGATCCCTTTACACAAAGGGAATAGGGGACACATGTCAACTCCCTAGGCCAGTTGCCCCCAAGGTGCACTCAAATCCTATTGGATGGCCATAGAGGTGGACCAATGAGAATTAGGCTAGAATACATTTAGTTTAATTCATTTTAAAACACTGGATAAAAGAACCAATAAGAATTAACCTCTCTAGAAGACTATTGGACAGTCTCCCAAGGGGTCCAATAAGCATTCAACAGCCCAATGGCTTGCCTGATTCCTATTGGCCAGACGACTAAGGGGTCCAATGAGAGATTAATTGATTTATTTAATTACCTAAAGCTCTCACAAAAGGGAAAAGGGGGACACATGTCACAAGGCTCTTCATTTGACCACTTAAACCTTATTGGCTAACCTTGGAGAGGTCCAATGGGAAGCCAGTGCGCTCAAGAGGAATTAGCAAGAGGGGCCGACCAAGATGAGAGAGGGGGCTGATTTGTGAAGGCATTATCACACTCACACTCACACAATCTCATGTGTGAAGTAAGAAGACTCTCTCTCTCCTTCTCAAGCTTTAATGGAAAGCTCATCATCTACTCCAAGATTGTGAGAAGGGAGGCCTACATCACCAACTCTTGGCTTTGTGATGCAAATCCAACCAAGAGCCAAGATTCAATGCATGCTCATCTCCTCTACCATGTTAATTACTAAGCTATGCTAAGATTTTATGAGTGATTATGTGAGGAGATATACTTCTTTCTCGTAAGACTACTCTCACACTCACACAATCTCATGTGTGAAGTAAGAAGACTCTCTCTCTCCTTCTCAAGATTTAATGGAAAGCTCATCATCTACTCCAAGATTGTGAGAAGGGAGGCCTACATCACCAACTCTTGGCTTTGTGATGCAAATCCAACCAAGAGCCAAGATTCAATGCATGCTCATCTCCTCTACCATGTTAATTACTAAGCTATGCTAAGATTTTATGAGTGATTATGTGAGGAGATATACTTCTTTCTCGTAAGACTAATCCTTCTTCCTCTCAATCTACTCTCATATCCCGCTAGCTCTCACCATCTTTGAAGGTGTGTGAGGTCTTGGGTCTGAGACCATAAGAGAATTGATGTTGTGTTTTATAAGTGTGTGCATGGTGCTTGAAGCATCCATCTTCATTGCACCATCAAGTTATTGAAGAAACACAAAGTATTGTATCGTAAAATGTCTCCCTTGATGGGGGAAACCTATAATACAAATCCTTTTCCGGTCCTCAATTGTTGTCAATAACTTAATTTCTCTCTCTTTTGAAGTATTGTCCATGCCTATCTAACTAGGTTTTATGATTTTTGTTGCTCTCTCCATCCAAGCACTCTTGCTATGCTCATTAGGAATCTATTCTAATGAAATGCTCACTATGTTTATGCTATTTTCTACTACACACAAGTTACTAGGCCATTGGTATGAGAGCACAAGGTTTATCTTTTCTTGATCAAGAAGGGAGGTCCTCAAGATAGCTATAAATGGTTGGTATTATTAATTGCAATTGAGTAAGTAGAATAGGGATTTTTTAGCCTTGCAGTGCGCCTGCTTCATGCAAATAACGTTGAGCTATGGTTTTGATAGTGGAGGCTTACGGGGCTTGCCTACGGCTTAACCACTATTGAGCTATTAGAAGCTTGAAAGGAGCCGGTATTGTTTTGGTGTTGAAAGACCCTCTCTTCTAATCCTTGCAATTAATGATATTCGAGCCACGGGTACAGGAGCTTGGTTGCTTTTCTAAAGGGGTAAAGAGGAGTAGCAATTAGAGCTTGAAGTGCCAAAGTACACCTAAATGTTGTTAGAATGGCTGACAATAGTAAAGAGAGTGAAATTAATGTTGATAGCTTTGATTTTGCTAATGAGCATGCTACTAATGATGCCCCTGCTTGTTAACTGGCTTGTTTCTAGGATTCAACAAGCCATGGGCAATCCATCCCTCCAAGTGAAGTGCAACGGCAGCTTCGTGCTCATGGGATTCTCCAAACTCCCACCAAGAAGAGAGAGTACCTAGGAAGCCTCCTTGTGAGACTTCCAAAAGAGGACTCTCTCCGATCCATACGAAGGGCTCAAAAATCTACTACTTGATGAAACATCTCCTTCACAAAGGAGAGCTCAAGAGCCCCCACCAAAATAACAAGAAAGAAGTGAGTCTCCTGCCACCTCGGCGGAGATGGCTCCACGAAGAAGGCAACCAAACGCTCTCCATCACCTCCTAAACAGAGAAGACACCGCACACTTCTCCACACCATAATTCAAAGAGGGATCACAGAAAACAAGAGGAGAAAAAGGCGAGAAAGAGGTCACTATCTTCTCATCTTCTTCCTCTTATGAAGAAAGTGATGGTGTTGACAAGGAAGACCAAGGAAAGAAAAAGTCTAGAAAGAGGTCACCCTCTTCTCCATCTTCCTCAAATTCTTCCTCCTCTGAAAAAAGTGATGGTGCGACTTTCAAACCACCAAAAAGAAGAGACCATAGGAAATCCTATACCGCATGGAAGAGGTCATCCAAGATCAAGAGTTCAAAGAGGAAGGAAAGAACATCTCTTTCCTTACCTACGATGGCACCTTTGGTGCTACGGACAAAGTCTTGGCTTTCATCCAACAATTCGATGCGGCGTTTGGAGATGAGGCTTCACAGAGTCTCTAAGCTAGACCATGTAGCTATGCATTTTCAAAATTCCGCCATGCAATGGTGGTCTAGCCTATAGGAAAATGGTGAAGCCCCATGAACATAGAAAGCTTTAAGAGCTTCATGATAGAAAGCTTTAAGAGCTTCCATCACGAAGCAGTTTTGGCCACCGATGCCAAAGACAAGTACTCACTGAATGGAAAAGATTGCAGCTCTCTCCCTACAAATCAATTCACAAATATGCCGACTTTCGTAGGCTATGGCGTGCCCTTCTTGTAGAAAACAGCCCCAAGGCAATCACCAAACTTGAAATATTACCTGGAGGTGTTTCTTGTGTTCGTGTGATGAATAAGATTAGATGATTATATCATCAAAGAACACTCTAGTAAAGGTTCGGTGAGGCTTGAATAGCTTCTTCATCAGGCGGTTAAATGTGGTTGGTGCATTGGTCAAGCCAAAAGGGATGACAATGTACTCATAAAGACCAAACGTAGTGCGAAATGCGGTCTTTACAATATCTCGATGAACTATCCTTAACTCCCTTCTCCTTGGCTTTGTTGTTGTTGGCGTTGCCTTTGGGAGACTTTTGCACATTGTCCTTCCCCTTAGGCTCATTACAGTCCTTGTTTTCCATGGGCTTAAGATTTCTCTTAGCCCCTTGTTGGAAGTTGATTCTTGAAGCCACCATAGTATGGTGTATGACCGCAGATATGGTGCATGGCCTTTGGGAGTTAACATACTCGGCCATATCCTCAAATAAACCCACACAAGATTGTTGTTTTTGCTCTCGAGAATCCATCATTTTGTAGACAATGGCTTTGAGATTTAAATCCCAAAACTTATCTACATATTTGTGGATAGATTCGTAGAGGGAGAGAGTTTCAAGATTCGCCATTCGGTGAGTACTTTGTCTTTGGCATCGGTAGCCAAAAAATTCTTCATGATGGAAGCTCTTAAAGCTTTCCATGTTCCTGGAGCTTCACCGTTTTCTCGTAGGCTAGACCACCATTGACTGGCAGACTTTTGAAAATGCATAGCTACATGACATAGCTTAGAGGACTCCGTGAAGCTCTCATCTCCAAACGACACATCAAATTGTTGGATAAAGGCCAAGACTTTGTCCATAGCACCAAAGGTGCCATCGTAGGTAAGGAAGGAGATATTCTTTTCTCCCTCTTTGAACTTTTTGAGCTTGGACAACCTCTTCCAGGTAGCATAGGATTTCCTATGGCCTCTTCTTTTAGGTGGTTTGAGAGCTGCACCATCACTATCTTTAGAAGAGGAAGAGTATGAGGAGGATAGAGAAGAGGGTGACCTCTTTCTCGCCTTTTTCTTCCCTTATTCCTCCTTTTCTGCACCATCACTTTCTTAAGAAGAGGAAGAGGATGAAGAAGATGGAGAAGAGGGTGACCTCTCTCTCGCCTTTTTCTTCTCTTGTATCTTCTCTTACTTCTTTGAATTATGGTGAAGAGGAGTATGTGATGGTCTTCTCCATTTATGGAGTGTTGGAGAGCGTTTTTCCCGTCGTCTTTGTGGAGCCATCTCCATCGAGGCGGCAAGAGACTCACTTCTTATTGATTCTTTCGGTGGGGACTCTACCGTTGAATCTTAGGTTCTCCTTTGGGAGAGATATGCCTCATCAAGTAGCAAGTTTTTGAGCCCTTCGTACGGATCCTCCTCTTCTTCCCTTATCGGAGAGAGTCCTCTTTGGAAAATCTCACCAGGAGCTTTCCTAGGTACTCTCTCTTCTTGGTGGGGGGTTTGGAGAATACCATGGGTGTGCAATTGCTGTAGCACTTCATCTTGGAGGGATGGATTGCCCAGGGATTGTTGAAGCCTAGAAACAAGATAGTTTACAAGCATAGGGCATCATTAGTTGCTCTTTCATTAGAAAACTCAAAGCTATCAACATTCATTTCAATGTCTTTTCCCTTGTTAGCCATACTAGCAAATTTTAGGTGTAAATTTTTACTTGTACTTTGGCACTTCAAGCCCTTGTTGCTACTCCTCTTTACCTTCAAAGATAAGCACTCAAGCGTCTATACCCGTTGCCCGAATATTATTGATTGCAAGGAATAGAAGAGAGGGTTTAACAGAGACAAGACATCACTGGTTCTTGTCAAGCTTCCAATAGCTCAATAATGGTTTAATCCATAGGAAAGCCTAGTAGGACTCCATTATTAAGACCATAGCTCTCGGCGGTATCCCCATTAACTGCATAAAGCAGGCGTGCTTCAAGGATAAAAAATTCCCTATTCTACTTACTCTTTTGCAATTAATAACACCAACCATTTGTAGAAAGCTTGAGGACCTCTCTTCTTAAGCAAGAAAAGAGAAACCAATAGCTCTGATACCAATGTAACATTTAATGCACTAGTAACTTGTGTGTAGCGGAAATTGATAACATAGTGAGCATTTCATTGAGAACAAGTTCCTAATGAGTATAGAGAGAGTACTTAATTTGAGAAAGCAACATAGCAATTTACACCTAGAGAATTTGGCATAGACAATACTTGAAAAGAGAGAGAAATAGAACAATTGACAACAATTGAGGACCAGATTTACATGGAGCCGGTCCCCCCTCCATAAAGGCTTTATATTATAGCTTCTCCCATCAAAGGAGACTTTTGTACAATACAATTCTTGTGTTCCTTGACAGAACTCGGTGGTGGAATGAAGATGGAAGCTTCATGCACCAAAATATACGTGTAAAACACACCTAGTGTCCCTAGCCTCAGTCCCAAGACCTTACACACCTTCAAAAATGGTGAGAGCTAGCAGGGAATGAGGATGATTGAGAGGAGAAGATGTGTCTTATGAGAAAGAAGTAATCTCCTCACATAATCACTCTAATAGCATAGCTTAGCTTAGTAATTAGCATGTTAGAGGAGATGAGCATGGCATTGAAGCTTGGCTCTTGGTTGGATTTGCATTCCATAGCCAAGAGTTGTTGGTGTAGGCCTCTACTTCTCAATGCTTGGAGAAGGAGATGGAGTGATTCTTGCACACATGATTTGTGTGTGTGTGTGTGTGTGTGTGTGTGTGTGTGTGTGTGTGTAGCAATGTGTTGGTAAAAAATGCATCCCTCTCTCTCTTCTTGGTCGACCCCTCTTGCCAATTACTCTTGTTGGCCTCTCATTGGCTCCTGCAAGCCTAGCCAATCACAAATTAGAAGCATAATTGATAGCCTTGTGACATGTGTCCCCCTTTCCTCTTTTGTGAGAGATTGAGGTAATTAAAATACTTTATTAAACTCTCATTGGACCTTTTAGTCTTCTGGCCAATAGGAATCAGGCAATCCATTGGGTTGCTTGATACTCATTGGACCCCTTGGTAAATTGTCCAATAGTCTTCTGGGGAACTTAATTTCTATTGGTTCTATCAAGCATTTTAAAATTAATTATACTAATTTTACGCTAGCCTAATTCTCATTGGTCCACCTCTATGGCCATCCAATAGGATTTGAGGGAAGATTGGGGGTAAGTGGCCTAGGAGTCTACCATGTGTCCAGTATTCCTTTTGAGGGAAGCTTTGGAGTGTGTGTGTGTGTGTGTGTGTTTCTCTCTCCCCCCTATTCTTAGGGCTCGCCCCTTGATAGGGATGTAAGAAGACTTTTGAGTCTTCCCCCACCATCCAATTTTCCTACCTTTGACTGTTTGGACTTTTTAATTAAAATTTGGAACCTTAGCCTATGGAAGTCTTAATGAAGCTAGACCTTAGGTCTTTTAAGCTCCATTGATGCACATTGCTCTTTTGCAGACTGTCCCCCTTTGGATCCCTATTTTTCCTCCTTTGGATCCCTACTCAGACCGGTTTGGCAATCTTACCAACATTCTAGCTTTTACTCCCCTGGTACCTCCCCATATTAAATGATCAATTTAACATGAGAAAATCATTTTGAAGAATTAGATATTAGTTTTTATGACAAATTTTCACTTGCAATCAAGCTACAAATCATTGTGATAGCATAAATTGAGTTAATTTATAGTTTTTATGTATTGTGTTGTCCTCATCGTGAAGATCAAGAGCTGTAGCTGAACATGCCTTGTGTAATCGGTTTCTACCTACCTTGTCACCCATTTAGTTCAAGTCGCGTATTGATGCACCCATGAGAAATTGTACAAATTAAGGTGTAAGTGACCCAAATGAGGTGATATTTACTAAAAGAACAATGTCTTTTATTTTCTTGAGTCAATGGATTAAGTAAGCTCTTTGCCAAAAAGCAAAGAATCAAAAAGTAGCACTTGATTGATGTACGAATATTAGAACTATGAATGTTAAAAAAGTGCGGCCCACAATTACACAAGGACATTAAATCTTTATCCAAATAAAGGCTACAATCTATTAAAAAAATTAACCAAGCCTTGCCATGGTAGCCACTCCCTTCTCCCTTTGGTCTCAGTGCCTAGCAAGGAGTGATGTTTTTGTGTTTTCATCAAGCATGCTAAACTTTGCCATCATGACTCGAGGAAGTAGAGGAGTCACATTAGGAAAAGATTTGGACTCTCACAGGGGCCCTATAAGGAGGTTCGAGTTTGTCTCTCTTGTCCAAAGTGGGCAATCCGTGTGAAATACATAAACGCTTTGCCAAAACCCTATTAACCAACATATTATTGGGAAGATCTTAGAAAGTAGGTTCTAAATCCCCAAACTCTGAAAACTTTGGAGTTGATTTGTAGAAGTTATGGCCTCCCCACTGAAGCTGAAATGTGGGAAGAGATTCCATTTATAAGACGGAGTTGTTACATCAAAAAATGGAATCTTCTAGAATATAGGAATCTGATCGTATGCTATATATCAATGGACAGATCTCGATGAGTACATTCTAAATCCAAAAGGTCCGACAAATTTTGATTTCATTTGTAAAAAACTTTTACCGTGTGTGCCCATTTTGGACAAGAGGGAGCAAGTCAAAGTCCTTATAGGGCCCCTTTGAGAGTCCAAATTTTCCCTAATGTGACCAATAGTTTAGAGAATGTGTTCCTCTCAACTTCGCCCAAGGTCGCCTTTTGTTTAGTTTTGTGAATGTGTTCCTCTACGCTTGCTCCATTTTTCCATGGTCAATTTTTAGAGTCATTAATCTTATTGTCACCAAGCTATAGAAAGCTCTAGGTGAAATAAGGGCCTCTATCACAAAATGGATGTGTGTGAGAATAAGGGCATGGCAACAGGTTGATTTTGTAGAAGACGTTGTTAGAAAATCCTCAAATCACCCAGAGCCACCCCCTTGCCCATCACTACTCCATGGCAGACATTCGCAAAAACTGTGGCACGAGTGCAGGTGACATGGTTTGAGCCTTCAACATCTGTCCGTCTCAGGTGTATGCCCGTTCACAACGTTTGAGCGAAAAGTTTAAAAAACAAACCTTGTCTGGTCTTTGTGACAGCCAAGCTGCCCAAAGTCATTTGTGTTGAGCCCCATCTGCCGTGTGCGTCTAAATGGGGCTTAGCTCCAAGAAGGATGACACTTTCAGTAAGAGAAAATCCGCATTAATGTTGCCCCCCTTGCTCAACTCTGTCGTTTTCGGTAGAGTTGGATATTACCCCCGTCTGGAGAGAAAGAAGATGCGAGTGCCCAAGCCAACGAGAAACAGATTTGCTGATGTGCGCTCCACCCCTACCACTCTTGCGTGCGAATCTGCTCTAAATGTAGCTCCAGGATAAAACTATGGGCGGGAACTATTTGCATGTGCGAGAGTCGATGTCTTATTTTGTGACCTTAAGGTGGGCGATTGAGACGCAATGAATGGATCTTTTCGAGACTGTGAAAGGTGGGGACATAATTGGCAAGGGGACCTTACTCCAGGATCTTGTGACCTTACCGTGTATCTTTTCAAATAAAAATAATAAAGTGTGGGAGTTTTTATGCTATTATGTTTTTGTATCCGGCACATACAGACTGTCCAGCAAGAGGTCGCATTAGAAGGGCCAACAAGCCTTTCCGGAAACGGTCGTCGGTCATTCAGATGCCAGGTGGTTGGATGACTGACAAATGGCAAGGCGTGAGCCAACCGGGAATCAGTGTCGGGGCCAACTAGAGGCTGGAGAGTGCTCAGTGGGCAATGGACACCACTCCCACTTGGGCGCAAAAAAAAAACAAATTTCTATTATTATATTATTTGCTTTATGCTTTCCTTGGTTTGTCCCGTGGCCGTACCCCCGGTCTCCTTCCTCCACCAACGAGCCTCTCAGGTTTGCTGCACACAGAGGCAGTCTTTTAGGGGCAGCACCTGCGAGTTGCAACTTGCCCTTCTAAGAACCGTCCCCCAGGGCCCCCACAAAAAGCACGTCCAAACATAAACTAGCTCCTCCTCGATCCCCTTTCACACGTATTTCTGGCTCTGCGGCTCGTCCCAAACAGGTAACTGCCTCAAAATTTTGGAGTGGTGGACAGGCAAGCTTCCCAGCCCCCCACTCTCTCATACACCTTTTGGCCGCTCAAATCGTCCGGACGCTTTGCACGATCTGCTCTACTTGCTCTTTCTTCCCATGTATACGCAGCGGGCGCACCAGCAGCTTTGTACATGGCGGGTTCCGGTGTCCAAGACGTCCTGGAAGCAGAGTACGCGCAGTGGCTGGAGGGGCAGGAGAGGATAATAGTTGAGCTTGGGCGGGCTCTGCGTGCAGAGGGCCAGGGGTCATCACAGGATGATGAGACACTCGCGCAGGCAGTGCACAGGGCTGTGCAGCGCTATCATGACTTTACAGGAACAGCAGCTGTGGCACAGCGGCAGCGTAATTTGGTGGCCTGGCCGGCAGTATCTGCAGTGGAGAGGGTGTTCATGTGGATGGGGAGCTTGCAGCGCCCTTCGACGGCGTTTCAGCTGCTATACGCGTTGATGGGCCACCAGATTCAGACAGAGCTAGAGCAGCTTTTAGAACTGGAAAACGCAGACGATGGGCGGCCAGCGTCGCTCGCCTCACTGTCCGCTTTGCAGCTGAGCCAGCTGAACAAGCTGCAGACTAGCACGGTAGAAGAGGAGGATCGCATCGAGCGGGAGACAGCCAAATGGCAACAGAGTCTGGCCGATCAGCCTTTCAAATTCAGCGGCGAGTTCACGCGGGCCCCAACCTTGCCAAGTTGGGATGAGGGTAGCAGCACGACGCAGGACAACTCTGTCCTCGGACAGAAAGTGGCAGCCCTGCAGGAGCTGCGCGTGCAGGCGGACGCACTTCGCCAGTCCACTTTCGACAAGGTGCTAGAGCTGCTTCACACGGCGTACCAGAAGGCGCAGTTCTTGTTGGCATTCGCCAAGCTGCAGGTCGCTCTTCGGAGATTGGGCCGCAATAACGTACCGCCATTGTCAAGGTTAGCCGCTGTTTTATCATTTTCTACCTTCGAATGTGCATATCTGGTGTGATCATAACCTAATGCACCTTGCTACTGATCCTTGCTGCATTATCTGAACTATGATTTAACCTAATCTACATTATCTGGTGTGAGAGTATGGGGGTACCCTACCAACCTTCCCTTGTGACGGTGTGGCAGGGGTGTGTAGTCGGAGTACTGGACCCGTCCGGACAGCATTCTTTTGGTTGTGCACGGTCAGCAGAAATTGACAGTATAAATTCATGGCGCTATATATTTAAACTCGCCACAAGCTAAGTGCTTTCATCCTTCTCCAGGCAGCTAGATATTTGCAGTTATGATAATTTTTACTGCTACATATGTTCGATTTTCCACCCCATTTTCACCAATTTACATCATGGTAGAATGATTTTCTGTTAAAGTTTATGATGCAATATCTTGATTCGTTGTTGAGTAAATACCTACGTGTTGTCTTCGTAGAGACTGCATATATTCCACTCTAAAATTACTTGCTACGAGAGCTACACTCGACCCTATACTAGACTTATGTCCAAGAAATAGGGTATCCAGGATAGATTGTACTAGATGCGGCGGCCGCCTTCGGCGGCCTTTCTCTCTCCCCCTCTCTCCCTCTTTGTTGAGTGCAAGGGTTTTTTTTTATAGTTTTGGATTTTAACCTTCAGGTCGCAGATTGCGACACGTGTAAAGTTCTGCCCCCTCTGCCATATTATGCTAGTAGATATAGTGCTTGGGTAGAGTGCCTTACAATTCCTGGGTCAACATTCCAAAACAAGCCAATAGCCTAGCAACCCATCCACCTTCTGATGTATAATCTAGTTCTTGGGAACTTGTGCAGACTTTTTACATCAATAGGATGCCTGAAGTATCATCCTTTTCTACAATAGAGCTTTAAGGTCTCTTGGGCTACTTTTACAACTCTACAAAATGTCTTTTTGTAGGTATGATGCAGTCTAGTATTAGGATAGTATAGAAAATGTCCCATGTGTTGAAGTCCGTGGGACACATCATGTCCTCTCTCATCAGTGTCTTGGAGTAGCATAATCACACTAGACTTGGGATAGTATAGAAACTCTCCCATGTGTTGAAGTCCGCAGGAGACATGCATGTCCTCTCTCATTGGTGTCTCGGAGTAGCATAATCAAAGAAGCACTCACCCTTAGGAGGCAAGAAACATGACTACAGGGTTACTCTTATTAATCTTGAGTTACATTATTTATAGGCATCCTTGTAGACATCACTTGAATGCTTCCACATGCGGACTTTTGGGTATTGCACCCAACACGGTATTTTAAAGAAAAAAGTTGAATTTAGCTCATAGTAGCTATTGCATTTTGTCACCTCTAGTTGTGATTGGGTTAAGTAGTTAGAAAAGTAGTGCAATCTCTTGAAACTTGAAGAGATTAAACTTAACGAGCACTAGGTTTCTCCTAAAGAGGCTTTAGCCATTACTATCCCATTCGAATATATTCGATAGTTGGGAAACGACAAGAGTAATACCATATAGGAGTCCGCTTTTATGGTGCATACAAAAAATTGTGTACACTATTAGAGCCTTGTATTCAGATTTTCTTAATCATCAGCATGACAATAGTCATTACCCATCATGAGCATTTTACAGTGCATAGAACCCATTTTTCCTATTTATCCATTTTTCGCTTATTATTAATAAGTGACTTTGTTGGAAAACTGGGTAGGGAAAATTTACTAAGTTGGTATGAATAAAACTTAGCGCTAGCACTTTCTGACAGAAGAGACAGCAGAAGTTCCAGCAACTTGCAGTGCACCTTCTCAGGAAGACCGGCGGGAGGCCTAGCGTTTTCCAGCCAACAAGAAGTAGACAGAGTTTCGGTTGCAGATCATGCTAGCGCTTTCAGCTGATATTAGATTAGCCTTAACATTTTTGCTACACAGTCAGTGTCGTTTTCAGTTGCAACACTTGACCTAGCGTTTTGCAAATTTCCGGCGTCAGATCAGCCCCTAGCATCAGCATTTTTAGTTTTCAGCACTTAGACACCGCAAGATCAGCCCCTAGCCTTGTAGATGTCACCTACCTGCAACAGATCCTCGCCGCACCGTCAGATCAGGCAGCCTTTTCAAATTCAGCTTGCTGTGCGCAGATTTCAACATTTGCATTTTCAGCGCATCGTCGTCGCGTCGTCGCCATCGCCGTCCTTGGCGACACAGTGTCAAAATTTAGCAGTTAGCAGATGGACAAATTTCAGCCCTAGCGTTTTCAGATTTCAACCCGTTCTCGTCGTCGTCATCATTGTCGTCGATGTCGTCGGCAAGTCCATTGCATCTAGACCATTGTACTAGATTTGTGCAATCAATAGCATAGACCTCTCGCCATAGAGAGAGTCTCGTTGGAGGAGGGTTTGATAACGGTCTGGTGTCGCATTCTTCTCTCTCTCTCTCAGTCTCAACACCTTCATTCACAGTGTCATTCACTTTGTTTGTGATTATTGCACTCTCTCATTAAAGGAACGGAAGGCTCTCCCTTCCGTAAGTAAAAGCAACCCTTGAGCACAGTTTGGAGCACTCATCTTAAGCAAAGTTCAATATTCACTTCCGTTGCACCTTACATTGGTATCAAAGCTTTGGTAGTGTTCTGTATCACTCAAGGAAAGAACCACAAGAATTTTTTCCTTGTTGCGATCGCACGTAACCCAAGTCCACTTGGGGGTGTCAATTCCTTATTGTGTTTTTGAAAAGTGACAGGTAACCCAAGAAAGAAGGGTTTGTTTGGTCTCCCCTTGTTCCTCTTTTCACTCATTGAGAGCGGACCGTGTGCTTAGCGGCCGGCCAATAGACGTGAGGTGGAAAAAAGCAACCTTGGTGTGAGCGTAAGGCCGTCAAATGATTGTGCCCGCAGGAAAGCCTTCGCTAACACAGATTGCAAGCTAAAGAACTCAAGAACCTCAAGAACTCACGAACCTCAAGAATATCAAGAACTCAAGAACCCCAAGAACCCAAGCACCTCAAAAATCCAATTAGTTCCTCGTGAACTTAAGTACCCTAGATCTTAGTGTATAGTCATCACCCGAAGCGGAATGGATACTTTGTGTGAAGGTGATGAGCATGGAGGTGGTGAAGAATATTTTTTCGCACCAGGAGGTTTTTCCAACTCTTCCCCTTTCTCTTTCCCATCTATGCCACGGTTTGCACCAAATCCTATGGAGGCTTTGGTCAAGTTGATGATGGACATGATGCTACAACAAGAGACGTGCTTTGGATCGTGAAGAAAGGGCAGACTTGGATTGCAAGCGCGAAGAAGAAGGGTAGCCTTGGAGCGTGAGCGTGAGCAAGTGAGCAAGCAAGCTTGGCGAGCAAAGAAAGAAAGGCAGCTATTGAGCCAGAGCGTGAGTAGGCACGCGAAGCCCATCGAATAGCGACCGAACACAGACGAACGGCCTTGGAGTTGGAGCGTGAGACATAGAGAGACCAATGCATGCAAGAGTTGGTCCTACAGGTACTTACCTCGAACCCCGAGCCAGTCATAGATGTTGGCAGTTCATCAGGTAGCACAAGCAGAGATTCGGACTCCAAGAACCCCATCACTGAGAAGTTGACGTTTAGTAAGTATGACGGTAAGATGGATGCTAGTGTTATTCATTCTTGGTTGTATCAATTTAATGCTTATTTTGCGACAACTAAGAAAACAGAGAATAGCAAGGTTTTGACGGCTACCATATATCTTGCCGGTGATGCCATTAATTGGTATCACGCATGGCAAGAGGCACAGTTGACCGCGCTCCTAGAGGAAGCTGAAGAAGGCGTGCCCCTTTTCTTCAATTGGGTCGACTTCCAAGGAAACCTCAAGGCGCAATTTATGCCACCTCAATACTTAGCGCGCATGAAAGAATATTGCCGCAATCTCAAGCAAAATGGTATGCCAGTCATGTCTTTTTCTAACCGTGTTTTGTAGCTCGACACCCAATTACGCAAATCGGATGATGAGCGCAAAGAGACATTCCTTTTCGGGTTGGACAATTATATCAAGTTTGATGTAAAAGTCTTCAACCTCGTAGATCTTAACAAGGCAGTAGCAATTGCTCTCTCCCAAGAGATGAAGCACAACAAAGGAAAGCCTAAGGAGAACAAGTCTTCTCATAGTACCTCTTAGATTCCTCATAACCCACAGAACGATAAGAATGGTAAGAACGATAACTCTTCTAGCCAATCTTCCTCTAATCCTTCAGAAAAGAACTTTCAAAACGAATCTAAGGGTAAAGCTAACACACTTGCTAAACCTAAGCTCACCTCAGATGAAAAAATTGCACAAGGAATCATATGAGGATACATAACAGCATAAGAATAAGTCATTTATTCTAAGAAAGATCGTTGTTATAATGTTACGTCAAGGGTCATATAAAGAGCACATGTCCTAAGAACCCATCCAACGAACCTAAAGAACCCACATAACCCACCTCCTCTGTTAATGCCATAAATGAGAACATTGTCCCAAGTTTCTCCTGATCATCTAGTTGATGAGTCTCTCATGAAGTGTTATGGTCATGTGAATAGTCAACACATGGTGGTCTTCTTTGATTCTAGGAGTATGCTTGACGTAGTTGATGACTCTTGTCGAAAGAGCCCGCTTGGAGGTTAACAAGACAACTCCTTTCGAGGTATCGGGCTTCGCTCCAAGTATGGACTCTCTCATTACACAAGAGTGCTTTGATGTGTTATTCGTTGTTTAACAAGCTTTCTTCCGCTGAGAATTTGTAGTTTCTCCTCTCTCAGGATACGATATGATTTTGGGCATTAGATGGTTTCATGAGCATAACCCTCTCATTGATTGGGTAGACAATACTCTCACTCTAAATCAGTGTAACAGGGAACATGCGGAACATAGCCCAAACATTCCGTAACGACGTTTCGGACGAGTCTCGTTCTCGAAACGGAGTCCGGAATAGAACGTCGTTCCAGAACCGGAACGGTGTTCCGGAACAACAGAACACGGGGCGGAACGGGCAAAAGTAGGCATTTGGGGACAAAAAGTAGGCTTTTGGGGTTGTTTGGGGAACATATATTTGGCGCATTTATATGACAGATTTGGGAGCAGTTTTTGGGTTGTTTCAGAGTTTATTTGGGACTAAGCTGAATGAAGGTAATTCAAGCCTTGCTTTAGTCGACCGTTCCAGCCCCATTCTCGTTTCGGTCCCCCTCCTCCCCGTTCCAGACCCTCCCGTTCCCATTCCCTGTTCCCGTTTCGGGTAACTATGCTCTAAATGCCAAAAGTGACTCTCCCGTCATCATTCGTGGTGAGGAGGTTGTTCATTCTTTACCTTTCATTTCTAATGTGCAGACCAAGCTTGAAAAGAAGGAGGAGACTCTCTCAGTCGTTTCTTCTCCAAAGCACGACACACATGTTTTGCATGATAGAGATGTGATTGTTCACAAGGATGATGGTTTAGATGATGATTTTTTTATTGAAGCTAACCTCGTTGCAAATTCGATCAATCACACAGAACCTACCTTGGCTCTCGAGTTGAGGTCCAAAGAACCCACTCAGGATGTATTGTGTGTTCGCATGATTAGTGAGTCAAGTGTTTCATTTGTGACGATTTATTGTATTTTCATCACCGTCGTTATGTGTTCCGTCGCATTACATGATGCACTTGACTCACTCACGGATGAGCACAGATGTATGCGGAATTCTCTCAAAAAGAAGAAATGATTTCCTTCAAGGAATTCACATTGTTTTCCTGATTGTCCATTTTGTCAATCACTTTTCAATGTCTCTTCCTTGGCATGACACAGTCTCAGAAAGTGCACAACAAAGATTGTCCACCAAGCATCGTCATTCTGTTGTGATTTGCCACAATTGATAGGTTTAGGTCGACAAGTCAAGTTTCGATCCCACTTTTTTGCATGTGTTCAGTGAACGGTTTGGCATTCCGTTACTTTGTTCAGCTGCATTGCATGCACAGTCTTTTAGGAAGACTAGTATTTTCCCAGTCACTCTACATGGAATGGGTATGATTATTCTCTGATGTTGGAAGTGGTTTCAGGAATTTTCCTCCTCGGAGATTCTTGAAGAAGGTGGACCTACGTCCATAGACACAATTGGAGCATTGCAACAGCCACATATCACTTTGAGTCACTTTCGGCGCATAGAAGCAAGCTTTGAAGACCGTCATGAAGTTCAAGTATCGCACGGCCCACGCATCAGAGTGGGCCGGCGAAGAGTTCTTTGCAGGATTCCAAGGGTTCTCGCCGTGCATGTCCAGCCACTTAGAGTAGTTGCATATACTTTGGTTGCACACAACATGATTATCAACATGACAATCAGTACCCATCATGAGCATTTTACAGTGCACAGAATCCATTTTCCTTATGTATCCATTTTTTATTTATTACTAATAAGTGACTGTTGAAAAACTGCGTAGGGAAAATTTGCTAAGTTGGTATAAATATAAACCTAGTGGTAGCACTTTCTGGAAGAAGAGGCAGCAAAAGTTCCAGAAACTTGCAGTGCACCTTCTCAGCAAGACCGGCAGGAGGCCTAGCGTTTTCCAGCCAACAAGTAGATAGCATCTCGGTTCCAAATCAGCCTAGCTTTTCTAGAGCAGAATCAGCCCATCGTTTTCAGAAGATACCAGATCAGCCTTGGCGTTATTGATGCACAGTCACTGGCGTTTTCAGTTTCAGCACTTGACCTAGTGTTTTGCAGATTTCCGGCGTCAGATCAGCCTCTAGCATTAGCATTTTCAGTTTTCAGCACTTAGACACCGTAAGATCAGCCCCTAGCCTCGCAGATCTCACCTATCTGCAGCAGATCCTCGCCACATCGTTAGATCAGCCAGTGTTTTCAGATTTAGCCCGTTGTCCCCAGATTTTAGCATTCGTGGTTTTCAACGCATCGTTGTCACATCGTCGCGGTCGCTGTCTCGCCGACACAGTGTCCGAATTTAGCAGTTAGCAGATTGACAGATTTGAGCCCTAGCGTTTTCAAATTTCAGCTCGTCCTTGTCTTCGTCATCATTGTGATCGACATCGTCGGCAAGTCCATTGCATCTATACCATTGTATCAGATTTGTGCAATCAATAGCATAAACCCCTCTCGCCATAGAGAGGGGGTCCCTTGGAGGAGGGTTTGATAACCATCTAGTGTCGTATTCTTCTCTCTCTCTCTCTCTCATCACCTTCATTCACAGTGTCATTCACTTTTTTTGTGATCATTGCACTCTCACTAAAGGAACGGAAGGCTCTCCCTTCTGTAAGTAAAAGGAACCCTTGAGCACAGTTTGGAGCACTCATCTTGAGCAAAGTTCAACTCTCACTTCCGCTGCTCCTTACAATACCAATGTCCTGAAAGAGTTTTATTTACAACAGGTTTACGTTGAAGTAGAAGGGCTACAACGAGCTATGATCTAATATTACAATATCACAATAGAGGAGACAGGTGGAAAAGCTATATTTGTGTTAAAATTAGACGAATGTCAGGTTGTGAAAGGCTAGAGGATGGAGCGCACAAGCCTTACACTCATGAGTAGGGCACTGGTGGGAAATGGGTTAGAATGTGAAGAGGAGGTCGAGTCGCTTGGTAGGAAGCAACAAAGATGGGGTGCAATCAGAGAAGAACATATAGTGGCAAGCGGCATGGACACTCCTACACAAGGACTATGAAAATTTGAGGTGATATTTCAACCGTGCAAGTATTGAAGAGGTAATAAATTCACAATGCAATGAGCAACTCCTCAAAGTCCCTGACATTGGCGATTTTAAAATAGAGTGGCACATTGGTGACTTGAAGACCCTAAAATGCATGTTGGGCACTAAGGACGATGCAAATACTTTATTTTCATACATTTTTGGTTGCCATGCAAAGATGCCTAGGGATGCATTGGGGAAGGGTACATGTGTCAGAAGAGAAAAATTTCGTAAGGAAGCAAGTGCCATGAGCCTGAACGAGAATCAAAAGGCAAGTGGGGGGCACATGTGGTTCAGTAGCATAATCACTTGCGACCAACGAAAGCCACCATCTTATGCAGAGGAGGATCCAAATTGGCATTCCATTCTTTCAATTTCCCTTAATCGAGTACACGTGTGTTCCTTGTGTTTGAGACTTAGAATTATAGAAAAGTTGCTAATGCTCCACATAAATTATGCAGGGAACATGGAGCTAGAGTCACAGCGAGAGGAGTGCATTCGAATGCTTGAAACAACCTTGTCATAGGTGGGGCTTTACTTCGGTGCAGTAACCCTCTGTAAGAACCCAGCAACCATGCAAGATAACCCTACTAATATATGTATGGATAGTGCAAAGGCAAGAAACTTGCTTTCAAATCATGGTGAGGTTCAAATCCATACTCTTTTTATGATATGGAAGCAGGTGTGTGACTTAATAACCTACTTTGGAAAAGCGACAGCATTAGGGCCCAAGATAGCACATGTATGGGAAGTGTGCGATGAGATGATGAAGCTTCTTAAGCCACACACCTTAGTGAAGATGAGATACAATCATTCAAGGTGTCTATTAATAAATTCACAAAGCTAATGGCAGATGCATGAGGCAAAACCCATATCACGCATTACATGCATATCTTGTTCACCCACGGTCCATACTTTCTTGATGAGTATGGATTTCTTGCACTGTGGATCAATGGATGGAAAGATCACACTATCAAACAAAGGTTGCCTATTTTAAGATCACTCAACATGGTGGTGAAAAGATCCGCAAGAGCACGTTTCACGAGATGTTCAATCGGTTCTATTGTGCACTAATCGTAGGAATAAGCAAAGGGAAATGGGCAACTTGTCTCTTAGGTGCCATATTATGAAAGTGGTAGAGTGTCCGAAGAATGCAAGGATACCATGGGTCAAATGCACCCAAAAGAGGCTCATTGTGGCGGAGAAATCGACGGAGAGTAGGGTGCGCATGGCTTCTTAGGGATTAATGTTTGTAATTCACTTTTTGGAGATATTAATGAGAAATTATGACTTTTTTAAAAGTTGGGTCCTATAAATATCAAAGTGAGTTTTTAAAGGTCTTTTATAAGCTTGTGAGTTCTCTCTCTCTCTCTCTCTCTCTCTCTCTCTCTCTCTCTCTCTCTCTCTCTCTCTCTCTCTCTCTCTCTTATGTCTCCTCTTCCCTACTCTCCACCTCAAGCCATGGAACCCAACAACCAAGAAACCAATAACGTAATGCCCCTTGGGCTTGCACTGCCAAGCCTCCATCATCTCTCAAGAAGCGTTGCTGTTGGCACATGTGCATTGTGTGAAATCCGCAAGTATCAAAAGAGTAGGAAGCTTATAATCCCTAAGGTCCCATTTTCACGGGTCATGAAAGAGATTATGGATGAGTACTCAGATAGTGTGACTAGGGTGCAAGCAACAACACTAGGTGCGTTGCAGCAAGGAGCAGAGGATATCATTCTATCCCTCTTTCAAGACACCGTTTTGGGAATGGCCCATGCCAAATGTGTGACTATGAATCCCATAGATATGTCCTTAGTACTTCACCTTCGTGGTGATGATTGCTTTCAAAAAACCTAGATAGGAAATCCGTTGTAACTTCTCAAGCGACATCTTTGTCAGATTTATCATGTAATAGTATTGACAATGAAATTATTATATCTATGTTTGGCAATTGCAATGTAGCTTGAGTTGGTTTTGCATTTGAATGTGATTACTTGGGTCAATTTCTCCAATCAATCCGATAAATTAAATCCATATAGATATCCACAAGGTGCTCACAACATGTGTTTCTTTGCTCACGAGGTGAGCGTTAGCTGGCAAGTAGCAATAAGAGGTCATGTGGTGGCCCATTCCAATTCCCACGGTGCTTTTGTGCCCCGTCGTCGTGAACATGCCCGCTGAAGGAGCTGTTTCGTGGCCCCGTGCACCACAGAGTGACTTTTGACCGTTTGCTGCCGTGAACATACCCGTCGAAGGAGCCGTTTCATGGCCCCGTGATCGACGGAGCGACTTTTGACCGTTTGACCTGGCGTGGAGCACGGGGCCACGGAACGGCTCCTTCGTCAGGCATGTTCACGACAGCGGGGCGGGACAGGATCGCGAGGCTCACCTACGAGACGAAGACATCATGTTGGTGCGCAAATGGTTCATGACACACATAGATCAAGACAAAACTTTACTCAAGCTGATAACTTTATTAATTTTAAAGATACATTGAGATGTATAATACTTGTTGTGGATGACCCATACCATCTCTTCATTGAAGCTCGGGAGATAATGCAATAGGGAGACGTCCTTTGAGTCGCCCTGTGTGCGAGATCCACCTTTCCGTTGGGTAAACCAATCCATCTACAAGGCGGGCTGTAAGGAAACAACATCGGATTATGATTTTAAGAAGTAACAATGATAATTGAGAGAAATGAAGTACTTACTAGTGTTGCATCATCTTGCTCCCAAAGGTTCTTGTTGGTTATGTCGGTTGTGCCAAGATCAATGCACTCCAAGAAGATGAGATGGTTGTGGAGAGCGAAGCTACTCTCAGACACACTCGTAGAAATCTCTCCTTATCAATGGTTTTTAGAGCTGTCGCCATGAGGGAATCCATGGAGTTATGTCCCTTTGTTGGCAAGGTGAGTGTGTTGATGAGGAGAGTAGAGCAATAGTCCACTTGGAACTCGGTCCTGTGAATAGGGTTCTGTGTATCACAAACCCCAACATATATTGCAAGGATAGAGAGAGATTTGTCGTGATGCATCTCAAGGTAGTGGGTAATGTCATCGAGGCAGAGAGAAATTCTTAACCGTTCACTATAATTGGATGCGGGTTGTGCAAGAGCGTATCTGGATCTCATCTTCGACATCCTCCCCTTCTAGATCTTGGTCAACATCTTCCTAAGGAGTCTTGCCTTGAGACATAGGAGGGCCTACGAAGCCTCTTCCTAGTTAGACGTCTTCTCCTCTTTGGGCACCGCCTCCTTTACAAGAGTCCTAGGAGACGGCCTCTTTTGGTCGCTTGCTTTATCTTTCCCCTTGCTTTTATCAATTTCCTCTATCACCATCACAACAAGAGCCATGTTCCACCTCAAAAATCTTGTGCGGGTGTTTCCCATGCCCAAGTCTATGAGGTTGTCCTCTTTTCTCTTTGTAGTGTTCCTTGGTAAGTCCTTTGATAACCCTACACAATCTGAAGCGAAAACTACTTTCTTCTCTAAAGGTGTGCTTGAGGAGATCAATCGGCACCCACAAACCTTATTCATCTTCAAAATTGATGGAGTACTATGCTATGTGTGCTTCCATGTAGGCGTAAGCGCTTCAAATGCATCAACATGCAGTTTGATGGTAGTTTCCATGTCAGTGGATACCTGGAACACGGCCCTAAGCTTCTCCATCATCTGTCCTAGGTCATGCGTAAGGAGTTGATCGACGAGTGCTTGATTTGCAGCAGCCATGCTTATTGCCAGAGTGCAAGGGACAATTGCACGTGCTTGGGGATAGATAAACCAAGTTAGTGAATGAGAGAAGCTCAAAAACAAGAAAGTGACTTTAAAATGGGCCTTGCAAGTCACTTATAAAGGAGACAATTAAAAAAAGGACACTTTTAAAACTTAAAATTTCAAAGTAATTAGAATTTAAATGTTCTCTTTCGTAGATAACTCGGGGCTATGTTGCATAGTATTGCATTCCAAACACCACAGTTTTAAACACCATAACTCCATCACCCACCACAACTCTAAAGTCTCTTTAACTCCTCTTAAATTGAAACTAGACATTCCTGGATCACAAAATTAAAACAAAAATGTATCGTATTAATACGAGAGTATTACATTGCAATGGAAATTTTTTGCTTGATATGGATAGATCTAGGGAAGGGGATACTCTTACAAAAAAAGGCCCTCTCCTTTCTCTTACGCAGAGGGTTGCCACCGATTACAAACGAGTAGTCTATCTTGTGTTCAAACCTAAGCGCCAAGTACTCCCTTAGATTTTCTGTATTCCGATAAGCATTGATGGCCATGTCCCACACTTCCTCTTGCTTGCACACATGCACTTCAACTTTCTCCATATCGGTGATGTTCGAATCGAGTGGTTCCTATTCACCTCGCGTCAGCCTTCACCGCCAATAATGGAATATAATGGAGATTTGCTTCTTCGCAATAATGTGGTATCGGACTATAATTTTCTCTGCCACAACCATGAACTTTATGGTATCCCCATTGTGCAGAAACAATAGAGGTACTATTAGGCGTTGGCCAATCAACGTTCATCAGAGTTGTTGGACTAAGTGTTTTCAAGGTCCCGTAGCCATTCCTCTCGTTGGGACTACATACTATGCATCAAAGAAGAAGATGGACCGTTCTGCAAGCTCCGACGCAATGCATTCGGAATATAGCAATGAGCCGAACTCAAAGTGGTGAGCCTCAAAAATTCTAGAGAGCATCTCTAGAGGCTCGCAATCCATAGATGTTGACATAAAAATATTTGCACAATCCAAATACCATGTCCATATAGATTCATCATTGGAGAATTCATGTGAAATTATAGAGTTTGTTACAAACAACACTAGAAATACTTACAATTAGCAGTACATCGCTTGCGATCGAGTCATTGATTCGTAGTTGAGAAGCTTTGTAGATGTGATGTATCTTCACTTGCTTTCTTCTATTTGCCGCCTGCTTCATTTTCAATATGCGACCCTTTCAATGATGGGAGTTGAGTTCGATAAATCGAAAAGAGACTTTGTAGGCTCCCTTTGTGCTTGGCCGCATTGTCACCCACATGCATGTCACAAATCTTGTGGTTACCTAATGTCCTTTGTCATCTTTCTTGTTAATGTAGCAAAATGAGTCTACCCTTGAACAAGGTATACGATTCATGGTATCCAAGCTTGTTGCATTGTGCAAGCTGAATCTCCCTTAGACCTAAAGATTTGTAAGTTGAAGGTTCCTAAACTCTAAATCTTTTTAAGCAGAAGCTCTCTAACCCTAGATCTTTGCAAAATGAAGGTCCCTAAACCCTAAGCTTGGGTAGCTAAAGCTACTAAGCTCTACAAGATGTATTTGAGCCCCCAACATGAGATTGGAGAATGGGTGCAAACATGAGAGGAAGGCCTCCATGAAGCGGAAAATGGATTTTTTTACAAGCTCTCCATAGCGAAAAAGGAGTCAAAACCCCAGAACTAGGCTTGGGAGGGAAGGGGAAGGTAGATTGGAGAGAGAGGAGGCCAGCAGGGTACTCTTCTGATAGAAGAGAGTGAAAATCGAGATTTTTGGTTCTAGAGAGAGGAGTGGTCAGATCTGGTATGTAGAGAGAGAAGAAGTGAGTGGAGGGAGGGAAAAGTAGACTTGAATTCCAAATTAATGATCGGGGGCCGTTTTTGGGCCTAGCCCTCTTTGTGAGGGCCAGCCAGCACAATTTAGAATAAAAATTAAGCCCAAATCTTTTATTTAAGATTTTTCAATTTTCATGTCCATTTACAAAAATGAAAATCCTAGGCTCCAAGTTTGATCCCTAGAGGTGGCTCGTGCAAAAAAATGTAGTCCATGATTCGCGAGAGTTACTAAGGGTATCTGATATACCGCACGTTCTCAGTTTTCTCCTATTGACATATATTCATTCACCAATTTGCATTGATCAGTTCTCCTTTCCATGACTTGACAAAGAAGAAAGTTACATGCAAATGGATAGATTATGAGAAACATGATTTTGATGCATTGAAAGTGCAATCAGAAAGGATTTGGAACCTGCTATTGCATTGATGCAGATTTCTCTCTCTTAATATGTATGAAAAGGAAGTACTGGCTATAATTCATGCACTGAGGATTTAGAAACATTGTCAACTTCTGGATGGTTTTACAATAAAGATCGATGTCACGAAGTACGTAGTGCGGCTAGGAAAGCATCGGGCCTTGGACTATGAGGGCTCGAAGCAAGATCAAGTGATGTAGAAACTTTGAAGCCAAAGACACTTGAAAAGAACCAAAATTTGGCCATGAAATCTCACTCTAAAAACCAACCAAGATCAACTTAAAAGTTGGGGATGGTTTTACAATAAAGACCGATGTCAAGAAGTATGGTGTGGCTAGGGAAGCGCCGGGCCTCGGACTATGAGGACGTAGTTGGGGATGATTTTACATTAAAGAACGATGTCAAGAAGTATGCAGTGCGGATAGGAAAGCGTCAAGATTCAGAATGTGAGGGTTAGGAGACAAATCAAGTGGACCAACCTTCCGTTGTGACGGTGTCGTAGGGGTGTGTAGTCAGAGTACTGGACCCGTTCGGACAGCATTCTTTTGGTTGTGCAAGGTCAGCAGAAATTGACAGTATAAATTCATGGTGCTATATATTCAAACTCGCCACAAGCTAAGTGCTTTCATCCTTCTCAGGCAGCTAGATATTTAAACTCGCCACAAGCTAAGTGCTTTCATCCTTTTCTACAATAGAGCTTTAAGGTCTCTTGGGCTACTTTTACAACTCTACAAAATGTCTTTTTGTAGGTATGATGCAGTCTAGTATTAGGATAGTATAGAAAATGTCCCATGTGTTGAAGTCCGTGGGACACATCATGTCCTCTCTCATCAGTGTCTTGGAGTAGCATAATCACACTAGACTTGGGATAGTATAGAAACTCTCCCATGTGTTGAAGTCCGCAGGAGACATGCATGTCCTCTCTCATTGGTGTCTCGGAGTAGCATAATCAAAGAAGCACTCACCCTTAGGAGGCAAGAAACATGACTACAGGGTTACTCTTATTAATGTTGAGTTACATTATTTATAGGCATCCTTGTAGACATCACTTGAATGCTTCCACATGCGGACTTTTGGGTATTGCACCCAACACGGTATTTTAAAGAAAAAAGGTGAATTTAGCTCATAGTAGCTATTGCATTTTGTCACCTCTAGTTGTGATTGGGTTAAGTAGTTAGAAAAGTAGTGCAATCTCTTGAAACTTGAAGAGATTAAACTTAACGAGCACTAGGTTTCTCCTAAAGAGGCTTTAGCCATTACTATCCCATTCGAATATATTCGATAGTTGGGAAACGACAAGAGTAATACCATATAGGAGTCCGCTTTTATGGTGCATACAAAAAATTGTGTACACTATCAGCCCTGTATTAAGATTTCTTAATCATCAGCATGACAATAGTCATTACCCATCATGAGCATTTTACAGTGCACAGAACCCATTTTTCCTATTTATCCATTTTTCGCTTATTATTAATAAGTGACTTTGTTGGAAAACTGGGTAGGGAAAATTTACTAAGTTGGTATGAATAAAACTTAGCGCTAGCACTTTCTGACAGAAGAGACAGCAGAAGTTCCAGCAACTTGCAGTGCACCTTCTCAAGAAGACCGGCGGGAGGACTAGCGTTTTCCAGCCAACAAGAAGTAGACAGAGTTTCGGTTGCAGATCAGGCTAGCGTTTTCAGCTGATATTAGATTAGCCTTGACATTTTTGCTACACAGGGCCAGTGGCATTTTCAGTTGCTGCAACACTTGACCTAGCGTTTTGCAAATTTCCGGCGTCAGATCAGCCCCTAGCATCAGCATTTTCAGTTTTCAGCACTGAGACACCGCAAGATCAGCCCCTAGCCTTGTAGATCTCACCTACCCGCAGCAGATCCTCGCCGCCACACCCTCAGATCACGCAGCCTTTTCAGATTCAGCTTGCTGTGCGCAGATTTCAACATTTGCATTTTCAGCGCATCGTCGTCGCGTCGTCGCCATCGCCGTCCTTGGCGACACAGTGTCAAAATTTAGCAGTTAGCAGATGGACAAATTTCAGCCCTAGCGTTTTGAGATTTCAACCCGTTCTCTTCGTCGTCATCATTGTCGTCGATGTCGTCGGCAAGTCCATTGCATCTAGACCATTGTACTAGATT
This sequence comes from Adiantum capillus-veneris, assembly GCF_014529385.1. Taxonomy (NCBI): domain Eukaryota; kingdom Viridiplantae; phylum Streptophyta; class Polypodiopsida; order Polypodiales; family Pteridaceae; genus Adiantum; species Adiantum capillus-veneris. The sequence continues at coordinate 27,508,377 of NC_140939.1, read as the reverse complement.
TGTGCAATCAATAGCATAGACCTCTCGCCATAGAGAGAGTCTCGTTGGAGGAGGGTTTGATAACGGTCTGGTGTCGTATTCTTCTCTCTCTCTCTCAGTCTCAACACCTTCATTCACAGTGTCATTCACTTTGTTTGTGATTATTGCACTCTCTCATTAAAGGAACGGAAGGCTCTCCCTTCCGTAAGTAAAAGAAACCCTTGAGTACAGTTCGAAGCACTCATCTTAAGCAAAGTTCAACATTCACTTCCGTTGCACCTTACATTGGTATCAAAGCTTTGGTAGTGTTCTGTATCACTCAAGGAAAGAACCACAAGAACCACCTTACATCATTTTTCCTTGTTGGGATCGCACGTAACCCAAGTCCACTTGGGGGTGTCAATTCCTTATCATGTTTTTGAAAAGTGATAGGTAACCCAAGAAAGAAGGGTTTGTTTGGTCTCCCCTTGTTCCTCTTTTCACTCATTGAGAGCGGACCGTGTGCTTAGCGGCCGGCCAATAGACGTGAGATGGAAAAAAGCAACCTTGGTGTGAGCGTAAGGCCGTCAAAGGGGTGTGCCCACAGGAATGCCTTCGCTAACACAGATTGCAAGCTAAAGAACTCAAGAACCTCAAGAACTCACAAACCTCAAGAATATCAAGAACTCAAGAACCCCAAGAACCCAAGCACCTCAAAAATCCAAGTTCCTCGGGAACTTAAGTACCCTAGATCTCAGTGTATAGTCATCACCCGAAGCGGAATGGATACTTTGTGTGAAGGTGATGAGCATGGAGGTGGTGAAGAATATTTTTTCGCACCAGGAGGTTTTTCGGACCCTTCCCCTTCCTCTTTCCCATCTATGCCACGGTTTGCACCAAATCCTATGGAGGCTTTGGTCAAGTTGATGATGGACATGATGCTACAACAAGAGACGTGCTTTGGATCGTGAACACCAAGAAAGAAAGGTAGCTTTGGATCGCGAACGCGAAGAAAGAAAGGCAGACTTGGATTGCAAGCGCTAAGAAGAAGGGTAGCCTTGGAGCGTGAGCTTGAGCGTGAGCAAGTGAGCAAGCAAGCTTGGCGGGCAAAGAAAGAAAGGCAGCTATTGAGCTAGAGCGTGAGTAGGCACGCGAAGCCCATCGAATAGCGGCCGAAGACAGACGAACGGCCTTGGAGTTAGAGCGTGAGACATAGAGAGACCAATGCATGCAAGAGTTGGTCCTACAGGTACTTACCTCGAAGCCCGAGCCAATCATAGATGTTGGCAGTTCATCAGGTAGCACAAGTAGAGATTCGGACTCCAACAACCCCATCACTGAGAAGTTGACGTTTAGTAAGTATGACGGTAAGATGGATGCTAGTGATATTCATTCTTGGTTGCATCAATTTAATGCTTATTTTGCGACAACTAAGAAAACAGAGAATAGCAAGGTTTTGACGGCTACCATATATCTTGCCGGTGATGCCATTAATTGGTATCACGCATGGCAAGAGGCACAGTTGACCGCGCTCCTAGAGGAAGCTGAAGAAGGCGTGCCCCTTTTCTTCAATTGGGTCAACTTCCAAGAAAACCTCAAGACGCAATTTATGCCACCTCAGTACTTAGCGCGCATGAAAGAAGATTGGTGTAATCTCAAGAAAAATGGTAGGCCAGTCATGTCTTTTTCTAACCGTGTTTTGTAGCTCGGTACCCAATTACGCAAATCGGATGATGAGCGCAAAGAGACATTTCTTTTCGGGGTGGACAATTATATCAAGTTTGATGTAAAAGTCTTCAACCTCGTAGATCTTAACAAGGCGGTAGCGATTGCTCTCTCCCAAGAGATGAAGCACAACAAAGGAAAGCCTAAGGAGAACAAGTCTTCTCATAGTACCTCTTAGATTCCTCATAACCCACAGAACGGTAAGAATGGTAAGAAGGATAACTCCTCTAGCCAATCTTCCTCTAATCCTTCAGAAAAGAACTTTCAAAACGAATCTAAGGGTAAAACTAACACACTTGCTAAACCTAAGCTCACCCCAGATGAAAAAGTTGCACAAGGAATCATATGAGCATACATAACAGCATAAGAATAAGTCATTTATTCTAAGAAAGATCGTTGTTATCAATGTTACGTCAAGGGTCATATAAAGAGCACATGTCCTAAGAACCCATCCAACGAACCTAAAGAACCCACATAACCACCTCCTCTGTTAATGCCATAAATGAGAACACTGTCCCAAGTTTCTCCTGATCATCTAGTTGATGAGTCTCTCATGAAGTGTTATGGTCATGTGAATAGTCAACACATGGTGGTCTTCTTTTATTCTAGTAGTATGCATGACGTAGTTGATGACTCTTGTCGAAAGAGCCCGCTTGGAGGTTAACAAGACAACTCCTTTCGAGGTATCGGGCTTAGCTCCAAGTATGGACTCTCTCATTACACAAGAGTGCTTTGATGTGTTATTCGTTGTTTAACAAGCTTTCTTCCGCTGAGAATTTGTAGTTTCTCCTCTCTCAGGATTCGATATGATTTTGGGCATTAGATGGTTTCGTGAGCATAACCCTCTCATTGATTGGGTAGACAATACTCTCACTCTAAATCAGTGTAACAGGGAACATGCGGAACATAGCCCAAACATTCCGTAACGACATTTCGGACGAGTCTCGTTCTCGAAACGGAGTCCGGAATAGAACGTCGTTCCGTAACCGAAACGGTGTTCCGGAACAGCAGAACACGGGGCGGAACGGGCAAAAGTAGGCATTTGGGGACAAAAAAGTAGGCTTTTGAGGTTGTTTGGGGAACATATATTTGGCGCATTTTTAGGACAGATTTGGGAGCAGTTTTTGGGTTGTTTGAGAGTTTATTTGGGACTAAGCTGAATGAAGGTAATTCAAGCCTTACTTTAGTCGATCGTTCTAGCCCCGTTCTCGTTTCGGTCCCCCTCCTCCCCATTCTCGTCCCATTCCGGACCCTCCCGTTCCCGTTCCCTGTTCCCATTTCGGGTAACTATGCTCTAAATGCCAAAAGTGACTCTCCCGTCATCATTCGTGGTGAGGAGGTTGTTCATTCTTTACCTTTCATTTCTAATGTGCAGACCAAGCTTGAAAAGAAGGAGGAGACTCTCTCAGCCGTTTCTTCTCCAAAGCACGACACACATGTTTTGCATGATAGAGATGTGATTGTTCACAAGGATGATGGTTTAGATGATGATTTTTTAATTGAAGCTAACCTCATTGCAAATTCGATCAATCACACAAAACCGACCTTGGCTCTCGAGTTGAGGTCCAAAGAACCCACTCAGGATGTATTGTGTGTTCGCATGATTAGTGAGTCGAGTGTTTCATTTGTGACAATTTATTGTATTTTCATCACCGTCTTTATGTGTTCCGTCGCATTATACGATGCACATGACTCACTCACGGATGAGCACAGATGTATGCGTAATTCTCTCAAAAAGAAGAAATGATTGCCTTCAAGGAATTCACACTGTTTCCTGATTGTGCATTTTGTCAATCGATTTTCAATGTCTCTTCCTTGGCATGACACAGTCTCAGAAAGTGCACAACAATGTTGTCCATCAAGCATCGGCATTCCTGTTGTGATTTGCCACAATTGATAGGTTTAGGTCGACAAGTCAAGTTTCGATCCCACTTTTTGCATGTGTTCGGTGAACGGTTTGGCATTCCGTTACTTTGTTCAGCTGCATTGCATGCACAGTCTTTTAGGAAGACTAGTATTTTCCCAGTCACTCTACATGGAATGGGTATGATTATTCTCTGATGTTGGAAGTGGTTTCAGGAATTTTCCTCCTCCGAGATTCTTGAAGAAGGTGGACCTACGTCCATAGACACAATTGGAGCATTGCAACAGCCACATGTCACTTTCGGCGCATAGAAGCAAGCTTTGAAGACCTTCATGAAGTTAAAGTATCGCACGGCCCACGCATCAGAGTGGGCCGGCGAAGAGTTCTTTGCAGGATTCCAAGGGTTCTTCGCCGTGCATGTCCAGCCACTTAGAGTAGTTGCATATACTTTGGTTGCACACAACATGATTTTCAACATGACAATCAGTACCCATCATGAGCATTTTACAGTGCACAGAACCCATTTTCCTAATTTATCCATTTTTTATTTATTACTAATAATTGACTGTTGAAAAACTGGGTAGGGAAAATTTGCTAAGTTGGTATAAATAAAACCTAGTGGTAGCACTTTCTGGAAGAAGAGGCAGCAAAAGTTCCAGAAACTTGCAGTGCACCTTCTCAGCAAGACCGGCAGGAGGTTTAGCGTTTTCCAACCAACAAGTAGATAGCATTTCGGTTGCAAATCAGCCTAGCTTTTCTACAACAGAATTAGCCTAGCGTTTTCAAAAGATACCAGATCAGCCTTGGCGTTATTGATGCACAGTCACTGGCGTTTTCAGTTGCAGCACTTGACCTAGTGTTTTGCAGATTTCCGTCGTCAGATCAGCCTCTAGCATTAGCGTTTTCAGTTTTCAGCACTTAGACACCGTAAGATCAGCCCCTAGCCTCGCAGATCTCACCTACCCGCAGCAGATCCTCGCAACATCGTTAGATCAGCCAGTGTTTTCAGATTTAGCCTGTTGGCCCCAGATTTTAGTATTTGTGTTTTCAACGCATCGTTGTCACATCGTCGCGGTCGCTGTCCTCGCCGACACAGTGTCCGAATTTAGCAGTTAGCAGATTGACAGATTTCAGCCCTAGCATTTTCAAATTTCAGCTCGTCCTTGTCTTCGTCATCATTGTGGTCGACATCGTCGGCAAGTCCATTGCATCTATACCATTGTACCAGATTTGTGCAATCAATATCATAAACCCCTCTCGCCATAGAGAGGGGGTCCCTTGGAGGAGGGTTTGATAACCATCTAGTGTCCTATTCTTCTCTCTCTCTCTCTCTCTCTCTCTCTCTCTCTCTCTCTCTCTCTCTCTCTCTCTCATCACCTTCATTCACAGTGTCATTCACTTTTTTTGTGATCATTGCACTCTCACTAAAGGAACGGAAGGCTCTCCCTTCTGTAAGTAAAAGGAACCCTTGAGCACAGTTTGGAGCACTCATCTTGAGCAAAGTTCAACTCTCACTTCCGCTGCTCCTTACAATACCAATGTCTTGAAAGAGTTTTATTTACAACAGGTTCAACAATGTTTACGTTGAAGTAGAAGGGCTACAACGAGCTATGATCTAATATTACGATATCACAATAGAGGAGACAGGTGGAAAAGCTATATTTGTGTTAAAATTAGACGAATGTCAGGTTGTGAAAGGCTAGAGGATGGAGCGCACAAGCCTTACACTCATGAGTAGGGCACTGGTGGGAAAGGGGTTAGAATGTGAAGAGGAGGTCGAGTCGCTTGGTAGGAAGCAACAAAGATGGGGTGCAATCAGAGAAGAACATATAGTGGCAAGCGGCATGGACACTCCTACACAAGGACTATGACAATTTGAGGTGGTATTTCAACTGTGCAAGTATTGAAGAGGTAATAAATTCACAATGCAATGGGGAACTCCTCAATGTCCCTGACATTGGCGATTTTAAAATAGAGTGGCACATTGTTGGTGACTTGAAGACCCTAAAATGCATGTTGGACAGTAAGGACGGTGCAAATATTTTATTTTCATACATTTTTGGTTGCCATGCAAAGATGCCTAGGGATGCATTGGGGAAGGGTACATGTGTCAGAAGAGAAAAAGTTCATAAGGAAGCAGGTGCCAGGAGCCTGAACGAGAATCAAAAGGCAAGCAGTGGGGGGCACGTGTGGTTCAGTAGCATAATCACTTGCGACCAACGAAAGCCACCATCTTGTGCAGAGGAGGATCCAAATTGGCATTCCATTCTTTCAATTTCCCTTAATCGAGTACACGTGTGTTCCTTGTGTTTGAGACTTAGAATTTTAGAAAAGTTGCTAATGCTCCACATAAATTATGCAGGGAACATGGAGCTAGAGTCACATCGAGAGGAGTGCATTCGAATGCTTGAAACAACCTTGTCATAGGTGGGGCTTTACTTCGGTGCAGTAACCCTCTGTAAGAACCCAGCAACCATGCAAGATAACCCTAATAAGATATGTATGGATAGTGCAAAGGCAAGACACTTGCTTTCAAATCATGGTGAGGTTCAAATCCATACTCTTTTTATGATATGGAAGCAGGTGTGTGACTTAATAACCTAGTTTGAAAAAGCGACAGCATTAGGGCCCAAGATAGCACATGTATGGGATGTATGCGATGAGATGATGAAGCTTCTTAAGCGACACACCTTAGTGAAGATGAGATACAATCATTCAAGGTGTCTATTAAGAAATTCACAAAGCTAATGGCAGATGTATGAGGCAAAACCCATATCACGCATTACATGCATATCTTGTTCACCCACGGTCCATACTTTCTTGATGAGTATGGATTTCTTGCACTGTGGATCAATGGATGGAAAGATCACACTATCAAACAAAGGTTGCCTATTTTAAGATCACTCAACGTGGTGGTGACAAGATCCGCAGGAGCCCGTTTCACGAGATGTTCAATCGGTTCTACTGTGCACTAATCGTAGGAATAAGCAAAGGGCAATGGGCAACTTGTCTCTTAGGTGCCATATTATGAAATTGGTGAGTGTCTGAAGCATGCAAGGATACCATGGGTCAAATGCACCCAAAAGAGTCTCATTGTGGCGGAGAAATCGACGGAGAGTAGGGTGCGCATGGCTTCTTATGGATTAAAGTTTGTAATTCACTTTTTGGAGATATTAATGAGAAATTATGAATTTTTTAAAAGTTGGGTCCTATAAATATCAAAGTGAGTTTTTAAAGGTCTTTTATAAGCTTGTGAGTTCTCTCTCTCTCTCTCTCTCTCTCTCTCTCTCTCTCTCTCTCTCATGTGTCCTCTTCCTTACTCTCCACCTCAAGCCATGGAACCCAACAACCAAGAAACTAATAACGTAATGCCCCTTGGGCTTGCACTGCCAAGCCTCCATCATCTCTCAAGAAGCATTGCTATTGGCACATGTGCATTGTGTGAAATCCGCAAGTATCAAAACAGTACGAAGCTTATAATCCCTAAGGTCCCATTTTCACGGGTCATGAAAGAGATTATGGATGAGTACTCAGATAGTGTGACTAGGGTGCAAGCAACAGCACTAGGTGCGTTGCAGCAAGGAGCAGAGGATATCATTCTATCCCTCTTTCAAGACACCGTTTTGGGAATGGCCCATGCCAAATGTGTGACTATGAATCCCATAGATATGTCCTTAGTACTTCGCCTTCGTGGTGATGATTGCTTTCAAAAAACCTATATAGGAAATCCGTTGTAACCTCAAGCGACATCTTTGTCAGATTTATCATGTAATAGTATTGACAATGAAATTATTATATCTATGTTTGGCAATTGCAATGTAGCTTGAGTTGGTTTTGCATTTGAATGTGATCACTTGGGTCAATTTCTCCAATCAATCCGATAAATTAAATCCATATAGATATCCACAAGGTGCTCACAACATGTGTTTCTACGCTCACGAGGTGAGCGTTAGCTGGCAAGTAGCAATAAGAGGTCATGTGGTGGCCCATTCCAATGCCCAATGTTCTTTTGTGCCCGGTCGTCGTGAACATGCCCGCTGAAGGAGCTGTTTCGTGGCCCCGTGCACCACAGAGTGACTTTTGACCGTTTGCTGCCGTGAACATACCCGTCGAAGGAGCCGTTTCATGGCCCCGTCATTGTCGGAGCGACTTTTGACCGTTTGACCTGGCGTGGAGCACGGGGCCACGGAACGGCTCCTTCGTCAGGCATGTTCACGACAGCGGGGCGGGACAGGATCGCGAGGCTCACCTACGAGACGAAGACATCATGTTGGTGCGCAAATGGTTCATGACACACATAGATCAAGACAAAACTTTACTCAAGCTGATAACTTTATTAATTTTAAAGATACATTGAGATGTATAATACTTGCTCGGGAGATAATGCAATAGGGAGACGTCCTTTGAGTCGCCCTGTGTGCGAGATCCACCATTCCGTTGGGCAAACCAATCGATCTACAAGGCGGGCTGTAAGGAAACAACATCGGATTATGATTTTAAGAAGTAACAATGAGAATTGAGAGAAATGAAGTACTTACTAGTGTTGCATCATCTTGCTCCCAAAGGTTCTTGTTGGTTATGTCGGTTGTGCCAAGATCAATGCGCTCCAAGAAGATGAGATGGTTGTGGAGAGCGATGCTACTCTCAGACACACTGGTAGAAATCTAGATCTTGGTCAACATCTTCCTAAGGAGTCTTGCCTTGAGACATAGGAGGGCCTACGAAGCCTCTTCCTAGTTAGACGTCTTCTCCTCTTTGGGCACCACCTCCTTTACAAGAGTCCTAGGAGACGGCCTCTTTTGGTCGCTTGCTTTATCTTTACCCTTGCTTTTATCAATTTCCTCTATCAACATCACAACAAGAGCCATGTTCCACCTCAAAAATCTTGTGCAGGTGTTTCCCATGCCCAAGTCTATGAGGTTGTCCTCTTTTCTCTTTGTAGTGTTCCTTGGTAAGTCCTTTGATCACCCTACACAATTTGAAGCGAAAACTACTTTCTTCTCTAAAGGTGTGCTTGAGGAGATCAATCGGCACCCACAAACCTTCTTCATCTTCAAAATTGATGGAGTACTATGCTATGTGTGCTTCCATGTAGGCGTAAGCGCTTCAAATGCATCAACATGCAGTTTGATGGTAGTTTCCATGTCAGCGGATCCTGGAACACGGCCCTAAGCTTCTCCATCATCTGTCCTAGGTCATGCGTAAGGAGTTGATCGACGAGTGATTGATTTGCAGCAGCCATGCTTATTGCCAGAGTGCAAGGGACAATTGCACGTGCTTGGGGATAGATAAAGCAAGTTAGTGAATGAGAGAAGCTCAAAAACAAGAAAGTGACTTTAAAATGGGCCTTGCAAGTCACTTATAAAGGAGACAATTAAAAAAAGGACACTTTTAAAAACTTAAAATTTCAAAGTAATTAGAATTTAAATGTTCTCTTTCGTAGATAACTCGGGGCTATGTTGCATAGTATTGCATTCCAAACACCACAGTTTTAAACACCATAACTCCATCACCCACCACAACTCTAAAGTCACTTAACTCCTCTTAAATTGAAACTAGACATTCCTGGATCACAAAATTAAAACAAAAATGTATCGTATTAATACGAGAGTATTACATTGCAATGGAAATTGTTTGCTTGATATGGATAGATCTAGGGAAGGGGTTACTCTTACAAAGAAAGGCCCTCTCCTTTCTCTTACGCAGAGGGTTGCCACCGATTACAAACGAGTAGTCTATGTTGTGTTCAAACCTAAGCGCCAAGTACTCCCTTAGATTTGCTGTATTCCGATTAGCATTGACGGCCATGTCCCACACTTCCTCCTGCTTGCACACATGCACTTCAACTTTCTCCATATCGGTGATGTTCGAATCGAGTGCTTCCTATTCACCTCACGTCAGCTTCCACCGCCAGTAATGGAATATAATGGAGATTTGCTTCTTCGCAATAATGTGGTATCGGACTATAATTTTCTCTGCCACAACCATGAACTTTATGGTATCCCCATTGTGCAGAAACAATAGAGGTACTATTAGGCGTTGGCCAATCAACGTTCATCAGAGTTGTTGGACTAAGTGTTTTCAAGGTCCGTAGCCGTTCCTCTCGTTGGGACTACATACTATGCATCAAAGAAGAAGATGGACCGTTCTGCAAGCTCCGATGCAATGCATCCGGAATATAGCAATGAGCCGAACTCAAAGTGGTGAGCCTCAAAAGTTATAGAGAGCATCTCTAGAGGCTCGCAATCCATAGATGTTGACATAAAAATAGTTGCACAATCCAAACACCATGTCCATAGAGTTTCATCATTGGAGAATTCATGTGAAATTATAGAGTTTGTTACAAACAACACTAGAAATACTTACAATTAGCAGTACATCGCTTGCGATCCGAGTCATTGATTTGTAGTTGAGAAGCTTTGTAGATGTGATGTATCTTCACTTGCTTTCTTCTATTTGCCGCCTGCTTCATTTTCAATATGCGACCCTTTCAATGATGGGAGTTGAGTCCGATAAATCGAAAAGAGACTTTGTAGGCTCCCTTTGTGCTTGGCCGCATTGTCACACATGCATTGTCAAAATCTTGTGGTTACCTAATGTCTTTGTCATCTTTCTTGTTAATGCAGCAAAATGAGTCTACCCTTGAACAAGGTATACGATTCATGGTATCCAAGCTTGTTGCATTGTGCAAGCTGAAGCTCCCTTAGACCTAAAGATTTGTAAGTTGAAGGATCCTAAACCCTAAATCCTTTTAAGAAGAATCTCTCTAACCCTAGAGCTTTGCAAAATGAAGGTCCCTAAACCCTAAGCTTGGGTAGCTAAAGCTACTAAGCTCTACAAGATGTATTTTAGCCCCCAACATGAGATTGGAGAATGGGTGCAAACATGAGAGGAAGGCCTCCATGAAGTGGAAAATGGATTGTTTTACAAGATCTCCATAGCCAAAAAGGAGTCAAAACCCCAGAACTAGGCTTGGGACGGAAGGGGAAGGTAGATTGGAGAGAGAGGAGGCCAGCAGGATACTCTTCCAATAGAAGAGAGTGAAAATCGAGATTTTTGGTTCTAGAGAGAGGAGTGGTCAGATCTGGTATGTAGAGAGAGAAGAAGTGAGTGGAGGGAGGGAAAAGTAGACTTGAATTCCAAATTAATGATCGGGGGCCGTTTTTGGGCCTAGCCCTCTTTGTGAGGGCCAGCCAGCACAATTTAGAATAAAAATTAAGCCCAAATCTTTTATTTAAGATTTTTCAATTTTCATGTCCATTTACAAAAAAGAAAATCCTAGGCTCCAAGTTTGATCCCTAGAGGTGGCTCGTGCAAAAAAATGATATAGTCCATGATTCGCGAGACTTACTAAGGGTATCTGATATACCGCACGTTCTCAGATTTCTCTTATTGACATATATTCATTCACCAATTTGCATAGATCACTTCTCCTTTCCATGACTTGACAAAGAAGAAAATTACGTGCAAATGGATAGATTATGAGAAACATGATTTTGATGCATTGAAAGTTGCAATCACAAAGGATTTGGAACCTGCTGTTGCATTGATGCAGAGTTCTCTCTCTTAATATGTATGAAAAGGAAGTACTGGCTATAATTCATGCACTGAGGATTTAGAAACATTGTCAACTTCTGGATGGTTTTACAATAAAGATCGATGTCACGAAGTACGTAGTGCGGCTAGGAAAGCATCGGGCCTTGGATTATGAGGGCTCGAAGCAAGATCAAGTGATGTAGAAACTTTGAAGCCAAAGACACTTGAAAAGAACCAAAATTTGGCCATGAAATCTCACTCTAAAAACCAACCAAGATCAACTTAAAAGTTGGGGATGGTTTTACAATAAAGACCGATGTCAAGAAGTATGGTGTGGCTAGGGAAGCACCGGGCCTCGGACTATGAGGACGTAGTTGGGGATGATTTTACATTAAAGACCGATGTCAAGAAGTATGCAGTGCAGCTAGGAAAGCGTCAAGCTTCAGAATGTGAGGGCTAGGAGACAAATCAAGTGGATTGTAGAAACTTTGAAGCAAAAGACACTTGAAAAAAACAAAAATCTGACCATGAAAGACTCACTTTACAAAACAACCAAGATCAACTCAAAACTATTATGTGTGTGATGATTTGATGTAGGCCCGCTCTTGATTGCACAAGTATAGTGCTCTCATGAAACCTTTTGATAAGATCCTTTTGAGTTTTCCTATCATTCACAACTCTCAACTGTATCCTATTTCTTTGTTCTGGATGCTTCCACAAGTATCCATCTTTTCAAAAGTATCCATAGGCTTTTGTGCGTATCTTTTGAACTCTAGATTAGACTCCCCTTCTTGCCTTATCAAAGTTCTCAGATAGCTTTCATTGAGAAACCATTCACCTTGATATATGTCGTCTATAAATTACTCAAGTGCATTTCAGGCAAACATGATCACCCTTTACATGCAAGCTACTGCAATACCTCGTGCCTACATCATCACCGCTTGACAATCATTTCTACTTCATTTTCATACCTTGCTCTAGAAAGCATACTGATTGCCTTTATATACAATATGCTTAAATTATGGACTTTATGTACGTTATCCATATCAACATAGCAATGTAGGGAGTTAAACAACTCGCGATCATTCCAAGAAGGGGTAGATAATCAGTCTCCACTATTACATTTACTCCTATCAAATACTCTTTATCACACTTCAGTGTTGTGACTGCTCCTCATAAATCTCTTTTTACTTGTGAATAACTGCACTAATGAGCACTTAGCACCTTTGCTCAAAATCTCACCACATATCGCTTGCCATGTTCATCATCTTGCCCAATAGCCCATCCAATTCTTGTGGGGTTAGTATCCAATATCATAATAACATGCCTTCCACATTCATAGTTTACTTTTCTTAAATTTGGAGACATAAGCAACAACTTCTTTAGTTTTCTAGATAAAGCATAAAGAACCATTTTTCTTTGGAACTTTTAACCACCTATTTGAATATGGAGCACTTGAAGGCTCCAAAATACCCATCTTGATCTTTTCTTTAAACAACACAATGAGTTTTGGAAAATGAGCCTTTGGAACTGGAATAGGGCACAAGTTCCAACATACACGAGGGATAGTGAATATTGCCATAGCAACAAAAATGGAAGGATCAACAAACCCTATCTCCTGCAGCTCAAATTCAAAAGCCTTTCTGTATTTGGTAAGCATCTCTTCAAAGAATTATCTTTTCACCCTTATCAAATTTTCCTTGTAACCTACCGTTAGCTCCTTCAAAGAATCATGCGTTAACTTATGCCCAATCTTCCTTGGGTGAAAAGACTAGATTGCAAAGCAGCTTGCTTCATGATCCATTTTATCCTTGAAATATTTTGGTAGAGATTGTCATTGGTTTCACTTTCTTTTGCCACAAACTTATACTTGGTCTCCACTCGTAGATCAACACCTTGAGCATTTTTGAAATCCTCAATGACTTTCTACATTTCTATGGAGCATACTGTCTTCACGTCCCTGTAGTCACCCTTACATTTGGACAAGCTCCTTGATGAGTTATTTGTTGCACGAATCACACATCCATGATATACATCTATTGGCCATTGTCGTTTTTGATATAGACTCTTGTGACATGAGGTTAATCTCTGACCCATGATCTATTAGTGCAATGTATGGCTCTTCGATGAGGGTCTTAGTAGTTTCTCTTGCCCAATGACAGAGTAATAACTCTTGTGAGAGGTCTCAATTCATCTTTATCATCGAAGAAGCGAACATGTTTTACTTTTTACAAGACTTATAACATCTAATAATGGTTTCATCACCTTGCTTACCATAAACCTTTACTCCTTGGTTTGAGATTTGGCAATGTATGCATACATTAACTAAGAGTTTATGGGATTATCCCACCACCCTATTACTAGCCAAATGAAATCTTCACCTTCATGCTCAACCTCTTTAGTCATTTTATCCTTCATAGCAAATGAGAGGGAAGGGTGTTATAGTGGAAACGTTAATCAGGCATTAGTATGCTAATTATATAAGAGAGATCGGAGAGAGAGATTAATACTAACGGAAGTGGGATGCAAAGTAGATATGAGAGTGGATACAAAGTGTGTAGCATAGGCTTCTTTTATAGAGTTGGGAGAGAGTATTCGATGGCATAAGCTGTGATGTTAAATGTGTAGGCTTCCAAAGTAGAGGTAGTGGATGTGTCACACACCCCGACAAGCCTCCCCGTGTGTATCATAGTAGCACCCAAAAGTACAAAGGTATCCTCCCCTAGAGAATCTAACAACAGGGTGTAAGACCAAAGCAAAACATCCTGCCGAGAGAATTGTCGATTACGTGTAGGATCAAAGATACCTGTGTTAGGCCTAGGATAAGATTGGCGTTGGGGATATGGGTTCGTGAGGTAAACCGGGTCAGCACGGGGCTGCTCACTATGGGAAACAAGAGAGACAAGATGCACGACACCAAGAAAATGGCTGAAAATGACTCCTGAATTACTTAAAATGGACACCCATAATGCCTTAAATTGATATTGGTTAACCAAAGTGGGATTCAATTACAAATGATGGTTGTTAATGACACTGCTATGCAATCCTGAGCCTGTAAGAGCTTAATCCTCTCAAGATCCGCCAAGACGGTAAAATTCCACCTTGGTTACACCTTGAAAGCTTAACTGCTTAGAACTTTTGTTATAAGCACTTAGAAACTGGTGCAAAGAATCCGAGACTTCCATTGTCCATAGCCTACTTGGTAGAGAGTAAGAGCAATCTACCAATCCCCTTCTTCCCTTTCCTGTTCTTTACCTGCTTCCTGCTCCCTTGCTTGCTTCCAAATTACAATTCCTATCGTTAACAGCACTACCAGAATGAAACTCAAGCTTATGGAGCTTAATCCTCACAAATTTGACCAAGAGTACTGATTTCTTGCTTATGCCTGCCATTAGATCTTAAAACTGGCTATAAGGATGCGTGTTGCCCTTGAATCTCCTTATCTCCTTCTCTTGCCAACCTTCTTCCTCGCCTTCAATCTCCTCCTCCAATTACCCTCCACCTTTACTTGTTATGCTCTTGGTTTCTCGTAGTTCATGAGCTAGGGAGCTGGAGAGGAAGAGCCCCTTGCTTTGCTTGATGGTCCCTTTGATGCTTCCATTAGTGCAAAGATAGATCTTTTCTTCATTGAAGGTTAGGGAGCCCTCTTACTGGTGGGAACGGGAGCACGAGCAATTTCTTGCCTTGCTTAGTCCAAAGAGGGAGAGAGCGAACTCGAAGCAAGTTGAGTGAGAGAGAGAGAATTCTCTTAAGAAATTGCCCCTGCTCCTCTTTGCCTTTTTCTTCGCTTCCCTTCCCGTCCTCCCTTTTTCTTCACACCCTAAGCCCCCCCTTCTCTTCTCCTTTTATTTTCTTGCTCATGCTCATCAGCCACGGTGTTGTGACTGATGTGGCATACAAACCAATGTGATGATGTGGCAGTCGGCGGATGGAGGTGCACGGAATGCGGCAGGAGTTGCGCCAAATCTGGTCCCCCCCCCCCTTTTCGACATTTTCTCCTTCATGATTGTTGTTGCCCATGCACCATAGGGTCCGCTGGGAGTGCATCTCCCTCCTGCTTGCACTGTCCTCGCTGCCTCACACCATTCTCCTTTTCAGTTTCCCTTATTTTTTCCCCCTTCACACACATTAATGTTTTAGGGCCCCCCTTGGGCGGACATTGGCCTTGAGGTCTTGGGTGGCCCATTGCACTTGGTGGTGGGCGGCTTCCCTACAATACTACATTTGGTTTATACATCCACCAAGGCATTTCCTCGTACGACATCCTTTCACCGCAACCCTCGACTGACAATATCATTGTAAGCTTTATTGGCCATGTCAACGTTTTGGATACCGCCACAAGCTGACAAGATGCGAGTATAGGTTAGTGCATCTGAAGGGAGGCATCCCTTCCTATTCGATCAAAATTATTCACAAAAACCTTGCCTTAGCCTTAATGGGCATATCCTGTTACCATTGTGCTCCAAGAGGCAACCTTTTTGAACTGAAAGCTCATCAAAAGCTTGATGTGCTTTTGTACATGCATTTCATTTGACATACATAAATTCCAAAGCTTACGTCTCCATTAACCGACTGGCATGCAACTCAACTCAAGCATTGCCAAGGGTGGCATCTTTTCTCAAAATTCCCTGGTTGAAGCCCAAAAACTCCCAGGTCGCACACTGACGGAGGCGACCAAACCGATACGGAACCGGCCCCCAGTGAAACTCAAATCGCCAATATGTTGGCAACCAGAGCTCCAATTGCGTTCTTTGAATTGACCGACGTGCTCCACAAGTCGAGCACTTGAAGCACATGCATTCACTTCCTTTAGTTGCCCAATCCGGTACAGATCTGCAATCGACTCAAACTTCAAACTGACATAACTTCTTGACCGTAGCTTCGATTGAGGAGCCATAAAGACAGGCCTATAGAGCACCTTGAGCACTACAGTTCTAGCCCATAAACTTCCATTTTTAATCACCTCATAAATACCCACTTTAAGCATTAAAAACATAGGTTTTGGCCCTTTAAAGCCGCATCTGGCATACATTTAGCATCAAACCTTGCTTGTTATCAAGCCCTGGTCACTGCCAATAAACATATAGGCTTCAAAGAAGCTTAACTTGTATTCCTCTGTTTTTTTTCTCATCATGGAAGCGGAGCGGCACAACATCCACCCCCTCTGAACCTGCACATCCCCTGGCATGTGCCAACCATCTTTCTCTTTAATTTGCATCATCAAAAGCTTCATCAGACACATCGTCCGATGCATACATATCAGCATCATCCCTTGGCTGCCGATCTAAGATTTGATCCTCAAAATTAAACTCACGTTCCCGTTTCTTGAACAGTTTCATCCTTTTCCCTACAATAGGCACTCTAAGCTCAGTGCCATCGAGCTCACATAATCTATATGTTGCATTTTCATAAACATGAAGTACAACATGTGGTCCAAACCACCGCTTGACCATATTTCTCATAGCAAAGTATTGATACTCCAAGCTACTAAACGAGTACCCAATCTCCATCTTTGATAGCATATGGACATAGTCTATGCTTCTCATCAAATGTTTCTTTATTCTTCAACCTTTCCTAAGCTTGTCTTTGGCCTTCTCAATATCTTCTTGATGCCTCTCAAGTTGGAGAATATGTAAAGCAAGAAAATATTCTGTATCCATTTCTACTTCCCACGGCATTATAGTCCAAGACATAACTGCCTCCTTTGTAGGCATAATGGGTTTCTGCCCATACATCAATTCAAATGGCACATAACCTGTAACTGACCTTCTCAATATCTTCTTGACGCCTCTCAAGTTGGCGAATACGTAAAGCAAGAAAATATTATGTAGCCATTTCTACTTCCCACGGCATTATAGTCCAAGACATAACTGCCTCCTCTGTAGGCATAATGGGTTTCTGCCCATCCATCAATTCAAATGGCACATAACCTGTAACTGAACTATGCGTAGTGCGATTAGCCCATATAGCAAAAGTTAGCAGCTTAGGCCAATCACCAATACGTCCTCGGCATGCCTTTGTTAAAGCCTTAACAACAGACGGATGCCCCCTTTCACTTTTCCCATTACCTTCTGGATTGTATGTCGTAGTAAGAGCCAATTTGATGCCCAAGCAAGCAAAGAACTCACGAGCTTAATCTGCATCCACCTCTCCTCTATCAGCACAGTGATACATACTTGAAAATTACATCTTCAAGAAAAAATTTTCATACAGCACTTGTAGCCTTTGTACGCAAAGCTCTCCCTAGTTCAACCTGGTTTGTGAGGTCTTCTCCAGCAAGAACAATATACCTCATCTGCCAGACCCCCATTGGCATTGTAATCAAATCTACTACCCACTTGTAATGCACAACTAGTGGGTAAGTATGTAATCCATCTCGATGCCGTACAATAGAATATTGTTGGCATACTAAGAAAGTCTCCACAAATTCAACAACATCTTTGTACATTCCTTCCTCCAGTAACGATCCTTGATTTTGGCAAAAGTTGCCCATTCCCCTCTGTGTCCAGCCCATAAGCTTTCATGAAACTCTTTCATCACCTACCGTTGAGTTGCTTTATCTCACAAAAAACCCTTTGTGGTACCCCTCTTGAACACTTTGGTTGCTTTCACAAATGACCATCCTTTAAAAAGTAGTTATAATCCTTTTTCTTGATCCTCTTGTACTCTTGATCACTCCATCCCTCATGCCTGGTAAGAGTGCTGAGGTAACGACCTATCAAAAGCCATTCTCCATCAAACATCTCTTCAAAAAAGACTTCAAAAACATGAGCATGAGTACCACATCTTGCATGTAATGAGAAGAGGTATAGAACTTTAAGCCCACATCATCATTAGTGGTAAGCATCTCCTCTTCATCTTTATATCTGGCCCTTGAAAACATATCTGCTACAGGATTATCTATGCTTGCAATGTGGCAAAACTTTGGGTTAAGAGACTTAATAAAGGCTATCCATTGCAACACTGCAATGTTTGGAGTAGTACAGTTTGCAATCATCCCTATCAATGGTAAACAATTTGTCTCTACCACAACTGAAGCACCAATGAAATATTCTTTGTCAGACCTCAGGGCAGTAGCAACACTCAAAAGTTCTCTCTTAACCTGTGGGTTACCTCTTTGACGAGCATTAAGCACTTTTGCTCCAAATCGGACTCCATACTTGTGACCATCTTCATCATCTTGACGTATAGCCCACCCGATACCTGTTGGACTAGTGTCAATGGTTAAGATCACTGGCCTTTCGCACTTATAGTCAACCTCTCTCAAGGTAGGAGCCTCGAGAAGCATTGTTTTCAATTTTCAGATGGCCATTGCAACATGAGCAAAGTGTGGCAACTAAATACGATAAAATACACATGCACCCAAAAACCTCTGAATCTCAGTAACAGTTGTGCTTGTTTCTTTCATCTTTTGTATAGCTCAAACTTTAGCCGGACTCAATTGTCTTCCATTCGCGTCACACATATGCCCCACAATTAAAACCTCTTTAGCACCAAAAATTGATTTTGGCCCTGAAAGTGTCAAGTTAACTTCTTCAAGCCTAGATAAAATGGCTCATAGTCAGCAATATGCTTGGAAACAAACTTTCGGCACTCCCTCTGGTCTTTTACCTCATCTTTGAACCCTTCTTCACATCCCTTGATCGGCAAATCATCGATGAAAAGCCTAGTAACTTGAGGAATAAAATCTCTCAGCACCTTATTCATATCATTAAGCTACAGAGTTAGTAGCACACTATGGTAGAGTGCACATTTTCACCAAACCAAGAGGTGTATACATTGTAGTAAGATCCCTGCTCTCCAAAGCAAGCTGAAATTGATCATATCCTGAGTAAAGATCATCCATAGAGTAGATAGATCTTCCTGCGAAGGCTTCAACAAACTCGTCTACAATTGGACTTGTATCCACATTACGGATTGTTACCTTATTGACTGGTTGCATATGCTGAATGAACCTTAAGGTACCATTCTTCTTTGGAACAGTAAATCACCGATTAGAGTATGGTGCGCATGATGGTTCCAAAGTGCCCATCCTTATCTTCTCATTTAGAAAATCAATGAGCTTTGGGTACTGGAATAGGGCGTGAACTCCATGGCATATGAGGAACAATAATTATAACCATAGGAGAAACAACGTTTGGATCTGCACATCCAATCTCACTTGGGTCAAAACCAAAGGCTTTACCATGTTTTCCAAGCATCTCTTGAAAGCATTTGATCTCCTCTTTAGTAAGGAAATAATCCCTCCCAATCTTCAGTTGCTTCAACCTTCAATAAACTTATGCCAATATTCTTTGGATCTCTTAGTATAGGCTGGTGAGAAGCTTTCTCCATTACTCCATCACTTCTTTCTGGCAAAGGTGTAGCCACCAGCCTCACCTTGTTTGCAACAGATTTATTTTGTGTCTCTATCTAGACTTAATTGGTTCACCCAAATCCTCCTTTATATGTGTAAGTGCTTCATATAAATCGAGTTCTTCATACATGTCCATTGAATGCACTTTAACAATGTCAATTCCACTTTGTAACTTGTATTGCATGATCTTCTGACATAGTATCCACATAAGAGACCTCTTCAAAGATTTCTAAATCACATCATCCGGTTCAAGCACATCATATCCCTGCAATTTACTTTGAATACTTGACACATATTGCTTTTCCCATTCAGGTAGCTCATTAAACTTCATGTATGACACCGAACCCTCGGATGTTAATCCCAAAAATCACGAAGAGAATGTCTCTCTTTGCGAGAGCTTTCCCACCTCCATACCATCATAGTCCCGTTTTATAGTGGCACCCCAAGAAAATCCTGTGAAAACTTGTGTTCTTTGAACTCTCTACGTATCTTCAGTAATGGATGATCACGTAGGCTATCCTTGTTTCTGGCATGATCTACATACACAGTCAAAAACTGAACTGCCCTTTTACTATCCCTGCTCTAGATCCTTGCATAGACCGAGCCATCATCTAACACCTTTATTTCCATGCGCACAACTGTAATGTAAGGTTGGCCCACTATGAGTGGATAGGATGAGTGCTCTTGTATATAAAAAAATTGTGCATCACAAACATCCCCATAGTTATCTTAACATTTGCACATGCACCACAAAGATCCCCTGGAAGCATATTGGCTGCTCGAATCCGCCAACCTTGATCAACATCAATAGGCCATTTTCCTTTCTTGTGCAATCTCTTTGCCATAAGATTGATTTTTGACCCATGGTCCACAAGTGCTGAAACTGGCTCTTCGCTGTCCCCAACCTTCATAATGGTTTATGTCATTGCTCTGGCCCAATGAGTCCTAGAAAAGTAACCTGGGCACAATTTCCTCATCTCCATTTTCATTAAAATGAACATGCCTTACCTCAGATATAATTGGATTTGAAAACACCACATGCTTTGACTTTTCATTTTCAAATGCCTCTTCATAAGAATCCTAGATTGACTCAATATGATGGATCATTTCGCTTTTAATCACATCAAGTTCCTTCTCACTTATTATCTGTCATTTTTGTTTAATGATGTCAATTATCTCCTCATGAAAATCACGCTTGGAAATTTCCAAGATATCACCCAATGTGAGCTCTACCTTGTTATTGAGAATGCGCTCTTCAAAAACCTTCTTTAGATCTATAGCCAACTCAATGTCAGATTTCAACTGATAAGAAGGTCCCTTGGGCTTACCTTGCTTCTTATCTTTCAATGCCTCTTCCATAACCACTTCAGGAGTAGGTTTGGGAGCATGCCCCTCATCTTGCCTACTGCTAGATCTGGTTGCTCTTTTTGATGTTCCTGCAGTGTCGTGATCTCTTTTTCGCTTCTCTTCTCCTATGGCTTCATTAGCTTGAGACTTGGGAATAAATCCATATATGGAAAGTGAATCTACCGGATCTGCCCATCCTGTAGTTTCCTTAATGCAATTCCCAACTTGACATAATTTTCCATGAGTCACCTTGCCTGCCTCTGCAATCTTCAAAGCATAAAGTTACAAATCACCTTTAGACGTTCATCATCTGCATTATTGTATACTTGCACCCCATATGTAGCTGCTTCTACCATAGCAACATTATGTTGTATTTCTTCCGCTAACTTCTTCATACCACCCCTTCTAAGATTCAAGCGGAGTGGCTCACCTTTTGCTTTGAGATGAATGTTCTTGTCTTTCCAAAAAACCACATTTTTCTTGTAAGCTTCATCAAAATCTTCACATTCTTTGCGCTCATGGTTTTTACTATCACACCACATGCACTGGTTATCCCAAATCTTTGCATGGAGGTCATTGCTTGGGCTCTGAAGTGGAACCCTTGGTTCCTACCCCTTCAAGCTTAATTGCTTTCAAGTTTAGATTTAATTCTTGTATACCTTTGATCAGCTCATGAAGAACAGGCTCATCTAATTTTTGTTTCCCAGAGGCTGACTTTTCCTTAATATCCTCATCTGTTGTCTCCATGGGATCGACCACAATCAGCTTATCCACCCTCATTTTCCGCTTTACAATCATGTTGGCTGCTTGAGAAACCAGCTTCCAATCAGATGTTAAGCCTAACTCACCTGTTGAATCCCAAGTAGTTGCACCAAGCTCTTTTGAAGACGTGGGCCAACATCTTGGAGAATAACTCTACCCGTTCTAGTTTCAATGACCGTTGCTCTCCTATAGATAGCTGCACAAATTTCTTTTCAAATTCTCGTAGCAGTTCTCGTGTAGATAAGTCCTTTTTTTTCTGCTAGATCCACTTCATAAAACTTTGCTTAGTTACCTTTTGAGAATCTTCAAGGAAAAAAATTTCTGCCAGTTTGGTCCTTGTGCAACCGATATCTCCCCAATTTGAGTCCTAAGCTCTGGCACGACAATCAAGTGAAAACCTTCAACTGTTTCATGATCATCAATCCTATTATCCTCCATGGATTTCTCATAAACTTGGCAAAATTTTGAAACATCTTGACCTTCAAACCGCTGCAATTTTTGTGTTACTGCTTGTCGAGATTTCCGTATCCGCTCATGCAAATTAAATTCCTGTTGTACAGTTTGCTGCTGCATGTAGGCAACAAATTGTTGCATCATTTGTTGCATCATCGTGTCTTGCGGTGTAGTCATCTTTCTCTGTAAAATTTTCCCATCCCGGCTTAATTTTGTGTCGAATTCACCAAAAATGTCGAGGATAATGGGTTTGCGAGGTGAATTAGGTCAGCACGTGGTTGCTAGTTGTGGGAAATAAGAGAGACAAGCTGCACGACACCAAGCAAATTACTGTAAATGACTCTTGAATTACTTAAAATGGACACCTATAATGCCTTAAACTGCTATTGTCTAACCAAAGTGGGATTCAATTACAAATGTTGGCCGTTAATGGCACTTCTATGCAATCCCGATTCTATAACAACTTAATACTCTCAAGATCTGCCAAGACGGTAAAATTCAACCTTGTTTACACCTTGAAAGCTTTACTGCTTAGAACGTCTGCTATTAGCACTTAGAAACTGGTGCTGCTCTGCTTAGGTCAAGTACGAAGAAGCCGAGACTTCCATTGCCCATAGCCTACTTGGTGGAGAGTAAGAGCAATTTACCAATCCCCTTCTTCCGTTTCCTATTCTTTACCTACTTCTTGCTCCCTTGCTTGCTTCCAAATTACAATTCTTGCCGTTAAAAGCACTACCAGAACAAAACTCAAGGTTATGGAGCTTAATCCTCACAAATTTGACCAAGAGTACTGATCTCCTGCTTATGCCTGCAATTAGATCTTAAAACTGGCAATAAGGAGGCCTGTTGCCCTCGACTCTCCTAATCTGCTTCCCTTGCCAACCTTCTTCTACTACTTCAATATCCTCATCGATTACCCTCCACCCTTACTTGTTATGCTCTTGGTTTCTTGTAGTCAAGAGCTAGGGAGCTCGAGAGCGGGAGCCCCTTGCTCCGCTTGATCGTTCTTTGATGCTCCCATCGATGCAAAGATAGAGATTTTTTTCATTGAAGGTGAGGGAGTCTCTTAATAAATGGCAAGTGAGCAAGAGAGATTCCTTGCCTTGCTTAGTCCAAAGAGGGAGAGAGCAAAACGCGAAGCAAGTTGAGAGAGAGAGAGAGAGAGAGAGAGAGAGAGAGAGAGAGAGAGAGAGAGAGAGAGAGAGCTCTTGAGAGATTTCCCATGCTCCTCTTTGCCTTTCGCTTCGCTTCCCTTTCCGTTCTCCCTTTTTCTGCACACCGTAAGCCACCCCTTCTCTAGCTTCTCCTTTTCTTTTTTTGCTCATGCCCATCATTCGCAGTGCCGTGACTGATGTGGCATACGAACAAATGTGATGACATGGCAGTTGACAAATGGAGGTGCACCGAATGCGGCAGGAGTTGCGCCAAATCTGGTCACCCCAGCTTGCTTGACATTTTCTCCTCCACGATCAGTGTTGCCCATACACCATAGGGTCTGTTGCGAGTGCATCTCCCTCCTACTTGCGCTGTCCTCATTGCCTTACACTATTCTCCTTCTCATTTTCCCTTATTTTTTCCCCCCTTCACACACATTAATGTTTTAGCCCCCCCCCCCCCCCCCCTGGGCGGACATTGGCCTTGAGTGGCCAATTGCACTTGGTGGTGGGCGGCTTCCCTACATTACACTACATTTGGTTATACATCCACCAAGGCATTGCCTCGTACGACATCCTTTCACAGCACCCCTCGACTGACAATATCATCGTGAGCTTTATTGCCAATGTCAACGTTTTGGATACCGCCACAAGCTGACAAGATGCGAGTATAGGTTATTGCATTTGAAGAGAGGCATCCCTTCGCATTCGGTTAAAATTATTCACAAAAACCTTGCCACAGCCTTAATGGTCATATCCTGTTACCAGTGTGCTCCAACAGACAATCGTTTTTAACTGAAAGATTATCAAAACTTTATGTGCTTTCGAACACGCATTTCATTTGACATACATAAATTCCAAAGCATATGTCTCCATTAGCTATCTGGCATGCAACTCAACTCAAGCATTGCCAAGTGCGGCATCTTTTCCCAAACTTCCCAAGTTGAAGCCCAAAAACTCCAAGGTTGCACACTGACCGAGGCGACCAAACCAATACGGAACTGCTCCCCGATAAAACTTAAATCATCAATATGTTGGCAAACAGAGCTCCAATTACCGATTTGAAAAGACCTACGTGCTCCACAAGTTAAGCAATTTAAGCCGGTGCATTCACTTCGTTCTTGATCCCTCATCTGCAGTTGCCCAATCCACTACAGATCTCAAATCGTCTCAAACTTAAAACTGACATAACTTCTTCACCGTAGCTCCGATTGATAAGCCCAAAGATAGGCTTGTAGAGCACCTTGATCACTACAATGCTAGCCCATAGACTTCCATTTTTAATCACCTCAGACATATACCCACTTTTAGCATAAAAAACATAGGATCTAGCCCTTTAAAGCGGCATCAAACCTTGCATGTTATGAAGCCCTGGTCACTGCTCAATAAACATATAGGCTTCAAAGAAGCTTAACTTGCATTCCCTGCTGTTTTTTCCACCATGGAAGCGGAGAGGCACGACATTGGGCAGGCCAAGGGCCATGACGAACATGCAGTACAGGGGTCCCTATTATTAGCAAGTCAGGGCCTACATAGGGCACGATTGGGTGGAAAGTAGCACTCTCTAATCTCCAGTCCTTACATTTGTATCAGAGCTCAAGAGAGAGGGGAGCTATGGAGGAGGGGAAAGTATTGCGAGGCGTTGCATGTTCTCTCTCTCTCTCTCTCTCTCTCTCTCTCTCTCTCTCTCTCTCTCTCTCTCTCTCTCTCTCTCTCTCTCTCTCTCTCTCTCTCTCTCTCTCTCTCTCTCTCTCTCTCTCTCTCTCTACGGGCTTGGGCAGTGAAGAAGCTCGTGAAGACTCAGTAGAGAAAATCCATGGAGGAGGAGGCCGCATGGCTCTCTCAGCCACAGGACATCTCTCTCTTGAGCTCTTTCTCTCGTCATGAAATTGGGCTGCTTGCGAGAAACTACTCCTAGGAAGGCCGGAGGGCTCGATAGTGGAGAAGATGATGTGGGAGCGTGCGAGTAAGTCCGCTTATATGAGGAGGGATTGCACAGAGATCTGCACTAAATCATGAATTGCTGGGCTCATTTAGAGTGCAAGGGGAAGCACATCATAATTTCTCTCTTGGTCAAAAGCTCTCTAGCCCTCTTCCGACCACTGCGGGAATTTTTCCTCCTCGCTCCACTGTCGCTATGGCTTGCATACAAATTCTTTATATTGTATTCTTTTTATTTGAGGTTATGGGAACCCTAAGGTTCCCTAAGGCCACCAAGGGGCCTCTCCCATTGAAGAAACGAGCGAGCAACCAAGAGGTAGGAGGATCCTCAAGATCACCAATAGCACGTAGGGCATGCAAAGTTGAGAAACGGCAAACACAATTTTCTTTAAAATTTATCTCGACTTTCAGTCTGGACAAAAGGTAACATTTGGGTGTATCGGCAATGAAGGGTCATAAGATTGGAGCACGGCTCCGTACGACCAAGATACATAGACCATGTTTTGTCTATGGAGTAGGATTCTATATGAGGCTATCCACGAGCAAGGCTCGTGTAGAAAACTGTTGTCTTAATGCTTTCACAACATTTGAAGCTTATGCCTCCAACATAGTGTAGAGGAATGGACAAGCCATTCAATGCTATGGGAAAGCAAGTCTGTCACGAGCATGACTCTGTACCTATGTATACTGATTGGGTGCATGGTCACTCCAATGCATTTATAGCTTGCCAGAGTGCGAGCAAAATACATACATGAAGCATAATGAAAGCACATTAGCATCCATAGCTACACTACGACTTCTGGTGCCATAGGAAGTTGAAAGAGAACTCGGTATGTGTCATGCCAAGGGTAGGACTAGACGGGCACGGCCCGGGCAATGTGCCGGACACACATGCAGTAAAGTGGTCTATATATGGAAGAGGGCCAGGGGCCTATATATAGGATGGTTGGGAGGTTATTCGCATGTCTGTCTACCCGCTGTCCTCACATTGGTATAAGAGCAATGTGGAGAGGAAGGAGCAGGGAAGACGGAGATGGTGTTCATGTTCATGGCTTCAGCAGCGGCTTTCACGGAAGCTGTCTCTCTCTCGTCTCTTCTCTCTCTCTCTCTCTCTCTCTCTCTCTCAGAGCAAGACTATGGTGTGCTCAAGGATTGGTCTTCTTCTCTCTCGATATCTCTCTCTCTCTCGCTTTGAGGAAGGATGAAGTGGTGGTGGGCTGCATGAAACCATGCAAAGGACGAGCAACCTCTTCCATGGCGTTTTTGAGGAGCCTGGTTGTGGCTCTTGCTCGGGTAACAAACTTCAAAAGGGTCATGGCGGTCATGAAAGGTCGACAAGGCAGGAACCGGTTTCATTTGAGAAGAGGAAGGTCTAAACCGGCTGCGGACTGCGCATGAAGGGGCTCCAGTGCACCAAGAAAGCGTTTTTCGACCTATGTACAATTGCATGCAGAAGGGCTTGATGAATTCGCGCTGCAATTTGGAGAGTTTTTCGTCACATGAGCTTGCCTGGAGAAGGTCTGCAGCGACTGCTTGGCCTACTTCCTTGCTCACGTTGTCTGCAGCCGCTATGCAAGGAACAATTTTTTATGTTTGTTATGTTTAGTGCCCTAGCTTGAACATGCAAGGGCACTTACCCACGGGCAAGGACCCTATTTTCAGTATCTTCTCCCAGCACGCATGAGGGAGATTCTAGCGTGGTATCCTCGAGCAGCTGCATGCTTGGAGATGTCAACATCGACGTCATGGTTCTTGGCACTGTTTTGGTAGCGCCATAACCTTAACGGCTTGGAAACAACAATCTACATTAGAAGCATAGCTTCTCCCTATGATGGGCATCCAACAGAAGTAACTCGACTGAGCATGCTCGTCAGGCACGGCTTGTTGTTCTGCTTGGTGTAGGGGCAAAGCTCCTAGGCAAAGACGATATTGTTGATAGAATGGTAGATATATTTGCCGCGTACACAGACGAACGCCATGCTCATTAGGTTGGTCTTTTCGTACTTCCAAGGATTTTCTTAATCCCTATGTGATGCTATTTTGCAGACTTATATAGAACGAATTTATAAACTTGATATTTGATGCAACGGCAAGGCCAGTGCCTACTTCGGCTCATGCGTACACAGTTGTTTTGCATGGTTGCATCGTTGATCGGCATGGCCAATTTCAGGGCGACTAGCAAGAGCCCTGAGTTTGGGCTTGCGGAGAAGCAAGGTTTCTCTACCTATAATGCGTTCATGAGGTATGCCATTATCTTTTTTACAAAATGCTTGTTGGCACCGAAGATTGATCTTGCTGCACCGCTGTTTTGCATGGCCGGATTGATGATCGGCATGGACGATTTCAGGAATGTCTGGCAAGAGACTTTCTTTCTTTACCTCTGAGTTTAGGGGTACGGCAAAGCAAGGCTTCCATACGTATACATCGTTCAACCGCACCATGTGGTGATTATCACGAACCATGGCACTCAAACCTAGGAGGTAAGAGCATGGAAGTTCTCACACAATTCAATGGAATGATTGATCATCCGACAGCGGCACACATGGTCGGCATGGCTGACTAATTGCCACTGTTTCTTGAAATCGGCGGTAAAAGACTCGTCGACAGGAGTACTTAATGAGATTTACAAGTAGACAAGGTCTATTGTTTGTGAATGATTGACAAGGTCGACTTTCTTTTGATATGACATACATTTGTCAACATGAATATCCAGTAGCTATGAGCTCTCAAGAATTTCATAAGTAAATATGTGAAGCACAGCTTCAATTTATGCATCTTGTATTGAGACTTCCCACATTTGGCATATGCTAAGAGCATACAAACTAGGGAAGGATTTACCAATTTGCTTGCATTGTTATTTCATTACATACACAAAAGGTGTATATGATACACACGCCAACACTCTCTCTCGCATAGCAAAATAGGCTACGAGCCTGATGGGAACGAGTTTCTCCATCACCAATTCAGGAAAACGGTTACAACAGGATAACCAGATTAGCCAAATTTTAAATTTGTTTGTTTTGCATGTTTTCATGTACTTTGGAACATGTTGTTTGTCGCGTAAAGCAAAGTGTTTTGATAATTCGACATGAAGCAAGGCTTCTCCTGCGTGCCATGCTACTGCCCATTGCTTTGGCATCAAGGGTATTGGCACGCAAGTTTGGGGAACTGGTATGACCTGCAGTTTGCTCCCATTTTAGGTGTGGTGATATCCCGTTATGATGTCCCACTACCAATGCAGGTTGTGCAAGGCACTTCTGGTTTCGGCTCCCACGCTTGAGGCCGTCATAGTAGCCATGGGCTTACAAGCTTGCATGCAAGGCATGTTAGCCAAGTGGACTCACCTCCACCCCATCATGGATTACGCTTCCGCTATCACACTCGTAACTCTGTCAAGGACAACATACGTGATGGATTGTTCCACAGGATTGTTTAACATGATTGTTGGTTGCTATTAACACACAACAACACTAAAAGGAACCTCAATCTAGGACTTATTTTATGGGCAAAGTGCCATAGCTCAGTCGTACTCATACAATCACGACCCCTACAAGGTAGGTGGGTCGGAGTGAGTTTTGTGTTTCTCCCTCGATGCGAGCGTCATACCAGCAAACTGTGGAATGCTTATAGGATAAGTTGCATGTCAGGCATACGATGCGTAAGAGCACACAGCTTGGGCACCCACTCTAAACACTTAAGGATAGTTCCTCAGCCAGCATGCTCTTCTTCTCTTGTTCTCTCTCTCTTTAAGGGAAAAATAAAAAATCTTCTAAGAAGCTTTTGATACATGTTTTGCTCTTGAGTCAGCCTGAGCCAAGGTGCTCTAACTCCCAGCTAGCACGTGGCTAAGATGCTATTCAAATTATTCTTCATCGGTTCGTCCATTGAACACTAATTTGCACAAGGTCTATGAGCCACACAGGCTAAGAGCCATTGTCAGGCCAAGGGTAAGACCCAACTATTGGCATTCTTTGGGTGATTGTTTTCAAGACAGAACAGATCTACCCAGGGAAGTATACATCGACGTTAATGGACAAGCAAGGGTCTTGTCATTCAGGATGTTTACAGTGTCATTTTTGCACTACATATTTTTAGTGCGACACTCAAGTTGAGTTTTTGATAAATCTTCAACTCACAGCAGCTAATCTCTACAAGGAAGTATATATGCAGCAACCAGTTGAGACGGCATGGCTATCCGCAAGAGCTAGGCAGTTCACTTGTGTGGATTTCTTGCTCTCTCTATAGCACTACGGAGTGTCTATGGACACATTGTTTGGGGTACGACCCGAGGGTGACTGCTAAATCACCCCATAGGCATTGAGGATCACAGTTTGATCTCTCCCAGTTAAACTTTCGAGGAAAGAATTCCGCAATCTACCACACGGTAGCGGACGAATTTAACTTTTCGACTTGATTCCAATCATCATGTACACGGTTAACTATGTTGGTTACCGTTGCCTACTAGTTGAGCAGTTTTCTATAGACGGTCTTACCAAGGGGTTGACTACGTAGATGTTAACCAAAGGGGTGGGATTGCGCAAGCAACACCCATGGTTTCCAGTGCAAGTCGTATAAATACGCCTGAATGTTTCAAAGCCATGCCAAGGGCATGTTGGAACAGAGTATTTTGGACCGTAGCATCCACTATACCTTATGCTGTTACGAACCTAGTTGTAGGTTTCGATTTGCACATGTTGTCACATGGGATACAACATGGTCTCCGAACTCAGAGTTCAGTTTAGGCCAGTGTTGGAGCATGATAATGAGGGTCCCTCTCACTCTTGTCGCAGAGTGTTTACAGTTACCTCCACACACAAGTACCAGCTCGTACTTGATGGATGTCACTTTTCTTGATATCCTTGTTTGAGACATATTCCACATGTGGAGAATATGAGTCTCTTGGACTGACACTGGCGCCAACTTTTTACCAATGTGTCGCGACGAAGTCCCTAGGTGCTGGTCGCATCCATTGGTTCGACCATATTAAGCACACAGTATCAGGAGCAATTTCAGTGGCCAAAAATTGTCGGGTACTATGTACAAACTTGTTACAATTACAAGTGCTGTGAAACCACCTTAACGGAGGGTCGTTCTACATATAGCTAAGTATGCTATGTACATGCGAATGTCTCATGGTTGGTACCTAGGTGTGACTGGGTTGTCACATTCTGTTATGGTCCAACTTTTGTTGCCAAATATGCTATATTCATGAGAATGTCTCATGGTTGGTACCTAGGTGTGATCGGGTTGTCACATTCTATTATGGTCCAAATTTGTTGCAAGACTTTCACGTGCGTACCGTGGAAAGTCTCGTCATGGAATTGCGGTTCGGATATGTTTGTGTTAAATGCATGCACACTAGGTGTTATGGGCCCTAGTGTTTAACACAAATTTATTCAGAGCGGCATGAAAATTCATGGACATTATTGTTTCTGCAAATTTTTTGCACTGCCAGTGCCACCTCTCTTGCAGATTTAGTATGAGTTTCCACCCTGCCATACAAGGTGATGGCTGAGTATGGGTGTTCGTGAGTGGCTACTTGAAACTCCAATCTGCTTTCAACCTAGTTGGTTGTCTCCATTCCATATCGAGTATATGGCTGGATAATCAATGATTGAGTCATAGTTTGTTGTCAGTCGTGGGCAACTTTCTGTAAGTGGTTGGGGGAAAGCACCTCACTCTTACTGTTGCTATTCATCCCACGTAGGATGGGCAGCTTACAAGCATTCTATTTAGTACTAAAGGATATGGAAAGTGCATACGTTAGTAAAGCACGCTAAAGGATATGCTAAGTGCATACGTTAGCAAGAAGTGAAACAACTACATCAGTTACCTTTCTGGATGATGAAAGGCATGTTACGGCTAGTTCTAGTCTCTGTCTGTTATTCTCAAGTTATCAACCTTAATCATCAGTTTGGATGAGGTTGACTATTGGCAAGAAACCACCGCAAGTCAAGGACTTGGTTGCTGCTCATGAGTATGTCAGCATAGTACTTTCATGGAACGATGAGCCGAGGTTATATTGCACATTCCAGTACCTTCAGAAAGTCTGAAACCTGGGTATGCATTTAAAAACCTCTTAGTTGTGATAACTCGTTTAGCATTCTCAAGTGAGTTCTAAATGGAGCCTTCAGGATCTTTTGATTATGAGTCGGTTAACCAAGACGGTTGCACAGGGACAACAATGTAGAAAATCAAGATGTTACTCTTGATTTCATTGAACCTCCCAATGAACCGGGTTCCGATTCAAAGAACCGTTGGATCCATGAGGGATGCCACGGTGGAAAACATTAATGTTCTTATGAAGATACCACCACTTGTGTTTTCGAGGACGAAAACGCTTCTCCAAGGGGGGAGTAATGTCATGCTAAGGGTAGGACTAGACGGGCACGGCCCGGGCAATGTGCCGGACACACATGCAGTAAAGGGCTCTATATATGGCAGAGGGCCAGGGGCCTATATATAGGATGGTTGGGAGGTTATTCGCATGTCTTTCTACCCGCTCTCCTCATAGTATGTGAGTTAAATTTAAGTTCAATTTCTCTCTTTAAATATCAGACAATTTTCTCGCTCTTAAAAAGCTGCATGATTCGGCAAGGCCGTTTCATTACGAAAGCTCGCTTTTATTTTGCATTGACGTGTATTTGTCAGCATGAGAAGTTGTTCGCTATGAGCACATGCTCCCTCATAATTTATCTTTTTCATATATTTATGCAAAGAAAGGCTTCAATCTTGGACCTACTGCATAGAAGTTTCTCAAGTTTGGAATATGCTATTAGCATATGGACTGTGGGAAACTTGGCACTATGTCTATCTAATTTTCTCTTGGAGTCGATATGATCCAAGCCAGGATGGCATGTAGGGTACATCTGATAGCTCTAAATTTCTTAGCATACAAGGCTACGAGTCAACTTCAAGGGAAGACAATCACTCTCACAGAGTCAACAAGGTTAGTACATTTCAACTTATAGTTGTTTTTTTTGTAATTTAACCTTTCATTTGCAAAAGATTTCTCTAATGTGTAGAGCAAAGTGCTTTGCCAGCTTTCATACAAAGCATGGCTTATATTCTATACCAAGGTACTATTCATTGAATTTAGATCAAGGACAATGGCACATATTTAACACTAGGTGGATATAAGCTCACAGTTTAAGTTTGGCAGGGACGCACTGTGATGTATCAATGCCCGTGTAATCATGCAAGGCGCGTATAGCAGTAGCTCACAAGGTTGAGATGTCATTGAATCCAAGGTCTTATCAATCTATTTTTTTGATATGCATGTATGGCATACAAATAAGATGGTAGCACGTCCACTCCATCATTGTTTACGCTTCTGCAATAACATCAGCTACTCTGTCCAAGAAGAATTGAGGCTGATAGATGGGCTTTTGATCGTTATATATGTATACAACGTGGAGCACTTTACATCATTGGCTCTATGGACAAGATGAAACCAATGAAAATATTATAGGTAGCAAGTAGGGATGGCCTAGCTATCAAGCAATTGATTGATTATAGGAGTAAGTGATTACAGAGTTGAAAGCCAAAATCATATGAAGCTAAAAGTCTAGAAGCAAAATCCCATAATCCAAAAGTCCAAAAAGCCCCGGATACAATGTATTGTCTCCTATTTATAGGCTTACAGAGCTACTGCAGTAACTGTTGTAATTACTTCCAGTGTAGCAGTAACTTCCATGAGCATTTCCGCCTGCTTGGATTGTCCTTGCCTTCTACAACAGCATAGTGTAGACAAGTTACAAAAGAAAGCACGCGGGCATTAGTCAAGTGATGACCAACACAATTTGATGAGCGATAGCAGGCTGGTGAATTGACTCTTGAGGGCCACAAGCCTTGTGCAATTCCTGACGTCAACTGCTTTGACGCGGCTCAAAGGTGACAAGGTGCAAGTGGGACATATTGGCTCTCAGTGTTGTGGCGTCAAGGTTGGATAACTGGTCACATGAAGTTGTACCATCCCCTGAGAGTTGCATTGTACCTCTCATGCCAAGGGCATAAAAAAGTTTCTACTGTTTGTTGCAAGTGTCATGGCGCGAGGAGCTGAGGGTTGAATGCGCTTGAGTGCTCTTTTGAGCTCTATTGATTAGGCCTTGTGTGGTGAGATTCCCACCACAGTCCATGACCTTTGTTAGCCTCCTACAAAGGGGGACTCTTAAAAAAACTAAATGGAATTTAATGCTCGAGGCTTCATGCAACACACACACACACACACACAAGCCCCAGATGTTGCACGACAGAAACTTTAGAGAGCAAGAAATGTACCAATCTTGCAATTTAATCCACCAATTAGTCGTCTTTGTGGGATCCAATTGGAGCAAGCAAATAGTTGTCAGAAATATTTTGGCAGGACCTTCTGTCACACACAATCTATGCAATAATTTGAGGCTCAAGTAGCAAGTAATTAGGAGATCAAAATCGTGCAAATCAATCACTGAATGCAATCAAGAAATGCAAATGCAATGAAACACACATACTAATTGTAATCTAAAATGCAAAGTGAGATCGTCTCCTCACCTAATCACCAAAGGGTAGTGGAGCATGCTCATGCCCAAGTGGTGATTAAAGTGTATGGTTATTATCAATCTACAATACTAATGAAAATTGGAATTGATACGCCTAGGTATGAACCATCGGTTGTGATACCATATGAAAGGGAATGGAATTATGGAGGAAATGCTAATGAACCCTTTATAATGTGATTAGTATGCTAATTACACGAGAGATTAGAGAGAGAAATATTAACACTAATGGTAGTAGAAAATCATATGTAATATACAAAGGTGATTAGTATGCTAATTACACGAGAGGTTAGAGAGAGAAAGATTAACACTAATGGAAGTAGCAAAACATATGTAATATACAAATGAGTACAAAGTGGGCTAGAGTGATGGTAATTGTTAGAGTTTCGGCATCTCAAGTGAACTTCCCAATGTGGTTCCATTATTTATTTTGGCTTTTAGGTATATATTTTACATGTAGGGCAATTTACTGAGATTGCTATATATGAAATCCCTTGCCTCCATTGTATTACACATTCAGTTATTCATTGCCAAGGTTGATTGGTTCAGGACTCTCTCTCTCTCTCTCTCTCTCTCTCTCTCTCTCTCTCTCTCTCTCTCTCTCTCTCTCTCTGGTCTCTACACTTCCGCATCGACGACATTGACATGGTATCAGAGCCCTTGGTGGAGCTCCATGCTTGAAGATCTTTGGTGGAGGAGGATTTGCAAAGAGTGCTTGAGAAGATCATGTCGTTGTCGGAATCAATCTCTCTCCTTGCTGTCCCCAGCGTTCCAAAATACTACCCAATTGACGCCTATTACCCTAGCGTTTTGCAATTCAAAGCTCTGCAGCACTAGTGGCGACACCCGCTACCCATGGCGTTCTCAAACGCACATCTCTCTATCCCTTAGCGATGCCATTGTTTCTCTCCTAGCTTGCGTTTTCAGACACCAGAGCGTGCAGAACACTGCCTCTGACGGCCTTCCTTCTTTTTTGCAACAACAAGCACCCATCACTCCCCAACCCAGCATTTTAAAACGTTGTGGGAATGCCAGGGCAACAAGGTGGGATTTGTTGGTATGGTTGTGGATTATCTTGGAGCGGAATCTTTGGAGAGGATTGTTTACTTGAGGAGCGACTTCATGCTAACCTTCCAGCCATTACTGAAGGGCTTTGTGGCAGATCGAGAGAAGTGGAGTGTGGAGCTCAATAGAGGGATAGCGGAATTTGCGGAGCCACTTGGGACCAGTAGAGGAGTGGACAAGCTTGGATATCTTGCGGCTTGGTTAGTGTGGCCACCCTTGGAGTGCATGAAGGATTACTACATTTCCAGATCTTGAAACTTCAACATGGCCCCCCTTGCTCGAGCGCCATCGACAAATTAAAGAAAATAACTACGCTCATTGAAATTTGATCATGCGACTCCGGTTTTACGAAAAGTCTTATGGAATATTATCGATGACTCGGAGCCCCATCCCACAAGGGATCCCAACAACAGATACACCCACCTTTAAGATGAAGAATATCTCAAATCATGTGATGAGGCTAATACGAAGGCAATGTCATCCATTGTGGAATCTCTTACAAAGGACTTTTCTTCGACCATTCAGATGTTGAAAAGTGTCAACGATATGTGGTTCAAGCTCGTAGGAATGTTTGATCAAGATTCTACGAATCAAGGAATTACCCTTCTTGGACAGTTATTTTCCATCCAGTTTCCACGAGGAAGTTATATGCAATCATTTCTTTTGAACGCTACAGTTATTTATGATCAACTATTGGCTCTGAAAAGTGCAATGACGAGTACTTAGTTAGTTGCTTAGGTTCTCACGAAGTTGCCTGAGGCGTATGAAATGGTGTCTAGAAAACTTCGGCACTAGTCACCATAGAAAAGCGGGAATTCAATGATCTCAACTCTTCTCTCATTGAGGAGGAAGCCGTGCTGATAACTCAAGGAAAATTTCAGATTTGAGATAGGTAGGAAGTGCTTGTTTCTTCGGATTCCAGAAAGAGAACCAAGATCTGTTGTTACAATTGTGGAAAGCGTGATCATTTGGCTAAGGATTTGAGATCCAAAATCAAGATAGAAATTTTACAAAGGAGAAAGGTAAAAGAAAGCATTAGGAGGAAAGAAATGATAGTAACTTGGGGAAGGATAGCAAAGCGGCTATTGGTGTAGTGGAGTCTACACTGGCAACAAGGACTTCCGCCTTCTAGTCACATGGAGATTGGTGCTTCCACCATCTTTAGCCACAGAGAGGCTTGTGAGTGGCAGAGAGGAGCAAACAGTGCTCCATATAATTAATTTGGAACCTTGTGTTGGAGTTCAAGTTATCTATGTTTGAACTCGTAGTTAAGGCACATATATCTGCAAGGAACCAATCAGACGTATCCAAAACACTATGGATGAGTGCATCAATTCATTTTTGTTGGTTAGATCATGCATAGGATGTGTTCCACGATTCATTATCTTGGGAGTACCATATTTTGGATGTGATGTTTTCATAGTTCACGAATGAGAATTCTTGGACGTATTGTGGTCTACAGTTCAATTTTTCTAAAAGGGAAACAGACGCTCAAGATGGCATTCTTCCAAGGTACAAAGTTGAGGGTAGCGAATCCGAGGTGTACTAGTAGTCCAAGGACTTCTACTAGGTTGTCCATAGTAGCTTCTTCATGGACTTGGTCTCACTATTGATGTCCACTGTGAGCTATAGAGAGGGTTAGAGTTTTGGCATCTCAAGTGAACTGCTCAATGTGGTCCCATTATTTATTTTGTCTTTTAGGTATTTATTTTACTTATTTGTCAAAGTCTGGGTAGGGCAATTTATTGAGGTTGCTATATATGCAACCCCTTGCCTCCAATGTATTACATATTCAGGTATTCATTGCCAAGGTTGATTGGTTTAGGAGAGAATCTCTCTCTCTCTCTCTCTCTCTCTCTCTCTCTCTCTCTCTCTCTCTCTCTCTCTCTCTCTCTCTCTCTCTCTCTCTCTCTCTCTCTCTTAGTCTCTATGCTTTCGCATCGTCGACTTTGACGGTAATGAGTGGGGATACAAAGTGGATATGAGATTGAATACAAATTATGTAGCTTAGGATTCTTTTATAGAGTTGGGAGATAGCTTCTGATGGCATAAGCAGTGATTTCAAATGTGTAGGCTTCTAGAGTAGAGGGGGTTCTTACTTATGGTGGTGCGGATGTGTCACACATTCCAACAACAAAGTCTTTTGCGTATGGACTCAATCCTCCGATTTGATTACATGCTTGTTCTCCATGCTGACTCCTTTTTTATTAGTAGGCTCCACTTTTAACCCATGGGAAACTCCATCAACCATTGTGATGGCATGGCCAGTAGCCATGTCCTCAACTACCTTCTTCATCCCTCCTTTGCCAAAGTTTGTACATACGGGCTTACTTGTTTTGCTTAAGAGAATCCTCCAATTTTTGAAGAAAACAATGTCCTTCATAAAAGCATCTTTGAGACTTTGGAATCTCTCCTTGCATGGTCAGCGCTCTCAGACTGTATGCATCTATGTACAAATCCTTCTCTTTTTTGAGGTCTTTGCCTTATAGATTGGCATGATCATTGCCTTTTTTTCTCTATCCTTGTAAGCTTCAACTTCAGCCCTTGTATTCCTTTAGTAGAATCATCGGAGATAGAAATTTTCGCTCTTTGGAACCACAATAACAGGATTTATCGAACTATGAAGAACACTTAGGGCCTGAGGGGGGTTGAATATCAACTTCTCTCTTCATCGTTGTCGCTTAGCTAGCAGTGATATCACATCTTTGACCTTATTATGGTTGGTCTTGTTACTGTATACATGTCTTAGTGATGTATGTGAACACAGTCAGACATCGGGGCATTTTTTCCCTCACTAGGGAGTTTTCTTCCCCCATGCATTGTATATACGCCCATCACTCTAGGGCTATCTCATCTTTTCATTGCACACTAAGTAATATACTTTCTGTTGTCTGCCTTGAGCTTCCTTCTTCTTCTTCAAGCTATGTGTATTTTTCTGCAACCCTAATTCCAACAATTGGTATTAGAGTAGGTTGCGTCCTCTCTAGCTTAGTCGCCAACAGCTCTAGTACACGCTTGCTCGCTTTTTCCAATCTCTGTGAGCTTTGGCAAGCGTATGTTAGTCGACAAATATTTTGGGAACGCTCGTAGAGCTCGGTTTGCTAATTTTTTTGATTTGGACTCATTTCAACCTCCATTTCCACTATAGGTAGTAGCGCGCAGGCTATTTTGTCATTTTGTGTAGAAATTTTGTCAGTGCCATTTTCTGCATAACAGGTCCTTGTGTCAAAAGGTGTCTGGAATATTATGCAAGGCATTGATGTACATCCTGATTTTGAGGATATAGATGAGGTTAAGGATGTTGCAGGTTTTGGTACACGATTGCTGCTGCCAAAGCTGTTTTGCCTACGGCTGAGCAAAGCTCATTGGGATATAAAAGATGCGCAAGCTCATGGATTGATTGCGTTGTCTGTGAAGCCCACTATTACTCATCACATTCGTTCAACGAAATCTACAAAACAGGCTTGGGATATTTTGGATGGTCTTTATGCACGTCGCAAGGAGCCAAAATTGCATTAATATGTAAAGAGTTGGAGTCAAAGATTATGCATGAGGAAGATGATATGGATAGTTTTCTTGTTGGTGTCAAGAATATCAATGAGAAATTTATTTCTGTAGGTGAAGTCATTTCTGACAGTTCCCTCGTGTGGATTGTTCTTCATGCTTTGTCAAATTCTTATCGGACTTTCGTAGTACTCGGAAACTTATGATCTAGAAGTTGTGAAGTTTATTGCATTATGCACATTGTTGTTACAAGAGTCACTTTCTAGAAAAACAGGACTAGACAACGTGCAGTTGAATAGGCCTTTGTTGCTTCTCAAAGAAAAGGTGGTAACAACAATGTAGCCACTTCTAATGATTCTTCTATGAGTGGTAAATCACCTATTCCTAATGCTTCCGTTGACACCAATTCGTCTTGGGAATTCTGGTGAAAAGGGAAAAAAGAAGATACATTGCCATCTAATGCTCACTTAATCAAGCAGTGTCCTAATTTGAAGGCCAAAGAGGCTAAGAAGAGAGAGACTGGTTCCACTACAAATGTGTAATGTAAATGACCTATGAACTTTGAGAGTAGTGGAATTAGAAAATTAGGTGAAGCACTTTTGAGAGATTATTTTGTGAGCATAGCGGGTGAACTTAATTGATGGTAGCAACATAAACATGGTACTTAGTTAACTTGGCATGAACCATACTTTTGTAAGAGAGAGAGTTTAGAGAACATGACAATAGTTGAGGACCGGATTCATACGGAGCCGGTCCCCCTCCAATAGGCATTTGTATTATAGTTTCTCCCATCAAGAGAGAGTTGGTACAATACAATTTTTGTGTTCCTTGTGACCTAGATGATGCAATGAAGATGGAAAGCTTCATGCATCACAAACATAACATAAACTTTGTAGAAAGAATTAACTATCCCAAGCCTCAGTCCCAAGGCATCAAACACCTTCGAAGGTGGAGAGAGCTAGCGGGGAATGAGGATAGGGAAGAGGAAGAAGAAACATTCCATAGGAGAAAGAAATAGTTTCTCACTTATCATCACTCTTATTGCTAGCATACGTAATAGCATAGTAATAAAGATAGAGAAGATGACAAGCTAAAGCATTGAATCATGGCTCTTGGTTGGATTTGCATTCCATAGCCAAGAGTGTTGGTGTAGGCTCTTACTTCTCACAAGCTTGGAGAAGGAGGTGGAGTTCCTCAACTTTCACCAAGTGAGAATGATCCACAAAATGAGTGTGTGTGTGTGTGGTGTATATCCCCCCAACACCCCCCTTGCTTGCTTGGGGTGAGTTGTAGCTTTTACACAAGTTTCAAGCTCATTGGAGCCCTCTCCCCCCTATCCAATCACATGCAGCATGCATTCAAGTACATGGGTAGTCTTTGGACAAGGGTCCTCCTTACCTCTTAGAGAGAGAGAGCTTGATAATATCTAGATATTTGCTGGATGGAGCTAGAAGCTCATTGGACCTATCTTTAGCTCAACCAATAGGATTCAAGCACACGATGTGGTTAAGATTAGTGAGATTCTGACATGTGTCCCATGTGCCCTTTTAGAAAAGGGATGCCCCTTGGGTGAGTGGAAGGTTAGGTCAAAGATTCCCCTAACTTTGGGACTTTTATGCATAGGAAGCTTCTCAAACAACTTCCTCATTAAGTGTGTAGGGTCTCTTTTTGACTCAAGCATCTTACCCCCATGCATAGGAAGCTTCTCAAGCAACTTCCTCATTAAGTGTGTAGGGTCTCTTTTTGACTCGAGCATCTTACCTCCCATGCATATGAAGCTTCTCAACCAACTTCCTCATTAAGTATGACAAGTACCTCAGTACCTTAGTCATCAAGCATGACAAGCACCTTAGGTGGAGTTCCCACCTTAAGCTTAGCCTTTGCCTAAGGTCAAAAGCAAGTTTAGGTCGGGTTCCCATATCAAGCACAACCCTAGCTTTCTTAAGGTCAAAGACAAGTTTAGGGCGGGTTCCCACTTCAAGCTCAACCCTAGCTTGCTTAAGGTCAAAATACTTTTAACATTAACCATTGGAGGTATTTAATGGAGATAACCCTAAGGTCTTTGAAGCTCCATTAGTTAACCTTGCTCTTTGACATACCATCTCTCATTTGGGTCCCTTTACCATTGGCCTCGTGTTGAGATAGATCCGTAAGCACATGTTTATATTCTAACCCTTGTTCTCGTTTATTATCCCACATTAAATGATCAGTTTAATATGAGAAAATCATTTGGGTTGGTTAGATATTAGATATTTAATGACAAATGCAACTATTGTTGAGTCTTCTGTGAAAGGAGACAGTGATGTTGATGTTGATGCAGAATGGGCTTTTAGTGCAGAGTGCACTTATGATCCTTCTATCCATGATGCCTGCATGTTAGTTGTTGCAGATTCACATATGTGGTACTTTGACAGTGGTGCTACAAAGCACATTACCTCTCATGGTGACTTGTTTACCTCTCTTGAGGATGTCCCTCGTGGAAATTCAGTCACTTGTGCCAACAATGTCTCTTATCCGGTCAAGGGAGTTGGAAAGATTGTGCTTACTACTGCAAATGGCAGTTCTTTCACACTTGTTGGTGCATTGTATGTACCTGCGATAAAGAAGTATATTTTATCTGTATCTGCACTTGCTAGACTTGGTCTTGTAGTCAAATTTGTGGATGACAGATGTATAGTTCATGATCTCAATTTTGGTGCAGATGAAATAGTTCCATCTGGTATTTTATGTCATGGGTTGTATAAGCTCACTTTGCATGACAAGTGTGGACAGAATTTTGCAAATGCTATTGTGGATTCTAAGGCTATTTCATATGAAAAATTTGGCATGCACATTGTGGGCATCTGAATTTTGCTAGATTGCTACGTTTGAAGAAATCTGATATGGTTGCTTCTTTGCCGTCTCTTGAAGAACCTGTCAAACATGTTTTGGGTAAGATGCAGTGTTTCAAGTTTCCAAAGGATGGTTTAGTTAGGGCCACATGCTGGTTAGAGCTTGTGCATGGTAATATTTGTGGGCCCATATAAACTCCATCCTTAAGCAATTACGTTTAATTCGTGACTTTCATTGATCATTACTCCATGCATGCATATGTGTATCCGCTTACACTAGTTTGGTACCAAAACAAGACACGTTAGACTATTTATTTAAGAAAACCCTCTTCATATGCTTAAATATGTTAGCCTAGAGGGTCTTTTAAATATATAACCTTGCAGTTTAGAATCTACCATGATCAAGAACTATACTCATCAAGGTGGTACCAAACGTACTGTACGTGGCGTATATGTACGTACTGTACGTTGTTCCGTTCATGAAAAATTTTTATATACGTAAAAATACGTACTCTTGTAAAAAACCGCAAAGTACTAAATTTTCTAAGACATTATCAATAAAAAACAAGAGAGAAGCCAACAACTTATAGAGACATTCAAAGACACGTTTTACAAGACAACCACATAGTGTAGAACTACTGCTAGAGACTTAGATTTTTATTTTGAATCATTGTGTTGATGTATGCTCATGTGTGCGTGCGTGTGGTGTGTGTTGTGTTTGGGAGCATATGCTAGTACCTATTCTACACCCACTATTGGGCACTGACGACGTTAGTGGGGATTTCATGTTCTTTAGTCAATACTATGCATGATGGAGCTGATGGTTAATTGTCTTATGGGTGACTACCATGGGTCTATACCTTGCACTTTCCTTCAAGGGTGATCCTATATTCATCTAGATATATTTTAGTTTAAATCAGCACCGTACGGGCTCCACACCTTTAAAAAAATCCGTACAGAACGTTCGTATGGTACCGAACCGATCCGTACGTACGTGTTGATCCAACCTTGATACTCATCAAGTTGACCCTTGTAAGACTACGATTGGTAATTTAAAGAAATCAATTTTATAAGCTCAAGAAAAAATGAAGTGACCTTGTAGAAAATTTTAGGTTACTTTTTCACAATTTTGCTATAGATAATTAAAAGTTTCATTTGCAAAAAAAAAGACTTTAGAGTATATAAAATAATGGAAAGTTCCATGTGTTTGATATGGCCATTTCAAGCATATCGTTGTATACAGAACTTTTTGTTTATGATGTATTTGTGACTTTTAGAAAGTGATACATTGCTTGTCCTTTTCATTGAGGACTTGAGGTGGCAAGTAGAATGGATTTGGTATTCAACAATTATTGGATCATAACTTTGATATCTTCATTCTTGAGACATAAGCATTCAAGACTTCAAATAATATCAAACTTTCTATATAGATCAACTAAATGTATCAAAGTATGTGTTACATACACAATTCGGGTGCCTAAAACCTTGGTTTCAATGTTAAGATTTTCAAGAGTTT
This sequence comes from Adiantum capillus-veneris, assembly GCF_014529385.1. NCBI lineage: Eukaryota > Viridiplantae > Streptophyta > Polypodiopsida > Polypodiales > Pteridaceae > Adiantum > Adiantum capillus-veneris. The sequence goes on along the minus strand of NC_140939.1, from coordinate 27,465,828 downwards.
TTGCACAATAAAAAATTCAAGATAGAGTTCAAGCAACGAGATTTAATTGAGTTAGGGAGCCGAAAAAATATGTAGTTTCTTGATTTAAACATACAAAGTCACTTGTAGTTGTCAAACTGCGCTAGAGTAGTACTAATTTCATGAGGGGACCTTTGGAAGACCAAAATTATGCTCTTATTCAGCACGTGCTCAAGTATGAAACTATGTCTATAACTTTGTGTGTGACTTGGAAACTTGTCTTTCAAGTACATTCCATTGGCAACACTTGGCTTTTATAAACATAAAAAAGACCATCTCTATGAAAATATATAATAATTTTTTGACAAAACAGCTTGAAACTTTACTAAAATTTATGACTTAGAACTTACCATAATACTCTCCATACGGATTTTATTTTGACATGGAGAAATATCGATTGTTTTCTTTCGCTCATAGTCAACCTATGGTACAAGCAAGGTATAAAAAACTTCTTTCTAGCTTGAAAAATAAATTTCCAAAACTTGGTAGGAAAAGAGAACACTTAAGTGTCCAATTACCTAGTGTTAAGGTAAAGTCCGAAGTGTTTTGTGCTTCAAACAATTTCTGGCTATGCCTGAAAATGTCTCGAAAGGTACTATGGGTATCCTTCATTCAGATCAAGGGGGTAAATGCATTTCTGACTAGTCGTGGGATAAAACACCAATGTAAAATGCCTTATTGCCTCCGCAAAATGGTGTTGTTGAGAGAAAAAACAGGTCACTTATAGAAATGACACGATTTATGGTCGAAATTCAAGCTTTGTCACATTTGTTTTGTCTTGAGTCCATCCTGTGCCACTTATGTACTTAACAAGTGTCCTACAAAAGCTTTGCAGTCTATGACTCCATATGAATCATGGCATGATAGAAAGCCTTCTATTGAGTACATGCGTGTTTTTGACAGTTTGGCATATGCTTTAGTGACACAAACGCAGCGTACAAAATTGGATGATAAGACTGTCAAATGTATTTTTGCTGGTTATAGTGCTGAAAGCAAAGGTTACATGATGTATCATCCGCAAACAAAGCGTATCTTGGTCTTACGGGATGTTGTGTTTGTGGAAGGTTTTGTTCAGTCCTTGCTCTCATGTACTAGAGGCATTGATGTAAGCTCACAGGACATTTATGACAGTTTGTTGCCTCTTTTCAATGGTGGAATTTTGAATGTAAATTCCAATGAGGCAAATGTACAGTCTATGGGGATTTTTGAAAATGTTATAGATCAGTCTATTACTGATGCAGATGTACATGATGTACTTGATGAGGAAAGTACTGAGAATGAGTAGGCTAGAGGTATGTCTAAATGGATGGTGCATACTTTGCATGATAGTAAATTGGATGCACCTTTGTCTAGCTATCCTCGTTCAGGTTCTTGCCATGCATCTTATGTATTAGATCGCTATGTTTTGGCTATCTCTAGTTCATGTGATGCTGAGAAACCTTTGTCTTTTAATGAAGCAAAAAATTCAAAAAATTGAATGATTGCCATGCAATAAGAATATTATGCACTTTTAGCAAATGACACATGGATTTTATGTGATTTGCCTCATGGCAAAAAGACCATTGGTACAAATTGGGTTTACAAGTTGAAACACAAGCCGGATGGTGAGATTGACTACTATAAGGCTCGACTTGTTGCAAAGGGTTTTGCACAACGAAAAGACATAGATTATGAAGATACTTTTTCTCTCACTTGTCGTATGAATACTATGCGTTTTCTATGTGCATTGGTAGCTCATTTTGGTTGGGGTGTACATCAGTCAGACATTGTTATTGCTTTCTTGAATGGTGACATATTTAAGGAAGTTTATGTAACACAGCCTCGCGGTTTCGTCAAGAAAGGACAAGAGGATAAAGTGTGCAAATGTAAGAAATCTTTGTATGTATTGAAGCAATCTCCTCGTGCTTGGTATGAGAAGGTTGACACTCATTTGGTCAAATGAGTCTTTCATAAGAGTCCAAGAGAAAGCACAATGCATGTAAAGCACGAGGGTGATGTACTTCTCATTGTGATTCTCTATGTGGATGGTTTGTTGGTCATGGGGCCAAACGAGAGACATATTGTTGAGTTTAAGGTTGATTTGAATGCTACTTTCAAGATAAAATATTTAGGGTTGTTACATCATTACTTGGGTATACAATTTAAGTAGTGTGATAGTGCTATTCCCTTGAATCAGACAAGTTACATAGAGACATTGCTATGTAAGTTTGGACTTGAGGATTTCAAACCTGTTGCCACTCCCATGGAAACAGGTTTGAAGTTGAGTCTTCATGATGTGGTGATCCTGCTGATGTCACTCTTTACCAAATTGTTGTTGGCTACCTTATTTATGTATGCAACACGAAGCTGGATATTCAATTTGCAGTCTCAAAGATCAACAGATTGATGCATAGCCCAGGGTCTAAGCATTGGCACGCAGTCACTTAGAGGATTTTTCACTACTTGAGTGGCACTTTACATCTTGGCTTGTTTTATCCCAAGGGGGGGATCATTGCCCCCAAATTTACATGCTTTTTCAAACTCAGATTGGATTGGTTATTTTGACACATGAGTGTCCGCAAGTGTTTTTTGTTTCATGCTTGGTAGTCCATGCATATCATGGTTGAGAAAGAAGCAATCTACTGTGGCCACTTCCAATTCTGAAGCTGCACGCAGTCTTCACAGCTACAATTGAGTGTGTATGGCTCAGACGCCTTATGGTTGATTTGGGTGTTGGACACAACACTGTCAACACTATCTACATTGACAGTCAGAGCGCATTGGTAGTTGCGAGGAACCCAGTTTTTCATGTTCGCACAAAGCACATTGAGGTGCATTACCACTATGTCAGAGAGAGGCTCTTAGCAGGAGAGATCAGCTTGACCGTGTGGGCATTTTTTCCCTCACTAGGAGGTTTTTTCTCCGTGCATTGTATATACCCTCATCACTCTAGGGCTATCTTATCTTGCCACTAACCACTAAGTAATTTACTCTCTGTTGTGTGCCTTGAGCTTCGTTCATCTTGTCCAAGTTGTTTGTGTTTTCCTACAACCCCAATTCCAACAGGTCTTTAGGCCACATTCAACATCATGTTTTGAAGTAGTAACTCCAAATTCTCTTCTCTACAACTTGAAAATAGATCTCCCATTTTCTTTGGATTTAGTGTAGTTTTTTTGAATGGTCAATTGTTGGGGGGATTTAGGACCCTTTTAAACCTTGTTTGCGGAATCTTTTTGGAGGTGTTTTGGAGGCGTTTCAAAGGAGGCCTCCTCAATGTGATGCTCAAAGCCCCAAGCTCTTGAATCTTACTTATCATTATGCTTTAGCTCAAGCCTCACTTGCAAGCTCACTTGGGCCTTGGCGGCAAACTGGCAAGTTGCCTCTTCTCTCTCAAGCATCAAGCTCTCAAAGTTCAATCTTGAAGCTCCCTCTATCTACTCTCTATCAAGCTCCCTCTATCTACTCTCTATCAAGCATGAAGTCTCTCTCTCTCTCTCTCTCTCTCTCGCCTCTGTCTACTCTCTATCAAGAGGCAAGCCTATATCTACTCTCATGAGGTAAGAACTCTCACGCTTTGGTGTGCCATTAGGAGCTCACCCCCTCCCTAGCTATGTTTTAGCCTTTTTAGACTCTTTATCACTTGCTATTTTGAGCCTTTGAGGTATGTAGTTATCTAACAATATTTATTATCATGTCATCGATATTTTATTGGCGTATTTTGCTATTATGAGTCACGTTTCTTGTCTTTTTTTAATTCACTTTAATGCTCATAGTGTTCTTAAAACTATGATACAAACATGTAAGAAAATTGAGAAAAATGAATTCCTTTTTCCTATTCCGACCCTCAAGACTGTTCCCTAGCTTTTAACATCCTGCCATACCCATCCCCTATTCTTGTTGTCGCTCCATGTTTCTATGATGCATGCGCTGTATGGTTTTAAGAAAAATTCACAAGCTGCAGATACGTTTCTCATGAAGTCTTTTTCTTTACAACACAACAATTCAAAAGGTCCAAGATCGCTGAATTTGCAACGTCACTTTGTCCATCCATTTGAGGATGATATGACAATGAAACTGAAATACTTGGCGAAAAGAAATACTACTCTATCGTGTGTGTTGTATGCAATATTCCCCTATTACCAACAAGGAGGAGCAAGGCACTCATCCATACAGTGTTAGAAAAAAACCGGGGTCTAGTGTATTTTAACCGGCTGAAATTATAAAATCCCGGTTAGATTTTGAGTTTGCCTTTAAAAAAACCGACAAATTTACACAAGTTTTAGTGTAATTCCTGGCTAAAGCTTCAAATTTTGACCTAAAAACCGGGAGAATTTCAAGTTTCCCCTTATTTTGATCGGTTAGGAAAAATGTATGTTTCTAGCCCTGCATCCATAGCTTTATGCCTCAACTCCATTATAACACCTAAAAGATTATTCTTCATTAAATACTCATTATTGATGGCATGAGAAGCATGTGACTGACCAACCATCAAACTAGCCGATATAATTGAAAAATCAGCATTTGTATCATGCTTCTCACACATAATTGATGAGTCATTCTGAGATGCAACATAAATGCACTATGTATGGCTTTCTTGACATCGCGTTGTCCACTACATTTTCTTTGCTAGGGTATGTATGATTTGAAAATAAAACATAAGAGAGAAAATTGCATACAAAAGAAGCATGTTGGCCATTGCTTTCCGCTCATCAAGGTTCCTAACCGATTTCTATTCCAATCGACCATTGACCTCAGTGTAACAGGGAATGGGCAAACACACACCCTAAACATCCTGAAACGGTGTTCCAGACAGATCCGGCTCCCGAAAGGGAGTCGAGAATGGAATATCTTTCAGGAACGTGGTGTAACCAGATGTTGATTTGGAACGAGGGGAATGGGGTGGAACGGCATCCGGAACGATCAACAAAAAAGTCAATGTTTCTTTCCTAGCCATTTGGGGCTCTTTGGGGATAGATTTGGGTATTTGGGGACAAGTTCGGGGCTATTCGAAGGGCTGATTTGGGTGTTTGTCTCACCTCCTCAAGCTTTGAACATCTCTCTGTACTAAGCTACTCTCCTTGCTAAAGCTCCATCATCGTAAAACATGCATAATATGGTTCTAATTAGAATGGTCGAATTCAAAGCTTAGCTTACAGTTTTGCACCGATATATGAGCTTATAATACATATAATATATATAGTTTCTTTAGTCTACCGTTCCCACCTTGGCACCGTTCTCATTTCGAGACCCCTCCTCCCTCCCGTTCCCGTCCCCTTGTCATGTCGGTGCGCTTCCACGGTGGGAAATAGGGCCAAAAGTTACAGATCATGCTTATTTGCAGGATATGCTTAGTAGGTCATCGAGAAGTAAAAAAGTGCTAGAGGAGGTTTTCGAAATGTGTCTCTTGCAGTGCATTCATTGCAAGATATGCCCAAGGCAATGGCGAGGAAGTTATCGACGATACATGTTGTGTGTAGCAATGCTTTGGTCGGACATGTTGCGCTTTAGCAGTACCTTGGTGGATATGTAAGCTAATTGTGGTGTACTTGGAGGGCGCCCAAAGGGCAACCATTGGTTGTCCGAAGCCGAGAGCGATGGTTGCCTATGGGAACCAAGTCCAAGCAAAAGCTTTTTTTAATATATGTATATAAAGTTAGCTGGAGTTTATTAAGCAAAATTGAGCTGCAACTGGCGGAGGTGGAGCTGCATGGCATGAAGGGAGTTAGCATGCAGAGGAGAGCATGAAAAGGGCGGCCACGAACTGCAGAGAAGGGGGGGGGGGGGGGGGGGGGGGGGGGGGGGGTGCAAGAAGCAGAAAGGACACGCCAATGCAGGGGTGAAAGGGATGTGTACTGGAGAGGGATATCAGAGCTGCAGCATGTAAACGTGCTACGAGCACTGGAAGGGAGTAGGGAGGCGGCAACCTGCAAGGAACTGAGTACTCCAAGGGGATATGGTTGGTGGTTGCAGAGTTGGAAGGGGTAGGGGTTGTAAGCAGGGCTGTATGCGAGAGGAGAGAGGGTCGAGAGGGTCGAGAGAGGGGCACTGGTTGGTAGCCAGGTGGGAGAAGAGCCGGCAGTCAAAGACAAGGGGTGTGCTTGTGATAGAGAACGAAGGGCTGCAAGACATCTGTAGGAGGAGGGGAGATGGCAGCGCTATAGACAGGTTGGTGGGATGCGCCATGGGGAGGACCTAACTGGAGCCGGAAGCCTGCAAAGGAAAGCTCTTCAGAGGGGAAAGAGGAGGTTGCCGTGGATTTGGAGAGTCCTACAGAAGAGCTCGGGCTTGTTGAGGAGGTTGCATATTTGGATGCTTTTTAGCAACGAAAAACTCAAGTTTGACACCTCTTTTTAGCCCCTCTTAAATCTTATGCTTCGTTGGGTATTGAAATTTGATTTTATGGAACATAATAATGGGAGGAACAATATATTTGGCTTTCCACTGGGACTTGTTCTCACCTACACGTTGTTGGAATTAGGGTTATAGGAATGCACACACAACTTGGAGATGGAGAAGAGCTTCAAGGCGTGCAATAGAGGATGTATTACCTAGTGTCCGTATACAAACTAAAATAGTCATAGAGTGATGGGTGTATAAACAAAGCACATAAGGTAAAACCCTCCTAGTGAGGGAGAATAGGCCTTGGAAATACTAAGTGTGTACACATCACTACCATATACGTGGTAACAAATCCCCCTTTGAAATGTGGTGAACAAGAACTGGTACATAGATCAATCTACTAATGGAAGCAAGTCCAAAGATTTACAAAAAGCTTTGAACTTCCCATGAGGAAATACCTTTGTGAATGGATTTGCAAGTTTTTCCTAGGTTGGCACATAAGCCAAGATGATCTCTCTAGTCGAGAGTCTCTCCTTGACATAGTGATAATGCACCTCAATGTGCTTAGTGTGAGCATGGAAGACTCGGTTCCTTCCCATTCTCAATGGTCTCTGATTGTTAGGGTAGATAGAGTTTCAGAGTCCTACCCAACTAATCTATGGAGCATCTAAGCCACACACACTCAATTATAAATATGAAAGTTTCCATGTACTCAACCCTATAACTAGAGGTATGTAGAGTATGCCTGGACTACTGAGCATGAAACAAAACCCTCTTGTGGGAGACTTAGGTTTCATAGCAACTAACCCCATTTTGAGTCAGAAAAGATATGTAATCTGACAATAATGATTCCCCATTGGGATAAAACAACCCAAAATTTATAGTGTTCCTCACATAGTGGAATATTATCATGTGTGCATTTCATATGAGCCTCGTAGACAAGCTATTGCTACATGTTATCATCACACTTAGCTAGCTTAGGATTTAGCCTAGCATTTTGTGACCTCTAGAAGGATGCACATGATTTGGTAGGTCATAGTTGTATCCCCTCTGTTGCATGATACAATCATTTAAGCATACAATAGGCATGAATAGTCACGTAAGTCATTTATTAATGAGTGACTTTGATATGATATTTATAAAACGTAGGTAGGGCAAATGAGAAAAAACCCTGTAAAAGAGTCACTCAGCCTTTTGTTTTTAGGGTCATCGAAACCTAATCTCAACACCTAGCATTTACATCTCAATATCGCAACATCATCATTGTTTTCCATTACTTTACCCCACAATGAGTTCAACCCAGTGTTTATGCATCAGTGAAACCATACATTTTTACGTTAGATAACCGTAGTATTTTTGCATGAGATCAATCTTAGCATTTTTTCATTTGTATTTAGGATCAACGTTCAATATTGGACCATTGTATCAACATTGTGTAAGTAATCTAAACAAGTACTTGCTCTCACAAGAGAGCAAGAGGGCCCTTTAGGGTAGTTGGGACTCGATATGCAGTGTCATCTTTCTTCACTATCTAACTCTCTCTTTCATTGTGTTCAGTTATTTCAGGTGAAGTAAAGAAACCTTGTGTTTGTGCAAAGTAAAAGATTTGGGCTAAATTCCTTGAACTTCCGTTGCACTTGACAAAGATTCTCTTAACTGGCTTTCAATTTTTAGACCCTAGGCTATGCATGAATCTGCTCACTTGTGAAACTGTAAGCTGAATATAAATCCTTGCAATACATACATTAATGAGACAATAAACAACTCTTTGGTAGAGGGTAAGATATATAGGATCTCTAGCATCATGTAGGGTTAACTTCAAACCTGTCTACATAGGAGTGGCAAGTGGCTTGCGATCATCAAGTCCAACTCTTTTTAGCAAAGTTTGCATGTACTTTGTGTAACATAATGCAATACCTTCATCACTTTGCTTCAATTGAATGCCCAAGTAATAATGCAAAAGCCCCAAATCTAAAAGTCTCAAATGTGACATTCAAACCAACCATAAATTCAAGAATAAATGACTCATATGGATATGTGGGCAGCAAATCATTCACATATACAACAATGATAAGGTATATATCATCCGCATCTTTTAGATACAAGTTGCTCTCAATTGAGCTATTTCAAAAGCCATGTTCAAATGATTAGGCCTTTTCTCATACAAGGCATGAGAAGATTTCTTTTAACCATATAATGCTTTATTGAATCTACATACTTTCTTTTCTTGTCCTTTCTTGAAAAACCATGAGATTGCATTAAATGCACTTCCTCAATATATAAGTCACCATTAAAGGTTGTAGTTTTAATGTCCGACTGATGTACATACCATCCAAAATAAGCTGCGAATACACAAATGGATGAACAATAGTCATAGAAAAAATGGGAGCAAAAGGTTCTTCATAATCAATGGCCTTTTTCTAATCATTTTCTTTGGCAATAAGCCTTTCTATGTAGTGGTCAATACTACCATCCGACTTATGTTTTAGCTTATAAACCCACTTTGTATCAATGGCCTTTTCGTAGGAGGCAAATTACATAAAGACCAAGTATTGTGCTTTCAAGTACCTGATACTCATCATGCATAGTACCCATCCAATTTTCTAAATTTTCTGCTTAATCAAATGTAAGAGGTTCCTCCTCATCACACAGACAAAGCTTAACAATTTCATGAACAAGAAATATGATGAGAACCCGATTGAGTACGAATAAATCCTGGGGGATTCACCATGAGAAACTTATTGTACCACGTAAGTGCAAGGAAAGGGGGTTATTTGGTAGTTTAGATAAGCGTATAAGTTAGAGATAGGCCCCTAATAATTTCTCCTTCATTACTAAAACATAAGGGAGGGGGATTGGGATATATACTTCAAGGGGGGAATAAGCATTGTTTAGGATAGTGGCACAGATTGATAACATATATATGGACATATGAATTAGGGATTTTTGATAGTAAATAAGCCAATTATTGCTAGTGAATTACATGTGGTTACCCAATTTCATGTCCCTGTAAAGAGAATATGATTAAGTATTGACTTTAAAGTCCTAACTTGTATAGCATGAAGTTTGGTTTTTTAAACTTGAAGGTGATAAGTTATACCAAAACTTAGATAAGTTAGGGGAATAATAATTTTGGTAGCTACATATCGTATAAGTGTAGAAAGGGGGGTCATTTTTACTTCATATGAGTCGTAAATAGACGGTTTTCCAAGACTTTGCGCTCACAGGTGGCATATCGTTTTCTATAGAGAGTGAATCCCCCAGGGAATAGATGAAGGTGCATCAAATTTACTATCACTTGAGTATGCACCAACCAATTCGGTATAGCGCTATCTTTCTCATTTTGAGCCTTGTCCTCATGAACTGTACATCTGTATTAGAAATAGTTTGATATATGAATACACTTGAAATTTGTATAGGTTGAATATTTGCCTCATTTGGACTTACATTTGTAATCACACAATGGAAAAGACGCAACACGGTATCAAAAATTTCTTGAGAGCTTACACTTGTCTCTTTAGTATAACACAACGAGGGTTGAACTATATCTTGTTGCACAAAAACAATATCTGAAGAAATCAAGATACGTTTCGATCGTAAATGAAACAACATGTAACTCTTAATCTCAACATTGTAACAATAATAGATGCATTTGATAGTCTTGTCATTCAATTCATTGCATTGTTGTTGCAGCATTAGAGCATAAGCAAAACAATCAAAAACATGCAAGTGACTAATAGAAGGCTTCTTATCATGCCATGCCTCATATGGATTAGTAGATTGCAAAGTTTTAGTGAGAGCTAGTGCAACCAAAGATGGTTGACATAGAAGAAAAGTGCTAGGTATAGATGTTAATGCGAAAGCTTGGGGAGCAAACAGGATTTAATACCCTGGTAGTCCATGCCGTAAACGATGAGTGTTTGTCCTTGGTCCACGGATCGGGAGCTCAACCTAACGCATTAAATAGTCCGCCTGGGGGAGTACGGTCGTAAGACTGAAACTCAAAGGAAATGATGGGGGGTTTAATTCGATACAACGCACAAAACCTTATTATATGCATGCAAAGAGCTCATGGGATCTATTAGATGTTGTGGTCTGCAATGTAGGGGAAGTGCATTGATGATACATACGCAATAATGTGCTTTTGGGACCAATGTTGATGTTTTTAAGCTAGTTGGTTGGCATGCTTCAAAGCTGAGAAGTGTATTTATCGCTAAATTGTGATGTCATTGATGGACTCTCTAAATTTATCTTTACAACTTTCAGTTTGGAGGTCATCTGTGAAAGTTATGAGTGTTTGAAAGTTTGGAGGGGTCCGGTTTTTCTTCCTATGGGTCAGCTGATGTGTGCCAAGTTTATCATTTTCAGCTTTCATGTGGAGGTTTTGTTGCCTCAAAGTTTCTCTCCATGTCTAGTTTTACAGTGCATCAGTTGGAGTTCGCCATAGGAAGATGTGGCAAGTCTAAGATACATGATTTATCTATCCGGAATTTCTGGCTTTGATGCTTGTTAGATAGGAGCTTTGGAAATTTGAAAAATGGTCAAGATGAGAAAATTGGAAGATGCATACGTGCTCTCAAGCATGTGGATTGCATTTCCTCAATCAAATATAGTGGTAGGCGGTTACGGCTCTCAAAATGGTGATTGTGAGATGAACGCGGCCTTTTCGAACTAGAATCTTCTTATCCAAGAGTCATTTTTGCAGGGCATTTTTTCATTGGTAGGTCATGGGCCGTGGTGCTTGTCAAAAAACTTTAATGGTGATAATGTGTGTAAAACTACATGTGAAAGGGGCCGGCCGACCATATGGCATCTCCCATGGGGGAGTTTACTAAAATTCAAAGTAAAGATTACATGCAGCTACAGGAAGTGAGATGAGGCTATATAAAAAGAAGGCAACTAAGGCTTGAAGGGAGGATAAAAGCAATATGAAAGAGTAGAGTTTGCATGGATATGGAATTAACGAGTGAAAGAAGCAAAGGTTTTCTGAACGTAAGAAAAGGAGTGGAGCATGCACCACAAACCAAGAGAGGGGATGTCCATGGTGAAGTAGGAGAGGAGGGAGTCTCGTGAAGGAGTCTAGGTCGAAGGTATGAAGGAGGGCTGAGGATAACGTTCATGAAGCGAAGTCAAGATGAGGAGAGAATGCAACATGTCTTCTTTAATCTTTCAAAAGATGTACGAGATGTATTGCTATTATTGGAGGCATCTTTCATAGATGGTTTACTATCCAAAGAAGGAGCACTTAAAGTAGTTATTGCTACCTCATCTTTGTGAAACAACAAAAGCTTGATCAAGAGAACGTTGCGTAGCCGTGTTTTTTCTTGACATAGATTATTGTAACAGCAAAGTGACCAACATATCTAACTTAAGAGCATTAACAAAATTGTGATATAAATATGGAAATGTATCTGGATAGTCCTCTATAAGTGAATGATTAAGAACGACTTCACCTACAATAATAAGTTTCTCTTTGATAGCTTTGATTTCAGTAAGGAATATGGTCCAGTTTATTTTTCTATGCATGACAGGCTGATTCTAGCTGTTTGCATAGAAATCAAATTTTTGCCTCATTGGATAGTCTCTATAAGTGAATAATCGAGAATGACTTCACCTACAATAATAAGTTTCTCTTTGATAGCTTTGATTTCAATAAGGAAAATGTCCATTTTATCTTTTTTATGCATGACAGCTCATTCTAGTTGTTTGCATAGAAATAAATTTTTGCCTCAATGTGACTTTCATATAAACCGGTTACAATGTCCCAACCCTGTTTTTCTATTTGAGCTAAATTAATGTGAGGCGTAATAGTGCGCTTGATAAGACAATACAATCAATGTACATCTCCACTATCCCAACGACTAACACTCTATTAGCAGTAGGAGAAGAGCTCTTAGAACCTACTATACCCTCCATAGAACTTGGATCCATGGAGATTGGGAGTACTTCATACCCTTTAATAATGTTGCATACACCCTTCGAAACAAGCACATGCTACGTCAGGTAGGCCCACAATGGATAGTTTTTTTGCATCCAATTTGTCATCAACAAGCAACATATTAAAAACATCATTGCCCTTGGCCATAGTGGAAGACTAAACTTGATGTGGAAAATGTCAAATGGAGTAGAAACATAAGACCTAGGGGACTGTGATGCCGGATCCACCGCCTACCACCCTATGTATAGATCGGCTCCTAGCCCTAGCCATCATATGGATCGCCAGTCCACACTGGTCCAGTCCGAGCCCCTGGCCCAGGCCCCTGACCCCCTAGGCTTAGGATCCTTGTCCTGACATCCATGAAGTAGATGGGCAGCGAGAAATGAGAGGAAAGCAAGTTTGAATGTGAAAAATTCCAAGCATAAGAGCAGGGTATGAAGCTAAGCCTATTGAACCTGCAAGGGGTATAATGTGCAATGATGGTGAACACTTCCTAAATGCCCCAATGTCATGTCTTGTATTAAAGAGACTGGGAGGATCACTGCTCAAGTGCAAAGTGTGGATGGGAAGATAGGCTTGAGCATTTAAAGGTGAGTTCAATTGACCTCTCTTAGGAAGTAACATGCTTAAGTAATTGATGGCAATGTGGTACTTTGGATTGTTATAGTTGCCATAATTTCACTCTTTAATTTTATATTTGAACTCTTCAGACATCACCATATTATGATGAATGCTATCATGATTCAATGTCACTCTTTCATCATCATCAAAGCATTAAGAGATAATGATAAAGGGGTGGGGTTTCACCATTAAAGAATGACTTCTTGGCATGAAAATTCATGCTTCAAAGACATGGATATCCTACTTCATTTTAGTGCGATGGAGCGATGACATGATAATGGGAACGCTCCAATTTCCTTCTTGCATGCACATTTATCCTTAATTTTTGTGAAAATTGATTAGGTTTGGTTCCAACCACCAAGCTACAATGGTACCTCTCATTACACAAGGTCTACGAGTTTGCACTCTCCCTCTCTCTCTCTCTCTCTCTCTCTCTCTCTCACACACACACACACACACACACACGCACACACACACACACACTTAGAGAGAGGGAAAGAGAGACTGGAGACTCAATGAGAATGTTGGATGGTTGAAACTCATTGATGTGTGCTTTCAAGCACTCTCAACCTCATGTTCATCTAGCTACATTAGTAGACCAAGCTCCATAAAACTTTTTTCACATGGTTAACACCGTAGTTTTTGGGATCCTCAAACATAGAATTTTGAAAGGGTTTAGATGATGTTATACTGGATCTTGGAAAGAGTGAGTGGTCGTACTTAGCAATGGGGAGAGTTGAAACTCATGGATGTGTGCTTCCAATCACTCTCAACCTCACGTTCACCTAGCTACATTAATAGACCAAGCTCCATATAACTTTTTTCACATGGTTAACACTGTAGTTTTTGGGATCATACATAGGGTTTAGATGATGTTATAATGGATCTTGGAAAGAGTGAGTGGTTTAACTTAGGAATGGGGAGAGTTGTAAGCATTATCTATGCTATCTTGATATGACTACACAAAGTTTGAGTGTAGTAATGACTTGGGGTTGCATTCTGTGTAAGTTCAAGAGTTAGATAAGCAAGGATCTTCACGTCCAATTACTTCAAAGTACTATCAAAGAAAATTTTCAAAGGCACTTCATATAGCTAAAGTCTTCCTTGGCAAAGAACAATGTAATATATGAACGGCCCTTTTCGCGCGCGCGCGCACACACACACACACACACACACACACACACACACACACACACAGAGAGAGAGAGAGAGAGAGAGAGAGAGAGAGAGAGAGAGAGAAGAGAGAGAGAGAGAGAGAGAGAGAGAGAGAGAGAGAGAGAGAGAGATGGAGATGGACTCATGCATCAGCTTTTTCATAATAGTAGGAAAGACATTTTCTTGGCAACTTGAACAACCAAATCCTAGAAATACTTATTGATATATTATATGATATGCATAATCCAAGTCTACGAATCCTCATAAATTATACACCGCGTATATACTTAGGTTATGTGTCCATCTAGAGATCCTAAAATAATTGGGCCATGCTTCAAGCAAAGAAATGTATCACATGTAAGTCGCTTACGAACCAATCAAAATCAAAGAATAGTGAATTCAATGCAACAATGTATCAACTTAAAGCAACCATTAATTACTTAATGGTTCAAAAAGGCTATAAAGATAAGCAGGTGGATTTTCATTGGATTTTATTTTGAGAGGTTTTATATGTTATCTCCTCCATTTTTCTATATGAGATGTCACTATGTAGTTGCCTTATCGTAGCTTTTGAGAATGATCTTATTCAATACTAAATCATCCAAAAAGTTTTGGCACTATTTGCACAAATTTCCACCTTGGGGGAAGGTGAGGGAGGAGAACGCCATAGAGTTAAGACTTGCTTCTAACTAGCCACAACAACCCGCGGATCACATATTAGTGGAATTTCAATATGGAAAAATACACATTAAGTTTGAAAGGAAACGAAGTATTTTATTATTTTATAATATTGAAGTTAAAGTGTAATGGAATATGGCTATAAAATTGACTTTAAGAAGAGTAAATGATTAAAGGTAGCAAGATGAAAATTAACCTGATTAGCTTGGCATGAACAATACTTGTAAAAGAGAGATAATATTAGAGAAATTGACAACAGTTGAGGTGCGGATTTATGTGGAGCCGGTCCCCCTTCCAATAGGCTTTTGTATTATAGATTCCCTCATAAAGAGAGACTTGGTAGAATACAATATTGTGTTCCTTGAGACCTCATTGGTACAATGAAGATGATAGACTTCATTCCAAAATTATACCCTTCATTCACTTGCAAAAGCATAACATATCCCCGGATCAATCCCAAGATATCAAACACCTTTAGGGTTGGAGAGATCTAGCAGGGAGTGAGGGAAGGTAAAAGGAAGAAGAAGTAATATATGAGAAAGAAATAGTCTGCTCGCTTGTATTACTCTTGTAGACTAGCATAGCATAGTAGCATAGTAATGGAGATGAAGAAGATGGCAAGCTTTTTCTTTGGAGCATGGATCTTGCTTGGATTTTCATTCCATAGCCAAGAGGTGTTGGTGTAGGCTTTCAACTTCTCAACAAGCTTGGAGAAGGAGAGGAAGTTCTTGCTTCAGACAATGAGAGTGCGTGTGAGTGTGTGTGTGAGGGTGCATATCTTGCAAGCACACCCCCTCCTAGCGTGGGTCAACCCCTCCTTATATCTCATGCTTGAAGCTCATTGGCTCATGTCAAGCCTAGCCAATCACAAGCTAGGTCATTTCCAGCAATAGAGGTAGCCTTTGGACAAGTGTCCTCCTTTCCCCTTTGAGGGAGAGGGCTTCAATAATGCTTAAACAATTTATTGAATAAGCTAAATTCTCATTGGACTCCTTTAGAGGCCAACCCAATAGGCTTTAAACACTTTATGAGGGCAACATGGGGAGGAGCTTGGCATGTGTCCTTGTTGCCTCTTTTGTCTTGGGCTTGCCTTGAGTGAGTGTGTGTTCTCTCTCATGCCCCTACTTGTAGGGCTGGCCCCACCTTGTGTAGGGATCTAGGTTGACTTTGGAACACCTCACTTCTTAAGCACCTTATTCATGAATCCCATCAATCACCTTAGTCCTAAAGCATGACAAGCACCTCAAGCACCTTAGTCATCAAGCAGGGCAAGCACCTCAAGTACCTTAGTCAGCTCAAGCACGACAAGCACCTGAAGCACATGCTTAGCTAAGGTCTAAAATACCCTAATATCCTAGGTCTAAGGACATTTAACACTAACCTTTGAAGGTCTTTAATGAATCTAACCCTAAGGTAATTTAAGCTTCATTATCTGGTCATTGCTCTTTGATAGACCATCTTTCTTTTGGACCCATTGCCTTCTCTCCCTTTGGTCTCGTGCTGAGATAGATCTAAAATCATATGTCTATATTCTAACTCTTGTTCCCGTTTATTTCCCCACATTAAATGATCAGTTCAATACCAAAAAATCATTTGGGTTAGTTAGATATTAGATTTTACCTCTCTCTTGAAATCATAGTCGTCCTCGACTATGAGGTAGAGAAGATAAAGCCTTAGTCATTTATCTTAGCGGATTAATTCCAGAATGGAACACTAATCCATTTGGTTCTTAAGAGACTTAGCTACTGCAAGTGTCACGTGCACATCAAACCCTATGTGTACGTGGACAAGCCACTTCATGACAAAGGTTCACTCAGTCTAGCTAAAGAAGTGATCTGGCACTTTTGTGAGTCTATTCCCAGATTGTGCATGTCTAGGCACTTAGAATAGATGCATATCCTCTGGTTGCACACAACATGACCATCAAATTTCAATGCGAACCCATGAGGAGCATTTTTATAGTGCATAGACCTATTTTCCCTATTTTAGCAAATTTTCACTTATTACTTTTAAGTGAATTTTGTTGGGAACTAGGTAGGGCAATTTTGATAGCCAAGTATATAAGAAAACCCAGTGCTAGCACTTTCTGGCAGAAGAGGCATGTTCAACAGGAACCTTCTCAGCGGGATCCCCACAGAACACCTAACGTTTTTGTAGTAGATGAGCGTTTCTGTATCAACATAGCTAGCGTTTTCAATAGAACAAGCCCAACATTTTTTGTTATAGGAGCCTAGCGACAGAAGACCACAGATCAGCCCTAGCGTTAGCTGATTTATATCAGTAAGACAGAATTCAACCTAGCGTTTTTAGATCACCAGAGCAACTCAATGTTTGGCAGATTCATCGTGACAGAACCTCAGTTAGCACCAGCGTTTTCAGTTTTCAGCATCAAGACTCCGCAGTAGAACCCCCGCAACAGATCCTCGCCGCACGATCAGATCCAGTGTGATTTGCAGTTTCAACCCAGAAAACGTAGATTTCAGCATCTGCATTTCTAACGCATTGTCGTTGCATCGTCGTCATCGCTGTCGTCACCGACATAGAGTCAGAATTCAGTAGATAAAGATTTGCAGATTTCAGGCATTATCATTTTCAGATTTCAGCCCGTCTTGTCGTCGTGCTTATCGTTGTCGACATCGTCGGCAAGTCCAAATCATTGTAGAGATTTGTGCAATCAATAGTAGACCGCTCTCGCCATAGAGAGTGGGGCCTTTGGAGGAGGGTTTGACAACATTCTTCTCTCTCTATCTCTCACTCGCAGCACCTTCATTCAGAGTGTTCACCACTTTGTTTGTGTCCATTGCACTCTCTCACTAAAGGAATGGAAGGCTCTCCCTTCTGTAAGTAAAAGTGTAAGGCCTAGGAGACTAAGATGTCAGATCCTCCTCCCTACCGCCTTATATATAGGCATAGCTCCTAGCTCTTGCCCTAAGCGGATCCCTAGTCCACACTGGTCTAGTCAAGGCCCTTGGCCTAGGTCCCTAACCCCTTAGGTTGGGCCTTGCCCCATAGGACCCTTGTCCTTACATTACTCCCTCCTTAAGGAAGAGTTTTCGTCCTCGAAAACTAGAGTGAAAAGGATAAGTTTTCACAAAATTCGTAAAGCAATAGACTTGACTGTAGACTAGTCAAATCATCTTAAAATCGTACCATAAGAATCATATCAAGAGTTGTAATGTGCATATGCTATTTAGCATATCCTAAGTGTATGCTCTTAGCACCTCTGAATGGTGTAACCACCTATAGTTTATGCTCATAGCACAACACTTAGGTTTTGTACATGGCACTACTCATATACTTTATGGATTGCTTCTAGCTTACCGCATTAAACACTCTTTAGATGATCCATTCATTGTCTATGCCTTGTAGCATGTCTATGCTCCCGGTATGTCTATGCTCGTAGCAAGTTTATGCTCTTAGCATGTCTATTGTCCTTTCTTAAGTAGCAGAATATCAACTTTTTTTTATAACATGCTCATAACTTAAGTTACAGGAATGATTGATAATTTACTCCTTCCATTCGAAAGGGAGGTTTCATCCTTGAAACAACTGGAGATGTAGTCTCATGCCGCCTCAAACAAAAGAGTGTTAAACACTAGGGCCCATGACACCTAGTGTGTATGCAATAACAAACTTTTATCCTAGCATGTAGAATACAAGAATGCATGAATCAACATAGATTGATAGCATTCATTTACTTAGGTAACATATTAGATCATAACAGAAAACACATGTTCCATGTCTAAAGTGTGTAACTAAAATGCACTTGTGTATCCATAGAAACTTGTTGTTAAGCAACTATCCATTAAATTTGCATCTGGTAGTCAGAACTTTCTACCATAAACAAGCCCTACCATCTTGTATTCATAACTTGCTAATGTAAGCAAGCCCTACCTAGTACCGACAATTTCTGGCCCACTGAAACTGTTCCCAGTACTTGTGCTAGAATGGTCTTGGGGAATGGAATTGACCAGCACCTTGGGACTTTGTCGCGACACATAATTAAGGAATGGCGCCAGTGTCAATCCTTAAGAACTCATATTCTCCTCATGTGGAATATGTCTCACATAGGGATGTTAGAAATGTAACATCCGTCAAAAGTACGAAATGTACTTGTGTGTGGAGGAAACGTAAAACACTCAGCGACATGAGTGAGAGGGACCCTTATTAAACCTGCTCCACATCGTGGCTAAACTGAACTCCTTGAGTTCCTAGACCATGTTGAACGTCCACATAATGTAAAACATGTGCCAAAAGAACGATCTCTACCACTGTAGTCCTATGTTTGTCTTAAACATGTTGACCCAAAAGATAGGTAATGTCTGTGGGGCAACTTCTTGTCCATCGTATGGAAAGCTGATATGTGGAAAGGAAAGGTAGGTACTGCGTACACAAACCTCTAATTCCGACCAAAAAATATGACCGTGTCATGTGCATCAGAAAATCAGAAACTAACATATAGTTCAGATATAAAGCATAGCGTAAAAGAAATGCTTACCATGAAGAGGAAAAGTACCTCATACTTACCTTGACGAAATAGGCCATAGAAGTAAAGGGTGTTACCTGAACCAATGCCCGAATCTGTGAACTAAGCACTAAAAACAAACATTATTTAAAAACATAGACAACTAAAAACCATGACTTAGCTGACAAACTATATCTCATAAGCCAAGAATTCTGATGCGCTTAGACCTAACAACTAAGGACTTCTCTCTAGAGCTGTTATGCCTACTTAGGCGAGAATCATATTCTCAACATAGCACTTAAGTTGGAATCGTATTTCCAACACAACGTATAGGATAGTCGTACTATCCAGGTAACTTAACTAGGAATGGTATATACCATCCTGAGTTTTGATACAATATCCTTCACCCCTTATGAAGGTAATATTACCCGAGGTAAAACTGCAGAATAAACCGTATACTAACCATCGTACCTTAACACATTGAAAAAATATGGTTCCAAAAGTTTCTTAATTGATGAGCATAAAAATATTCTGTTAGTGCATGATTTCACATTATGAAAACAACCATGTGTACTTTTCCAGAATATTAGCTTATGTCAAACCCAAATTTGTGCCACCATGATAGAAAAATATGAAATCAAGCTAATCCTTCTAAGATCGTAGGTGGTACCGTGACCACAAAACATCATAACCACCTCAGGCTATAGAATGCTATAGACAAGATGCCGTGACCTTGATCTGCAGACTGGGACTACCTACAAGAGATTGGTAAGTGATATAGATTGTTTACACATAAAAAAAATCTTAATAAAGAGTCGTACTCGCCTTGAACTGTCATATAGGAAAAGGAAACTATCTCACAGGCATTAAGGAGATAAACACCTCACAAGAAAACAAAAATGACTCATAGTGATGAGACTCGTAGCCAAGTGACGTACAACAGTGTACCTCGTAGTCAAAACTGTGGTAAAAGAACCACCAAGACAAAGTGTCATCCATCTGCTGAAACTGATCCTCATGCCTTGCATGTAAGGACAAAACACCTCAAGTGTAATCTACACTTGTAACTGTGCATAATGAGTGTAGACATCCTTTAAATCCCAACACTGTAGTGAAACAACTAGATGTTCACAAGAGAAGTTCATGGCTCCTAGCCTAGCTTGAAGTCGGACAAGCCTTGCTTACCAAATCCTAGTTGTGTCTTACACAAGTCAAGAAATAACAACAACTCAAGCATCTCTAGTGTTGCATCTTACAACTCCCCACATGCCTTATATGTGGTGCATACATAGTATGCAAACTGAGCTTGATGAGAGGTTATCTCAAAGAAAAGAGAGTTGAACACAACTCTTTTTTCCCACACAAAGGAGAAACCGTGTCTCACCAAAGTATCAAAAGTCGCAAGTGGACAACCACTGGAATTATGCCTTGCATATTCCCTGTTGAAATTGCTAACAAATGCTCGTAGCTGTGTGTCATGTAGATCTGGAGCAAGTAAACCATAATAGATGCAATCACAAGGGAGCCAGCATCTTCATGCATCAAAAAAGATGTACCCTTACTCAACATACGAGGTCATGCCCAATTCATAGAGTATGCCTTGTCATGCGAGTAGGAGGGATACCAATTCATGTAAGCAAGAGAGTCCCAAGCAACATGTTACATACGATGGTCTACTAGTACTCCAGTAGAGCATACACCTTGTGTGACCACTCTACCCACCTTGTGACGAAGAGTATGTATGCTTTAATTCATAGGTTATGTCTCGTAGATACAAACGGGACATGCTTTACATGCCAGAAACTACCTGTAGTCTTCATAAGACCTCGCAACTGGGAGTGTGCATATGTGCACAAAGACATGGCATCCATGGCAGTAAGTTCAAAGTACTCTGGATAGATAAAAGAACGTAAGTTTCTCACAAACCTTGTAGGATGTGCAATCAGCTCATACACCTCTTGTGTATGACTCCGATTTGATAAGTGAGCATACCACGACATGAAAGCCGCTTCTTCCTAACCATCATATACATACAGAATAAAGATGGATAGGTGCAAGTAGGATAGTCTCAAGCACTAGGTGACTTTACCATGAGCAACAACCATCATTGCACCGTAAGTCACTACAAGCGCTTCAAAATAACATGCCATGCATTCTTGAATCTCCTTGAGAGAGCTTGTCATATCGACTCAAGCAACATAAAAATATGTTTGTAATCCTTGTAGGATATTGTAATCCATAGACGTGATGCCGTATCAAGTTGTAGACATAGACTCATAGCCTAGTGACATGTAGACAAGCTATTGTTACGTGTCTTACATGTTGCCCAATGTGCTCACCGTCTAGGTCGCATCATCGTAAAATAGTGGCATGTACTCCAAGATCAAAGTAAGTGCATAACATGTCGTACATGTCAACAACTATACCATGAAAAGTTATGTCGTACAAACTATTGTTTATATATCTTAAAAAACATGATTTACTGAAACAAGAAGGCATACCTTGGCATTAGTTCATGCATAGCATACCTCAACAATATGCTTCAAGCCTTAACCACCATGTAGTTAACAATTAGGACTATGACAGATGCTTTGCATGTCCAGGTATTAAGGCCGTGCTTGTCTCCAGCATCGAAAATTTGTCCAGTGATATCTTTTAAAAATTCCAAGTAGAATAATCTTCTTTGTCAAGACGGAAAACAGGTTCTTAATTCTTGAAACCAGCGTTGCATCCATGAGCCAAACGAGCAATAGGCCTGGTTAACATGTCGGTCGACCACCATGGCTTCCCCGACGTGACTTGGCCAATGCCTTTGTTAATTGGCTCCTTTTGCTGATACCTGCGAGCACCGTAGCGGAGAACCATGTCCGCTACCATACCTGGGATAATCACAGCGCGGAACCGTGTCCGCTACCATCTCGGATGTTCCATATTGTATGTGATGTGAACGCACTTGATGAGATGCCATCAACAAGTGTAGCATGCCGACGTGGATACATTCTCAGCTTTCTGCAAAAAATATGAGAGCCCAAGACGGTTGCCCATGGCCCGGATGATGCCATGCAACAAGAACGGTTGTTTGGTTGCTCATCCATGGCATGCGGCCTTGCATGCATAGCATGGGCCGCAACCCTTAGCAAAATTGGAGTTTTTTTTAATAAATAAAAATAGCTTCTTTTTTTGAAGCAAACCTGGACATGGCGACCTGTGAGCCTATGCAGGGAAGAAAAACCATGCATGCACCCTCTATGGTGCTCAATTCCTTGCCCCCATGTGACAAAAATTTCTTATAGAGCAGCACGAACGCATTCCTTGCGTCTCCTTGCCGTTCCATGCAAGTCAAGAACCCGCCTTTCCTGCATGCAAGGAGTGCTGCCCACAGGCCCCCTCTCTATCATCCCCGACTGAAGACCTCTTTGACTGATCGATGAACCTAGCCAAGGAATTGCAGTTCGAGAAAAGGATTTCGCCATGGAAAAAACATGCAAAACACAATCTCTTTTTTAATCCAGCGTGCTCTGTGCTGATCCAAGCTTGCCAAACCAAAAAACTTTGACAAAAATCCATGTCTTGTGAGAGAGAGTAATCCACCATGGAGAGAGAGAGAAAGAGAGAACGCCATGCCTTCTTCTTCTTCCTCCCTCTTCTCCCTTGAGCTCTGATACCAATGTAAGACCTAGGAGACTGAGATGTCGGATCCTCCTCCTACCGCCCTATATATAGGCCTAGCTCCTAGCTCTTTCCCTAAGCGGATCCCCAGTCCGCACTGGTCCAGTCGAGGCCCTTGGCCTAGGTCCCTGACCCCCTAGGTTGGGCCTTGCCCCGTAAAACCCTTGTCCTGACAAAAAGGAACCCTTGAGCACAATTCGGAGCACTCATCTTGAGCAAAGTTCAACATTCACTTCCACTACAGCATGTAGCAAGCATGTCTGGTCTTCATTTCATATCATACTTTACAAAGTTGAGTGACAAATTCTACTTGGTGTTTGAGAGACGTCGTCATCACAAACATGATTCTAAGCATGCATACTACCCAAATTTCTGCACGATAAAAAGATAGATCTAGTCTTATAAGACAAAAACATTGATCATTTAAAGGAAACCTTTAAGTTTGCTTACTCTAGTGTAGCATTGTAACCATTGACAAGGTTCATATTGTCCTTAAGCTGTGTTGCTTGCATCAATCTAGCATCTTCAAAAGGATAATTTTTATCTTAATAAGATATCGGAGGATAATATGTAAGACCCAATCATTTTCTTTGATTGTTAAGGCCCTTTTGTGCTTGTTAGCATTAACTTTTTTCCTTTGTTGGGAGATGGATATAGCCTCCTTAATCTTTTGGAAAGATTGTTGTAGGTATCGGCTATACTTATCAGCAACAAAGATCTTCCCATGTCCCTTAAGTAGCAAGGGACTTTTAGAACATCCCTCAATGATTTCAAAAGGTGCCTTTCCTGTAGTACTATGGACGGTGTTATTGTACGCATACTCTACAAGTGGTAGACACTTCTCCCATTATAAGCGTTGATATACTTCTGTAACATAAGTCTTTCGGAGATCGAGAATTGTAAGGTTAGCTATCTCAGTTTGGCCATCTGTTTGTCGGTAATAGGCGGAAGAAAAATTCAACCTTGTACCTATATTTTCAAAGAGCTCCGCTCAACTCCAAAACATGGGAGTTCCCGAAAGCCTTAGAAGGATCTATGTTCAAACTTTATATTAAGATTTAATGGAGCTTATATTTTGTAATGTGTAGCAGAAGTGATTTATTGTGAATGTTCATGATGAGTGCTCAATGCATACTCAAGGTTCATTTTACTTCACAAGAATGTTCCTTTCACTTCATGAGAGATGTGCAAAGACTAGAGAGAAGAGAGGATGATAGTGTGAATGATGGTTTTGTGAGTAAAAGAGAGATAGATAGGAGATATAAACCACATAGGGTCCCAAAAACCCCTCCAAGCCCCCCCCCTTGCCCCTTATCACGAGATAGGTATTTGCTTTAGATTGTACAAATGCTGATACAATGGTACTAAATGTTGAGATGTTGATGGGATCTTATTGTGGATTCTTCGATTTGCATGGCTAAAAACAAAAAAAGATAGGGATATTGAATGGGATGTGCAAGCTCGACAAGGCTATGGGTTCATTTGTTATGGCCGATGTCCAAGACGGGCTAGTAGAAGAAAAAAATTGGATGATCTAAGGATTGAATCTAAAAATGTTGGCTGATCAGCGATCTTATCAAAAAATTAAAACGCTTGTACTAATAATAGCTAGAGCTACAACAATATGACGAGGCTATGGATAAAAATTGAAAATGTTGGTGTTGATGTCTTGTTGTAGGTTGAACTAGTGCAAAAATGCCAGAGATGTTAGACGTACTATAGGCAATTGGTTCTTGTAGTGAGGGTACTCACTTATAATTGAGAAGTGACCTTAGGGGTTACTTATATATGGAATTAAATTTGAGCCGAGAAATGCCTATATAAACCTACAATTTCTCACATTGTCCATTATTACATCACTTATAAGAGATGGTTCATATGTAGATAAATACCTAGGCTGGGTGCTAACGCTACTAAATAGAAAGACTCCCTATAAGTGCCTACACGTAGCAGACACTGGCTATGCTCATGTGTAATGAGAGGGTATACAACTATTGTAAAGTGCTTGGGCATGCAGGTCGTATGCATTGGCTTTAGGGGACAAAAAACACTTCATAGGGTGTCCTCAACTCTAGAAATCGGAATTCTCTTCTCCGCATGCACAAAGGGTTAGATGTGCACGTGATATCCGCCTCTTTTATAAGGTGAGGTACTGGTAACGAGCATCACGGATTTCGTGTAGTTTGCCATAAGCTATGGATGCTTCTTAGAGACGTTTCAAAAGGGATTATAATAATCTGCTCTAGCTCCATGTCTTCGACTTTTTCTATTATCTCGCGCTCTTCCTCTTCAAGAATCTCATCATGCATATTGTTAGGACCAAACAAGATCACAATGTGTTGATCATTCACATGAGAATAACACGTCATGAGAGACAAGATCATAATGTGTTGACCATTCACATGAGAATAACACGTCATGAGAGACTCATCTAGATGATCATTAGAAACTTGGGACACATTAGCTTACTCATTTATGACACTAACAAAAGATGTGGATTCTGAGTTTTCTGGACAATCTCTTTTCATGTGATCTTTAGTGTGACACTTGAAATATCCTCCTTCTTTTTTATACTTAGTTCATTCTTCAAGACTTAGGTAGCCTCTTACTATTCCTTGAGGAGATTTTTCCTAAGGTGTAAAGGTAGGTATTTCTTGAGTTTTAGCCTTTCCTTTATTATCAGTGTTAGGTAAAGAATTTTGTACTTTTAGTGTAGTGGAAGATTGGGAAGGAGACATATTGTGGTTCCTACCATTTTGCTAATTTTGGTGGTTTTGAGGGTTACTTGAAGATGATTTGTTATCTGTAGGCCTACCTTTGTTGTTAGTGTGTAGTTCTACACCCACTATTGGGCACTAACACATTAGTGAGGATGTCATGGTATTTAGTCGATACTATGCATGCTGTAGTTGATGGTTATATTGTCTTGTGGTTGACTACCATGGGTCTATACCGTGCACTTTCCTTTAAGGATGAATCCAAGCTTATCCTAGATTCATCTAGGTATATTACCTTTGTTGTGCTTCATTTCGTGCTTGAGAGTGATTCTAACAGTGTCATTGTAGTCCTTACGGCCTGGAAATTCTACATTGTATTTGATGTACTCGTCCAAACCAAAGAAATTCTCCTTGCGATCCTCATGTGACTTATGCAATTGAATACCAATCTACCAAATAGTGTTAGAAAAAGACATAACGAGAGTCTCATTTGACTGAGGCCTTTCCAATCCTCTTTCAATCTATCAAGGCATTTCAATTGAATAAAACAAGCCTTGGAAGTCAACCCAACTATAAGATAGATGCTCTTTATCTACAACATGCTCAAGATGCTTGGTTAAATGTATCTCTTACCAGGTTTTATACCAATTCATGGCATTACCCGAAAAATGTATGGCAACAGTCAAAAATTTACTGCTACGGTTTTCCTTGTTAGTCGCAAAATAAGTGTTAAATTGATGCATGGGGCCAGTATGAACTTGATATTTACAGAGTAAAATGACCTCAAAATGACGGCCTTCTATACCAGATCCACGAGACTCTTACTCTCACCCTCTACAATCTTCATGAAGAGTCTCGTACATGATGTTATGGAATGACTAAGTATAGGTAAGGCACTTGACCATGACGGATTAGTTTTTGAATATCTTATACATGCTAGAGATTTTCTTTTGGAAAATATGCTAAACATGGCATGTGTGTTTGGGGGTGGGGTGGGGAGGGGGGGGGGGGGGGGGGGGGTTAGAGAACCAAAATACTAACCCAATTGTGTGTGATTGCACATGATGTTGTGTGTGTGTGTGTGTGTGTGTGTGTGTGTGTGTGTGTGTGTGTGTGTGTGTGTGTGGTGTGTGTGTGTGAGAGAGAGGAGAGAGAGAGAGAGAGAGAGAGAGAGAGAGAGAGAGAGAGAGAGAAGGGGATGATGAGCCCCCATAACCACCATCGACCACACAACCAACTAGGCAACAGATACAACTGATAATTACCCTAAACCTTAACTCCGCATGCCCCTACTTATGTAGGGGTCGAAGGTAGAGGTAATGTAGATCGCCCATAAAACAATAGGGATTCCTAGACCGTATAAGCACCATGGGTAGTGGAAAAGAAATAAACTGAAGTGCTGGTACTAATAGTTGGATCTACGATGGTACGGTGAGGTTATGGCTTAAAACTGAAAACATGTGTTGATGGGGTGTTGTAGGCTGATCTGGTGCAAAAACGATAGAGATGTTGAGGTAATGTAGGTACTTGATGTTTGTGCGAAGTGTATTGGTTTATGCTTGAGAAATGACCCTAGGGGTACCTTATATATGGAATTAAAGTTGGTCAGGCAATGCCAATTAAAAACCATGATTTCTCAAAACATCACTTATTAATGGATTATAAACTCACTTATAAGAGATGATTCAAATGCAGATAAGTAGGATACTTATATAACTATATGGGAGCACTCCCCAACACCTACAACAAGTAGACATTGGTTGTGATCACGTGGAATCAAAGTGTATGCAACTACTCTAAAGTTCCTAGGCATGTAGGTCATGCATAGAATCTCACAAGGGTGTGAGAACACCTCTTAGGTTGTCCTAAACCCTAAAAATAGGAGTTAGATTTTTGACATATACACAGGGTTAGATGCGCACGTGACATATTTGGAACGAAATCGTTTTTTCTGGGCATACTCACAAATGTAAGTGGGTAGAATATATTAGCACACTCTTTTTTTTTGGGCCATGCTCACAAATGTGAGTGGGGAGAATATATTAGCACAAATGTGAGTGGAGAGAATATATTAGCATAATGAAAAATTACATTATATGCTACTCACAATCATCATGCAGGAGCATCAAAAATTATTACAAGGTTTGTATCATAACAGGTTAACAAGGGAGCCACCGTGTATAAACTAGTGTAGAGAGAAAGTTTGAAGGCCTAGTAGAAGAGAATAGGTGTTTCCCACTCCATCAAGCACAGAGGTCAAATATCCATCACATGTTGCAAGGCTGACACAAAACCAACCATCCACTGGGTCAAGCAAGAGTACCATGCGAAATGCACATCCTCGAGGGAAGAAGTTCATGAATCGATCACACTTGATATTCTCCAAGAAGAGGCAGGAGAGATGGTCTCTCGAGGCCCAATAAAAATATGTCGTTGGTTAGGGGAGGAGAGAGGAGGATAGAGTGACCCAAATTCTCTCTCCTGATTCACCCGCAACCCCTAGGCCGAGGCAAGCCATCCTCGTTTCCACACACCATAGTTACCCGGAACAGGAACGGGTAATGGAATGGGAGGGTCTGGAACGGGACATGAATGGGGAGGTGGGGGGACCGGAATGGAAATGGGGCCAAAATGGTCGACTTAAGTAAGGCTTGAATTACCTCCATTCAGCTTAGTCCCAAATCAACTTTGAAATTTCTCCCAAATCTGTCCCCAAACCTGCCCTCAAACTGCCCTAGATATGTCTCCCAAACAGCCCGAATTATGTCCCCAAATGCCTACTATTTTGCCCCCAAACGCCTACTTTTTCCCATTCCACCCCCTTACCCTCGTTTCGGAACACCGTTCTGGGTACACCCAATTCTGGAACGATGTTCCGTCCTGATTCCGTTTCGGGAACATGACTCATCTCGGAAATGCCGTTTTGGAACGTTTGGGTTTTGTTGCGCTCGTTCCCTATTACACTGCCACACACCTCTAGTGCTATAGGGAGGCACTCTGCCCTACCTCATCACCATCTTGAGCATCCTACTCGTTGGCCTTGTAGGTGGTACATCATAGCACTAGGATCATTGATATGAATCCTTGAAGAATATACCTTTGTAGAAGCAACTCTTTCAACTCAGTCAACCATGAAACATTTCAAATGGTGTTATAATTTCTAAATGAAACCTGGGTTGAAATTGTCAAGTGCAGCAGAATTGAAATGGAGAAGATCTAGGTTTTACACTTCCACAAATCCTTTACTTCTTTTCCTTGTGTTAGTGATTCATTTTATCTTGAATGATAGTTTCTTTTACTTCTCCCTCAAGAGAGGGAATGAAAGAGTGTGGTAGAGTTATGTAGAGGAGAGAGAAAGAGAGAGAAGAGGTATGAGGACTAGGGACTGGAACATGCAACTCTCCACCCGACCATACCCTATATAGGCCCTGCCTTGCTAATAATATGGTCCCCTTGATCGCATGTCCGTCCTCTCCCTTGGCCTCGTCAGGTCTTACTGTAGGCTTGACATTATTGCCCCCTTGGAGAAGTTCATTCACCCTCATGAATCAAGAATAACATCTTGATTTTCCACATTGTTGTCCCTTTGCAACCATTTTTGTGTAACATGCCCATATCCCACATAGCTTAAAGACTCCATAGAACTCACTTGAGTATACTAAAATAATTATGAAAACAAGAGGTGTCAAAAAGAATACCTCTTCTCACTTTCCGCCATGAAAGTAATAGTTGATATAACTCCTGACATAACTCATCAGCAATGCCCAAGTCCTTCACTTGGTGCCATTCTTTATTAGTAGACAACCCCACCATAACTGTTGATCGAGGTTGAGAACCTAAGTTAAATATGAATGGACTAAACTTAGTTGCAACATGATTTTTCTTATGGTTAGCAAACTCCTACTAGAGAGCGAATCTTTCTAATTGGATTGCTTGGTGTAGTAATGTACGCTCTTACCACATCCTTTAACACAAGATGAACCTTTAACACAACATGAATACTTGTAAACTGCTTATCCACCCTTAGATGACTAAGAATACTGAGTTGTGTTTCCCACTGATTCACAGACAGTTGTTCAAAAATGACTTGTAAAGATGGGTTACAATTTCTTGTGACATTGTTGAATAATCAACAATGGTATGCAGAAACAACATGGTTAAATGTACAAAGTTTAGTCATTTATCTATCAACATCCAAACCGATCCATGACCTCTATTGATGATTGGTAGACCCACAACTAAGCTCGTAGAGATACTACACATAAAGTGTGAAATGCTTCATAAGCTATCCATTTCATGAAGTTGCATACTGTTCCAAATCAGCCTCTGCTAAACACAAGGACCCATAGCACCTAGTGTGCATGCCTTTAGCAAAAAACTAATCCGAATCTTCATTTTCATGAGTGTAATTGCCAATACGTATGGCAAATGTGAAGAGAAGAATGAATATTTTTGAGAATGAACTAAATCCTTGCTATTGCAACCACTTGTAAGCCTTGCCAAAACATTTGAAACATACTAGAATGTGAAACATAAATCACATCTAGGTAGAGACAATGAAAAATTTTCATTAACTTGCTATATGCATAAACAACCATACGTTAATGTTGTTTAGATACACTTGTATTTTAACAAGTCTGACTAGGTATATCCAACAATTCTTAGCCACTAAAATTGTTCTTGATATGAACTGCTCAAAATGATATAATATACAGATTTGACTAGCACCTAGGGACTTCATCGCGACACCTAATTACAATAACGAGGCCAATGTCAATCCCAAAGACTCATGTTCTCCACATGTGGAACACGTCTCAAATAAGGATGTCTAAAAAAAGAACAACCTTCAAGTACGAAATGTACTTGTGTGTGGAGGTGGCTGTAAATATTTAGTGACATGAGTGAGAGGGACCCTCATTAACCTTGCTCCACACTGGCTAATCCGAACTCCATGAGCTCCTAGACCATGTTGTATCCCATGTGATAGCATGTGCCAACAAAACCCTACCATGTAGGTCCATAACTAGAGGATGTAGTAGTGTAACGGAGACATGACTGTCCTACTCGAAAAACGTAATCAAAGCATATGTAGAAATGAATAAAACCAAATCATATGGGTAGATGGAGGTTGAACATAACGTTCACTTATTCGTAATCACATGCACTTTGCAACCCAACCCCTTGGTTAAAATCTGCAATGTCAAATCCCTTGGTCAAACTCTGTATGAAAACTGATGAAACTAGTAGGTAACGGTGACCAACACAATCTACCGTGTACAAAAAAAATTGGAATCCACTTGAAAAATTGATTTTGTCCACTATCCCTTGGTAGATTTTGGACAGCTTTTCTTGAAAGTACAACTGTGATGAGATCAAAGTGTGATCCTCAACACCTATGGAGTGATTGTGTATTAGCGAGGTCACCCCTGGAAATACTACTTTGGGAGACATAATGAGTGCTACAACTAAGCAACATATCTTCTTCGATCAAAATCTTATTCACAACTAAACCGTGAAAGAATCTTCTCCCTCCATGAAAAAAGGAGAAAGATGTCGAATACCCCCAAAGTAAATAGTTATACTAGATTTCCTCAGGTGTTTACACAAGAGATTACCTGCATGGGGGATCTCTTAATGTATTCATGGCTTCCGATGAATCAGTTGTTGCTTGATAGCTAGGCCATGCTTACTTGCTTTCTATAGAAACCTTCATTGGGATTGGTTGTATCTTGTGCATAGAGATAATGATGTAAAGTATTCACTACTATATAGATATACAATAATTGGAAGCCCATATACCAACCTCAATTCTTGTTAGACAGAGTATCTGTTGTTATTACAAAAGTGTAAACAATGGGGAGGACATAGTACCAACTTACTTGCATGCCATGCATGCATATTATAAAAATAGATTAATAAGCGGCTGGATCCAGTGACAATCTCAACCTTGTGAGTGACTGCTATACGTGCCTTGCACACTTATAGGGCATGGATACATCAAAGTGCGTTTTGGCCAAACTTAAACTTTGAGCTTATATAAACTTAGTGCCAAATATGTGTGCCATTATCTTTGATCTGAAATCAATGGATAGTACCTTGGTACAAAATAGAAGCCTTGCTTCGCATGAAGGCTAGCACATCACTTTTCTTTGCACAGTAGAGAAATCTTTTGCAAATAAAAGGTTAAAGTAAAAAAAAACAAGTATAACTTGAAATGTACTAACCTTTGTTGCCTCTTTGAGAGCGGTTGTCTTTGCTTGAAGCTGACTCCTAGCCTTGTATGCTGAGTGTTGGGATGCGAGTTTTGTTGCATCTCTTATGTGAACAATCTCTTCCGCCTAAAAAAGCCTTATGTGTCAAGCCATGTGAAAAGCCTCTTGCAAACTTTGTAAAGAGAAAGCCACTTGTATTGTGCATTGGAAGTTAGCTTTTGTGCTCATGTGTCAAAAGGCTGCCTATTTGTAAAGCCTATATAGAGGCAGGTTCTGCTAAATATTTATAAGCTTTATCATTTGCAAGTATAGTCTATATTGTATTGTCCAATAGTTTCTCTCTCAAAATCTACACTAACCTCTCCAAGCATGCTTATGCCATGAATGGTACACTAACCTATCCACCTTAACCCTACAATTGGTATCATAACAACTTTGTGTTCAAGGGGAGGCTTGTGAATTGTGTGCCTCACCCTAGTGTGTTTTGAGGGGAGGATTGTGTGAGTGATATGTAACCAAAACCCACATAGGGGAGGATTTTTGGGATGTGAGTTTTTGTTGCATCTCTTATGAATCTTTCCACCTAGAAAATCTTTATGTGTCAAGCCATGTGAAAAGCCTCTTGCAAAGAAGAGAAAGCCACTTGTATTGTGCATTGGCAGCCACCTTTTGTGCTCATGTGTCAAAAGGCTTCCTATTTGTAAAGCCTATATAGAGGCAGGTTCTGCTGAATATTTGTAAGCTTTATCATTTGCAAGTATAGTCTATATTGTATTGTCCAATAGTTTCTCTCTCAAACTCTACACTAACCTCTCCAAGCATGCTTGTGCCATGAATGGTACACTAACCTATCCACCTTAACCCTACACTGAGAAAGTTAGAGCTATCGGATGTAGCCTACATGGCATCGTGGCTTTGGTCATACCGGCCTCCAAGAGAAAATCAAATATGCATGGTGCCAACTTTTTTGAAGGCTATATGCTAATAGAATATTCCAACATCAAAGTTCTAAGGGTAATTGATAGTGAGTACAGGTACATCTTTTTCATACAATTAAGATATTTAATGCTTTTTGAACTTTAATGCTTCGAATCTGGTGTTCTACTTGACAGGGCCTGGGAAAGGCAAGCACAATTTTCTTTAAACTCTGTCTCGACTCTGAGTGTCGAGACAAGGTAACATATGTGTAACATTTAATGGACTAGTAACTTGTGTGTAGCGGAAAGTAGCATAAACATAGTGAGCATTTCATTAGAATAGATTCCTAATGAGCATAGGAAGAGTGCTTGGATGGAGAGAGAAACAAAAATCATAACACCTAGTTAGATAGGCATCAACAATACTTCAAAAGAGAGAAATTAAGCTATTGATAACAGTTGAGGACCGGATTACATGGAGCTGGTCCCCCCCTCCAAAATGCTTTATATTATAGGTTTCCCCCATCAAGGAGACATTTTACAATACAATGCTTTGTGTCCTTCAATAACTTGCTGGTGCAATGAAGATGGAAGCTTCAAGCACCGTGCATACACTTGTAAAACACAACATCAATTCGCTCACGGTCTCAGACCCAACACCTCACACACCTTCGAAGATGGTGAGAGCTAGGGGGGTATGAGAGTAGACTGAGAGGAGGAAGGAGTATTCTTACGAGAAAGAAGTATATCTCTACACATAATCACTCATAAAATCTTAGCATAGCTTAGTAATTAGCATGGTAGAGGAGATGAGCATGCATTGGAGCTTGGCTCTTGGTTGGATTTTCATCACGAAGCCGAGAGTTGTTGGTGTAGGCCTCCCTTCTCACAAGCTTGGAGTAGATGACCAGCTTTTCGTTAAAGCTTGAGAAGGAGAGATTCTTCTTTACTTCACACATGAGATTGTGTGTGTGATAATCATTGCCAAATCAGGAAACATTCTTATAACTCTCACTATTCTCATCTGCAACGAAGATCTCCCTGTACTCGTAGAAGTTGAGGATCTTCCTTCAATTTCCTCGAAAGTCTTTTCCGTGATGTAGTATAGTAATCATTGTAGGCAACTCCACAAGGGTAATTACTCCCCCATTGGGACCTTTGATCTACTTCTGTTACGTAGATTTTTTGAGCAAAATAATTGTAGGTTAACTATTTCACTTGCCATCCGTTGGTGGTAGGCCGAATGAAGTTTAACCTTGTGCCTAAATTCTCAAGAACCCCTCCAAAATTACAGGTCATTCTAGGACTCTATCGACACTATAGACATTGGCAAGCCTTGTACTTAAAATTTTGTGATATAAGAGTTGCCATTGTGATGGCTTTGATAGTCGTTTGTGACAGTATAAAATGCTTAATTGCTGAACCTTCTACTATCGCCATCTTCTCGTATTTCCATGGATAGACCTAGGAAATCTAAACATAAAATAATTGGATATGCTCTCCCATGGTGAACTAGGGATTGGCAAAGGTTGAAGAAATCTAGTTGCTTCCCTCTATCAACTTCGTCTTTTGGCATACCACACATTTAAAACATACTCTGTAATATGCTTTCATGGCAGCCAATAGAAATATGTTTCATCCCTTTTAAGGTAGATTGAATTCCTCTATGCCTCCGCATAAGGAGAGCATAGATTTCATACATTACTTTCTCACGTAGTGAGTAGTAACGCATATCCCTATTATGATGAGTCGTGTATGTGGCGAATGCTGCTTGTGTGCGCAATGCGGTGCATTGCAAGAAAGGAGAACACAACCTATTGTGTTTTCTTCAAAGCTCCACGAAGCATCATCAGCGTCAACCACTTCTGACTTGACAATCCCTGCTCATATGCTCCCACGCAACTGCTGGTCGGGCCTCGACATACCAAGTCAACAAAAGACACCCATACACTGAAGAAATATGTCAAGACTGAATCTACTCACCTTTCTGCGCACTACAATCACTGCATCTTAGACTACCCTTCGCGTATGGGTTGTGTCAACCCATAAGTGGAGAAGCTACTCCCTCTCACCCATAGCAAAACTGTGCATCCTCCGCACCAACTCATCAGCCTCTAGCATGAGCATGTCAAAAATCTCCATATCTGTCAATTCTGTTTGTGTCTCTAGGATGTCTGTTCCTATAGACCAACTCTCTACCTCTCCTGCAAAATGTCTTACAAGCCTATGTGTCTCACAAGCACACCGCTCTATCTCTGTCCTCTAACGGATCCCACTACACTGGCCACAATCAAATCTCGTCTCCTGAGCATATGGAGATCACTGGCGCAAAGCACTTCTTGAACCTTAACACATCATAGGATATACCTGGCCGCTACAGGCTCCTTTAGCAATCCCTAGTGAACCCGAATGTATCTGGAAAGACTTCTCCCTCTAAGCAGTACCTGACACCCAAAAGCTTCCAAGCATTATCTCAGCTGAGAACATAGCGCACATGTCTTAGCATGCATGAAGCACCACTAGGCCAATCACAAAAAAACATCTCGTGCACTGTCTATGACAAACGTCGAACCATCGGTCAATGCACACGGCCAAGTCTCCCACTAGAAAATGCTAAACCACTCACACATGGTGTAACATGGAAAATTGCATCACATCTAGTAACCACTGTAGAAAGTGTCTATCTATAGACAAATCTGAAGAGGTAGAATGGCTAAGAGACAAAGTATGGCGAGAAATCTGGAAAAATTTTGATAGAATCGCCCCTGTAAACTCAGAAAAACCTCAAGTACAATCTCTAACATAAACCATGTCAAACTGCAACAAAGTGGGAGCTAACTCGACCACTATACGATCTTAAAAGCATGATCAATCGCATCAAACTGACGCTTGCATATGCCTAAAAAGCAACTCCACATCTGCAAACTCTGCACGCATAAACTGGGACAAACTGCTCAACTACGTAATAGCGCATAACCATATACGCAAAGAGAACAAGCTAGCTCAAAACACATTCCCACGAGAGAAACTGCTTACAGAATATCTGCAAATATCTGTGAAACCTGTGACTAGCAAAGTCTGTACCACACAAGCATACACATCCTCACTCCTGCGAGAGTGGATATAAGAACACCAAACTGTGTCCAAACTTACAAAACCATCAAAATCTGTCCAAGTGAGAGTAAGCACTCAATCACTGTCAAAGTGGGAATATATCGACCACTGTTGAAGATGGCATAACACTGTGAACATTTATGGCGAGAAACGGAAAAAAGAGTTTTCCTTTGCAAAATGAGTCAAACTCAACCAAACCGCATGCTAGAAAACTACGACTAGAGTGGGAGTCAACTCGACCACTACACCATTAGAGAGCAAATTGTGAATACGTGCAAAGGATGGTGAAAATGTGGGAAAAATCTAGCAGAGTTTCCCCTGGAAACTGAGCAAAAACTCAAAAAATCTCACCAAATCGCATGAAAACTAAACTAGACACAAAAAGTCTTAGTAAACAGATCCACAAATGGTCTACATAGGCTGCCAAAAGCTTGGAAAACTGATTCACTCCTGACCGAGTGTCTCTATGGATGTGTACCTATCCAAAAACACCTGTAAACCTGTAAATATGCTACCTGAGCTATCTCAGCTCAAGTTGTATCCACATATGCATACATAGCATGAAACTGCACCAAACTGTGCAAAAAAATGCTCTCTAGTGCTCCACATAAGCTGCACTGCAACCTCTGAGCAAAAGCGTTGAAGAACTGGCAACTACTACCTCATTGATAGGTATAAACGTCGATCGAAAAAACCTATCAAGAGCTGCGTGCGCTCAAGGGAGGAATCCGCTCTGGAATGGTCCGTCAGAGCCGTATCTGTGGGTATGTGCCGTGGAAGCCAAAATTGGAGATGACCATCGAAGTCTTGAAGCCGGGGATGGCCGTTGGAGCCGTCTTTCGCCGCCTGGCGGAAGTGCCAATGCTATGGGTGTCTCTGCTCAAAGTCGAGAAAACGCTCGATGTTGGCTCCTGCCCGTCGAGCAAAAGTGCGCTAGTCGAATAGCCGCAAATCAGTGTCAAAAATGATGTGCCAAGCCGAACCGTCAATGCTCAAGGCCGTAGAAGAAGAATACCGAGATGTTCAGAAAAAAAAAGGCAAAATCGGTGTTAAAACCGGTATCGGGTTGCCGAAATCTGAAGTGGAGAAGAGGAGAAAAAATCGCCGTAAAGGGCGGCGAAACTGGGCCGATGCCGGGTGATGTCCGGGCTTACTTATCCATACCTGCACACGTCTGCCTGTGTGTGTGGGAGCACGCCAAAAGAGACGGGCTCTATCTCACTCCTCTCACTCACTCGCTTTCACTCTCTCAGCTGTCTGTCAAGCTGTAAGCCATTCCGGGAGTGTGTGAGAGCGTGGTCAAGAGTTCGGGTCGGTGTAGCTCATGTGAATGAGCCGTTGATTGCGAGTCCGGGAGGGGGGGCGGGGGGGTCGAGAACCCTATGGGAGCAGCCCCTTGCACACACTCAATGTGTGAGGGAGTCGAGAGAAAAAATTTAATTTTGCCTGTCGATTTTTGCAGCTTGACGAGCCAGACGAGGTAAGAGGGTTGTGTATGTAACGCTTCCCTGCTCCCGGTTCTGTGCCTACACCCACCACAATTCCTCCCTTTGGCTTGCTCTTGACCTACTGCTCGACTAAAATTGTCTCTCACAGAGAGTGTCTGTGTATCCCGAGTCTGCTCACGGCCATGGTTCTTGGCTTCAATTGCTTGCAGAGATCCGATTTCCCTGCTGCTTGTGTTGCCGACAACCCAAGCTTGTCAATGCTCTGTGCTGCAGACGGTGTGTGTGTGTGTTGTGCTATACACAACACCAAGCTTGCAATATTTTCATTTGCAATGTTCTCCAATGCTAGAATTGCCCGACCTTCGACTGCTGCCCGATTCCCCTGCTGCTTAATGTCGAGATTCGATTGCTATGCTTCCATTGTCACGAGCTCAATGCTGACCTGCTCCTGCTGTTCGGGTTGCACCTCTATTTGCTTGAAGCTTCCAAAACTCCATTTCCCTTCTAGCTCACAAGTCCTGCCGACTTGTTGAGCCCCAGAGTTTCTCGGGGCTTTTCCTAGAAATTGGACTCTCAGTCCAGGTGGCAGCCACGTCCCAACCTACGTGGAAACAGGTTGGCAAGCAGGAAAAAAAGCCGTGCGCTGACGACCCCACATAGTGTGGATGTGGAGGGAGAGAGAGGTTGGGAGTGACGGAATTGGCACTTCCAAATCACATCAACATCCACATAGGGTGGATGTGGAGGGAGGGGGAGAGAGAGAGAGAGAGAGAGAGAGAGAGAGGGGGAGACCCAAGGTTGACTAAGCCATTTTTGACAATGGGATTTCTTTCTTGTGTCCGTGTGGGTGTGGGTGTGGGTGTGGGTGTGTGTGTGATAGAGGTGTTGGGGGGTGGTGTAAATTTCAATTTTCTAATTTTGGGCATGTTCAATCAATTGTGTGCTCAATGAACACTAACAAGACCTGTATGTGTGTGTGTGTGTGTGTGTGTGTACTTTTTTTTGGGAGAGAGAGAGAGAGAGAGAGAGAGAGTTAAGTCCCGTTGAGCTATTGTCATTCAATTTTCATTTTTTAGCTTGGACATTGGACTGCCTTTAACACTAGAATGGTAACCTAACAGGACATAAAAGTGTCCTTTCAGGGTTTTGGAAAAAAAATTCAAAAACCATAGTAGATCCACTCATTTTGAAAAATCCTTTCATGAGCTTATAATTCAATAACTACTACATATGGAAAAAATGAGAAACTTCTAATTTTTCTAATCCCTTGGTCACTACAAGCCTCCAAAGTTGATGGGCCAGTGCATTTTGCCCAAAAGAGCAATTTCTTAATGTTGATTGCATATAAATAAAAGTGGGGATTTTTTGTAGGACATGAGATAAAATGTCCCGTTAACTTCAATGGGTTCGTGACCAAAACATATGGTTGCTTTTACCTCACTATTATTTTTTTGGGGCAAAAAAAATAGGTACAAAAAAGTTGCATTTTTGCCATTCTGTAGTAGACCTATCATCAAAGTTTCTATAGTCACGCTCAATACAGATACTATAAACATGTTTTCTATTCTTCAGCAATCAAAAAACTAAACCATCATCATACACTATGCTATATAGCATATTAGGTCCGCCAAAACTCAAGGAAGATTAGCTTTATGTTATACTTTACACTTACACAATTAAAATTGAATTTGGATATCAAGAAAGCCACCAACAAAATCATAAAAGTGTTAATTTTGGCCAAAAAAACAGGATTATGCAATTCTTGTAAATTGGTCAGAACTTTCAATTTTTACACTTAGCTCTCCCTACAAGAATTAAAACATGTTGAGAACTATGAAGGCCTAACCTCTAGCCATCTAAACCTCACAAACATGAAGTTTAGAGTGGTATAGTTGCCAAAAATTGAAAAAAAACCAAAAACAGGACACATTTTTTCACACAGTTTAGGTTCAAAAATGTTGTGCAAGAGTAAGGTTAATGGTGAGATCGATACTAAAAAAAAAATGCTAAGTGTTTTTCAACTCATAAGGCAACTTTGTGGATGTATAGCACCTAGAAATTCATTTTCATACTCTTCAAATAATTCAAGCAAAATGGTCACTTAACAGGACACAAAAGTGTCCAAGGACAGAAAAGTATCTTGTTACCATTCTAGTGTTAAGGTAATATAATATAATAAGGTTGGCAGCAGTCCAAAGCTGGAAGGCGGCGGCAGCGGCAAGTAAATCAAGAGGGACCGAGGGAGGAGTACATTCTGTTGACGCAATGCCACGCTGGAGTTGGTCCTTTCACGCATGCCACGCTGGAAGTGGTTGCCAAGCTTGCGTGGACGCCACCTGGACTCAGAGTCTGATTTCTAGACTGAGCCATTGATTGTCGACTTGTTGTGCAGAGCTTCCCTTGCTCAGCCAATTTGGTTGCCTTCCAACATTGTGTGTGTGTATGTGTGAGCAACACCACACACTCCCTAGCTCTAACAAGCTCAGCTTTGCCCGCTCACAAGCTCAATGCCTTGCTTAGCTCGATTGAACTGCTCAAAGCTCCCAATTTCAGATCTACTGCACACAGCACACTGAGATCTCCAAACTTCCAAGATTCTCTCCAAGACAAAGAGAGCTTCTCGCGCAGGGTAGTCAGGAATAGTCAATCTCTCTGATCCGTACGGGATGCGCGCCAAATCATCCCGATCCGGTGCCATGAAACGCCGTCAAGAGATCGCTGCCGTCCCCTAGCCGTAGCTCTGATACCAATTGATGAGTGCGTATGCGGTGCGGTGTGTTTGAATGCGTGCGCGATGTGGTGTGTGCTAGAAAGGGGAGAATCACAAGTTGTTGTGGGTGGAGCAACTTCACAAGACTTAAGATGAGGAGCTCCTTATTCTCATATGTGATGAAGAATAAGGGTATGTACACACGTGGGTGGGCGACCGTACGCTAGACGTCTGGGCGGGCAAAAGGCGTAGCGCCTTTACCCTAACATATTACCACAGAGAAGATAACCATCTTGCAGGATAAATGGTTCTTCTTTCTTCCTAGTGCAAGGGCTGAAATCACATCTCTAAAATCGGGATCAGCAGCATACTCATCTATCATAGAAGATACATCATTCTGAGTTGCTATGGAAACCGCATTCACTCTCGGCCGTCTTGAGAGTGCATCGGCTACTTGATTATGCTTGCCAGCAATGTGAGAAATATGAAAATGAAATTTCGAAAGGAAATTTGCCCATCTCATTTGTTTGTCGGAGAGGTTGGTCTGCGTCATGAAGTACTTAAGGCTTTGGTGATCTATCCGTATAATGAACGGAGTCCCCAATAAATAGTGCTTCCACGAGTCTAAGGCATGTAGAACTGCAAGAATTTCCTTTTCATATGTGCCTAGAGCTTGCTCAATAGGGTTGAGCCTTCGACTTTCATAGGCTATGGCGTGCCCTTCTTGGACCAAAACAACTCCAAGGCAATCACCACAAGCGTCACATTGGACCTCAAATGGCTTTGAGAGATCCGGCACTGTAAGCACAGGTGAGAGATAAGCTTTTCTTTAAGCTTTTTGAAAGCATTGTTCTCCTTGGCATACCATGTATACCTAACATTTATCTTTGTTAGGGGATGTAATGGTCCCGCGATTTGTGAGAACTTTTCTATGAAGCGTCTATATTATGCACACATACCTATAAAGCTTCTTATTTCATGAAAATTCCTTGGTGTAGGCCATCCTTTTATTACCTCTAGCTTTGATGGATCCATTTGGATGCCATCTTGAGAGATAATGTGACCTAAATATTGAATCTCTAGTAAGAAAAACTCACTTTTCTTTCGATTACTATAAAGTTTATTCTCTCGTAAGACTTGAAATATTACCTAGAGGTGTTGCTTGTATTCGTCTAGTGACTTAGAGTAGATGATAACATCATCAAAGAACACTCCAATAAAGGTTCGGTGAGGTCTGAATAGCTTCTCCATCAAGAGGTTAAATATGGTTGGTACATTGGGCAAACCAAAAGGCATGACAATGTATTCGTAAAGACCAAACGTAGTGCGAAATGCGATCTTTACAATGTCTTGATCAACTATCCTTATTTGATGGTAGGCACTTTCTAGGTCAATCCTATTGAAGTAGGTCGATCCTTGCAGTTTATCAAATAGGCCTTACCCGTGGAACAGGAAACCTATTTTTGATAGTGATCCTATTTAGTGCTCTATAGTCGATACACATATGATATGTGCCATTTTTCTTTTGCACTAATAACACGGGTGAACAAAATGGAGATGAGCTAGGCCTAACCATGCCCTTCTCAACTAACTCATGCACTTGCTGCATAATCTACTCTTCTTGAGCTTGAGAAACTCTATAAGGAGATTTATTTGGCGGTGAACTTCCTGGAAGAAGTTCAATTGCATGGTCATCATTGCCTCATTTAGGAGGTAGTTCACAAGGGATGTCGTCAATAAAAACATCTTGAAAGCCCTTGAGAAAATTGTATAACTCTAAATCCTTGTGATAACTTATATTTTCTTTTGCTAAAGCATTAGGTTCATTTTGAGGATCTTTAACAAAAATCATGTACATGGAAATAGAGTTCTTTATTGAATTATTGAAAGCTTGCATATGTACAATGGGTATGGTGTTACCCAACTCCTTAGCATCTATGTACATATCGTTCCCCCTGAACCTAAAGTATATTTTCCTTTCAGGGAATTTAACATTGGCAGCCATGCGATCAAACCATGGTGCCTCTAGGACTTGATCCTCGTGCTTGAGAGGAGAGATAAAGAAGTCCTCTTTGTCCCCATAGCTTTGGACATGGAGTCTCAATTTCCCAATTAAGCGAGTGATTGAAGCTTCTTGCCCCTTGAAAGCACCATCGGCGGGTCGGACATCTTCCATCTCATAGGCTTGGATGTCTAGCTTGGTGGTCAACTCTGTGGATCTGAAATTATGAGTAGAATGAGGGTCAAGGAGAATAAAAAGCATTATGTTCTCTTACCTTTCCCAAGCATGGCATAGAGGAGATCCTTTGTGGTGAGTTTCCTCTTCTTGGATTTCAACCAAGGTAGCCCTATGAGGCTCGTTTCGTGTATTCTTGTGGGGGCCATGCCCTTGCTCCCCGCACTTGAAACAATGGTTATCTTTACGATAACGCTCAAGCTCTTCAGAAGAGAGTTTAATTTCACCTTTATAAACTCCCTTTTTCTTAGCTTTGTTGTTGTTGGCGTTGCCTTTAGGAGACTTTTGTCCTTCGCCTTAGGCTCATTGTTACGGTCCTTGTTCTCTGTGGGCTTAAGATTTCTCTTAGTCCCTATTTGGAAATTGATTTGTGAAGCCACCATGGTATGGTGTATGACCGCAGATATGATGCGTCCTTTGTGAGTTGACATATTCCACCATATCTTCAGTTAAGCCCACACAAAATTGTTGTTTTTGCTCTCCAAAATCCATCTTTTTGAAAACAGTGGCTTTGAGATGTAAGTCCCAAAACTTGTTTATATATTTGTGAATAGATTCGTAAGGAGAGAGCTTTAAGCTTCGCCATTTGGTAAGTACTTTGTCTTTGGCATCGGTAGCCAAAAATTGCTTCATGATAAAAGCTCTTAAAGCTTTCCATGTTTGTGGGGCTTCACCATTTGTCCGTAGACTAGACCACCATTGCCTGGTGGACTTTCAAAAATGCATCGCTAAATGGCGTAGCTTAGAGGACTCCGTGAGGACTGCATCTCCAACCGCCGCATCGAATTGATGAATGAAGGCCAAGACTTGATCTCTGGCACCAAAGGTGTCATCATAGGTAAGGAAAGAGATTCTCTTTCCTCCCTCTTTGAACTTCTTGAGCTTGGACGATCTCTTCCACGCGGCATAGGATTTCCTATAGCCTCTTCTTTTTGGTGGTTCAAAAGTTGCACCATCACTTTCTTTAGAGGAAGAAGAATTTGAGGAGGATGGAGAAGAGGGTGATCTCTTGCCTTTTTCTTCCCTTGGTCTTCCTTGTCTACACCATCACTTTATTTATTAGAGGAAGAGGATGAAGAAGGTGGAGAAGAGGGTGACCTCTTTCTTGCCTTTTTCTTCTCTTGTTTTCTGTCATCCCTCTTTGAATTATGGTGTGGAGAAGTGTGCGATGATCTTCTCCGTTTAGGGGGTGTTGGAGAGCGTTTTTCCCGCCGTCTTCGTGGAGCCATCTCTGCCAAGGTGACAGAAGACTTAATTATTTCTCGTTCTTTTGGTGGGGGCTCTTGAGTTCTCCTTTAGGAAGGAGATGCGTCATCAAGCAGTAGATTTTTGAGCCCTTCGTAGGGATCCTCTTCTTCTTTCCGAATCGGAGAGAGGCCTCTTTTGGAAGTCTCACATGGAGGCTTTCTAGGTAGACTCTCTTCTTGATGGGGAGTTTGGAGAAGGCTATGGGCACAAAGCTGCCGTTGCACTTCACTTTGGAGGGATGGATTACCCATGGCTTGTTGAAGTCTAGAAACAAGGTAGTTAACAAGAATAGAGGCATCATTAGTAGCCTACTCATTAGCAAAATCAAAGCTATCAAACTTAATTTCACTCTCTTTACTATTGTCAGTCATTCTAACAACTTTTAGGTGTACTTTGGCACTTCAAGCCCTAGTTGCTACTCATCTTTATCCCTTTAGAAAAGCACTCAAGCTCATGTATCCGTGGCTCGAATATCATTAATTGCAAAGAATAGAAGAGAGGGTCTTTCAACACCAAAACAATACAGGCTCCTTTCAAGCTTCTAATAGCTCAATAGTGGGTTAAACCGTAGGCAAGCCCCATAGGACTCCACTATTAAGACCATAGCTCTCGCCGATGATGCCCCGTTGCCTACACGAAGTAGGCACACTGCAAGGCTGAAAAATCCCTATTCTGATTACTCAATTGCAATTAATAATACCAACTATTTATAGTTAGCTTGAGGAGATCCCTTCTTGAGCAGGAAAAGAGAAACCTTGTGCTTTGATAGCAATGTAACATTTAATGGCCTAGTAAGTTGCATGTACCGGAAAATCGCATAAACATAGTGAGAATTTCATTAGAATAGATTCCTAATGAGCATAGCAAGAGTGTTTGGATGGAGAGAGCAACAAAAAGCATAACACCTAGTTAGATAGGCGTTAACAATACTTCAAAAGAGAGAAATTAAGATATTGACAATAGTTGAGGACCGGATTTACATGGAGCCGGTTCTCCTCCAAAAGCCTTTGTGTTATAGGTTTCTTTCATCAAGGGAGACATTTTACAATACAATAATTTGTGTTCCTTCAACAACTTGTTGGTGCAATGAAGATGGAAGCTTCAAGCACCGTGCACACACTTATAAAACACAACATCAATTCCCTCACGGTCTCAGACCCAAGACCTCACACAAGAGCTAGTGGGGTATGAGAGTAGATTGAGAGGAAGAAGGAGTATTCT
Organism: Adiantum capillus-veneris; assembly: GCF_014529385.1. Classification (NCBI taxonomy): domain Eukaryota; kingdom Viridiplantae; phylum Streptophyta; class Polypodiopsida; order Polypodiales; family Pteridaceae; genus Adiantum; species Adiantum capillus-veneris. The sequence goes on along the minus strand of NC_140939.1, from coordinate 27,421,143 downwards.
TACGAGAAAGAAGAATATCTCCTCACATAATCACTCATAAAAGCTTAGCATAGCTTAGTAATTAGCATGCTTTGGAGCTTGGCTCTTGGTTGGATTTTCCTCACAAAGCAAATATTTTTTCGTATAGGCCTGCATTCTCACAAACTTGGAGTAGATGACGAGCTTTCCGTTAAAGCTTGAGAAGGAGAGAGTTTTCTTTACTTCACACATGAGATTGTGTGGGAGTGTGTGTGATACTGCCTTGCCAAAATTATTCCCCCTCTCTCTCTTGGTCGACCCCTCACGATTTTTACTCATGCTGGCATCCCATTGGACCTTGCAAAGCTTAGCCAATGATAATTGAGAAGCATAAGTGATAGCCTCCTGACTTGTGTCCCCTTTTCCCTTTTGTGAGAGCTTTAGGTATTTAATTAATGCAATTAAACTCTCATTGGACCCTTGGGAGACTGTCCAATAGTCTTCTAGAGAGCTTAATTTCTATTGGTTCTTCCACCAAGTGTTTTAAAATGAATTAAACTAAATATACCCTAGCCTAATTCTCATTGGGTCACCTCTATGGCCATCCAATAGGACTTGAATGCATTTTGGGGAGGACTGTCCTAGGAACCGAACGTGACCTTTGAAGCATTTGTGTGTGTGTATGTGTGTGTGGTGGGTTGAACTTTAGGTCTTTGAAGCCCATTGCTTGCACATTGCTCTTCTGCAAATGATCCCCCTTTGGATCCCTATTTTCCCTCCTTTGGATCTCTGATGTGACCAATTTTCTAGCCTTATCAATAATCTAGCTTTTTCTCCACTAGTACTTTCCCATATTAAATGATCAGTTTAACATGAGAAAATCATTTAGGACAATTAGATATTAGTTATTATGACAATATGGGTGTATCCGCAATGAAGGGTCATAAGATTGGAGCATGGCTCCGTACGACCATGGTAAATAGACCATGTTTTGTCTATGAAGTACGACTCCGTATGAGGCTATCCATGAGCAAGTCTTGTGTGGACAACTGCTTTCAAAACATCTGAATCTTGTTCCTCCAACATAGTGTAGACAAATGGAAAATCCATTCAACGCTATGGAAAAGAAAGTCTTTGAGGAGTAGGACTCTATACCTACGTATGCACATTGGGTACATGGTCACTCCAAAGCTTTATAGCTTGCCAGAATGTGGACAAAACACATACATGAAGCATATTGAAAGCACATTGCCATCCACAGCCACACTACGTACGACTTTGGTGCCACAAGAAATTGAAACAAAACTCAATTATGTCTTTAAATATTACGCAATTTTCTTACTATTAATAAGCTGCATGATTCAGCAAGACCATTTCTTTATGAAAGCTTGTTTTTATTGTGCATTGACGTGTGTTTGTCAGTATGAGGAGCTGATCGTTATGAACATAGGCTCCCTCGTAAATTATCTTTTTCATATATATTTATGCAAAGCAAGGCTTTAATCTCGGGCATATCGCATAGAAGTTTCTATTGAATGCAGCATTCCGGCTTCGTAAATGAAAGCAGTCGATCATGCCGAGCAGAATTGCCTTACATGCCACACAGGCCTTACATGTACTTGCAAATCTTTGCTGAACCTGAAGACCTTGTTGTTATTGAAATAGTGGGCAAAACTATGTGAATATCTCCATCATCTGGATTCCCTTATCGAAGCCTCTACATGATCTTTCGCTCATGCCTTGCATGCATTCGAACACCACCATGGAGCAGTTTGCCGCATGCCTTGTGACCAAGTGGTTGTTTGTAATGCTACCAAATTGTGTTCCAAAATCAACTTCAGTTCTCTATTGGCTACAATCCGATTTCTTGCACCTTTTCATTACCAACAATAGGCCTTGCCTTAATTTGCCATAAAACAATTGATTGACTCACCAATTGGTGAGTCCTTGCCTTTGCATGATACATCTCAGTAGCCCAACTTTGGATGCTACCATCGTGTTAAATATCCATGCTCGTTCAACATGAACAATTGAATCAATTATAGAATTTTAACTCTAGTTTGATACTTACTTTATCCCATCTCGAGGAAGTTTCAAGATTGTCAAGCTTGTCTTGGTTGTCTCCCGTGGAAAAGTCCCATGGCTGCGATAGAATGAAATCTACCACTATCTTCTACCATTACCACCATGCCTTGCATGGATTGGACATGGTTTTTTTGGTTATTGGACGGTCATTCTTTCATGTAGGCATCCTCATCAAGATCCTTGTTAAGAAAATCTATCCTCATGTTCATCTAGACAAGTTCCATGTTCTTAGTGGCTATACTATAGTCTATTCCAAGCACAAGATGTAATGTAATCATCTTGACTTCTACTCGAGAGAGAATTTCAATCCATGCCTATTTTCTGCTTGAATCCATTAGCAACCAATCTATACTTATACTTAGGTTGGGATCTTTTTTTTGTGTATTTTTCTTATATACCTATTGCAAGGCAAGGCTTGTTGTCTGTCTAGAAACTCTATCAATTCCCAAGTTTCATTTGGCATAATCGAGTTATACTCAAGAGTGCATTGCCTACCCTAACTTCATGCTATCGTCCTTCTCAATAGCCGCCCCGTAGTAGGTAGGCTCTTTGCACTTAGTGATCAATAGATAGTATAATCCAGGCTGAAACTGCTCAGGGACATTAGATACGCGTGTAGATCTCTTGAACTGTGTTCTCTCAAGAGCATCACTAGATCTCTCTGGAGCACTACTAACCCACTACTAATGGTAGTGCATCGCTAGTAGACTGAGATGTTTGTGTAATTGGACTTGAAGCTATGTCCTCAAATCTTACTTTGTGATAGCCAATCCCTTTCACAATTTGTATGGGCATCACTGCATCTTTAATACATTAAAGATCACTTGTGAATTGCAAATAACTCTCCGCAATTCTGAGTGCCATAGATGATAATTTATCCCTCCATCTTCACCATAGCCAATGAAGATGAATTTGTGTCACTTGAGGTCCAATTTTTTTCTAAAATCTTTAGGCAAATGTGAGAATTCCTCACATTTAAACATACATTATCTATCATAATTAGGATTCTTGCTTGTTAACATCCCCTACGTAATCTTGTAGTTCAACGGTGTGCTAAATTACCTATTGATTAGATGCACCACTCTCATTATAGCCTCTCTTCAAAACTCTTTAGGTAATTTTTTCATAGATAGCATGGAACTTGGAAGTGATCCTTTCTTGAAGAGTCCTATTCATGCGCTAAATAACTCAATTTCGAGCAAGTGTATATGGCATAGTGAACTAATACCAAATTTCTCTTTTGATATAGAAGTCCTTAAACTCAGTGAAGACGTACTCTCCGCCATTATAACTCCTTTCTCTTCAAGAGGCCCGGGTCAAGAGGTAGACCACCACCTTTAGAGCAGAGTCATCTATGAAAGTCAAGAAATATAATGCTCTCGCTATGAACCAAATTTAGAGATAACTTCCTATCGAATTGCGATTAGGTAAGCCTACTTCTTTTCCCATGCATGCAATGCTCACAAAAACTAAAATTAGAATAGTTCAACAAAAGGATAGAGGAAAAATGCTATAGCTATTTAATTGCCTTTTGATATAGAAGTCCTTAAAATCAATGAAGACGTACTCTCCACCATTATAACTCCTTTCTCTTCAAGAGGCCCGGGTCAAGAGGTAGACCACCACCTTTAGAGCAGAGTCATCTATGAAAGTCAAGAAATATAATGCTCTCACTATGAACCAAATTTAGAGAGAACTTCCTATCGAATTGCGATTAGGTAATCCTACTTCTTTTCCTATGTATGCAATGCTCACAAAAACTAAAATTAGAATAGTTCAACAAAAGGATAGAGGAAAAATGCTGTAGCTATTTAATTGCCTTCTGATTCATATGTCTAAATCGGCTATGCCACAACTCAGTAGAAGGCACCTTCTGGCAAACATATGTAGTGTTGATCCATCTTTCTCTCTTTGTAATAAATGGTAGTCTTTCTTCATGTGTTCTTTCTTGTGACAATGTTAGCAATTAATGTTCCTCATGTCACATCTAACGCTCTTGCTACGTGCATACTTGTAATCTTGAGAATGTCTGCGACTATGACTATGAACTTTCTACCTTTTATTGTTCCTCTCGTTACCTTTACTTTCCATACTTTAATCACCATGCCTACTAGTGGAATGAGCTAGTCACTTCTAGCAACTATTCTAGGTTGGCGTATTAGAGTTAGTTAGATCAGATCAGGCAAGCAGACATGAACTTCAGATTTCACAAACAAGATCAGAAAATGACTAAATTGGAGATAGAAGCAAGAGACTGAAATTGGAATTGGAATGTATATTCAGATAACGAGAGTACAATTGGCACCGAGTACAACCATGAGAGCAATGTTCATATCAAATGCCAAAAAGTACAAGAGTAGAATTAGACTTTGGAATGGCTAGTGATAGTAATAGCCTGGAAAATGATTGATGGACCTTATTTAGGTATCTGACTAGGCCTCTGACTAATTGTGCATTGTAGAGTTACCATATTAAGTATATCCGATAATTACCAATTTCTACTATTGCTTTGATTCTCGACTAGGGTCTATTACCACTCTCTACATTTCCTTCCCCCTTTTCTTTGAATTTTGGAATGTTTCAAAATTCTACGTATGCTACTGAAAATGACTAATATCCTTGCGGAAATGGTTTGAATTTCCTTATTGTCCGGCCAGGTCCATGCTTGTGCACTAGATTACGATGCTTGTGCATTGGCTTTCATATCGGTACACACTCTAGGGTTCATCATTTTCTCTTATCTGGAGCCTTCTTCCTTGTGGGATTCCAAATGGATTGAGGTGGAGCCTTAGTTTCCATAGGTTGACCCATACCTTGAGCATTGGTGCCAGGATTCTTGTTCTGAATATAAAGCCAAAAAAAAAGCTTTCTGCTCGAGTTGCTACGGTTGATTAGTCATCGTCTCCATTTTGTATGGCATCAAAGCATTCCAGATATTTGTATCAACATCAGAGAAGGTACACCTTATCTTGGTACATCTGGCTCTAGCAGTTTGTGACAAATAGACGTAGTGTAGATGCATCCTTTTGGTAATGAGTGATTTGCCTTGATGCATGCCTAAAACAATACCTCAGCCATTTCCCTAAATTGTGGTTCTGAGGTTGCTTTATTTTCTATATCATTTTTTGGAATCTTAAAATCCTGAAGTGGCAGTTGTAGGAGCTCGTTAGTTAATTGAATCAATTGTCAAATTTGAATCCTCCACTGATCCATCCTTCCTTTAAGGGATGCAAGTCATTCTTCAAATCAGACACAATCATTCGTTGTTCATTGTCATTGAGAACATTCTTTCATGCTACCCAATCTGCTTTTCTATGCTTATACCACTCTCTTAACTGGTCAACTATCTTTATTTACTTCGATTGATCAACTAGTTCGTTATACTTAGGATAGAGATTGGAGTGAAATTTTGGCAGTTCTTCATCCTTCATTGGCAAATCATACAAGTGAATAGGAGAATCTAGAACAAACTGAGTAAAATTCATCACAATCTGATGAAAGAGGCTCTTCAGAGTCATTTCTTGCTCAGGACTGCAAACTCATTTTGGTTTTAGGTCCTCTGTTGCTATTTTCTTCTCTAGCAATATTTTGACTTTTTGATCCAAGACATTTCTAGCACTCTGTAGCTTGATAGACATAGCTTTGTTCGTACCCTAATATCATCCATACAACTATACGTTGTTCTCGGGGGGTTCACTATGTGTAAAACTACCATATCACGTGCGTTCAAGACATGTTTGTAAAACCCCTTATCTGTGAAATTTTTTAGGAATATAATATACCCTTTTCTCTTGAAATCTATAATTTTTTTTCAAATTTGAAAAAATAATGCCCTTCTGTATATATATTTCTGTAAGTTTCAAGAAATTTGAATACCCTTTTGTTGAACTCATGTGATAGGTTACATTTTTATTAGGTGACCTCCCCGGGACGTTGTTCAAACCCCCAAAAGCATCTCGAGTTGTAGTTCCAATCTCTACAAGTTCATTGTAGAAGTCTGTTGTTGCAGTTGAGGGTTAACTATAAAATCATCAGCAAAAAGAAGATATTCTAGAGCTTACTCAAGCAATATGAATTGTTCTCGAACGAGGAGGTAAGCCTAGTAAGTAGTATATTTATGATAGCTTGTACCATCCTTTTGGCCCGCACTTAGAGCATCTAAAAACGTTCCTAATCTGAATATGCATCTTCATCACGCAAAAATTCATGAATGTAAGTGGCCTTCTAGTTTTGTAGTCGCTTGTTAAAACTAAAAAACTCAAGTTTGAGAAGGCAAAACTAAAAAACAAGGGACTCATCTCTTTATTTTCCATGAGATTATGGAGGTAATTAGCATTTTGACAGATAGGTGCATGCCATGTGTGCAAGAATGGTGGGTGTGTAAGAGAGATGTAAGAGTGGTCAAAGGATGCACTTTTCCCCCAAAAAGGGGGGATAACTTTATGTTTTTCGGCCTTCCTTAACTTCTACATACTATCTCGGATTTGATCAGCGACTGTAGTTCTGTAATCTACACACTGAGCTCTTTCCATAGATATGTTACATGATATGGTTTTTCCCGCTAGATTTTGAATTTCATTTTGGGGGAAATTTTGAATTCAATTAAGCTAGAGGTTTTAACTGTTTGAATTCAAAAACTGTTCTTTGATTGCTTTCTTAATACTAAAGGTTTGACTCCCTTGAACTGTCAAATAAAGAGGCTCTCTTAGATCCCATTCTCTTCCTAATGATTTTTTAATCGTTAATATGGGCTATTTAAGATAATTGACTAGGTGAATGGTGAGAAATTGTGATTAGATCTACCACCTAATTGGAAGATCCATAATGCTGTCTACGTTAGTTTACTCCGGCCATGTGTGGAGCCGTCTCCAAGTCAGCCTATTCCTATTGAGGAACTTCCGAGGTTGAGGAAATTAAAGAAATACTCTAACCGAAGTAGATTATTCATCATCAAGAGCAGTCACTAAAGTTCAAAAAGATTACATGGACGTATTTGATAAAGTTCACGAATTATTCTATGCTAGACGCTCAGTGAATGAATAAGCATGAATTAGCATTTTGTCTCGAGATTCTGGAAGGATATGTACAAGCAGTACAATTGAGGAAAAATGTTTAGAGGCCAGAGGGATGTTGCTAAATAGACTATTTTCTTATTTTTGTGAGTAGTTTCTATTTATGGAAATTAGGATATTTAAATATGTACACTTGAACAATAAAGGTTAAACACTTCAGATCTACTTGATTGATAAAAGCCATTAGGAACAGACAACACTCTGATGTGTCATGTATAATGGTGACATTAAGCATCACAAAAGAGTTGTACTGCTAGTTTGGTGGGAGAGACCAAGAAACAAATATTCTTGATGCGCCACATGATGGGTGATGGAAACATCAAAGAGGAAATATTTTATTGGTCTAGCAAGAAATCTGAATTGGAATTTTGGAAATTTTCACTATGGAAGAAATATAAATGAGCTGTTCATGGGGAGAAACTAGCATAGTAAAGTTTGATTATTCATATGATAAAAATGAGTACAATGGTACCTTGCTATATAAGATTGAGGTAGAGCTTTATGCTTACATCATGGATGAGGTATGAGAGGGCTCAATGATTAGGCAGAAGAGGGAAATTCAAGTTGAGAACTGGTATGCTCTTTTGGAGGCTACCTTGACTCATCTCTTATTCTCATATTCAATTGGAACATGTGTAGAAACTCTCACGGGCCATATTATAATGTACGGGCATTATTCAAAAAAATATAGGCATATATAAGTGGCTAGGGAGAGGTTCCATAGAAAGTGGGAAGTGTGTCACGCACTCCAGTAATCCTCCCGACGTGGGTCATATGGAGCATTTAACGAAAACAAATTATCCTCCCTAGAGAATTTGAACAATAGGGTGTAGAAAATCAAAATCTATCCTAGAGAATTTCACAATAGAAATAGATGCAAATGCCTCCTCTTGACGAATGTATTTCATCAAGGTTTTGGCTACAAAATGTTAGTGCTTTGTATGCCTTGGATGTCGGATGGGCCAAAGGGTGCACTCTCCTTTGCGTTCTTCAAAAGTGTTTGATATTTTTTTGTGTTTCCACTATCAGCCACAAAGCGTTGTGAGCGGGATGAAAACACACACAGCGCCTCTATAACGACCCGACACACACTCTTGGGAAGATACCTACACACACTATGGGGCACCACTCGGCTTACACAACACACCTGGCCGAGACAGGGAACACACCTCTGGAGTGAGAGGAAAGAGACTATCCACTTGCCCACTCCACACAGACACACACACACACACACACACACACACACACACCCAAAAAACTCAGCTCAAAAGAGGAGAATTTCTGATGTTTAGATACAAATGAGCTTGGGCCAACACCAATGGGGCAAACAGCTCACACAATATGGGTAAAAGATACCAGATACAATCACAAACTAGAGCAGAAACTTCGCTCATAGGAGAAACTTACACCGAAAAACAGCAGGAAAAGAGTGAGGAATTTGGCAAAATGGATAGCGCCATCGCGTCCGGAACGGCCCAAAACCTCAGTCTACAATGTCAAAGTGCTCAAATCCGACCTCGGATGAGCAGTTTACGGCCAAAACAGGCTCCAAAATGGGCAAAAACACACCTGCGGCTGTTCCTCCTCTCTTCTCCATTTTTTTTCTGGTCTTATCTCTTGTTTTTCAGTTCCCACACTTAGCTTTTTTAGTTGGGCACCCTTGGCCTTTTAGATGACCTCAAACAGACCCCGAACAGGCCAAAAACTGACCTCGCAGTGCATAGTTGTCACCTTTTTGCATCATTCACACACCTGGCACTCAGCTTTTTTCCAATAATGCATCTCGCCACCACGTGAAGTGGACCCAAAAAGTGGTCGTAATGATGACCTTTCTGCATAACTCTCACCAGAAAACACCCACGTTGTGTCCGTCCTCATCCGCGTGCAAATATTGACCTCGTTCGCCCTCCTGCTGCCACTAGATGCCATCTGACGCACCTACTGACCTCACGTCGTCGGCCCGCGGATAGCTTCCTTGAGAAGTTTTACGCGCTACCAACTCCTCCTTATTGTAGAAAAAACACACTAGTATTGATAATAGTGAAAATCGCTGCACTATGTACATGTTGTCCTACTTGTACACATGTGGGCCCCACGTAACCACCTGGCTCTGGAAAATGGGCAATTCCGTATTTGATGCACCATGCATGTGTATGTACATATGCGCAATTCCTTGCTCCAAAAAACTCCTGACATAATTTGCCCATCCCCTAGCCTGCTAGATCATTCATGATCAGCAGCAGCAAAGAGAGATATGAGACTCGCCGCATCACAGGGCTCCTCATCCCTCACCAACACTGCTTGATCCACAGACAGCTCATCTTGCTCCACCATCATCAATCTAGCATGATACAATTTAAGACGCAACCCATTTACCCTTGACTTATGTAGAACACCATCCAGGTTAGCCAGCTGATATGTGCCATTTGGAAACACTCCACTACCTTGAAAGGGCCTTCCCACTTAATTTGAAACTTCTTTTGGAAGGTGTTGTCCAACTTACTATTGTAGCGCAAAACCAAGTCATGTTTCTTGATACCCTTACTTTTAACCTTTTCATTTATCTTTGCCAAAGCCTTATCCTGCATCTGCTCATAATGCTCCAATGCGCTCATCCTATCCAACTGGACCTCTTGTAACTGCAAGAGCCTCTCTTTGAATGCAGCACTAGGCGACCCAAGCAACTTCTCTAACATTTTGACCGCAGGCAACTCTACTTCCACAGGCAATAGTGCTTCTTTTCCATACACCAAATGAAATGGAGTAAACCCTGTACCTGTCTTCACCGAAGTACGGTAAGCCCATAATGCACTAGGAAATTCCAAATCCCAATTCTTTCCTTGGTGCTCTGTCACTTTCGAAAGAATCTGTACCAACTCACCATTGAATCTTTCATTTAAGCCATTACACTGTGGGTAATAAGGAGTGGTATGCTGGTGCCTAATCTTCATCTTTGTGCATAAGAAGTCTAGCAGTTTAGCTCTAAATCCTGGCCCCTTATCTTAAAGTAGCTCTAATGGCACCCCAAACTTGCAACATATTTCATCATACACAAATTTTGCCACATCCTTTGCAGTGATCTGTTTTACTGCTATAGCCTCTGCCCATCTAGAAAGATAGTCCACTACCGTCAAAATATAGCTTTTCCCCCTGCTTGTGATAGGTAACGGGCCTATTGCATCAATCCCCCACTTTTCAAACACATCAAACGCCATAATGGTTTTTCGTAGCTCTGGCTTCAACACTCTCTTCCCAAACGCTTGACACCTATTGCAAGACCTACACCAATGGTGAACATCCTTGTGCAAACTAGGCCATACATACCCCTCTTGCAAAATCTTATGCAAGGTGATCTTTAGAGCAAAATGGCCACCACATGCGCCTTCATGATTCTCTTCCAACACTCTGTAAAGCTCCTCCCGCCAAGGTACACGTCTCAACACGAGATCAGCCCCTTTCATGTATAAGACATCACCAATCAATTTGTACCTGTATGCTCTACGCACAAAGACATACTTCTTAGACTTCTGAATCTCCTTTGGAATGATTCCTGTTAGCAAAAACTCCTCTTCTTGAGCCAAACTTTCCTGGCCATCATAAAGAGGTAAAGTGGTCCTCAACACAAATAGCTCCCCAATCATGCCTTGAGCTGCTTCATGTGGCCTTTCCATTTAGAGCGACGTTCAATGTGTCTGATGATCCATGCTTCGAACTTTTTTAACAGGCCTTTAATTCTGAAGCACATTTCCTTCAATGAGGTGTTCTTGCTCTTCCACACACCCAGCACTTGCTTCACCACTAACAAGGCATCACCTTTTATGCTCAACCTTCGAACCCCATGCTTCAAACAAATGTGTAATCCGGCTTCCAATGTAGCATATTCAGCCTCATTGTTACTATGCGCATCCAATTTGAACCCTCTCTTGCATACTAGCTTCCCCTCTGGATCATAAAGTGCTATACCCCCTGAAGCTGCATCGTGGCTCTTTCTGTATGAACCATCAAAGAACAACACATGTGCATTGCTGATCTGTGGCACTTCTTCAACTACCTTTCTCACCACCTCTTCCTTAACAATAAGGGGATTCTCCTTGTAGGTCAACAAATCAGCTAGGGTAGCCCTTGTACTATCTTCCACTAGAAAAGAGAACTCAAACTCTTGCAGCTCAATTACCCATTTCTTCACCACATTTGACATGTTAGTACCATTAATTAACTGTGGCAAAAAGGCATAACTCGTCAAGAAAACAAAAGGCCGTGGTAGCAAGTAATGACGAAATCGTCGACAAGCAAATATTACACTGGCCATCACTAGCTCTACTTCCGATAACTTTCTCTCTGCTACCAACTTCACTCGGCTTGCACAATACACTGGCCTCATATAATGGCTGCCCTTCCCCTTTTGCAATAGCATAGCTCCAATGGCATCATCCCCTACTGACCTCTTTCACCTCTTGAAACACTTCTTCACACTTGTCATCCCATTGCAATGGATCATGCTTTGCCACTTGCTGTAATGGGTAAAGAAGCTGCGAAGACAATGGAATAAACCGTGCCATGTACTTCACTTTGTGTATAAAGGTTGCCAATTGCTTCGTACTCGTAGGTGATGGAAGAAGAATAATAGACTTCACCTTATCTGGGTCAGCCTCAATGCCATTTTCTGACACCATATGGCCCAATAACTTCACCCTTGGCTGTGCTAGATGACATTTCTTTGGATTTAGTTGTCCTCCACATTCATCATATCGAGCCAATACCATCTACAACTTCTCATGGTGTTCAGCCCTACTGCTATAGACACAGAAGTCATCCATAAAAGCTTTAACACAACTACCAATGAATGGTTCCAACACCCAATTCGCTCTCTCTTGATAGAAAGATGGTCCATTTGACAACCCAAACGGCAACACTGTGTAGCAATAGCAGCCCCATGGCGTAATGAAAGTTGTCTTTGTGCGGTCTTTAAGAGCAATCTTCAATTGAAAATAGCCTGAAAAACCATCACACGCACTGTACCTCTCATAACCTGCCATTGAATCCAATATCTGATCAATGAATGGAAGAGGATATGGGTTATTCTTAGTGGCTGCATTTAAGGGTTTAAAATCTACACAAATCCTCCACTTCCCATCCTTCTTTGGACTGACTACTACTGGACTCACCCATTCTGTGGTCTCCACAGGGACTATGAACCCTGCCTTCAACAACTTGTCCACCTCTTCTCGCAAGGCTTCCATTTGCTCTTGACCCATCCTTCTTAGCCTTTTCCGCACAGGCTTAGCACCTTCTTTCAGCTCTATATGCATCTCTTCACCCTTGAACCCTCTGATCTCTTCATATGAAGTAATGAACAAATCAGGAAAACTAGCCAGCATATGCAAATATATATCCTTCTCCATAGCTGAGAGGTCTCCACTAATCATTTGCGTCATTAATTCCTGCTTCTTTGACAACTCAACCTTGGTTTGCATCATCCCTTCAATCACTTCATAAGGCCCTTCACTTTCATCCTCGACTTCATTTGCAAATGCGATTAAACCAGACTCCTGGATTTCTTTATCCATCAAAAGAAATGCAACATCAACATCCTCATCACTGCTGATAGTGCTATCACTGTCCTCGTCTGTCACCATGGAAGAGTCTTCATCACTAGACCCATCCTCATCTTCATAAAGCTCCTCTAATCGTTTCCTTGTGTCCATATTATAAAGCTTCTTGGTACCTGTCTTTCCATAGAGGCTAATCGTACCATGTCGCCAATCTTGAACAGCTCCCACTGCACGTAACCATGGTCTGCCTAGTATAATAGGATATGCTCCCAACCCTGCTGGCATCACATGAAAATCAACCACTGCCTTTGCATCATATGCCTCCACTTCTAAGCTCTTTACAACACCTAAGCATTTTACTTTTTGATGGTTTGCCAATCTGATCCGAAAACCTGACACCCCAGCCACTGTGAGACCCATCTTCTCAACGCATGAGTGTGTTATGACGCATATTTGGGCTCCGCCATCCACATAACCTTGTCCCAAATTTTTCCTTTTATGCCACACATCTACTATTGGAAAAATGTCTGGTAGCTTGTCCATTGCCAACACCTTCACTGAACCTCTCTCTGGCTCTTTCTCCATTGGGTTAACCATCCTCTTCCACTGTCGCTTTAGCTTAGGCACCATCTCTATAAGCTGCCCAAAAGTAACATCTGACTTCCTGCTCGTCAGATCCTCCTTCAAGTCATAGCTTAATTGCCCATCCCCTAGTGGAAAATCTGAAACATGAAACTTTCGACGAGCTCTCCTTTTCCTCTTGGCCTTGACATCCTCGCCTTCATGGCTCTTTCCTTTCTTCTTACTAGGACCTGGGGCACTTCTTCCTTCCTTATCCTCTGTGGTCCTCTTCCCAATAGGCATCACTAATGTATCCTCTAGCTTTGATGCTTTCTCCAAAGTGACTACACTTAGCACTTTTGTCTTTCCCTTTTCCTCCTGGGTCAGTCCACTGGTTCCTTCATCTCCCTTAATTTCGATGCCATAATCATTTGACCTAGTTAGCACCTGTCTTGGCAATGGATACATGTCTCCCCCCATCCTTGGTGGCTTATCACATTGCGGGCTAATGTGACCAAACTCTCCACAATTATAACATGTGGGCGTCTGCCTCCAAAACCTACCATTGCTTTGTCCAACAACATTCCTAGGCCTTTCTTCACCTCCTGGCTGATTTGTAAACCTCCCTCGACCTCAATTAATTCCCACTTGACCTAGCATGTTTAGGCTGAGATTCTTCATCAAATCTACCATTTGCCTCATGTCTTGCCTTAGCCCATCATCTTGCACTGCTATAGTGACCACTGTTGGCATAACCTGAGTAGTAACAGGAACCACTGGTTCATGATGAACCCTTGACATGCGCCCTTGTAAAGACTCTATAGGCTGAAATTCAGACCTCATTGGCAAAGACTCCACCCCTAACTGGCTCATTTTCCTCAGCTTCCACTCTTTGCTCCTTGCTATCTCTAGTGCATCTTCATATGTCCTAGGCTTCTTTAGCTCCACTCTCCAACGTATATTCTCCCAAAGACCAGCCAAGAACCTGTCCTTCTTCATCATGTCAGGCGGGGGTACCTGTGGTGCTAAGGCCTTGCACATCCGCTCCCATGCCAATGAAAACTTTCGTATATACGCATCTACTGGCTCACCTTCCTTTTGCACTAAAGCCTGTACTTCTTGCCACACTTTGTCAGGATCTTCTATCTTCACAAACTCCACTTCCAACCCATGTCGTAGATTGTCCCAACTCAACCTTACAGGTGGATCAACCACACGCAACTCCTCTTCAAATGCTTTAGACAAAACTCGTGCATCACTCTTCAAACAAATTTGGAGAAGGCGTAACATTTGCGTAGGGTCATGAATCTGGTTGCTAATGCAGGCAACCTCCATCTTTTCCAAAAATTCTTCCACATCTTCATCACTTCTTCCATGAAACTCGGGATAAGAGAAAGCCATGGCTACCCAAATTATGATGCTTTGAGAACCCCTTCGAACACACGTGCAAGAACCCAAAACTTTTCACTACCCAATCCCCAGAAACTTCAATGGAGCTCAACTTTAGATAAGGACAAACACATGCACATCAAATGAGTTTTCATAGTTAATCATCGGAATGACAACAGGCAAAGGACATTCCAAGATCTCTCGTAACCTTCTTGGCCCAAACATAAAGACTATGTGCTGCTGGAAAAAGATCTTCCTGGACACATGAACATTAATCTGAATCCTTTGAGTTAAATGAAAAGGAGTGAAATGAGGGCCATTTTGATCATCCATTAAAGCCAACCATGAAGCTCCCAAGGAAGCACACCTGTCTTATCCTCTGATTTTGCCAAAATTTCAGCAGCATAACAGCATAAAATGGCTCAAAAGACCAAAAGACCAGCCATCATAACTTGGAAAAATTTTGACAGAGTTTCCCCAGAAGTAGAGCAATGAGAATCCAAAATATAGACTGTATCTGTATGCATAAACTGCCAACAATAGAACCCGAGCATCAAATAGGAATCACTAATACATAGCCTATGGCGAGGTCACGAAAAGGGTGCTCCAGCTACTTGTATCACCGAAAGGATCTCCACATTTGAGAATCCCCCAGCTCAATAAAAACCTCATACTATCGACCCTCACACGAAGGCTAATGCAAATCGCGTATAGTCAAGTCTCAGAAATGACTATCTTCCAGACCAGGTCTTAGAAATGGATGGGACTGCCAAATACAACCAAGTATGGCTCCACAAATGCGTACAATGGCAGTTTCCACAAGTAACGTACAATCCAGTAGACAATGCGCTCAAATAGGCGCCAAGTGATGCATTCCACAACAACTGTAAGTGACATCACTGCTAGTATATCACTGTACTCCAGCTACCTGTACCTGTGTGAATCACCTGTACCTGTACCTGTCCCTGTAACCTATAACCTGTAACCTGTAATTTGCAACCTGAAACCTGTAATCCCGAAGCTCGAAGCTCGAAGCAGAAGGTACTCGAAGAAGATCCTCCGTGGGGGCGCCAAAAGAATGTGAGCGGGATGAAAACACACACAGCGTCTCTATAACGATCCGACACACACTCTTGGGAAGATACACACACCACTATGGGGCACCACTCGGCTTACACAACACACCTGGCCGAGACAGGGAACACACCTCTGGAGTGAGAGGAAAGAGACTATTTACTTGCCCACTCCACACAGACACACACACACACACACACACACACCCAAAAAACTCAGCTCAAAAGAGGAGAATTTCTGATGTTTAGATACAAATGAGCTTGGGCCAACACCAATGGGGCAAACAACTCACACAATATGTGTAAAAGATACCAGATACAATCACCTGTACCTGTACCTGTACCTGTCCCTGTAACCTATAACCTGTAATCTGCAACCTGAAACCTGTAATCCCGAAGCTCGAAGCTCGAAGCAGAAGGTACTCGAAGAAGATCCTCCGTGGGGGCGCCAAAAGAATGTGAGCGGGATGAAAACACACACAGCGTCTCTATAACGATCCGACACACACTCTTGGGAAGATACACACACACACTATGGGGCACCACTCGGCTTACACAACACACCTGGCCGAGACAGGGAACACACCTCTGGAGTGAGAGGAAAGAGACTATTTACTTGCCCACTCCACACAGACACACACACACACACACACACACACCCAAAAAACTCAGCTCAAAAGAGGAGAATTTCTGATGTTTAGATACAAATGAGCTTGGGCCAACACCAATGGGGCAAACAGCTCACACAATATGGGTAAAAGATACCAGATACAATCACAAACTAGAGCAGAAACTTCGCTCATAGGAGAAACTTACACAGAAAAACAGCAGCAAAGAGTGAGAGATTTGGAAAAATGGACAGCGCCATCGCGTCCGGAACGGCCCAAAACCGCAGTCTACAATGTCAAAGTGCTCAAATCCGACATCGGATGAGCAGTTTACGGCCAAAACAGGCTCCAAAATGGGCAAAAACACACCTGCGGCTGTTCCTCCTCTCTTCTCTCACGTTTTTTCTGGTCTTCTCTCTGTTTTTCAGTTCCCACACTTAGCTTTTTTAGTTGGGCACCCTTGGCCTTTTAGATGACCTCAAACAGACCCCGAACAGGCCAAAAACTGACCTCGCAGTGCATAGTTGTCACCTTTTTGCATCATTCACACACCTGGCACTCAGCTTTTTTCCAATAATGCATCTCACCACCACGTGAAGTGGCCCCAAAAAGTGGTCCTAATGATGACCTTTCTGCATAACTCTCACCAAAAAACACCCACGTTGTGTTCGTCCTCATCCGCGTGCAAATATTGACCTCGTTCGCCCTCCTGACGCCACTAGATGCCATCTGACGCACCTGTTGACCTCACGTCGTCGGCCCGCGGATAGCTTCCTCGAGAAGTTTTACGCACTACCAACTCCTCCTTATTGTAGAAAAAACACACTAGTATTGATAATAGTGAAAATCGCTGCACTATGTACATGCTGTCCTACCTGTACACATGTGGGCCCCACGTAACCACCTGGCTCTGGAAAATGGGCAATTCCTTATTTGATGCACCATGCATGTGTATGTACATATGCGCAATTCCTTGCTCCAAAAAACTCCTGACAACGTGATGGTCATCGAGATTATTGATGATTTTCCTCCCGTGCAAACGTTTCGTCAAAACGGTCAAAGTGCATGCTGATGGCGTCATAACACGTGTACAAAATTTTGTGCAAATATGTCCTAGTGAGGGTGGTCTTATCCGCCGTTGTCGAGCAGTGTTTTGACCCGTGTACAAGGTTTCTCTTATAAAGCCAATAGTGATTATGATTTGTGTCCAATATAAGAGCGAATGCAAGAAATTATGAAAAACCTTGTGAAATGGAAGCCGATGCCAAAACACTTTGAGCTTGTGAGAATAGGTACTTTAGCAAGTGTTAATAACCACTCTATTCTAAAATTGTTGATAATAATTCCAA
Source organism: Adiantum capillus-veneris (assembly GCF_014529385.1). Classification (NCBI taxonomy): domain Eukaryota; kingdom Viridiplantae; phylum Streptophyta; class Polypodiopsida; order Polypodiales; family Pteridaceae; genus Adiantum; species Adiantum capillus-veneris. The sequence continues at coordinate 27,403,496 of NC_140939.1, read as the reverse complement.
AATCACAAATAAAATTGAGTTGCACATGACGTAGTGTCGTGCAACATAAAGCGTCAAGCAATACAGGAGTAGATGGAACACATTAGCAAAGGGAGATGATAGGCCGATGACTCGGTGACTTCAAGGCACTGCTAAAAAACTACTGCTACCTTGCCACATTAACATTAGTCATTTGGACCAGAAGTGGCCAAATGATGGTGTCACGTAGCAATTGGCACAAGCACTTGTAATGCACAACCGTGACAACGAACGAATATATAGGTGGGCTGGCTCTTCAGAGCAGAAACTTGCAGATAGGCAAGAGTGAGGAGTCTTTGTAGTAGAGAACGACACCTTGAATGGTATGTACGTCTTGCATGCACTCTCACACTCTTTGAGAACTGTTACCTTCGTCTCAATGTGCCAGCTGATCTAAGATTTCCCTCCTTTTCTTCTCTTGCGGGTAATCTCACGAGTGGTGGCCTCCCCTTTTAAACGCGTTTTTAGGTATTAACTCCAAAGTACCTAAGCCAACGAAGGCTCCAATCTGGGGTCTCAGTAGAATATTGTCCTTGGATTAAGAATATAGGTTCATTCATTGGCAGAGTCCTAGGTCAAAGATCCAGAGGAGGTAAAAACTCTAAATGGGACCTTCGATTGATTATTGAAGTGGACCTAAAATTTGATTTAAAGGTTTTAGTTCCAATAAAGGATTCTGTTAGCAATTTCCTTCATCTTCAAAAAATGGTGTATAAGAACCTTTCAACTTCTTGTTTCCGTTGTGTGAAGCAAGATCATTACATTAAGGAATTCCATGGCCTTAAAACTCAGCCCCCTCAAGAAAAGAAAGACTCTTTCTAACTAGTCCCAAAGAAGAACAATGCCAAAAACAATAAAAACCCTAAACAATCCACCTCCAGAAATCCTTTCAGCTATGATTCTCAAGACTTGGAAGAGAACAAGGAATGCTAACTAGTAGTTCCAAATGAGGATATGGAAAAGAAAATGTCTCTCAAGATTTCCCTCCCAACTCAGAGTCCTCCAACAAGATCCCTTCTTAGAACACCTCCTTCTCACCAGACAGTCCAATTAGTCAAACTGAGCATCTATCCTCCTTTGCATCTTCTGATTTTGAAGAATTTTCTATTTCTAACCCTCAGGACAAGGGTCAGTAGAAAATGAAAGAAGACCTTTTTGAATCTCATCTCAGCTCAGAGTCATAGAAATTTGTGGATAAGGATAATGACACAAGCAGAGGAAGAAAGATTACCAATGCCATATGGTATCTCATTTAAAAGGAAAAAAAATCTTCAAAGGACCATACAAGAACTTCTCTCTCACTTGCTAAACCCCCAAAAGGTAGCAAAAAATGAAGTGCAAAGATTTCTCCTTCAATCTCAAGGGGTTAAGTGACCCTACTAGGGCACAAGCCATAAAAAATTGGATTTTGGATTCTAATATGAAACTTGACTTCATATGTCTACATGAGATCAAAGTCTTTGGAGAGCTATTGGCTTCCAATTTACAAAGGCTAGGAGCTAACTACAAGTGGGACAACACCAATCATATACATAGAAGAGGGGGAGCATCTCTAGGCATTACAGAAAAATACAGTAGTTTGGTTGTACAGAGTCACATTTCTACCAGAGGAAATTGGGTTGCAAGATACTCTAGATATACCTGTTAATTATACTTTGATCTCTTTGTATCCCTCAAAGTCTATGGTAGATAGAGCTGAAATATGGAAAAAGCTCTCTAATCTCCCTAGTCCTTGTATCTGTGCAGGAGATTTTAAAAGGGCTGAATTTGTCTATAACACGTGGAATCATCTTGGACAACCCATAAGTGTAAAGGTAAAGATTGATTGGAAAGATGCAATGACAAAGCTGAATTTCTTGGATATCTCTAAAGAAACAAATATTGCATGGAGTAATAAGCATTACAGAGCAGCAAGATAAGAGTGAGTATATATGAGCTCTTTCCTTATTCAAGACTAAATGGTAGCTAAGTTGTATCAAGGACAACCTCTTTTGATGTCCGATCATGCTCCTATTGTGTTTGAACTCCAAAAAGAATTTTTCATGTACAAAGCACGTTGGCCTCATCTACATCAGTCTCTACTTTCATTAGGAATTGTTAAAGAGAAAGTGAAAAATATTTTTTCTTCATCTTTTTTTAATAATGCCTCTGCTTATAAAGTCTGGGATCAACCTGTTAAAGAAACTTAGAAGGTGTTAATTGTGTATATAGAGAAAGCTGGAGACATTAGAAACAATAGAAGAATGATGATTAGGAGATAAGTAAATGATGACTTGGAAGGATGCTTGGTCCTAGGATGTCCTCCCTCCCCCCATTTAGTTGATCTAAAATCCATACTTAGAGAAGAAGAGCTACTAGATGCTAAGGCCTCAATCCAATGGGCAAGAGAATTTTTGGCTGGAAAAATTGATTGACCTAATAGGCATGTTCAACCTTCTAAAGAAAAAGAAGGCTAAGGATTTTATTCCCTATCTTAAAAACAAAGAAGGGCAGACAATGAGTTCTCATCAAGAAAACCTGAATGTAGCTAAGGAATTCTTTTCTGATATCTATTCTTCCCCTTCCAAAACAGGGATTGTTCATACTAGTTTCAGAGCCACTATTAACAAAATCAAGAACAAAAGTGTACGTGAGCATGTAGTTAAATTGATGGAGCAGTCCCTCTCGGAGGGGGAGTTAAAAGATTCTATCTCCTTGCTTGAAGCATTAGGAAAAATATGAGCCCCAAGAGGGCCTTGTAAGAGCAGCCAAGCAGAGTTTAGTCAACAATAGGACATAAAAGGGCCTGGGCCATGGATAGACCATGTTTATGTACCTCAAAACTATGTCATGTAACATATCTATGGAAATAGATCCGCAATGCGATCCAAATACACCATTCTCCGAAAAATTTGAAGTTAATTTTCTCAAAATATGGCCATTGAAAAAATTACAAAAACTGGTGGGATCGTGGCCACATGCCCATTATTATTGGTGTAGAGAGTATATTTCAAAAGCATCTTTGACCCTAAAGGGCCCTTTTAGGTTTCATATTTTCTCTAATGGATGGTAAATCACCTGGTATTGATGGTATCCCAAATGGATTTTTCAAGATGTATAAATACTTGATGGATCCCTATCTATTGTCCATATGGAATGAGGTCATGAGAGTAGGAGCTCTGTCTACCTCTATGAACATTGGTGTTATTAGGCTCATACACAAAAGGGGCAATAAAGAGCACTTAGGGAATTGGAGGCCCATCACTTGTCTGGCTTCTGTATACAAAGTGTTTTCTTTGTCTCTAGCTAGGAGATTGAGTCCCTTTATCTCCCCTTTATGCACCGGATTGTTTTTCAAGAGAAGAAGGGTTCATAAAAGAAAGATTTATCCTAGATGCTATCATCACTCTGTGGGAGGACATAGACTTTGTTCTGAACAGTCAACAAGGCTTCATATTCTTCAATCTCTTAGAGGTTTTCCCTTAAGAAGATCAATCAGGCAGGGGTGTCTAATTGCCCCTCTCTTGTATCTCTTCAGTTGTGATTCAATGGGTTGGCTGGTACAAGATGTTCTAGAGAAGGGTATCATGAAAGGCATCAAGATCCTTGGTGTAACTAGAGATTTGGTATTGCAGCAATTTGCAAATGATACTAACTCCGTAATGTTGAATGATAGAGATTCGGTGGAGTGGGTCTAGGCATGTCTAGATACTTTCTACCTAGCCATCGGCGCTATCATTAATCAGGCTTAGATTGGTTACAACTTATCAATTGATCAAGTTCCTCAGATCATACTACAAATTGGCTGTATGGAAATCAGGGATGGACAAGTGTTTAGACTACTTGGTATCCCCATGGGCTTCAAGATCACATAAGGAAAACGATGGGAATGGGTTTTAAATAAATTTTAATTGAAGGTCAAGTAGCGGCAGCATCATCAAGCTTCTATCTCAGCTAGAGCATTTGTGCTCAACCACCACATTCTCCCTTCTCTAATTTACTTTTAGTCTAGTTGGTGTCTAGATAAATATCAATTGAAGAAATTAGCATATCTTTCTAAGACTTTCTTATGGGGTTTTGATCATCGTAAAATCTCAAAGGTCTCCTAGGATATTTTTTGCCTACCTAAAATGAAAGGAGGTCTTAGTACTCTCAACCTTGAGCTCCTATCAAGATGGCTGTAAAATAGGTTTGTAAAGCTACAGATTCAAATGATTATTGGGTAGTCCTCCTTAAAAGATACCTACCCAATTGCAAGCTTCAAAATTACAAGTCATGGACCAACTCGCAACTCAGAGAACTCCTATCTCTTGCCTCTTTTCCACTTATGCATCCAAGTGGTTTGCAGAATCTGGAATGCATGGAATAGCATCAATTGATCATGGAAACCTTCCAAGAATTTTTTTGCTAATCATTTGTCTTTCTACTAGACTCCTAGTTTGGTGTATTTGCAGGCAATCCAAAAATAGAATCTATATGAAATCTCACAAATGCTTCAAGATGGGGGAGTCCAAGCATGGAATAATGTTGTTGACCAAGGCCAACTTAAGTCACCTCAAGCTCTCCATAGGGAATTTTCCATCTCTATAGCTGATGCTACACGGTGCCATAAAAGCACAAAATTGAGTATGGCCCAGTTCAAGGTCTCTGTCAAAGTTTTCCACACCTGAAGCATAATTTCTCTGTAGCTTTGAAGTTTACAAGTAATTTTACCCCAAAGGTGGTGTGGAAAATTCACTTAAACAAAGACGCAACATGATTTGGAAGGTATGCTGGAGCTACAAGCAATGGTCATACACGTTAAAATATTTATGTGCATACCTAATTTCCAATAAACCCAACACATTAATGTGGCTAATCATGCATCAAGGCATATGAACTGAGGAGAAAGCTCTCAAAGCTGGAGTCAGCAATGACCTATGCACCATGTCCATATCTGGCTCAATTACAAGGACAACATATCAATGATTCAATTTTTGCAATATATCATTTTCCAAGTAAATATCAGGACTGTGGATTTTAAGGATCTTCTCTTCGGTAACTACAAGGGTCTAGATATCCCTTTATGGAACATATGGAGAGGGATCATTGTATGATTTATATGGCTACAAAGAAATGCCTCAGTTATTTAGCATACCTCTTCCTTTCCCATAAACCTTCTCAAGCATGATCTATTGCAGTCAGCCCTTCATCTGTGTAACAAATCAATTGATGCTCCTTTTGAATGTGAAACTGTCTCTTGTATTATAAAGTGCACCAAGTGGAAACAATGGAACAATGTGGTATCCTTGTTTTATCAAGCCACTAGGTTTAGGATGAAAGATCTCCTGACCTTATAACTTTTGTAATGGGGGTAACGCACCCCACAATTGTGGGTTCCTTATATTTTGTTGAGGTAATTTTTTCATGTTTATTCTTTTTAATTGAATTCTACTTTCGAAAAAGTCACACATGCAGATAGGCACTCGTGCTGATGTTGAGGCAGGATAGTCAAGTCTTGGAGCCACGCTGGGGTAGTGCAGTTTTGAGCACAGCAGGAGACGACTACTTGCAATTGAATGGCACAAAAATGTACATAGTTTGGGACTGGCGCTTTAGATGAGAGGAAAGTGCAGGCAGTGGAAGATTCTATGGACCCAATCTCTTTATCAAATTGACCTTGGCGTTTGCTTTGAATTCCAGCAGCAGCGAAGAACGTGTGTGAGCGCCCTTAGAAGTCCTTTGACCTTAATTAGAATTGGGCTCCCTTCTTTTGACCCTTAAAATATGGTTTCTTCTTGTGCGATCAATAGCTAATAAAACTCCCCACCAAAAAAGGTTATGAGCATTAAATGATCCACGTGCGCGCACGCACACACACACAAACGCACAAAGCGCTTCTAAGACTAAGGGTGTGTACAGATCACAAAAACTAATGATGCACTAATCAAGAAATTGTTTGAACGATTAATTGCACTAACAAAGGCTGATTATAGCTAATGGATAGTCTTGAGGTAGAGCTTGTTATATGGGCTGGTTTCTTAATATATATGCTTGAGGTAGAGCTTTATGGTTACATCATGGATGAGATATGAGAGGGATCAATGATTACAAGAAAAGGAGAAGTTCAAATTGAGAACCCATATGCTTCTTGATGGAGGTTTCTTTGACTTATCTCTTATTTTCATATGAAATGGGAACATGTGTAAAAACACACCCCATGGGCCATATAATAATGTATAGGCATTATTTGGAGAAGCTAGGCATGCATAAGTGGCTAGAGAGAGGTTCCATAGAAGGTGTGAAGTGTGTCATGTACTCTAGCATGGAATAAAGAATACGTGCAAAGACGCAGGCACAAGAATAAAAATAAATTCTAAAAAGAAAAATATGCTCCTATGAGGAATCTATGTGCGCATTACATGTGTGTCTGAGAATTGCATTCAAGGCTACCTGGGAAGTGTTGGGCATTTCATTTTCAGCTCACCAAGTTTTATTGAGTTTTTAAATAGGTTCCCATGTTTTTTATGTCGGCCACCTACTTCATAAGTGGACATTATCATTATTAAAAAAAGCAAGGCTAATGTTAAAAAGAAAAACTCAACGTTATCTACAAGCTAAAAAAAGCATGCGATCACTTATTTCTTGCTCCAAATTCGCCATCAGATCTTCGGCCTCTCTTATAATGCCCCCTCTAATGCATTGTTGTTGTCCCCGAAGCGGCTATTCTTTCCGTGGCTAGGTGTATATAAAAGTATCCCATGTTCCCTTTCTTGCATCACGTCTACTAGTGCTATCCTGTTCTGTTTCAATAGTGCAATTGCTAGATCCTAGAGCAAGGAAAAACTACCGCCGGAATCTGCAAGTGTTCGTAGGAAGACAAAGCACGGGGCTTTCTTTTTCGCACTTGGAGCAATAGGTACAAATTGTGAATACACTTTACAAGTTTTTGTCCATGTGCTTGTGCTTTGGCAAGTACTCTGTCATGGAGAAGGAGCAAGAAGGCCTTAGCCTACGCTCAAGGATTCTAGAAATGGAATAAAAAACGGTCTATGGAGCTTCACAATCCAAGTACATATGGAAACGAAATTGAGAGTTCGTCTTTCAAAATTTTACTGCATCGAAAGGAATAGAATATTGAGCTGAAGCTTTAGAACAGAGGGGTTACTCTAGTTCTCGTGCTTGTAAAAGGATTCTCCCTAATAAAGATTTTCTTTAAGGGGGGGACTAACCCATGTTCTGGTCCTCGATATTGTGTCGATCTTCTCCCTCGTCTCTTTTGGTCAAAATTTTAGCTAGTTTTCAACTTGTTGATTATTCATGTGCACTCTTGCTTGTGACAAAAATACATATTTCACAATCTTGTGATGGGGTACAACGCGAGAAGCTGAGAAGTCCTTGTAACAATTGCTTCATGTATATATATACCCATGATAAGGGCTGCTTGTTTTTACTCATCTTTGAAGCTTATGAGAGAACCTATGTAAAGAAGGAGAACTAGAGGAAGATGGTGAATCAAAGCAACAACAATTGGGGTCTTTGGTTATGTAGGAAGGATAATCGAAGTGAAGGAATTGGTAATGGCAATGCAGACTCAGTAGGCTCTGTGGACAACGAAGACATAGGTGTCAGTGTAGGGAGCTTTGTAGGCCAGGGTGCTAATTGCTCGAATCACTGAGGAAACAACACGAAAGCATGTACTCTTCACATCGTTATGTGAATATGAGCTATGAATGCTCCATGCTCTTGTTTTCTCAAACTTATGCCCCATCGGTTTTGATGTTGAACGCATGCATTGGTTAGTCTATGTAATGATTAAAGGAAAGATCGAACAGATTTAAACACTCTATATGTGATTATGAGGTACTAGTGTTGGGAGTGTATCTAATTTGGCATAATATTGTTTGATTGTAGCTCCATTGTAGATCTCTATCAATAGTAATTATGATAAATCCTTAAGAATCACTATGCCATTCGAGAAGACCCAATCAATTTTATGTGATCATGACCATGCATCTCTTAGATTAGGCTTCATTGGAGAAGACCCAATCAATTTAATATGACCGTGACTATGCATTTTTAGATTAGGCTTCTTTGGACCTAGCTTTCATTGATATAGAAAAACAAAATCCCCCGTTTTGAACTCTCTAACCTTTATTTTGCTATTGAGGCGGTCCGGGGCGGGCAACAAGAGAGGCGACCTCTAAACACCCCTCAAGCTCCCGTGCTGCTCAATTGGGGCTGGGGCAACCACAAGCACAACACAACAACAAACCCACAGCCAAACCCAAACAAGATAGGGCACCACCTAGTTATGGTATGCGAACTAGGACGCAAGAGAGATTTTGGCACAACCAAGAAGATGCACCACACAACACACACAAGCAACCTCACACCAAGACACACACAAAATGGACCAGAGAGAGCTAGAGCAAAGGGAAGAGAGAGAGAAAAAGGATCTTGCGTAATACCTTATTTGTGACTTGCAAATGGAGTGGTTCGTTATGATGCTATCGTAGAACTTGTACAAAACTCACTCAATGCTTAGTGATTGCTAAACATTGCCAAAACACACACACACACTGTCTTAGGGTGTGGGAGACCTCTCACCACAATACCCTCTTACAATGGACACAAAATTGGCAATGAAAAACACACTAAAACACTTCCTAAAATCAAGATCAACCGATAAAAAACTCAAAATACACAAGTCACCTTGAATTCACCAACCGTATTGCACAAATAGAAGGACGAAGATTTGAACGTCGAATCACGCCTTTGATGCACCAAACCTCAATTTATTGATGATGAAGGAGCATATACAATAGTGGTTTTGAGATTTGTGGAACTCAACACTCTCTCACTTGCAATGTGTAGCTTGAAGGCTTCTCTCACACCAAAGAGTAAGCTCACAAGTGGTTGCTACACCTAAGTCTCTCCTCACGCATAGAGTGTTGGGGTGCTATGTGAAATATTGGAGGTTGTTTTGCAAGAAGGAGAGGGCCTATTTATAGGTTGGAGACCCCTCATTAGGATTATAAATCCTAATTTACAAGCTAAAAAATCAAGATTATGATTTTTTTGAATATCAAAACATTGTGGGCCTTCTTTCTGCTTGAGTCATGGGTGTGGGCTCAAAAGAGAGCATTATTGATGGTAGATAAGGTGAAAGTAAGTAAGGAGAGGAGAGAGAGAGAGAGAGAAGAGAGAGATGAGAGAGAGAGAGAGAGTTACTATACACATGTCTTGAGGTGAGGTGTCTTTTATGGTTAGGTCAATGGCTATTTTGTGTTAGTATGTTAGTGGTTAGTGTTAGTAATCACTAGAAAGTTAATGATATATTTACAATGGGTAGAATGGGTGGGATGGTTGGAGTAAGATGGTTGAATGAAGTGAACAAATCCTTGTGATGGTGAAGCTTGAAGAAGTTTTGGACTTACTTGTGTAGGCTCTTAAAATGACCATCGATCTCTTCTTCGTCTTCTCTTCTTTACGCCACCGCTGCCAAGGTTGATCATCGTGATGAAAATGGTAATTCCGTTGATGAGATCTTTTGATTTGCAGAGGTTAAGCATGGTACACATGCTGAATTTATGTATATATATAAGGAGTAAGATGGAATTGTACTTTGGAGATAATAGAGAGAGGCATGGAGATGGTGTATGTACATGGAGAGCTCATATGAGAGCTATGGGAGTAAGTGGGGAGGTTAATGGTGAAGAAGGTGAGAGAAACCATTGAAGGTGCAGGTTTGAGTGAGGGATTGAGAGAAATGTGTGTGTGTGTGTGTGTGTGTGTGTGTAGAAGTGTGGAAAGAGGTGAGAGAAGACTATGGGCTACTTGTGAAAAAAGTGGGCAGATTGGGGTCCACTCAAAAAATCATAGCTCACCGCTGGTAGCTCCAAAAATCATGAAAAAATTTGAGGTGATTATTCAGAGCGTGGGCTACATTTTCTCTTTTGACCACTGCTCCAAATTTGGAGTGGAGATAGGTGCCAAAATTCTCACCAAAAAGCCTGTTTTTATGCTTGCAAAAGTCTTTTAGTGGACCCCTCCTTTGTTGAATTTGTACAATGCATCCAAGAGTGAGCCCCTCCTTTGTCATATCATAATACAAAGCATCCAAGTTGCCCTTGACACATGCATGGAGGAGGATTATTGGTGAATAAAGAAATATATACATGGTGGGACTAGTGTATGGACTATTCATGGACTTTAGCTCAATGAGCACATGGTGTTAGAATAATGAGTAAAAATAATAATAAAAATATGGAGGAGTTATGGATATGGAATGATATTGGAATCATATGATATGGTCCCTCTTTGAATTATTTTGGGTGAAAGAGGAAAAGGTATGCAAGTAAATAATATAATAAACTTGACCAATGAGTAGAAATCAATTTTTTGTTTTCACGAGGGTGAGGGTGAAAATGTGGGAGTGATTTGTATAAAGGAAAAATATGAGGTTAGAGTATGTACATATTGGCAAAAAAAATAAAATAATAAAATAATTATGGTGTAAGAGGATGAAAGAAGGTGTACATAGGTTTAATAAAACACACACCTAAGTAGAAATATTTAAATAAAATACCAAAATAATTGTAAAAAATCCCTATATTTAGGCCATATATACAATAAAATATTTACACACAAAGAGGCCATAATATACTTTTATTTTTTTTATTTTTTATTTTTTTTGGCTCACCTAGCCCAGTGACTAGCTAGCTGAGGGTTTTTTAAGAAGATATGGGAAAAGCCCCCTAACTCACACACGCCTATGTACAATGAAATGGTAGGGATAGCCATAGCGTTTGGGTGAATTTGGTAGGGTGGAGTAACTTAGTATAGCAATTATGGAGAGCCGAAAAACGGCTATCACTATCAAGCCAATGCTTTCTCCATTGTTGGACTACCTCCTGCTCTAACATAGCCCTTTTTCTGATTTCATCCACTCTGTTTTGTAAATTCATATTCAAATCCATGCCATCATGTTTGACGGCCAATCTGAGATTGGGAATGGCAAATTCCATAGGCATAATTGCTTCTATTCCATAAACCATGCGGAATGGTATCATACGAGTAGTCACCTTGTGAGTAGTTTTGTATGTCCATAATATATTTCAAGAATCTCCTCACAATGGAGAGGCTCTTTGTGGACAATTCTTCTTAGTTTGGTTTAGATTGTCCTATTACTACTTTTAGCTTGTCCATTGTACTGGGATAATATGGTGTTGATTTTGGATGCTTGATTGAGAAGATTTTAGTCATCTTCTAAATTGTCTCATTGATCAAATGAGTTCCTTGATCTGAAACGATCTCAATTGGACAACCAAATTGGCAAACCACATGCTCATACAAGAAGCATGCTATTTACTTGGTAGTGTTGTTAGGCAACACTTTAGCCTGAACCCATTTATTGACATAGATGTTGCATCACAATTTACTTGTCCTTCAATGGACCCATAAATCCAATCCCCATTTTATAAACACCCCTAATGGTTGGATAGAGGTTAGAGTATCATGTTGACTTGCATGCATGCTTCCCATAGAAAACCTTTGCAATTCTCTCCTCTCCAGAGAATGAAAACTTGCTTTGATATCAATGTGAGACCAAAAGAACTAGAGTATGTTGAAATCCACCCAACCACACTCCTTTATAGGCTCGTAGCTTGCCTTTTGGGACTCCCCTAAACATGCATGTCCAGCAGGCATTGCCTAGGGACCTTGTCCCCATGTGGTCCTAATATTATTTCTTTGGCAATTTACGTGGCCTAAAATTCAAGCCTTTTGGGTAATTCATTTCTCTTTGAGTTTTTGGGTATTGATGTTTTTATTGGGCACTTGGGATTTTCTTTCCTATGTGGTGTTTCGTTTCACACCAAAACTTCACATTTTTAAAGTTTTTGGGGGACTGAAATATTTTGCAGTGACTCTAGAACTTGGAACTATATATTGGAACCATGTTGTTTTTGGATAATTTAAAGCTAACATGCTAGTCACAGTCAATTGTGTATCTCTTTTCCCACCATGAGAAACTCAATTTGATAGTAGTATAGGACCGAGTTCTAGTCAGACATGCAGTCTATAAGATCTAACAACTACTCATAGAAATGTCACAATCGTCGTTCAAGCACTTCAAAAGAATATGCACAATAAAAATGATGGTTTGAGGCTTGAAAAGCAGTGGAATTTGTTGTGCGCGTATAGCGCGTGTATGGGGTGTGTGCAAGAGAGGGAAGGAGAAGGGGAAGGGGATGAAGCACAGTACACAGCAGGGAGTTGGGGTTAGTGGAGAGAAAGTGAGAGTGTGGTCAACCCTCTCCCTTTCTCTCCTATATTCATTTAGGTGAAAGTATAAACAGGGGCGGTTTCCCACGGCCACCTGGCCTACAACCCCAAACAACCTCCCACTTGAAGGTCACGGTGGCCATAGTGGCATTAGTATAGTAAATTCGTAACAAAGTTGATGAAGCAATTGCCGAGGCTCTTCATCCTACACCCATAAGTTCTATACAATGTGTAAATCGCTCCAAGGCTAGGCTCTTTGTGAGAGCATCTGCGGGGTTGTCGTCAGTGTGAACCTTGACAAGCTCGATATGCTTGCCAGCCAATACATCTCGTATGACAAGGTATATGACCTCTATGTGTTTCAACTTTGAGTGAACCACCGGATTCTTTGTCAAAGCAATGGCACTCTGACTATCACGATGTAGTACTGGAACCTCGTGAATGCCCAAATCTCCCACTAGACGAGCCAACCATATGGCTTCCTTGCTGGCGTCAGACGCAGCAACATATTCTCCCTCAGTGGTAGATGAAGACGTGAAATCTTGGAGACACGATCTCCAAGAGATGGCTGCTCCAGCAAACATGAACACATAGCCATATGTGGATCTTCTACGATCCACGCAACCCTCATAATCCGCATCCGTGTAACCTACAATAGATGCATCATTGTTTCCAAAGCGTAAACACTTGCTAGCTGTACCTTTCAAATATTTGAGGATTTTCTTCACTGCTTCCCAATGCTTCTTGCCAGGGTTTGCCATGTACCTACTAATCACTCCCACTGCATGTGCAATGTCTGGTCTTGTGACAACCATAGCATACATCAAACTGCCAACTGCTGAAGAATATGGTACTTTCGCCATTTCCTCTTTCTCACTCATTGTCTTGGGAGAGTCTTCCTTGCTAAGTTTGGAGTATTCTTGCATTGGGATATTCAATGACTTCCCCTTTGCATACTAAAACTTTGCAAGACTTTGTGAATGTACTTTTCTTGAGATAATTCAAGAATTCCATGTTGCCTGTCTCTCTTGATGTGCATACCAAGAAAGTGATTGGCATCTCCGAAATCCTTCATGGAAAACTGAGTGCTTAGCATCTTTTTCAACTGATTGATTTCATCAATTGATTTGCCTGCGATAAGCATATCATCTACATACAAGATCAAGATGATTAAAGGACCATCATTCAATCTTTTTGTGTATAAGGAGTGATCCTCTTGACTTCTTATGTAACTGTGAGACTGCATGAATTTGTCGAAATTTTTGATACCATTGCCTTGAACCTTGCTTGAGGCCATAGAGTGCCTTTTTAGTCTACAAACCAATTCTGTCCTAGTTGGTTTTTGGGTTTCACATACGAATCCCTCTAGTTGTTTCATGTAGACATCTTCATCTAGATCGCCGTGAAGAAATGTTGTGTTCACATCCATTTGGACAAGTTCCATGTCCTGGATAGCAACCAAGCCAAGCACGGTGCGAAGTGTAGTCATCTTGACTACTGGAGAGAAACTCTCATCAAAATCCACACCTTTTTGCTGCTTGAAACCCTTGGCAACTAGACGCCTTGTATCTAGGCTCGGGATCTTCCGCTGTATACCCACTTGCAAGGTAAAGCATTTTTGCCTTTTGGTAATTCAACCAAATCCCATGTCTCATTAGCCACAATCGAATTGTATTTTGATTGCATAGCCTGCTCCCACTTAGCGCTATCATCCATTTGTATAGCTTCTTTGTAGCAGGTTGGCTCTCCACTGTTAGTGACCAAAATGTGATGTATACCGGTTCAAACCGCTCGGACGCACGTGATACTCTCTCACAGCGTCTCAGTGCCTGACTGCTGGACTCTGCTCTCTCCGGAGCAATAGTAGTATCTTGCACTTGAGGAGTAGGTGCAACACTACTGAAGTGAGTTGGTTCGGAGGCTGCATCCTCAAAACGAACACGTCAGTACTCAACATCTTTGATGGGCTTCTTGTGCATTTTTGATTCATTGAAAATCACATGTGAGCTACGAATGACTTTGTTTGATTCTGGGTGCCATAGTTGATATCCTATCTCTCCATTTGCACCATAGCCTATACAAATGCATGTGTGATTTGGGATATAACTTTCGACGAAGTTCTTTGGGCACATGTGCATATGCCTCACATCCAAATACACGTAAATGCTCATAGCTTGGACTTTTGCCAGTCCATAATTCCTCTGGAATTTTGAAATCCAAAGGAGAACTAGGTGACCTGTTGATGATGTGTAATGCTGTCAGAACAGCTTCCTCCCAAAACTTTGGAGTAAGCTTCGCCATAGACATCATAGAGACAACTTGCTCTTGAATCGTACGATTCATTCTTTCAGCTATCCATTTTGTGTAGGTGTGTATGGAGTAGTAAACTGCTGCCGAATGCCTCTTCTATTGCAAAAATCCTTGAACTCTGTGGAGACGTATTCTCCACCATTGTCCGTGCGAAAAGCTTTGAGCTTTCTTCCTGATTGGTTCTCAACCATGGCGAGGAATTTTTGGAATGTCGAAAAGACTTCTTCCCTATGCTTAAGGAGATACACCCACACCTTTCTGGTAGAATCATCTATGAACGTTAGAAAGTAGTTCGCCCCCTCTAGAGTTCTATGTGGCATTGGACCACACAAATCACTGTGCACCAAGTCTAGAGGTTCGCCTAGTTTCTTATTCAATGGCGAAGATGTCAATCTAGTCTGTTTGCCATATAGACAATGCTCACACAATGGAAAGTCCGTGTAATTTAACACAGGTAAGTAGCCAAAACTCTGAAGTGTTTTCATTCCCTTTTGGCTAATGTGCCCTAGCCGGCTATGCCACAACTCAGGAGACGGGAGCTCAGCAACATAGATAGAGTGTTCGTCAACACTCGAAACAAACAAAGAGTACAGGGATCCATTTTTATTACCTTTCATCATGATAAGGTTGTTCTTGTGGATCATCCAAGAACGATTACCAAAAACTGTAGTGTAGCCAAGATCATCTAATTGCCCTATAGAAAGCAAGCTTTTTGTAAGCTTGGGCACATGTCTGACATTCTGCAGCACAAAAGTAGTGCCATTATGTATCTGAAGTTTCACATCACCAATGCCAATAATGTCAAGATCATAGGAATCACCAAGTTTGACTATTCCATGCATGGATGCATAAAAGGAAAACCACTCTCTATGCGGTGTGACATGAAAACTTGCACCAAAATCAAGGATCCGATTCTGTGCATAACCCTCATCCTATGCAACCAAAGCATCTAGAGTGAGATCTGAAGTGAAAATAAGAACATCTGAGGCATCTGCTGTCACCTCGGCATGAATCTCTGTGGGCATAATGGGCATCACTGGAGGAGGAGAATCCTCTACTGCAGTGGTAAGTATGGGAGACTCAACAATATTGAGCTCCTCAATCTTTACTGTACTTTTGCCTTTGCCTGAATTATCCTTTTGCATGTTTTTCTGATCTCTTAGGAAACTGCGACAATCCTTTTTGTAATGACCCTTCTTGTGGCAATAGTAACACTCGACATTTCTGGCATTGCGGTCTCTACTTTGGTTCCTGTGTCTACTAGGACTACGAGGATTTCGCTCTCTACTTTTGCTTTTTTATTTGTTCTTGTCACGGCCTCTTGCCCTTGTTGAAATGCCAGCCATATATGCATCTCCATGACTAGCATTATCGAGAGATTTACGACGAATCTCTTAAGTGAGCAACGCATCTATGGACAACATTGAACTCTAACTTGCCATTTGGAGCTGAATTGCTAATGGTTGTGCAAAAGATATCCCATGAACTCAGTAGAGAGCATAACAATAAGATAGGCTTGGGCTCATCGTCAAACTCCTTAAAGCCCTGAGATGTCAGCTGGCTGAACAAGAAATTGAACTTATTTAAGTGACCAGAAACTGTGCTACCTTCTTTCATGTTGAGCTTCATAAGATTTTTCATGAGAAAGACTTTGTTGGATGCACTTTTGCTCTCCCATGCTGAACATAAGCTATCCCAAAGTTCCTTGGTTGTTTTTTTCCTATGATAGTGAAGAAGACTGACTCGGCTAGATGTAGACGTATCGTAGCCATGGCTTTTGCATCCAAAAGCTCCCATTGAGCTTGTGTATAATCATCATCCTCTGCGCGCTCTCTCAACGGTTCTGAGAGGCCTTTGTTTATCAAAACATCTTTCATGCGCTCTTTCCACATGGTGAAGTTGCTGCCATCGAACTTCCGAATGAAATACTCCTCCTTTTTCTGAAGAAGAAGCCATCGTTGATAAGAGGGTTTGAGAGGTGCCAAACTATGGCGAGAAGCTGTAGAAATTTGGGCAGAGTAACCTTTGTATCAGGAGTAAAATCTCAACCGAAATAGACTCAAAAGTGCCAATAATGAAAGTCACGACTTGCGCGAAGGAAATCCGGCAGAGTCTCCTTTGTATGAGGAGTCAAAACTCAACTCAAAATGAACATAAATGTGCCAACTGTACTAACTGGGAATGTGCTGCAAAAAACACTGCTGTGTGACTACCAACTCGGCGTCAAAAGCATAAATAACCGTCCAGATACATATCCTATGGCGAGGGTACCATAAAGGGGAACTCCAGCTACCTGTATCACCGGAAGTGTCTCAACATTCGAGCACACCCTAGCTCAAAGAAAACCTCACGCTATCGACCTCCAAAGGCTAATGCAGACACAAATGGACTAGCCACAGTCTCAGAAACGGCTCTTCCGGTCCGAGTCTCAGAAATGGCCGAGAAAAACTGCCAAAATAGCCAAAAATGGCTCCACACGTAGTACAGTGGGCAGTGTCTGCAACTCAACGTACATGAGTAAAACCGCGCTCTCAAACAGGCGCCAAGAACTGCTGCATGCAGTGAAAGTGATCTCTGCGGGCATATCTGCTCCCAAAAGAGCTCAGTAGCACTATGTGTGCTCACAACAAAATGCATTTGTCAACGCATGTGTCCGCGAGAATCTGCTATCAAAATGACTATCAAATCGCCTGTGAAAGAGCTGTGTCTGGTAATGTGGAGAATCTGTGAGTGAATGGACTGAAAAAACCCCCTGTAACCTGTAACCTGTAACCTGTGTATCGGTGTCGCTATGTGTCGATTTCTACCACCGGGCAGAAATATGCTAGTCGAATAGCCGCGAAAGTGTCGTATCCGTAAATTGTGTGTACAGGGCATCGGTGCGCTCGGTGCCGATGCCGGATGTCACTCCTCTATGACAGAGGTACCTCACCGCGCATGTCGCAAGCACGATTCGTCCATCGCGGGAAACGCGCTCTGTCTAGGGAACGTCCGGTGTATGTGTCAGATGTCGAAAGATCCGCCATTAATGAGCAGTGTCGAGCCTGGTGGGCATGAGCGTGTCGATGTCGATGTCGCCTTCTGCCGCCACCGGGCAGAAGTGGCTAGCCGAGTAGCCGTGAACGCCTATGCTCGAAGCGGAGAAGGACGCCGAGATCAGACTGATGCCAAATAATGCAGGGCTTACTCGCCCGCACCTGTAGCCGAGCACAATGTGTCTGTTTTGCTCAAGCTCTCTCTCTCATGCTTGTTTTTGGGGCATGTGTGTGAGCCAGTCAAGGAGTCGGGGGTCGTAGGATTAAAGGGGGGTTTGTGATGGCTCTATGGGAGTGAGCCCTTGCACCCAAAATCTTTCAACACAAAAAATCCAGAAAACTGACGAGCCAGCCTACCTGTAGTGTCGGTATTCTGACGAGCTGGGGAGGATGTGTGTGTGTGTGTCCACACCGCCACAGAACCAAGTTCAACCAATTGCTCGCAGTCCTACTCCAATTGCCAGCACTGCCTTTCTTCGCCTCGCTTTGTATCCGACTACTGCTCAATGGATCCCGGGTGGATCCCCCACTGAGTGTATGTGTGCGAGCTCTACCGGTCTCAAGGGATCTCCCCCAATCGCCAGGGCCGCTATTGCTCCTACCACCTTTCAACAATTTTGCAGCACGCGTATGTGTATTGCCCCCCCACTACTCTGCTCACGGGCCGAGCTCCTGGCTTCAATGGCTTGCCTCAATGTCGACTTGCTCACGGCTCTCTCTCCGCCCAATTTGATTGCAGCCAAGGTTTCATTGGCTCCATTATCCTGCAATGGAATGCCTTTGAGCTCTACCTTACTTGGCCCTGTTGCCTAGTTGAGCTACTTAAATGTTCCCTCTGTACCGACCTCCTGTTTTTCCTTTTCTTGATTTTCTTGCATCAAGCTTTACCAAAAGCTTGCTCCCACCCCTTGCTCGACTCAGTACCTGCTCAAGTTCCCAAGTTCCAAGATTTTTCAAGCTCTCAATCTGTGCAAAGCTCTCTGCCCAATTTTCTGCTTATTGAGCTTCCAAGCTCTCTTGATTTCCTCCTCGACTTGGGTTTGTTGCACACGTGAAGTGTAGCCGGGGATGCCAACGAGCTCCCTTAGCTCTGATACCAATTGTTGTGCGCGTATAGCGCGTGTACAGGGTGTGTGCAAGAGAGGGAAGGAGAAGGGAAGGGGATGAATCACAGTACACAACAGGGAGTTGGGGATAGTGGAGAGGAAAGTGAGAGTGTGGTCAACCCTCTCCCTTTCTCTCCCTATATTCATTTAGGGGAAAGTATAAACAGGGGCGGTTTCCCACGGCCACCTGGCCTACACCCCAACAGAATTGAGGCCATGTTTCCTCTGGTTTTCTAGATTTAGCTAATTTAGAATATCTACACTACCATGTTTCTAAGAGAATTTTGCATTGGAGATATGTTTCAATGCATGGATAAGAAAATCCTTAACATGGTCATGGTTTTGTGTACTTAGTGTGGGTGTGGCATCTTATTCCCATTATTGCCTTGAAAGTCAACATAACTATACAATGGCCTAAGTGCCTCCACAAAATTCCTTCCTTTTGCCCACACTCTCAACAACAATGACGAACTGTCTTGCTTCCTTCCTTTCATTCCACCCACCTTTTTTGTTGGATTGACAACAATGATAAGATTGTCCTGCTTCCTTTTATCGCATCCACCTTTCTCAGGCCAACACCATATTAGTAACTTTAGAAATTTTCCAATTCCCACTTCCAAGAAGAGCTTAAGATTTGACCACATGGTCAAATATTAGCCAGAGTTTTGAGAACATAGCTTAAAATATATTTTCAAGTACTACTTTGTGGAAGGATTTGGTCTTAAAAAACAGTTTGAGATTTTTTCATATGGACAAATCTTCAAGACATTGGTGATTCCCAAATTGGCTCTAAGGTCTCAATCTCTCTAATAATATGGTATTGGCTAATGACTTTAAAGCACTTAGTATACCATTGGACATCCTAATTACTAGCACAATCAAGTCAAGAACAACTTTGAGACCATTGCAATTGTAGTTTTCTAGGAATATAAAGCCAATTACATTAATTTTGCATGTGTTTTGTAAGTGAAAATGAAACCATACCACCTTCTAGCATGATTGAGAGCCAATTATGTTTGCATTGCATCTTGCATCTTTGGCATGTATGGCTTGAAGTACACTACATTAGCTCAAAGTTTGAAATTCTTTATATGTAGCCATCTCCTAGTAAGCACTTCACATTATCAATACCACATCATTCATAAAATCAAAGGCATCCCTCCTTGGACTAATCCTTGAGAGCCATTATGGGATGATGACAAATGTCCAACTATACGTGAAATATAATGTTTGAGAAAAAAAAAATGACGAGTAGGAATTCAGTGTTTTAAAAAGTTAGAGCTATTGCAAGAACAAAAATAGAGTTGGCTTGAGCATTTGTCTATGGGAGTTGTAGTAAGTTCAAACATGTTCTGTTTGGCAATGATGTCATGTTTTGGGATATGTTGTACCCACGTTTGAAAAAACTTCACTCATATGGGTATCCTTTACTTCTAATTTTCACATGGGTGCTATTTTCAGCTATAAGCTTCATTATGTAGCTCATGAATGATAAATGTTTGCAAATGGTTTTCAAAAGTTTTGCATTCAATGCCAAACCTTCTATTTTTGCATTCTACACAAATTGGGGTCACTCACGAAATTCAAGACCTTTCATAATGTTAAGTAGTAGCGACATATCAACATAGAATTTCTACACTCCATTAACAAGCATGAGAGACCGTATTAATAAACCCATGATGTGTAGGGGGGTACCAACTGAATTTAATTCAAGAAAACGAGCATAAGTAGAGTAGATTCTTGCTTTGTTTGATTCATGAAAGTTGGAGAGGGGCGAAGTAAGGGTTGGGTGCTGATACTGCGTGAGGCTTGAAAAAGTCCAGTAGGTGGTGCACAGATTCAAATGCCAAAGGCCACATAGCTTTCTAAAGGTTGAACATGCCCTAGGGATTCAAGGTCGAATTCATTTCTACCCCTTTTAAAGATAAGCATTTTGCCCAAGGACGTTTCTCTCACTCAGGGAACTGCAGTTTCCACCCTTGCATATAGGGCCTTGGTCCTTGAGTGTCGAAAATGCAAACATTGTAGACTGGGGGTTATAGTTATGGTGCGCCTCTCCATCTAAGTTGGGACAAGAGAGGTTGGCCAATAACCAACAAGAAAATCGTTGATCTAGGAGATAGTCTAGTATTGCGAGTAGACGTACCATCACTATTCCAATCTTTTGGACATTTCCACATCAGTTGGGGAAGCCTCTCTATGAAAAGTATCCGTGGAGGGCATCATCTAGAAGGCCATTCATTTAAGATAATCTTATGGCATTCATGTAGTTTGATACTCATACCTTACCTTAAGCACGAGGGAATGTCACCTGCACATGGATTTGTGTGCCACAAGGACATGATTCATCGATCTCCAGCTCTAGAGCCATTTCCGCGCATATTCCTAAATAGGAGTGTGTAGAATCCTAGGAGGTTTAGTATTGGTAATTTTGTGAGCCTCTTCACAGGACCTATATGTTCGGACTAGTCCATTATATTATGATTCCCAATTTTGGAATTCTCTTGCATAAATGGTTTGTACAAGTATTTTGATAGATGTTGGTACACTATGCTGGACATCTAGCATGATATGCATGTAGTTTAAGATTAGAGGAATCAATGAGCCATTTCCCGCGTCAACTCGTCAACTCGAACAGAGAGATATGCAATGGTTTCACCTAGAAACTTAGCCTAGAAAAGGTTATTAATAAATCATGTCAAATGATTTATTGTTATATCTTTGTCTTCCAAGTTTTCCCTACCTAAGTCCTAAAACGTTCATAAGAAATATTTGCCAAACATATCAACCACTGTTTTGGAATATATTCAACTAGCACTAGAATCTAGGGTAAAACCCCCAACTTAAGCCACCTAAGAGGGAGCCTAGATCTCCGATCTCCAAGCTCAATTATAACCAGTCAATAGCTCATTTGATTCGCTTCGTCGAGATCTTTACGAAAAAATTGATCTCAACTTTTTTGATGATCGGAGCCGAAAGTTATAAATCCATTTATGCATTCCTGTCTAACAAAAATGGGTGTGAAAAAGAAGACACACCAACCCCAAAAGAAAGACATGGGCCAACAAGGGTTAAAGTCACCCATTGCCTAGTGAAAAGGTTGCATTTCAAAAAAGATGAACGTTGAGCATTCTTTTGAATTGCACATATATAGTTGGTTCAGCTTTGTCTTATTATTGAGGGTGTCATTGTCCTTTCTTTGGGGGCTGGTTTTTTATTGGCCCCTTTACCCTAGTCCCAGCATTTTCATTTGCAGGTCAAGCTTGGCATTTTAATTCTTTATCACCAGAAAGGCCTTGATGTCTTAGCCAGTAGCCTCCAATGTTTTTAGGTTTTGGCATATCCTCCTAATCAAAAAAGCATCTTGCTTGCTAATGCTAGCTTCCTTGTTGCAGCCCGGACACTCCATTGAGCCTCTTCTTAGCCATTCCCTTGAGTGCTTCAATTGTTGTCCGTTATTGGCTCCATCGCCACCTTCATTTTTTATTTTGTATAATGCAAAAGATCTATTGCGTTTTTGCAGCGGCCAAATCTACATTTTTGCAGCCAGTCTTTAGCCCTTGAAGCCTTTCTACATCAAGAGTGAAAATCAGCCCTTGATCTACCCCTTCGTGGCTATTAGCAACTCCTCATGGTTGAAACGAATCCAAAGGTGCATCAAATCAGCCCCAGAGGTGTTTCATTTTGAAGAGTTACTGCAACAACACTTTTAATTTGAGTGAGTAGAGTTTTCATTAAGGTATTGCATGTGTGCACATCGAATTTACCCAATAATAAACAAACACCACATTGGCAATGGTGTGGGGGGCCTTTGAGAGTGTTGGTTGGGACCCCGTGGGGTCTCTCTCTCTCTCTTCTCCACATTTCTACCTCTCTCTCATTCTCTCTCTAAAAGGAACCATCATTGTGCTAAGTGGCACACATTCAAGCAAGGAAAGAAGTAAAGATTTGTGGAAGTGAAAAGTCTCGCTCTGGTCACCGTTGCACCTGACACACTAGATACGTGGGAGGGGTGGATGTTAGGGGGAGGTGGGCATTGTGTACGTGGTAGATGCAAAGGCTATCGAGCCATGGATTTTCTTTCTAATTTTATGGAATGATGCTGCCCTCGGCTTCATTCGTTAGCTTATGTGGTTACGTGAGCTTTTTCAAGGCTGAACAAGCCTAGACTTCGAGATGTGTAGGATACATCTCCTCTAAAACTTATGACTACACGATCAACCTAAGAGCTAGCGAGCAACCAAATCGTACCACATGAACCTATTTGTAGGACTTGCATGTTGCTAGTGCTCCTACTCCATAAATGATTATTTGTGGTAGCTTCAAGGAAAGATGGTGGTATTCTGTATCCCAAACTAGTGCTTATATACATGTTTCCAATCATATAATAGTCAAAATCATCGGTGATGGCAATGGTTAATATTGGTTCGCTAGCTTCTTAGCATAGCCAGTCATGACAATTTTTGAGAGAGTAGCAGATTGATGCATGGTATGATTCTTAAAAGCGCATGCATGTAGCACAGCGGTAGAGCATGCACCCCACGAGTGGAAGGTCTCCACTGGCGGTGTTAGAAAAAAAAACGGGTCCCAATTTATTTTAACTAGCTGAAATTGTAAAAGTCCAGTTAGATTTTGAGCTTTCCTTTAAGAAAATTTATACAAGTTTTAGTGTAATTATTGACAAAAGCTTCAAATTTTGACCTAAATACCGTGAGAATTTCAAGTTTGATCTTTGTTTTTTCCGGTTAGGGACAATATATTTTTCTAGTCCCGGGTCACTCCGGCTCTCCAGTTCGAGTAGGGCACGTGAAACGCGCATTGACTATTTTGATCAACCCATGGCAGCCGGTCACTTTTGTTGGCAATCATGTGGCTTATGCTGCTTCGACATGATGGCAAGCAGGCCATTATTTAGCCAATGTGGTGACTTACTCTGTCCTTCTAGGTAACACTTGGATAACACGTGGCATGCATTTAAAAAATTCTTAACGCACAAGAACTTTAGAAACCTTTATGTAAGGCACATCTTGCATCATTTTAAGGTAGAAGAAGGAGAATTTTCTGCCTGGGCTGCCCTCTTCTTGCAGCACAAGATGTTTTGAACAAATTCTCACAATAATTCCCACATTGTGACTTACCCCAACATTATGAGCTTTTGTAAGGGAGGCATCGCATACCTAGCTACATACAATTGGGGGTAGGAGACCGCCGGCCCGGTGGGGGGGGTGGGTGGTCCCTGCCCCCAATCGTACCTAGCTAGGTATCTGGTGCCTCTCGAGCAGAAGCTCATGATGTTATGCATTGTATGAAAAACATTGAAATTAAAGACTCTGTTTTCCTACATGAGAATTGTGAGGCTTGCTGTTCGGTGTGAATGAATTTGTGGGCTACATTATGCTTGTTCAATCTAAAAAAATACTATTTAAAGTCCACAAACATGGATACTTATTTGGGTATAATAATAAAGAAATTAAACCAGCTCTGCTTCAAACATTCTATACTGGTTTTGGAAATACATGATTTTGTGTGGAATCTATGTTAGAGTTCTCGGGGAGTAGTTGCTTTGTGATCATCTCTCTCTCTCTCTCTCTCTCTCTCTCTCTCTCTCTCTCTCACACACACACACACACACACACACACACATTAGGTAGCAAAATACACCACATGAGCTTGAAGTTGAAGTTTAAGGGCTCAAATATACTGAATTTTTCGTCCATCTCAAGCAAGAACTTTACATCGCAGCTTTAGAGATCCGCATGCAGGAGTCCGAGGCCACGTAGTCCTGCCTCCAGCAACGGCCAATGGCCAATGCGGGGGGGCGGCACAGAGGCCGTGGTATGGCTGGGTGTCCAAGGGACGGCGTTGTTAGTCCGTGGAGATGGAGATCCATGACCTGGCGGAAGTCCAAGCAGCATGCGGAAGGAGGGCACTGCAGGAAAGGAAAGAGGGATAGAGAGGGAAGGAGGAGAGCATTATTTCTCTGCTCTCCTCACCATCATGATGTATCCGACCGTGCAGGGGCTAGGATTGCAAGATAACAACTCAGCCACGCAAAACACTCGCCAACCTTAGGGTTTGCCACATGCATAATTTTCTAGCGATAGTAAGATTTTTATAATTGCCTTTACACACCTCTCTCTCTAATGAGCCACTACTATTTCATTCAACCAATCATTTGTTTTTCAAAAATTGATGTTCTTCTAAAAATTTGTATTTTCAACTAAAGAGAAAGAGAAGCATTTCTATGGCCTTTACCCTTTGTAGGCCAAAAATGATGTTGCTAGACATACCCTCCCCTAAGGAAACGTATATGGCACATACATGTGTGTGTGTGTGTGTGTTGCGTGTTTTACTTACATTATATGATATAAATGAGTAGATAATGTGGACCCATTGACTATTGCCACATTGAAGTGTGTTCATATGAGTAGATAATGTGGCCACATTGACTATTGCCACTATTGTTCAAAGACGATGTTGGTACACCTTAATTGTGTTGGCACTAGAAAGCCGCCAAAGCTAGGAAATGCAAGCTCATTTGAACATGATGGTGGTATTTGTGGATGACCCTGATGCAAATAAGTACCAATGTCTATGCAAATTGGATACTCTACACAATTTAGGAAGGTCGATGTTTGTTTCTCTTGGTGGTTTATATGGTTTGGAATGTCAAAATTTTAGGTGGAAGTTTGATTGCACTTTCCAAGATGTACTTTGTAACTTGTCATTTCGAGTTCGTGACGGAAAGTCATGATTGACTGAAGTTGCAATGTAGATTTGTACCCAGTCTAGTAATTATTCTACTTACCAGTACGTGTGTTTATGGAGCTAGGAGTGTGGAAGAATCATGAAAGACTTTAGCCTTGGTTGTGGTCTTTAGTGGATGGGCAGTCTCTTGAAGCATGCAAAGGACCTGGTAGCTTGAGGCCACGTGGACACTCTTTGAGAAGGAAGTGGTGAAAATCTAAAAAGGAACTGATTTTGATGCATGAGAGAGGAGCGAGGCTATGTTCTGCTTTTGAAGAGAGAGGAGAAGGGAAAGATTGTGCTGTAAATGGCATTTTGGGACCAAAAACACATTTTGATCACCCGATGTCAAGAAAGGCAACCCAAGACTCTTTTTTGGCATGTTGGCACGTGCCAAACATAATCATGCTATGGGTTTTGGACCTAAGTGTGCCGTTAATGAAGGCTTCAACAACATCAAGAATGGACTAAGTTTTATGATCAATAAGAAACCATGTAAAAGGTTTTATTGTTGTAGTGTGTGAAAGGTCGTGTTGATGCCTTATCGAGGACATTGTATATTCCATGTTGATTATCTAGGATCGACTTTATCGTATCGTGTATAGATTTCTTTCAAATTGAGTAGTTTATTATTTGTTTGGGTATCTAGTGTTGTCTTTCGCACCGTTTTAGATCCTCTCTCTCTTCTATTTCATAGCTAGAGGCTTGATGCTTACATGGTGAACTCCAAGAACCCTGCACTGCGGAAAAAGAAGCCAGTTGCACTTTACCCATAAAGGCACGCTGGTGAGGACTACTCAAGACGCCCATAGGGATTATTTGATTCTATACTTTTTCATATTATCACATATAGAAGGGCGTTGAAAAAATGATCTTGAAAAAAAAAAAACAAATTAAATAGGAAAGGGATGGATTTTATTGCTAGAAAATTCACAGCTAATGAGTAGTCCTTGAACGCACACGATATCTTTGAGATATATAAGTTTTATATATAGTGACCCCCCCAAGATTTCTCCTTGTTGATCGCATCTTCATTTTGTAGGTAGTGGAGGGCACTCCACTAGTCCGCTAGAATGAAGTGCTCCCTGGTCCAGACGTCCAATGGTAGCTACATCGAAACTTGCGGTTCTTGTATATACCATGGAAGTCATGGATTCTCAAAGTATGTCAGTTGTTGTGCTTCCCACTAATGTTGGTGGTTGGTGGCAAAGCCTGGGTTGTTTTTTGAAGATGGTTCCTGCTACTACTCAGATCGGCTACCTTTTGTGGGGCTTTTTGCTCATCCAGTTGATTCTGTGGCTACCAGGTTTTGTTACTTTATATATGTATATGAGTTTTTGGTTCCTACTATATGTACATTTGGCTCTGTGAGAGGGATTTTTTATGGTGGCACCCATGCTTGAGATAGTATTTTGCTCTACTAGTGTTCTCTAGTCCATGATGGTGGTAGGTTGGTTGCATAAAGTTCTTATGTTTTGTAATCTTTCTAGGTAGCATGTCTGTGTAAAAGCTTGGACTGCTATACTGGGTTTTCTTCTATAATCTCACTAAACTTGTAATGAGCATTTAACACACACACACACACACACACACACACACAAGGAAAACACTACTGAAGAAGAGAAAGAAGTATATGAAAACTTTAAAATTCTAACCATGCACAAAAGACCACCTCTTTTATATATAGAAAGTAGAAATTCTTTTGACTTTCCATTGTCAGAAGGCTTTTCATTTCCTACAATTTTATTCTTCATTTTTTCATTTAAAATGTGTTGAATGTCTAATCTCTTCCGGGAGGAAGTACTAGTTAGATCATTGAAAACAATCCCATCGCCAAGAGCGGAGTTACTACAGGTAGTGTTAAATGTGTCCCATTGTTGGAAATAGGGTTGTAGGGAAACACACACAGCTTGGAGAAGATAAAGAAGATGAAGACACACAATAGAGAGTAGTATTTCTTAGTGCACAATGAAAAGATGAGTCAACCCTAGAGTGATGGGTGTATATACAATGCACGGGAGAGAAAACCTCCCAAGGAGGGAAAAAATGCCCCGACAAGCCTAAGTGTGTTCACACACATCACTACTACATGTATATGGTAACAATCCCCCCTAGGAGTGATGCGGTGAACAAGAGCTAGCACATAATGTATAGGGAAGTGCCATATGCATTGAGTGCATGATTAATTCACAAGGGGGGGTAAGCCCAAATATTTGATAATGCACCTCAATGTGCTTTGTGCGAGTATGAAAAACTTGGTTCCTCAGAACTACCATCGTGCTCTGATTGTCAGTGTAGATGATGTTGGTAGTGTCTTGTCCATTACCCAAATCATCCATAAGGCATTTGAGCCATACACACATCAACCATAGCTATAAAGACTACCCTATACTCAACATCACAAATGGAAGTGGTCACAATAGGTTGCTTCTTACTCAACCATGGTATGCATGAACTCCCAAGTTGCATGAAACAAAAACCACTCGTGGATACTCGCATGTCATAACAACTTGCCCAATTTGAGTTTGGAAAAGCATGTAAATCTAGCGGCAACGATCCTCCCTTGGGATATAACAAGCTAAGATGCAAAGTGACACTCAAGCAGCAAAAATTATATTGACAACCTGCCAATTATTAGACCTTGGGCTATAGATAAATTTGTTGACATGTGAGACTGAGAACTAAATATCAGGCCTCGTATTGCATACATAAATAGGGCTTTCGACAATTTGGTAAAGAGTGACATCAAGAGGATCACCTACATCATGAAGATTGAGTAGAGGTATGGAGAGAGCTTTTTGAGGGAGCTTTTTTCTTGATTTTTACTTGTAGTAGCAAAAATAAAAAAAGCTCCCTTGTGGAGAGCTTTAGGAGGAATCTCTCTCTCTCTCTCTCTCTCTCTCTCTCTCTCTCTCCTCTTTACTTGAACATGAGCAAGAACGAGAGAGAGAGAGAGAGAGAGAGAGAGAGAGAGAGAGAGAGATGAATGAAATGTTATATTAACATCTTCGAAAGGCCAAAAAGACCTATGAGACCAAAAAGTTACAATTGGTGAATCTGATATCATGTATGAGTACGGAAAGTACAAAGAGAGAACACTAAAACTAAAAAACTAAGGGGAATGAATCTGAAGTTGATTCAGAATTGAGACGACATAGAGGGGAGGGGGCAGGGGTTTGGTGGGCTCAAATGAAATCTCGTATCGATCGTTGTTGAATCTCATCAACCTCCTCCATGGTCAGTACTCTGGTTGGGCGTCTTGCATATGGAACTAGAGTGATCTGTATCTTCCGTTGTAGCCTTCGTCAATGGTGGGAGACCCCTTGACGTCATGGGAGTCAGGATCTGCCTAGCTCAATGTCTCGGTCAATTAACATACCTCTAGTGTGGGTGGCTCTGATGTGTTGTGATGATTCCTCCTCTCGTGATCCCTGGCTAGTGTTAAGAAATCTGTGATTCATCTCTGAGACTGTCTCACCCCTAATGTCCTCAGCAAGCTCTCCGAAGTCAGCGGTGCAGCTCTAGCAGGAAAAATCCCAGATATATGTGTTCCTCATATTTCATGACTCTAGAAAATGGTCTGAAACCCTCTCTGAATAGACACTAGAAGCAGCCACGTATCTCATAGTATGTCGGTCAATGACATGTGTAGTGGAGCTCTGTATTTGGTTCTAAGTGACATAGGTGACATATGCTGGCCCTTGCTGGTACTGATATAGGTGATGTATCCTGACCCCTCCTTATATAGGGAAAGATAGTGGGACTTTCAAACTTTTATTAAACTAAAACAAGGTCCATGTGATCATGGATCACCCTTGTCTGTGGCTAGGTGTGTATATGCCGAATTTACAGGTCTAATGTGTGTGTGTGTGAGAGAGAGAGAGAGAGAGAGAGTAAAGGAATGGGGAATTTACATGGGTTCTAGTTACACTAGCTTATTGAAAGAAAGAGGGTAGGGAATTTACAAGTGTTTTTTTGGAGGTGAGAAGTCATTTGAAAGGGTGAGACCACGGACTTGGCAAAGAACACTCCTAAGTAGCTAAGACTACATTGAAGAGCTTTGTGTCATTAGGAAAAATATGAACCCTCTAGGGCCCTTTGGGATTAAGGTTAATTAGAGGCCAGCCAATGAGAAGAGGGTGGTGGACACACTCTATGCCCTCAAAAATGTAGGGGGACAAAGTAGTCTTACACTTCTTAAATGGGCTCTTACCTAGTGAGAAGGTGGGGGTGGGGGGGGGGGGGGGGGGTAGGTGGGCCACATGGAACCTCCAACTTCCCTCCTTTTTTGGGGGGGGGGGGGGGGGATGGGGGGGGGGGGGGGGGGGGGGGGGGGTTGGGGAGGGGTGGGGGGGAAAAAATTCCGGTGCCAAAAATTTTGAAAAAAATTTTTCAAAATTTTCAAAACTCAAATTTCTCTTTTGAAAACTCTCTAAAAACTATTTTATGGTCAAAAAAGCATTTTTTGATCTCAAAAAGTCAAAACGTGCATCCAAAAACCGTAAAATTCAAAATTTTTAAAAAAACTTTTGAAAAATCTTTTTTTGCTATCCAGAGCTCCCCCAAAAGTAGTTATTAGGCAAAAATTGATTTTCTCTCTCTAGAACCCCTTTTCCAACCCCTCCTTGGTTGCAACCATCACACTCATCCTCTACTCCAACAATCTCTCTCACTACACCATCTCCATTGCTGCAGCAAGGAAGCTCCTCTCTCCTCCCCTACCACCTTTCATTGCCACACCAAGCAAGGGTTATCCACCTTCTCCTCCCATTGCCACAAGGGTTAACCACCTTTTCATATCACTTTATCCCACCTACATTGTAGCAACAAGCAAGGTCCTTCTCCTCCTCCTAGTTTTCTTTGCTCAACCATGGCCAACTCTACTTCGCAAAGGCGGCCAAAGGATGAGGTCACAGCAGTTGCATGCCACAATACTAGAGGTGTAGATGATGAGTGGGTGCCACAAGAGTTCACCAAAGGTGCTGGGGTATACATGCAACCATCTGCTATTGGCCCTCATCGTGTGCGGAATCGTGCAAACTTGGATCTTCATTGGAAAGGAAAGCTCCTTGGCTTCAAGAACAGCAAAGACAAGGGACCGTAGCCATTGTGCAACATGTTTTCTCAATGTCAGCCATGCACTTGCAACAACCACCTCGATTTCCCAACACATTGTAAGTACATGTTTTGAGAATACAAAGCTAGTGTGAAATCACAGTGTCATGTTATTATGGATTCATACTTAACATTTGTCATGCATTTATAGTCATATTTCCATCCACGTTGGTGGAGGAGCAGCCACTACCTAGTCTCTTCTCAGCACATTCAATGCTATACATGCGGATATTGGAGCAATAATGTTCCCACATCTTTGCCCAACCAAACTGGTTCAAAGAAGGATTTTCTTCTATTCTCACTCCTATATTGTCCCTACTTCTACACAAGCGTTTGGAACGCTTGAACCCATCAAAGTAACTTCCATATTAAGTATGGAGTGGCCGGCCCAGATTTGTGGTCGGTAGCATCTTTCAAGCAAAAGATGATAATGGATGTCCAAAACTCTTTGAAATACTCTAAAGCTTCTAGGTCTCTGGGCTTGAGTTGGTGTTTTGCCTATTCATTGTTTTGTGCACATTTTTAAAGAGTTTGGATTTGTGGAGACTACCACAATGCTTGTATGTTAAAGATGCGCATTACGAGGAATTAGGAGGCTTTTAGAAGGGACTGGGGTTTTGTGGAGGGTATGCACAACGTGGGGACCAGTACCATTGTAAGGTTGGAGCTTCAGGTATTGGAATGCGCTATTTGAAATCCCGCACCTCCTTGTACATACGATTTCACTATGATCGTTGGATGTGCAAGCTTGGAGTGTGGACTCCCTTACAGAGTGTAGACGGCGCTATTGCAAGCTTTGACATTGCAGTGAAGATGCCCAACGATGCTTTGGAGGCAGTCCAAGTGAACAAGCATTGGACTCTCAGTAATTTTCGAGAACATTTGGTTATTATGGGTTTTGAGGTCCTTCAACAAGCACAATTTTGTTTACAAGGTCACAAGGTGAGAATCCTTCCACCACATTTTCAATACATCAAGGTTTGTCGATCATTGGATGCTTATTGTAATGAATGTCCGCAGATTGGGAAGAGAATGGAAGACAAATTGAAGGTCGAGGAGGACTGGGGGATAGATGGAACTATGCTATCGATCTTATAACTTTGTAACTCTTGCAATTTTCATATTGATCCCCGCTGTAATCAACATGATTTGCTTCGGCAAATCATGCCTTTGAATATAATTTTTTGCATTGGGATGAGAAATCATTTTTTGGTGAAAGTGCCTTTTTTTGGTCCATTATAAAAGGGTGGCCACCTAACTCAGTCACTATTTTCACTTTTGCAACTCTTGAGCTCCTCCGCTCTCTATCTAACCCCATGCCAGACATGGATGCTGCCACAGCCTCTGCATCTGCACCCACATCCACCCCTTTGCCACGCTTCATCCTCTTCCTCGAGGACACCAAATACAAAGGGAAGTTGGACCTCCACACCTTTTTTACTCATCTCCCTGACCTTGACGCCATAGTTGCCCTTCACATGGATGCATTTGAGGAGATTTTTGCGTTCATGGAGGAGCACATCATAAAATATTCTGTATCTATCTCCCCACATGCAGGGATCTGGGTGCCTTGCGATCTTTTACGCTATATACACAAAGGTGATCGCCCCATTCTCCAAGCGGTTGCAACGATTCCAAGAAATTGCAACCGATGCAGGCCATTACTTGGACGAGCAAGCCCCTGGGGTGTCAGCGCTCAAGAAGCGCAAGGTGGGGGTGGAGTACCTTTCTCGGCTCGCAACACTTATCTTCTTGGTGAGCGAGGAACCTGATCTGGAGGAGCTCCGCTTACCACAAGGAGCAGCTGGTTATACCCATGAACCCTGCAGCGGAAGGAAAAGCACACCGGCTTGAGTACCCTAGGGGTCTTGAAGAAGTGGTTGAGAAATCCATAGTTGCGGCTGGCCCTAGTGACACTCTAGTGCCACTACCACTGACGGATGTGGCTATCCCAGAGGTAGAAATAAGCCGCTTCTCCTCAGTGTTAGTGGACGGGGAGGAGTATGTGTTCCTGCATGATTTGGAGAAAGCAGTTGGCCTGTGCATGGATGAATGCTTGAGCGTGCTATGCAACATCAGCAAATGTCCCTTAGACAATACGCCAGATGCCCTAGAAAGCAAGCTCTTGCGAGATGGGGTCTCTATTGCTGACACTATTGCAGTTGTATGTGCGGAGGTCCTGGAAGCAGAGCAGTTGCACGTGGCCGATGAAGATTTCCAAGCCACGCAAGCCAAGGTTGAGGCAGCTCGGATGCCTATGCCATTATGCAAACTCCCATCTGATGATCCAAAGCTCGTATCTGTGGTGCATGGGAGCATTGACTTGGATGCAAAGGGAAACAGGGAGGAGGAAGACAAGGAGTAGGAGGTAAACTGTATGCTTATTTTCATGTTACTATTTTATCCTTCATTGTCTTTTTTCTCAACCTTCATCGGTTTATGACAGGATGTTGTAGAGGTTGATGATTTTGCTGCAAGGATGGTGTGAGCGGGATGAAAACACACACAACGCCTCTATAACGACCCGACACACACTCTTGGAATGATACACACACACATTATGGGGCACCACTCGGCTTACACAACACACCTGGCCAAGACAGGGAACACACCTATGGAGTGAGAGGAGAGAGACTATCTACTGATAGCCGTTTTTTGGCTCTCCATAATTGCTATACTAAGTTAATCCACCGTACCAAATTCACCCAAACACTATGGCTATCCCTACCATTTCACTGTAAGTAGGCGTGTGTGAGTTAGGGGGCTTTTCCCATATCTTCTTAAAATCCTCAGCTAGCTAGTCACTTAGCTAGTTGAGTCAAAAAAATAAAATTAAAAAAATAAAAAATATATATTATGGCCCATTTGTGTGTAAATATTGCATTATATATATGGCCTAAATATAGAGATTTTTATAATTATTCTGGTATTTTATTTAAATATTTATACTTAGGTGTGTGTTTTATTAAACCTGTGTATGCCTTCTTTCATCCTCTTACACCATAAGTATATTTTTTGCCAATATGTACATACTCTAACCTTATATTTTTTCCTTTATACAAATCACTCCCACATTTTCACCCTCACCCTCGTGAAAACAAAAAATTGATTTCTACTCATTGGTCACGTTTATTATATTATTTACTTGCATATCTTTTCCTCTTTCACCCAAAATAATTCAAAGAGGGACCATATCATATGATTCCAATATCTTTCCATATCCATAACTCCTCCATATTTTTATTATTATTTTTACTCATTATTCTAACACCATGTGCTCATTGAGCTAAAGTCCATGAATAGTCCATACACTAGTCCCACCATGTATATATTTCTTTATTCACCAATAATCCTGCTCCATGCATGTGTCAAGGGCAACTTGGATGCTTTGTATTATGATATGACAAAGGAGGGGCTCACTCTTGGATGCATTGTACAAATTCAACAAAGGAGGGGGCCACTGAAGACTTTTTGTGAAGAAAAAACAGGTCTTTTAGTGGGATTTTTAATATCCATCTCCACTCCGAATTTGGAGCGGTGGTCAAAAGAGAAAATGTAGCCCACACTTTGAATAATCACCTCAAATTTTTTCATGATTTTTGGAGCTACCAGCGGTGAGATATGATTTTTTGAGTGGACCCCAGTCTGCCCACTTTTCTCACAAGTAGCCCATAGTCTTCTCTCACCTCTTTCCACACTTCTACATACACACACACACACACACACACACACACACACACACATTTATCTCTCTTTCTCTCTCTCTCTCTCTCCCCTTCCTTAAAACTTACTTTCACCTTATCTACCATCAATAATGCTCTCTTTTGAGCCCACACCCATGACTCAAGCAGACAAAGAAGGCCCGCAATGTTTTGATATTCAAAAAATCATAATCCTGATTTGTTAGCTTGTAAATTAGGATTTCCAATAATCTTAATGAGGGGTCTCCAACCTATAAATAGGCCCCTCTCCTTCTTGTAAAACAACCTCCAACATCTCACATAGCACCCCAACACTCTATGCGCGAGGAGAGACTTAGGTGTAGCAACCACTTGTGAGCTTCACTCTTGGTGTGAGAGAAGCCTTCAAGCTACACATTACAAGTGAGAGAGAGTGAGTTCCACAAATCTCAAAACCACTATTGTGCATGCTCCTTCATCATCAATAAATTGAGGTTTGGTGCATCAAAGGCGTGATTCGACGTTTAAATCTTCGTCCTTCCATTTGTGCAATACGGTTTGGTGAATTCCAGGTGACTTGTGTATTTTGAGTTTTTATCGGTTGATCTTGATTTTAGAAAGTGTTTTAGTGTGTTTTTCATTGCCAGTTTTGTGTCCATTGTAAGAGGGTATTGTGTGTGAGAGGTCTCCCACACCCTAAGACAGTGTGTGTGTTGTTTTGGCAATGATTAGCAATCACTAAGCATTGAGTGAGTTTTGTACAAGTTCTACGATAGCATCATAACGAACCATCTCCATTTGCAAGTCACAAATAAGGTATTACGCAAGATCCTTCCCTCTCTCTCTTCCCTTTGCTCTAGCTCTCTCTGGTCCATTTCATGTGTGTCTTGGTGTGAGGTTGCTTGTGTGTGTTGTGTGGTGCATCTTCTTGGTTGTGCCAAAATCTCTCTTGCGTCCTAGTTCGCATACCATAACTAGGTGGTGCCCCTATCTTGTTTTGGTTTGGCTGTGGGTTTGTTGTTGTGTTGTGCTTGTGGTTGCCCCAGCCCCAATTGAGCAGCACGGAAGCCTTGAGGGGTGTTTAGAGGTCGCCTCTCTTGTTGCCCGCCCCGGACCGCCTCACTACTTGCCCACTCCACGCAGAGACACATACCACACACACACACACACCCCAACCAAATACTCAGCTCAAAAGAGGGGAACTTCTGATAATTAGATACAAATGAGCTTGGGCCAACACCAAGGGGCAAATAGCTCACACAAAATGGGTAAAATATACCAGATACAATCACAAATTGGAGCACAAGCATCGCTCATAGGAGAAACTTACACAGCAAAAACAGCAGAAAAAAGAGTGAGGAATTGGGAAAAATGGACAGCGCCATCGCGTCCGGAACGGCCCAAAACCCTAGACTACAATGTCAAAGTGCTCAAATCCGACTTCGGACGAGCAGTTTACAGCCAAAACAAGCTCCAAAAACCGCAAAATACACCTGCGTCTGTTCCTCCTCTCTTCTCCACTTTTTTCTGGTCTTCTCTATATTCTTTCAGTTCCCACACTTAGCTTTATTAGTTGGGCACCCGTGGCCGTTTAGATGACCTCAAACAGACCCCGAACAGGCCAAAACCTGACCTCGCAGTGCATAGTTGTCACCTTTTTGCATCATCCGCACACCTAGCACTCAGTTTTTTTCCAAATAATGCATCCGGAAACCACGTGAAGTGGCCCCAAAAGTTGTCCTCATGATGAACTTTCTACATAACTTCACAAGAAAACACCCACGTTGTGTCCGTATTCATCTACGTGGAAATTATGACCCGTTCGGCGTCCTGACGCCACTCAATGCCATCTGACGCACCTTCTTACCTCATGTCGTCGGTCGGATGGATAGCTTCCTCGAGAATTTTTACGCGCTACCAACTCCTCGTTATTGTAGAAAAAACACATGGTACTGGTAACGATGAAAATCGATGCACTATGTACACGTTGTCCTACCTGTACACATGTGGGCCCACGTAACCACCTGGCTCTGGAAATAGGCAATACTTTATTTGATGCACCATGCATGGGGTATGTACATATGCGCAATTCCTTGCTCCTAAAAAAATCCTGACAACGGGTGGCAAGCGGACGGGCTTTGGACCTCAAGCTTCCCTTGCGCATTACCTAGGACAACTCCCCCCTGGCGATGTGGCCATTATCCATAATGAATTTACTCCCCAAGCCCATTTTATGACATGGTCGTTAAAAGCTTTGAGCAAGTTTTTGTGTTTGAGCACCATTGCTCAAACTACGCATCAAGTGTTCCTAGTGCGTAGATCCCTTGTATGCACAGCGTTTGGCACTAGCTTTCGTGGTAAAGTGCTTGCCCAGATAGGGATACATGCTTCCATTGGCTCAACTGACCCAAAGGCCATAGCGCAGTCCCTCTTGACTGGATAGTTGCCTTACGCGCAAAATAGGCGCCAAGAAATGATCAAAAAAATTATGAACTCCTCAGATACATGATGTAAAATCACCGTTTTGGAAGGAATAAAAAATATTTGAAATTGTCTCTCTATATTGCAAATTCTTTTGAATGTGATTTGTCAATCTTCAAAATTGTTTCAATTGGTGATATGAATTTTATTTTGATTGGTGACTTTGTAATTTCAAGTTCTGTATGTAATTGCAGTCAATTTCAGTAAATTTGTGCTTTTTAAGTACCCTTGGGGGTAGATAAGCCTATAAGGGCAAAGAAAAAAGCCTGGCCACAAGGGCGCGCAAATAGCCCATCCATCAGTTTTGGATGCGCCATTTGCGCGCCCTTGTGGCCAGGCTTTTTTTTACCCCTATTAGGCTAATCTACCCCCTAGGATACCTACAAAGCACAAATTGATTGCAATGGATTGGTTTTGCATCACTCATTTAGATGCACCCTTTTTATGGCAATTCCAGCATATGTTCACACTCAAGGACACTAGAAAAGGTGAAATCAATTATGAGATGAAGTTTCCAGCACACTATCACCTGCTTCAGCTATACCTAGTACACCCCTCCACCAAAAAGTCCAATTACATTGGACATTTGAAAAATCCAAATTACTGTTGCATAGACACTTGGTTTCACAATATGTAATTTATTTTTATATCCTATAGGGAATTCAAAGCTTGAAATGGCCAAAAAAGGGTGTCCACAAGGATCCATGTAAAATAATGATGCAAAACCAATAGGTTTTAGTAAATTTGTGCTTTGTAGGTATCGTAGGGGGTAGATAAGCCTACAAGGGGCAAAAAAAAGCCTGGCCACAAGGGCGCGCAAATGGCCCATCCATCAGTTTTGGATGGGCCATTTGCGCACCCTTGTGGCCAGGCTTTTTTTTGCCCCTATTAGGCTAATCTACCCCCTACGATACCTACAAAGCACAATTTGATTGCAATGGATTGGTTTTGCATCACTCATTTAGATGCACCTTTTTTATGGCAATTCCAGCATATGTTCACACTCAAGGACACTAAAAAAGGTGAAATCAATTATGAGATGAAGTTTCCAGCACACTATCACCTGCTTCAGCTATACCTAGTACACCCCTGCACCAAAAAGTCCAATTACATTGGACATCTGAAAAATCCAAATTACTGTTGCATAGACACTTGGTTTCACAATATGTAATTTATTTTTATATCCTATAGGGAATTCAAAGCTTGAAATGGCCAAAAAAGGGTGTCCACAAGGATCTATGTAAAATAATGATGCAAAACCAATAGGTTTTAGTAAATTTGTGCTTTGTAGGTATCCTAGGGGGTAGATAAGCCTACAAGGGCAAAAAAAAGCCTGGCCACAAGGGCGCGCAAATGGCCCATCCATCAGTTTTGGATGGGCCATTTGCGCACCCTTGTGGCCAGGCTTTTTTTTGCCCCTATTAGGCTAATCTACCCCCTACGATACCTACAAAGCACAATTTGATTGCAATGGATTGGTTTTGCATCACTCATTTAGATGCACCTTTTTTATGGCAATTCCAGCATATGTTCACACTCAAGGACACTAAAAAAGGTGAAATCAATTATGAGATGAAGTTTCCAGCACACTATCACCTGCTTCAGCTATACCTAGTACACCCCTGCACCAAAAAGTCCAATTACATTGGACATCTGAAAAATCCAAATTACTGTTGCATAGACACTTGGTTTCACAATATGTTATTTATTTTTTATATCCTACAGGGAATTCAAAGCTTGAAATGGCCAAAAAAGGGTGTCCACAAGGATCCATGCAAAATAATGATGCAAAACCAATAGGTTTTAGTAAATTTGTGCTTTGTAGGTATCCTAGGGGGTAGATAAGCCTACAAGGGGCAAAAACAAGCTTGGCCACAAGGGCGCGCAAATGGCCCATCCATCAGTTTTGGATGGGCCATTTGCGCGCCCTTGTGGCCAGGCTTTTTTTTGCCCCTAGTAGGCTAATCTATCCCTAGGATACCTACAAAGCACAAATTTATTGCAATGGATTGGTTTTGTATCATTCATTTAGATGCACCTTATAGGTTTATCTACCCTCAAGCGTACTTAAAAAGCACAAATTTACTGAAATTGACTGCAATTACATACAGAACTTGAAATTACAAAGTCATTTCATTACAAAGATAATAGACACAGTAGACACAACTGTTGATCATATTGTCATTGAAAAGTCAAATCATTACAAAGATAAGGGTGTGCAATACAAAAAGAGGGGTAACTTCGGCTAATGATCAAAGTCTCGTCGCAATCGACGTGCAAGCTGCATATCTTTTGGCTGTATTGTCACTCACTTTGCATGTATGGCGCATAGGTTGGTATCTTCCAACATCAAAATGATGTGGGTCTCTGCAGCTTCTTGAATAGCCTCTAGCGCTATTGCTTGCATTCTATACTGATTTCCATAGCTTTGAAGCACCTCCTTCACAGTGCGAGCAAAGGGGGCGCATCGAATCAAAAGCTCCGTTGTCTTCTGGTAGTGGAAGATTTCTGCAAATGCCCTTGCTATTTTTCGGCGCCGTTGGGGTTGCCTTGGGGGCACTTGCACATTTGCTGGCGGGCGGCGTTTAGGCTTCTTGAAAAACTTAGACTTGCGCCTGTTTACATGCTTAGGGGTTGGTTCTGTAGCCTCTTCTGATTCTTCCTCTTCCCTTGGCTACCGATCTTGTCGTGTGGGGAGAGCTCCCTGGCCTCCAGGCAATGTCTTCCCCCCAACAGCCACCTGGTGTGTGCGCGGTATTTTTTTCTCGTAGCCATGGTGGCTCACTCTCTGATTCAGTGTCTGTATGGACCACCCGAGTCCTGGATGGTCCTGCTTGTGATTGGTGGCGCGACGGCTGCTACCTATCGGACTCTGTTGTTTGCTGGCCCTCTTCTCCTCTCCAGTGCTAGGCACGTTGCTTCATTCTCCTTCTAGGTGTTATATCTTGAGGAGGTGGAGATTCAACAGTCCTCGATGACTCTCGTGCCCTACCACCATGCCCACTACCAGATGAGTTTCTTGAACGGCCAAGCGTTCGTGGCCGTTTTCTTGTGCCTTTAAGCCATGACGGCTTCTCACATCCTTGGAGGGTGTTTTTGTTGGCAGGTGGATGCTCTTTCACGGTTTGTTTGGTGCGCACCATTTCGTTGGTAAGAGCTCACCTGTTCTTAGAAATGAGTAGTTTATGAGAGCATGCAATATTTATAAGGGCCCATTTAAAAAGGCCCTGTTCACACTAATTTTTTTTTTTAAAGTATTATTTTTTAAATAAACATGTCCCTAAGACGTAGACCTTGCGTTCACGTTTAGTGACTCGCGCAGTATCCACTTTGATCCTTGTCACACTCTGCATCACCGCCATGCAGCATGCTTGGTGGGACCTTGCGACATTTGCCACTTGTTGCTATTCTCTTGACGACTCCATTTCCGCACTTCAATAGCAATCTTGGATTGTCGCGCACACTCCATTGTGAGCTTACGAGTAAATGTTGTGTGAAAAAACCAATTGAACATTTCCTCCAAATAATTGGATTGCACCATTCCACCACCATGTCGAGTATTTTTGAAGTACACTCCCCTTGCTCGATAATGGGACTTCTCCATGCCTTGAGTGCTAAAAATTTCAAGCGATCCATACTTGTGCATAAAAAATGCACCATGCGCAAACAAGATATGTTGTTCACATGAGTAAACGATCCACATTATTAAATAAAAACAATCCCTTGTAATGAATACACCATGTAATGTGTGATGTTATTTTCACCCCAAGAAAGGGTGAAGACCTTGGTAAAATCCGCCAAGGCTTCTTGAAATGATTGGCGTTGTTGTTCTGTTGTGCTGTTAAGGCCCATAAGCTTGACCATTTTATCAAAATGTGCCCAAACTTGCTTGCGCTTGTTTGCAAGCTCGCCATTTGAATCATTGTCGGTAGTAGCTTTGCATAACTCCTTCCAAAGCTCCCAAAGGTTACCTGCCTGCTGGTTGGAGCTGTTTTCAGCATCATATCGGCTTGGATTTCCTTGGGAAACTTTCTTCAAAAAGTGTCTAGCTTTTTGTCCACTCATTGACACTTGTTGAGCAATTTCATGGGCCTCCCCTGTGTTTTTTGCAGCAACGATAGACACATTTCCACCGTGACAGCCAATGGAATTCAAGAGTACCTCCACTCTTTCGATCGCTTCTGAGACTTTTCCAACGGTTTCATTGTGAAAGCATAGTCAATGTGGAGCTTCAATAGCCTATCAAAAATGCGCATGAATGCGTGTAATGTAAAAAAATGTACATTCGATAGAGGAAATTGAAAGATTGGATTCCAAGCGTGGTCCTTTTGATCACGGTCTGGGGCATTGAGCATGGGACATCTCAGAAATAGACGCTTCCCATTCTCTACCTTCATCTCCGACATCACGACAATCTAACCCTTGTTCTCCATTCCCTTGCCATGGAAGCATGGAACCGGCCTTTGCAGTGCTCTTATGTGATTTGTTTCCATTAGGTTTGTACCCTCGAGTGCAAAATGGACAAGGCATGAGAGAAGAAACCCCTTGTTTGTAGCCAAGCAAACACTTTATGGCCTTCAAATCCCCACCTAAGTGCCACTCCACATCATAACTACCAAAACCCTCAATATCCAACTTCTGACCTGCAATTTGGGAGTGTATTACTTCTGTGATCCATGGAGTTCTCTCAAAAATCCATGAAAGTACTCCATTGGTCTCTTTGGGCACCTCAATAGCACCCAACCACCAAATGTCTTTCTCTGATTGCACGCTAAAAGATGGGGTGGGAGATGGCTCGATTGAATCCCTTCGCTTGGTTTGCAGAAGGGCCCCGTTCATTAGAGTGACACTTAGCCACTCTAACCTTCGGCCTTTCACTATTTGACACTCATCGAGTTTCAACACAAAAGCGACTTTTGTGCCAAGCACTACAAAATAAATAGTGCTAAGACCTTAAACTTCAGAGTTATAATAAGAATAATACCAAAGAAAAAGTAAAGTGTGTTACCTTCTTCAAGTAACTCGTAAAATCTAAGCATGGCTTCTTGAAGCCTTCTAAGATCCACAAAATATTGTTCCACATTGTGTAAGGAAAGCCCTTCTCCGAAGGTCTTATGGATTGTTTCTTACCTTTTTCCCTTGTCTTTGTTGCGCACGAAGCATAAAGGAAAGTTGGCATTGTGTCCTCAATGTGTAGGTATGTCGAATGCGGGAGAACACATCTTCGTTTGTGGCCTT
This sequence comes from Adiantum capillus-veneris, assembly GCF_014529385.1. Taxonomy (NCBI): domain Eukaryota; kingdom Viridiplantae; phylum Streptophyta; class Polypodiopsida; order Polypodiales; family Pteridaceae; genus Adiantum; species Adiantum capillus-veneris. The sequence goes on along the minus strand of NC_140939.1, from coordinate 27,361,520 downwards.
CTTTGCGAGCTTGACCTTATGAGGAACGGGAAATAGGTTTTCCATAATGCCATGTTCTTTGAGGGCATCCTTTAGGAGTTGGAAAATAGTCTGATAGGCTTTGGTGCTGATTCCAGCCTCATCACAAGCTTGTTGAACGTCATCATCACTAACCACATTTCTTAATTTACGCATAAGGTCCTTGGTGACTGCATCCTTAATGTGCTTACCTCCAGGTGATTGTTGTAAGATAGAAATCACGTCCTGGGTATTGAGACAACTAGTGAGAAGGTTGACTCGATCATCTTGGCTTGTTCCACCGCATGCCTCCTGGATGAAGTTTCTAGCAACAAATAAACATAAATGTTAGAAAATAGTGTGAAGTAAGAATGCATCATGCAAGTAAAGAACAAATCACCTTGTGGTTGTAACTCTTCGTTTGCGTGCTCCTCCCGAATGTGCAAGAGTTTCAATGGATGAATACGTGTGTTTGCGTTCCCTTGCACCAAGGGGTGTTTCTTTCAAGTATATGATGGTCTTGGTAAGCTTCTGGATGTGGGACTCCTTTTCTTGCATTTGTTGTTCAAGAGTTTTAACTACCCTCTCCGAAGAGGCAACACTCTCTTGTAATGCCATCGTCTTGAGGTGAAGAGCTTGACATTCGTGCATCCACATATGCAAAGAAGCACCTGCACCCATACACAACCGCTTGCAATAGCCTAACAAACTTGCTTCTCCCCTCCCAAGAAATTGAAGAAATGTGGAAAGGCTATTAAATGGTGGATGGAAGCGGCTTATAGGATCGTAAGGGTACAAATGGCCATCCACCCAAATGTCAACATTGGTCTCACAAGCGGTGCAACGTTCCTGTGATGACTTTTGATCACCTTCACTAGTGGTCTTCAGTGTAAATGCCGTGGGTAAGAGAATATGTATGCTTTTGGTGTGCGGATTGTGTGGTGGTGGAAGCAAACCATTTGTGATGTCCGTGAGCACCATGGAAGCTGTTGCGTGAGGAAGCAAATGATGAAAAGATAGAGGGGGAAGGATAGAGAGGTTGAGGGTTCATATTTCTCCTAATGTATTTTGCAATAATGCAAGAGATTGCATCATTCTCTCTCAGAGGGAGAATTGCGAGAGATATATGAAAGAGTTATAACACTTTCTAGAATCATCATGCTTCTCGTACTTGGAGAGAGAGAGAGAGAGAGAGAGAGAGAGAGTCTACGTCGTGTCACCACGATGAAATCCTTGAGAGAAGTAGCAACCTCTTCTCATTATCAAAATCTTGAGGATAAGATTATTTGCATGTTTCTATGTGGACATGAGATTTTTATTGTATGTACATATGTGTGTATGTATTTGAGAGAGAGAGAGAGAGAGAGAGAGAGAGAGAGAGAGAGAGAGAGAGTACATAGAAGAAGTTATGAGGTATGGACATGGAGGGAGAGATCAAGATGAGCAAGATGGTGAGGGTTGAGATTCGTAGGTCTTAGTGAGGGAGAGAGAGGAATATCTGAGGGAGGGAGAGGAATGAGTGTGGAGAGGAGAAGGTGAGAAAAGTTCAAGGCCATCTTGAGTGGCAATTTAGGTTCCACTATTTGCATCATGTCTTGGCGCTCCAATTTTTAAAAATTTATAAAAAAGTATTTAAGAAAAAACTTCAGCTTATAGGCTATATTTCTCATGTTTTGAGTTTTGCCAAATTGTAAGTGGAACAGGTTGCCAAAAATTCACAAAATTGGCTATCTCTGCTACCACTAGAGTCTTTGGTGCTCCCATCTTGGTTGAAACTTCTATTATGTATCTCAAAAAGTCTTCATCCATGTATGAAAGCACCACCAAATGCCTTGAATTTTCTTATGAAAATACAAATGATATTCTTTTAATATTAACTTTCAAAGACCTAGCCGATAATGCAACTAGTTAATATAGTATTATTAAAAAACTAAAAAAGAGGAATAGAAATACTTACATGGTAAAATAAAATATAGTAAAAATCCTCGGGGGGTGCACTATGTAATCATGTTAATGTATAACGTGAGTTCAAAAGGAGGGGTTTTAAAAAGCAAAAATTTTAGGCAATTTAACAGAGATAGATTAAAATAAGGGGGTTTTATATTCAATTTTGAAAAAAAATTCTAAAATAAGGGCTCATTTTATTCATTTAGATAGATTAAAAGAGGGGGATTTTTTAATATCCTGTGAATGCACGTTATATAGGGGGGTTATCGAATGGTGAAGCCCCCCCACCCCCCACCGAGCAAAAAGCACAATTTTTTTTGATGAGATAGATATAGGTAGATCAAATAGTAATGGTCAAAATTTCTTTTTCACGAATGTAAAAGCTATAAAGGAGAAATAATTATAGCTCAAGATAAATAATAAATGCGAAGAAACTAACTGAGGTGGACCAAAAAGTTGAAAAGCGGTCTTCTATGCTCTTGATGCAGGAAAATTCTATCTCTCTCTCTCTCTCTCCACACTTGTGGCGTCCTCTTCCCTTGAGGATACCTTGGAGGCCCGAAAGTCCCTATCTTCTCTACCCTACTCTCTCGCAAGACGGACAAGAGGTAGGTGATGCAAGGACTTTCCATCGCACCACATAGCTCCATACCTTGAGTATACCTTGTAGGGGGCAACTCCCCATCGCACCACACAATGCCTTGCAATCAAAGATAGAGAGAGAGAGAGAGAGAGAGAGAGAGAGAGAGAGAGAGAGATTACTTATAATAAGATTTGATTATCGTCCTCAAGCTTAGATATGACCTATGGGACCAATCAAAGCATAGTGGGTTTATAATGTGATTGGTACAACTCATTTGGGTAGAGTGTAGACTCACAATGGTAAATTCTAGCTTTTGGAAAATCATATTTAAGGACACACAAGTCATTTGACATAAAATGAGAATAAGGGGTATAAAGTGAAAAGAGAAACCTAAGGGGTATTTTCAGCCGATTGTAACGAGGTCTTCTTCGGAGCTTAAAATCCTTGGATGATAGCTAGCCTTTTTTGTAGACTTTCCATTTGCCTTGTTAGCAAGCGTCATGTATCTTCTTAAGCTCGCTTCCTTTGAGTTTAAGTTGGTTTGTCATTAGCTCCTTCGGCTTGAGCTCCCTTCCTTTGAGTTTAAGTTGATTTGTCATTAGCTTTGTTCCTTGAGGAGGCAAGATTGGCATAACAACCTCAAATGCTCCTCTTTGTCCTTGAAGGTAAGGATGCATTGCCCGGGTGGAAAGCTTCTATTTGCATCATTGATCCAAGAGTTCGTGTTGGGATGGATGGTGATCCATTTGAGTATGTCATTAAGCTTGATGATCGCTTCTTCAATATTATCCTCAGCATTACACCATGGTGGTGGGTGTCCTCCAATCCTAACTTTGAGTCCGAGGGATTCCTGTAGATGGCATTCTTGAAGGGCGCCCGATGTAGATTTTCTTCATGATGCCATGGGTTACTTCAAGGAATTCCTTTTGAACCATCGAAATGAACTCGTTGAGAGAGGCTTCAAACTCCTCTTCTTTCACAAGGAGAGCTTGAATCTCGGCTTCTTTTGCACTCTCAAGCTATTGTAGGCATTCCTTGAGAGCCATATATTCCCCAATGAGCTCATGAGTATGGGCCTCAAGGGCCATGATTCTTGCTTCTTGATAAACAAGAGGATCCTTCCTAGGTGCAATTGCCATGACAAGAAATCTCTTCCATAGAGGGGGGTGGTGTGGCTAGGATGGAGATCGTCCCGTATGGTACTTGGGAACCGGTGCTTGTTGCTTCTTAGCATGAAGTGTACCCGAGGTAAGTATGTGACACAAATCTTTTTGCTACCTTAGTAGGTCCTTTAGCAACCCAAAGAGGACATCAATGTGTACTGCTATTTCATGCGATTCATCAAGCATGACAACAAAATACATTGAGTGCTCACCCATAGCAGTTACTTGTGAAAAGTTGACATTGCTTATGATAAAAGTGCCAATTTCTTAAGAAATCAGAGAGTTTCATTGTTAAAAGTATTTAGCTTGGAGCATATCCCAGCTTCTAGAATGTATTCCATTAAGATGGGGAGCAGCTCATCTTTCTTCGGTATGCCCTTTTTTTGTTTTTGCTCAGTTGTATCATGTACGAGTGGTGTTTGGTCTTGTGACAGGAGACTGGTGCCAATGGCAACCGTACAATTGTGTTTTATGTTTTATTAGATTGGCGTGGGTTGGCCTCCCTTGTTTGGGCCATGATGGGATGGATCTGGTTTTGGTGTATGTGGTGTCTGGACATGTCTCTTTGACGCCATGGCTCATGATGAGCGTGGATTTCCTTGTAGTTCTTTTTGTTACCTAATATATTTACCACTCACAATTGTGAGTAATGGAAAAAAAGAAAAGATGTGGACTTAATCAGAGCTCTTAAATTGTTTTCAGTTCAAGTGGTCAATTTATTGAAATCAAAATTTTAAATCCTTAATTAGTTGCTAAGCATGCTTAGTTGAAAGCTAGTAGACCAAAGTTCTCAAGCTCCTTTTCACATGTTTACAGCTTGTCTTGTATTATGGATTGTGCTAGCTCTTTGGAAGAATATATGGCAATGTTTGAGTAGGAGGAAAACTAGCTTTGAAGGCCTTGTCGAAAAACAATGCTTTGAATGTACTATGCTAGCCTTATCTCTTGCTTTGTTTGTACAATTATTGTCTTCTCTTTCTCTGATTTGATTTTGTGGGCCATGGTGAGTTCAGCCTTATTATGTTTTGATAAACACTATGGTCTCTATGGATTTCCTAGTCACAAATCACCTTATCCCTAGTGATTTTATCACTTGTTTTAATGGACTAAATTCCTCACTATTAGATCATGGTAGGTTCCAATGTCAATGTTTTGCTCCATTTGCCAAAAACAACAAATTTATAGTTCAAATTAATCTACAAAATATAGAAAATTTCTACGCCACCAATTTTTTTTTCTCACAAAGTTCATCGGTGGGCGATCAAAATCTATGGTTGTTGAAACCTAATAAATTTAATTATAAACAAAGAATTAGTTATAAAATGTCCCGTTCTTTCTATAGCTACATAAACAATAGCTTTATCAACATAGAAATCATAAAAAGCATGAAAAAGTCTCCCTCCAAGAATTCTAGACACAATCATCAAGTACTGAACATGTTTGTATGGAAACTCTAGCTTCTACAATGTTGTCATTCGTACCCTTTTCAAAACTATTTACACTAGCTCGCGCGACCCGCCTATGGTAGGTCTCATTTGCTATTACCAATAGTACAATGGTAAGGTTTCCAATGGTGCTTAGACATCCAATGCTATCTACATAAGGCATACATTTAGAGAGTATACATTTAGTTAGAGACAGAGAGAGAGAGACATGCACTCAATGTCTTTCGGCTTGCCCGTAGACGCCTGTAGACGATGGTGTCTTTTCTCCATGTCTTTCCATTTGATTTGTAGCCCATTTCAATATACAAACTTCTATTCCGCTCTAATTTTATTTCTTTCACGAGAATAATAATTCTCTCTCTCTCTCTCTCTCTCTCTCTCTCTCTCTCTCTCTCTCTCTCTCGCCATCCATATTTATCCCATTCCACAATACATGTATCCTTTCCAGCTCTCTTTATTTGATTTGTAGTCTATTTCAACATACAAACGCTACCCAAAAGTGTTTCTAGGAGGGAGGAAGTGGATACTATTTGGTCATAGTAGTATCTCACAGTGATTGTAGGCAACGGATGCACAATAGTCATTGGCACCTCATCTGGCATACATGTTGACCAAGAGAGTGCCAAGCACGACATTTTCTTTAAACAACCCTTGACTCACAATATCATTGTGAGTCATGTTGCCCATATCAACATCTTGCGTAATGCCACATGCCCTCAAGATGCAGGTATACGTGATTGCATTTTGTTTTCGCACTCAGTTCGAGACCTTCACGCAGTACCTTCACTGTATCAATGGAGTACAACAGTTTGCTACACTGCTCGTGACGGCACTTTACCATGTAGATAGATGCACTCTCTTTACATCTCCTAAAATCAACCCTGAGCTTCCTGACCCAGACCCTTAGCTTCAAGATGCAAGAGTATGTAATTCCATCGTGAGAGACGCCCTCGCTTTGCATCTGCCGAAAACAGCCCAGAGCTTTAAGATGCATCACAAGAAAACATCTCAGAGCTTCTTGACCAAGATGGGCATATCCCACAAAAAACATCCCAGAGCTTCTTGACCAAGTTGGGCATATCCCACAATCAATGCATTCCATGAGACGACATCCCAGACAAGAAGCTCCTCAAGCATCTTTTGTGCTTTATGAAGTGCACCACAATAGGCAAACATGTCATCCAAGGCAGTGCCAAGCACGACATCTCAAATATATGGTATAAATATATATATACATATATATATATATATTATACATATATATATATATACATATATATATAATACATATATATATATATATATACATATATATATATATATATATATGCCTCTCCACCAAACTTCTTTGTCTCTCCCTTCATCTCTCGCTATCTCCAGCCTCAAAATGTCTTCTCTCGCTAAAGCATAGTACGCCAACCTCTCTCTTCTCTCTTCCTTGACCTACACACCATGCGAACCACAACTCTCTCTATCTCTAACCATAATACACCAACCACTCTATCTCTTTGTGCCTTGACCTACACATCACATGACACACAATTGTGTGTGTGTGTGTGTGTGTGTTTTTGGGATGAATTGATAGCAACCTCTCTAAAGAATACTTTGCCAACCACTCTCTCTAGATCTTTGTGCCTCAACCTACACACCATGCAACACATGACCCTCTCTAGGCAGCGTTATCGGGGGTTATGTGTTCGAAATTTGAGCCAGGTCAGCGTCCGGCTGCTGCTTTTGGAAAAAATGAGAGCCAAGAATTGCCACACCGCACCATATAGTAGCTATTAGTTACTTGGTAATGCTACTGACGCACAAAAATTGCTCAAAAACTGGTAACATCGATGGAATTGATGCACAATTATGAAGCAGTTCCGTTAACGACACCATTAATGAATGAAATGATGGTTTAGGAGTTTAAGCTCCCCTTACAGATTACCCCGGCCCGTTAACGGCTCCGCCATTCATCAAAAGATTAACTAAACTTAAGTTGTCTCGTTGATGAACAAAATCCTACTGTGCCGGTTTCCCTAAATAGATTTTTCTTCAGCTTGATATGTCTTCAATTACCGTTTTCAACTCCCTTGTATCTGATATGCACTTTCCCTTCTTTCTTGTATCTTCCTCTGAGAGCGTTGCTTGCTCAAGCAAGTGAGAGAGAGATCCTTGATTTGGCGCCTCTTCCTCTAGCTCGGCTTCGACTCCTTATTCTTGCTCCTTATTACCTCGAGAACGAGATAGAAATTCCCTTGTGTTGCGAGAGAGAGAGAGAGAGAGAGAGAGAGAGAGAGAGAGAGAGAGAGAGAGAGAGAGAGAGAGAGAGAGAGAGAGAGGGAGAGCGCTTCTCTTGTCCAAGCATCGTGCGAGAGAGAGAGCTCGAGATTTCCTTCCAAGCTTCGAGCACCCTCTTCCCTTCTCGTTCCTTCACAAAAAATGCTTATGCCCCTCCAAAATTGCTCATATACAATAATCCTCCATGCAAAGAGTTCCTTTTTATAACTCCCTCCCTCCCTTAGCAACGACGGCGCCATCGTTGCTAGGGAGGCGTAAAAAACCCCCTGCTGACATGGCAACCCGGACTCGTACCTGCTTCAAATGCATCGCGAGTGGCACCGGATCGCATCGCCCCTGCCTTCTGAGCATTTTTCGCTTCATGGCCCAAGCCATCCAAGGCATGATCCGGCGGCCTGTGCGAGCAGTTCTTCCCTCTCATGCGCTATCGTTTGCTGCTATGCCTGCCATGGGTTTCCCCCTTCACACACAATGTGTATTTTTCATTAAATGGGCGGGCGGCCAACCTATCTCTTGGGCGGCCTTTGGATTGTGGCTTATCCTTATGAGGGCACCACATTTGGCATACATATCGGCCAAGGCAATGCCTTGCACAACACCACTTTCCAACATCCCCTGACTAGTAATATCACCGTGAATTCTGCTGCCACCTTGTGTGTCGAATGCCACCACAACCTTCGAGATGCAAGTATAAGTGATTGCATTTGGTGAAAGATCTTCCCTCGCATTTGGTTAAAATAGTCGGCGCTTCTAAGCTGCAGCCATTTTTGGCACATTTGACATACATTCAACATTAAACTTGGCCAGTTACCAGGCCCTAAACACTGTTCATTAATCATGTAATCTTCAAACAGCTTGATGTGCATTTATCTGGCATCTTTCTTAGCATGGGAGCGGAGCTGCAGGACATCCATCCCCTTTGAACATGCACAACTTCCGTCCTGTGCTAGCTGCACTTATGAAGCATCATCAGACTAATCGTCTGACGCATACATAACACTATCTTCAGGAGGTTGATCTGTGTTGAAATCTTCAATATTAATCTCACCATCTCGTTGCTTAAACAATGTAACTCTTTTCCTTGCAATAGTTACCTTGAGCTCAGTGCCATCAATCTCGCATAGCTTGTAGGTCGCATTATCGTAAACATGAAGTAGTACATATGGTCCAAACCATCGTTTAAACATCTTCCGCATAGCAGTGTCGTAGTCTGTGCTTGCTATCAAATCCTGCTTTATTTTTCAACCTGGCTTCCTTGAGCATTACTTTAGCTTGTTCAATATCTTCGTGACACTTTTCAAGTTGGCGAATGCGCAATGCAAGCAAATCTTCTGTAGACATACCTTCTTCCCATGTCATTCCGGTCCAAGAAATAACCGCTTCCTCTGTAGGAATAATGGGTGTTTTCCCGTACATTAGCTCAAATGGCATAAAACCTGTAACAGAACTATGTGTACTTCGATCAACCCATAAAGCAAATGGTTGGAGTTTAGGCCAATCACCAATATGTCCCCGGCATGCCTTTGCTAAAGCTTTAACAATAGGCAGATGCCCTCTTTCACTTTTAGCATTACCCTTTGGAGTGTATGCTGTAGTGAGAGCAAATTTAATGACCAAGAAAACAAAGAAATCTCAAGATTCATATGCATCCAGCTCTCCTGTATCAGCAGTAATTCTACCAACACACCCATACCTAGAAATAACATCCTCAAGCAAAAACTTGCATACAAAATTGGTAGCTTTAGTAGGAAAAGCTCTGCCTTCCACCTGATTAGTAAGATTCTCTCTGGCAAGAACAATATACCGCATCTGCCAAACACCTACTGGCATGGTAATCAGGTCCACCACCCACGTGTAGTGCATAGCCAGTGGTGGATAGGTGGGATGCAATCCATCTCGATGTCGCACATTAGAGTACTGTTGGCATATTAAGCATGTCTCTCCAGAAACTGAGCCACATCTTTATACATATCTTTCCACCACGATCCTTAATCTTGACAAAAGTTTCCCAGACCCCTCTGTGTCTAGCCCATAAACTTTCATGAAACTCTTTGATAACCTACTATTGAGTTGCTTTATCACAACAAACAACCCGTTGCGGTACTCCTCTAGAGCGTTTTGGTTGCTTCCATAAATGCCCATTCTTTAGAAAATATTTGTAAGCCTTCTTTCTGATCTTTTTATACTCTTGATCTGTCCACCCTTCATGCTTAGTAAGAGTGCTAAAGTAGCGACCGATCAAAAGCCATTCTCCATCATAGAATTCCTCAGAAAATACCTTAAAGTATGAGCAATATTTTCACAATTTGCATGCAGATAAGAAGACGTTGAGTGGCATAAAATGGTAACCATCTTTTTGCAACATTTGTCAGCCTACTCAACGTCCTCTTCCTCATATGTGTATATATTTTTCTATGCTATTAAGTTATCTAGAGTAAATTCCCCCTCTTCGTTTAACCTTTGTGGCGACACATACATTATACTCTTCCCAAAAATTTCACCTTAGTCATATATTTATATTACCACCCTTTTCTTTTTTGCTTTGTAAATAGAATAAGCATACAATAACCAACTATATACCCCCAAACTTTCTTACCTCTTGTGAATTAGTAGTAGAAAAATAATATATCCATCTTCCACCCCTTATAGATAAATTCCCATGGAAATCAACTCTCCACTTGTCTTTACAAAGATTATGGTCTCTCTCTACAAGTCTTCTATGCCCCCTACATAGGTGGCCCAATATCTCTTAAGAATATACATATAGTTTCTCTCCTTTCAAAAAAGACTCCAATTTTATATTCTTTTCACAAGAAAATAATATTGGGCCCTCCTCTATTTGTTTAAGCATCATAGCCTTTTGAAAAAGCATGATTCCCCTTGGATGCATACAAGCAAAGGGCCCATACAAGAAGACTTTGAAGCAAAAGGTTCCCTAGCCTAGTGTGGACCTTCCAAACCGAATTCCTTGGTGCATGGGCGTGAAGAATAGTCCAAATTCATATCAAACATGTTGAGAAGGTCAATTTTGCCTTTTGAAGCATGTCATTCCGAGCTACAGGTAAAAAGTTATGGTCAAAATAGTGTAAATCTGTCAGACTCGCAGCAAAAGGGAACTGTAAATCAAGTAAATCAAGAGAGTGAGATCTTATTTTTCCCCTACTCATCTTCTATAAGAGCAATGAGTGTTCAAGGTCACTTGCATGTGATGGGACCAACCTAAAGATGCTTTCTAAATGCCAAGACAGACAAGTTGAGATACCCCGCAGGAGCCACCCGTAGGGCCTCATGGTGGGGCCCACCTACATTATGCACCCCTATGGAGGCTTCACGGTCTAAAATGATAATTTTGGTGAATAAATAGTCCTTTTATGTCCAATATTCAATGAATGGTCAAAGGACACTTAATTAGGTCTAATCACTTACTCTAATTAAGTGTAGCATAATCCCACTCCTACACAACTATAAATAGCCCCCCTTGGAGAGACTCAAGGACACACACACCTATATTTTCAACTTCATGTTGTTTCTTGATCAATAGTAGAGAAAACCCCAACTCTCCCTCTTTCACATCCTCCCTCCTAACCCTCCTCTTTGGAGGAAGTGCAACTCTATTCTCCACTCTCTCCATTCTACAATCTCTTACTCCATCAACCCAATAAATCATTTGTAGCACCTCAATAACTTGTAAATACATCATGATCTCTCTCATGGTTATGTTAATGATCATGAAATCATCTTCAAAAACTTTCAAGTGTCGCAATTCGTGATGGTTAGCCAGCGTCTGTCCTCCCCTTAAAAGGTGTGCGAGAAATCAAGTAAGTGTTCTATTCTCAATTTACCATTGGTTTGTTTCTCCACACTTATTCAATTGGTCTAAAGAAATTTCTCACTCCAAATCTCTTTTGCTTCATTACATATGCATGTGGCTACCTCTCATGGTGATTTTATTTGTGTCACGACATTGCATAGATGGAGATGAGCTCTCTATGCAAAGTGTGTTAGTTTGATGTAAGTGATTCTCTTGTGTGTTTGAGAGGCAAGTCTTGCGCGCATGATTTTTTGATGAGTGCTTGAGAGAGGAAGAGTTTGGATGTATTATGGGTATTCTTATGGGAAGAAGGTGAATGCTATTCCACAAATTGCATATTTCATTTTGATGCACGGCATTGGGTTGCATAATCGTTGATGGTGTTCAAGTGTCCAAAGTGTATATAGAGTAAGGGGGTTTTCAAAGTGTGTTGCTTGGGTGGGTAAGTGCAAGTGTTATTTTTTTATTGGTTTCCTTCTCCACTCCCAAAAGAAGGTGGTGCCCCAAGTAGTGTGCGTACCTCTTTACGAACATATTGTGAGGGTAGGCCCATTGGTTTGGGTTTAGAGGCCCCATTTCAAAAAGCTCGCCCTCATTAAAGTGGTGTTTCCACTCAGGAACATATTTCCAAGTTACCTTCAAATTCTTTAGTGATGAACAATGGAGTTCCCATCTATCCATTTCATTTTGCACAACACATTAGAGTAAATGTTCACATAGATAGAAAAGTCTTTTTCCAGCAACGCATTGTTTTTATGTTTGGTGCAGAAAGACTTAGAGAAATACTGGCATCACCCAATCCAATTATACTTCCAATCATCAATTATGAAACTTCTTTTGATGTTCATGTTTTCATTTTGTTTTAAAGGCAGAAACAAGGAGTGGTGAAGGGGTGCTCAAGGGCCATATGAAGGAACGAGGTCTTCAAACCAACAACGAGGAGTAGCACATGAATCACGATCAAAATAATGAACCTTTTAGGCCTATTGCTCGGCAATCCATTCATATAATCATTGCAACTAAGTTTAGGTTTCAGTCTATCATAAGGAGGATATTTGGATCCACTCGCCTCAATGAAATCAATGCTTCAATTAATCCATTTATTCTACCTATGATAAAGTACGAATTAACAATGGATGTGTACATCTTCATTTTAATGTAATCAGATTTATAGTGTCAATAATCTTGTGCGGCCTGTAAGAGAAAAGTTTCTTTAAAAAAAGAGATTTAAAAAAGTCTAAACAAAATGTCAAGTTCTTTTCCCACGTTCTATGCAAGAAGTGGGGAAGATGCGCAAGAGTTTCTTGACAACTTGGAGATGGCACATCTCATATCCGGGAGAGATGAAGAGGAAGTAAAGCTACGAGCCTTCCCGTTGGTTCTAAAAGCAGAAGCTAAAGCATGGTATGAGACCTTGCAACCCCAAATCAAGTCCAATTGGGAGAGACTGCGAGCAAGCTTCCTCTCCAAGTTCGGGCAAGGTGATACTTCTGAAGGACTATGAAAATGTCTTATTGGGCATAAGCAGGTATCACTTGAAGACTATCCCTCTTATGAAGCAACCTTTGTCAATCTATGGGGTAGGTGGGAGGCTACATTAGAAAATCATGGTGGTGCACCTAACTTTCTAAAAAAAGAGAGATTCATGGTTGGCTTGTATCCACTTTTAAAGGCTAAAGTAGAGCTAAAATTCCCATCCACCTTCGAAGAAGCACGTGAGGTAGCCATCATCAAGTTTAGAAAACTACACTTCCAAGCACATAGAGCAAGGGGTTTGAATGAAGTGAGTGAGAGGGAGTCTTCACAAACCATGGAAGCACCAATTAGGGCCCCTCTTGCACAATCTTCACAAATAGGAGATAACTCTCAAAAAGAGGTTTTGCAAAGGCTAACTCAACAGCTTGAGAACCTCACTCTGAATCTAGTACAAGGCCTACCTCAACAACGACAACCAAGAGAAGGGAATCGCAATCAACGAAGACAAGCTCAAGAGTTGCGATGTTGGAATTGCAATGAAATGGGCCATGGCATGTACAATTGTCCACATCCAAGGCGACTTTCGGGAGACATATATCCCCCTAGACCGCCTCGTCTCACTGTGCAACAAGAACAAGCTCAAGGCCCACAAATCCTTCGACGACCACCACCACCAGCAAATATACCTCCCGTCCCACATGAGGAGGAAGAAAGAGGAGTCAACATTATCAAGCTAGAAGAGTTAATAGATGAGCATACTCTAAACTTTGATGTTATGCCGGCAGAAAAACGCACAAGAGCACATGATAAGGATGAAGACATGAGAAGTGAAGGAACAAATTCAGCCAGAAGGGACAAGAAGAAGAAGTCAAAGATGGAAGAAGATGAAAGTAGCAGGAAGAAAAGATCAAGGCGAAGGGAAATTGGTATCAACGACTTCCCATTGGGAAAGGAGCTAGAGCCCTACAACATCTTGGAGGATTTACAAACCCAAAAGCCAAACATTTCATGGCCTCAACTTCTACACCTATCAGCCAAAGTAAGAAGGCAATGGCCAAAGGTGGTAAGTACAAGAATTCCAAAAAGAAAGCAAATCTTTCCATTAAGGTTGTGGCCTCAAAGCTACAAAAAGATGTGGAACCCATTTACATAAGGGGTAAAAAGGTGTCTAATGTATATGTTGATGGTGGAGCTCAAATGTGTGTGATCACGGAAAAATCAATGAACAAGTTAGGGCTTGAAGTTACAAAGTCCTCTAATTGTCAAGCTAGGCTAGCCAACAACTCAAGTGTGAAGTGTTTGGGGATCATTGAAAATGTAAAAGTCTCTGTATGTAACATAGATGCACGAGTGGATATGTATGTCATGCAACTAAGGGGGAGGGCTATCCCATCATCCTAGGGAGGCCTTGGCTCATTGCTGTGAATGCAGATCAAAAATGGGGAAGTGGTCGTTTGATTCTTAAGAAGGGTCAACCGGTGGTGTATGATTGGCGAGAAGGAAAGCAACTAGATATCAACTATGAAACCACGGCAGATGAAGAGAGCGAGGAGGAGAGTCCCTACTCAATGTGATGAGGAAGCATCAACCAGTGCATCAACCAGTGAAGAGGAGTCTTCTTTGGAGGTAATGGGAATTGTATTCAACGCCAACACTCAAGATGTTCCAGTAGAAGAAAAGCCAACAGACAATCACACACGAGGGGATGAAAGATGCCACCACCTTGAAGAAGGATTTGAGAAGATGCTTGCAAAAGATGTTACTTGTGAGGAGAAGAGGTCCTACATCAATATGTTAAGGAGGTATCCCAATTTGTTTATCACTGACTACTCACAAATAAGAGGTGTAGATGTAATAGAGCATCGAATTGAATTGAAACCAGGGACCAAACCGTGCTCAAAAGTTAAGGCGACTAGGATCTGTGCAACAAAAGGCTCTCCTATAGGAAGTAAATCGACTCTTGAAGGCTAGCTTCATCTATCTAGTATCCAACTCCGAATGGGTATCACCTATTGTAGTCACTCCCAAGAAGAATGGTAAGTGGAGGGTCTGCGTGGATTACAAACCCCTCAACGCTGCGACAAAGAGGGACCACTTCCCTCTCCCTTTCCAAGATGAAATTTTGAATGAAGTAGCAAGTCACGAATGCTACACTGTGTGTGATGGGTATTCAGGATATTTTCAAATTAGAATAGCAGAAGAGGACCAACCAAAAACCACCTTCATCACACCTTGGGGATGTTTTGCATTCAGAGTAATGCCTTTTGGGCTCACCAATGCTCCTAGCACCTTCATGAGATTCACAATATTTGTATTTCAGCCATTCCTTGGAAAATCTATAAGAGTCTTTATGGATGATTTCTGTATTTATAGTTGTAGATCACTTCATTGCCAAAAGGTTGAAGAGGGGCATAAGAGGCTCCATCAATTTGGGGGACAACTCAACCCAGAGAAGTGTCATATCGGTGAATCTCAGGTGGTTTTGCTAGGCCATGTGGTTTCTTCACAAGGAATTCAAGTGGATCCCTCTAAAGTAGAGGCCCTTTTGTCATTATCTCCACCAACAACAACAAAGGAGCTAATGACCTTCAACCACAAAGTGAGGTACATGTCTCGCTTCATCCATCTCCTAGCAGAAGCCATCGCCCCTTTGCATAGGTTGGCAAGCCAATCTACATTTGAATGGGGGAGGGAACATGCAAAATGTTTATGGGAAAAGCTCTCTCCCGTTTGAGGAAGTGAAGGGCATTCTTAGCTCTCTCCCAATCCTAATGCCACCAGATCCAAAGGAGACTTACTATGTCACTTCAAGTGTAGGTTTCGAAGCAATTGGTGTTGTTTTGATGCAAAAAGATCCTAAAACATCATACATGAGGCCGATCTATTTTGCAACCAAGGTGATGACTCCAGCCGAGAAGGGATACACTGAAATAGAGAAAGTGGTCTTTGCAATCTTGTTTGCGGTAAGGAAGTTTCGATCGTATCTTCTCCCTGTGCCATTTGTTTTTCTCACCTTAGAGCACAATCTACCATATGTAGTACAACACATGAGCCTCTCATCTAGAATAGCAAAGTGGGTGCTTGAACTCCAAGAATTTGAATACACTTTCCTTGTAGAAGATAGCACAAGAGCAGGACTTGCAGACATTCTCACCTACAAAGTGAGAGAAAGGGAAGGATCACGACTACAAAGAGAGGAAGGCTCAAAACAATTCAAAGTGAAGGAGATTGATAATGCCCATACTTTATGCTTTGACGGAACCTATCAACGCCAACAAGACAAAGCAGCAGGGGGGATCCTCATTTTAAACCCACAAAAGGAGGTAATGGTTAGAAAAGGTATCACTCTACCCAATGTTCACTCTAACAATGAGGCTGAGTATGCTGCTCTAACCCTTGGGTTAGAAGAATGCAAAGAATTAGGCATACAAAGACTTATTATAAAAGGTGATTCTTTGCTAGTGGTCAGGAAAATCCAAGGGACTTGGAGGTGCAAGAATCGTACATTGTTTGAGTGGCTTAGTAGTGTAAGAGCTTTGATGAAGGGTTTTAAAGCAACACAGGTACAACACATTGTGAGAACTCATAACAAGGAAGCAGACTTACTCGCAAATGAAAAGCTTCAAATGGCGGTAGGAGGTGTGAAACTATATGAACCCAAATATCAAGGTCAAGAGGAGCTAAAAGACATTATCTTCTTTCTACAAGCAGGTGAGTGCCCCAAACACTTAGACAAGGTGCAAAGACATAGACTAGTTAAGAAGGCCACACCTTACCAGTTGATCGGGGATACATACATTATACTCTTCCCAAAAATGTCACCTTAGTCATATATTTATATTACCACCCTTTTCTTTTTTGCTTTGTAAATAGAATAAGCATACAATAACCAACTATATACCCCCAAACTTTCTTACCTCTTGTGAATTAGTAGTAGAAAAATAATATATCCATCTTCCACCCCTTATAGATAAATTCCCATGAAAATCAACTCTCCACTTGTCTTTACCAAAGATTATGGTCTCTCTCTACAAGTCTTCTATGCCCCCTACATAGGTGGCCCAATATCTCTTAAGAATATACATATAGTTTCTCTCCTTTCAAAAAATACTCCAATTGTATATTCTTTTCACAAGCAAATAATATTGGGCCCTCCTCTATTTGTTTAAGCATCATAGCCTTTTGAAAAAGCATGATTCCCCTTGGATGCATACAAGCAAAGGGCCCATACAAGAAGACTTTGAAGCAAAAGGTTCCCTAGCCTAGTGTGGACCTTCCAAACCGAATTCCTTGGTGCATGGGCGTGAAGAATAGTCCAAATTCATATCAAACATGTTGAGAAGGTCAATTTTGCCTTTTGAAGCATGTCATTCCGAGCTACAGGTAAAAAGTTATGGTCAAAATAGTGTAAATCTGTCAGATTCGCAGCAAAAGGGAACTGTAAATCAAGTAAATCAAGAGAGTGAGATCTTATTTTTCCCCTACTCATCTTCTAGAAGAGCAATGAGTGTTCAAGGTCACTTGCATGTGATGGGACCAACCTAAAGATGCTTTCTAAATGCCAAGACAGACAAGTTGAGATACCCCGCAGGAGCCACCCGTAGGGCCTCATGGTGGGGCCCACCTACATTATGCACCCCTATGGAGGCTTCACAGTCTAAAATGATAATTTTGGTGAATAAATAGTCCCTTTTATGTCCAATATTCAATGAATGGTCAAAGGACACTTAATTAGGTCTAATCACTTACTCTAATTAAGTGTAGCATAATCCCACTCCTACACAACTATAAATAGCCCCCCTTGGAGAGACTCAAGGACACACACACCTATATTTTCAACTTCATGTTGTTTCTTGATCAATAGTAGAGAAAACCCCAACTCTCCCTCTTTCACATCCTCCCTCCTAACCCTCCTCTTTGGAGGAAGTGCAACTCTATTCTCCACTCTCTCCATTCTACAATCTCTTACTCCATCAACCCAATAAATCATTTGTAGCACCTCAATAACTTGTAAATACATCATGATCTCTCTCATGGTTATGTTAATGATCATGAAATCATCTTCAAAAACTTTCAAGTGTCGCAATTTGTGATGGTTAGCCAGCGTCTGTGCTCCCCTTAAAAGGTGTGCGAGAAATCAAGTAAGTGTTCTATTCTCAATTTACCATTGGTTTGTTTCTCCACACTTATTCAATTGGTCTAAAGAAATTTCTCACTCCAACTCTCTTTTGCTTCATTACATATGCATATGGCTACCTCTCATGGTGATTTTATTTGTGTCATGACATTGCATAGATGGAGATGAGCTCTCTATGCAAAGTGTGTTAGTTTGATGTAAGTGATTCTCTTGTGTGTTTGAGAGGAAAGTCTTGCGCGCATGATTTTTTGATGAGTGCTTGAGAGAGGAAGAGTTTGGATGTATTATGGGTATTCTTATGGGAAGAAGGTGAATGCTATTCCACAAATTGCATATTTCATTTTGATGCACGGCATTGGGTTGCATAATCGTTGATGGTGTTCAAGTGTCCAAAGTGTATATAGAGTAAGGGGGTTTTCAAAGTGTGTTGCTTGGGTGCGTGAGTGCAAGTGTTATTTTTTTAATTGGTTTCCTTCTCCACTCCCAAAAGAAGGTGGTGCCCCAAGTAGTGTGCGTACCTCTTTACGAACATTTTGTGAGGGTAGGCCCATTGGTTTGGGTTTAGTGGCCCCATTTCAAAAAGCTCGCCCTCATTAACGTATAGAACTTCAAGCCAACATCATAACTTGTGGTCAGCATATCTTCTTCATCTTCAAACCTAGCTCTTGATAACATATCTGCAACAGGATTATCTCTACCTGCAATGACAAAATTCAGGGTTAAGATACTTAATATAGGCTATCCATCATAGCATAGAAATATCCGGAGTAGAGCAATTTGCAATCATCCCTGTCAGTGGCAAGCAATCTGTCTCTACCAAGACTGAAGCTCCAATAAAGTATTCTTTATCAGACCTTAGAGCAGTAGCAATGCCCCAAAGTTCTTTGGCGAGCATTGAGCACTTTTGCTCCAAATCGAACCGCATACCTGTTCCCTTCATCATCATCTTGACCTATAGCCCACCCAATACCTGTCGAACTAGTGTCAACTATTAAAACTACTGGCCTTCCGCATTTGTAGCTCACTTTCCTCAAGGTCGAAGCCTCAAGAAGCATCTTCTTTAATTTTCTGATAGCCTGTGTGTGAACTTCTTCCCAAACAAACCTTTTACCTTTTCTTAACAATTGATAAATCACTTTTGCAACATGAGCAAAATGTGGCAGCCAAATAAGATAGAATACACATGCACCCAAAAACCGACGAACTTCAGTAACCAAAGAGCATGTTTCCTTTATCTTTTGAATAGCTTCAACTTTAGGTGGACTTGGCCTTCTACCTTCTGGATTGCACATATGACCCACACTTAGAACCTCTTTAGCACCAAAAGTTGATTTTTGCCCTAAAAGTGTTAAGTTAATTTCTTCAAGCCTGGATAAAATAGCATCACAGTCAGCAATATGTTGAGCAACAAATTGTTGGCATCCCCTATGATCTTTTACCTCATCTTTTGAGCCTTCCTCACAGCCTTTAATTGTTGGTAGATCATCAATGAAAGGCATAGTAACACGAGGGATAAAGTCCGTTAATACCTTATTCATGCCGTTCATCATATGAGCTACAGAATTAGTAGCACCCTGTGGCAGAGTGCACATCCTTACAAACCTAAGAGGTGTACGCATCGTAGTAAGATCCCTGCTCTCCAAAGCTAACTCAAATTGATCGTATCTAGAATAAAGATCACCCATAGAGTAAATTGATCTACCTACAAAGGCTTGAGTAAATTCATCCACAATTGGGTCAGTACCCACGTTGGGGATTGTTACCTTATTAACTAGTTGCATATCATGTATGAACCTTAAAGTACCATTTTTCTTTGGAACAATGAACCATCGCTTAGAGTATGGCACACAGGATGGCTCCAAAATTCCCATTTGTATCTTCTCATTAAGCAAATTGATAAGATTTGGCAAGTGAGCTTTAGGAACTGTAATGGGACGTAAGCTCCATGGCATGTGAGGAACAATGAATATAACCATAGGTGAAAAAAAACTTGGATCCACACACCCAATCTCACTTGGCTCAAAAGCAAAAGCTTTACCTATCTTTTGAGCATACCTTGAAAGCACTTGATTTCCTCTTCGTTGAGAAAACCATCTTCTCCAACTTTCAGCTATTGCTGCAATGTCTCTTTAGTGAATTTATGCCCAATGTTCTTAGGGTTTCTGAGTATAGGCTGTCGAAAAGCTTCTTTAATCACCTCATCACTTCCTTCTGGTAGAGGTATAGCCACTGGTCTCACTTTCTTTGCAACTGTCTTGTACTTCGTCTCTACCCGTGCTTCAACTTCTTTACCGAAGTCATCCTCAATATGCATACGTGCTTCGTATATTTCAGCTCTTCATACATGTCCATTGAGTGCACCTTAACAACTTCAGTTCCAATTTCTAACCTGTTTTGCCTAATATCCTCAAGTTCTGACATAGTGTCAACATAAGAAATCTCGTCGAAGATTCCTGAACTCACATCATGTAGTTCCAGCACATCACATCCCTGCAATTCACTTTGAACTCCTACTTAGGTAAATCATTAAATTTCCTATAAGATACTGAACCCTCAGATGTCAATCCCAAAACCCCTGAAGAGAAGGTTTGTCCTTGCGAGAACTTCTCCTCACTTGTACCACCATAGTCCCGCTTTATACTGGCACCCAAGAAAATCCTGAGCAAATATTTGTTCTTTGAACTCCTTGCGTATCTTCGGCATTGGACACATAAAGTGTCTTTGTTTCTATCATGGTCAACACATAGAGTTAAAAATTGAACCGCTTTCTTACCATCTCGGCTTCCAACCCTAGCATAGGCCAAGCCATCATCTAGCACCTTAGTTTCCATCCACACGACCGTAATGTAGGGTTATCCCAGAATCAGTGGGCAGGAGAAATGCTCCTGTATAAAAATGTTTTGCTCATCACAGACATCCCCAATAGTTACCTTGACATTTGCACATGCACTGGAAAGATCGCCTGGAAGCATGTTGGACAGCCCGAATCGGCCACCCATGATCCACATCAATAGGCCACTTCCCCTTTTGGTGCAAATTCTTTGCCATGAGATTGATTTCTGAACCATGGTCTATAAGGGCTAAGACCAACTCCTCAATGTCGTCAAGCTTTACCATTGTTTCTGTCGTTGCTCTTGCCCAATGAGTTTTTAAAAAGGGACTCTTGGGTATAATTTCTTCATCTTCCCTGTCATTAAAATGCATATTTCTTTACCTCAGGTACAATCGGGCTTGAAATCACCACAAGCTTTGGCTCTTCTTCTTCCAGATCTGCTAAATAACCTTCATAATCATCCAAATATGCTTCAATGTAACGAACCACTCGGCTCTTAACTGGATCTGCCTCTTGATCACTCGGTATTTTTTGCTTCCTTTTAATAATATCGATGATCTCTTCATGGAACTCGCGCTTAGCAATTCCAGAATATCCCCCAATGTGAGCTCCACTTTACTATTTAGGATATGTTCTTCAAAAACCTTCTTCAATATCAAACTTGAGTTTATACGAGGGCCCTTTAGGCTTACCTTGCTTTTTGTCCTTCGGAGCCTCTTCTATAACTACTTCAGGAGCAGGCCCTTCTTCTTTCTTGTTGTTGGATTTCGTTGGCCTTTTTGACTTCTCAGCAACCTCTTCATCTCTTTTTCACTTCTCTTCCACCATAGCTTCACTGGCTTGATATTTAGTAATATACGCATATACCAAAAGAGAATATATTGGATCGGTCCACTTTGTAGTTTCCCAAATTGAATTCCCTACCTGGTGTAACTTCCCATATGTTACCTTACCTGCTTCTGCTATCTTTAAAGCATATGGCCACAACTGGCCCTTTGCACCTGTACCTTCATCATCTCCTTTACCACAAACCTGTAGCCCATATGTAGCTGCTTCCACAAGAGAAACATTATGATGTATTTCTTCCGGAGCATTTCTCCTGTCACCCTAAGATGCATCTTCCTGTCTTTCCAGAAAACACATTCTTCTTGTAAGCTTCATCAAACTAATTGCACTCTCTCACATACCTGTGGTCTTCACTATTGCACCACATGCATCGATTATCCAAATTTTTACGTGGTGGCTGCTGCTGCTTAGGTTCAGAAGTAGACGCTGTTGCAGCTAACCCTTCAAATTTAACAGTTTTGAAATTCAAAGTTAGCTCTTGAATACCTTTAACCACATCGTTAAGAACAGGCCCCTCCACCTTAAGTACTGTCGAGGGTGATTTCTCTTTAATCTCTTCTTTAGGATCATCTAGTACCTTGATCACAATCTGCTTCTCAACTCGCCTATGCCGTTTTACGATCATATTCACCGCTTCAGAGACTATTTTCCAATCTGATTTCAATCCCAGTTCTCCTGCCGGGTCCTCCAATAATTGCACCAAATTCTTTTGAAGTCTCGGATCAACAACTTGAATAAACCATTCCACCCTTTGATCCTTCAAAGAACATTGTTCTGCTGACGATAACTGATCAAACTTCTTTTCAAACTCTCGTAACAGTTCTTGTGCAGATAAATTTTTACCCTTCTTCTGCACCCACTTCATAAGACTCTGTCTGGTCACCCGTTCAAAATCTTCCAGAAAATATTCCTCTTGGAGCGCCTTCTTAAAGTCCTGCCAGTTCAGTCCTTGAGCCGCTTGGATTTCTTTAATTCGGGCCCTAAGTTCCGGCACTCCTATCAGATGAAATCCTTCCACTGAATCCGGGTCTTCAATTCCATTATCTTCCATAGACTGCTCATAAAAATTGCCAAATTTTGAAATATCTCGGCCCTCAAACCGCTGCAACTTCTCTGTAACATTTTGCCGAGCTTTACAAATTCGCTCTTGCAGATTATGTTGCTGTTGGGCAACCTGTTGCTCTTGCATGTACTCTGCAAACTGTTGTATCATCTGCTGCATGGCTGCCTCTTGCGTGTGTAGACATAGGCTTCAACAATTTTCCCACCCTGGCTGGGTTTCGCATCGGGATTATGTGTTCGAAACTTTAGCCAGGTCAGCGTTGGTTGTGGAAAATTGAGAGCCAAGAATTTCCGCACCGCACAATACAATAGCTATTAGTTACTTGGTAATGCTATTGACACACAAAAATTGCTCGGAAACTGGTGACATCGATGAAATTGATGCACAATTATGAAGCAGTGTCGTTAACGACACCATTAATTAATGCAAATGATGGTTTAGGAGTTTAAGCTCCCCTTACAAATTATCGCGGGCCGTTAACGGCTTCGCGATTCATCGAAACATTAACTAAACTTAAGTTGTCGCTGATGAACAAAATCCTACTTTTCTGGTTTCCCTAAATCAATTTTTCTTCAGCTTTATCTGTCTTCAATTACCGTCGTCGACTCCCTTGGTATTTGATATGCACTTGCCCTTCTTGCTTGTATCTTCCTCCAAGAGCCTTGCTTGCTCAAGCAAGTGAGATAGAGCTCCTTGATTTGCCGGCCTCTTTCTCTAGCTCGGCTTCGCCTTCTTCTTCCTCCTTCTTACCTCGAGAACGAGATAGAAATTCCCTTGTGTTGCGAGAGAGAGAGAGAGAGAGAGAGAGAGAGAGAGAGAGAGAGAGAGAGAGAGAGAGAGAGAGAGAGAGAGATCTCGATATTTCCTTCCAAGCTTTGAGCACCCTCCTCCCCTCTCGGTTCTTCACAAAAAACGCTTATCCCACTCCAAAATTTCTCGTGTCCAATAATCCTCCATGCAAAGAGTTCCTATTTATAACTCCCTCTCTCCCTTAGCAACGATGGCACTGTCGTTGCCAGGGAGGCATAAAAAACCCCCTTGCTGACATGTCAGCTCGAACTTGGATCTGCTTCAAATGCGTCGCGAGTGGTACCGGATCACATCGCCCCTACCTTCTGAGCATTTTTTGCTTCATGGCCCAAGTCATCCGAGGTGCAAGCCGGCCTGTGCAAGCATTTCTTTCCTCTCATGCGCTGTCGTTTGCTGCTTTGCCCGCCATGGGTTTCCCCCTTCACACACAATGTGTATTTTTCATTAAAATGGAAGGGCGGCCAGCCTATCTCTTGGGCGGCCTTTAGATTGTGGCTTATCCTTATGAGGGCACCACATTTGGCATACATATCACCAAGGCAATGCGTTGCATGACACCACTTTCCAACATCCCCTGACTAGTAATATCACGTGAATTCTGATGCCACCTTGTGTGTCGAATGCCACCACAACCTTCGAGATGCAAGTATAAGTGACTGCATTTGGTGAAAGAACTTCCCTCGCATTTGGTTAAAATAGTCAGAGCTTCTAAGCCGCAGCCTTTTTTGACACATTTGACATACATTCAACATTAACTTGGCCTCTTAACAGGCCCTAAACATTGTTCATTAATCATGTAAGCTTCAAACAAACTTGATGTGTATTTTTTTGGCATCTCTCTTAGCATGGAAGCGGAGCTGCACGATAGCGTCTCTCTCTCTCTCATGCACATAAACACATGTGACTTCTATCTAGAAGTATCTCTCTCTCTCTCTCTCTCTCTCTCTCTCTCTCTCTCTCTCATGCACAGAAACACATGTGACTTCTAGCTAGAAGTCTCTCTCTCTCTCTGTCTCTCTCTCTCTAGAGTGGAGGAAGCGCAACTCATAGAGACCTGTCATGGAAAACACAGGTCACACCTACTCTATGTCAGTTGGAATGAGAGATTGTTGAACTCGTGGAGGTTGTTACTCATGAGTAGTAGAGGTAGGGTGATAGGGAGCTGGAACCATTGTCATGAGGTGCCATTTAACATGGAGCTAGAAGTTGGAACTTGGAGCCTAGCGGCTGAATGATTGAGAAACATCAGTAGAATGTTGGGTGTGTGGAACTCTCTCTCTCTCTCTCTCTCTCTCTCTCTCTCTCTCTCTCTCTCTCTCTCTCTCTCTCTCTCTTCTCTCTCAATGATTGAAGAAACCTAGGTTTAGTATAATCCCACCTACAAAAGTTACCTCTCAAATTCAAATTTGAAGGTGAGGAAACCTACAAAAAAAATTTAGTGCATAAACTTTTAAATTTAGTCATTTATTACCTGTACTATTTTTCATATGTAGTTTTGCAATGTTTTGGAAAAAGGTTTTTTTTCAAGCACTACTCTCTGTTGTGCTGATTTTGGCTTTGTCTCTCTCTCTCTCTCTCTCTCTCTCTCTCTCTCTCTCTCTCTCTCTCTCTCTCTCTCTCTCTCTAATGTCCCTCAGTTAGCCCCTACAGATTAATGATGGTGTTGAGTTGATGTTGCTCCACATAATTATATGTAGACTTAAAGAGAAAAATCATAGGTGAGTTGAACGTCGGACTTGAGTTTACATGCACTAGCCCTAGCCCTGCATGGAGTGGCGGACTTGGGCCCAATACTCTTGGCAAGAAACCATAAAAATCTTGCTTGTTGTGAAGGCAACACCTCTCCTAATGCTCTCATTTGATCGGCGGTGGCATCGTGGCTCTCTCTCTCCGTCTTTCTCTCTCTGTCTCTCTAGTGCAGTTGTTTTTTGACCTAGTAGACATTAGTTCACTCTTTTGATCATAACTTATTCATCCGAACTTTGATTTTGTGATCTATAGCTTAATCAAAGATCACGATGCCCTCTACCATTGTTGTAAATATAGAAAGTTTCAAAGTTATGAAAGGCATTTTTGTAGCATTTTTTAAGGGAACAGGTCAAGAAAGATGACTCTCATCTCTTATTTTACATACAATGTCTTCCGGCACACTCAAGGGTTCTTCTTCATCAACAAGGTCCACAACCATTGTGGAAATCATATCTCCTAAGTATGGAGATAGCAACACAACCACTTAACCAACGACATCACAAACCATGATCATGGCGTACTTGGTATCATTGCAAAAGATTGTAAATAAACAAGGTGAAGACTTATGGGCACTTGCAATGGAGAATGGCACGTTAAGGGTTCTTGTGGTTGAGAATGAGAATCTCAAGAGGACACTTGAGATGCAAACAACACGGTTGATACAAGTTGAAGAGGAAGTCAATGAATGTAAACGATCTCTTTTGGACTTGAGTGCTTTGAAGGAGCACATGAATAAAGTAGAGCATGACCATGTATTGAAAGAGGAGAAATTTGACACCATGAGCCAGGATGTATGCAACATGAAAAATGTATGTACAAGCAAGTCTTGGGCTGATGTATGTGGTAGCATTCTGGTTCCTAATTTCTCTCTCATGCAAGCTATGGCTCAAACAAAGAATGTTGAGGATGTGGATGTGGAGGAGTTCAAGGAACGAGAGAGATATTTCAAGAACATTGTTATTCGTGGAAGTCGGACGAGAAGTTAGAGACACCTCCTTCTCTTGCCATTGGTATCAAAGATTTCTTCAAAACCCACTTTGGCATGTTCGTAGTTATGGTCTATGGAGCACATAGAGTGGGTAAGCAAGGATCTCCTTGCTTAGGAGAACGGCCAATTGTATGCACCATGCCAGATGAGACCAAATGAAAGATGATAATAGCTGGATATATTAGAGGGATACAAAATGTTTCGTATGTGAAGATTGTACTATTAAGCATTAAAATATGCGTTGCAAGGCATATGAGAAAAAGAATAAGAAAATCAATGAGATCTCTCACGAAGAAATTTGCCCAAAGAGAAGGAAAGTTCCATGGAATACGGCGTACTTGTATGATCGTACTTCAATGGATGAGAAAGAGCCGGATCACTATGGAAAGTTACTTTTACCCATGTGTAATAGCACACATATGCTCATTAAAAATGGTGTATCTTTGTGGAGTGGAACCAATGGATTTACATGTAGGAAACATAATGGGGATAGTGTGATTGACTATATGCTACTGCCTGAAGCCATCATGTATCGCATAAAGAGTTTTATGTTTGGCCAATGGATCTCGAAATCAGACCATCGGACCTTATGTATTGACCTTGCATGTGGAGAAGCAACTAAGCATGATAATCTCAGTCAAATGGAAGAGAAGATATCACTATGTATGGATTTTAATCGGGTGCCAATGTACATTGAAATTGTTGAGCAAAAGCTATGGATGACAAATCTGCAATATGATGCACCGTTGGAAACTAAATGGAAAGCTTTCAAGAAAATTATTTGTTCTTGTGTCGAAGAATTATTTGCCATAAATCATTTGCATGGTATCAACAAGGATAGATCACGCAAAAGGTGGTTTGATAAAGAATGTCAAGATGCTCAAAAGTCCTTAATAAAGCTTGATGCAACTATGTACAAAGACAACTATCAAAGTCATTTGCATACATATAAGACATTCATTCAAAAGAATAAAAGAATATGATAAGTAAAGCAACAACTGTTTTAGTCCAAGAAAATGCACGTACATGTGGAAGATTTTGGAGAAACTTGAGGGACAAGCGGGCTGAGAATTTTGGTAAGTTGAGTCTTGTGGATATGTACACACATTGTAGACAATTATATGATCAAACCAACTACTAAAGAAATGCCATTTAATGGTTCACTCCCATGTATGACCTCTTTTTTACTCTTGAGGATGTATGCGGTGGGCTTGAAAAGTTGGCCACTTGGCAAAGTGGGATATCTTCAAGGTATCAAGCCAGAGATGATCAAATGGATGGGAGATTATACCCATGAGTGGATGTGTGATATGTTCAACCTTGCACTTCAACATGGTATGACTTATGATTAGAGTACTAATTGGGTCAAGCGTTTGCATAAATGAGGGGATGTAAAGAATGTAAACAACTACCAGACTATAATGATTGGGTCTCTTATGGAAAATTTGTTTGTGTGCATAATGGAGATGAAATTAAGTGATTAGGTTGAAGACAATGACAAGCGTGCAAAAGGACAAGCGGGTTTTTGTTGATACCATAGCACCATTGATCATTTTGTCACTCTTTGTGTTCTTATGGAGGAAAGTGGGTTGAAAGACAAGCGATTGTATTTTTGTTTTATGCACTTTAAGAAAGCCTTTTATATGATTCCACGACATAACCCTTTACACTTAGCTCCTGACTCCCATAGCATATACGCATATTCTTTGTAGCTTTCAGGTATCTCAATATTCCTTTCACTGCCTCCCAATGTTTTTTGCCTGGGTTTGACATGTATCGACTTACTACTCCCACTGCAAATGCAATTGTCTGGGCGTAGTAGCAATCATTGCATACATCAAACTACCCACTGTAGATGTATATGGAATCTTATCCATTTCAGCTTGTTCCTCCTCAGACACAGGACAATCTTGTTTGCTAAGTTTCACATATGGTGGCAATGGAACGCCCAATGCCTTTCCCTTCTCCATATTGAAACGTTGCAAAACCTTGTCAATATACTCTGTTTGAGATAACCAAATCAACTTCTTTGATCTGTCTCTCTCAATGCGCATACCAAGTATATGACTTGCCTCACCCATGTCTTTCATGTCAAACGATTTTGCCATCTTTGACTTCAAAGCTGAAATTTCTTCCAAGTGCTTGCCAGCAATCAACATGTCATCCACATACAAAATAAGGATCAGCCAACTGCCATCCTTAGCCTTCTTTGTATATAGACAGTGATCGAACTCACTACATTTGTAGCCTTGAGAAAGCATAAACTTGTGGAACTTATGGTACCATGCCCTCGGTGATTGTTTTAAGCCATAAAGACTCTTTAACAACTGGCATACCAAATCTTCCTTGCCTTTCTCAACAAACCCTTCTGGCTGTTGCATGTAAATTTCCACATCTAAATCACCATGCAAGAATGCTGTCTTGACATCCATTTGGTGCAACACCAAATCTAATATGGCAACCAATGCAAGAAAGCATCTCAATGTAGTCATCTTGACCACCGGAGAGAAGACTTCATCAAAGTCAATGCCTTGTTCTTGCTTAAAGCCCTTGGCAACAAGCCTTGCTTTGTACTTTGGCTGACTATCATGAGCGGTGATCTTATAGCTGTAAACCCATTTACAAGGTAGAGCCTTTTTGCCTTGTGGTAATTTAACTAGCTTCCATGTCTGGTTTTTATGCAGATCTGTCATCTCTGACTGCATGGCCAATTGCCAATTCCCAGAGTCCTTCATTTGCACTGCTTCCTTGTAACATGAAGGCTCATTGCAATCAGTCAACATGACATAGTTCATAGATGGAACAAACCTATCAGGAGGTTGCGTGATACGTCCAGATCTACGCAAAATAGGTGGCTCAGGCTCAGCCACAACCTGTGGTTCCACTCTATCTTGTCCTTGCTCCTCTTGAGCCCTGACATTTTTTCTTGCACGTGCAGGTCCATCTTCTTGGAAGACAACTCTTCTAATCTCCTCAACCCTCTCGTTTACAATGATATTTGGCTTCATTAAAGTGAACATCATTGCTACAGATAACCTTTCTGGATTCGGGATCCCAAAGTCTATACCCCATCTCACCAGAATTACCATAACCTAGAAAGATGCACTTTCTACTCTTTGGCTCAAGTTTGTTCCTAAATTCCTTTGGAACATGAGTATATGCCTCACAGCCAAAGACTCTAAGATGCTTGTATGAGGGCATTTTTCCTGACCATACCATCTCTGCCACCACTGAATCCTTCTGCAAAACCTTGCTAGGAGATCTATTTATAAGATGAACAGTTGTTGATACAGCTTCAGCCCAAAACCCATTTGGCAGTTGTGCATTAGACAGCATACTTCTGACCTTCTCTTGTATGGTCCTATTCATCCTCTCAGCAACACCATTTTGAGGAGGATTGTAAGGAGCAGTAAGTTCACGTTTTATACCTTTTGACTCACAAAAGTCCTGAAAGGCCTTTGAAACATACTCTCCACCATTGTCAGTGCGTAAGCATTTAAGCTTCTTGCCACTCTGATTCTCCACAAGTGTCACAAACGTTTTGAAAACACTAAATGCTTCATCCTTGTTCTTGAGAAAGTAAACCCATACTTTCCTCGAGTAATCATCTATAAATGTCATAAAGTAAGAAGCTCCCCCTAGAGATAGTTTAGGCATAGGTCCACACAAATCACTATGAACAAGTGCCAACTGTGTATCTCTTCTACTACTTCTATGCTTATGTGGCTGCTGTGTTTGCTTACCATACAGACAATGTTCACAGAATTCAAAATCATTAAATGACAAGCCAGGCAAATAACCAGAACGAGACAAGATTTCCATTCCCTTCTTGGACATATGTCCTAACCGGCTATGCCACAAAGAAACGTTCGGCTGCTCGGTTACATTGATTACATTTTTAGAGACATGTGATACATAAATCATGTAATGTCCTCCAGACTTTACTCCATGTGCTACTATCATTGAACCCTTGGGTATCTTCCACATGTTCTGTCCAAAAGTGGTGACGTAGCCAGCATCATCAAGTAAACCTGTGCTGATCAAGCTCTTTGTAATTGCGGGAACATGTCTCACCCTTCTACACCTGCTATGGTCAAACCATCTGGAGGTGCAGAATTACTCAAAGCTGTGCAAAAAGTGTCCCAACTTTCCGTCAATGTGATCAACAGGAACATAGCTCTAACAGGTTCATCAAACTTGACACCTTGAGCTGACAACTGATTGTAGATGGTGTTGATTTCATTCAGATGATTGGACATAGGGGTCCCTTCTTTCATCTTCAAGTCAACAAGCTTCTTAAGCCAGTATACCTGTGAAGCTGCACTCTGCTTCTCATAAAGCCGACATCTCGTCTGCTAAGCCGACATCTCGTCCATGCTTGATAAGCCGACATCTTGTCTGCTACATTGAAGTAAACGCTTTCTGCCAAAGTCAACATAATGGTAGAAAGTGCCAATTCATCCATTTCGCTACATTCATCTTCGTCCATATCTCTTGGTTTTATCCCCTTGAGCTTTATAGGTTTTATCTGCTTCTTTTGTACCAACACGTGCCAAATCTGCTTCTTCCACAATGGGAAATTGGTTCCATCGAGCTTCTTGATATTGTAAAGAGCAGTGTCCTATGATCCAGCCATAACTACGCTTCACAGTAGTTTACCTTCCTGGGAAAAATTTGACAGAGTTTCCCCTGTAAACTGTCCTCTGAACCAATATCAACCTGTCAAATGAACCAAGAAAGCTTCAGATTTTGCAAAAATTTCGGCAGAGTCTCCTTTGTAAAATGGCTCTGGTGTACTCAAAAACAGACCAAAAACAGCTCAAAAAACCATTGTCTCTCTAACACTGTAAGCTGTGGGTAAACCTGTCCTGCACCTGTACTGTCTCTCACTGTCCAATAAGCATAGACTGCGACAATGCCTCAATGGCAGTAAAGCAAAGATGCAATCCCAACTGTCTAACTCACAGTCAATACATCCTAGCTGCCTATCTAAGGGTGCTTGAGGGATTGCTCCAAGACCTGTATCACCGAAAGGATCTCAACATTCGAGAATCCCCTAGCTCAATAAAACCTCACTCGACCCTCAACAAAGGATGCAGTAAATCTGACAGTACATAGACTTCCCACAAAGTCATACATCCACAAATTTCCCACTGTATGCTGTAACTGCTGCGGCGGTTGTTTGCTGCGTGACTCACAGCCAGCAAACCCTCAACAAACATACATCATCTCTGACAACACATCCCATGTGGAAGTACCTGCAATGTCAGGATGAAATCTGGAATATCAAGCAGCAAACACAAGCTACCTGATGAACTAGTGGATGTCGCCTACAGTCTGTGTGTAGGTGCGCCTGTGTCGTATGTGACACGCCTCCAAGAACTGTAAGCCGTCCTTCGCTGTGTAGATAGCCACAAATCAGCACTCTGGAAGTGCAGATATCCTCAGCACTTGCAATCGTAGGCTGAAACCCCAAATTTGCAGAGTCGGATATGCACCCGCCAAGACCACGTAGTCGAAAATGGTCGGCGCAGATCTTTGTCGAAGCCGAACGGTGGACGAGATGACCTCAGAATGAGATTCTGAGAACACACAGCCCTTTGGGCTTGCCCACAAGAATTGGGGCCGTGTCTTCGCCTGTCAAATCTCACTCCAATCTGAGAAGGTGACTCTAGCTACCTGCAAATGCTGCCCTGAGCCTGGATCTGAGCTCTGATACCAGTTGAAGGAGTACGAGCGAAAGTGCGACGCGAGAGAGAGTGCGAGAAGAAGAGCACGACAATATGGTGAACTCACTCTACTGTAATGTGTAGAGCATAGTGAGTTCTTATTAGGTTTTAACAAAAGAATATGTATACATACCTGGCGGCCCGCCCACTTACCTGGGCGACCACATTGGGCTTTATACCCCAACAGGAGCATCTCAAAGTCTACTTGGAAAGAGTTTGAAAATGTCCAAAAGTATTTTCTTACAAACTTTCTCCAAGTAAAGACACAAACACAATATATACTTCTACTTCTTGATTTGAGATCTCCTCCAATTGAGGTTATGGGCATGGAAAGGGTTGTGGAATACATGATAAAGATGCGTCAAAACCCCTCACATCGACTTCCTACAATTGCATGGGAAGCAAGCAAAAATGTTCAAAAGACGGATAAAAGCAAGATCTTGAGCACATGATGGATGTAAGACATAAACAAGTGGTTTGGGATATGGGATGCATTACAGTTGCTACATGATGCTTCAATTGATTCTCAAGTGAATGAAGCTTTTCTATAACTCCAATGTATTATGGCTTGGGAGAAATCCGGTGGGTCTTGCTGATGGAGCAAAAGACGCGTTGCACACACTCACACACCTAGACAACTCAACACCACACAAGGTATTTACTAAAATTCAACTCCACATACACCACCACTCAAGAGCTCCCTAAAAACTCTACCCACAAGCTCAATTCAAACTCCAAAGAGCTTGACCTACAAGCCCTTGCCTGCCCGTAGACACTTCAATGTGAGTCAAGTTGATCAACACTTGAAATCACACTTGATGCTGACAAAAATATACAAGAAAAACCATTAAAAACTCAAAAACTCCAGCCACAAAAGGCCTCTCTCAAACCAATTCAAAAGCTTCACCAAACTCCACTATGTTGGACTCTTTGGAGTAGCCCCAACCCTAATGGCACTGATAGAGGGTCACATAGTCCTGCAGAAAGCCGCACCTTCTTCCCTCAATTCCTCACACACACACATCCATGGAAAACTTGGAACTTCTATAGAATCTCCCAAGTGAAAAATTTAAGAGAGAAAGCTCGCATTCACTCCTCCACACACTCGAAAACAGGACGTGAACGCGATGGGACTGCACTAGACCACCTATTAGGAACCCTGCTTTCTCCCACACATAGAGGGGTGAAAGTGCTGATATTCAACTTTAAAATTCCTCCCTCAGCGTCAACACTCATGGCACCATGAGTGATGTGTCAAATTGAAGTCTTTTCACACCATTTTTTGTCATTTTTTACCTTTTTATCCTCAATGTTTTGACCTTGCAGGGGTATTTTTCGCGGGAAAAATCCCAAACGGACTTCAAAATTCACCAAATTTTGTATGAAATCCCTTTTCCACATCCCCACATTCCATTTTTGACCACTTCTAGTGTAGTGCATGCGTCACCGCAGATGAGGCACCGTAAATAGACAGTTACCACATGTGTCAGTCTTCTCGAGTGGGATGAGAGTGTCCACACCTGTCGCTTGCATTATTTACATTCTAAAAAACTCAAACACATTCCCTAGAACCAAAATAAGCCATCTAGAACCATATCTAAGGCTTTGATATCTTGTTCAGACACATGCATGTGCTCGACTGTGGCACATGTGAACCCGACTATTCACAATGTGTACATGCTCATCATTTTTAAAACTTGAAACCACTTTATAAAGCTCCCAAATCCACGTATTTACATCTTTGTGTACATATGAACATGCATATATACACTACTTTGTAAACGCCAAAAGTGGTTTATCAATGCTTCAAACATTACACCACCCATATTGCCCCCAACTATAAAACCATGTTCTTTGTTGAAAGAGGAAACCGTACTCACACTTATATGCTTGAGCCTATCCCCTTGTTGGCGATATGCACTATTGCAGCCATTCGGTTTAGCTCCCATTCCCTTTGATGTGAGACAGGGCGTTGGGGAAATGGAGAAGAGTCAAATTGAATGTCCACATTATGCTCACTGCAAGCTCGAGAGTCTGAGTGCCACACACTAATAGAGTGCTCAAATTTTGGTCACACCCGAACATGCTTCTCTCACATTTTCAACCATGACATAGACCTACACACTTTTCTCTCCCAGCCATAGTGTGGGCTCTCCATTGCGACTTTTATCACCACAATTTTGGAGCATCCAGTCACTCACCAGCCATACACATACTACATCACATGTAACTTTAGTCCCTAGGTCAGATTTGACCTCCGAGGATGATAATAAAATCTCTCTCTCTCTCTCTCTCTCTCTCTCTCTCTCTCTCTCTCTCTCTCTCTCTCTCTCTCTCTCTCTCTCTCTCTCATGCTATTCCTATGTCGCGTTAGTCAAGATGCCAAGGAACACCCGCTTGAAGTAGAGGGTGTTGAGACGTGTCTAGGGGGAGGAGCCGGAATCCCTTGCCCCATTATACATAGTACAGATAGGTAGTGCAAAAACCCAAACAGATAACATAATTTGAGAAATCATATTTTGAAACATACAGAAGCCCCTTCCTTGTTTACCAAGTTCTTTGAAAAAAAGGCTTTTCCGAGCACGGTGGTGCAGCCAAATTTGGTCTATGAAGGGAAGTGTTCTATGCCAAGAAAACATTGCTAGCAAGTACATGACAAAGTGCAAAAGCCAATGTGGAAGAGCTC
Organism: Adiantum capillus-veneris; assembly: GCF_014529385.1. Classification (NCBI taxonomy): domain Eukaryota; kingdom Viridiplantae; phylum Streptophyta; class Polypodiopsida; order Polypodiales; family Pteridaceae; genus Adiantum; species Adiantum capillus-veneris. Next base: position 27,326,968 of record NC_140939.1, on the reverse strand, counting down.
TATAGGAAGGTGCTAGGGGAAATGTATGCCTGATGCAAATGTTTAGGCCAAGACGACTCTGAAATGGTCCAATTAGGATGGTAGTGTGCCCAAAAGGCTAATTTTGTGCTCTATAATGCATTCTTCAAGATTCTCTAGAAGCCTGTCCAAAAAACTTGATAAATGGAGCCGCGGAGTGAAAGATATTGCAATCTGATGTTAGAAGGTTTTGCAGATTCTCGATCGATAGGGCAGTTCGGGACAGGTGGCCAGAGCAGAGATGAGCGGATAGGATTGAAGTGCTCATATTGTGGACAATGCTAGTCTTTTTGGATTGTGGATCAGATCTCTGAATTGCAAGATATGGTGAGTTAAAAAATTATTGACGGGTCTGTGTCAATCTAACCGCATCAGTAGGCGTACCATTGGGTTGTTTTCCAGGCTTGACCAGGTTCGAGTAGGTATTATGCACTCTATGGGGCTGATAGAAAGTGACAATTTGCCAATTAAACTCTTGGTTCGCAAGATGCAATGGGTCAAAGTCGAGAGCTAATGTCAAGTAGGTGAATGCAGATGACTTTGCCAATTTTTGGGCTCTTGGTTTGACGCTATTAGCATGCAAATGAGAAGTTAAATTAATGCCTCTATAGCATTGCACACGCCACCATCGGAAGGAAGAACTACTGCACGGCCAAAATTACATGTGGTAAACATCTGAAGAGATTTATTAAAAACCCTTCAAGCATGGAACACACTCAAAATTAGGAGAAACAAGGGACATCATGACAAGAGATCCTCTCGTGTAGATGTCCCTAAAGTATCCATAGACAGAACCAGATGAAGGATGAAAGAGTTATGGCCGCTCGAAGTCGGGGGTGCACTCTTTCTTTCTAAAAAATGAGCTCTCTAGAAGTTGTGCAGGTGGAAGCTATTAAAATGGGGGCTTTCTTATCTTTTATCCCCAAGATTTTTCTCTCTCTTCTTAGACGACAAGGTTCTCTTCTCATGCATCTTTTAATTGGCTCGTTTTAGGCCTTTTTTTGGGGAAAAAATGAGTTGTTGGTGACCCTTTGACCAGGGAGTGGGGTGGGGGCAAGTGGCCGGGGACCAAAATAAGTGGTCAAGCTCTTATCAAGGCAGTGTGAACTCCCAGAATGCGCCATCTCCCTCCCCATGAGCCCACGAGCCCCCATAGCCAAGCCTTGAGACAACTCCTCTCCCTTTGATACACCTATAGTGGGCACCCAATGTGCCCTATATACCCCCCACCTTTCCCTTTTTCTCTTCTCATGTGGGATAGTCTCCCCGCTACATGGCAACCTCCTCCTCATTCCTCCCAAGCCCAAAACATTCCAACTCTCTCCCCAAGCATAAGAACTTCTTGGACACCATTCCCCGCGGCATAACTTACTGGTCCAGTCATTGAATGACGCACTATAACACACGGCTCCAAGCCCATCACCTTGGCTATCTCCAAAATTGTCAAACTTTAGCATGTCTAATCTTAGACCCCCAAGTTGTCCCAGTTGCCCTTGTCACATGCACCCGCAATCACCCTTGTCAGATGCACCCGCAATCACCCTTGTCATATGCACCCGCAATCACCTTCTAAGTTGAGACCGTCCGCTTCGGATGCTCATAATTTATTATGTACAAGTCTGATTCATGAGCTATAAAGCACGGCTGAAAATAATTATTAAAAACCATGTTTTGGGGACTCAAAACAACCCAAAATATCCAAGCTTGTCAAAAATCACACCTTTGTACATGAATTTCTATAGGGCCACTTCCAAAACTTGCAGGGATATGTACACATATATACATGAGGCTAGTGGGCAAGATTTTTGGAATGACTTAGTGAATTTATGATCATTCAAGAATGTCAGACATAGCTTGCCAACCTCCCCTTGCATGCTTGATGATTCATACAAGCAGAGGTTCCTAGGGTGACCAACTGCTGCATCTCATCCCAAGAAACCTCATCTATATCCTCAAATGTTTCCACACTATCTTCCTCTATTGATAGAATCTCATCTATCACGATTGTCATCAAAGGTTTCAAGTTTTCTTCAATCTATAACCATTAATACGATATTTATGTTGTGCACCACTCAAATCAGCCAGCTGATATGTGCCATTATCAAAATGTTTACAATAGTAAAAGGACCTTCCCATTTGATTTGAAACTTCTTCTGGAAGGTATTGCCAAACTTACTATTGTATCACAACACCAAAGCACCCTTTTTAATTTTCCTATCCTACACGCATTAATTGGATTTTAGTTGATCCTTCTTTGTCACTTCTTTATAGTAACTCAAAGCTAAAAATCTGTCCAATTGCAAACATTGTAAATCAAACAACATTTTCTACCAAGCATTTGTTTTCTCTTCATCTCCCAATGACAATAACTTGAGTACATGAATCTCCACTTTAATTGGTAATAAAGCTTCCTTGCCATAAACCAAGTGATAAGGAGAAAATACTATGCTCGTTTTGATAGCAGTTCTTTAGGGCCATAATGCACAAGGCAACTCTGAATCCCAAGTCCTTCCATGTGTTTGGGTCATCTTTGCCAAGATCTTCACTCTCTCCATCGAACCTCTCAATGAGACCATTGAATTGTAGATAATAAGGAGAACTGTACCTATGATGTATATTGAGCTTTTCACATAAGAAATCAGATAAATCTCCTCTAAATCTTGGTCCTCTATCAGAAAGTAGCTCTAGGGGCACACTAAATTTGCAGCATATATGCCATAAACAAAGTTCCCCATTTCTTTACTGGTAATCTGTTTGATAGGCTTGGCTTCTGCTTATCGTGACAAATAATCCACTGCTGTCAAAATGTAAGCATTTCTTTTGCTAGTCATAGGTAAGGGTCCAATAGCATCAAGACCCCATTTTTCAAACACATCAAAAGCTAGAATTGTCTTTCGCAATTCGGGCTTCAAAATTCTCTTTCCCATCTTCTAGCAAGGCAAACACGACTTGCACCAATGGTTAACATCCCATTGAATGCTTGGCCATACATAGCCTTCTTGCAAAATTTTATGCGGCATGATCTTCATGGTAAAATGGCCTCCAGAAGATCCCTCATGATTTTCTTCCAAGATTTTGTAAATTTTATCTTTCAGGGGCAGATGACGCAAAACCAAATCACTTCCTTTCATGTACAACACATCATGAAGCATTTTTTATTTCTTGGCTTTTCTTATAAACGCATACTTTCTGGAAGATGGTAAACCTTCAGGTAGGACACCTTTCAATAGAAATCCATCTCCTTTGATAAGACTTCTCTTCCATGATATAAAGGGGCATTTGACTTCAGCACAAACACACAAGTGATCATTTCTTGGGCATCATCATGAGCTTCTTCATTTTGAGACCTCTCAATATGTTACAAACTCCATGCTTTGAATTATTTGAGCAATGATTTCACCTTGAAGCATAAATTCTTCAGTTTGGGATTTTTATCCTTCCATACTCCCAATACTTGCTTCACGACCAACAAGGCATCTCCTTAGATTTGCAAGCGTCTAATACCCAGCTGTAAGCAAATGTGCAAACCACCTTCAAGGGCCATATACTCTGCTTCATTGTTACTCTTTGCATCAAGTTCCAGCCCTTGTTTCCTTACAAGCTTTCCTTGTGCATCATATATGATAATGCCTCTTGAAGAAGCATCATGACTTCTTCGATAAGAACCATCGAAGTATAATAGTGAAGCATCAGAGATGGCAAGAGTCTTGAAATTCTTCTCTCACACCACTTATTTGTTAACCAAAACAGGAGTGTCTTTATAAGTGAGTAAATCTACCAAGGTAGCTCGAGTACTCTCTTCCACCAAAAAGATGAACTGAAACTCCTAAAGTTCAATAACTCATCTTATCAGTTTTTTTGATATATTTGAATTATTGAATTGTTGGGGAGGCAACAAATAACTTGTGAGAAAGGTGAATGACTTTTTGCAGCAAGTAGTGTCTGAATCGTATGCAAGCATACACCATACTGGTCATCCACCAATTCAATTTTAGAGAAATTTCTTTCAGGAGGAGTCTTTACTCTGCTAGCATAATGAACAAGCTTCATATATTGAGATTCCTTCCCCTTTTGCAATAACATGGCACCAATGGAATCATCTCCCACTCATGGATTAATATAAAACTCCTATTCCCAGTCAGGAGCTGGCACAATGGGTAGTGTACTCAAAACCTCTTTGACTTTTTCAAAAAAATTGTCACAATCACGAGACCACTCCAAGGGATCATTCTTAACTGCTTGCTGTAATGGATATAGTAGTTGTGATGCCAAAGGTATGAAACAAGACATATATTTAACCTTCTGTATGAAAGTGGCCAATTGTCTAGAATCTTTTGGAGATGACATAAACAACAAAGCCTCCACTTTCTCAGGATCCTCTTCCATCCCATTTTCTAAAATCACATGTCCAAGAAGCTTTATCCTTGGCTGCGGCAAATGACATTTCTTAGGGTTCAATTGTCATCATACCTTGCAAAAGTTTTTTCAAGCTTTTGAATGTGCTCTTTCCTTGAACTGTATACACAGAAATCATCTACAAATCCTTTGACAAACGTCTTAAGGAACGGGAAGTAAGGACCCAATCTACTTTTCTTTCAAAATCTCTAGGCCCATTTGTCAACCCAAAAGCAAGGCAGCAAAAAGAAAGAAACAACCCATGGCGTGAGAATGGTAGTCTTTTTCCGGTCTTCAGGAGCAAGGATAAGCTGAAAATATCCAGAATAACCATCACTACCACTATATCTTTCAAAACCAGCCACTACATATAAAAGCTGATCAATGAAAGGCAAAGGGTGAGGATCTTTCTTGATCACTGCATTTAATGGCTTGTAATGAACACAAAATCTCCAACACCCATCTTTCTTTGGAGTGATCACTATAGGGCTCACCCATTCAACATTATCAACTGGCACAATGAACCTTGCATTTAAGAGTTTTTCCACTTCTTCCTTTAAAGTATTCGTTTGCTCCTTACCCATCCTTCCTAATTTCTATCGTATTGGCTTTTTCCTTTCACTAGCTCGATCTTCACAGGTTTCCCAACAAAACCCATTATTTCGTGGTATGAAGTGATGAAAGGATCTAGAAACCTGTCCAAAATTGTTAGGTACTCCCTTATTTCTCCTTGTGTCAGATCGTCACTCATCATATTTTGAATCAATTCTTTCTTCACTAGCAATTCCTATTTAGGCTACATCAACTCCTCAAGTTGCTCTAAACGGCTTGAAGCATTTATATTCCCTGACACTTGCAACATTTCACCCTTTTCCCTCTTCTCCTCATCCAACAACAAGAATGACACTTCACCCTCATCACTGGAACTGGAAGCAGAGCTACTTTTGAATCTTCAAAACTGTGTTCATTGGTAGCTTTAGAGTCATCATTCTCACTCACATCTTCTAGTGCCATAGGTTGCTTGGTAGTCATATCAAATTACACCCTCTTTTCACCCTTCCTACCTGGGGGATTCACTCTATACACAAAACGGGACGCCACTTGTGAGTAGACAACTTTGATAAAACCCCTATAGCTCATATTAGGGAATATGACCCCCCTTTCTATGCTTATACAAAAATCAATAGAGAAATTTATCATACCCCTATCATATATATATAATTCAGGTCTCACATGATCTAACTAAGTAAAACTAGTCAAAGAGTGTGTAGCATAGTGACTGGCAATGTACTAAAGTAGCCACTTCTATTGATAACTACATGTTCCCTCAATGTTTTCTAGTTTGACTTTCATACTATGGCTACTCATCCAAATTTGTCCCATCCAAAGCTGGTGTAATCAACCCTTGACCTAGTCCAAATCAGACTTTATCTATAACCGGCTTGATGCAAAATTTGATGTGTGACCTAACAAAAAACTTCCCCAAAATTCATCCGAGTTCTACTGCACACCGATGACCAATTGTTACAAGTAATCAACCCGAGTCAGGTCCCCCTCCCCCTAAATATGATACCCCCTCCCTTATTTTTAAGCTTCATGAAAAATTTGATGTGTGACCTGATAAAAACTTCCCCAAAATTCATCCAAGTTCTGTTGCACACCGATGACCAATAGTTACAAGTAATCAACCCGAGTCAGGTCCTCCTCCCCCTAACTATCATACCCCCCCTCTTGTTTTTAAGCTTGAGAGATAAATTATTGGGGGCATGCCCCTAACTTATACGATTATGTAACTTGTTAAAAAAATACCCCTCCCTTGCACTTACATGGTGCGGTAAGTTTTCCATGGTGAATCCCCCCGGCATTCCTGCCATACACACAGATTGTGCCCTTGCCCCAACTTGCGCAGCACCAACAACTCTCAACCATGGTCGTCCCAAAGTGAGAGGAAAAGATCCTAGACCAGCTGGCATAACATGAAATTTTATTATAACCTTCACGTTAAAGACTTTACCTTCCAAGTTCTTCATTATCGCCAAACACTTCACTTTGCTATGGTTTGCTAGTCGAATCAAAAACCTAGAGATTCTATATGTAATGAGACCCATTCTTTCAAACATGATTGTGTGATCACTCAAACTTGAGCACCTCCATCAATGTAGGCCTCTCCCATGCCCACAATAAAAATGTCGGGTAACAGACAACACTCTGACTTGTCCATGCTTCGGCTCTTTCTCTGGATTCACTAATGGCTTTCACTTCCTCTTGAGTTTGGTCACCATATTCATAACTGTCTAAAAGTACAATCTACTTTCCTCCCAATTAGGTCTTCCTTTAAACTGTAAGCTGTTTGGTCTTCTCCCAAAGGTAAATCTGCCACTTCAAACCGTCTACGAGGTCTTCTCTTCCTCTTGTATTTCACATCTTTACCCTCTTTCTCCTTCCCTTTCTTTTCGCTAGAACCTGGTGCAACATAGCTGTCCCTATCTCTTTTTCCCACATGCAGCACATCTGCTTCTTTCTTTTCAACCCGCACTATACCCACATGACCACTAGAAGTTGAGGTCTTATTTTCTTGTTCAATACCTTGATCTCTCTGTATATCCGATGCATAATCATTAGCCGTGTTAGAAATCTATTGGGGGAGTGGGAACGTATCACCTCCCATCAATAAGTATTGATGTGACCAAGTTCACCACACAATTATAACAAGTAGGAATGAATCTTCTCTGCGGTTCAAAACCACCTTCTCCATGACCCGCATTAGCATAAGGCGAGCTTCACATGCTTGGGTCATTTCTCTACCATGTCCATGTCCACGATCACAATCGTCTCCACCTCCAAGAACACTAAGTCGCAATTCCTCCATCAAGGTCATCATGTCTTGCATATTTTGTTTGTATAACTGTTCAGTATTAGCAACACTTTGAACAATTTTGCCTCCAACTTGTGCTTGATTTTCCTCCTTTCGACCACCATGACTTTGCACAAGGACTACTTTCACATACTCATTAAGTCTTTGATCCTTCCATTGTTTCTCTCTAGTGATAGAGACTGCCTCCTCGAAGGTGGCAGGCCTTTTGAGCTCCACTTTGAACTTCAGGCTTTCTTTTAAGTTTTCCATAAAACGACCCTTCTTTAACATGGATGGAGGGATCTCATTTTTGAAATTTCGGGCCCATTTATCCCATAAACGGGTGAACTGCATGACAAAATCATAAACACTTTGATTATCTTTCTGAGTGTACCCCAAACTTTCATGCCAAACTTCTTCAGGTACTTCAATGGATCTGTATTGTTCGAGGAAAGCTTGCTTCACACGATAGTAGTCCAAAACTACCCCTGGAGTTTGTGCCTGCACCAACTCTTCATGATTGTGTAATCAAATTTTTGCATCATCCTGTAAACTCTATTGCAACAACCTCCTCATTGGGGACACCAAAACGATGTTAGCATGAAAGCGAGAAGGAAAATGAATGCCTCTATAACCTTGCAAATGCCACATCGTCAAAAGGAAGAACTATTGCACGATTGACAACACCTGTGGTAAACACCTGTGGTAAACACCTGTAGAGATTTATGAAAAACCGTTCAAGCATGGAGCACACTAAAAATTAGGAGAAACATGGGATATCATGACAAAGATCGTCTTGTGGAGATGTATGTAGAGTATCCATAGACAAAAAACAGATGAAGGATGAAAGAGTTATCACCACTCGAAGTCGGGGGTGCACTCTTTCTTGCTAAAAGATGAGCTCTCTGGAAGTTCTGCAGGTGTTGCAGCTATAAAAATGGGGGACTTCCTTATCCTTTATCTGCAATATTTTTCTCTCTCTTCTTAGCCGACAAGGTTCTCTCCTCAGGCATCTTTTAAATGGCTCCTTTTAGGCCTTTTTTTTGGGCAAAAAGTGAGCTTTCGGTGACCCTTTCATCAAGGAATGGGGTGGGGACAAGTGGCCGGGACCAAAATAAATGGTCAGGCGCCTCTTCAGGAAATGCGGACTCCAAAAATGCACCATCTCTCTCCCCATGAGCCCACAAACCCCATAGCCAAGCCTTGAGAGAGCTCCTCTCCCTTTGATACACCTATAATGGGCACCCAATGTGCCCTATATACCCCCACCTTTGCCTTTTTCTCTTCTCATGTGGGATAATCTCCCCACCACATGACAACCTCCTCCTCATTCCTCCCAAGTCCAAAGCATTCCAGCTCTCTCCCGAAGCATAAGAACTTCTTGGACAACTTTCTCCGGGGCATAACTTGTTACTCCAGTCATCGAGTGACGCACCGTAATGCACGGCTCGAAGCCCATCAACTCGGATATCTCTAGAAATGTAAAATTTCAACATTTCTAATCTTAGACCCCCAAGTTGTCCCAGTTGCCCTCGTTGCATGCACTCGCAATCACCTTCTAAGTTGAGACCGCCCGCTTCGGATGCTCAGAATTCATGATGTACAAGTCTGATTCACTAGCTATAAAGCACGACTAAAAATAATATTTAAAAACCATTTTTTGGAGACTCAAACAACCCAAAACATCAGCATCCAAGCCTGGAAAAATCACACCTTTGTACATGAACTTTTACAAGGCCACTTGAAAAACTTGCAGGGCTATGTACACATATATACATGAGGCTAGTGGGCAAGATTTCTGGCATGACTTAGTGACTTTATGATCGTCCAAAAAATACCTGACAATGCCACGTCAAGGCTCGGATGCAATATGGACAGGGTGAGTTGAAGTTGACACAGAGAAATTTCCACCGGGCTTTATCATTCCAGCATTAGATTATCGATAACGAAATGGGAAGGTCCACGTGGCACACTTGTAAAACCAATATGCGGGTGCATATCAAAGGGAACCAAACTATATAGGCCAAAGGATGTTCAATTATGAGGCGTGAAGTGGAAAGTGAGCTCTATAAGAGCTTGGCTATGATGACGATGTCGTGGGCGGTCCATGCGATGGCAAGTGGTGTAGTGGGCGGTCTCAGTCGATTTTGGAAAACAAAGGTGGTGCATTAGCGATGGACGATGGTCTCACAGCTAAACACGGGGAATAGTGTGGAATGGGAACCTGTGGACGCTCATGTGATGTTGTGGCGCTTTGCGGGCACAGGGTGAAAGATGCAAATCTACATATAAATTTGAGGTTTTGCCAAACTTATGTATAGTGATACCAGTCCCAGTACTGCCACTTCCAGTCTCCAGTATCAGAGTATCTTGAGAGCCAGTGTCTAATGCTAGAGTATCTCAAGAGTTAGTCTCGAGAGCGATGTCCAGTGTTAGAGTATCTCGAGAGACAATGTCCAGTGCCAATGTGAGTGCCAGTGCTAGAGTATGTCGAGCATCCGAGGTTCGAGAGCCAGTGTTATCAATTCTAGTGTCCAGCGTCCAGAGTATCTCGAGAGCCAATCTTGAGAGCTAGTGTCCAGCATCAGAGTATCTCACGAGCTAGTCTCGAGTGCCAGTGTCCAGTCCAGCGTAAGAGTGTCTGGACCATCAAAGTCTCAAGAGCCAGTATTACCAATTCTAGTGTCCAACGTTAGAGTATCTCGAGAGCCACTGTCGAGCGTTAGAGTATCTCAAGAGCCAGCCTCAAGAGCTAGTGTCCAACATGAGAGTTTCTCGAGAGCCAGTCTCGAGAGTCACAGTATCTCGAGAGCCAGTCTCGAGAGCGAGTGTCCAGTGTCAGTGCCAAAGTGTCTCGAGATCCAGTATTACCAGTTCTAGTGTCCAGCGTTAGTGTATCTCGCGATCTTGTCTCGAGAGACAGTGTCCAACGTCAGAGTATCTCGAGAGATAGTCTTGAGAGCCACTATCCGGTGCCAGCGTCAGAGTGTCTCGAGAGAAAGTATTACCAGTTCCAGTGTCAGTCTTGAGAGCCAGTGTCCACTGTTAGAGTATCTCGAGAGCCAGTGTCTAGTGCCCGTGCTAGAGTCTCTCAAGCATAGAGTCTAGAGAGCCAGTATTACCAGTTCTAGTGTCCAGCACCAGTGCCAGAGTGTCTCGAGCGTCAAAGTATCGACGGCTAGTATTACCGGTTGTACTAGTGCTAGTACAACATTGAAAATCTGAAATCAATACTGACTCTTAAGTGTTGACCGTGGAGCTTAAGGAAAGCTAATAATAGCATTGAAGCGGTTCGGGGCGGGCAACAAGAAGAGCAACCTCTAGACACCCTTCAAGGCTCCCGTGCTGCTCAATTGGGTTGGGGTTGAAAAAACAACAAACACACACACAACCTCGCAACCTAACCCTACACAAATTTGGGGCACCACCTAGTTTTGGATGCGAACTAGGACGCGTAAAGAGAGAGAGAGCGAGAGAGAGAGAGAGAGAGAGAGAGAGAGAGAGAGAGAGAGAGATAGTGCTCGGGCTGCTTTGAAACGTATCGGCAATGATCAAGCAAACACAATTATATATGTAAGAAAGAGAGAGAAGGGGGAGGGGGTGTTTGTTGCACTAATACCTTCTTACAAATCTGTCATGACCAATCAAAGTGATATTAGTATTTGTTTAACATAGTTTGAGTAAATTACACCACAACACATCACAAGAAAAGCCACCCCACTCACTGTCTTAAGGCCAGGGGAGTCCTCTCCACCCTATCGCCCTTATACAGTATGTGGGATTTATGGCTAAATTGATGACAACACTAGAGACAAGCTATCAAGAACTTACAAAAAAAAAACACCAAGACACTTACACATCATTGTTGTCCATTACTTCACGTGGAAGAGATACAAAGTATCCAAGCTTAGTCCAAATCCACCCTCCTTGATTCAGCAAATATTGGGCTTACACTAGTAGGAGAAATGATAGATTTCCTACTCTCAATTGAGTGATCACTCTCTCTCTTACAATGGCATAGAGTTCCCTTGCTAATCTCCTATTACAACACATGCACATGCATAAGACAACGAGCTTCCACTCAAGAGCTCCTTCTAGAGAGGTTGAGCTTGGCTTCTTAAGCTATAGCATAGTGCTCTTGCTTATGGCTCCCCCTTTTGTGCTAGCTACACCCTCCTTTTATAGCAATTTTGAAGGCTAGGGTTACTCCTCTAACCATGGTTGGGTTAGATTTTCAACAATTTATCTAATTTCTTTTGCTTGGAATTATCAAGAAGTTGGTGGGGAAAGAGAGAGGAGAGAAATGGAGGTGATAGGACTTTTCATAGTGGGTTAGTGTTAGTAGAGTTAGTATTAATTTACAAATGGAATTGGATATTTACAATGGGAGTATATATAGGATACAAATAAGGAAGAAAAACTCTTAAGAGGTAAGAAAAGGTGGATTTCTTACAAGGTTGATGCTCCAAGTGTCTTGAGTAGGGCCAATTTTGACGCTTGTTGACGGTCCACTAGCTTTGACGATACATTTTTTCTCCACTCTTGACCTTCCTTGAGAGACAAGGTAATTGAAGCTGAGTAATCAACCACCATGATGTTGTCTTTTAAGAGAAGAGGCTGAATTTTGTGGTTGTTTTGATAGATATGGGTAAATTGGAGGAGGAAAAATGAGACTAGGTGGTCAATTTTGGAATGGAATTGTGTGTGGGAGGTATGAGTTCACCATGGTTTCTCTTATTCTTCAAGGTTGAGGAGAAGGTGAGTAGGGTGCAGAGAGGAGTGGTGAGAGAGGTGGGGATGATGAGTGGAGAAGTGTGTGTGAAAGAGGAAAATGATAAAGTGGAAGAGAGAGTGTGGCTGCATAGCATGGGAAAACTGGGGTCCACTAAAAAAATCATAGCTCACAGCTGATAGCTCAAAAAAATATAAAACAATTTGAGGCAAAAGTTCAGCCCACGAGCTACAACTTTTGTTTGTATCACCTTTTCAAATTTGGAGAGCAAGTGAACTTTAAAAATTCAGCAAAACCGACCGTTTTTTTCCACTGCACAAGGTCCTTGTGGGGTCCTTCTTTGGATGATTCTTTTGAATACCTCCGAGAGTGAGCCCTCCATAGTGCATGTATGCATGCCACCTACCCTTGACCTTATTTGGTAGGTCTAATATTGAAGATATTGTTGAGATTATGATATAAGTGAATAGTACAACTAAGAAAATCAAATATTGAGGGGTCTAAAAAATATGTACATGTCAAATATAAATAATATAAGTGGAAAAAATATAAAGGGGTCAAAAGAAATCTCTCTCATTATGAGGATACCATAAAAAGATAAATATTTTTGGTGTTCTAATTTTTTAGAAAAAAAAACAAAATAGATGTAGAAAGGGAAAAATCACAATAGTGAAAAAATATACACATAAATAAAACTAGTTTTTTTGGATTTTTTTTGGGGTGGAGTTACACCAAATATAAGAGAAGCTTACATGAAAATATTTCTATATGGAATAAAGAGTATGAAAAATGGTAAGAAAAATTGTGGTAATGGTGAGGCAATGTACAGAGCATAAATAACACACACCTAGGTAGAAATATTTAAATAAATACCAAAATAATTATGAAAAAATCTTTTATTTAGGCCCTATATACAAAGAAATATTTACATACGCATGGGCCATAATATACTTATATTATATTTTTTTGGCTCAACTAGCCCAATGACTAGCTAATTGAGGGTTTTTTAAGAAGATATGGGAAAAGTCCCGTGACTCACGCACGCCTATGTACAGTGAAATGGTAGGGATAGCCACAGTGTTTGGGTGATTTTGGTAGGGTGAGGTAACTCACTATGGCAATTACAAAGAGCCGAAAAACGGCTATCATTAGCCCTCCCCCTGGATGATGGTATATTCATGTACCATCATAGAGCATCTTTTCCAAAGAGAGTGCTTCAGAGTCCTTGACGAGATCTTTATTGTTTGGCCCCTCAGAATTTTGGCTAGAGTTACACTCATGCTTCATGTAATAATACTTACATGAGATAGTGGCCTTTTGACAGATCTTTGGTAGATCCTTTGGTAGAAGGCGACTCAAATAGGGCTTCAAGCGATACCTGTTTACTTTCCTGGAGTGCTCTTTACCATTCAAGTCCATAAGCTGATAGTAACTTGAATTGAAAGCCTTCTTGACTATGTATGGCCCTTGCCATCTTGTTTCAAATTTTGCATCAAAACGATTATCGAGTCGATTGTCATACCTTAGCACAAGATCTCCTTCATTGAGGCCTTTGTCCTTCAGTTTCTTGTCAAGCTTCTCCTTTGTCTGTGTGGATTTCCTCTTATAGCACTTGTATGCTGCTTCTCTTTTCCACTCAAGCTCAGCTAAGGTAAGAAGTCAATCCATCCATGCTTCTTGATCATCTTGTGCTGATTTGCCATGAAGTCGCATTGTTTGAATGTTTAGCTCAATTGGCTGTAAAGAGTCTTGACCATAGACCAAGTGAAATGGTGTGAACTCCGTGGCTTCCCTATATGTGGTTCGATACGTCCACAAGGCACCATCCAAGAATTCATCCCACAACTTTGTCTTGTTTTTCACCATCTTTCTAATGATGCCTGCAATGACACCATTAGCTTTTTCTACCAAACCATTTGATTGGGGATAGTAGGGTGTATTGTGACGATGTAGAATGTGAAGTTCTTCACAGACTTCTGTGAGCAATCCCTTTCTAAACCCTGGACCATTATCAGAAACAATCTCCAAAGGTGTGCCAAATCTACAACAAATGTGAGTGTAGACGAATTTGCTCACTGTCTTCTCATTTACCTTTGCCACACTTTGTGCTTCCACCCACCTAGTCATATAGTCTATAGCCACTAGAATGTAGAGTTTACCATTTTTTGTCCTAGGCAGAGGACCCATAGCATCAATGCCCCACTTTTCAAAGGGTCCATTTGCAAGCACGATTTTCCTTGGACCATAAACCAATCTTCTATTCCCATTTACCTGACAATTGTGACAACTTTTACACCAATGTTGGACATCCACATGCAGACTTGGCCAAACATACCCCGCAAGCAAAATCTTCTTCACAGTTAATTCTTGGGCAAAATGACCACCACATGCTTCTTCATGCAAACCTTTTAGAATGGCTGGAATTTCCTCAATAGTTGGTACTCTTCTGCATACTTGATCCCTCCCTCTTTGATAGAGGGAGCCTTCTAGGAAGAGATATGCGCTTGCCTTCTTCATGAGTCTCCTCTTCTGAGCCTTCGTGAAGTCTTGTGGAAACTCGCCCTCCAAAATGTAGCTAATAATGGGAGTCAATGACTCCAATCCCTGGTATCTCGGTTGCTTGACAGTTGCTGCCACCATGATGACCTGCACTTCTTTCTCAACACATGTAACTACTTGCTGTGCAAGTAAATCGGCATCTTCATTCTGTTTCCTAGGAATATGATATAGTTGCACTTCTTCAAATTGAATAACAATCTACGAATGGCATCAACTTTTCTCCGTAAGCTTTCCTTCTTGCATGCCCAAATGCCTAAAATCTGTTTAACAATGAGAAGTGCATCTCCCTTTACCATGAGGCATTGTATCCCTTGGCCAATGCACATCTTCAAACCATGAATTAGTGTGTCGTATTCTGCTTCATTGTTGCCAGCTGAACTTGGTAGATTGAACTTCTCTTTCATGACCACCTCTCCACTTGGGTTGAGCAACACATGCCCTCCCCCTGCTTTTCCTGTGGCTCGACGAAAAGCTCCATCAAAGAACAAGGTAAAAGCATTAGGAATACTTTTTGGTGGTGGTAATGGTAGGGTCTTTACTTCAGGCACCTTAATCTCCTTTTCATGCACCCTATAAGTGAGAATCCCTGCCAATTGTGCACGCACACTATCTTCTACCTTGAAAGAGTATTGAAACTCTTGCAACTCCATAATCCACTTTGAGATCCTAGTACTAAGATTCATTTGAGATGACACCCAAGGGAACAAATTCTCTGCAGTGAGAATTACAAAAGGTTTTGGTAGCAGGTAGGATCTAAACTTTCTCACCGCAAACATGAGAGAAAGCATCATGAGTTCTGCTTCTGTGTAGTCTCTCTCCAAAGCATTCATGACCCTACTAGCAAAGTAGATGGGTCGCATCCTTGTACTGTGGGGATCTTGTTGTAGCAACACAGCACCAATTGTTTCCCTTCCAACACTAGAGCTAACAAAGAATGTGTACTCCCAACAAGGAGGCATGAGTGTTGGTAGCTCTGACAAAATGACTTTAATGTTACAAAAATACTCTTCAAGCTCATCAGACCATGCAAATTCTACTTGTTGTGTCAACTTTTGCAAAGGATGAAGCAACTCCGAAGCTAAGTGAATAAAGCGTGACATATACTTCACTTTTTGAATGAATGATATGACCTCTTTGAGATTCTTGGGTGAGGGGAGCTCAATAAGAGCCTTTGCCTTTGAAGGATCCACCTCAATGCCTTTATAGGAAACCTTGTGACCAAGCAAGATCACTTCATCCTCAGCTATGTGACACTTGTCGGGGTTGAGTTGACCTCCCATGTCATAGAGCTTCTTTAAACCTTCTTCTACCCTTTGTAGATGCAATGATTTTGAGCTATAAATGCAAAAATCATCAATAAAAACCCTAATGGACTTTCCAAAGAATGCTTGAAACACCATGTTCATGAAGCGTTGGAAAGTTGCAGGAGCATTTGTCAGGCCAAATGGCATGACTCTAAAAGCATAACAACCCCAAGGAGTGATAAAGGTTGTTTTCAATTGATCCTCCAATGCGATACCTATTTGAAAGTAACCCGAGTAGCCATCACACACGGTGTACTTCTCATGACCAGCTACTTCATTTAGTATCTCATCCTGAAATGGGAGGGGAAAGTGATCTCTTTTTGTTGCCTCATTAAGTGGACGATAATCCACACACACCCTCCACTTGCCGTTTTTCTTAGGAGTGACAACAACGGGAGAGACCCACTATGAATTCTCCACTGGATAAATGAAACCTGCTGCTAGAAGCTTTCTTACCTCCATGAGTAGAGCCTGCTCCTTAATGACTCCTAGCCTTCGTAGCTTTTGAGCCTTAGGTGTGGCCTCTGGCTTCAACTCAATCTTGTGTTGAACAACATCTACTCCACGCACATCGGTGTAGTCTTTAGCAAAAAGCCTCGGAAATTTCCTTAGCACACATTTGAACTCCTCTCTTTCATCCTTTGTAAGTGTTGTAGACAACATACCTTCTAACATTCCTTCATCTTCCACCTTTTGGTTCTCTTGAAAACCTACCTCTTCCAAACCTCGAGAAGAGGTCTCCTGGTTGTTTGGCTTAAACCTTACCCCCATGACTTCAATGGAGGACTCCTCTTCAGTAATGCTGCCTCTACTTTCTTCTTCTAAAGTGTTTTCAGTCCAATCTTCTTCCGTCTCACTTCGAGATGATTCTTCATGGAGCTCCTCTTGGCATTGCTCCTTCATGTCAAAGACAACCTTCTTGTGATTGTCATTCCTGCAAATTAGCTTTCCACTCTCCCAATCCTGCAAAGCTCGCATTTTCATTAGCCATGGTCTTCCTAGGATAAATGGGTAACCATTTCCCTTGGTAGACATGACATAGAAATCCACTGCCTTCTTAATGCCGAAGGCCTCCACAAAAACATTTTTACAAATGCCTGCGCACCTAGCGTGTCTAGTGTTTGCCATTTTCACTTTGATTTCAGGTGACTCATGGATGTGGATGGATAGTCTTTGCATGAGCCCTTCTGTCATGATCGAAATTTATACACCCCCATCGAGTAGACCTTTGCTAACCAATCTTCCTTTTATGTAACAATCTAGCACAGGTGTAATATCTTCACTCATTTTAGCATGTGCAATTTTTACAACAGGAAAACTCTCTTTTACCTTTCTCCTAGTGCTAACTGCCTTTGTTAAATCCCTCCTAACTTGTGGGCATAATGCAAGAAACTGAGGCCATGAGATATCAGGACCCTTACCTTGCATGTCTTCCAACAGGTTGTATGGAGCCATACCATGTCCAAGAGGGAAGTCTTGGAGATTGATACGACGTCGAGTCCTCTTAGCTTCCTTGGTCTCTTTTGCCTTCTTGCCTTGTCCATGGTCACTCTGTGATGGGACACCCTCTTTCTCTTTACCTTTTCCTCGGCCACGCTTAATGTCGTTTTCTTCCATGTCAACCTCATTTGAGTTTGTCACCTCTACCACATGCACATTTGGATCTGGCAAAGGTGGAACTCCTTCTACCCCTTGTGGAGGTGGTCTTGGTCCATTTGGTCTTTGTAGAAGCCTTGGTTGTTGACCAGTTCCTTCACCTGCATTCATCACTGGGTAATTCAAGTTAGGTCTCCCTGGCTCCCCACGGGGCCAAGGACAATTATACATCCCATGTCCAGACTCTCCGCAATTCCAACATTGCAAGACTCTCCTAGGTCGTGGATCTTGCTCTTCAGACTTCTTTGCTTGTCCCTTTGGACCTACAGCTTGTGCAAGGTGAATTGACAGGCTGCTTAAAGATTCGTTTAACTTCTCAATTACTTCTGCCGTTACCTCAGGAAGCTCCCTCGATGTTGATGCTTGTGACTTACCTTTGGGTCTAAGAACTTCTATTGGAACCTCTCCCCTTAAGCACTTGAGTTTCCTATATTTCTTAGCAGCCCTAGTTTCAGCTGCATCAAAGGTAGCAGGTGCACCCGCCTCAACGTTTACCTTAAGGTCAGGAAAGAGTCCGGCTATAAACCTCTCCTTCTTTAGAAATTCTGCACCATCACCAGGGTTAGCAACATTTCGTATCCATAGAGCCCAAAGACGTAGAAACTCTTGCTTGTACAAGTAGTAGTCATCTAAGTCTTTTTGCTTATGAGAAACAATGTCTTGCCATAATTTTTGAGTGTTTTGGGGATCAAAGAAGTATTTCTTGAAACGATTCAAAACTTCTGTGTAATTCCCCTTAACTTCCTCAGGCAAAGAGTCAAACCAAGTGCTAGCATCTTTCCTAAGGACCACCTCAAACATTTCTACACGTTCTTGATCAGTTATTATCCTCTTGATATGGCAAGACATCTTGAAATTCGCTAAAAATAATTCTGCATTCTCTCTAGGCTCTCCAAAGAAAAGAGGATACCCAGACATTTGGCGTTGGCTTTCCATTGAATTGATTTGAAAGTGACACCCGTTTTTGTTTTTCTTTCTTAAAAAGATTTACACAATAATGTTTTCTAGCTTGCAATCTATTCTACAACAAAATAAATATATTCACATCAAACGACCTATGATAATCAATAAGAGGTAGGATGACATGGTTTGGTGATGCGAGAATTTCTCCTACTCTTTGGGCACCAAACATGAACACCATACGTTGTTGAAAATGGATTTTCCTACTAATTGCAATGTTTATTCTAATGTGTGGAGTGAAATGGAAGGGGAAAACCTCTATTCCTAGGCCATTATCCATGGTCTATGCATGACCTAATGCTTAAAACAAAACAAAAATATAGACGTCCAAACTAAGGTCGTACCTAATGAGAGGCAAAATAAAAGGATTTACCGAAGCTTTTATCTCGGCCAACCTAAGAGGACCTAAAATTCTACGAATGACACGTTGAAATTGCAACTTAGTACTAACAAGTATGTGTACCTTTTGCCTTGCAATGGGAATGAAGGGATCATACAAATTTTCATGATTCATGCAAACTACTTGACTATGCTAAAGGTTGATTCTACACAAAAATACACAAGCCGTCCTCAGTGGAGGCACCAATTTGAAGCGGTCCGGGGCGGGCAACAAGAAGAGCAACCTCTAGACACCCTTCAAGGCTCCCGTGCTGCTCAATTGGGTTGGGGTTGGAAAAACAACAAACACACACACAAACCCGTAACCTAACCCTACACAAATTTGGGCCACCAACTAGTTTTGGATACGAACTAGGACACGTAAAGAGAGAGAGAGAGAGAGAGAGAGAGAGAGAGAGAGAGAGAGAGAGAGAGAGAGAGAGAGAGAGTGCTTGGGCTGCTTTGAAATGTATCGGCAATGATCAAGCTATCACAATTATATATGTAAGAAAGAGACAGAAGGGGGAGGGGGTGTTTGTTGCACTAATACCTTCTTACAAATCTGTCATGACCAATCAAAGTGATATTAGTATTTGTTCAACATAGCTTGAGTAAATTACACCACAACACATCACAAGAAAAGCCACCCCACTCACTGTCTTAAGGCCAAGGGAGTCCTCTCCACCCTGTCGCCCTCTTACAGTATGTGGGATTTATGGCTAAATTGATGACAACACTAGAGACAAGCTATCAAGAACTTAACAAAAAAAAAAACACCAAGACACTTACACATCATTGTTGTCCATTACTTCACGTGGGAAGAGAGACAAAGTATCCAAGATTAGTCCAAATCCACCCTCCTTGATTCAGCAAATATTGGGCTTACACTAGTAGGAGAAATGATAGATTTCCTACTCTCAATTGAGTGATCACTCTCTCTCTTACAATGGCATAGAGTTCCCTTGCTAATCTCCTATTACAACACATGCACATGCATAAGACAATGAGCTTCCACTCAAGAGCTCCTTCTAGAGAGGTTGAGCTTGGCTTCTTAAGCTATAGCATAGTGCTCTTGCTTATGGCTCCCCCTTTTGTGCTAGCTACACCCTCCTTTTATAGCAATTTTGAAGGCTAGGGTTACTCCTCTAACCATGGTTGGGTTAGATTTTCAGCAATTTATCTAATTTCTTTTTCTTGGAATTATCAAGAAGTTGGTGGGGAAAGAGAGAGGAGAGAAATGGAGGTGATAGGACTTTTCATAGTGGGTTAGTGTTAGTAGAGTTAGTATTAATTTACAAATGGAATTGGATATTTACAATGGGAGTATCCATGTAGGATACAAATAAGGAAGAAAAACTCTTAAGAGGTAAGAAAAGGTGGATTTCTTACAAGGTTGATGCTCCAAGTGTCTTGAGTAGGGCCAATTTTGACGCTTGTTGACGGTCCACTAGCTTTGACGATACATTTTTTCTCCACTCTTGACCTTCCTTGAGAGACAAGGTAATTGAAGCTGAGTAATCAACCACCATGATGTTGTCTTTTAAGAGAAGAGGCTGAATTTTGTGGGTTTTTTTATAGATATAGGTAAATTGGAGGAGGAAAAATGAGACTAGGTGGTCAATTTTGGAATGGAATTGTGTGTGGGAGGTATGAGTTCACCATGGTTTCTCTTATTCTTCAAGGTTGAGGAGAAGGTGAGTAGGGTGCAGAGAGGAGTGGTGAGAGAGGTGGGGATGATGAGTGGAGAAGTGTGTGTGAAAGAGGAAAATGATAAAGTGGAAGAGAGAGTGTGGATGCATAGCATGGGAAAACTGGGGTCCACTAAAAAAATCATAGCTCACAGCTGATAGCTCAAAAAAATATAAAACAATTTGAGGCAAAAGTTCAGCCCACGAGCTACAACTTTTGTTTGTATTACCTTTTCAAATTCGGAGAGCAAGTGAACTTTAAAAATTCAGCAAAACCGACCGTTTTTTTCCACTGCACAAGGTCCTTGTGGGGTCCTTCTTTGGATGATTCTTTTGAATACCTCCAAGAGTGAGCCCTCCATAGTGCATGTATGCATGCCACCTACCCTTGACCTTATTTGGTAGGTCTAATATTGAAGATATTGTTGAGATTATGATATAAGTGAATAGTACAACTAAGAAAATCAAATATTGAGGGGTCTAAAAAATATGTACATGTCAAATATAAATAATATAAGTGGAAAAAATATAAAGGGGTCAAAAGAAATCTCTCTCATTATGAGAATACCATAAAAAGATAAATATTTTTGGTGTTCTAATTTTTTAGAAAAAAAAACAAAATAGATGTAGGAAGGGAAAAATCACAATAGTGAAAAAATATACACATAAATAAAACTAGTTTTTTTGGATTTTTGTTGGGGTGGAGTTACACCAAATATAAGATAAGCTTACATGAAAATATTTCTATATGGAATAAAGAGTATGAAAAATGGTAAGAAAAATTGTGGTAATGGTGAGGCAATGTACAGAGCATAAATAACACACACATCTAGGTAGAAATATTTAAATAAATACCAAAATAATTATGAAAAAATCTTTTATTTAGGCCCTATATACAAAGAAATATTTACATATGCATGGGCCATAATATACTTATTTTTTTTATTTATTTTTATTTTTTTGGCTCAACTAGCCCAATGACTAGCTAATTGAGGGTTTTTTAAGAAGATATGGGAAAAGTCCCGTGACTCACGCACGCCTATGTACAGTGAAATGGTAGGGATAGCCACAGTGTTTGGGTGATTTTGGTAGGGTGAGGTAACTCACTGTGGCAATTACAAAGAGCCGAAAAACGGCTATCAGCATCTAAGGTCCAAAAAATAGGGAAAAATGAGATTTTAAAAAAAATCTAAATATGGAAGGGAGACTAAAAATAGGAGAGGGGACGCGTCTTAAAGGACAGGTTTTAGGCGACAGTATATATAGAATTTTTTGGAGATAAAAGGGGGTATTTTTCTCTGGAGACAGGGGAGTGAAAGAAGAAGAAGAAGAAGGGTACGAGCAGGGATAAGCAGGGGAGACAAGTTGTGTACTGCTTCCATCGGGTTTCAGATTATCTGATTGGGGGATTTCAAAGTGACCGGCATACCAACGTTGGAGTGTGCAACTGTGTTGTATCAAAGGTTCTAGATATCTGATTAATGGAAACATCCTCTATTTGTGAGCCTCAATCAAGTGTTTATATCTATTCTACGGTGGATTTAAGCCTTCAACTCTGATCTGATCCGTAATATTCTCTTACAATTCTCCCTAAGCATCTCTTTATTGTCTTATTAACACTACATCAGCCTCAACTGCACTGGTTTTCCTTGGTTTGCATCTTGGTTGTTTCTCTTGTTAAGTATGGAGCTTGATTTACCCTTGTAATTTTCTGTGGTAAAAGCGCACATTTGTAAGGCCCCCATTATGAGGAGAAGCCATCGTGCGTGAAGGAAAATCACTCACCGGAAACCAAAATTTTCACGGACAAGAATCAGGGGCAACTTTAAAGGCCGGAATATTCTTTTTCGCTGGAATATTATGGCCGGACGACGGCCGGAAAGTGGTCGAAAAACAACCGGTCGGTTGGCCGGTGGCCGGTAGTCAATGGCCGATGGCCGGTGGCCGAATTCAAAAGCGAACTTGTCTTCTCAAGGGCGGCCACACATGGGCGGATTGGAGGGTCCGATTTGGACTTCTCAAGGGTGGCTACACATGGATGTCTCTCATAAGAGAGGGCAGCCCTTTTGGCCTATAAAAGGAGGCCATTTCTACACACATTTCATAGTGTGAAGTTGATGCAACAAGGTGAGTGTGAGGTGGTGAGAGTGAAGCAAGGCGGGAGCTCCATTAAGGGTATAATCCCTTTGTAAACTACTTCTTGTTTTGAAGTACTAAATCCATTGAGTGGCTGCTTTCCCGTGGACGTAGCCCACATTGGGTGAAGCACGTATATCGTGTGTACTCTCTCTCTCTCTCTCTCTCTCTCTCTCTCTCTCTCTCTCTCTCTCTCTCTCTCTACTCTATAATCTCGTGTATATAAATATGTCTCTCTCCATTAAGTAATCTACTCAATTATCTATTTAGCTACGTCTTATTTCCTAACATCTCTGTCTACATCCAGAAGCCCGGTGCTTTCCTGGTCAACTCTGGAGAGATGCGCATTCCGACATATTTTTTGGTGAGCCCAATGCAAAATTGGATGGGGTAGAGAGAAGTAGTGATGTCAGTAGGCCAAGATAATGGTATGCAGCAGCTAATGCAGCAATTTGCTGCACTTATGCATTAACAACATCTGCACCATCAACAGATGATGACTCAAAGTTCAGAAAGAGAAATGGAAGCTTGGATTTGTGAAGCTAGCCAAGCAGTAAGACATATAAATTGGGACGCTTTGAAGGTCGTGACATTTCTAAATTTTGCAAAGTTTATGAGCAGGTTATGGAAGACAAGGGAGTAGAGGAGCATGATGCAGTGGAGAATTTTGTACTTGTTGTCGTGCGTAAATTACGTGCATGGATTGAGGAACTAAGGACTGCACATGGTGCTACGTGGGTGGAGTTCAAACAAGCTCTCAATGATGAATCTTTTCTTGAGGATAAGGAGCATGTTACAAAGAAGAGTTTTTTGAAGTGGGTGTAGCACCATAATAAGGGGCTATCTGCTTTTGAATTTTTAAGAGAATTTGAAAAAAGATTAGCCCAATTGTTTGCAACTGAACTGGCTACTCTTAATTCGGAGAAAGTATAACTCTTTGTGCATGCTGCATATCCGAAATTGAAAAAAAAGCTTTGTGGATCTCCTCGAGGATCCTATAGGGGAGTTGGGGCGAAAATCGGATTGGAAAAAAGAAATTGAAGCAATCAATATGGTGGTGAAACGGCAATTTTTTTTGGATAAGTTGGTTGGGATGAATGCAGAGGTGGGAGAAAAGGAAGAAGAGGTTCTTGTGCCGATAAAGGAGAAGATTCCAAAGCTAGAGGAGTCGTTCATGGATGAGCTTGTGAAGGGAATCCACGAATTGAACATCAATTTGAAAGTTGTGAAGCTTGAAGATAAAGTTTCAACCTCCTAGTCGATACAAGGCAGACTAGAGAGAGCAAGTGGGAGTCAATATTGTATGTGGTGTGACAGTCTTGACCATGTCCGGAATAAGTGTGAGGAGTTTGTTGAAGCCATGTGTAAAGATGTGGTTTTTTGGAAAGATGGTCCAATACACTTGCGAGAAACAAGGTTGCCTCTAAAGACCAAATATAGAAGAGGTGGTATGAAGAAAAGCATGGAAGAGATGTTGTAGGAACATCATGCGAGTATAGCTGAAGCACTGACCTAAAGTGTGCAAATTGAGAACAAAGGGCATGAAAAACCAATTGAAGGTTCTAGCAGGAATGGGGCCCTCTTGCCATATGCTATGACAACATGAAAAAAAAGGAAAGGTTGGGTATGAACAGTTGTGTCAAGTGGGAAATTGTATTAGGAAGACTACAGGGTGGGAGGACCCTGTAGATTCCCTCTCAGTACATGCATACATAGCTAATCTCAGAACAACGAGGCTTTTGTAGAAGAGAATCAAAAGAGGGTTGAGGATTTGGCTAGAACTTCAATGAGAATGACAAGATCATAGTTACCAAAGGGAAAGGAGTCTAGCTCAGGAGCACCTCCTACCTCGCCCCACATCTCAATGGATGAAGCCGAGAAGGAGAAAAATGCCAAAAAAGCACCATGCCCTTCATGTAAGGTGAGATCTGATATTAACGAGGCTACTGATGTTAGGAAAGTACTTGAGGAACATTGTCGTGCAGCTCCACTACCATGCTAAGAAAGATACTAGGAAGATGCATATCGAGCTTAGTTGAAGCTTACTTGATGTTTGAGCAGTGATCATGGCTTGTTAACAAGCCAAGTTTAACGGTTAATGTATGTAAAATGCAGCTTTAAAGGGCCAACAATGCCTTAATGATGCTAAAAAGGAGTATGCTTGAAGTTAGCACAGATGGGAGATTATGACCTACAGCTGTAGTGCTTGAAGTGCTCTATCGGCTTGTCTTTACGGCTTGCAGATTGGAGCTATGGTGCAAAATTTATGGCAGGTTGAAGTTTAAGTTGATGCAGATCCTTACTGGATTGAGCAATTGCAGCTAAAGGGACAAAAATGAAGTGAATGCATGGGCCTGAAGTGCTCACTTTGTGGAGCGCATCGATCTTTTCAGATCAGTGATCGGAGTTACGGTTACCAAGATATTGCGAGATTAAGTTTCATCGGGGGCTAATTCAATATCGGTTTGGTTGCCTCAGCCAATGTATCATTTGAGAATTTATGGGCTTCAACCATGTTTTGGAGAATCATGCAGTTAGTAGAGCAGTAAGTGCTTGATGAGATATTAGCTAAAAGGGGTCCTGTCGTGCTTGGCAGTATCTTAGCTGATATGAATGCCAAACATGTTGTGACATGCAATGCATTGGTTGATATGTTGTGCCTCACAAAAATCCTATTTATTCAAGATTGCAGATAGTAGGAAATGCTCGACACGGTTATGGCTTAAGCAATTGCAAAGTTGAGGGTCTTTCTGAAAATACAATCACCTATATTAGCATGTGGCATTGTACGAGATATTGATATGGGCAGTTAAAATCATGATGATATTGTCAGTAGAGGGAACATGAAAACTTGGCGAAGCTTTTATCACCGGAATGTATATATACTTAATGTGGTGCCTTTATGTATGTCAAATGTGGTGCCCGTACTAGGGATATGGCCGCCCAACATCATCAAAAGGCCGCCCACTTAAGTAAACTCACACAATATGTGTGACAATAAAGAAAAAAGAAAGGGAAGCATGGCGAGTAAGGGCGATGAAGTAGGAGAAGAAGTGCTCATGGTGGCTAGTGGAAAAGCCATACAAGCGTGCAAAAGAAGCAAACATTGCTTAGCACGCCAGGGGGCATGCTTTCGGCAGCGTGCAGGTTAAATTTCAATGCTTTGGTTGATATGTTGTGCTTGACAAAAATCTCATTTATTGAAGATCGTTGATAGTAGGAAATGCCCGGCACGGCTATGGCTTAAGAAATTGCAAAGTCAAGGGTCTTTCTCAAAGTGCAATCACCTATATTAGCATCTTGAAGCATGTGGCATTGTACAAGATGCTGATATGGGCAATTAAAATCATGATGATATTGTCAGTAGAGGGAAAATGAAAAGTTGGCGAAGCTTTTATCACAATTGGATGTATACTTAATATGGTGCCTTTATCTATGTCAAATGTGGTGCCCGTACAAGGGCTATGGCCGCCCACTTAAGTAAACTCACACAATATGTGTGAAAATAAACAAAAAAGAAAGGGGAAGCATGGCGAGTAAGGGCCGACAGCAAGCAGAAGATAAAGTAGGAGAAGGAGTGCTCATGGCAGCCAGGGGAAAACTCATACGAGCGAGCAAAAGAAGCAAACATTGCTCAACACGCCAGGGTGCATGCTTTTGGCACTGTGCAGGTCAAATTTCATGAAGATCCAGTTTTGGCCTGCCGCATCACCAAGCTGACTTTCCCATGCCACATCAGTCATGGCGCCGTGACTGTGTGGTGGGAAAAAATTTTGGGGGGATTTGAGAGTGGTGGGGGCTATGTGTAGGCATCATCAACATGTTGAATATGGGGTAAGAAGAAGAAGGAAGCAAGGGCTTTGTTTCACTCTCGTGTTGGAGAAGCAAAGTGAGGGCTCTCTCCCGCTCTCTCTCATCCTTAGTGAGCAAGAAAGCAAGGGAGAGGAGGAGCATAAACAAGGAATCAAGGGAGGCCGGGGATCTCAGAAGAACAAGGCAAATCTCTCTTCCTTTCTCTCGTCCTCAGCTAGTAAAACAAGAAAAAGGGAGGATCTCTTCCTCTTGTCCTCAGCAAGGCAAAGAGGGAAAGCAGAAGGCATACCAATGTAGGTCTCCCTCTCTTGAGAAGGAGAGGCAAAGAAAACAGTTCTCTCTCTTGCTCTATCCCTCTCGGACTTCAAGTAACTTGAAGACTCGCTCTCGAGTAACCAAGGAGGAAGTTGCATAGAAGATTCAACTCAGCAACAAGTAATAAAAGAAAGAAATCGACAACGATAACTGAGATTTAAAGTGAAAGACAATCGATTCTGAAAAATTGACACATAAGGATTTTGTTCATCGCCGACAGCTTAGGTTTAATTAATCTTCTTGATGAATCACGGAGCCATTAATGGCCCAAGAAAAACGATAAAACTCCCAAATCATTGCTTGAGTTAATTAACGGTGTTGTTAACGGCACCACTTCATAATTGTGCATTAATTTCATCGGTGTTGCCAGTTTCCAAGCACATTTTGTGCATCGGTAGCATTAATTAATAATTATTGTTTCGTGCTGCACGGAAACTCTTGGCTTTCCCTCTTCTCCCACAGCTAGCAGCCGCGGCTCACGTTTCAAACACATATCTCCTGACAACACATTCTAAATAGTAGGGAGGAGTTTACCCTAGGTGAGATCCTAGGTACTGCAAAGCGGGAATTTCATGGCAGTATTATTGATCTCATAAAGAGGAAGTGCCAAATATTGTATGGGCCTGAAAATGACCCAACCAGGACATGGGGGTGCTTAATGAAGAAGAACTAGTTGAGGATGAATGGGGAAGCATAGTGGACGACAATGAGCTGCCAAGACGGGTAAAGCATGCCAGATTTCATGAGGATGAGTATGGAGAAGATGTACCTCGCAACCATTTTACATGAAATCATTGGGCTAGGGCTACTACTGAAACTTTGGTAAAGGTAGGTGATTCAGAAGAGCCAGTTGTTGCATTGGTAGATCATGGATCAGAAGTCAAACCTTATGTCAAAGAGCATGTTCTTGAAAGGAAAGTGGCCTATTGATGTGGAACATGGGTGGTGTATCCAAGCTGCCAATGTACAATCAGGGGATTTGTATGGTGCATGTCTTAATGTTAAAATAACCATAGGGAATGTAAGTGATGAACAAAGTTTTTTCATACAGGATCACTCTATATATCGAGTCATCTTAGGACAGCTATACATTATGGCGGTGGTGAGGATAGAAACCAAGATTTTGGATGATGGATCCGTGTATGCTAGAATCAAAAGTCGTGATGGTAAGAAAACAGTTCAAATTCTAATTGTTTGTGTGGATCATGCTAGGAACAGGGATACCTTAAGAGAACATCCATCTACCAAAGTTGACAAAAGAGTTCAAAGAGAACAGGGGTTTCAAGGATTTTTTCCAAGTGCCATTGTAAAGCGGGACTACAATGGTGCTTTGAAGGAAAAGTTCTCGCTCACAGAGGATGTTTACAGAGAGACTTTTTCTTCAAGATTTCTGGGATTATCTTTAGAGGGTTTGGTATGCTACAGAGAATTCAATGATTTGCGCAAATGGGAGAGGAAACATGTTTGCAATGTCCAACGCATACTTCAAGGATGCAAAATACTAGACTCAGATGAAGCAATTTCAGGTATTTTTGAAGAATATGCGTTTGTGGATACAATGGGAGAATTGGATATAGTCATGCAATCTAGTTATCAAGGTGGGATAAATATGGTTAAGGTAAACTCTCAAAACATGTATGATTTTATTTTGCAATTCAAAGGAGGGTTGGATGCAGGAGAGGTACAAGTGAATACAAAATACAAAATGGTGGAAAAGAAGGTTAGACCAGTGGACATTCCATTGCCAAAATTCTCCGAGGTCCAGGTAAAATTGGGTACTCATTTACTGAAGAAACTCTCCAAGAGGTAAAGATTGTTGATGTGGGTTTTCTAAATCAAGAAGAGATAAAATGTCTTCAAGAAATGTTAAAGAAGCATGGAAAGGATTTTTCTTTTACCAAGTGAGATCGGTTGTGTTGATCCTAGTGTTGTAGCTCCCATGGTGATATTTATTGTTCCGCATTTGCCTTGAAATTTACGGCCTGTTCTTGTTCCAAAGGCTCATCTTCCTGAGTTGGTTAACATGCTAATGAGAAGATAAGATGGGAATTTGGAGCCCTCTTGTGCTCCTTACTCTAACAGGTGGTTTACGATTCCCAAAAAGAATGGTACATTGAGGTTCATATAGGATATGCAACCAATAAATAAGGTCCAGTGGTTGATGATTTTGCAGAGGCTTTTGCAGGAAGATCCATCTATTTTATGGGGGACTGGTATTCAGGCTATGATCAATTTCAACTGGCTATGGAGAGTAGGGATCTAACAACCATGCGTACTCCTTTGCGATTAGTAAGAATGTGAACCTTGCCACAGGGAGCAACTAATTCAGTTGCTCACATGATGAATGGGATGAATAAAGTGTTGTTGTGGGATTTCATTCCTCAGGTTACCATGCCTTTTTTTGATGATGCTGATAAAAGGGTGTGAAGAGGGTGAAAAATATGAAGCTAAAGATAAGAGGGGGTGCAGACGGTTTGTGGCTAACCATATTGTTGATTGTGATATCATATTATCAAGGCTTGAAGAGGTCAACCTTATTCTCTCAGGCCAAAAGTCTATGTTTGGGGTAAAAGAAGTCTTGATTGTGGGGCACTTATTGGACCATCTGGAAGAAGACCTAGCCCTTTCAAAGTGGATGCTATTCAAAGAATGAAAGAGACATGCAACTCAATTACAAAAGTGCAAAGATTTTTAGGTGTGTGTGTTTTTTAACCTAATTTGGTTACCACATTTTTCACATGTTGCAGAGGTGTTATACCAATTGCTCAGAAAGGGACAAAAATTTGTTTGGAAAGAATAACACTCGAAGACTATTTGAAAACTGAAGAAGATGCTAGAAGAGGCTCGTACATTAAGGAAAGCAGACTATAAAAGTGAAAAGCCAATCATTGTGACGGTTAACACGAGTCCCCAGGTATTGGGTGGGCTATTGGGCAAGATGATGAGGAGGGAAAAAGGTATGCTATCAGATTTGGTGCCAAAGTATTAAGTGCTCAATAGAGAGCATATCACCGAGTAAAAAAGGAGCTTTGGGGTGTAACAACTGCCCTAAGGTGTGATAAGGAGTACTTTATTGGTGCATGTGTAATAGTGGAGACAGATATATTGCCATTACTTGGGGTGATCACATGTTGTTCTACACCAGGCATAGATATGCTACGTTGGATTGCATATATTAAGTCATTAAATTCTGAGTTTCATCACACTATAGGCAAGGATAATCCGGTAGCTGACTTGTTGTCGAGGGCCAGATTTGAGGATGAGGAGACTATGATTTTAGAAAATGAAGACGTGGACTTGAGGTTTTTTACCTCTACACAAATGCATGGAGAATGTAAAAGTATGGTTTATGCACTACGGTCGTTCGTAGGAAAATTATGATGGTGAATGTGTACTGATTGGAAATTATTTGAGTACACTAAAGAGGCAGGATGACTAGACTGATCAAGAGTTTAAACGAATCCGTAAGAAGGGTTATGGATATTTTTTACAGGATGGGCTTCTATGGAGACACCCAATGAAACAAAGAGGAGCCCCTCAACGTGTGGTTTGTGATAGGGTAACACAACTCCAAGTACTTAAAGAGTTCCACGAGTCATTGTGGGCAGGTCACAAGGGAGTTTGGGCCACTTTTGTTACAATGAAAGATCGATATTGGTGGAAGGGAATGCATAAAGATGTGGTACACTTTGTTGAAACTTGTAATGTGTGTCAAATGTACTCAAATGTAAAGCACCAGGATGGGTTACATCCAACATATCCAGTGTGTATGCATTTCAAATGGGTAGTCCATTTGATTACAATGCCTACGGGATTATGCCAAATGAGGTATATTGTGCTTTCCAGGGAAGATTTGACAAACCACATTGAAGGTAGGGCTTTATTAACTAAAGCTACAAGTGCAGTATACAAGTTTTTACTTGAAATTGTAATATGCGGATACGGATGTGTTGATAAAAATTGGTGTTCGAGGCAACCTTGACCGTCAAGACGATTAGCAATGGCCATGAAACCTTTGTAAAGATAGGGAGTAGAATTCTTTTTATACCCTTGCAAAGTTCCATATACATGGCCATATGTTGTTGTCTTGACGGCGGTGAGACACTATACAATCGCCAACTTTTTACCATTGGGCTTAACAACGGCAAAAATTTGGCATTCGTGCCATTTATGGCCGTTGACACGGTGGAGAGGGGGAATGGGGAAACACACCCGACACAAACACAAAGGCCTCTGTATAGCTCGGGGTATCCAAAGCACCCCTATCGTCTCACAAAACACGTTCAAAAACACACTTCACACTAGCACACCACCGCCCGCTCTTTTCCCAATCTCTACACACTCCACAAGTCCACCACACAACACACACCTACTCCCACGGTCTGTCTCCACCCTTACACACCCTGGTTCAACCAAAGTTGGTCCGAGCTAGGAGGTGGTCTATGCCAAGCAAAGGTTGCAGGCAGATGCATTGCAGAAGGCTAGGGCAGGTACCAAGGTCCTGGGTAGCCAAAGGAAAGCGGAAATGTATGCCTAATGTACCTCAATTGGAGATGAAAGTGTCCAAAATGCCAAGTCAGTGGTCCAAAATGTGTTTGATGTGCTCTAGAATCCGATCCAAACGGCTCATCAAACGGAGCCCCGGTGCTCAAGATATTGCAGTTCAAAGTTAGCATGTGTTGTAGATCCCCGACGGATAGGGCAAATGGGGACAGGTTGCCTAGGCTTGTGTGAGTGGATGCATGTGTAGAGATTGAATTACGGGGCATGCCTATTTTCTCAGATTGCCAATCGCAGCTTTAGATAGCAAGTTATGATCAGTTGAAATTTTTTCGGGGGTCGGGTCTGTGCCCAATTGCCCGCATCAGAGGATGCCATCTGGCATTTTTTTGGCCTCGCCAAGGTTCTCGATGATGGTGTGCACTATGTGGAGCTAGGCGGACTGAAGAAGATCAAAGTTGGCATTCAAAGGGAATCTCCCATGGGGTTTTTTTGAGATTTTGAAAGCTTGAAGGCCAGCAACCCACGTGGTGCCACGTGGCACTCCCATGGTCCCATATACAAATACGCGGCGATCAATGATGGGGTATGTAGGCCAGGAGACAACCCATTTGAGGGTATGCGATTGAGGGAAAGCTCTCATGGTGGCTGGACATGTCGAAGAGTGCGAAGCGCTGCATCAGTGGTGCCAGTGGCGCACTAGGTGGCGGTTTTGAGAGAAGAAAGCAGCGGCGTCCGCTGGGCTAGAGGCGGTGGCATTGACTTCTGATGTGGCCGCCCAATGGGGGCCGGTTCCCATGGACCTTAAAGGGTCCTTTTTGAAGGCTAGAGGGGAGGCATTAACAACCTCGCTAATGCCCCCCTCCTCGAGGCATAAGTGAGAGGGCAATCCCGGGAGTGAGAGGCCGCCCCGGCATATAGAGAAGAACACCCCCTAGAGATGACAAAAGGGCCAGAGTGGCCAGGAGATTAGATGCCAAAGTGGGAGGTCCTGCAGTGTGCAAGAGAGAGAGAAAGAAAAAACCGAGGGCCACCATGTGTACAAGGCGAAAGCAAGGACCATTCCAAGGGAGGCCGAGCAATGTGAAGCCAAGGCAAGAGCAAGGCGGAGGCCGGCACCCAGAGAAGGAGAGGAGAAAGAAAAGAAGAGAGAAGAAGCAGGAGGAGCCGGACAAAGGTGGCCAAGGGTCAAAGAGGAGCCAAAAGGGCAGTGCAAAGTTTGGGTAGCCCCAAAGGGATAAAAATAATGAGAAAAAAATAAAAATAAAAAAGCCTAGGGGCAATAGAAACCTCGCTAATTCCCCCCCTCCCCAAGCGCAAAGAGAGAAAGACAGAGCATAGGAAAAAAGTAAAGCGGTTCCCCCCTTCCTAAAGATGCCAAATCAGGGTACCAGATGGACCAATTGAAGTGTAATTTCCAAAATTGAAGGTCCCCCGTATAAAAGTCAAATTTTAATCAAATTAGGGGCTTTTTTGTGTTGTTTGAAGCCTGCAAAGTGGAGTTCTCTGACAAGCTAACCCCTTTGTAACTTTTTCTTGAAAATGGCCATAGTGATGGAAGTGCAAGCCGGTGTACATGGCTTTTGAAATGCAATCGAGCCACTGTTGCCCCATCGTGCTGTTGTTTCCCCTTCCCCCCTTCTCTTTCTCCTGCTTTCATGTTTCCCCTTGGTGCCGGCAGTGCCGATGTGTGTGCCCCCCGAACCGATGGTGTTTTGTGTGAGAGAGTGAGATTGAACGGCTGTGTGTGTGTGTAAGGGTGGAAATAGGTGTGCATTATGTGGTGAATTTGTGGAGTGTGTGAGCAGTGTAAATTGAGCAGGCGGTGGTCTACTAGTGTAAGGTGTGTCTTTTGAAGTTGTTTTTCGAGAGGATAGGGGTGTTGTGAATAACCTGAGCTATAGAGAGGCCCTTGTGTTTGTGTCGGGTGTGTTCCGGCATTCCCCCTCTCCATCTTCTGGTGCCCCCATGGAGGAGCACACTGATTACTCCTAGTTAATCGATCAGAAGCAGTTTTTTGCATTGGAAGTCATGGCAGCTAGAAGCTATGAACCAATTTTCACAGGTGAAGAGAGCCCTAATGAGTGGATGTCAGACTTTGAGCTGTATATGCTATCGTTGTGTATGCTGAACGACGATAGCACGATGTAGACTTTTCCTTTGTTAATGCGTGGGAAAGCTAAAAAATGGTATGAAGCATTGGAAGGCGAGTCGGGGCAAGCATGGCCGGCTCTACGGAAAAGGTTTCTTCACGACTTTTGCAAGGAGGCGTCCCTAGTCGAGATGGATGCAAAGCTGAAGGCGCGTAAGCAAGATGTAAGTGAAGAGTTCAATCTGTTTTTGGGTCATTTTGAAGAGTGTTGGGCAGAATTACTGACAGCCATGCAATTAGCTAATGGAGACTACTTCAAGCTAGATAAGTTCATGGCATGTCTGCACACCAAGGTGAGAGAAAAGGTCAATTTTGAAAGCCCAAAGAATTACAATGGTGCGGTAGCGATTGCCCGATCAAAGAGTAGAAAGATAAAGAAGAAGATAGAGCAGGGTGTGTCAGGCTAGAGACAATGGCCCATATTCAACCACGGAGTATGAGGGAAGCTATGCATGAAGAAAATCATGGAAACTGAGGTGTAGTTGTTTTGCCACAAAATTGGGTAGGCACGGTGCAAGATATGTCCGAGAAAATGCAGGAGTTGTGGCTAAGTGTTATGGATAAAGGACAGCCAAGAGGAGCAAGGGGCAGGGCAAGGCTGGTGTCAGGTAGGTGTTACAATTACAGAGAAGAGGGGCACTATGCACCCAATTTTCCTCAACCACACACACAGACAGGAGGTATCTACCCGCTGTCTGGTAGAGGTCGAGGTCAAGGGCACTTCAATGGTCCCAGAGAGCAAGAGGTGGAGAATCCTGTGTTGAGATGCGGCAAAATCAAGCAAGCGGATTTCCAGTTAAGGTGTGGCTATCTTGAGTACAATCTGGTAAGTGATATTCAAAATCAAAAATCAAACATTACTTTTGGTCAGATTTAGCTTTAAATCGGAAATTAAGGAGGCAGTGGTCCACAAGTGTTAGCACCAGGCTAGCGAGAGCTAAGAGGAATGTTCAAGCGGTGCAAAATACAGCTCTGAGGGTAGGTAACCCCACTGATCTTCTTCCACTGGTGGATGCTATTATAGAAAAGAGGATGCAGGTCCAAGCCTACATAGACAGTGGAGCGCAGGTTTGTGTCATGACGGAAGCAGCAATGAGAGAGATAGGAGTCAAGACAGTAGTCAAGTCGAATGTAGGCATGAGGATGGCCAACCATACTAAGGCCAGATTTCTGGGTGTGGCTCACGATGTGAAGGTCAAAGTGATGGGCATAGAGTTCCTGATAGACCTTTTTGTAATGAAGGCAAGAGATAATGCTTATCCAATCATTTTGGGTAGGCCATGGCTTTTGGCAATAGGAGCTAAACAGGATTGGGAGAGCAAAGTGTTCACCTTGACTGACAAAGAGAAGGGAAGACACATTGTGCTTGATTTGAAGACGAGGGAGAGTAGTTCTCGTCCTATGGAAGTTAAAGATGAGGGGGACACAACGAGCTACGAGTACGAGATAGAGACGGGCTATGATAAAGGCTATACTAGCACAGAGGAAGCGGAGAGCGAGGACGACATGCTGAAGATAGATGCAAACTTATTCGGAGTCACCATAGACGACTCCCAACCTAAAGAAGAAGGTATGCAGCCTCAAGCTCATGGTTTAAGCATAGAAGAGGTTACAAGCATGTTGAGTGAAGATTTAACCAAAGGTGAAAAGGAAGGTTATATTCAACTGTGTGAGTCCTATCCAAATTTATTTGCGACGGAGTGCAAACATTTCCGTGGTGCAAAAGGGGTAGAGCACAAGGTTGTTCTCAAGGAGGAACATAGGCCTAAAGCACAGAAGCTGAGAAGACTAGGGGAAATCCAAAAGGAGGCCCTTTGGCAGGAGATCAATAAGTTACTAGATGCAGGCATCATATACCCTGTGAAAGAGTCAGAGTGGGTCTCGCCAGTGGTTATAATCCCTAAAAGGAATGGGAAATGGAGAGTGTGTGTTACCTACAAGCCACTGAATGCAGCGACCAAGAGGAATCGCTACCCATTACCGTTTCAAGACAAGATCCTAAACCAGGTGGTTGGGCATGAGAGATACTCGATTATGGATGGTTTCTCGGGGTACTTTTAGATAGGGATTGCACACGAGGACTAGTTGAATACCACGTTCATGTCTCCATGGGGTTGTTTTGCCTACCGCAGGATGCCATTCAAATTGGTGAATTGAAAGGGCATATGTAGATTGGCATGTGGTTCTCCTCCCAACCTCCCTACTTATAGCCCTTGGCCCTTGCAAGTAGGTCCCCTTAACGCATGCCTGGCCCTCGGATCCTAGCCGTACTGAGCCATTTAGTCCCTGTCCCTTGGCTTGTTTCCCGGTCCTACCATTACTGACATTACTCCCCCCTTGGAGAAGCGTTTTCGTCTGCAAAAACACAAGTGATGGTATCTTCATAAGAACACTAATGTTTTCCATCGTGACATCCCTCATGGATCCAATGGTTCATTTGAGCGGAACCTAGTTTAGTAGAGGTTCAATGAAACCAAGAGCAACATCTTGATTTTCTACATTGTTGTCCATTTGCAACCATGTCATGGTACCGATTCCTATGCAAACCTAGAGTATAGACTCCATTTAGAACGCTCATGAGCATGGTAAACGAGTTTATCACAACAAAGATGTACCAAAAAGAGTACCTCTTGTCACTTTCCATGAAAGTAACTTACTGACATAACTCATCAACCAAGTTTAAGTCCTTGACTTGTTCCCAAATTTCATCATCCGTAAACAACCCCACCCTAACGAGTGTTCAAGGTTGAGAACCTGACTTATACATGATAGTAAGTAAAATCCAAGAAGAGCAATAAAAGCTTATTAATTGGAGTGCTTGGTGCTAATGTACGCACTTTGCATATCCTTTAGCCCAAGATTACACTTTTTTATCTGCTTATGCCCTTGGATAACTGACAGTATAGATGTTTTTTCCTCATGATTTACAGACAGCCCTCCCAAATGGCCCGTAAACGGGGATCACAATATCATACAACATTGATGAGCAAACAACAATGTCCTAATGAATAACCATCTTGGTTAACGTGAAAATCCAGAAGCCCCCAAACCGAGCCATGACCTCTATTGGTGATTGCTAGATCCAAAAGTAAGCTCAAAGAGATACTGCACATAGAGTGCAAAATCCTTCATAAGCAACAACTTGCTGAATATGCATGCCATTGCAAATCAGTCTTTGTTAAACACTAGGGCCTATAACACCTAGTGTGCATGCATTTAGCAAAAACCAGATCCGAACCTGTATGATCATCCTTGTCAATACTTATGGCGAATGTGATGTGCCTAGCACACCTTAAAGAGGAATGTAAATAGTTCTGAAAAGAAACTAATACTTACAATTGCAATCTTTTGCAAGCCTTGCTGAAACGTCTAAACCATAATAGAAGGTGAAACAGTGATCACTTCTAGGTACAAACAATGAAACTTTTTCATTAACAACTTAGAGCCTTTCTATATGTATAAACAACCATCCGTAATGTTGCTTAGCAGTACTTGTACATGAACAAGTCATTCTAAGTATCCAACAATTTTTGGCCACCGAAATTGCTCTTGATACGTCGTGCTGAAAATGGTCTATAAAACAAATTTGACCAGCAGCTAGGGACTTTTTCGTGACACATACTGAAAATAATGGGAGCCAATGTCAATCCAGAGACTCATATTCTCCGCATGTGGAATATGTTTCATGTAAGGATGTTTAAAAAAGATCATCTTTCAAGTACAAGATGTACTTGTGAGTGGAGGTAACTCTAAACACTCCGCGACAAGAGTGAGAGGGACCCTCATTCATTGCTCCACACTGGCTAAACCGAACTCCTTGAGTCCCTAGACCATGTTGTATCCCATGTGACAACATGTGCCAAATCGAATCCTACAAGTGGATTCATAACAGCATAATGTACATTGGACACTACGGCTCAAAATACTCATGTCGACATGCACTTGGCATGGCCCTAGGATTGAACTAAAAGTTCAGTTACCTGTATTCAAATGCACATGAGTACGTCTCCCACCATGAAAAACCAAGCAACATATCACTTGAAACCCTGGGTGTTGCCTTCGCAATCCAAACCTGTTGGGTAGAATCTACGTAGTCAACCCCTTGGTAAGACCCTTTGTAGAAACTGCTCAACTAGCAGGTAATGGTAAACAGCATAGTCAACCGTGTACAAAATGATGAGAATCAATATAAAATATTGAAGTTGTCTACTATTCCCTGGTAGATTTCAGAATTTGTTCCTTGAAAGTACAACGGGAATAGATCAAATTGTGATCCTCAATGCCTATGGAGTGACTTAGTAAGCACCCGTGGTGTCATACCCCAAAACAGTATGTCCATAGACACTTCGTAGTGCTATAGAAGGAGCCAAAAATCAACAAAAGTGAAATTCCTAGATCTTATGGACAACCATGTTGTCTCAACTGATTGCCACAGCATTACTTCCTTGTAAAGATCAGCTGCTGTGAGTGGAAGATTATCAAAAACTCAACTTGGGTGTCGCACTGAAAACATGTAGTGAAAAAAATGACACCTTAGACATCCATAATGACAAGACTCTTGCTTGTCCATTAATGTCAATGTGTACTCCACTGAATAGATTTGTTCAATCTGAAGAACAATCACCCAAAGAATGCCAATAGTTGGGTCGTACCCGAGATCTAAC
This sequence comes from Adiantum capillus-veneris, assembly GCF_014529385.1. NCBI lineage: Eukaryota > Viridiplantae > Streptophyta > Polypodiopsida > Polypodiales > Pteridaceae > Adiantum > Adiantum capillus-veneris. The sequence goes on along the minus strand of NC_140939.1, from coordinate 27,288,844 downwards.
AATGACTCTTAGTCAGCGTGTGTGGTTCATAGCCCTTATATGGCAATTAGTGTTCAATTGACTAAATGATGAAGACTAATATAGAGAGTGTCTTGCCCAATGTCTAGTTGAGAGTTAGGGCACCTTGGCTCATGTTGATTCCCAAACAAAACATGTATCAAAAGATTCCTTAAAAGTTTTCATTATTCTTCTTGAGAGATAAGAAAGAGAGAGAGAGAATGCTGGGCTGAGGAACTTTCCTTAAGTTACTACCTTGTATATACCGCACCCATGCTCGTTTGTATCTGACTGTATAACGCTCTCGTTGAGAGAGGTATTAGAAAACACAAGTCACATCTGGCCTCACTTACCGTGTAGGGGATCGTGACTGTAAAAAAAGGACTTAAATATGGCACCTTGCCGGTGAATTAAGTCTTAGATTTAGGTTCCTTTTAGTGTTATTGTGTGTTGACAGCAACCCAAAAAAAATCATGTTAAACCATCCTGAACTTGAGCTTGTCTGTGGGACAGAGTGTCTAGTGTTATAGCAGAAGCATATTCCATGAAGCGGTATAATTGAACCTACCGAGAAAGCATGCCATGCATACAAAATTTTAAGCCCGTGGCAAAAGTGAGGGCCTTAAACGTGAGAACCAAAACCATCAGTGCCATGCACAGTCTAAATTGGTAGGGATTATGTGAGGTGGTATTCCCTATTTTGCCATTTTTGTCAAACATGTGTGCCACTGCCCTTTGATGTCAAATCATTGGGAATTACCTTGGCACAAAGGAGAAGCCTTGCTTCACGTAAAATTGTCAGAACACTTTGCTTTGCACAAAAGAAATAGTTTCCAGTCAAAAATGTAAATATGGAAAAATAAGAAGAACGTAAAATTGGCTAACCTGGTCATTGCTGTAACCAATTGGCCCAAGATTCCCATATCTGCTGCATGAGTGGGAGTTGTCGTATGTACATATATGTCCCTTGTAATAAAATAACCTACAAGCATATTTCCAAGTCCGTCCCAAGTTGGTATGCTCATAGCATAGGCTGAATGTGGGGAGTCGCAATGCAAGATGCATTAATAGAAGCCTTGCTTCACATAAGTTCATCAAATATATGAGACAATAATGTAACTTGAGTGCTTATAGCTAATAGATGCTCTTGGTGACACACATATGTCCGAGCAGAAAAAGATTGACCTTGTCAAATTTTCATAGGGAAACGGCCTTGCCAAATTTTTCTTTTGATTGAGAATCATAACATTGCCCGATAGTGAAAAAGGTAACATCTATAGCGGAGCTATCAAATGTCAGCAATTGTCCAATACTGCTTGTTCAAAGCAATCTCTGCTTGACAGGTTGGCATTGTGAAAATTCTTATGGTGGTCAATATGAGATTCAGCTCATAGCGGTGGATATACACTACACTTCATGTACCTATACTGCTTGCTCTCGAGCAAGCTACACTAGCTGTGAAATAAGTATACATCCAATGCATATAGAGATAGGGATCCCTACCCCTAGAACCTTGGGTGTATGGAGCCTTGCTCCCGAGGTAAGATTTGGTTGACATACCTCCTTGTGAGTGGACCGCTTCGAGTCGGATACCATACTAAAAACACAAAATCATTGATAAAATATTGCATAAAAAAAGCGTACCTGAGTTATGCAATAGTGGGTGCAGGCATTGGTTGCCAATTAGTCTTAAAACCCCATGGAATCTGGCATACCAACCATGGGAGATGCACTTCACCATACAAGCCATAAGCAGTTAGAAGCAGTTCATCACCCGCCTAGTTCGTTCAAGGTACCCTTGACAAGATCCGTGGTTGACCAGAGTGTGCCTCCATAGCCCGGTCTGCATGCCCTTGGCTGCAATCCCTTGCATGGCACGAGTATGGTGGTTTTTAATCCACGCCATGGCCACTGTTGACGTTGATATTCTGCAACATTGGCTCCATCTCCGTTGCTGACCATGAGTTTCTGCACCGTGTGCTCAACCAAAAATGACAGCGGCAAGGACTCTCGCTTCGTACCATGGGAGGGCCTGCTTAGGGTGTCCCTAGGGTCTCCCCTTGGGCGACCGCATGCAAAAAAAAACAAAAAACAAAAGAAAATAAACTTAAAACTTACATGCAGCGATGGCGGCCGCCTGCGTTGACCAGGTAAGGCTGGCTCCACCTGCTACATTGCTCCCCTAGCCTCGCGCTCATTACGCGTTTTCCTCAGCATGCCAACGTAGAGGCAACGACCCCATCTACGCTCAAGATGGTGGAGGTCGACTCTCGTGTACAGGAGGCGGTTCCCGCTTCTCCTTCCCGGCTTAGAGCCGTTGCATGCAAGCAAAAGCTTCGGCTTCCCCTTCCTCCCCGAGTTGAGACAGCAGCACACGGTTTTTTGCAGTGCTTGTGTGTTTCCTACGACCTGCACACTTGCTTCGGGAGCAAGATTGAGAGAACCCCTAGGCTGAGCGTCCATGAACGGAGAGAGAGAGAGAGAGAGAGAGAGAGAGAGAGAGAGAGAGAGAGAGAGAGAGAGAGAGAGAGAGAGAGAGAGAGAGAGAGAGAGAGAACATGTCAAGCCATGCAAAGCATTTCCCCCGTTCCTCCATAGCCCGCTCCTCCCCTGAGCTCTGATACCAGTGAAAGGGCATATATAGACTAGCATGTGGTTCTCCTCCGAACCTCTCTACTTATAGCCCTTGGCCCTTGCAAGTAGGTCCCCTTAACGCATGCTTCGCCGTCGGCTCCTAGCCATACGGAGCCATTCTATCCCTGGCCCTTGGCCTACTGCCCGATCCTACCATTTTCTTGACATGAATGCATATGCCACCTTGCAAGATTGGATGAACAAGGTATTTGGTCCATACCTTGGCGGATTTATCAGGGTCTTCATGGATGATATAGGCTGCTATAGCTCAAGGTTAGAGAACTTATCGAAGTTGCAGTTGTGCTTTCAAAGGCTTGATGAAGAAGGAGGTCAGCTAGACCCCAAGAAGTGCAAGCTACCACAGCCTCGAGCGCAGTGGTTGGGTCATATGGTGTCACAAAACGGTATAGAGGCTGATCCCAAAAAGGTAAAGGTGTTGGTATTGATGGAGCCTCCATCATATGCTCAAGGTTTGCCTTCGTTTGTTCATAAGCTGAAGTATCTATCACGCTTCTTTTGGATGTTGTCACAATATGTCCATCCTCTTCAAAAGAGAGCTCAGCAGGTGCATGGTTATGAGTGGGATGAGGAAGCTCAGGAATCTTTTGATAGGGTCAAGGAAAAGTTCATGTCATTTACCAGTGGTGTGTCCTACCAATCGAGAGGACGACTTCTATGTGTCTATGACAGTGGGCACAGTCGCTATTGGAGCGGTTCTACTGCAAAAGGTAGGGAGAAGCTACAGGCCAATATACTTCAAAAGCACGGTGATTATCTCAGGAGAGGCTACCTACACCGAGGCAGAGCAGTGGGTGATGGCTCTAGTCTTTTCTTGTAGAAATTTCAAGGTGCATTTAATTGTACGAAAGTTTTTTGTGTTAACAGCTAATAATCTATTGCCAGAGGCAGTGCTACATTCGAAGCCAGGAAGGAGGATTATGAAGTGGGTGTTGGAGATGCAAGAGTTTGAGTTCGACTTCAAGGTAGATCACACAAGTGGGTCTCACTTGGCAGACATTCTTGTCAACAAGGCCGTCGATTTGCCGGCCTATCCAAGAGTGGTGCGAGATGAAGCTAAGCAGGAGCCTGATTTGGAGAATTCTTTTACGATGTGGTTTGATGGAGCACATCGAAGGGTAGTACAGAAGGCAGGAGGAGGTGTGGTGAAACACGACCCACACGGCAAAGCTATATTTTCGAAGGTGTAGGTTCTGGAGGATGTCCACACTAATAATGAGGTGGAGTATCTCACTCTACATCTGGGTTTGAAGCAGTGTATAGAGTTCGGCATTTCGAGGTTGGCGGTTAAAGGAGATGCATTGCTAGTCATCAAGCAACTGTTAGGCCAATGGAAGGTCAATCGCGATTCTTTGAAGCATTGGTTCTTTTCCATCAAAAAAATGATAAAGTCTTTTGAAGAGGTTCAATTCAAGCATGTGAAGAGAGCAGAACCAAGAGACAGATCAGTTAGCAAGTAGCAACGTGCAGGTACAAGTTGCAAGTTTATATGTGACCCTAGTCACTTATCCAGGTAGGGAGAGTCTAAAAGAGATTGAATGGTTTTTGAGTATATGACAGTGTTCACAGGTTTTGTCCAAGTTGCAAAAAAGAAGAGTGGTGCAAAAAGCCCACAAATTTACAGTGGTAGGCGAGGATCTCATGAACAATGGATGTGACGGAATTCTTAGAAGGGTATTGTACAAAGAAGAGATAGGAATGGTGTTGGAGCAATTCCACAAAGAAAGTAGACATCAAGGCAAAGATCAGGTTCTGTTTCAAGTCCTCAGAGCAGGCTTTTGGTGGCCTTCCATGGTAAAGGACGTGCATTACTGGTGCAAGACGTTCCACAAGTGTCTGACAATAGGTGAAAGACGACTGATAGCGGAGTCACAAGGGGTCATCATCGTACAAAGTGCTTTCGAGAAATGGGGTGTGGATGGCATAGGTCCTCTCCCAAAGTCTACGATCGGTAAGAAGTATGTGGTGGTAGGAATTGACTACCTTACCAGGTGGGTCGAAGCCAAAGCTGTGAAGGAAGTAAATGCTAATGTGGTGGCTCAGTTTGTGCTCGATAACATCTGATGCCGTTTCGGTGTTCCTTGGGTGTTAGTTTCTGATAGCGGTCAGGGATTTGGAAGCAAACTCATGAATGCATTAGTGGAAAAGCTAAAGATTCAGCATCAGTTTTCCTCGCCCTATCACCCCCAATGCAATGGTCTAGTCGAGAGTGCTAATGGGCAAATCCTCAGGATGTTAAGGAAGTACGTGTATAAGCAGGAAGCTAAGTGGGAGACAAATCTAGAGAAGTGTTTGTGGGCGTATAGGATGTCCTATAAGGTAGCTAGCCTATGGTAAGGAGGCCATGTTGCCGATGCATGCACAACAAGGTGCTTTGAAGGGTATGTGGCGTGTCAATGCCACTCAACAAGGAGTTCTACAGGATCGGATAGCAAGTTTGGAAGCTTTATAAATGGATAGAGAATCAACAGTAGACTACTATGTAAAGCAGAGAGAAAAGCGGATTGCCAAATTCAATCAGAACCTACCAAACAAGAAGATAAAAGAAGGAGAGCTGGTCATGAAGTACGAAAGCTACTTGGATTTCACAGTTCAGAAGAAGTGGACGGGTCCGTATAAAGTGAAAAAAGCCTTTCCGAATGGGACCTATCAACTGATAAAAGAAAATGGCAAGCTTCTTAGGAACAGGGCGAATGGTGTGTGGCTCAAGATGTATTTTGAGAGGGATTTACTGCCCGAGGTGCAGCAAATTGTAGTCAATGCGGGTGGGAAACCCACCTAAAGCATGCGGTTTGAGAGACAAAGGAGATAAATCTTTTGTACATAGCTTGTACATAGAGTTATGGTTTTGTAAGTGCTTTTAATCGTCAGTTTGGTGTGCTAGTTTTAAAGTTTTGTACATATGGTTTTGGTCGAACATAAATGTTCAACGAGGGGGCTACGCAATGATGGTGCATCCAAAGTTGGTTCGAGCTAGGAGGTGGTCTATGCCAAGCAAAGGTTGCAGGCAGGTGCAATGCAGAAGGCTAGGGCACGTAGCAAGGTCTTAGGCAGCCAAAGGGAAGCGGAAGTGTATGCCTAATACATATTTTTAGGCTAAAAAAACTCCAAGTTGGCTCAATTGGAATGGGAGATGAAAGTGTCTGAAACGCCAAGTCAGTGCTCCGAATTGTAGTGTTTGATGTGCTCTAAAAGCCGATCCAGATGGCTCATCAAACAAAGCCCCGGTTCTCAAGATATTGCAGTTCAAAGTTAGCAGGAGCTGCAGATCTCTGACGGACAGGGTAGATGGGGACAAATGGCCTAGTCTAGTGTGAGTGAATGCACGTGTAAAGCTCGAATTAAGGGGCATGTCTGTTTTCTCGGATTGCCAATCGGAGCTCTAGATAGCAAGTTATGATCATTTGAAATTTTTTTGGGGGCCGGGTCTATGCCCACTTGCTGCATCAGAGGATGTGCCATCTCGCATCTTTTTGGCCTCGCCAAGGTTCTTGATGATGGTGTGCACTATGTGGAGCTAGTCGAAGCCAATGGCATGTGATTCTGAGCCTCGAGCACCGAGCTATAGCCTAGGGGGGTCTAGGGCAGTTGAAGGAGGAGTGTCTGCAGGACGATTTTTTAAATTTTGGTCACCTAAGATCGCACGCTTAGGAAAGTCGAAATGCGGTGAGCATGGGGGATTTCGAAGTCGGGAATCGACTCCATCAATCAGGCTTTACAACCCCAAGATCCGATCACCAGGCAAAGGACTGAAGAAGATCAACGTTGGCATTCAAAGGGAATCTCCCATGGGGTTTTTTCCAGATTTTGAAAACTTGAAGGCCAGCAACCCACGGGGTGCCATGTGGCATTCCCATGGTCCCATATAAGAATACGTGGCGATCAATGATGGGGTATGTAGGCCAGGTGACAGCCCATTTGAGGGTACGCGATTGAGGGAAAGCTTTCGTGGTGGGTGGCCATGGCGAAGAGCGTGAGGTGCTGCGTCGGCGATGCCAGTGGCGTACTAGGTGGCAGTTTTAAAAGAAGCAAGCGGCGGCGGCTCTGCGCCGGTGGCGCCCACTGGGCTAGAGGCGGCCGCATTTACTGCTGACGTGGCCGCCCAATGGGGCCCCGTTGCCACGGCCCTTAAAGGGTCTTCTTTGAAGGATAGAGGGGAGGCATTAGCGACCTTGCTAATGCCCCCCTCTCCGAGGCATAAGTGAGAGGGAAGTCCCGCGAGTGAGAGGCCGCCCCGGCATACAGAGAAGAACAGCCCCCCAAAGATGACGAAAGGGCCAGAGTGGCCGGAAGATTAGATGCCAAAGTGGGAGGTCCCACAGAGTGCAAGAGAGAGAGAAAGAAAAACCCGAGGGCCACCATGTGTACAAGAGGAAAGCAAGGACCATTCCAAGGGAGGCCGAGCAAGGTGAAGCCAAGGCAAGGGCAAGGTGGAGGCCGGTACCCAGAGAAGGAGAGGAGAGAGAAAAGAAGAGAGAAGAAGGAGGAGGAGCTGGACAAAGGTGGCCAAGGATCAAAGAGGAGCCAAAAGGGCGGTGCAAAGTTTGGGTAGCCCCAAAGGGGTTAAAATAATGAGGAAAAAATAAAAATAAAACAGCCTAGGGGTAATAGCGACCTCGCTAATGCCGCCCCCCCAAAGTGCAAAGAGAGAAAGAGAGAGTAGAGGAAAAAAGTAAAGCGGTTTCCTCCATCCTAAAGATAACAAATCAGGGTACCAGATGGACCAATTGAAGTGTAATTTCCAAAATTGAAGGCCCCCCCTATCAAAGTGAAATTTTAATCAAATTAGGGACTTTTTTGTGCCGTTTGAAGCCTACAAAGTGGAGTTCTCTGACAAGCTAATCCCTTTGTAACTTTTTCTTGAAAATGGCCATAGTGATGGCAGTGCAAGCCAATGTACATGCCTTTTGAAATACAATCGAGCCACTGTTGCCCCATCGTGTTGTTGTTTCCCCTTCCCCTCTTCTCTTTCTCCTGCTTTCATGTTTCCCCTCGGTGCCGCAACTGCGGATGTGTGTGCCCTCCCTGGACCGACGATGTTTTTTGTGAGAGAGTGAGATTGAGTGGCTGTGTGCATGTGTAAGGGTGGAGAAAGACTGTGGCAGTAGGTGTGCGTTCTTGGTGAATTTGTGGAGTGTGTGAGTAGTGTAAATTGAGGAGGCGGTGGTACTAGTGTAAGGTGTTTTTTTTAAAGGTGTTTTCCAAGAGGATAGGGGTGTTGTGAGGCCCTTGTGTTTGTGTCGAGTGTGTTCCACCATTTCCCCTCTCCAACGCACACAGCCACTCAATCTTATTCTCTCACACAAAACACCATCGGTCCGAGGGGGCACACACATCCACACTGTCGGCATCGGGGGGGGGCACGAGAGTAGGAGAAAGAGAAGGGGGGAAGGGGAGACAACAGAAAAACATGGCAACAGTGGCTTGATTATGCTTCACAAGGCATGTACAAAGGCATGCACTGCCATCACCATGGCCATTTTCAAGAAAAATTACAAAGGGAATTGAGAGGCACACTCCTTTGCCAAAAGACTCCCCTTACAGGCTTCAAACGGCACCAAAAAGGCCCTAATTTGATTAAAATATGACCTTTATGGTGGGGGGGTCTTCAACTTTAGAAATTGCTCTCTCATTCGCCCATCTCAAATCCACATTTGGTAGCTGTGGGAGGAGGTAGCCGCCTTTGGCTTCATCTACTCTTTTTTGATCTCTTTGCACTTGGGGGGGGGGGGGGGGGTGCACTAGTGACATCGCTAGTGACCCTATGCAATTTTTTTAATCCCTTTTTCCTTATTTTTTAGCCTTTGGGGAGCCTACCCTTGCACTACTCCTCCTTTTCACCTCTTGGACTGGACCTGGCTTGGGCCTAGCTGCTCTGGCCGGCCACATCCTCTCTCTCTCTCTCTTCTCTCGCAGGATTGATCCCCTACCTATGCATATGACCATTAGCATATCGCTAATGGTGCCTTTCCTTTTCCTTCAAAAAGCCTTGGTGGCATGTGAACCGGCCCTCAGCGAGCGCCTGCGACATCATCAGTCGCTACATTGACTGTTGAACACATCCCCGTGCGGATGCGTGTGCCATTGGCGCTGCTCCATTAAAACCGCCTCATGCGCTACCGACCACAGCAGAAGCAGTGCCTGCTGAGATCCGCCATCCTTGGGAGCTCCAAAGGAGTGCTCGCACCACACATGACCTTAGAGGGGCTCACGCCCTAGCACATATACCCTGCCCATCCGTCTCTCTTCCTTGCATATGGGATCATGCTGCCTACCACATGGCATCCAGTGGATTGTTGAGCCTCTAGAGGCCTTGAAAGTTTTCAAAGAACCCTCATACACTGCCTTTTGGGCCCTCCTTTCCCAGGCTCCCTTGTAATGCTCCCATACCCGATGTTGGCCAAGCTGTAAGACGTATCAGATCCTGATTGTGTCGGCCCCGGGTTGTGCAAACCTCACCATCTTCTGACTCCTCTAAGCTCGCTATGCAAGGCCGCAAAAAAGGTTAAAAAACATCTGCCACTCCCCTCCTTAACATGAGCTCCCGGCTTCATCCCGATGCATCATGCTGACCAAGCATCCACAATGGACGAATTGTCACTTTATGCTATCTTCACACGATGTCCTCCACCTTCCAGTGCCTTCTCGAAGCCAAACAGATGCTAGATGGTGCATCCTCCAATGCGGGCAAGTGGGCGAGCAAGTGGACGCAGACCTGACCTCGAAAAAACTTCAACTGATCATAACTTGCTTCTAGAGCTCTGATTTGCAATCCGAGAAGACATGCATGCTCCATAATTCAAGCTCTACACATCTATCTGCTAACATTGGACCAGCTTCTAGAGCATCTCAAAAACCACATTTTAGAGCTCTGACTTGGCACTTAGGGCACCTTGACCAGCTATCCCAATCGAGCCACCTTGGAGATTTTTTAACCTAAAAAGCTACATTGAGTATACATTCCTGCTGTCAGGGACTCCATACTTGCCTAGCCTTCTACATTGCACCTCCGTACAGCCTTTGCCTGGCATAGAACACTTTCCAGCTCTGACCAACTTTGGTTGCACCATCATTTCCCACCACCCCCTCATTGAACATTTATGTTCAACCATATACAGAGTTATTGCACTAAAAAACTACACACCCAAAACAAACTCTCTGCACACCACAAAATCAAAACTAGCACCTGTAACCCGCCGCTTTTGTTCATGCGGGTTGTGTAACCCCCTGCTTTACCTGTCACCATCCACCTGGGTCAAACACCACGTATTGGTCTCTTCCGTCCACCTATAATGGCTTTGCATAGTGCCACACCAAAGTACATAACCAAATGCATACCCAAACCGCCAGCAATATACTTCTATCACTCCAAGTACCCCAGGGCATACTGCCCACTCGCAACAAATCACCTCCAAGAACACCAAATAGATCACCATCGTGCTCACCATCCAAAGAAATACTTGCACCATCGCTCTCACTGAACATACCTAACATACCTGACCCACCCTCCCATCCATGTAAAGCTAGATCCTCATCTAGCAGATCCTACACTTGCCCAATGGCCTACTGCACAACTGCTTTTATCACCATTCCTTTCAACCAACACTCACAGACCTCCTTGGAAAGTTACCTTGATCAATTTTCCCCAAAGGGCTTCAAACTCCCACTCAAACGCTTGAAAATCACCTTCCAAGCTTTGCTTCAAATGGTCCAACTTTTGTTTTACTTCATCCAGCTGCACATCCGAAACATATCTGCTTCAAAAAGCCGCCTCTGGGGCTTCAGAATCTGCCTTTTCCTCTTCACCAAGGCTATTGAACCATAAATTCGCTTTACCACAAACTAGGAGCGGGAACACCTGTACCGCACCGTCTTCTCTTGATAGACCACTTTCTAGCACAAACAATCCATATTTTTGGAGCCAGGTTTCTGCATCTTCGAACCCAATGAAAATGGGAAATCCCATCCAAGCCATCATTAGCAGCACCTGCTCTTCAAAGGACGCACCTTTGGCATCACCAAAATCACCACTTTGACATCAACTAGGAGCATCAGCACATTCCTCTGTGGGGGCACTAGAAGATGGAGAGGGGGAATGGGGGAACACACCCGGCACAAAGAAAAAGACCTCTCTATAGATCAGGGTATCCACAACACCCCTATCCTCTCAGAAAACACCTTCAAAAACACATTTCACACTAGTGGACCACCGCCTGCTCTTTTCCCAATCTCTACACACTCCAAAGTCCACCACACAATGCACACATACTGCCACGATCTGTCTCCACCCTTACATACGCACATAACCGATCAATCTAAATCTCTCACACAAAACATCGTCGGTCTGGGGGGCCACACACATCCACATTGTCGGCACCTGAGGGGAACACGAGAGTAGGAGAAAGAGAAGGGGGGAAGGGGAGACAACAACAAAACATGGCAATAGTGGCTTGATTACACTTCACAAGGGCATGTACAAAGGCTTGCACTGCCATCACCATAGCCATTTTCAACAAAAATTTCAAAGGGAATTAACATGCACACTCCTTTGCCAAAGACTCCACTTTGTTGGCTTCAAGAGGCACCAAAAAGGCCCTAATTTGATTTAAAAATGACCTTTATAGTGGGGGGGTCTTCAACTTTAGAAACTGCTCTCTCATTGGCCCATCTGACATCCACATTTGGTAACTTTGGGAGGAGGTATCCGCCTCTGGCTTTGTCTGCTCTTTTTTGCTCTCTTTGCACTTAAGGGGGGGTGCACCAGCGACATTGCTAGTGCCCCTCGGCTTTTTTTCCCCTTTTTCCTTATTTTTTTACCCTTTGGGGAGCCTACTCTTGCACTACTCCTTTTCACCTCTTGGACTGGACCTGCTGACTCGGTCCCCCGACTGCTCTCGCTGACCACATCCTCTCTCTCTCTCTCTCTCTCTCTCTCTCTCTCTCTCTCTCTCTCTCTCTCTCTCTCTCTCTCTCTCTCTCTCTCTCTCTCTCTCTCTCTCTCTCTCTCTCTCTCTCTCTCTCTCTCTCTCTCTCTCTCTCTCTCTCTCTTCTCTCGCGGGACTAATCCCCTACCTATGCACAGGACCATTAGCAATATCACTAATGGTGCCTTTCCTTTTCCTTCAAAAAGCCCTGGCGGTGTGTGAACCGGCCCGCAACGAGCACCTGCCATGTCTTTAGTCACTGTGTTGAGTGCCGAACAGATCCTCGTGCCGGCACACACGCCACTGGCACCGCCCTTGCTCCATCAAAACCGCCTCATGTACCACCAACCACAGCACAAGCAGCACCTGCTAAGGTCCGCCATTGCTTAGATCTCCAAAGGCGCACTCACATCACACATGACCTTAGAGGGGGTCACACCCCAGCACATATACCTGCTGTCCATCCCTCTTACTCGCATATGGGATCATGTTGCCTACCATGTGGCATCCACCGGATCATCGAGCCTCAAGAGGCCTTGAAAGTTTTCAAAAAACCCTTATACACTGCCTTTTGGGCCCTCCTTCCCCAGGCTCCCCTGTAATGCTCCCATACCCGATGGCCGACGAGCCGTAAAGCCGTATCGGATCCTCATTGTGTCGGCCCCGGGCCATGCAAACCTCACCATCTTTTGACTCCTCTAAGCTTGCTATCCGAGGCCACAAAAAAGGTAAAAAACATCTACCACTCCCCTCCTTAACATTAGCTCCGGACTTCATCCCATTGTATCCTGCTGACCGAGCATCCACTGGACGAACGATCGATTTGTGCTATCTTCACATGATGTCCTCCACCTTCCAAAGCATTGTTGAAGCCAAAAAGATGCCAGATGGTGCATCCTTGGATGCAGGCAAGTGGCATAGACCCGGCCCCTGAAAAATCTTCAACTGATCATAACTTGTTATTTAGAGCTCTGATTTGCTATCCCAATCAAGCTACCTTGGAGATTTTTTAGCCTAAAAAGATGCATTGAGCATACATTTCCACTGCCACCAGACTGCCTAGGGACTCAATACTTGCCCTAGCCTTCTACACTGCACATGCTTACAGCCTTTGCCTGGCATAGACCACTTTCCAGCTCGGGCCAACTTGGCTGCACCAACGGCTAGCGGTGGCCATGAAATTTTTTTTGGGGTGTGGTCTGGGATTCTTTTTTTATCCTTACAAAGTTTCATGTCCAATTCATTGTTGCCTCGTAGGTATAGTGCTGCACACTTGCCGATTCGACATTAGGCTCGCGTAGGGCTGAATAGCAAAAACATGGCATTCAAGACATCCCTTATCATGGAGACAGTTAGTGATGGCCATGAAACTTTGCAAGGGCAAGGATTAAGATGCTTTTCCTACCCTTGAAAAGTTTCATGGACATCTATTGTAGTCTTGATGTGGTCAGTCCCTACACAATCACTTCTTTTTTACCACTGGGCTCGCAACTACAAAAAATTGGTGTTCGTGTCGTCCTTTTGTCAAGACAGCTATAGCGATTTCCATGAAACTTTGCAAGGGTAGAGAGTAGGATTCTTTCCCCCACCCTTGCAAAATCTGCATTGAGCATACATTTCCACTGCCACTAGTCTGCCTAGGGACTCAATACCTGCCCTAGCCTTCTACATTGCACATGCCTACATCCTTCTACATTGCACATGCCTACAGCCTTTGCCTGGCATAGACCACTTTCCAGCTCGAACCAACTTTGGCTGCACCAACGGCTAGCGGTGGCCATGAAATTTTTAGGGGTGTGGTCTAGGATTATTTTTTTATCCTTACAAAGTTTCATGGCCAATTCATTGTTGCCTCGTAGGTATAGTGCTGCACAATTGCCGATTTGACATTGGGCTCGCGTAGGGCCGAATGGCAATAAAATGGCATTCGAGACATCCCTTATCATGGAGACGGTTAGTGATGGCCATGAAACTTTGCAGCGGCAAGGATTAAGATTCTTTTCTTACCCTTGTAAATTTTCACGGACATCTATTGTAGTCTTGATGTGGTCAGTCCCTACACAATCACTATTTTTTTACCACTGGGCTCGCAACCACAAAAAATTGGTTTTCGTGTCATCCTTTTGTCGAGACAGTTAGCGATTTCGATGAAACTTTGCAAGGGTAGAGAGTAGGATTCTTTCCCCCACCCTTGCAAAATACCATGGCCATCCACTGTCGTCTATACGGTCGGGTGTTGCATAATCATCCATTTTTTTCCATTGGGCTCGCCAAGGGCTTAACGAAAAACAATTGGCATTCAAGGTGCCCCTGATCATCAAGACAATTAGTGATGGACATGAAACTTTACAAGGAGAAGTGTTAGGATAATTTACCCACCGCTGCAAGGTTTCATGGTCATCCGTTGGCATCTCATACGTGTGGCACTACTCAATGACCAAATTTTTGCCATTGGTCTCCTTGCCAAGAGCCCAACGGTAAAAAATTGGTGTTGGTGTCGTTCATGACTATTGAGAAGATTACATATGGTGGTGAGAATTTGTAGGGGCAGGGTGTAGGGTGCTTTCCCCATCCTTGCAAAGTTTCATGGTCATCCATTGCAGTCTCGTAGGTGTGGCACTACACAATCGTGGATTTTTTACCATTGGACTCACCTATGGCTCTATGGCATAAAATGGACATTCAAGGAACCCTTAACCATTGATAAGGTTAGTGATGACCATGATACTTTGCAAGGATGGAGATTAGGGTGCTTGGAATTTTTCATGGCCATCTATTGTAGTCCCGATACTTAGGCATTGCCCAATGGTAAAAAAATGATATTCCTGTTGATAGCCGATTTTTGGAAATCAAGAAAAAAAAGGAAAAAAAAGTTTTATCTTTCCTCTGCCCGAAGCACGACAATACCACCAGAAGGCTCAACAAATCCCTAGTCAATTGGTGAGCCACAGATTCTCTCTCTCTTTTCCTTGCCCCCAACACGTCCCATGCGGCCCAGCTCTAGAGGCACCCCTAGCCATAGCGCGTCACTATCCATCATTAGTCCCGGCTTTCGGAGCCGCGGCCACAAGAACCAACCCCAAGTAGGGGAGAGCACATTACCAAGAAAAACGATAAAAAAGTATATTTTTAACATTCATCACCACCTCTATGCTTAACCACCGGCATGCCGCCACCAATTTGGCCACACCTCTCTTGATTATCGCCAGAAGACAGAGGCCTCTCTCTCTCTCTCCTGCTCGGCTCCGCCAACTCTCTCTCTCTCTCACTTACCCTGCCTCTGCATCGCCTGCCCAATGGGTGCATAAACAAAACACACTGCCACTGTCTATATTCCACCGGCGGGCCGCCATGCATGGACAAGAGTTCTCTCTCTCTCTTGCATTATTTATACACACACTTTCGCATTATTTTTTATCCTCTCTCTCTCTCTTACCTCCTCGTCTGTCTTTCTTCCATTGGCGGGCTGCCATACCTCACCCCTCCCTCTTCCCTCTCGTCCACACCCCCTCAACTTCACTCTCCCCTCCCTCTCTCTCCCTCTTGTTTTCTTCCCACCGGTGGGCCGTCGGCATTCTCTCTCTTCCTCTCTCTCTTTTCCCATTCTCTCTCTCTTCTTCACTATCACTCTCTCTCTCTCTCACCATCTCTCCCTCCATCGAATAGCTCACTCTCTCCGTCTCTGAGTAAGCGGCCCCGTGGGCATGGAATAGAATATCTCACTCTCTCTCTCTCTCTCTCTCTCTCTCTCTCTCTCTCTCTCTCTCTCTCTCTCTCTCTCTCTCTCTCTCTCTCTCTCTCTTGTTTTCCCTACACAACTCCCTCTCTCTCCCTCTTCCCCTCTCTCTCCTCTCAGCCATCTACAACTCCCTCTCTCTCCCTCACTCTATGCGGAGACCACAGCCCATGTGGGCGCAAGAAACTCTCTCTCCCTCTACAAACACACACACCCTTACACTCTCACCCACACACCCCTCACCCATTCAATCTCTCCCTGGCCCGCTGCTCGTCCTCACCCCCTCCCCATCCCGTTGACCTTACCCCCACTTCCCTCGCTCTCTGTCGGCAATAAGCTGGCCCGTCGAGCTCTCTCTCTCTCTATCTCTCTCTCTTTCTCTCTCTTGCTCCCGATTCAAGCCTGAAGGCGTGCTGCACAGCGTTCTCTCTCTCTCGCGTATCCACACACACCCTCACACCCCCTCCCCCTTACACTCTCGACTCTCCCTCTCGCTTTCTGTGTAGCCATCGGGCACAGTGCAGCTCACAGTGTTCTCTCTCTCTCTTATTCACACAACACACGCTCCAACCACCCCCCTCACCCCCGAGCCCGCCCTCTGAGTCATCCCGCCGGCTCGCGAGCCCATCTCTCTCTCTCTCTCTCTCTCTCTCTCTCTCTCTCTCTCTTCTCTCTCTCTCTCTCTCTCTCTCTCTCTCTCTCTCTCTCTCTCTCTCTCTCCTCTCTCTCGACCGGTGCAGGCACTGTGCAGCAGAAACAATGCTGCTCTCTCTCATTATACACACACACTGTATGCCCACCACACACACACACACACACACACACACACCTACCCCATGCCCCTCCACCCCCTCTCATACCCTCACGCACACACTCTCCCACCCCCCCGCGTTTGTGTCGACCATTGCCAGAGCGTTATAAAAAAAAAAAAAAACATATATATATATTATATATATATAATTACACCCTTTCCCTCGTTCCCACGCACCCACTTCCGCTTACACACACCCACACACACTCAGTTAGCCCCACATACATACACGCATACATATACGCAGTCACAAGCACATACACATACATAACCAAGTACACGGCACGTGCACCCACACAATCAAACAACACGCACGTATCTACACACACATTGAAAAAATAAGAAAACACGAAGGAGAGCGACGTCATCAACAAAAATAAGGAGAGGCCAAGTCGCCGCCCCGGTCAACCCCGAAAATGACGAATGCGCTACATCAAGGCACCAGCTAAGGCCGCCGTTCACCGGTATCGCATCCACGACGCCCTCTTCAGTAAAATCTGTAGGTTGTCATCATTTTTTCCCAGTTTTAAACCAAACCTTGTTAAAAAATCCCAATTTTTATGTGATGGCCACAAAGGCCCGCCTAGGAGTTTTCCTTTATAATATTTTCCAAGACAAGACACGGGTCAACCATCTAGGGCCCACCGCCTTGCTTTGTCTCCCCTGATTAGAACCCCTAATCTAATCAGATTACCCTAATCTAAAGCAGCCAACAACTATAAAAAGGCACTGAGAGGTCACTATTAGGGGGTGTGCAATTTCATCAGAGGTCAGCACTTGGTAGTATTTTGGTGGGAGGGATTGGCAACATTTGCATCACGAGAGAAGGGACTTAGTGTAGCGACTTTCTTTGGGAGCTTGCACTATGTAAAGAAGTTATGTCTACATCTCGACTCCAATGGTTGACACATACACACTCATGTTAGCAATGTCTCTGCGTCTGTGAGTCATCTCTAGAGAACGCACTAGTAGGCTCACTATCTCTCCCTCTATCTCTCTATCACCATGATTGCCACCTCGTCGGAAATAAGATTGCTCTAAATATTGCAAGAAAATAGTTTTCCCTCACACCCTGAGGGTTTTCATCACTCTCTTATTCTCTCTCTCTCTCTCCCTCTCTCTCTCTCTCTCTCTCTGTGTGTGTGTGTGTGTGTGTGTGTGTGTGTGTGTGTAGAGTCTTTGATATTTCCAATCACCATTGTTTGCATCCTAGCCGGTCAAAGCTAGGCGGTGCCCCCCCTGTTCGCTTCACCATGGCCAGCTTGCGGCGTGCATCGGCTCCTGGCATTTTCGAGGCCATCGGGGTCCGTGTCGCGCTTTGCGCTCCTCATTTGGTGCCCCCACTGAGGAGGGATTCTCCAAAACCTTTAGTTTATAATGCTGAAAACAACACACATCATCAATCATGGACGAATGGCTGAAAGAATTCTCCAACTGGAGAATGGAAGAGGAGGAGACTAAAGAGGCACTAACCACCTTCATTGAAGTACTACTTCCAGGCTATAGTGTCATCAGTATTCAAGAGGTAAGATCCCCATCTCGTGTTGCTTGTTCTAACCGCAAATTGAGAGCATCAGGTGGGAAGTCTATGAAGTGTCATCACTGCTGTCAACCAAAGCACACTGTCAATGAGTGCCAGCAATGAAGATAGCGAAGGGGCTGAAATCATCTACATCGACATTCACCACAAGGAGCTCGTCCATATCAAGGGAGGAAAGAAAACGTTAAGGCCTCTCTTTCCTACGGAAACTGCAAGCAAAGGTATAACCTCTACTCCAAAGTGGCCAAAAGGGGCTGCTCGAGCCAAAGGTAAGGAAGGGATAAGCCACTCTAGAAACACATGACCCCAAAGGAAGAAACATCTGGACATGTGAGTGCTTCAAGTTTAGAAAGCCGGGTCGTACCTAGTTTGCCAAAAAGAAGGTCATCCGAGGCTAAGCGGTGGAAGGTTGCCTATCAATTCGCACGGCGCATGCGAGTACTGTCAGTCCATTTGGACAATCCTGAAGCAGAAGTGACAAGAAGGTTTCCATGCCCTAAGGAGGAGTGGTTCGGCTACTGCTCTGGCTGTTTTGGAGGACGAGTAGAGGGTCTTCCTCCTCTCCCGGTACAGCGCATCCTGAAGAAGCTCTCCACCACGGGTGAAGCCCAGTGGGCTCGAGACGAGTTACAACTGAATGGAGTGGAATTCATGCAACGCGTTGACTACAGTAATTACCTGCAGCTACTGCTAGCTAAAAGTCTAGGAGTAGTCAAACGCATCGCCATCACCCCGTACGTGCTAAGCGACGAAGGAAAAGTGGAGCCTATGAAAGGCGACGACCTCCTATGGATGTGCTGACTCATCAACACCGGTACGGTAAGAGTATAAGTAAGTGATCCACCCTCTATGCATGATGGAAAATGGGCCAACAGCGTTCCTGTTTAGATTTCTGCAGCACGTGCATGTGAATATTTATGTAGATAGGAAAATCTTCTACCAAGAGAAGATCGTGTATCTGTTTGGTGTTGCGGTGCTAGGAGAAATCCTTAGCTCCCCAAACCCTATCATTCTCTCCATATTGGATTACCACCACTCCTTCAATGTTTCCATCTTTATCTTGTTTTAATCGATCCACTCAACTCTGTAAAAAGCAGCTATGAGCCGCTAATGTCATTAATGTTATTTATAAAAAAAAGTTTGTAATTTCCTGAGTTACTACCATGGCAAGTGTTTCTTTCCCCACCTTCAGTGGAAAGAAGGGAGAAGACATCACCACCGACTTTCTGGATGATTTCGACATCGCTTGCGTGGTTTCCAACAAGGATGATGACGCCTCACGTTTACTAACTTTTCCTCTACTACTGATGAAAGTAGAGGCCAAGTCTTGGTACAATGCTTTGCCCCAAGCTACCAAAAATGCATGGGATGTACTACGTGCTGCCTTTGTGAAGAGGTTTGGTGGAGGCACAACCTCAAAAAAGTTATGGCAGCTGATGGAATTAAAGCAAGGAAGTCTGCTAGAGTATGCCACTGATGAGTCCAAGTTTGTGGATTTGTGGGAGCGATGGGTTGCCTCACTGGAGGAAGGTGAAGGAGCATGTAGTTTCTTGAAAAAGGACCGTTTCATTGCTAGCATGTGGTCGCCACTTAAGGCAAAGATGAAGGGGAGGTTCCGTGCAACGTATGAGTTGGGAGTGGAAGTAGCCCACCTTAAAGACAAGAAGTTGCACATGCAAGCAAGAGTCAACGAGTCAGAGGAATCGAATTCAGTTTGACTAACCCCAGTGACTGCAACAGCTGTTCATAGAGCCCAAAGGAATCAGAAGAGCAGCAAGACCTGCTAAGCCATCTGTGAGGGTCCTGTGTGAGGTTTTTTGAAGCCAAGCACTGGGGGCTGGGTTACCCAGTGTGAGGTGGATTAGGTTGCTGGAGTTCCCCTCTACACGCATCCTCTTTGGCGACTTTTATCACATAGAATGTATGACTTTGTGTAGACACTGGATTGCATCTTATGCATCAGGTCGTTAAGGCATTGTTTAGGGTTCAGTCTTGAGACAGATACAGGTTCTGTCATCGCCCAGACAGGAGATAGTGCATGCTTACAGGATACCATATTACAGAGATTTTCAGATTTGTCACTGGTCAGCTATTTATGATTGTTTTTTGAGCTATCTTCTGGTTCCCAGAGCTCAGTTTACAGGGGAGACCGCTGAGTCGCATCACTACCGACCTCGAGAGTTTATCCGTGCATCTGGTGCAGCAAGGGCATGCACCTGTCAGAAATCCAGAGCAAGGGAGAGGACAACAAAGGCAAAACCAAGAGTACCACTGCTATAATTGTGCGAAAGACGGCCATGGCATGTACTACTGCCCACATCCAAGAAGGCAGAACTTCAATAGAGGAGGAAGGCAGAATCAGATTTCTTCACCAAGGGCAAGACCACCGCCATGCCCAGACAACCAATCCCACCTGTTCAAACCCCACCACCATCCGTGCAACCACAGCTAGCCGCATCAGTTTAATTCCCACAACCACCAATGCAACCACTGCCACAATCACCACTTACACTCATCCTACACCTACCACCAATAGGTACCCGCACACCAAGTGTCATTGGTCTTGCAAAAGAGGTCAAGATGAGGATAACAGAAGAAGGATCAAGCGAGAAGTTTGTTCAAAGGACTGAAGGAGTGGAACAAGAGGTTAAAGAATAAAAAGATGTTACCCGAGTACACCTCTAACCTTGGATGAAATAGGCACCAAAGCAAGTAATTTTCTCTTGTGCGAAGGAATGCTTTTCGGCGAAACACATGTCTTGCAAAAGGTCTAAGAAGGGTAGCACCAAGAAGAAATGGTTTGACATGGAATGTAGTCAAGCCCGAAAACACTTGCTAAGATTGGATGCAATCAAAGACAAGGAAGTTTACTTGGAATGTTCACACACATACAAAGCACTTGTTCAAAAGAAGAGGAGAAGGTGGGAAGTCGAAAAACAACTTCTTTTAGCACAAGAGAAAGCACATGCATGTGGCAAGTTTTGGCAAAATCTAAAAGGCAAGCGCGTTGAGAGCTTTGGTGACTTGACTCTTGAGGATATGTATATGCATTGTAAGAACCTCTATGAGCAACCCAATGTTGATAAGATGGAGGGTTGTAGCTCCCTTCCATTTATGTCTCCCTTCTTTACCATTGAAGATGTATGCCGCGCGCTTGAGAAACTTGCTACTCGCAAGGCAGGTGACCTTCAAGGTGTCAAGGCTGAAATGATTAAATGGACAAGCAAGAAAACACGATATTGGATATGCGATATGTTTAACCTTGCACTTCAGTATGGCATGCCTCATGATTGGAGTGCAAATTGGATCAAACCTTTGCACAAAGGAGGAGATGTAAACAATGTGAACAACTATCGCACTATAATGGTTGGTTCTTTGATGGCAAAGTTATTTGGATGTATCATGGAGATGAAGATAAGTGAATGGGCTGAAAAGAATGGCAAACGTGCGCTTGGCCAAGCAGGTTTTCGAAAGCATCATAGCACTATTGATCACCTTGTCACTCTTCGAGTTCTTATGGAAGCGTCTCGATTGAAAGGAAAAAAGTTGTATTGTTGCTTTGTGGATTTCAAGAAAGCTTTTGACATGGTACCGCGAGGAAATCTTTGGAGACGTATGCAAAGCCTTCAAGTGCCGAGAGAATTTATGCATGCAGTCTTTCGCATCTACCAAAAAGTGATATGTCGATTACGTATGGGAGATGGAATTTCAGAATTTTTTGCAAGCACTATGGGTCAACAAGGGTGCCACTTTCCCCAACCCTCTTTGGGCTACTCATTGATGAATTGGAATACATGGTTCTTGATTTTATGCAGCAAGAAGGCATAGAAGAGGTTAAGATTGGAAATGCGGTGATCATGCTTTTGCTTTATGCCGATGATGTAGTGCTCTTGGCACATACCTTAGAAGATGCACAAAAGCTTATGAGTGTCTTGGAACGCTTTTGCCTACATAGCGGGCTGATCGTGAATGGATCCAAAACCAAGGTTATGCTTGTAAAGACCCTCAATGACAAAAATCCATGCATTGTATACAACAATGAGAAACTTGAAGTGGTAGATCACTTCAAGTACCTTGGCCTTGAGGTTCCATCCAATCATAAATGGAAGGATTGTGCAATGCGTCGCTTGGAAGCCGGAAAGAGGGCTTATTATGCATTTGAGAACATGTGCAATGCAGGAGAGATCAAGTGTTGGGCTCCCAAAAAGTACCTCTTTGACACATTGGTGACACCGGTGCTTCTTTATGGAGTGGAGGTGTGGGGTGGAAGCATCGGGAAGTCTACTTGGAAAGAGTTTGAGAATGTCCAAAAGCGTTTTCTCACCAACTTTCTCCAAGTCAAGACACAAACACCCTACGTGCTCTTACTTCTTGAGTCCGGATCGCTTCCCATTGAGGTCTTGGGCATGGAAAGGGTTGTGGAGTACATGCGTAAGACACAACGTAGCCCTTTGCATCGACTTCCTAGAATCGCATATGAAGCAAGTCAAAAGGTTCAAAAGACATGCAAGAGCAAAATACTAAGTTCGGGGTGGATGCTTGATATTAAGAAATGGTTTGGAAGATGGGATGCATGTCACTTGGTCAAGGATGCGTCGATCGACTCCCAAGTTAATGAGGCCTTCTTACAACGCCAATGTATCATGGCTTGGGAGAAATCCGGAGGTTCTCGCTTCAGCCATTACACCACACACGTTGCCCCAAACTACAAATCTCTCTTCTTCTCGGAACGAGGTAACCGAACCCATTCCTACATCCTTGAGCCCATCCCGTTGAGTGCGATCCGCACCATTGCCTCCATTCGTCTTAGCTCCCATTCTCTACGCTGCGAGACAGGACGTTGGGGCACTGGCGAGGAGTGTCATCGACTTTGCACCTTATGCCCTTGTCAAGTGCGAGAGAGTGAGTACCACACACTACTTGAGTGCTCAACTTTTGACCACATTAGGTCCTCTTTTCCCCATATATTCAGCCATGAGCTCTCCCTACATACCTTCCTCTCCCAACCACGATGTGGACTCTCTATTGCGACGCTCATTTCAGCCTTTTTTGAGCATCGAGAGTCACTTATGAACTCCACTCACACCACGTGACATGTTCATTTGGTCCCATAGGTCATATTTGACCTCCCAGGACGATAATAGAACTATCTATCTATCTATCTATCTCTCTCTCTCTCGTTTTCCCTACAGAACTCCCTCTCTCTCCCTCACTCTCTGTGGAGACCACAGCCCATGCGGGTGCAAGAAACCCTCTCTTCCTCTACAACCACACACACACACCCTTACACTCTCACCCACACACCCCTCACCCCTTCAATCTCTCCCTGGCCCGCTGCTCGTCCTCACCCCCTCCCCATCCCGTTGACCTTACCCCCCCTTCCCTCGCTCTCTGTCGGCAATAAGCTGGCCCGTCGAGCTCTCTCTCTCTCTCTCTCTTTCTCTCTCCCGCTCCCGGTTCAAGCTCGAAGGCACGCTGCGCAGCGTTCTCTCTCTCTCGCACGTATCCACACACACCCTCACACCCCCTCCCCCTCACACTCTCTACTCTCCCTCTCGCTTTCTGTGTAGCCGCCGGGCGCAGTGCATCTCAAGCGTTCTCTCTCTCTCTCTCTCTCTCTCTCTCTCTCTCTCTCTCTCTCTCTCTCTCTCTCTCTCTCTCTCTCTCTCTCTCTCTCTCTCTCTCTCTCATTCACACAACACATGCTCACACCACCCCCCTCACCCCCGAGCCCGCCCTCTGAGTCAGACCACTGTCTAGCGAGCCCATCTCACTCTCTCTCTCGCTCTCGCGCGTGCTTTTAGTTGGTGCAGGCACCGTGTAGTAGAAACAGTGCCGCTCTCTCGCGTTATACACACATGCACTACATCCACCACACACACACTGCACACACACCTACCCCATGCCCCTCCACCCCCTCTCATAGCCTCACGCGCACACTCTCCCACCCCTCGCGTCTGTGTGCCAGAGCGTTATTAAAAAAAAACATATATATATTATATATGTAATTACACCCTTTCCCTCATTCCCACGCACCCATTTTTGTTTACACACACTCACTTAACCCCACATACATACACCCATAAATATATGCATTCACAAGCACAGACACATACATACCCAAGTACACGGCACGTGCACGCACACAATCAAATAACACGCACGGATATACGCACACACTGAAAAATCAAAAACACGAAGGACATCAATGTCATCAAAAAAAAGAAGGAGAGGCCAAGTAGTGCGCTCCCGACACCGAAACAAGAAAAGACGCCGAAGGCATGCCCTGGCCGACCCCGAAAATGACGAATGCGCTACATTGATGCACCAGCTAAGGCCATCGTTTACCGGCATCGCATCCACGACTCCCTCTTCAGTAAAATCCGTAGGCTGTCATCATTTTTTCCTAGTTTTAAACCAAATCTTGTAAAAATATCCCAATTTGTAAATTATCACCTCTCTCTAGGTGATGGCCACAAAGGCCCACCTAGGAGTTTTCCTTTATAACAATTCCCAAGACAAAGCAAGGGTCAACCATCCAGGGCCCACTGCCTTGCTTTGTCTCCCCTGATTAGAAACCCTAATCTAATCAGATTACCCTAATCTAAAGCATCCAACACCTATAAAAAGGCACTGAGAGGTCACTATCAGGGGGGGTGTGCAATTTCATCAGAGGTCAGCACTTGGTAGTATTTTGGTGGGAGGGATTGGCAACATTTGCATCACGAGAGAGGGGACTTAGTGTAGCGGCTTTCTTTGGGAAATTGCACTATGTAAAGAAGCTATGTCTACATCTCGACTCCAATGGTCGACACACACACACTCATGTTAGCAAGTTCTCCGTGTTTGTGAGTCATCTCTAGAGAACGCACTAGTAGGCTCACTATCTCTCCCTCTATCTCTCTATCACCATGATTGCCACCTCACCAAAAATAAGGTTGTT
The DNA here is from genome assembly GCF_014529385.1 of Adiantum capillus-veneris. NCBI lineage: Eukaryota > Viridiplantae > Streptophyta > Polypodiopsida > Polypodiales > Pteridaceae > Adiantum > Adiantum capillus-veneris. The sequence goes on along the minus strand of NC_140939.1, from coordinate 27,264,241 downwards.
GTAAATAGTTCAAGAAAATAGTTTTCTCTCACACCCCGAGGGTTTTCATCACTTGTCTTATTCTCTCTCTCTCTCTCTCTCTCTCTCTCTCTCTCTCTCTCTCTCTCTCTCTCTCTCTCTCTCTCTCTCGATGTGTAGAGTCTGTGATATTTCCAATCACCGTTGTCTGCTTCCTAGCCGCTCAAAGCTAGGTGGTGCCCCCCGTGTTCGCTTCACCGTGGCCAGCTTGCGGTGTACATCGGCTCCTAGCGTTTTCGAGGCTGTCGTGGTCCGTGTCGTGCTTTGCGCTCGTGACTGTCGCTCCTGATTGTTGAGACAATTACCTATAATGCCAAAACTTTGCAGGATAGGATTAAGGTGCTTCCCCCATCCTTGCAAATTTTCATGGCCACCCGTTTCTGTCTCGTAGATGTGGCGTTGCACAATCGTCGAATTTTTTCCATTGGGTTTGTTGAGGACGCAACTATAAAAAATTGGCTTTTGAGGCATCCATGATCGTTGATACGGTTAACGATAGCCATGATACGGTTAGCGATTAGGTTCTTTCTCCATCGGTACAAAGTGTCATGGCAATCTGTTACAGTCTCGATGATTAGGCACTGCACAATTGTCATTTTTTTGGCATTGGGCTCACCTAGGGTCCAACGATAAAAGATCGACGTTTGTGCCATCCTTGATAGTTTAGACGGCTAGCGATGGCCATGAGACTTTGCAAGGGTTGTGAGTAGGGTCCTTTTCCCACCCCTAAAAATTTTCATGGCCATCCGTTGATGTCTACATGTTCATGCTTTACACAATCGTCCATTTCTTGCCATTGGGCTCGCCAAGGGTCTAACAATAGAGAAAAATTGGCATTTGAGATCCCTGTGTAAAGTTTCATGGCCATCTATTGTAGTTCTGATGGTCAAGTGCTACACAACTGCCAATTTTTTTTCCATTGGCCTTGCTTAGGGCGTAATGGAAAAAAATTGGCATTCATGTCGCCCTGACGGGGTTGAGACAGTGAGAGCAGATTTTTTGAGATGGGGCTCAACTCAAGGCTCCCACCAGACAACCACTCTGTGAGACCCTACACACGCATATTTCTTAGGGGCACCACCCTCTTTTATGGAGAAAGAAGGAAACCAAAACAAACCATATACAACACACACACACACACACACCTTCCTTATGTGCTTCAACATAAAATGCCCTTCAACCATTCAACACACACTCCTTAAGCAATCCCTTTGAACACTGCACAAACTCACATGCAAAGATTGACCTTCACCATTTTAGTGCTCATATACTTCTACGAAAAGCAAGCACAAAACCTCAAAACTCAAAACACCATAATGCACAATTACTTGACAACTCCTTTCCTTTCCCAAAAGAAGAGACTACTTACACACATAAGGCGGCATGTATAGAGAGCTCTTCTCCATCTATGCAGCCCCAAGAATTACTTACACACAACATAAGGAGAGAATACAAGCAAATAGACACCATGGTGCACAAAAACTTTCTCAACAAACAAGCAACCCAATGAGCACAAAATATGAGAAGCTGCCAAGATAGGCTTACCAATTTTACATGCGTTTAGAGCAGAAGTGTGACGACGACACCCCAATTGCAACAATTTGTTGATCAAACCATGAGATAGATCATTGAACTTGATATCCTTGCTCTCATATAGAATCTACAATCCTTATTTAGGGATGAGTATGGTAAGAGAAATATTTGCAAGAGAATGGTAGCAATAGCATATTGATGCTCTCTCTATGGTGTCTCTTATGATAGCGAGCTTAGCAAATGGATAGGGAGACAAGAGGAGAGAGAGATTAGGGCTTCCCTAACCTTAGTGGAGATTATTTGCAGCAATGGAGTAGGTGTGTGTGTTTTTGTGCTTGCCAAAGGGCCTTTTTATAGTTGTACAAGACCTTGGGTTAGGTTAAACTTGACTAGGGTAGGTAATTAACCATAGTTAGGTTCCTTTTTTACCAATCCTTCAATTATGAAAATAAGGGACTTATTTGTTCATTAAAAATAGCCTTTTAGGTCGTGGAGGCTCCATAAGGGTTGATAATGTATGTGGGCCCCACCATGATTTCCCTCCAGTGGCTCTTGCAGAGTGTCCCCATCCTGTTTGTTGTGTCTCTGGAAGCATCTTGAGCCGACCCCTCCACATGTAAGTGGTTTTTAATTCCCCATTGGTATTTTTGAATGTTGAAGAAGTCAAGAAAACTTTCACCTTTGTGGTTTACCTGATTGTAACTTTGACCTGCAGTAACAGTGTCCGCAGCACCTTGTTTTCACCATAACTTTCAGTCTGTAACTCAGAATTGGGTGCTGTAAAAGGCAAAGTTGACCTTCTCAAAGTGTTTAAGCTGATTTTGGAGTGTTCCTCAAGTATACTCATGAGCTAAGGCGTTCAAGATGCATCCAAAACACTTTTTGAACCAAGTCTCCTTGTAGGGGGCCCTTTAGCATGCATCCAAGGTGTAGCATGCTTTTTCAAAAGGGAATCCACCTTAAACACATGAGGTAGGCTCCAATAAAGTTTGATTTATTGGGGATATACATTATATTTAAGATTTGTTGACCAACACAAGTAAATGATCCAAAACTTGGGTCACATAGTGGTGGGGAAGGGAAGGCCTACAAGGTTTACCCTACCCTTGAGAGAAGATGGGTAAGATAAGTGCCCATAAATTATTTATTTACAAATTATGGGATGTAGATAGCTATTTAAATTAGTAAAGGTAATTAGTTAGAAGAATATGCAGTAAAAAAACTAGGAGAGTAGAATTAAGTTTACTATTTACATTCAGCATGAAGAGAGAAATATGATGTAAATGCATAAAGATCTAATAAGGGTAAGGTGTTTGTATGGAAAAAGGCTATTACGGAAAGAGAGAATGAACACTAGGTTAAAACTTTGATAAAAAAATATATACATTTGAGTAGAAATGTAGTGCAAATGCAAGGTTACCATTTAACGCTACTCATATTAGCCCTCCCCCTTCATCTAGGATCATTCATGCTCCTAGATGAAACAAAAGAGTTTTTTCCTTTTTCTTTTCTTTCTTTTTCTTTTCTTTCTTTTTTTTTCTTCTTTTTTTTTTCTTTTTTTCTTATTTTTCTAAAAAATGGAGGAGTGATATACACTATTTTACTCCATTAGACCTGCTTTTCATTACCTCAATCCCATAAATCGGAGATGGGAGGGTTGCCTTGGGTATGTTGAGATTCCAAGGCTGGTTCTTCTTTGCACATCAAAGCTTTAAAAATAGGTGGAGCATTTGCCAAGCCGAAGGGAGCCATGCCAATTTGGAGCTTAGACGATGTAGGTAGATGACTTCCTATCAATGGATTGATACGTTGAAAGTAGGGCTTTAATCTCCATCCATTGACTCTGGTCTTGTGGAGTTTTCCTGATAAATCTGCTAATCTATAACTACCATTCCCAAACTTTGTTTTTATCATGAAAGGTCCCTCCCATCTTTGCAAAATTCTTTTGTGCAAAGCTTCTTTTGGCCTCTTTCCTCCCCGTAAGAGAATGCGTAGGCTTGGAATCTCCACCTCAATAGGAAGGAGTGTCTCCTGTCCATATACCAAATGAAAAGGAGTGAATTGAGTGGATACCTTGAAAGATGTTATGTATGCCCATAGAGCTGCAGTCAAATGGCGATCCCAGTTGTTTGGTCGATCTGCAACCTGCTTAGAAATGATCTTACATATCATTCCATTCACCTTTTCAACCAACCCATTGCACTGAGGGTAGTAAGGTGTAGAATGCAAATGTTTGACTTTTAACTTTGCCAAAAGATTATCTAGGAGCTCTGCTCTAAACCCTGGACCACGATCTGACAAAATCTCTAGTGGTGTGCCAAATCTACTGCATATGTGATCAAAGATAAATTTTGATACCTCCTCGGCTGTAATTCGTATTGTACTTGCTGCCTCAGCCCATCGTGTCATGTAATCTACTCCCACAATGATGAAGACCTTCCCGGTAGATGTGCGAGGTAAGGGGCCTATTGCATCCACACCCCACTTCTCAAAAGGACCATACGAAATTATTGGAACTCGAGGTTCGTAAGTGAGTCGTCGATTTCCAGCAATCTGACAACCTTTGCATGACTTACACCAATGCTGGACATCACGGTGTAGACTTGGCCAAACAAACCCTGCTTGCAAAATCTTCCTGTTTGTAATATCATGAGAAAAATGACCCCCACAGACATCATCATGGCATGAAAAGAGGATTCTCTCTATTTCTTGAATAGAGGGCACCCTTCTTAGCACCAAATCTTTCCCTTTATGATACAAATCATCTCCTATGAGTTGGTAAGGAGTTGCCTTTTTTACCAACCTATGTCTTTGCACTTTATCCAAGTGTTTAGGGCACTCACCAGTTTGGAGGAAAAATATGATGTCCTTCAATTCCTCTTGGCCTTGGTACTTTGGTTCGTAGAGCTTCACACCTCCCACCATGATCTGAAGTTTCTCATTGGCGAGATAATTTGCTTCCTTGTTGAGGGTTCTCACAACATGCTGTACCTGTGTAGCTTCAAAGTTCTTTATCAAAGCCTTCACCTGTCTAAGCCACTCCACTAGAGTAGGGTTCTTGCACTTCCATATCCCTTGGATTTTCCTAATAACTAGTAAGGAATCACCCCTTATTATAAGTCTTTCGATGCCAAGTTTTCTGCATTCTTCAAGCCCCAACTTTAAGGTGACATACTCAGCCTCATTATTAGAATGAACATTTTCCAAGGTGATACCTTTCTTAACAAGAACTTCCCTTTGTGGACTTAGAATAAGAACCCCCCTTGCTGCCTGATCGCGTTGTCGTCGGTAAGCTCCATCAAAGCACAAAATGTGTGCATTGTCCATCTCCTCCTCATTATTTTGTGGTGTAGCTTTGTCTCCTGCCTTTGGTGACTCTTTCCTTTCTCTCACTTTGTATGTGAGAATGTCTGCAAGACCTGCCCTTGTGCTATCTTCCACAAGAAAAGTGTATTCGAACTCTTGAAGTTCTAGAACCCATTTGGCTATCCTAGATGAGAGGCTCATGTGTTGCACAACATATGGTAAATTGTTTTCCATGGTGAGAATGACAAATGGTGCAGGTAAGAGATATGATCGGAACTTTCTTACCGCAAACATAATTGTGAATACCACCTTCTCCATATCGGTGTAGCCCTTCTCTGCAGCGGTCATGACTTTGCTTGCAAAGTATACTGGCCTCATGTAGCATGTTTTTGGGTCTTTTTGCATGAGAACTACACCGATGGCCTCCATTCCTACACTTGGCGTGATGTAATATGTATCCTTTGGATTTGGTGGCATTATTGTTGGAAGAGAGTTGAGAATACCCTTTACTTCAGTAAAGCATAATTCGTGTTCCTCTCTCCATTCAAATGTGGGTTTGTTTGCTAGCTTGTGCAAAGGTGCAATAGCTTCCGCTAGAAGGTGAATGAAATAGACATGTACCTTACTTTGTGGTTGAAAGTCATGAGCTCCTTGGTTGTCGTTGGTGGTTGTAGTGACAAGAGAGCATTTACTTTTGATAGATCCACTTGAATTCCTTGCAAAGAAACCACATGACCTAGCAATACCACTTGTGACTCTGCAATGTGACACTTCTCAGGATTAAGCTGTCCCCCAAATTGATGAAGCCTCCTAAGCCCCTCCTCAACGTTTTGGCAATGAAGTCTTTGGCTACTATAGATACAGAAGTCATCCATAAAAACCCTAATTGAGTTTCCAAAGAAGGGCTGAAAGAGAAGAGTTGTAAACCTTATAAAGGTACTAGGAGCATTTGTGAGCCCAAATATTGGCATCACTCTATAGGCAAAGCAACCCCAAGGTGTGATGAAAGTGGTTTTTAACTGATCTTCTTCTGCTATTCTGATTTGAAAATACCCTGAATACCCATCACACACTGTGTAACATTCATAGCCGGCTACTTCGTTTAAGATTTCATCTTGGAAAGGAAGAGGAAAATGATCCCTCTTTGTTGCAGCGTTGAGCGGTTTGTAGTCAACACAGACCCTCCATTTTCCGTTCTTTTTAGGGGTTACTACAATTGGGGATACCCACTCAGAGTTAGACACAGGGTAAATGAAACCAGCTTTGAGGAGTCGGTTAACCTCTGTCAACAGTGCCTCTTGTTGTATTTTTCCTAGGCGCCTTAGCTTTTGAGCCACAGGTTTAGTACCTGGTTTTAATTCTATGCCATGCTCTATAACATCCACACCTCTAATTTGTGAGTAATCAGTGATAAACAAATTGGGATACCTCTTGAGCATATCGATGTAGGACCGCTTCTCCTCAGGGGTAAGATCTTTTGCAAGCATCCTCTCAAAGTCTTCAAAGTGCTTGTGGTCACCTTTGTCATCCTTTGTTTGCTCCTTTGTTGGGTCAACCTCTATTGATGGAGTTTTTGATGTGTTGAAGATGATTCCCATTACCTCCAAAGATGATTCTTCTTCTCTATTGGATGTAGTGGTTGAACTTTCCTCGTCGCTTGAGCCAAAACTCTCTTCACTTTCTTCATCAGCCGTGGTCTCATAGTTGATGTCGAGCTGCTTTCCTTCATGCCAATCGTATACTACATGTTGCCCCTTTTTGAGAATCAATTGTCCTCATCCCCATTTTTGATCTGCATTCACAACAATGAGCCAAGGCCTCCCTAGGATGATGGGATAGCCCTCCCCCTTGGATGGCATAACATACATGTCCACACGTGCATCTATATTACATACAGAAACTTTTACATTCTCGATGATCCCTAGGCACTTCACACTTGCATTGTTGGCCATCCTAGCTTGACAATTAGAGGATTTAGTGATTTGAAGCCCTAGTCTATTCATGGCTCTTTCCGTGATCACACACATTTGTGCTCCACCATCAACATACACATTGGATACCTTCCTACCCCTTACATAAGCATCTACAATAGGTTCCACATCTTGTTGTGGCTTTGAAGTCAATGCCTTTACTGTCACCTTTTCTTTCTTCCTTAGGAGTCTTGTGCTTACAAGTTTGGACCAGTGCTTTCTCACCTTGGGTGATAGATGTAGGAGTTGAGGCCAAGAAATATTGAGCGTTTGAGTTTGCAAATCTTCTAAGATGTTGTAGGGTTCCATATTCTTTCCTAATGGAAAATCGTTGATGCCGATCTCCTTTCGCCTTGACCTCTGCTTCTTGCCTCCTTCCTCCTTCTTTGACTTTTTCTTCCTCTCCTTCCTTGCAGGTTCTGACTCTTCATTCCTTGTGTCTTCATCCTTGTTGTGTGCTCTTGTGCGCTTTTCTGCTGGCATAACATCAAAATGTATAGGGCTCACCTCTATCTCCTCTTCCAGCTTTATGACATTTACTCCCCTCTCTTCCTCCACTGGTGGGACAGGAGAGATGTTTTCCACTGGAGGTGATGGGTAGTCTTCAAGGAATACCTGTTTATGTTGAAGTAGACACTTCCAAAGACCCTCTGGAGTATCTCCTTGCCCAAATTTGGCAAGAAAAATTGCACGTAGCCTCTCCCAATTGGTTTTGTTTTGAGGTTGTTAGGCCTCGTACCATGCCTTAGCCTCCCCTTTGAGAACGAGTGGAAAAGCACACAGCTTTACCTCTTCTTGATCTCTCCCAGAGATGAGGTGTGCCATCTCCAAATTATCCAGAAATTCTTGTGCATCCTCACCATTTTTAGAATGAAAGGTAGGAAAAGTGCTTGAAATTTTTACAATACAAGGAGGCTTGTGTACCACAAAGTTTTGACTACGATGAGTGATCACATCAAAATGAAAATATATACATCAAGTGTTAGTTCATAATTTATCATAGGCAAAATAAACGGGTTGATTGAGGCATTAATTTCATTAAGGAAAGTGGGTCCAAAAATTCTCCTAATGGTTGCTTGAAATCTAAATTTTGTAGCAATTATGATGTGCACAGATTGACAAGCTATGGGTGTAAAAGGAGAAGCAACTCCAGGTTGGTTCATGTGACAATGTGTTCTCCTTTTCTTTCTCTTGAAGAAAGTTTCCTTTGAGTGGATCGCTATCTAAGCACCTCTTGTCCCTGCCTCAAAACAAAATAAAAACATGGACATCAAATGAATCATCGTAATTAATGAATGGAAGAATGATGGGATTTGGAGAGACCAAGATTTCACCAAGTCTTTCTGCTCCAAACATAAAAACAATGCTTTGTTGGTAAAAAAAATTGCGATCTACACAAATGTTAATTCTGCTGCGTTGTGAAAAATGAAAAGCATATGGTGCAACTCTATTGTTCATGAGGAGAATAGAAGGCAATTAGGAAAGTTCCTCAGTGGGGGCACCACTTTTATGAGAGCGGATTTTTTGAGATGGGGCTCAACTAAAGGCTCCCACCAGACAACCACTCTGTGAGACCCTACACACGCATATTTCTTAGGGGAACCACCCTCTTTTATGAAGAAAGAAGGAAACCAAAACAAACCATATACAACACACACACACACACACACACACACACACTCTCACACCTTCCTTATGTGCTTCAACACAAAATGCCCTTCAACCATTCAACACACACTCCTTAAGCAATCCCTTTGAACACTGCACAAACTCACATGCAAAGATTGACCTTCACCATATTAGTGCTCATATACTTCTAAGAAAATCAAGCACAAAACCTCAAAACTCAAAACACCATAATGCACAAATACTTGACAACTCCTTTCCTTTCCCAAAAGAAGAGACTACTTACACACATAAGGTGGCATGCATAGAGAGCTCTTCTCCATCTATGCAGCCCCAAGACTTACTTACACACAACATAAGGAGAGAATCCAAGCAAATAGACACCATGGTGCACAAAAACTTTCTCAACAAACAAGCAACCCAATGAGCACAAAATATGAGAAGCTGCCAAGATAGGCTTACCAATTTTACATGCGTTTAGAGCAAAAGTGTGACGACGACACCCCAATTGCAACAATTTGTTGATCAAACCATGAGATAGATCATTGAACTTGATATCCTTGCTCTCATATAGAATCTACAATCCTTATTTAGGGATGAGTATGGTAAGAGAAATATTTGCAAGAGAATGGTAGCAATAGCATATTGATGCTCTCTCTATGGTGCCGCTTATGATAGCGAGCTTAGGAAATGGATAGGGAGACAAGAGGAGAGAGAGATTAGGGCTTCCCTAACCTTATAGGAGCTTATTTGCAGCAATGGAGTAGGTGTGTGTGTTTTTGTGCTTGCCAAAGTGCCTTTTTATAGTTGTACAAGACCTGGGGTTATGTTAAACTTGACTAGGGTAGGTAATTAACCATAGTTAGGTTCCCTTTGACCAATCCTTCAATTATGAAAATAAGGGACTTATTTTTTCATTAAAAATAGCCTTTTAGGTCGTGGAGGCTCCATAAGGGTTGATAATGTATGTGGGCCCCACCATGATGTCCCTCGAGTGGCTCCTGCAGAGTGTCCCCATCCTGTTTGGTGTGTCTCTGGAAGCATCTTGAGCCGACCCCTCCACATGCAAGTGGTTTTTAATTCCCCATTGGTATTTTAGAATGTTGAAGAAGTCAAGAAAACTTTTCACCTTTGTGGTTTACCTGATTGTAACTTTGACCTGCAGTAACAGTGTCCGCAGCACCTTGTTTTCATCATAACTTTCAACCTGTAACTCAGAATTGGGTGCTGTAAAAGGCAAAGTTGACCTTCTCAAAGTGTTTGAGCTGATTTTGGAGTGTTCCTCAAGTATACTCACGATCTAAAGTGTTCAAGATGCATCCAAAACACCTTTTGAACCAAGTCTCCTTGTAGGGGGCCCTTTAGCATGCATCCAAGGTGTAGCATGCTTTTTCAAAAGGGAATCCACCTTAAACAAATGAGGTAGGCTCCAATAAAGTTTGATTTATTGGGGATATACATTATATTTAAGATTTGTTGACCAACACAAGTAAATGATCCAAAACTTGGGTCACATAGTGGTGGGGAAGGGAAGGCCTACAAGGTTAACCCTACCCTTGAGAGAAGATAGGTAAGATAAGTGCCCATAAATTATTTATTTACAAATTATGGGATTTAGATAGCTATTTAAATTAGTAAAGGTAATTAGTTAGAAGAATAGGCAGTAAAAAAACTAAGAGAGTAGAATTAAGTTTACTATTTACATTCAGCATGAAGAGAGAAATATGATGTAAATGCATAAAGATCTAATAAGGGTAAGGTGTTTGTATGGAAAAAGGCTATTACGGAAAGAGAGAATGAACACTAGGTTAAAACTTTGATAAAAAATATATACATTTGAGTAGAAATGTAGTGCAAATGCAAGGTTACCATTTAACGCTACTCAACGGTCCGGGATGGAAATGAAACTTTGCATAGGTAGTGAGTAGGGTTATTTTATCACCCCTACAAAGTTTCATGATGATCCATTACCATCTTGTCAGTGTGGCATTGTACAATGGCCCATGTTTTGTCCTTGGGCTCGAACTTCAAAAGATTGGCATTCATGCAACCCCTGACCGTTGAGACGATTAGTGATGGCCATGAAACTTTGTAGGGGAGAGAAATAGGATTATTTTTCTACCCTTGCAAAATTTCATGGACGTCCATTGGCATCTCAATGATTTAGTGCTCCACAATTTCCCATTTTTTGCCATTTGGCTCATCAAGGACCCAACGATAGTAAATTGGTGTTCGAGGTGCCCCTGACCGTCAAGATGGTTTAGTGATGTCCATGAAAATTTTTAGGGTTGGGGGTAGAGTTATTTTTCTATCCTTGCAAAGTTTCATGTCCATCCGTTGTTGTCTCGATGGTCAAGTATTGTACGATTCCCAATTTTTTTCCATTGGGCTCAACAACAAAAAATTGGCGTTCGTGCCGTCCCAAACCATCAAGAAAGTTAGCGATGGCCATGAAACTTTGCAAGGGTGGATGTTATGATTCTTTCCTTACCTCTATAAAGTTTCATGGCCATGCCTTACCATCTCATTGGTGTGGCATTGTACAATCACCCATTTTTTTTCCATTGTGCTCGCTTAGGGCCCAATGACAAAAGATATGGCATTCGAGCCGCCCGTGACAGTCAGAGGGTTAGTGATAGACATGAAACTTTGCAACGGTGGGGAGTAGGTTGCTTTCCTCATCCTCAAAAAGTTTCATGTCCATCCGTCACCATCTTGCAGGTGTGGCATTGCATAATCGCCCCTTCTTTCCCATTGGACTCGCGAAGGGCCCAATGACAAAAGATTGGTGTTCATGGTGTCCTTGCCCATCTACATGGTTAGCAACAGCCATGAGACTTTTTATGGGTGCAGCATAGGGTGCTACAAAGATTGATGGCTATCTGTTACCATCTTGAGGGCGTGGAATTGCAAAATCACCCTTTTCTTTGCGTGAAGTATTCTCACACATTTCAAACAACTTTGCAAGAAGCTAGATCCCAAGTTAGACAAGTTCATCTTCATTGGTTATGATGCAGATGGAGAGATGGGATATCGTCTCTGGCACCTGAAATCTATAAAGTTTATTCACAACTCACAAGTGATATTCAATGAGTCTAAAATGCATAGACAGCCTGTTAAAGAGGTTGAATATCAAAAAGTCAAATTTGAGGATGTAGCCTCAACAAATTTGGGAAAACCAACTCAGTCTACTAGTGATGTTCCTACCACTAGTAATGCTCCACAGAGATCGGAATCCAGCAGTCAGGTAGCCAGGACATTTATGCGTGTATCTCGTGTCCCTAAGCGGTTTGAGCCAGGATTAGACTATGTGTTAGTCATTGACTGTGATGATCCCACATGTTAAAAAGCAGCTATTCAAATGGAAGATAGCGTGAAGTGGGAGCAAGCTATGCAATTAGCGAATGAGACTGGTAGTTGATAGAGTTACCAAAGGGTAAATAAGGCAGTGACTTGCAAATGGGTGCACAAGTAAATGTACACGGCAGAAGATCCCGAGACTAAGTATAAGGCTAGATTGGTTTCTAAAGGCTTCAAGCAGAATAAAGGCATAGATTTCGACAAGATTTTTTCTCTAGTAGTCAAGATGACTACACTACATCTTGTGCTTGGTTTAATAGCCATTGAGGGTCACATGGAATTGGACCAAATGGATGTGAAGACGGTGTTTCTTCGCGGGGATCTTAAAGAAGTTGTCTACATGAAGCATCCATAAGGTTTTGAGATAAGGCCTCAGAAGCCAACAAGGGTAGACTTGGTGTGTAGAATCAAGAAAGCCTTGTATTGTCTAAAGCAAGGTTCAAGGTAATGGTACATCAAGTTTGATAAGTACATTCAATCCCAAGGTTATGTACAGAGCCAAGAGGACCATTGCTTATACACAAAGAGGTTGAATGATGGTTCCCTCATCGTTCTCATCTTGTACGTGGATGATATGCTTATAGCTGGGAAGTCCAAAGATGAGATTGAATTTCTCAAGGATGTCTTAAGCAAGCAGTTTTTCATGAAAGATTTGGGTGATGCACATCATTTTCTTGGTATGTGTATCAAGAGAGATTGCAAGCGTGGAATACTTGAACGCCACATGAAGAGTATATTCACAAGGTCTTGCAATGTTTTAACATGCAAGGGGGAAAATGATTGAGTACCCCAATGGCTGTAGATGTAAAACTTATCAAGAATGATTGTCCCAAATCCGATGCTGAAAAGGAAGAGATGGTAAAGGTGCCATATTCTTTGGCAGTTGGCAATCTCATGCTCACCATGGCTAGCACCTGTCCGGATATTTCATTTATAGTGGGAGTGGTCTGCAGATATATGGAAAATCTGGGCAGAAAGCATCGGGAAGCAGTGAAGATATCTTGAGATACATCAAGGGTTTAGTCATCTAGTTCTTACGCTTTGGGAACAATGATGCATCCATAGTTGAATACCCTGATTCCGATCATGCGGGTTGTGTGGACACTAGGAGATTTACATCTAGCTATGTGTTGTTGTTTGTTAACACGGCAGTCTCTTGGAGATCATGTCTCCTAAATTGCACTTCGTCTTCCACCACTGAGGCTGAGTATGTTGCAATTTCTAGTGCTAGCAAGGAAGTTGTATTGTTATCTCATCTAGTGGGAGACCTTGGTATGCACGAGACTCCAATGTCACGTTGCGACAACCAGAGTGCAATTGCATTAACAAAGAACCCTGTGATTCAAAGCCAAAACACCTGGAGGTCATGTATCATGTGATGCGGGATATTTTGGCTAGTAAACGCATTGAGCTAGCCAAAGTTCACGCGGATGACAACCACCAGATGCTCTTATGAAGAGCTTATAGATAGAGCGGTTTGCACATTCCATTGAGATGATGGACGTAGGGTGAAGCCTCATGATGCTTCACATTTGTATAGGTTTGTACTAACATAGGCCACATGGGCCACTATGGCCTTCAAGTGGGAGATTGTAAGGGTGCAAGCCATACTAGCCGAGCGCTAAGCACCACCCATCTTTTTATCTAACCTTATTCTTTAATTCATAAAGCAAATGGGTGTACAAGTAAATGTACACGGTAGAAGATCCCGAGACTAAGTATAAGGCTAGATTGGTTTCTAAAGGCTTCAAGCAGAATAAAGGCATAGATTTCGACAAGATTTTTTCTCTAGTAGTCAAGCTGACTACACTACATCTTGTGCTTGGTTTAATAGCCATTGAGGGTCACATGGAATTGGACCAAATGGATGTGAAGACGGTGTTTCTTCGCGGGGATCTTAAAGAAGTTGTCTACATGAAGCATCCATAAGGTTTTGAGATAAGGCCTCAGAAGCCAACAAGGGTAGACTTGGTGTGTAGAATCAAGAAAGCCTTGTATTGTCTAAAGCAAGGTTCAAGGTAATGGTACATCAAGTTTGATAAGTACATTCAATCCCAAGGTTATGTACAGAGCCAAGAGGACCATTGCTTATACACAAAGAGGTTGAATGATGGTTCCCTCATCGTTCTCATCTTGTACGTGGATGATATGCTTATAGCTGGGAAGTCCAAAGATGAGATTGAATTTCTCAAGGATGTCTTAAGCAAGCAGTTTTTCATGAAAGATTTGGGTGATGCACATCATTTTCTTGGTATGTGTATCAAGAGAGATTGCAAGCGTGGAATACTTGAACGCCACATGAAGAGTATATTCACAAGGTCTTGCAATGTTTTAACATGCAAGGGGGAAAATGATTGAGTACCCCAATGGCTGTAGATGTAAAACTTATCAAGAATGATTGTCCCATATCCGATGCTGAAAAGGAAGAGATGGTAAAGGTGCCATATTCTTTGGCAGTTGGCAATCTCATGCTCACCATGGCTAGCACCTGTCCGGATATTTCATTTATAGTGGGAGTGGTCTGCAGATATATGGAAAATCTGGGCAGAAAGCATCGGGAAGCAGTGAAGATATCTTGAGATACATCAAGGGTTTAGTCATCTAGTTCTTACGCTTTGGGAACAATGATGCATCCATAGTTGAATACCCTGATTCCGATTATGCGGGTTGTGTGGACACTAGGAGATTTACATCTAGCTATGTGTTCTTGTTTGTTAACACGGCAGTCTCTTGGAGATCATGTCTCCTAAATTGCACTTCGTCTTCCACCACTGAGGCTGAGTATGTTGCAATTTCTAGTGCTAGCAAGGAAGTTGTATTGTTATCTCATCTAGTGGGAGACCTTGGTATGCACGAGACTCCAATGTCACGTTGCGACAACCAGAGTGCAATTGCATTAACAAAGAACCCTGTGATTCAAAGCCAAAACACCTGGAGGTCATGTATCATGTGATGCGGGATATTTTGGCTAGTAAACGCATTGAGCTAGCCAAAGTTCACGCGGATGACAACCAGCAGATGCTCTTATGAAGAGCTTAGAGATAGAGCGGTTTGCACATTCCATTGAGATGATGGACGTAGGGTGAAGCCTCATGATGCTTCACATTTGTATAGGTTTGTACTAACATAGGCCACATGAGCCACTATGGCCTTCAAGTGGGAGATTGTAAGGGTGCAAGCCATACTAGCCGAGCGCTAAGCACCACCCATCTTTTTATCTAACCTTATTCTTTAATTCATAAAGCAAATGGGTGTACAAGTAAATGTACACGGCAGAAGATCCCGAGACTAAGTATAAGGCTAGATTGGTTTCTAAAGGCTTCAAGCAGAATAAAGGCATAGATTTCGACAAGATTTTTTCTCTAGTAGTCAAGCTGACTACACTACATCTTGTGCTTGGTTTAATAGCCATTGAGGGTCACATGGAATTGGACCAAATGGATGTGAAGACGGTGTTTCTTCGCGGGGATCTTAAAGAAGTTGTCTACATGAAGCATCCATAAGGTTTTGAGATAAGGCCTCAGAAGCCAACAAGGGTAGACTTGGTGTGTAGAATCAAGAAAGCCTTGTATTGTCTAAAGCAAGGTTCAAGGTAATGGTACATCAAGTTTGATAAGTACATTCAATCCCAAGGTTATGTACAGAGCCAAGAGGACCATTGCTTATACACAAAGAGGTTGAATGATGGTTCCCTCATCGTTCTCATCTTGTACGTGGATGATATGCTTATAGCTGGGAAGTCCAAAGATGAGATTGAATTTCTCAAGGATGTCTTAAGCAAGCAGTTTTTCATGAAAGATTTGGGTGATGCACATCATTTTCTTGGTATGTGTATCAAGAGAGATTGCAAGCGTGGAATACTTGAACGCCACATGAAGAGTATATTCACAAGGTCTTGCAATGTTTTAACATGCAAGGGGGAAAATGATTGAGTACCCCAATGGCTGTAGATGTAAAACTTATCAAGAATGATTGTCCCAAATCCGATGCTGGAAAGGAAGAGATGGTAAAGGTGCCATATTCTTTGGCAGTTGGCAATCTCATGCTCACCATGGCTAGCACCTGTCTGGATATGGCATTTATAGTGGGAGTGGTCTGCAGATATATGGAAAATCTGGGCAGAAAGCATCGGGAAGCAGTGAAGATATCTTGAGATACATCAAGGGTTTAGTCATCTAGTTCTTACGCTTTGGGAACAATGATGCATCCATAGTTGAATACCCTGATTCCGATCATGCGGGTTGTGTGGACACTAGGAGATTTACATCTAGCTATGTGTTGTTGTTTGTTAACACGGCAGTCTCTTGGAGATCATGTCTCCTAAATTGCACTTCGTCTTCCACCACTGAGCCTGAGTATGTTGCAATTTCTAGTGCTAGCAAGGAAGTTGTATTGTTATCTCATCTAGTGGGAGACCTTGGTATGCACGAGACTCCAGTGTCACGTTGCGACAACCAGAGTGCAATTGCATTAACAAAGAACCCTGTGATTCAAAGCCAAAACACATGGAGGTCATGTATCATGTGATGCGGGATATTTTGGCTAGTAAACGCATTGAGCTAGCCAAAGTTCACGCGGATGACAACCACCAGATGCTCTTATGAAGAGCTTAGAGATAGAGTGGTTTGCACATTCCATTGAGATGATGGACGTAGGGTGAAGCCTCATGATGCTTCACATTTGTATAGGTTTGTACTAACATAGGCCACATGGGCCACTATGGCCTTCAAGTGGGAGATTGTAACGGTGCAAGCCATACTAGCCGAGCGCTAAGCACCACCCATCTTTTTATCTAACCTTATTCTTTAATTCATAAAGCAAATGGGTGTACAAGTAAATGTACACGGTAGAAGATCCCGAGACTAAGTATAAGGCTAGATTGGTTTCTAAAGGCTTCAAGCAGAATAAAGGCATAGATTTCGACAAGATTTTTTCTCTAGTAGTCAAGCTGACTACACTACATCTTGTGCTTGGTTTAATAGCCATTGAGGGTCACATGGAATTGGACCAAATGGATGTGAAGACGGTGTTTCTTCGCGGGGATCTTAAAGAAGTTGTCTACATGAAGCATCCATAAGGTTTTGAGATAAGGCCTCAGAAGCCAACAAGGGTAGACTTGGTGTGTAGAATCAAGAAAGCCTTGTATTGTCTAAAGCAAGGTTCAAGGTAATGGTACATCAAGTTTGATAAGTACATTCAATCCCAAGGTTATGTACAGAGCCAAGAGGACCATTGCTTATACACAAAGAGGTTGAATGATGGTTCCCTCATCGTTCTCATCTTGTACGTGGATGATATGCTTATAGCTGGGAAGTCCAAAGATGAGATTGAATTTCTCAAGGATGTCTTAAGCAAGCAGTTTTTCATGAAAGATTTGGGTGATGCACATCATTTTCTTGGTATGTGTATCAAGAGAGATTGCAAGCGTGGAATACTTGAACGCCACATGAAGAGTATATTCACAAGGTCTTGCAATGTTTTAACATGCAAGGGGGAAAATGATTGAGTACCCCAATGGCTGTAGATGTAAAACTTATCAAGAATGATTGTCCCAAATCCGATGCTGGAAAGGAAGAGATGGTAAAGGTGCCATATTCTTTGGCAGTTGGCAATCTCATGCTCACCATGGCTAGCACCTGTCCGGATATTGCATTTATAGTGGGAGTGGTCTGCAGATATATGGAAAATCTGGGCAGAAAGCATCGGGAAGCAATGAAGATATCTTGAGATACATCAAGGGTTTAGTCATCTAGTTCTTACGCTTTGGGAACAATGATGCATCCATAGTTGAATACCCTGATTCCGATTATGCGGGTTGTGTGGACACTAGGAGATTTACATCTAGCTTTGTGTTCTTGTTTGTTAACACGGCAGTCTCTTGGAGATCATGTCTCCTAAATTGCACTTCGTCTTCCACCACTGAGGCTGAGTATGTTGCAATTTCTAGTGCTAGCAAGGAAGTTGTATTGTTATCTCATCTAGTGGGAGACCTTGGTATGCACGAGACTCCAGTGTCACATTGCGACAACCAGAGTGCAATTGCATTAACAAAGAACCCTGTGATTCAAAGCCAAAACACATGGAGGTCATGTATCATGTGATACGGGATATTTTGGCTAGTAAACGCATTGAGCTAGCCAAAGTTCACGCGGATGACAACCACCAGATGCTCTTATGAAGAGCTTAGAGATAGAGTGGTTTTCACATTCCATTGAGATGATGGACGTAGGGTGAAGCCTCATGATGCTTCACATTTGTATAGGTTTGTACTAACATAGGCCACATGGGCCACTATGGCCTTCAAGTGGGAGATTGTAAGGGTGCAATCCATAGTAGCCGAGCGCCAAGCACCACCCATCTTTTTATCTAACCTTATTCTTTAATTCATAAAGCAATAAAGAGTAGTGGTGTATTATCCACTATAGCTCCACCCACACTGAGCGTACACTCTCTAGGACAACGCACTCCTACACTCACACTCGCACACATTCGCTCTGCCTCACAAAAGATAAGACACTTTGGTGCCAATGTCGTTTGCTTACTAGTGAAGTCGTTGACTGCAAAGTGTAAGCTATGTGTAGCAGGTAGCCGAGAGCATGTGGACTCAAATGAGCTCCAAATGGGGCATGGTTGGGCTCATTTGAAAGCTATGACAAAGGACTATTAGAGGCAAACAAAAATTGCAATAGATTGAGGTTATGATGGGCTTAAAATTGAAGTGCAAAACAAGGTTTATAGCTCACCCACACAATAATCAATCCAAATTTATTATGCAAAAGAACCTAAAATGCAATGCAAGAGTTATGAGTGGCTCCCAATTCAAGAAAAGAGAGGGTTTGAATGGACGAGCTCAGGGGTGAATGATGCATCTACACAAGCCTACATGATCCACACCTAGACTAATGGAGATAGTCTAGTTTTAAGCTTTGATACCACATCTAAAGTAGAGGGATTATGGGGGTAGATTAGGGTTGCATTCATGATAATAAGGAGAATCATGTGTATCCAAGCTAAGCACAATTAGAAGACTCAATACACAAATACAATGCGTACAGAATGGACTAATTATTTAACTAGCAAAGAAAGTACATAGTGAGCCATTATATAGGCATTTAGAGAGAGCTTTGGATGGCATGAAGGATGATAGAATGAGTAGGGATCAGCCCAAATGGCCTCTATGTCATGCATGCTCCTCTATGTGTGTGTGTGCGTGTGTGCATCGTGGAACGTCAATGAAAGCATCAATTAAAATTGGTAGGCCACCTCCACACAGTAACTACTGAGGCCCCAAAGGTGGGCAAGTGTTGCTTTTAGTGGATCCAAGTTGTGAGCATCAATGGGAGGACCTATGTGATAGGAAAGACCCGTCAGCTCTTGAAGCAGGACATTGGTGGTTATGGGCTTGGGAGAGCCACCCCCTGGTGCGATTGCAATGGGACTCGAGGAGTGGTTTTGGTGAGATACTTTTACTCCATCCGATCACGTGAGGACTCCATTTTTTTAGTACATAGCATGGCTGAGACGTCACATACTAGAAGCACAGAGAGATGCAGCAAACCATTGGTAGGAGGAGGATCTGAAGTGAGTTCTTGGAAGATTTCTGGGGACTCCTGTGGGACAATAGACAGCTAGGGGAGTCATGATGTTCTAGTGGTCGATTGCCCAATAAGCTAGTCTAAGTGGGAGGCGAGTGGGAGTTGGTTGATTCGCAATGGTCACTCAATGGTATGTACCACATGTGGCCATACAATTGAGGCACAACACCGCTATCAGTGGGACTAGCCCATGACACAATAAGTTTGGCCTCAAATTCTTTGACCAATGCCCCCACATTTGCCAGTACACTTGGGGTGCTACAACATGGTCCACCCTCATGTGCCCGATACTTCATTTTGAGATTATTACAATGTAATGGGTCCTATTTATAGCTCCCAGGAGTTACTGCAGTAACTGCCTATGGTAATTACTACTGGTGGGACTGATCCGATGTTCGGCCTTCTAAGGGACAGTTCCCACCTGCAGGATAGTCCTCGCCTTTAGTTCCCGCCTGCAGGATAGTCCTTGCCTTCTACATCCTTTCCTCCTTTCTTGAATTTTGGTATAACTCCAAAATTTTAGAAAAAACTCCACCGCCTGAGTCTGATTTGGTGTTGAGGAAACCATCTGGTGTTCAGGTTGATCCAAACCCTAAACCCTAAACCCTTCTGGTTGCTGATTTGGCCGATGTTCCTCATGGTTTGGCCGATGTTCCTCGTGGTAATACTCTTTTGGTATTGCTAGATTTATACCATACTTCATGCTTGGCGAGTGCTTGACACCCCTATAGTTGTAATTCCAAGGGTGCCCAGCCAAAGAAATGCCAGTGCCTTACTGGGAAAATCCACCGCCTAATTCTGAGATGGAACTACCCAGTATCCTTCCACTATACCCGCTTCCTCTTACCCTTCTTCTGTGTTGGTGCCTCAGAAGTCCCAGTGCCAGCATTGTCCTTCTGGATAAGTCTGTAAATGGCCTCGTGCTCAAGTTGATCCAAACTTTCAATGGACATCTCAAATTCATAAGGTGTGAGAGGATTGTAGGTTTTGATCTCGGGATCATACAGAGTGGGTTCTGGCCAATTTATGACAATGCGAGGCTGTGTGGATCCATCCCTACGGAAGACGCTGATTTGTTTTAATTCTTGCTTCAAAGAGAATCTCAGCCATCTCTTTGTACTGTGGTCCCAATCCTGGTTTAGTAGTGATATCCTTTTCAGGGATCTTGGAAGACTCCACAGTCAGTTGAAGCAACTGATTTGTGATCTTCGTTAAGTCACAAAGTTGGATCTTCCACTGTCCCATACACCCTCTGCATTCTCCTTGTAGTTCCATGACATCATTCACTTTGAGAGGTCATTGATCAATGATTGCCACGTTTTCCATTCCACAGTGGCTCGCTCATACCAGCCCTGAAGTTCATCACTGATACTGAAGTAGGTGAGCCGATCCATTGGTTCTGAATGCTGAGGATGCAAAGCTCGGAAAAATTTGGGTAGTTCAGATTCTTTAGTAACCAATGCATACAGGAGAACTAGTGAATCGGACACAAATTCCGGAAAATTGAGAACGGCTTGGTTCTCTTGCTGCATCATCTTCCTAGTAACTCGCAATAGTTGAAAGAGTCTTCGGAGAGCAGTTGCCTGTTCTACTAATTTCATGTGATTCCGAGGTCCTTTACTGCTGGAAGTATGATCTTCAATGATAGCCTGCACCCTCTGGTCCAAAACTCCTCAAGCAATTTGCATCTGAAGTAAAATTTCTTTCATTTGATTTCTAACTTCCTTCATGCACTTGTAGGTAGATCGGCCACTCTTCTTCTCTGCCTAAAGTTCCCCAAATGCCCTCCCAAACTGCTTTGACTCTTTTCTCCCATTATCCAGAATGTCTACTCAAGTGAAAGTGGAACTTTCATTACTATTTAAGAGAATGTTCTTCAAGACAATTCTTTGCATTTCCTCATATGCTTAGAACATTGCAAAAGTTAGTGTTGTGGAGAATCACTATAGACATCTCAAGTCATGGCAAGGAAATTTGTACCCAAAAGGATGTTGACAGTCTTTACATGGTTGATGTGACATTAGAAATTGTCCCAAATTGTTGCATTTTTCCCATTTTTCCTAAATTCTACTTCTCTGACATAGTATCTACATAAGATACCTCTTCAAATATTTCTAAAATCACATCATCTGATTCAAGCACATCACATCCCTGCAATTCACTTTGAATACCTGAAACATAATGTTTTTCCCACTTTGGAAAATCATTAAATTTTCTGAAAGATACTAAACCTTCAGATGTCAACCCCAAAAACCCTGAAGAGAAAGCTTCTCTTTGCAAGAACTTCTCCTCACTTGTACCACCATAGTCCCGCTTTATAATGGCACTTTGAGAAAATCCTGTGCAAACCTGTGTTCTCTAAACTCCTTGCGTATCTTTGGAATTGGATGATCAGGTAGACTATCCTTGTTCCTGGCATGGTCAACACATACAGTCAAGAATTGTATTGCTTTCTTAGCATATTGGCTTCAAACCCTGGCATAGGCCAATCCATCATCCATCACCTTGGTTTCCATTCGCACAGCCGTAATGTAGGGTTGCCCCAAAATTAATGGATAAGAGGAATGCTCCTGTATAGAGAAATTTTGCTCATCACAGACATCCCCTACAGTTACCTTAACATTGGCACAATGCACCATAGAGGTCGCTTGGAAGCATATTGGCAACTCAAATCCGCCAACCATGGTCCACATCAATAGGCCAATTCCCATTTTTGTGCAATATTTTAGCCATCAAATTGATCTCCGATCCATGGTCTATGAGTGCTAAGACCGGTTCTTCAATGTCGCCAAGCTTCACAACAGTTTTGGTTGTTGCTCTTGCCCAATGAGTCCTTGAAAAGTGACTCCTTGGTATGCTTTCACTATATTCATCTTCATTGAAATGAACATGCCTTACCTTTGGTATGGTTGGATTTGACACCACCACAGACCTAGACTCTTCTTCTTCTTCAAGATCTGCCAAATACTCTTCATAGTCATCCAAAATTGCTTCAATGTGGCGTATCGCCTGGCTCTTAACTGACACCGGCTCCTGTTCATTTGGTATCTTCGTCTTTCTTTTGATAATATCAATAATATCCTTGTGAAACTGATCACGTTTGGCAATGCCCAAAATATCACCCAATGTGAGCTCCACTTTGCTATTCAGAATGCGCTCTTCAAAAACTTTCTTTAAATATGTAGCTAATTCAATGTCATATTTAAGCTTATATGAGGGTCCCTTGGGTTTACCTTGCTTTTTGTCCTTGGGTGCCTCCTCCATCACCACTTCAGGAGCGGGCTTAGGAGTAGGTCCTTCTTCTTTTTTTTCTGTTAAATATCGTTGTCCTTTTTGATGTCCCAGGAGCTTCTTCATCTCTTTTCCGCTTTTCCTCCACCATAGCCTCATTATCTTGAGACTTCACAATGAATGCATACACTGAGAGGGAATCCATTGGATCAGTCCACCCTGTGGTTTCTCGAACTACTTGTCGCAGCTTCCCATAAGTTACCTTCCCTGTTTTTGTTGTCTTCAAAGCATAAGGCCACAATTGACCCTTGGAACCTGCACCATCATCATCACCCTTTCCGCAGACTTGCAGCCCATATGTAGATGCTTCCACAAGAGCAACATTATACTGAATCTCTTCAACTATCTTTTTCATGCCGCCCCTACTGAAGTTCAGGAGAAGCATCTCACCTATTGCCCTAAGGTGAATCTTCTTGTCCTTCCAGAAAACCACGTTCCTTTTGTAAGCTTCACCAAATTGATCACATTATTTAACGTACTTGTGGTCTTCACTATCACACCACATGCATCGGTCCTAGCCTTTGCGTGGAGGCTGTTGTCTAGGCTCAGAAGTAGACCCCTTTGCACCTAGCCCTTCAAATTTTACAGCTTTAAAATTCAAATTTAATTCTTGAATACCTTTCACCAATTCATCAAGAACTGGCTCCTCCACTCTGGGTATTGCCGAGGTTGTTTCTCTTTAGGTTCCTCTTCCGCAACATCCATGATGTCAGCCATGATCAGCTTATCGACTCTCATCTGTCGTTTCACGATCTTACTGCTTCAGTGACTACCTTCCAGTCGAATGTTAAGCCCAATTCTCCTGTTGAATCCTCCAGCAACTGCACTAGACTCTTCTAAAGTCGTGGATCAACAGCCTGAATAAACAGTTCAACCTTCTGATCCTTCATTGAACGTTGTTCTGTCGAGGACAGTTTCTCGAATTTCTTCTCAAATTCTCATAATAATTCTCATGCAGATATATTTTTCTTCTTCTTTTGCATCCACTTCATAAAGCTTTGTCTGGTTACTCTTTGCGAATCGTCAAGGAAGCATTCCTCCTGAAGCGCCTTCTTGAAATCCTGCCAATTCGGGCCTTGAACCGCTTGAATTTCTTTTATTCGGCTCCTAAGTTCAGGCTCCGCAATTAAATGGAATCCTTCCACTGCATTCTGATCATCAATTCCATTATCTTCTATTGCCTGCTCGTAGATATTGCAAAACTTGCTAATGTCCCAGCCTTCAACTCGTTGTAATTTCTCGGTAACTGTGTGCCTAGCTTTACCGATCCTCTCTTGTAGATTATATTGTTGTTGAGAAGCCTATTGTTGTTGAATGTAAGCAGCAAACTACTGCATCATTTGCTGCATGGCTCCCTCTTGCAGTGTCGACATCTTTCTCCACAACACTGCTCACCCCGGCTCGTTTCACGTCGGGTTCACCAAGAATGTTGGGGGATTTGTATTCGAAAGGTGAGCCGGGAAGGCACTGGGCCCTTGGCTGTGAGAGATGCGGGGAAAAGAGTTGCAACAGACACCATTAACAGAAACAGAGCTCAAAACAGATAGTTTAACTTATACCAAATAAAAAAGAGTATCCATGATTAATCAATCGTTAAAGGAGGCGTTTATTCTCCCTAGAAAGTTGAGCCTGTCTTAATCCAAGTGCTAATCGAGACAATCATTACTGATCTGATTCGTTCCCTCCTGATGCTTCAAGATTGAAAGAGAATCGATTTACCTTCCGCTATGGCTATGGGGGACTTTGGTTTCAAACGGCCTTAGGAATTTCGATTTGGCTTACGATTGTGGCTCAGGTGTACGGCATAAGAAGTTCGGTTTAGAATTGCGGCTTGGATTTTATGGCTTAAGATTATGGCTTAAATGAACAAGAAGAAGATATAATTCGAATGAATATGGGGTTTTGGATTCAGATGCTAGCTTAGCAGTAGGATTCGGTAGATTATAATGGGCTTAGTCTAGAGCTTAGGATTATGGTGGCTCGGTTTAGAGCTTAAGGTTATGGTGGCTAATGATTAATTAGATAAGTTTAGTTTGAGAGCTTAAGCTATGGCTTAAGAGATTACAGATTAGGCTGAACTCATGTGTGTTAAGGATTATGGCTTCTTAGCTTCCTTCCCGGGAGAGAAGGTTCAATGAGAAGAGGAGATGGATTCCAAACAAAAATGAGACAAAACCCCCAATACCCGTCCCTTTTTCCTTTATAGTTTTCATGGGCCTCCCTCTTGCTAAAAAAAGCGCCTACCCATTAGCGATGTCGCTAATGGGTACCCTTTCTATGACGTTGCAGGCGGTTTTTGGACCCGCACGAAATGTGCCGCGAGTGGCTCAGAGCAGCATCGCCCCTGCTAGCTCAGGATTTTACGTTTCTTCGCCGGTGTCATCTGATGACTTCCCCGGCCTGCGCGAACGGTTTTCCTGATGCAGAGCTGCAGCCCGCAGCCCTCACCATCACCTCCTTGGTTTTTCCTTTGCTTACAAACCACTTAAGCCTTCATTTTACCCCATTGGGCGGGCTATGCTTTGGCGGCCTGCATTTTTTAAAGCTCTTGAGCGGCCGGGTGGTTATGGCTTTAGGCGGTCGGGTGGTATGCCTTTGGGCAGCTAGGTGGTATGCCTTTGGGCACCATTGTTTAAAGCTCTTGGGCGGCATTGAAGGGCATCACATTTGGCATGCATAGCAGCCAATCAATTTGGGCAGCCATTAATTTGAACTTGAGTGGGCGGACATGCCCCTTTGAGGTCGGCCATAGCTTATGTAAGGGCACCACCTTTGGCATACATGCTACCCAAGCAATACCAGGCACTTGACACCCTTTGTACCCCCCCATTTGGCATACATACCAGCTAAAGCATCCCCAAGCACAACATCTTTCTTCAGTAGCCCCGATCGAGCAACCTCATCATGAAATCTCCTGCCCATATCATGTAAGCTTCAAACAAACTTGATGTGCATTTTTCTGGCATCTTTCTTAGCATGGGAGCAGAGCTGCACGACATCATCTTCACAAACATGATCCTAAGCATGCATACTTATTGAAATTTGTGGACAATAAAGAAAAAGAGAGTCTTATAAGAAAAAAACTTTGTTTATTTAAACATATTTACACTTGCTTACTCTAGGGAATCATTGTAAGCATTGACAAGGTTAAGGTTATCCTTTAATTGTATGACTTGCATCCATCTAGCATCTTCAAAAAGATAATTGTTAAACTTGATAAGATATCATCGGATAGTCTTACCGCCTCTCAATACCTTGTCTTCATGTCAGAGAACGGACTCGGGCTGCAACACCTCTTCTTGGTCCTTGAACTCCCCTGGGTCTTCAATGGTTGCT
The DNA here is from genome assembly GCF_014529385.1 of Adiantum capillus-veneris. Lineage (NCBI taxonomy): Eukaryota > Viridiplantae > Streptophyta > Polypodiopsida > Polypodiales > Pteridaceae > Adiantum > Adiantum capillus-veneris. The sequence goes on along the minus strand of NC_140939.1, from coordinate 27,238,206 downwards.
TCTTGAGGTGGCTCCTTTGTAAGGCTTTAGTAGGCTCCCATGGAAAGCATTGTGTATGAGCCAGTGGTTGGGAAACTTGAGTTGATAGGTCATCTCATTGATTGGCCTAAGAATCTCCAAGGGGCCATAATACATTTTTGCTAATGTAGCATAGTACTTTTGGTGTCCCATAGGATTCTTGCCCATCGTGTGCCTTAATCGAGCCTTAGGAAACTTAAGCAAGACCCAATCATTTTTTTTAAAGGCTAGAGCTCTTCTGTGCTTATCAGCAGCAGCCTTTTGCCTTTATTGAGAGATGGAAATAGTATCCTTAATCTTTTGGAAAGATTCTTGCAGGTCTCGGGTATATTCATATGCAGAGCGAAGATCTTCCCATGTACCTTGAGTAGCAGGGGACTTTTTTATCTTCCCTCTATTACCTCAACAGGTTCTTTTTCCGTGGGAGTATGTGCAATGTTATTGCAAGCATACTCCACTAAAGGTAAGTACTTCTCCCATTGGGACTTTTGATCTACTTCTGTGACATAAGCTTTCAGTAGATCGAGAATTTTTAGGTTAGTATTTCACTTTGGCCATCCGTTTGGGGATGATAGGCCAAAGAGAAGTTTAGCCTTGTACCTAAATTCTCAAAGAGACCCTTCCAGAAATTACTGATGATTCTAAGATCTATATCCGACACGGTAGACATTGGCAAGCATGGTACTTGAAGATTTGTGATATAAAGAGGGTTGCCATTTGATGGGCCTTAATAGTCTTTTTGACAGGTATGAAATGTGCTTGTTTGCTAAACCTATCTACTATTGTCCATATTCCTCTATTCCCATGGATAGAATTGGGCAATCCAAAGATAAAATCCATGGATATTCTCTCCCATGGTGAATTAGGAATTGGCAAAGGTTGAATCAATCCAAGTTGCTTCCCTCTATCAAACTTCGTCTTTCGGCATACCACACATTTTGAAACATACTCTTGTATGTTTGCTTTCAAGGCAGGCCAATAGAAGTATGTTTCTATCCCTTTTAGGGTAGACTAAATCCCTCTATTCCCCGCATAAGGAGGAGCATGAGATTCATACATTACTTTTTGATGTAGTGATTTAGTAGTACATAGTCTATTGCCATAGAGAAGATAACCATCTTTTAGGGTAAATGGTTATTCTTTCTTCCCTAGTGCAAGGGCTGAAATCACATCTCTAAAATCGGGATCGATAGCATACTCATCTATCATAGAAAATAGATCATTGTGAGTTGCTATGGATATCGCATTCACTCTCGGTCATCTTGAGAGTGCATCGGCCACTTGATTATGCTTGCCAGCAATGTGAGCAATATGAAAATGAAATTGCGAAAGAAAAAGTTTTCCACCTCATTTGTCATAATAACTAATATCTAATTCTCATAAATGATTTTCTCATGTTAAACTGATCATTTAATATGGGGAAATACCAGGGGAGAAAAAGCTAGAATATTGGTTAAGCTGGCAGACCGGCCACGGTAGGGATCCAAAGGAGGGAAAATAGGGATCCAAAGGAGGGGCCATCTGCAAAAGAGCAATGTGCAACAATGGGCTTCAAAGACCCTAGGGTTCAGCCCATTAAGACTTCCAAAATGCTAAGGTTCCAAAATTGAAAGGTTGTGTCCTATGGTCATTCCTTAGGAAAATTGGATGCTTTGTAGTGTGCAAAAAATCTTCAAAGACTTCTAAAGAGGAGGGGGCGAGCCCTGTAAAGTAGGGGATGAGAGAGAAACACACACACACACACACACACTCACAGGATCCCTTTACACAAAGGGAATAGGGGACACATGTCAACTCCCTAGGCCAGTTGCCCCCAAGGTGCACTCAAATCCTATTGGATGGCCATAGAGGTGGACCAATGAGAATTAGGCTAGAATACATTTAGTTTAATTCATTTTAAAACACTGGATAAAAGAACCAATAAGAATTAACCTCTCTAGAAGACTATTGGACAGTCTCCCAAGGGGTCCAATAAGCATTCAACAGCCCAATGGCTTGCCTGATTCCTATTGGCCAGACGACTAAGGGGTCCAATGAGAGATTAATTGATTTATTTAATTACCTAAAGCTCTCACAAAAGGGAAAAGGGGGACACATGTCACAAGGCTCTTCATTTGACCACTTAAACCTTATTGGCTAACCTTGGAGAGGTCCAATGGGAAGCCAGTGCGCTCAAGAGGAATTAGCAAGAGGGGCCGACCAAGATGAGAGAGGGGGCTGATTTGTGAAGGCATTATCACACTCACACTCACACAATCTCATGTGTGAAGTAAGAAGACTCTCTCTCTCCTTCTCAAGCTTTAATGGAAAGCTCATCATCTACTCCAAGATTGTGAGAAGGGAGGCCTACATCACCAACTCTTGGCTTTGTGATGCAAATCCAACCAAGAGCCAAGATTCAATGCATGCTCATCTCCTCTACCATGTTAATTACTAAGCTATGCTAAGATTTTATGAGTGATTATGTGAGGAGATATACTTCTTTCTCGTAAGACTACTCTCACACTCACACAATCTCATGTGTGAAGTAAGAAGACTCTCTCTCTCCTTCTCAAGATTTAATGGAAAGCTCATCATCTACTCCAAGATTGTGAGAAGGGAGGCCTACATCACCAACTCTTGGCTTTGTGATGCAAATCCAACCAAGAGCCAAGATTCAATGCATGCTCATCTCCTCTACCATGTTAATTACTAAGCTATGCTAAGATTTTATGAGTGATTATGTGAGGAGATATACTTCTTTCTCGTAAGACTAATCCTTCTTCCTCTCAATCTACTCTCATATCCCGCTAGCTCTCACCATCTTTGAAGGTGTGTGAGGTCTTGGGTCTGAGACCATAAGAGAATTGATGTTGTGTTTTATAAGTGTGTGCATGGTGCTTGAAGCATCCATCTTCATTGCACCATCAAGTTATTGAAGAAACACAAAGTATTGTATCGTAAAATGTCTCCCTTGATGGGGGAAACCTATAATACAAATCCTTTTCCGGTCCTCAATTGTTGTCAATAACTTAATTTCTCTCTCTTTTGAAGTATTGTCCATGCCTATCTAACTAGGTTTTATGATTTTTGTTGCTCTCTCCATCCAAGCACTCTTGCTATGCTCATTAGGAATCTATTCTAATGAAATGCTCACTATGTTTATGCTATTTTCTACTACACACAAGTTACTAGGCCATTGGTATGAGAGCACAAGGTTTATCTTTTCTTGATCAAGAAGGGAGGTCCTCAAGATAGCTATAAATGGTTGGTATTATTAATTGCAATTGAGTAAGTAGAATAGGGATTTTTTAGCCTTGCAGTGCGCCTGCTTCATGCAAATAACGTTGAGCTATGGTTTTGATAGTGGAGGCTTACGGGGCTTGCCTACGGCTTAACCACTATTGAGCTATTAGAAGCTTGAAAGGAGCCGGTATTGTTTTGGTGTTGAAAGACCCTCTCTTCTAATCCTTGCAATTAATGATATTCGAGCCACGGGTACAGGAGCTTGGTTGCTTTTCTAAAGGGGTAAAGAGGAGTAGCAATTAGAGCTTGAAGTGCCAAAGTACACCTAAATGTTGTTAGAATGGCTGACAATAGTAAAGAGAGTGAAATTAATGTTGATAGCTTTGATTTTGCTAATGAGCATGCTACTAATGATGCCCCTATGCTTGTTAACTGGCTTGTTTCTAGGATTCAACAAGCCATGGGCAATCCATCCCTCCAAAGTGAAGTGCAACGGCAGCTTCGTGCTCATGGGATTCTCCAAACTCCCCACCAAGAAGAGAGAGTACCTAGGAAGCCTCCTTGTGAGACTTCCAAAAGAGGACTCTCTCCGATCCATACGAAGGGCTCAAAAATCTACTACTTGATGAAACATCTCCTTCACAAAGGAGAGCTCAAGAGCCCCCACCAAAATAACAAGAAAGAAGTGAGTCTCCTGCCACCTCGGCGGAGATGGCTCCACGAAGAAGGCAACCAAAACGCTCTCCATCACCTCCTAAACAGAGAAGACCACCGCACACTTCTCCACACCATAATTCAAAGAGGGATCACAGAAAACAAGAGGAGAAAAAGGCGAGAAAGAGGTCACTATCTTCTCCATCTTCTTCCTCTTATGAAGAAAGTGATGGTGTTGACAAGGAAGACCAAGGAAAGAAAAAGTCTAGAAAGAGGTCACCCTCTTCTCCATCTTCCTCAAATTCTTCCTCCTCTGAAAAAAGTGATGGTGCGACTTTCAAACCACCAAAAAGAAGAGACCATAGGAAATCCTATACCGCATGGAAGAGGTCATCCAAGATCAAGAAGTTCAAAGAGGAAGGAAAGAACATCTCTTTCCTTACCTACGATGGCACCTTTGGTGCTACGGACAAAGTCTTGGCTTTCATCCAACAATTCGATGCGGCGTTTGGAGATGAGGGCTTCACAGAGTCCTCTAAGCTAGACCATGTAGCTATGCATTTTCAAAATTCCGCCATGCAATGGTGGTCTAGCCTATAGGAAAATGGTGAAGCCCCATGAACATAGAAAGCTTTAAGAGCTTCATGATAGAAAGCTAAGAGCTTCCATCACGAAGCAGTTTTTGGCCACCGATGCCAAAGACAAAGTACTCACTGAATGGAAAAGATTGCAGCTCTCTCCCTACAAATCAATTCACAAATATGCCGACTTTCGTAGGCTATGGCGTGCCCTTCTTGTAGAAAACAGCCCCAAGGCAATCACCAAACTTGAAATATTACCTGGAGGTGTTTCTTGTGTTCGTGTGATGAATAAGATTAGATGATTATATCATCAAAGAACACTCTAGTAAAGGTTCGGTGAGGCTTGAATAGCTTCTTCATCAGGCGGTTAAATGTGGTTGGTGCATTGGTCAAGCCAAAAGGGATGACAATGTACTCATAAAGACCAAACGTAGTGCGAAATGCGGTCTTTACAATATCTCGATGAACTATCCTTAACTCCCTTCTCCTTGGCTTTGTTGTTGTTGGCGTTGCCTTTGGGAGACTTTTGCACATTGTCCTTCCCCTTAGGCTCATTACAGTCCTTGTTTTCCATGGGCTTAAGATTTCTCTTAGCCCCTTGTTGGAAGTTGATTCTTGAAGCCACCATAGTATGGTGTATGACCGCAGATATGGTGCATGGCCTTTGGGAGTTAACATACTCGGCCATATCCTCAAATAAACCCACACAAGATTGTTGTTTTTGCTCTCGAGAATCCATCATTTTGTAGACAATGGCTTTGAGATTTAAATCCCAAAACTTATCTACATATTTGTGGATAGATTCGTAGAGGGAGAGAGTTTCAAGATTCGCCATTCGGTGAGTACTTTGTCTTTGGCATCGGTAGCCAAAAAATTCTTCATGATGGAAGCTCTTAAAGCTTTCCATGTTCCTGGAGCTTCACCGTTTTCTCGTAGGCTAGACCACCATTGACTGGCAGACTTTTGAAAATGCATAGCTACATGACATAGCTTAGAGGACTCCGTGAAGCTCTCATCTCCAAACGACACATCAAATTGTTGGATAAAGGCCAAGACTTTGTCCATAGCACCAAAGGTGCCATCGTAGGTAAGGAAGGAGATATTCTTTTCTCCCTCTTTGAACTTTTTGAGCTTGGACAACCTCTTCCAGGTAGCATAGGATTTCCTATGGCCTCTTCTTTTAGGTGGTTTGAGAGCTGCACCATCACTATCTTTAGAAGAGGAAGAGTATGAGGAGGATAGAGAAGAGGGTGACCTCTTTCTCGCCTTTTTCTTCCCTTATTCCTCCTTTTCTGCACCATCACTTTCTTAAGAAGAGGAAGAGGATGAAGAAGATGGAGAAGAGGGTGACCTCTCTCTCGCCTTTTTCTTCTCTTGTATCTTCTCTTACTTCTTTGAATTATGGTGAAGAGGAGTATGTGATGGTCTTCTCCATTTATGGAGTGTTGGAGAGCGTTTTTCCCCCGTCGTCTTTGTGGAGCCATCTCCATCGAGGCGGCAAGAGACTCACTTCTTATTGATTCTTTCGGTGGGGACTCTACCGTTGAATCTTAGGTTCTCCTTTGGGAGAGATATGCCTCATCAAGTAGCAAGTTTTTGAGCCCTTCGTACGGATCCTCCTCTTCTTCCCTTATCGGAGAGAGTCCTCTTTGGAAAATCTCACCAGGAGCTTTCCTAGGTACTCTCTCTTCTTGGTGGGGGTTTGGAGAATACCATGGGTGTGCAATTGCTGTAGCACTTCATCTTGGAGGGATGGATTGCCCAGGGATTGTTGAAGCCTAGAAACAAGATAGTTTACAAGCATAGGGCATCATTAGTTGCTCTTTCATTAGAAAACTCAAAGCTATCAACATTCATTTCAATGTCTTTTCCCTTGTTAGCCATACTAGCAAATTTTAGGTGTAAATTTTTACTTGTACTTTGGCACTTCAAGCCCTTGTTGCTACTCCTCTTTACCTTCAAAGATAAGCACTCAAGCGTCTATACCCGTTGCCCGAATATTATTGATTGCAAGGAATAGAAGAGAGGGTTTAACAGAGACAAGACATCACTGGTTCTTGTCAAGCTTCCAATAGCTCAATAATGGTTTAATCCATAGGAAAGCCTAGTAGGACTCCATTATTAAGACCATAGCTCTCGGCGGTATCCCCATTAACTGCATAAAGCAGGCGTGCTTCAAGGATAAAAAATTCCCTATTCTACTTACTCTTTTGCAATTAATAACACCAACCATTTGTAGCAAGCTTGAGGACCTCTCTTCTTAAGCAAGAAAAGAGAAACCAATAGCTCTGATACCAATGTAACATTTAATGCACTAGTAACTTGTGTGTAGCGGAAATTGATAACATAGTGAGCATTTCATTGAGAACAAGTTCCTAATGAGTATAGAGAGAGTACTTAATTTGAGAAAGCAACATAGCAATTTACACCTAGAGAATTTGGCATAGACAATACTTGAAAAGAGAGAGAAATAGAACAATTGACAACAATTGAGGACCAGATTTACATGGAGCCGGTCCCCCCTCCATAAAGGCTTTGTATTATAGCTTCTCCCATCAAAGGAGACTTTTGTACAATACAATTCTTGTGTTCCTTGACAGAACTCGGTGGTGGAATGAAGATGGAAGCTTCATGCACCAAAATATACGTGTAAAACACACCTAGTGTCCCTAGCCTCAGTCCCAAGACCTTACACACCTTCAAAAATGGTGAGAGCTAGCAGGGAATGAGGATGATTGAGAGGAAGAAGATGTGTCTTATGAGAAAGAAGTAATCTCCTCACATAATCACTCTAATAGCATAGCTTAGCTTAGTAATTAGCATGTTAGAGGAGATGAGCATGGCATTGAAGCTTGGCTCTTGGTTGGATTTGCATTCCATAGCCAAGAGTTGTTGGTGTAGGCCTCTACTTCTCAATGCTTGGAGAAGGAGATGGAGTGATTCTTGCACACATGATTGTGTGTGTGTGTGTGTGTGTGTGTGTGTGTGTGTGTGTGTGTGTGTAGCAATGTGTTGGTAAAAAATGCATCCCTCTCTCTCTTCTTGGTCGACCCCTCTTGCCAATTACTCTTGTTGGCCTCTCATTGGCTCCTGCAAGCTTAGCCAATCACAAATTAGAAGCATAATTGATAGCCTTGTGACATGTGTCCCCCTTTCCTCTTTTGTGAGAGATTGAGGTAATTAAAATACTTTATTAAACTCTCATTGGACCTTTTAGTCTTCTGGCCAATAGGAATCAGGCAATCCATTGGGTTGCTTGATACTCATTGGACCCCTTGGTAAATTGTCCAATAGTCTTCTGGGGAACTTAATTTCTATTGGTTCTATCAAGCATTTTAAAATTAATTATACTAATTTTACGCTAGCCTAATTCTCATTGGTCCACCTCTATGGCCATCCAATAGGATTTGAGGGAAGATTGGGGGTAAGTGGCCTAGGAGTCTACCATGTGTCCAGTATTCCTTTTGAGGGAATCTTTGGAGTGTGTGTGTGTGTGTGTGTTTCTCTCTCCCCCCCTATTCTTAGGGCTCGCCCCTTGATAGGGATGTAAGAAGACTTTTGAGTCTTCCCACCACCATCCAATTTTCCTACCTTTGACTGTTTGGACTTTTTAATTAAAATTTTGGAACCTTAGCCTATGGAAGTCTTAATGAAGCTAGACCTTAGGTCTTTTAAGCTCCATTGATGCACATTGCTCTTTTGCAGACTGTCCCCCTTTGGATCCCTATTTTTCCTCCTTTGGATCCCTACTCAGACCGGTTTGGCAATCTTACCAACATTCTAGCTTTTACTCCCCTGGTACCTCCCCATATTAAATGATCAATTTAACATGAGAAAATCATTTTGAAGAATTAGATATTAGTTTTTATGACAAATTTTCACTTGCAATCAAGCTACAAATCATTGTGATAGCATAAATTGAGTTAATTTATAGTTTTTATGTATTGTGTTGTCCTCATCGTGAAGATCAAGAGCTGTAGCTGAACATGCCTTGTGTAATCGGTTTCTACCTACCTTGTCACCCATTTAGTTCAAGTCGCGTATTGATGCACCCATGAGAAATTGTACAAATTAAGGTGTAAGTGACCCAAATGAGGTGATATTTACTAAAAGAACAATGTCTTTTATTTTCTTGAGTCAATGGATTAAGTAAGCTCTTTGCCAAAAAGCAAAGAATCAAAAAGTAGCACTTGATTGATGTACGAATATTAGAACTATGAATGTTAAAAAAGTGCGGCCCACAATTACACAAGGACATTAAATCTTTATCCAAATAAAGGCTACAATCTATTAAAAAAATTAACCAAGCCTTGCCATGGTAGCCACTCCCTTCTCCCTTTGGTCTCAGTGCCTAGCAAGGAGTGATGTTTTTGTGTTTTCATCAAGCATGCTAAACTTTGCCATCATGACTCGAGGAAGTAGAGGAGTCACATTAGGAAAAGATTTGGACTCTCACAGGGGCCCTATAAGGAGGTTCGAGTTTGTCTCTCTTGTCCAAAGTGGGCAATCCGGTGAAATACATAAACGCTTTGCCAAAACCCTATTAACCAACATATTATTGGGAAGATCTTAGAAAGTAGGTTCTAAATCCCCAAACTCTGAAAACTTTGGAGTTGATTTGTAGAAGTTATGGCCTCCCCACTGAAGCTGAAATGTGGGAAGAGATTCCATTTATAAGACGGAGTTGTTACATCAAAAAATGGAATCTTCTAGAATATAGGAATCTGATCGTATGCTATATATCAATGGACAGATCTCGATGAGTACATTCTAAATCCAAAAGGTCCGACAAATTTTGATTTCATTTGTAAAAAACTTTACCGTGTGCCCATTTTGGACAAGAGGGAGCAAGTCAAAGTCCTTATAGGGCCCCTTTGAGAGTCCAAATTTTCCCTAATGTGACCAATAGTTTAGAGAATGTGTTCCTCTCAACTTCGCCCAAGGTTCGCTTTGTTTAGTTTTGTGAATGTGTTCCTCTACGCTTGCTCCATTTTTCCATGGTCAATTTTTAGAGTCATTAATCTAATTGTCACCAAGCTATAGAAGCTCTAGGTGAAATAAGGCCTCTATCACACAAATGGATGTGTGTGAGAATAAGGGCATGGCAACAGGTGATTTGTAGAAGACGTTGTTAGAAACTCCTCAAAATCACCCAGAGCACACCCCTTGCCCATCACTACTCCATGGCAGACATTCGCAAAAACTGTGGCACGAGTGCAGGTGACATGGTTTGAGCCTTCAACATCGTCCGTCTCAGGTGTATGCCCGTTCACAACGTTTGAGCGAAAAGTTTAAAAAACAAACCTTGTCTGGTCTTTGTGACAGCCAAGCTGCCCAAAGTCATTTGTGTTGAGCCCCATCTGCCGTGTGCGTCTAAATGGGGCTTAGCTCCAAGAAGGATGACACTTTCAGTAAGAGAAAATCCGCATTAATGTTGCCCCCCTTGCTCAACTCTGTCGTTTTCGGTAGAGTTGGATATTACCCCCGTCTGGAGAGAAAGAAGATGCGAGTGCCCAAGCCAACGAGAAACAGATTTGCTGATGTGCGCTCCACCCCTACCACTCTTGCGTGCGAATCTGCTCTAAATGTAGCTCCAGGATAAAACTATGGGCGGGAACTATTTGCATGTGCGAGAGTCGATGTCTTATTTTGTGACCTTAAGGTGGGCGATTGAGACGCAATGAATGGATCTTTTCGAGACTGTGAAAGGTGGGGACATAATTGGCAAGGGGACCTTACTCCAGGATCTTGTGACCTTACCGTGTATCTTTTCAAATAAAAATAATAAAGTGTGGAGTTTTTATGCTATTATGTTTTTGTATCCGGCACATACAGACTGTCCAGCAAGAGGTCGCATTAGAAGGGCCAACAAGCCTTTCCGGAAACGGTCGTCGGTCATTCAGATGCCAGGTGGTTGGATGACTGACAAATGGCAAGGCGTGAGCCAACCGGGAATCAGTGTCGGGGCCAACTAGAGGCTGGAGAGTGCTCAGTGGGCAATGGACACCACTCCCACTTGGGCGCAAAAAAAAAACAAATTTCTATTATTATATTATTTGCTTTATGCTTTCCTTGGTTTGTCCCGTGGCCGTACCCCCGGTCTCCTTCCTCCACCAACGAGCCTCTCAGGTTTGCTGCACACAGAGGCAGTCTTTTAGGGGCAGCACCTGCGAGTTGCAACTTGCCCTTCTAAGAACCGTCCCCCAGGGCCCCCACAAAAAGCACGTCCAAACATAAACTAGCTCCTCCTCGATCCCCTTTCACACGTATTTCTGGCTCTGCGGCTCGTCCCAAACAGGTAACTGCCTCAAAATTTTGGAGTGGTGGACAGGCAAGCTTCCCAGCCCCCCACTCTCTCATACACCTTTTGGCCGCTCAAATCGTCCGGACGCTTTGCACGATCTGCTCTACTTGCTCTTTCTTCCCATGTATACGCAGCGGGCGCACCAGCAGCTTTGTACATGGCGGGTTCCGGTGTCCAAGACGTCCTGGAAGCAGAGTACGCGCAGTGGCTGGAGGGGCAGGAGAGGATAATAGTTGAGCTTGGGCGGGCTCTGCGTGCAGAGGGCCAGGGGTCATCACAGGATGATGAGACACTCGCGCAGGCAGTGCACAGGGCTGTGCAGCGCTATCATGACTTTACAGGAACAGCAGCTGTGGCACAGCGGCAGCGTAATTTGGTGGCCTGGCCGGCAGTATCTGCAGTGGAGAGGGTGTTCATGTGGATGGGGAGCTTGCAGCGCCCTTCGACGGCGTTTCAGCTGCTATACGCGTTGATGGGCCACCAGATTCAGACAGAGCTAGAGCAGCTTTTAGAACTGGAAAACGCAGACGATGGGCGGCCAGCGTCGCTCGCCTCACTGTCCGCTTTGCAGCTGAGCCAGCTGAACAAGCTGCAGACTAGCACGGTAGAAGAGGAGGATCGCATCGAGCGGGAGACAGCCAAATGGCAACAGAGTCTGGCCGATCAGCCTTTCAAATTCAGCGGCGAGTTCACGCGGGCCCCAACCTTGCCAAGTTGGGATGAGGGTAGCAGCACGACGCAGGACAACTCTGTCCTCGGACAGAAAGTGGCAGCCCTGCAGGAGCTGCGCGTGCAGGCGGACGCACTTCGCCAGTCCACTTTCGACAAGGTGCTAGAGCTGCTTCACACGGCGTACCAGAAGGCGCAGTTCTTGTTGGCATTCGCCAAGCTGCAGGTCGCTCTTCGGAGATTGGGCCGCAATAACGTACCGCCATTGTCAAGGTTAGCCGCTGTTTTATCATTTTCTACCTTCGAATGTGCATATCTGGTGTGATCATAACCTAATGCACCTTGCTACTGATCCTTGCTGCATTATCTGAACTATGATTTAACCTAATCTACATTATCTGGTGTGAGAGTATGGGGGTACCCTACCAACCTTCCCTTGTGACGGTGTGGCAGGGGTGTGTAGTCGGAGTACTGGACCCGTCCGGACAGCATTCTTTTGGTTGTGCACGGTCAGCAGAAATTGACAGTATAAATTCATGGCGCTATATATTTAAACTCGCCACAAGCTAAGTGCTTTCATCCTTCTCCAGGCAGCTAGATATTTGCAGTTATGATAATTTTTACTGCTACATATGTTCGATTTTCCACCCCATTTTCACCAATTTACATCATGGTAGAATGATTTTCTGTTAAAGTTTATGATGCAATATCTTGATTCGTTGTTGAGTAAATACCTACGTGTTGTCTTCGTAGAGACTGCATATATTCCACTCTAAAATTACTTGCTACGAGAGCTACACTCGACCCTATACTAGACTTATGTCCAAGAAATAGGGTATCCAGGATAGATTGTACTAGATGCGGCCGGCCGCCTTCGGCGGCCTTTCTCTCTCCCCCTCTCTCCCTCTTTGTTGAGTGCAAGGGTTTTTTTTTATAGTTTTGGATTTTAACCTTCAGGTCGCAGATTGCGACACGTGTAAAGTTCTGCCCCCTCTGCCATATTATGCTAGTAGATATAGTGCTTGGGTAGAGTGCCTTACAATTCCTGGGTCAACATTCCAAAACAAGCCAATAGCCTAGCAACCCATCCACCTTCTGATGTATAATCTAGTTCTTGGGAACTTGTGCAGACTTTTTACATCAATAGGATGCCTGAAGTATCATCCTTTTCTACAATAGAGCTTTAAGGTCTCTTGGGCTACTTTTACAACTCTACAAAATGTCTTTTTGTAGGTATGATGCAGTCTAGTATTAGGATAGTATAGAAAATGTCCCATGTGTTGAAGTCCGTGGGACACATCATGTCCTCTCTCATCAGTGTCTTGGAGTAGCATAATCACACTAGACTTGGGATAGTATAGAAACTCTCCCATGTGTTGAAGTCCGCAGGAGACATGCATGTCCTCTCTCATTGGTGTCTCGGAGTAGCATAATCAAAGAAGCACTCACCCTTAGGAGGCAAGAAACATGACTACAGGGTTACTCTTATTAATCTTGAGTTACATTATTTATAGGCATCCTTGTAGACATCACTTGAATGCTTCCACATGCGGACTTTTGGGTATTGCACCCAACACGGTATTTTAAAGAAAAAAGTTGAATTTAGCTCATAGTAGCTATTGCATTTTGTCACCTCTAGTTGTGATTGGGTTAAGTAGTTAGAAAAGTAGTGCAATCTCTTGAAACTTGAAGAGATTAAACTTAACGAGCACTAGGTTTCTCCTAAAGAGGCTTTAGCCATTACTATCCCATTCGAATATATTCGATAGTTGGGAAACGACAAGAGTAATACCATATAGGAGTCCGCTTTTATGGTGCATACAAAAAATTGTGTACACTATTAGAGCCTTGTATTCAGATTTTCTTAATCATCAGCATGACAATAGTCATTACCCATCATGAGCATTTTACAGTGCATAGAACCCATTTTTCCTATTTATCCATTTTTCGCTTATTATTAATAAGTGACTTTGTTGGAAAACTGGGTAGGGAAAATTTACTAAGTTGGTATGAATAAAACTTAGCGCTAGCACTTTCTGACAGAAGAGACAGCAGAAGTTCCAGCAACTTGCAGTGCACCTTCTCAGGAAGACCGGCGGGAGGCCTAGCGTTTTCCAGCCAACAAGAAGTAGACAGAGTTTCGGTTGCAGATCATGCTAGCGCTTTCAGCTGATATTAGATTAGCCTTAACATTTTTGCTACACAGTCAGTGTCGTTTTCAGTTGCAACACTTGACCTAGCGTTTTGCAAATTTCCGGCGTCAGATCAGCCCCTAGCATCAGCATTTTTAGTTTTCAGCACTTAGACACCGCAAGATCAGCCCCTAGCCTTGTAGATGTCACCTACCTGCAACAGATCCTCGCCGCACCGTCAGATCAGGCAGCCTTTTCAAATTCAGCTTGCTGTGCGCAGATTTCAACATTTGCATTTTCAGCGCATCGTCGTCGCGTCGTCGCCATCGCCGTCCTTGGCGACACAGTGTCAAAATTTAGCAGTTAGCAGATGGACAAATTTCAGCCCTAGCGTTTTCAGATTTCAACCCGTTCTCGTCGTCGTCATCATTGTCGTCGATGTCGTCGGCAAGTCCATTGCATCTAGACCATTGTACTAGATTTGTGCAATCAATAGCATAGACCTCTCGCCATAGAGAGAGTCTCGTTGGAGGAGGGTTTGATAACGGTCTGGTGTCGCATTCTTCTCTCTCTCTCTCAGTCTCAACACCTTCATTCACAGTGTCATTCACTTTGTTTGTGATTATTGCACTCTCTCATTAAAGGAACGGAAGGCTCTCCCTTCCGTAAGTAAAAGCAACCCTTGAGCACAGTTTGGAGCACTCATCTTAAGCAAAGTTCAATATTCACTTCCGTTGCACCTTACATTGGTATCAAAGCTTTGGTAGTGTTCTGTATCACTCAAGGAAAGAACCACAAGAATTTTTTCCTTGTTGCGATCGCACGTAACCCAAGTCCACTTGGGGGTGTCAATTCCTTATTGTGTTTTTGAAAAGTGACAGGTAACCCAAGAAAGAAGGGTTTGTTTGGTCTCCCCTTGTTCCTCTTTTCACTCATTGAGAGCGGACCGTGTGCTTAGCGGCCGGCCAATAGACGTGAGTTGGAAAAAAGCAACCTTGGTGTGAGCGTAAGGCCGTCAAATGATTGTGCCCGCAGGAAAGCCTTCGCTAACACAGATTGCAAGCTAAAGAACTCAAGAACCTCAAGAACTCACGAACCTCAAGAATATCAAGAACTCAAGAACCCCAAGAACCCAAGCACCTCAAAAATCCAATTAGTTCCTCGTGAACTTAAGTACCCTAGATCTTAGTGTATAGTCATCACCCGAAGCGGAATGGATACTTTGTGTGAAGGTGATGAGCATGGAGGTGGTGAAGAATATTTTTTCGCACCAGGAGGTTTTTCCGACTCTTCCCCTTTCTCTTTCCCATCTATGCCACGGTTTGCACCAAATCCTATGGAGGCTTTGGTCAAGTTGATGATGGACATGATGCTACAACAAGAGACGTGCTTTGGATCGTGAAAGAAAGGCAGACTTGGATTGCAAGCGCGAAGAAGAAGGGTAGCCTTGGAGCGTGAGCGTGAGCAAGTGACCAAGCAAGCTTGGCGAGCAAAGAAAGAAAGGCAGCTATTGAGCCAGAGCGTGAGTAGGCACGCGAAGCCCATCGAATAGCGACCGAACACAGACGAATGGCCTTGGAGTTGGAGCGTGAGACATAGAGAGACCAATGCATGCAAGAGTTGGTCCTACAGGTACTTACCTCGAACCCCGAGCCAGTCATAGATGTTGGCAGTTCATCAGGTAGCACAAGCAGAGATTCGGACTCCAACAACCCCATCACTGAGAAGTTGACGTTTAGTAAGTATGACGGTAAGATGGATGCTAGTGTTATTCATTCTTGGTTGTATCAATTTAATGCTTATTTTGCGACAACTAAGAAAACAGAGAATAGCAAGGTTTTGACGGCTACCATATATCTTGCCGGTGATGCCATTAATTGGTATCACGCATGGCAAGAGGCACAGTTGACCGCGCTCCTAGAGGAAGCTGAAGAAGGCGTGCCCCTTTTCTTCAATTGGGTCGACTTCCAAGGAAACCTCAAGGCGCAATTTATGCCACCTCAATACTTAGCGCGCATGAAAGAATATTGCCGCAATCTCAAGCAAAATGGTATGCCAGTCATGTCTTTTTCTAACCGTGTTTTGTAGCTCGACACCCAATTACGCAAATCGGATGATGAGCGCAAAGAGACATTCCTTTTCGGGTTGGACAATTATATCAAGTTTGATGTAAAAGTCTTCAACCTCGTAGATCTTAACAAGGCAGTAGCAATTGCTCTCTCCCAAGAGATGAAGCACAACAAAGGAAAGCCTAAGGAGAACAAGTCTTCTCATAGTACCTCTTAGATTCCTCATAACCCACAGAACGATAAGAATGGTAAGAACGATAACTCTTCTAGCCAATCTTCCTCTAATCCTTCAGAAAAGAACTTTCAAAACGAATCTAAGGGTAAAGCTAACACACTTGCTAAACCTAAGCTCACCTCAGATGAAAAAATTGCACAAGGAATCATATGAGGATACATAACAGCATAAGAATAAGTCATTTATTCTAAGAAAGATCGTTGTTATAATGTTACGTCAAGGGTCATATAAAGAGCACATGTCCTAAGAACCCATCCAACGAACCTAAAGAACCCACATAACCCACCTCCTCTGTTAATGCCATAAATGAGAACATTGTCCCAAGTTTCTCCTGATCATCTAGTTGATGAGTCTCTCATGAAGTGTTATGGTCATGTGAATAGTCAACACATGGTGGTCTTCTTTGATTCTAGGAGTATGCTTGACGTAGTTGATGACTCTTGTCGAAAGAGCCCGCTTGGAGGTTAACAAGACAACTCCTTTCGAGGTATCGGGCTTCGCTCCAAGTATGGACTCTCTCATTACACAAGAGTGCTTTGATGTGTTATTCGTTGTTTAACAAGCTTTCTTCCGCTGAGAATTTGTAGTTTCTCCTCTCTCAGGATACGATACGATTTTGGGCATTAGATGGTTTCATGAGCATAACCCTCTCATTGATTGGGTAGACAATACTCTCACTCTAAATCAGTGTAACAGGGAACATGCGGAACATAGCCCAAACATTCCGTAACGACGTTTCGGACGAGTCTCGTTCTCGAAACGGAGTCCGGAATAGAACGTCGTTCCAGAACCGGAACGGTGTTCCGGAACAACAGAACACGGGGCGGAACGGGCAAAAGTAGGCATTTGGGGACAAAAAAGTAGGCTTTTGGGGTTGTTTGGGGAACATATATTTGGCGCATTTATATGACAGATTTGGGAGCAGTTTTTGGGTTGTTTCAGAGTTTATTTGGGACTAAGCTGAATGAAGGTAATTCAAGCCTTGCTTTAGTCGACCGTTCCAGCCCCATTCTCGTTTCGGTCCCCCTCCTCCCCGTTCCAGACCCTCCCGTTCCCATTCCCTGTTCCCGTTTCGGGTAACTATGCTCTAAATACCAAAAGTGACTCTCCCGTCATCATTCGTGGTGAGGAGGTTGTTCATTCTTTACCTTTCATTTCTAATGTGCAGACCAAGCTTGAAAAGAAGGAGGAGACTCTCTCAGTCGTTTCTTCTCCAAAGCACGACACACATGTTTTGCATGATAGAGATGTGATTGTTCACAAGGATGATGGTTTAGATGATGATTTTTTTATTGAAGCTAACCTCGTTGCAAATTCGATCAATCACACAGAACCTACCTTGGCTCTCGAGTTGAGGTCCAAAGAACCCACTCAGGATGTATTGTGTGTTCGCATGATTAGTGAGTCAAGTGTTTCATTTGTGACGATTTATTGTATTTTCATCACCGTCGTTATGTGTTCCGTCGCATTACATGATGCACTTGACTAACTCACGGATGAGCACAGATGTATGCGGAATTCTCTCAAAAAGAAGAAAATGATTTCCTTCAAGGAATTCACATTGTTTCCTGATTGTCCATTTTGTCAATCACTTTTCAATGTCTCTTTCTTGGCATGACACAGTCTCAGAAAGTGCACAACAAAGATTGTCCACCAAGCATCGTCATTTCTGTTGTGATTTGCCACAATTGATAGGTTTAGGTCGACAAGTCAAGTTTCGATCCCACTTTTTTGCATGTGTTCAGTGAACGGTTTGGCATTCCGTTACTTTGTTCAGCTGCATTGCATGCACAGTCTTTTAGGAAGACTAGTATTTTCCCAGTCACTCTACATGGAATGGGTATGATTATTCTCTGATGTTGGAAGTGGTTTCAGGAATTTTCCTCCTCGGAGATTCTTGAAGAAGGTGGACCTACGTCCATAGACACAATTGGAGCATTGCAACAGCCACATATCACTTTGAGTCACTTTCGGCGCATAGAAGCAAGCTTTGAAGACCGTCATGAAGTTCAAGTATCGCACGGCCCACGCATCAGAGTGGGCCGGCGAAGAGTTCTTTGCAGGATTCCAAGGGTTCTGCGCCGTGCATGTCCAGCCACTTAGAGTAGTTGCATATACTTTGGTTGCACACAACATGATTATCAACATGACAATCAGTACCCATCATGAGCATTTTACAGTGCACAGAATCCATTTTCCTTATGTATCCATTTTTTATTTATTACTAATAAGTGACTGTTGAAAAACTGCGTAGGGAAAATTTGCTAAGTTGGTATAAATAAAACCTAGTGGTAGCACTTTCTGGAAGAAGAGGCAGCAAAAGTTCCAGAAACTTGCAGTGCACCTTCTCAGCAAGACCGGCAGGAGGCCTAGCGTTTTCCAGCCAACAAGTAGATAGCATCTCGGTTCCAAATCAGCCTAGCTTTTCTAGAGCAGAATCAGCCCATCGTTTTCAGAAGATACCAGATCAGCCTTGGCGTTATTGATGCACAGTCACTGGCGTTTTCAGTTTCAGCACTTGACCTAGTGTTTTGCAGATTTCCGGCGTCAGATCAGCCTCTAGCATTAGCGTTTCAGTTTTCAGCACTTAGACACCGTAAGATCAGCCCCTAGCCTCGCAGATCTCACCTATCTGCAGCAGATCCTCGCCACATCGTTAGATCAGCCAGTGTTTTCAGATTTAGCCCGTTGTCCCCAGATTTTAGCATTCGTGTTTTCAACGCATCGTTGTCACATCGTCGCGGTCGCTGTCCTCGCCGACACAGTGTCCGAATTTAGCAGTTAGCAGATTGACAGATTTCAGCCCTAGCAATTTCAAATTTCAGCTCGTCCTTGTCTTCGTCATCATTGTGATCGACATCGTCGGCAAGTCCATTGCATCTATACCATTGTATCAGATTTGTGCAATCAATAGCATAAACCCCTCTCGCCATAGAGAGGGGGTCCCTTGGAGGAGGGTTTGATAACCATCTAGTGTCGTATTCATCTCTCTCTCTCTCTCTCATCACCTTCATTCACAGTGTCATTCACTTTTTTTGTGATCATTGCACTCTCACTAAAGGAACGGAAGGCTCTCCCTTCTGTAAGTAAAAGGAACCCTTGAGCACAGTTTGGAGCACTCATCTTGAGCAAAGTTCAACTCTCACTTCCGCTGCTCCTTACAATACCAATGTCCTGAAAGAGTTTTATTTACAACAGGTTTACGTTGAAGTAGAAGGGCTACAACGAGCTATGATCTAATATTACAATATCACAATAGAGGAGACAGGTGGAAAAGCTATATTTGTGTTAAAATTAGACGAATGTCAGGTTGTGAAAGGCTAGAGGATGGAGCGCACAAGCCTTACACTCATGAGTAGGGCCCTGGTGGGAAAGGGGTTAGAATGTGAAGAGGAGGTCGAGTCGCTTGGTAGGAAGCAACAAAGATGGGGTGCAATCAGAGAAGAACATATAGTGGCAAGCGGCATGGACACTCCTACACAAGGACTATGAAAATTTGAGGTGATATTTCAACCGTGCAAGTATTGAAGAGGTAATAAATTCACAATGCAATGAGCAACTCCTCAAAGTCCCTGACATTGGCGATTTTAAAATAGAGTGGCACATTGGTGACTTGAAGACCCTAAAATGCATGTTGGGCACTAAGGACGATGCAAATACTTTATTTTCATACATTTTTGGTTGCCATGCAAAGATGCCTAGGGATGCATTGGGGAAGGGTACATGTGTCAGAAGAGAAAAATTTCGTAAGGAAGCAAGTGCCATGAGCCTGAACGAGAATCAAAAGGCAAGTGGGGGCACATGTGGTTCAGTAGCATAATCACTTGCGACCAACGAAAGCCACCATCTTGTGCAGAGGAGGATCCAAATTGGCATTCCATTCTTTCAATTTCCCTTAATCGAGTACACGTGTGTTCCTTGTGTTTGAGACTTAGAATTTAGAAAAGTTGCTAATGCTCCACATAAATTATGCAGGGAACATGGAGCTAGAGTCACAGCGAGAGGAGTGCATTCGAATGCTTGAAACAACCTTGTCATAGGTGGGGCTTTACTTCGGTGCAGTAACCCTCTGTAAGAACCCAGCAACCATGCAAGATAACCCTACTAATATATGTATGGATAGTGCAAAGGCAAGAAACTTGCTTTCAAATCATGGTGAGGTTCAAATCCATACTCTTTTTATGATATGGAAGCAGGTGTGTGACTTAATAACCTACTTTGGAAAAGCGACAGCATTAGGGCCCAAGATAGCACATGTATGGGAAGTGTGCGATGAGATGATGAAGCTTCTTAAGCGACACACCTTAGTGAAGATGAGATACAATCATTCAAGGTGTCTATTAATAAATTCACAAAGCTAATGGCAGATGCATGAGGCAAAACCCATATCACGCATTACATGCATATCTTGTTCACCCACGGTCCATACTTTCTTGATGAGTATGGATTTCTTGCACTGTGGATCAATGGATGGAAAGATCACACTATCAAACAAAGGTTGCCTATTTTAAGATCACTCAACATGGTGGTGAAAAGATCCGCAAGAGCACGTTTCACGAGATGTTCAATCGGTTCTATTGTGCACTAATCGTAGGAATAAGCAAAGGGAAATGGGCAACTTGTCTCTTAGGTGCCATATTATGAAAGTGGTAGAGTGTCCGAAGAATGCAAGGATACCATGGGTCAAATGCACCCAAAAGAGGCTCATTGTGGCGGAGAAATCGACGGAGAGTTAGGGTGCGCATGGCTTCTTAGGGATTAAGTTTGTAATTCACTTTTGGAGATATTAATGAGAAATTATGACTTTTTTAAAAGTTGGGTCCTATAAATATCAAAGTGAGTTTTTAAAGGTCTTTTATAAGCTTGTGAGTTCTCTCTCTCTCTCTCTCTCTCTCTCTCTCTCTCTCTCTCTCTCTCTCTCTCTCTCTCTCTCTCTCTTATGTCTCCTCTCCCTACTCTCCACCTCAAGCCATGGAACCCAACAACCAAGAAACCAATAACGTAATGCCCCTTGGGCTTGCACTGCCAAGCCTCCATCATCTCTCAAGAAGCGTTGCTGTTGGCACATGTGCATTGTGTGAAATCCGCAAGTATCAAAAGAGTAGGAAGCTTATAATCCCGAAGGTCCCATTTTCACGGGTCATGAAAGAGATTATGGATGAGTACTCAGATAGTGTGACTAGGGTGCAAGCAACAACACTAGGTGCGTTGCAGCAAGGAGCAGAGGATATCATTCTATCCCTCTTTCAAGACACCGTTTTGGGAATGGCCCATGCCAAATGTGTGACTATGAATCCCATAGATATGTCCTTAGTACTTCACCTTCGTGGTGATGATTGCTTTCAAAAAACCTAGATAGGAAATCAATTGTAACTTCTCAAGCGACATCTTTGTCAGATTTATCATGTAATAGTATTGACAATGAAATTATTATATCTATGTTTGGCAATTGCAATGTAGCTTGAGTTGGTTTTGCATTTGAATGTGATTACTTGGGTCAATTTCTCCAATCAATCCGATAAATTAAATCCATATAGATATCCACAAGGTGCTCACAACATGTGTTTCTTTGCTCACGAGGTGAGCGTTAGCTGGCAAGTAGCAATAAGAGGTCATGTGGTGGCCCATTCCAATTCCCACGGTGCTTTTGTGCCCGTCGTCGTGAACATGCCCGCTGAAGGAGCTGTTTCGTGGCCCCGTGCACCACAGAGTGACTTTTGACCGTTTGTTGCCGTGAACATACCCGTCGAAGGAGCCGTTTCATGGCCCCGTGATCGACGGAGCGACTTTTGACCGTTTGACCTGGCGTGGAGCACGGGGCCACGGAACGGCTCCTTCGTCAAGCATGTTCACGACAGCGGGGCGGGACAGGATCGCGAGGCTCACCTACGAGACGAAGACATCATGTTGGTGCGCAAATGGTTCATGACACACATAGATCAAGACAAAACTTTACTCAAGCTGATAACTTTATTAATTTTAAAGATACATTGAGATGTATAATACTTGTTGTGGATGACCCATACCATCTCTTCATTGAAGCTCGGGAGATAATGCAATAGGGAGACGTCCTTTGAGTCGCCCTGTGTGCGAGATCCACCATTCCGTTGGGCAAACCAATCCATCTACAAGGCGGGCTGTAAGGAAACAACATCGATTATGATTTTAAGAAGTAACAATGAGAATTGAGAGAAATGAAGTACTTACTAGTGTTGCATCATCTTGCTCCCAAAGGTTCTTGTTGGTTATGTCGGTTGTGCCAAGATCAATGCACTCCAAGAAGATGAGATGGTTGTGGAGAGCGATGCTACTCTCAGACACAATGGTAGAAATCTCTCCTTATCAATGGTTTTTAGAGCTGTCGCCACAAGGCAATCGATGGAGTTATGTCCCTTTGTTGGCAAGGCAAGTGTGTTGATTAGGAGAGTAGAGGAATAGTCCACTTGGAAGTCGGTCCTGTGAATAGGGTTGTGTGTATCACGAACCCCAACATATATTGCAAGGATAGAGAGAGATTTGTCGTGATGCATCTCAAGGTAGTGGGTAATGTCATCGAGGCAGAGAGAAATTCTTAACCGTTCACTATAATTGGATGCGGGGTGTGCAAGATCGTATTGGATCTCATCTTCGACATCCTCCCCTTCTAGATCTTGGTCAACATCTTCCTAAGGAGTCTTGCCTTGAGACATAGGAGGGCCTACGAAGCCTCTTCCTAGTTAGACGTCTTCTCCTCTTTGGGCACCGCCTCCTTTACAAGAGTCCTAGGAGACGGCCTCTTTTGGTCGCTTGCTTTATCTTTCCCCTTGCTTTTATCAATTTCCTCTATCACCATCACAACAAGAGCCATGTTCCACCTCAAAAATCTTGTGCGGGTGTTTCCCATGCCCAAGTCTATGAGGTTGTCCTCTTTTCTCTTTGTAGTGTTCCTTGGTAAGTCCTTTGATAACCCTACACAATCTGAAGCGAAAACTACTTTCTTCTCTAAAGGTGTGCTTGAGGAGATCAATCGGCACCCACAAACCTTATTCATCTTCAAAATTGATGGAGTACTATGCTATGTGTGCTTCCATGTAGGCGTAAGCGCTTCAAATGCATCAACATGCAGTTTGATGGTAGTTTCCATGTCAGTGGATACCTGGAACACGGCCCTAAGCTTCTCCATCATCTGTCCTAGGTCATGCGTAAGGAGTTGATCGACGAGTGCTTGATTTGCAGCAGCCATGCTTATTGCCAGAGTGCAAGGGACAATTGCACGTGCTTGGGGATAGATAAACCAAGTTAGTGAATGAGAGAAGCTCAAAAACAAGAAAGTGACTTTAAAATGGGCCTTGCAAGTCACTTATAAAGGAGACAATTAAAAAAAGGACACTTTTAAAAACTTAAAATTTCAAAGTAATTAGAATTTAAATGTTCTCTTTCGTAGATAACTCGGGGCTATGTTGCATAGTATTGCATTCCAAACACCACAGTTTTAAACACCATAACTCCATCACCCACCACAACTCTAAAGTCTCTTTAACTCCTCTTAAATTGAAACTAGACATTCCTGGATCACAAAATTAAAACAAAAATGTATCGTATTAATACGAGAGTATTACATTGCAATGGAAATTTTTTGCTTGATATGGATAGATCTAGGGAAGGGGATACTCTTACAAAGAAAGGCCCTCTCCTTTCTCTTACGCAGAGGGTTGCCACCGATTACAAACGAGTAGTCTATCTTGTGTTCAAACCTAAGCGCCAAGTACTCCCTTAGATTTTCTGTATTCCGATAAGCATTGATGGCCATGTCCCACACTTCCTCCTGCTTGCACACATGCACTTCAACTTTCTCCATATGGTGATGTTCGAATCGAGTGGTTCCTATTCACCTCGCGTCAGCCTTCACCGCCAATAATGGAATATAATGGAGATTTGCTTCTTCGCAATAATGTGGTATCGGACTATAATTTTCTCTGCCACAACCATGAACTTTATGGTATCCCCATTGTGCAGAAACAATAGAGGTACTATTAGGCGTTGGCCAATCAACGTTCATCAGAGTTGTTGGACTAAGTGTTTTCAAGGTCCCGTAGCCATTCCTCTCGTTGGGACTACATACTATGCATCAAAGAAGAAGATGGACCGTTCTGCAAGCTCCGACGCAATGCATTCGGAATATAGCAATGAGCCGAACTCAAAGTGGTGAGCCTCAAAAATTCTAGAGAGCATCTCTAGAGGCTCGCAATCCATAGATGTTGACATAAAAATATTTGCACAATCCAAATACCATGTCCATATAGATTCATCATTGGAGAACTCATGTGAAATTATAGAGTTTGTTACAAACAACACTTGAAATACTTACAATTAGCAGTACATCGCTTGCGATCCGAGTCATTGATTCGTAGTTGAGAAGCTTTGTAGATGTGATGTATCTTCACTTGCTTTCTTCTATTTGCCGCCTGCTTCATTTTCAATATGCGACCCTTTCAATGATGGGAGTTGAGTTCGATAAATCGAAAAGAGACTTTGTAGGCTCCCTTTGTGCTTGGCCGCATTGTCACCCACATGCATGTCACAAATCTTGTGGTTACCTAATGTCCTTTGTCATCTTTCTTGTTAATGTAGCAAAATGAGTCTACCCTTGAACAAGGTATACGATTCATGGTATCCAAGCTTGTTGCATTGTGCAAGCTGAATCTCCCTTAGACCTAAAGATTTGTAAGTTGAAGGTTCCTAAACCTAAATCTTTTTAAGCAGAAGCTCTCTAACCCTAGATCTTTGCAAAATGAAGGTCCCTAAACCCTAAGCTTGGGTAGCTAAAGCTACTAAGCTCTACAAGATGTATTTGAGCCCCCAACATGAGATTGGAGAATGGGTGCAAACATGAGAGGAAGGCCTCCATGAAGCGGAAAATGGATTTTTTTACAAGCTCTCCATAGCGAAAAAGGAGTCAAAACCCCATAACTAGGCTTGGGAGGGAAGGGGAAGGTAGATTGGAGAGAGAGGAGGCCAGCAGGGTACTCTTCTGATAGAAGAGAGTGAAAATCGAGATTTTTGGTTCTAGAGAGAGGAGTGTTCAGATCTGGTATGTAGAGAGAGAAGAAGTGAGTGGAGGGAGGGAAAAGTAGACTTGAATTCCAAATTAATGATCGGGGGCCGTTTTTGGGCCTAGCCCTCTTTGTGAGGGCCAGCCAGCACAATTTAGAATAAAAATTAAGCCCAAATCTTTTATTTAAGATTTTTCAATTTTCATGTCCATTTACAAAAAAGAAAATCCTAGGCTCCAAGTTTGATCCCTAGAGGTGGCTCGTGCAAAAAAAATGTAGTCCATGATTCGCGAGAGTTACTAAGGGTATCTGATATACCGCACGTTCTCAGTTTTCTCCTATTGACATATATTCATTCACCAATTTGCATTGATCAGTTCTCCTTTCCATGACTTGACAAAGAAGAAAGTTACCTGCAAATGGATAGATTATGAGAAACATGATTTTGATGCATTGAAAGTGCAATCACAAAGGATTTGGAACCTGCTATTGCATTGATGCAGATTTCTCTCTCTTAATATGTATGAAAAGGAAGTACTGGCTATAATTCATGCACTGAGGATTTAGAAACATTGTCAACTTCTGGATGGTTTTACAATAAAGATCGATGTCACGAAGTACGTAGTGCGGCTAGGAAAGCATCGGGCCTTGGACTATGAGGGCTCGAAGCAAGATCAAGTGATGTAGAAACTTTGAAGCCAAAGACACTTGAAAAGAACCAAAATTTGGCCATGAAATACTCACTCTAAAAACCAACCAAGATCAACTTAAAAGTTGGGGATGGTTTTACAATAAAGACCGATGTCAAGAAGTATGGTGTGGCTAGGGAAGCGCCGGGCCTCGGACTATGAGGACGTAGTTGGGGATGATTTTACATTAAAGACCGATGTCAAGAAGTATGTAGTGCGGATAGGAAAGCGTCAAGCTTCAGAATGTGAGGGTTAGGAGACAAATCAAGTGGACCAACCTTCCGTTGTGACGGTGTCGTAGGGGTGTGTAGTCAGAGTACTGGACCCGTTCGGACAGCATTCTTTTGGTTGTGCAAGGTCAGCAGAAATTGACAGTATAAATTCATGGTGCTATATATTTAAACTCGCCACAAGCTAAGTGCTTTCATCCTTCTCAGGCAGCTAGATATTTAAACTCGCCACAAGCTAAGTGCTTTCATCCTTTTCTACAATAGAGCTTTAAGGTCTCTTGGGCTACTTTTACAACTCTACAAAATGTCTTTTTGTAGGTATGATGCAGTCTAGTATTAGGATAGTATAGAAAATGTCCCATGTGTTGAAGTCCGTGGGACACATCATGTCCTCTCTTATCAGTGTCTTGGAGTAGCATAATCACACTAGACGTGGGATAGTATAGAAACTCTCCCATGTGTTGAAGTCCGCAGGAGACATGCATGTCCTCTCTCATTGGTGTCTCGGAGTAGCATAATCAAAGAAGCACTCACCCTTAGGAGGCAAGAAACATGACTACAGGGTTACTCTTATTAATGTTGAGTTACATTATTTATAGGCATCCTTGTAGACATCACTTGAATGCTTCCACATGCGGACTTTTGGGTATTGCACCCAACACGGTATTTTAAAGAAAAAAGGTGAATTTAGCTCATAGTAGCTATTGCATTTTGTCACCTCTAGTTGTGATTGGGTTAAGTAGTTAGAAAAGTAGTGCAATCTCTTGAAACTTGAAGAGATTAAACTTAACGAGCACTAGGTTTCTCCTAAAGAGGCTTTAGCCATTACTATCCCATTCGAATATATTCGATAGTTGGGAAACGACAAGAGTAATACCATATAGGAGTCCGCTTTTATGGTGCATACAAAAAATTGTGTACACTATCAGAGCCCTGTATTAAGATTTCTTAATCATCAGCATGACAATAGTCATTACCCATCATGAGCATTTTACAGTGCACAGAACCCATTTTTCCTATTTATCCATTTTTCGCTTATTATTAATAAGTGACTTTGTTGGAAAACTGGGTAGGGAAAATTTACTAAGTTGGTATGAATAAAACTTAGCGCTAGCACTTTCTGACAGAAGAGACAGCAGAAGTTCCAGCAACTTGCAGTGCACCTTCTCAAGAAGACCGGCGGGAGGACTAGCGTTTTCCAGCCAACAAGAAGTAGACAGAGTTTCGGTTGCAGATCAGGCTAGCGTTTTCAGCTGATATTAGATTAGCCTTGACATTTTTGCTACACAGTCAGTGGCATTTTCAGTTGCAACACTTGACCTAGCGTTTTGCAAATTTCCGGCGTCAGATCAGCCCCTAGCATCAGCATTTTCAGTTTTCAGCACTGAGACACCGCAAGATCAGCCCCTAGCCTTGTAGATCTCACCTACCCGCAGCAGATCCTCGCCGCACCCTCAGATCAGGCAGCCTTTTCAGATTCAGCTTGCTGTGCGCAGATTTCAACATTTGCATTTTCAGCCCATCGTCGTCGCGTCGTCGCCATCGCCGTCCTTGGCGACACAGTGTCAAAATTTAGCAGTTAGCAGATGGACAAATTTCAGCCCTAGCGTTTTGAGATTTCAACCCGTTCTCTTCGTCGTCATCATTGTCGTCGATGTCGTCGGCAAGTCCATTGCATCTAGACCA
The DNA here is from genome assembly GCF_014529385.1 of Adiantum capillus-veneris. Classification (NCBI taxonomy): domain Eukaryota; kingdom Viridiplantae; phylum Streptophyta; class Polypodiopsida; order Polypodiales; family Pteridaceae; genus Adiantum; species Adiantum capillus-veneris. The sequence goes on along the minus strand of NC_140939.1, from coordinate 27,210,682 downwards.
TTGTACTAGATTTGTGCAATAAATAGCATAGATCTCTCGCCATAGAGAGAGTCTCGTTGGAGGAGGGTTTGATAACGGTCTGGTGTCGTATTCTTCTCTCTCTCTCTCAGTCTCAACACCTTCATTCACAGTGTCATTCACTTTGTTTGTGATTATTGCACTCTCTCATTAAAGGAACGGAAGGCTCTCCCTTCCGTAAGTAAAAGAAACCCTTGAGTACAGTTCGAAGCACTCATCTTAAGCAAAGTTCAACATTCACTTCCGTTGCACCTTACATTGGTATCAAAGCTTTGGCAGTGTTCTGTATCACTCAAGGAAAGAACCACAAGAACCACCTTACATCATTTTTCCTTGTTGGGATCGCACGTAACCCAAGTCCACTTGGGGGTGTCAATTCCTTATCATGTTTTTGAAAAGTGATAGGTAACCCAAGAAAGAAGGGTTTGTTTGGTCTCCCCTTGTTCCTCTTTTCACTCATTGAGAGCGGACCGTGTGCTTAGCGGCCGGCCAATAGACGTGAGATGGAAAAAAGCAACCTTGGTGTGAGCGTAAGGCCGTCAAAGGGGTGTGCCCGCAGGAAAGCCTTCGCTAACACAGATTGCAAGCTAAAGAACTCAAGAACCTCAAGAACTCACAAACCTCAAGAATATCAAGAACTCAAGAACCCCAAGAACCCAAGCACCTCAAAAATCCAAGTTCCTCGGGAACTTAAGTACCCTAGATCTCAGTGTATAGTCATCACCCGAAGCGGAATGGATACTTTGTGTGAAGGTGATGAGCATGGAGGTGGTGAAGAATATTTTTTCGCACCAGGAGGTTTTTCGGACCCTTCCCCTTCCTCTTTCCCATCTATGCCACGGTTTGCACCAAATCCTATGGAGGCTTTGGTCAAGTTGATGATGGACATGATGCTACAACAAGAGACGTGCTTTGGATCGTGAACACCAAGAAAGAAAGGTAGCTTTGGATCGCGAACGCGAAGAAAGAAAGGCAGACTTGGATTGCAAGCGCGAAGAAGAAGGGTAGCCTTGGAGCGTGAGCTTGAGCGTGAGCAAGTGAGCAAGCAAGCTTGGCGGGCAAAGAAAGAAAGGCAGCTATTGAGCTAGAGCGTGAGTAGGCACGCGAAGCCCATCGAATAGCGGCCGAAGACAGACGAACGGCCTTGGAGTTAGAGCGTGAGACATAGAGAGACCAATGCATGCAAGAGTTGGTCCTACAGGTACTTACCTCGAAGCCCGAGCCAATCATAGATGTTGGCAGTTCATCAGGTAGCACAAGTAGAGATTCGGACTCCAACAACCCCATCACTGAGAAGTTGACGTTTAGTAAGTATGACGGTAAGATGGATGCTAGTGTTATTCATTCTTGGTTGCATCAATTTAATGCTTATTTTGCGACAACTAAGAAAACAGAGAATAGCAAGGTTTTGACGGCTACCATATATCTTGCCGGTGATGCCATTAATTGGTATCACGCATGGCAAGAGGCACAGTTGACCGCGCTCCTAGAGGAAGCTGAAGAAGGCGTGCCCCTTTTCTTCAATTGGGTCAACTTCCAAGAAAACCTCAAGACGCAATTTATGCCACCTCAGTACTTAGCGCGCATGAAAGAAGATTGGTGTAATCTCAAGAAAAATGGTAGGCCAGTCATGTCTTTTTCTAACCGTGTTTTGTAGCTCGGTACCCAATTACGCAAATCGGATGATGAGCGCAAAGAGACATTTCTTTTCGGGGTGGACAATTATATCAAGTTTGATGTAAAAGTCTTCAACCTCGTAGATCTTAACAAGGCGGTAGCGATTGCTCTCTCCCAAGAGATGAAGCACAACAAAGGAAAGCCTAAGGAGAACAAGTCTTCTCATAGTACCTCTTAGATTCCTCATAACCCACAGAACGGTAAGAATGGTAAGAAGGATAACTCCTCTAGCCAATCTTCCTCTAATCCTTCAGAAAAGAACTTTCAAAACGAATCTAAGGGTAAAACTAACACACTTGCTAAACCTAAGCTCACCCCAGATGAAAAAGTTGCACAAGGAATCATATGAGCATACATAACAGCATAAGAATAAGTCATTTATTCTAAGAAAGATCGTTGTTATCAATGTTACGTCAAGGGTCATATAAAGAGCACATGTCCTAAGAACCCATCCAACGAACCTAAAGAACCCACATAACCCACCTCCTCTGTTAATGCCATAAATGAGAACACTGTCCCAAGTTTCTCCTGATCATCTAGTTGATGAGTCTCTCATGAAGTGTTATGGTCATGTGAATAGTCAACACATGGTGGTCTTCTTTTATTCTAGTAGTATGCATGACGTAGTTGATGACTCTTGTCGAAAGAGCCCGCTTGGAGGTTAACAAGACAACTCCTTTCGAGGTATCGGGCTTCGCTCCAAGTATGGACTCTCTCATTACACAAGAGTGCTTTGATGTGTTATTCGTTGTTTAACAAGCTTCCTTCCGCTGAGAATTTGTAGTTTCTCCTCTCTCAGGATTCGATATGATTTTGGGCATTAGATGGTTTCGTGAGCATAACCCTCTCATTGATTGGGTAGACAATACTCTCACTCTAAATCAGTGTAACAGGGAACATGCGGAACATAGCCCAAACATTCCGTAACGACGTTTCGGACGAGTCTCCTTCTCGAAACGGAGTCCGGAATAGAACGTCGTTCCGTAACCAAAACGGTGTTCCGGAACAGCAGAACACGGGGCGGAACGGGCAAAAGTAGGCATTTGGGGACAAAAAAGTAGGCTTTTGAGGTTGTTTGGGGAACATATATTTGGCACATTTTTAGGACATATTTGGGGGCAGTTTTTGGGTTGTTTCAGAGTTTATTTGGGACTAAGCTGAATGAAGGTAATTCAAGCCTTACTTTAGTCGATCGTTCTAGCCCCGTTCTCGTTTCGGTCCCCCTCCTCCCCATTCTCGTCCCATTCCGGACCCTCCCGTTCCCGTTCCCTGTTCCCATTTCGGGTAACTATGCTCTAAATGCCAAAAGTGACTCTCCCGTCATCATTCGTGGTGAGGAGGTTGTTCATTCTTTACCTTTCATTTCTAATGTGCAGACCAAGCTTGAAAAGGAGGAGGAGACTCTCTCAGCCGTTTCTTCTCCAAAGCACGACACACATGTTTTGCATGATAGAGATGTGATTGTTCACAAGGATGATGGTTTAGATGATGATTTTTTTATTGAAGCTAACCTCATTGCAAATTCGATCAATCACACAAAACCGACCTTGGCTCTCGAGTTGAGGTCCAAAGAACCCACTCAGGATGTATTGTGTGTTCGCATGATTAGTGAGTCGAGTGTTTCATTTGTGACGATTTATTGTATTTTCATCACCGTCTTTATGTGTTCCGTCGCATTATACGATGCACATGACTCACTCACGGATGAGCACAGATGTATGCGTAATTCTCTCAAAAAGAAGAAATGATTGCCTTCAAGGAATTCACACTGTTTCCTGATTGTGCATTTTGTCAATCGATTTTCAATGTCTCTTCCTTGGCATGACACAGTCTCAGAAAGTGCACAACAAAGATTGTCCATCAAGCATTGGCATTCCTGTTGTGATTTGCCACAATTGATAGGTTTAGGTCGACAAGTCAAGTTTCGATCCCACTTTTTGCATGTGTTCGGTGAACGGTTTGGCATTCCGTTACTTTGTTGAGCTGCATTGCATGCACAGTCTTTTAGGAAGACTAGTATTTTCCCAGTCACTCTACATGGAATGGGTATGATTATTCTCTGATGTTGGAAGTGGTTTCAGGAATTTTCCTCCTCCGAGATTCTTGAAGAAGGTGGACCTACGTCCATAGACACAATTGGAGCATTGCAACAGCCACATGTCACTTTCGGCGCATAGAAGCAAGCTTTGAAGACCTTCATGAAGTTAAAGTATCGCACGGCCCACGCATCAGAGTGGGCCGGCGAAGAGTTCTTTGCAGGATTCCAAGGGTTCTTCGCCGTGCATGTCCAGCCACTTAGAGTAGTTGCATATACTTTGGTTGCACACAACATGATTATCAACATGACAATCAGTACCCATCATGAGCATTTTACAGTGCACAGAATCCATTTTCCTAATTTATCCATTTTTTATTTATTACTAATAATTGACTGTTGAAAAACTGGGTAGGGAAAATTTGCTAAGTTGGTATAAATAAAACCTAGTGGTAGCACTTTCTGGAAGAAGAGGCAGCAAAAGTTCCAGAAACTTGCAGTGCACCTTCTCAGCAAGACCGGCAGGAGGTTTAGCGTTTTCCAACCAACAAGTAGATAGCATTTCGGTTGCAAATCAGCCTAGCTTTTCTACAACAGAATTAGCCTAGCGTTTTCAAAAGATACCAGATCAGCCTTGGCGTTATTGATGCACAGTCACTGGAGTTTTCAGTTGCAGCACTTGACCTAGTGTTTTGCAGATTTCCGTCGTCAGATCAGCCTCTAGCATTAGCGTTTTCAGTTTTCAGCACTTAGACACCGTAAGATCAGCCCCTAGCCTCGCAGATCTCACCTACCCGCAGCAGATCCTCGCAACATCGTTAGATCAGCCAGTGTTTTCAGATTTAGCCTGTGTGCCCCAGATTTTAGTATTTGTGTTTTCAACGCATCGTTGTCACATCGTCGCGGTCGCTGTCCTCGCCGACACAGTGTCCGAATTTAGCAGTTAGCAGATTGACAGATTTCAGCCCTAGCATTTTCAAATTTCAGCTCGTCCTTGTCTTCGTCATCATTGTGGTCGACATCGTCGGCAAGTCCATTGCATCTATACCATTGTACCAGATTTGTGCAATCAATATCATAAACCCCTCTCGCCATAGAGAGGGGGTCCCTTGGAGGAGGGTTTGATAACCATCTAGTGTCCTATTCTTCTCTCTCTCTCTCTCTCTCTCTCTCTCTCTCTCATCACCTTCATTCACAGTGTCATTCACTTTTTTTGTGATCATTGCACTCTCACTAAAGGAACTGAAGGGTCTCCCTTCTGTAAGTAAAAGGAACCCTTGAGCACAGTTTGGAGCACTCATCTTGAGCAAAGTTCAACTCTCACTTCCGCTGCTCCTTACAATACCAATGTCTTGAAAGAGTTTTATTTACAACAGGTTCAACAATGTTTACGTTGAAGTAGAAGGGCTACAACGAGCTATGATCTAATATTACGATATCACAATAGAGGAGACAGGTGGAAAAGCTATATTTGTGTTAAAATTAGACGAATGTCAGGTTGTGAAAGGCTAGAGGATGGAGCGCACAAGCCTTACACTCATGAGTAGGGCACTGGTGGGAAAGGGGTTAGAATGTGAAGAGGAGGTCGAGTCGCTTGGTAGGAAGCAACAAAGATGGGGTGCAATCAGAGAAGAACATATAGTGGCAAGCGGCATGGACACTCCTACACAAGGACTATGACAATTTGAGGTGGTATTTCAACCGTGCAAGTATTGAAGAGGTAATAAATTCACAATGCAATGGGGAACTCCTCAATGTCCCTGACATTGGCGATTTTAAAATAGAGTGGCACATTGTTGGTGACTTGAAGACCCTAAAATGCATGTTGGACAGTAAGGACGGTGCAAATATTTTATTTTCATACATTTTTGGTTGCCATGCAAAGATGCCTAGGGATGCATTGGGGAAGGGTACATGTGTCAGAAGAGAAAAAGTTCATAAGGAAGCAGGTGCCAGGAGCCTGAACGAGAATCAAAAGGCAAGCAGTGGGGGGCACGTGTGGTTCAGTAGCATAATCACTTGCGACCAACGAAAGCCACCATCTTGTGCAGAGGAGGATCCAAATTGGCATTCCATTCTTTCAATTTCCCTTAATCGAGTACACGTGTGTTCCTTGTGTTTGAGACTTAGAATTTTAGAAAAGTTGCTAATGCTCCACATAACTTATGCAGGGAACATGGAGCTAGAGTCACATCGAGAGGAGTGCATTCGAATGCTTGAAAAACCTTGTCATAGGTGGGGCTTTACTTCGGTGCAGTAACCCTCTGTAAGAACCCAGCAACCATGCAAGATAACCCTAATAAGATATGTATGGATAGTGCAAAGGCAAGACACTTGCTTTCAAATCATGGTGAGGTTCAAATCCATACTCTTTTTATGATATGGAAGCAGGTGTGTGACTTAATAACCTAGTTTGAAAAAGCGACAGCATTAGGGCCCAAGATAGCACATGTATGGGATGTATGCGATGAGATGATGAAGCTTCTTAAGCGACACACCTTAGTGAAGATGAGATACAATCATTCAAGGTGTCTATTAAGAAATTCACAAAGCTAATGGCAGATGTATGAGGCAAAACCCATATCACGCATTACATGCATATCTTGTTCACCCACGGTCCATACTTTCTTGATGAGTATGGATTTCTTGCACTGTGGATCAATGGATGGAAAGATCACACTATCAAACAAAGGTTGCCTATTTTAAGATCACTCAACGTGGTGGTGACAAGATCCGCAGGAGCCGTTCACGAGATGTTCAATGGTTCTACTGTGCACTAATCGTAGGAATAAGCAAAGGGCAATGGGCAACTTGTCTCTTAGGTGCCATATTATGAAATTGGTGAGTGTCTGAAGCATGCAAGGATACCATGGGTCAAATGCACCCAAAAGAGTCTCATTGTGGCGGAGAAATCGACGGAGAGTAGGGTGCGCATGGCTTCTTATGGATTAAAGTTTGTAATTCACTTTTTGGAGATATTAATGAGAAATTATGATTTTTAAAAGTTGGGTCCTATAAATATCAAAGTGAGTTTTTAAAGGTCTTTTATAAGCTTGTGAGTTCTCTCTCTCTCTCTCTCTCTCTCTCTCTCTCTCTCATGTGTCCTCTTCCTTACTCTCCACCTCAAGCCATGGAACCCAACAACCAAGAAACTAATAACGTAATGCCCCTTGGGCTTGCACTGCCAAGCCTCCATCATCTCTCAAGAAGCATTGCTATTGGCACATGTGCATTGTGTGAAATCCGCAAGTATCAAAACAGTACGAAGCTTATAATCCCTAAGGTCCCATTTTCACGGGTCATGAAAGAGATTATGGATGAGTACTCAGATAGTGTGACTAGGGTGCAAGCAACAGCACTAGGTGCGTTGCAGCAAGGAGCAGAGGATATCATTCTATCCCTCTTTCAAGACACCGTTTTGGGAATGGCCCATGCCAAATGTGTGACTATGAATCCCATAGATATGTCCTTAGTACTTCGCCTTCGTGGTGATGATTGCTTTCAAAAAACCTAGATAGGAAATCCGTTGTAACTTCTCAAGCGACATCTTTGTCAGATTTATCATGTAATAGTATTGACAATGAAATTATTATATCTATGTTTGGCAATTGCAATGTAGCTTGAGTTGGTTTTGCATTTGAATGTGATCACTTGGGTCAATTTCTCCAATCAATCCGATAAATTAAATCCATATAGATATCCACAAGGTGCTCACAACATGTGTTTCTACGCTCACGAGGTGAGCGTTAGCTGGCAAGTAGCAATAAGATGTCATGTGGTGGCCCATTCCAATGCCCAATGTTCTTTTGTGCCCCGTCGTCGTGAACATGCCCGCTGAAGGAGCTGTTTCGTGGCCCCGTGCACCACAGAGTGACTTTTGACCGTTTGCTGCCGTGAACATACCCGTCGAAGGAGCCGTTTAATGGCCCCGTCATCGTCGGAGCGACTTTTGACCGTTTGACCTGGCGTGGAGCACGGGGCCACGGAACGGCTCCTTCGTCAGGCATGTTCACGACAGCGGGGCGGGACAGGATCGCGAGGCTCACCTACGAGACGAAGACATCATGTTGGTGCGCAAATGGTTCATGACACACATAGATCAAGACAAAACTTTACTCAAGCTGATAACTTTATTAATTTTAAAGATACATTGAGATGTATAATACTTGTTGTGGATGACCCATACCATCTCTTCATTGACGCTCGGGAGATAATGCAATAGGGAGACGTCCTTTGAGTCGCCCTGTGTGCGAGATCCACCATTCCGTTGGGCAAACCAATCGATCTACAAGGCGGGCTGTAAGGAAACAACATCGGATTATGATTTTAAGAAGTAACAATGAGAATTGAGAGAAATGAAGTACTTACTAGTGTTGCATCATCTTGCTCCCAAAGGTTCTTGTTGGTTATGTCGGTTGTGCCAAGATCAATGCGCTCCAAGAAGATGAGATGGTTGTGGAGAGCGATGCTACTCTCAGACACACTGGTAGAAATCTCTCCTTATCAATGGTTTTTAGAGCTGTCGCCACAAGGCAATCGCTGGAGTTATGTCCCTTTGTTGGCAAGGCAAGTGTGTTGATTAGGAGAGCAGAGGAATAGTCCACTTGGAAGTCGGTCCTCTGAATAGGGTTGTATGTATCACGAACCCCAACATATATTGCAAGGATAGAGAGAGATTTGTTGTGATGCATCTCAAGGTAGTGGGTAATGTCATCGAGGCAGAGAGAAATTCTTGACCGTTCACTATAATTGGATGCGGGGTGTGCAAGATCGTATTTGGATCTCATCTTCGACATCCTCCCCTTCTAGATCTTGGTCAACATCTTCCTAAGGAGTCTTTCCTTGAGACATAGGAGGGCCTACGAAGCCTCTTCTAGTTAGACGTCTTCTCCTCTTTGGGCACCACCTCCTTTACAGGAGTCCTAGGAGACGGCCTCTTTTGGTCGCTTGCTTTATCTTTACCCTTGCTTTTATCAATTTCCTCTATCAACATCACAACAAGAGCCATGTTCCACCTCAAAAATCTTGTGCAGGTGTTTCCCATGCCCAAGTCTATGAGGTTGTCCTCTTTTCTCTTTGTAGTGTTCCTTGGTAAGTCCTTTGATCACCCTACACAATTTGAAGCGAAAACTACTTTCTTCTCTAAAGGTGTGCTTGAGAAGATCAAACGGCACCCACAAACCTTCTTCATCTTCAAAATTGATGGAGTACTATGCTATGTGTGCTTCCATGTAGGCGTAAGCGCTTCAAATGCATCAACATGCAGTTTGATGGTAGTTTCCATGTCAGCGGAGTCCTGGAACACGGCCCTAAGCTTCTCCATCATCTGTCCTAGGTCATGCGTAAGGAGTTGATCGACGAGTGATTGATTTGCAGCAGCCATGCTTATTGCCAGAGTGCAAGGGACAATTGCACGTGCTTGGGGATAGATAAAGCAAGTTAGTGAATGAGAGAAGCTCAAAAACAAGAAAGTGACTTTAAAATGGGCCTTGCAAGTCACTTATAAAGGAGACAATTAAAAAAAGGACACTTTTAAAAACTTAAAATTTCAAAGTAATTAGAATTTAAATGTTCTCTTTCGTAGATAACTCGGGGCTATGTTGCATAGTATTGCATTCCAAACACCACAGTTTTAAACACCATAACTCCATCACCCACCACAACTCTAAAGTCACTTAACTCCTCTTAAATTGAAACTAGACATTCCTGGATCACAAAATTAAAACAAAAATGTATCGTATTAATACGAGAGTATTACATTGCAATGGAAATTGTTTGCTTGATATGGATAGATCTAGGGAAGGGGTTACTCTTACAAAGAAAGGCCCTCTCCTTTCTCTTACGCAGAGGGTTGCCACCGATTACAAACGAGTAGTCTATGTTGTGTTCAAACCTAAGCGCCAAGTACTCCCTTAGATTTGCTGTATTCCGATTAGCATTGACGGCCATGTCCCACACTTCCTCCTGCTTGCACACATGCACTTCAACTTTCTCCATATCGGTGATGTTCGAATCGAGTGCTTCCTATTCACCTCACGTCAGCTTCCACCGCCAGTAATGGAATATAATGGAGATTTGCTTCTTCGCAATAATGTGGTATCGGACTATAATTTTCTCTGCCACAACCATGAACTTTATGGTATCCCCATTGTGCAGAAACAATAGAGGTACTATTAGGCGTTGGCCAATCAACGTTCATCAGAGTTGTTGGACTAAGTGTTTTCAAGGTCCCGTAGCCGTTCCTCTCGTTGGGACTACATACTATGCATCAAAGAAGAAGATGGACCGTTCTGCAAGCTCCGATGCAATGCATCCGGAATATAGCAATGAGCCGAACTCAAAGTGGTGAGCCTCAAAAGTTATAGAGAGCATCTCTAGAGGCTCGCAATCCATAGATGTTGACATAAAAATAGTTGCACAATCCAAACACCATGTCCATAGAGTTTCATCATTGGAGAATTCATGTGAAATTATAGAGTTTGTTACAAACAACACTAGAAATACTTACAATTAGCAGTACATCGCTTGCGATCCGAGTCATTGATTTGTAGTTGAGAAGCTTTGTAGATGTGATGTATCTTCACTTGCTTTCTTCTATTTGCCGCCTGCTTCATTTTCAATATGCGACCCTTTCAATGATGGGAGTTGAGTCCGATAAATCGAAAAGAGACTTTGTAGGCTCCCTTTGTGCTTGGCCGCATTGTCACCCACATGCATGTCACAAATCTTGTGGTTACCTAATTTCCTTTGTCATCTTTCTTGTTAATGCAGCAAAATGAGTCTACCCTTGAACAAGGTATACGATTCATGGTATCCAAGCTTGTTGCATTGTGCAAGCTGAAGCTCCCTTAGACCTAAAGATTTGTAAGTTGAAGGATCCTAAACCCTAAATCCTTTTAAGAAGAATCTCTCTAACCCTAGAGCTTTGCAAAATGAAGGTCCCTAAACCCTAAGCTTGGGTACCTAAAGCTACTAAGCTCTACAAGATGTATTTTAGCCCCCAACATGAGATTGGAGAATGGGTGCAAACATGAGAGGAAGGCCTCCATGAAGTGGAAAATGGATTGTTTTACAAGCTCTCCATAGCCAAAAAGGAGTCAAAACCCCAGAACTAGGCTTGGGACGGAAGGGGAAGGTAGATTGGAGAGAGAGGAGGCCAGCAGGATACTCTTCCAATAGAAGAGAGTGAAAATCGAGATTTTTGGTTCTAGAGAGAGGAGTGGTCAGATCTGGTATGTAGAGAGAGAAGAAGTGAGTGGAGGGAGGGAAAAGTAGACTTGAATTCCAAATTAATGATCGGGGGGCGTTTTTGGGCCTAGCCCTCTTTGTGAGGGCCAGCCAGCACAATTTAGAATAAAAATTAAGCCCAAATCTTTTATTTAAGAATTTTCAATTTTCATGTCCATTTACAAAAAAGAAAATCCTAGGCTCCAAGTTTGATCCCTAGAGGTGGCTCGTGCAAAAAAATGATATAGTCCATGATTCGCGAGACTTACTAAGGGTATCTGATATACCGCACGTTCTCAGTTTTCTCTTATTGACATATATTCATTCACCAATTTGCATAGATCACTTCTCCTTTCCATGACTTGACAAAGAAGAAAATTACGTGCAAATGGATAGATTATGAGAAACATGATTTTGATGCATTGAAAGTTGCAATCACAAAGGATTTGGAACCTGCTGTTGCATTGATGCAGAGTTCTCTCTCTTAATATGTATGAAAAGGAAGTACTGGCTATAATTCATGCACTGAGGATTTAGAAACATTGTCAACTTCTGGATGGTTTTACAATAAAGATCGATGTCACAAAGTACGTAGTGCGGCTAGGAAAGCATCGGGCCTTGGATTATGAGGGCTCGAAGCAAGATCAAGTGATGTAGAAACTTTGAAGCCAAAGACACTTGAAAAGAACCAAAATTTGGCCATGAAATCTCACTCTAAAAACCAACCAAGATCAACTTAAAAGTTGGGGATGGTTTTACAATAAAGACCGATGTCAAGAAGTATGGTGTGGCTAGGGAAGCACCGGGCCTCGGACTATGAGGACGTAGTTGGGGATGATTTTACATTAAAGACCGATGTCAAGAAGTATGTAGTGCAGCTAGGAAAGCGTCAAGCTTCAGAATGTGAGGGCTAGGAGACAAATCAAGTGGATTGTAGAAACTTTGAAGCAAAAGACACTTGAAAAAAACAAAAATCTGACCATGAAAGACTCACTTTACAAAACAACCAAGATCAACTCAAAACTATTATGTGTGTGATGATTTGATGTAGGCCCGCTCTTGATTGCACAAGTATAGTGCTCTCATGAAACCTTTTGATAAGATCCTTTTGAGTTTTCCTATCATTCACAACTCTCAACTGTATCCTATTTCTTTGTTCTGGATGCTTCCACAAGTATCCATCTTTTCAAAAGTATCCATAGGCTTTTGTGCGTATCTTTTGAACTCTGGATTAGACTCCCCTTCTTGCCTTATCAAAGTTCTCAGATAGCTTTCATTGAGAAACCATTCACCTTGATATATGTCGTCTATAAATTACTCAAGTGCATTTCAGGCAAACATGATCACCCTTTACATGCAAGCTACTGCAATACCTCATGCCTACATCATCACCGCTTGACAATCATTTCTACTTCATTTTCATACCTTGCTCTAGAAAGCATACTGATTGCCTTTATATACAATATGCTTAAATTATGGACTTTATGTACGTTATCCATATCAACATAGCAATGTAGGGAGTTAAACAACTCGCGATCATTCCAAGAAGGGGTAGATAATCAGTCTCCACTATTACATTTACTCCTATCAAATACTCTTTATCACACTTCAGTGTTGTGACTGCTCCTCATAAATCTCTTTTTACTTGTGAATAACTGCACTAATGAGCACTTAGCACCTTTGCTCAAAATCTCACCACATATCGCTTGCCATGTTCATCATCTTGCCCAATAGCCCATCCAATTCTTGTGGGGTTAGTATCCAATATCATAATAACATGCCTTCCACATTCATAGTTTACTTTTCTTAAATTTGGAGACATAAGCAACAACTTCTTTAGTTTTCTAGATAAAGCATAAAGAACCATTTTTCTTTGGAACTTTTAACCACCTATTTGAATATGGAGCACTTGAAGGCTCCAAAATACCCATCTTGATCTTTTCTTTAAACAACACAATGAGTTTTGGAAAATGAGCCTTTGGAACTGGAATAGGGCACAAGTTCCAACATACACGAGGGATAGTGAATATTGCCATAGCAACAAAAATGGAAGGATCAACAAACCCTATCTCCTGCAGCTCAAATTCAAAAGCCTTTCTGTATTTGGTAAGCATCTCTTCAAAGAATTATCTTTTCACCCTTATCAAATTTTCCTTGTAACCTACCGTTAGCTCCTTCAAAGAATCATGCGTTAACTTATGCCCAATCTTCCTTGGGTGAAAAGACTAGATTGCAAAGCAGCTTGCTTCATGATCCATTTTATCCTTGAAATATTTTGGTAGAGATTGTCATTGGTTTCACTTTCTTTTGCCACAAACTTATACTTGGTCTCCACTCGTAGATCAACACCTTGAGCATTTTTGAAATCCTCAATGACTTTCTACATTTCTATGGAGCATACTGTCTTCACGTTCCCTGTAGTCACCCTTACATTTGGACAAGCTCCTTGATGAGTTATTTGTTGCACGAATCACACATCCATGATATACATCTATTGGCCATTGTCGTTTTTGATATAGACTCTTGTGACATGAGGTTAATCTCTGACCCATGATCTATTAGTGCAATGTATGGCTCTTCGATGAGGGTCTTAGTAGTTTCTCTTGCCCAATGACAGAGTAATAACTCTTGTGAGAGGTCTCAACTTCATCTTTATCATCGAAGAAGCGAACATGTTTTACTTTTTACAAGACTTATAACATCTAATAATGGTTTCATCACCTTGCTTACCATAAACCTTTACTCCTTGGTTTGAGATTTGGCAATGTATGCATACATTAACTAAGAGTTTATGGGATTATCCCACCACCCTATTACTAGCCAAATGAAATCTTCACCTTCATGCTCAACCTCTTTAGTCATTTTATCCTTCATAGCAAATGAGAGGGAAGGGTGTTATAGTGGAAACGTTAATCAGGCATTAGTATGCTAATTATATAAGAGAGATCGGAGAGAGAGATTAATACTAACGGAAGTGGGATGCAAAGTAGATATGAGAGTGGATACAAAGTGTGTAGCATAGGCTTCTTTTATAGAGTTGGGAGAGAGTATTCGATGGCATAAGCTGTGATGTTAAATGTGTAGGCTTCCAAAGTAGAGGTAGTGGATGTGTCACACACCCCGACAAGCCTCCCCGTGTGTATCATAGTAGCACCCAAAAGTACAAAGGTATCCTCCCCTAGAGAATCTAACAACAGGGTGTAAGACCAAAGCAAAACATCCTGCCGAGAGAATTGTCGATTACGTGTAGGATCAAAGATACCTGTGTTAGGCCTAGGATAAGATTGGCGTTGGGGATATGGGTTCGTGAGGTAAACCGGGTCAGCACGGGGCTGCTCACTATGGGAAACAAGAGAGACAAGATGCACGACACCAAGAAAATGGCTGAAAATGACTCCTGAATTACTTAAAATGGACACCCATAATGCCTTAAATTGATATTGGTTAACCAAAGTGGGATTCAATTACAAATGATGGTTGTTAATGACACTGCTATGCAATCCTGAGCCTGTAAGAGCTTAATCCTCTCAAGATCCGCCAAGACGGTAAAATTCCACCTTGGTTACACCTTGAAAGCTTAACTGCTTAGAACTTTTGTTATAAGCACTTAGAAACTGGTGCAAAGAATCCGAGACTTCCATTGTCCATAGCCTACTTGGTAGAGAGTAAGAGCAATCTACCAATCCCCTTCTTCCCTTTCCTATTCTTTACCTGCTTCCTGCTCCCTTGCTTGCTTCCAAATTACAATTCCTATCGTTAACAGCACTACCAGAATGAAACTCAAGCTTATGGAGCTTAATCCTCACAAATTTGACCAAGAGTACTGATTTCTTGCTTATGCCTGTCATTAGATCTTAAAACTGGCTATAAGGATGCGTGTTGCCCTTGAATCTCCTTATCTCCTTCTCTTGCCAACCTTCTTCCTCGCCTTCAATCTCCTCCTCCAATTACCCTCCACCTTTACTTGTTATGCTCTTGGTTTCTCGTAGTTCATGAGCTAGGGAGCTGGAGAGGAAGAGCCCCTTGCTTTGCTTGATGGTCCCTTTGATGCTTCCATTAGTGCAAAGATAGATCTTTTCATCATTGAAGGTTAGGGAGCCCTCTTACTGGTGGGAACGGGAGCACGAGCAATTTCTTGCCTTGCTTAGTCCAAAGAGGGAGAGAGCGAACTCGAAGCAAGTTGAGTGAGAGAGAGAGAATTCTCTTAAGAAATTGCCCCTGCTCCTCTTTGCCTTTTTCTTCGCTTCCCTTCCCGTCCTCCCTTTTTCTTCACACCCTAAGCCCCCCCTTCTCTTCTCCTTTTATTTTCTTGCTCATGCTCATCAGCCACGGTGTTGTGACTGATGTGGCATACAAACCAATGTGATGATGTGGCAGTCGGCGGATGGAGGTGCACGGAATGCGGCAGGAGTTGCGCCAAATCTGGTCCCCCCCCCCCTTTTCGACATTTTCTCCTTCATGATTGTTGTTTCCCATGCACCATAGGGTCCGCTGGGAGTGCATCTCCCTCCTGCTTGCACTGTCCTCGCTGCCTCACACCATTCTCCTTTTCAGTTTCCCTTTTTTTTTCCCCTTCACACACATTAATGTTTTAGGGCCCCCCTTGGGCGGACATTGGCCTTGAGGTCTTGGGTGGCCCATTGCACTTGGTGGTGGGCGGCTTCCCTACAATACTACATTTGGTTTATACATCCACCAAGGCATTTCCTCGTACGACATCCTTTCACCGCAACCCTCGACTGACAATATCATTGTAAGCTTTATTGGCCATGTCAACGTTTTGGATACCGCCACAAGCTGACAAGATGCGAGTATAGGTTAGTGCATCTGAAGGGAGGCATCCCTTCCTATTCGATCAAAATTATTCACAAAAACCTTGCCTTAGCCTTAATGGGCATATCCTGTTACCATTGTGCTCCAAGAGGCAACCTTTTTGAACTGAAAGCTCATCAAAAGCTTGATGTGCTTTTGTACATGCATTTCATTTGACATACATAAATTCCAAAGCTTACGTCTCCATTAACCGACTGGCATGCAACTCAACTCAAGCATTGCCAAGGGTGGCATCTTTTCTCAAAATTCCCTGGTTGAAGCCCAAAAACTCCCAGGTCGCACACTGACGGAGGCGACCAAACCGATACGGAACCGGCCCCCAGTGAAACTCAAATCGCCAATATGTTGGCAACCAGAGCTCCAATTGCGTTCTTGAATTGACCGACGTGCTCCACAAGTCGAGCACTTGAAGCACATGCATTCACTTCCTTTAGTTGCCCAATCCGGTACAGATCTGCAATCGACTCAAACTTCAAACTGACATAACTTCTTGACCGTAGCTTCGATTGAGGAGCCATAAAGACAGGCCTATAGAGCACCTTGAGCACTACAGTTCTAGCCCATAAACTTCCATTTTTAATCACCTCATAAATACCCACTTTAAGCATTAAAAACATAGGTTTTGGCCCTTTAAAGCCGCATCTGGCATACATTTAGCATCAAACCTTGCTTGTTATCAAGCCCTGGTCACTGCCAATAAACATATAGGCTTCAAAGAAGCTTAACTTGTATTCCTCTTTTTTTTCTCATCATGGAAGCGGAGCGGCACAACATCCACCCCCTCTGAACCTGCACATCCCCTGGCATGTGCCAACCATCTTTCTCTTTAATTTGCATCATCAAAAGCTTCATCAGACACATCGTCCGATGCATACATATCAGCATCATCCCTTGGCTGCCGATCTAAGATTTGATCCTCAAAATTAAACTCACGTTCCCGTTTCTTGAACAGTTTCATCCTTTTCCCTACAATAGGCACTCTAAGCTCAGTGCCATCGAGCTCACATAATCTATATGTTGCATTTTCATAAACATGAAGTACAACATGTGGTCCAAACCACCGCTTGACCATATTTCTCATAGCAAAGTATTGATACTCCAAGCTACTAAACGAGTACCCAATCTCCATCTTTGATAGCATATGGACATAGTCTATGCTTCTCATCAAATGTTTCTTTATTCTTCAACCTTTCCTAAGCTTGTCTTTGGCCTTCTCAATATCTTCTTGATGCCTCTCAAGTTGGAGAATATGTAAAGCAAGAAAATATTCTGTATCCATTTCTACTTCCCACGGCATTATAGTCCAAGACATAACTGCCTCCTCTGTAGGCATAATGGGTTTCTGCCCATACATCAATTCAAATGGCACATAACCTGTAACTGACCTTCTCAATATCTTCTTGACGCCTCTCAAGTTGGCGAATACGTAAAGCAAGAAAATATTATGTAGCCATTTCTACTTCCCACGGCATTATAGTCCAAGACATAACTGCCTCCTCTGTAGGCATAATGGGTTTCTGCCCATCCATCAATTCAAATGGCACATAACCTGTAACTGAACTATGCGTAGTGCGATTAGCCCATATAGCAAAAGTTAGCAGCTTAGGCCAATCACCAATACGTCCTCGGCATGCCTTTGTTAAAGCCTTAACAACAGACGGATGCCCCCTTTCACTTTTCCCATTACCTTCTGGATTGTATGTCGTAGTAAGAGCCAATTTGATGCCCAAGCAAGCAAAGAACTCACGAGCTTAATCTGCATCCACCTCTCCTCTATCAGCACAGTGATACATACTTGAAAATTACATCTTCAAGAAAAATTTTCATACAGCACTTGTAGCCTTTGTACGCAAAGCTCTCCCTAGTTCAACCTGGTTTGTGAGGTCTTCTCCAGCAAGAACAATATACCTCATCTGCCAGACCCCCATTGGCATTGTAATCAAATCTACTACCCACTTGTAATGCACAACTAGTGGGTAAGTATGTAATCCATCTCGATGCCGTACAATAGAATATTGCTGGCATACTAAGAAAGTCTCCACAAATTCAACAACATCTTTGTACATTCCTTCCTCCAGTAACGATCCTTGATTTTGGCAAAAGTTGCCCATTCCCCTCTGTGTCCAGCCCATAAGCTTTCATGAAACTCTTTCATCACCTACCGTTGAGTTGCTTTATCTCACAAAAAACCCTTTGTGGTACCCCTCTTGAACACTTTGGTTGCTTTCACAAATGACCATCCTTTAAAAAGTAGTTATAATCCTTTTTCTTGATCCTCTTGTACTCTTGATCACTCCATCCCTCATGCCTGGTAAGAGTGCTGAGGTAACGACCTATCAAAAGCCATTCTCCATCAAACATCTCTTCAAAAAAGACTTCAAAAACATGAGCATGAGTACCACATCTTGCATGTAATGAGAAGAGGTATAGAACTTTAAGCCCACATCATCATTAGTGGTAAGCATCTCCTCTTCATCTTTATATCTGGCCCTTGAAAACATATCTGCTACAGGATTATCTATGCTTGCAATGTGGCAAAACTTTGGGTTAAGAGACTTAATAAAGGCTATCCATTGCAACACTGCAATGTTTGGAGTAGTACAGTTTGCAATCATCCCTATCAATGGTAAACAATTTGTCTCTACCACAACTGAAGCACCAATGAAATATTCTTTGTCAGACCTCAGGGCAGTAGCAACACTCAAAAGTTCTCTCTTAACCTGTGGGTTACCTCTTTGACGAGCATTAAGCACTTTTGCTCCAAATCGGACTCCATACTTGTGACCATCTTCATCATCTTGACGTATAGCCCACCCGATACCTGTTGGACTAGTGTCAATGGTTAAGATCACTGGCCTTTCGCACTTATAGTCAACCTCTCTCAAGGTAGGAGCCTCGAGAAGCATTGTTTTCAATTTTCAGATGGCCATTGCAACATGAGCAAAGTGTGGCAACTAAATACGATAAAATACACATGCACCCAAAAACCTCTGAATCTCAGTAACAGTTGTGCTTGTTTCTTTCATCTTTTGTATAGCTCAAACTTTAGCCGGACTCAATTGTCTTCCATTCGCGTCACACATATGCCCCACAATTAAAACCTCTTTAGCACCAAAAATTGATTTTGGCCCTGAAAGTGTCAAGTTAACTTCTTCAAGCCTAGATAAAATGGCTCATAGTCAGCAATATGCTTGGAAACAAACTTTCGGCACTCCCTCTGGTCTTTTACCTCATCTTTGAACCCTTCTTCACATCCCTTGATCGGCAAATCATCGATGAAAAGCCTAGTAACTTGAGGAATAAAATCTCTCAGCACCTTATTCATATCATTAAGCTACAGAGTTAGTAGCACACTATGGTAGAGTGCACATTTTCACCAAACCAAGAGGTGTATACATTGTAGTAAGATCCCTGCTCTCCAAAGCAAGCTGAAATTGATCATATCCTGAGTAAAGATCATCCATAGAGTAGATAGATCTTCCTGCGAAGGCTTCAACAAACTCGTCTACAATTGGACTTGTATCCACATTACGGATTGTTACCTTATTGACTGGTTGCATATGCTGAATGAACCTTAAGGTACCATTCTTCTTTGGAACAGTAAATCACCGATTAGAGTATGGTGCGCATGATGGTTCCAAAGTGCCCATCCTTATCTTCTCATTTAGAAAATCAATGAGCTTTGGGTACTGGAATAGGGCGTGAACTCCATGGCATATGAGGAACAATAATTATAACCATAGGAGAAACAACGTTTGGATCTGCACATCCAATCTCACTTGGGTCAAAACCAAAGGCTTTACCATGTTTTCCAAGCATCTCTTGAAAGCATTTGATCTCCTCTTTAGTAAGGAAATAATCCCTCCCAATCTTCAGTTGCTTCAACTTCAATAAACTTATGCCAATATTCTTTGGATCTCTTAGTATAGGCTGGTGAGAAGCTTTCTCCATTACTCCATCACTTCTTTCTGGCAAAGGTGTAGCCACCAGCCTCACCTTGTTTGCAACAGATTTATTTTGTGTCTCTATCTAGACTTAATTGGTTCACCCAAATCCTCCTTTATATGTGTAAGTGCTTCATATAAATCGAGTTCTTCATACATGTCCATTGAATGCACTTTAACAATGTCAATTCCACTTTGTAACTTGTATTGCATGATCTTCTGACATAGTATCCACATAAGAGACCTCTTCAAAGATTTCTAAATCACATCATCCGGTTCAAGCACATCATATCCCTGCAATTTACTTTGAATACTTGACACATATTGCTTTTTCCTTCAGGTAGCTCATTAAACTTCATGTATGACACCGAACCCTCGGATGTTAATCCCAAAAATCACGAAGAGAATGTCTCTCTTTGCGAGAGCTTTCCCACCTCCATACCATCATAGTCCCGTTTTATAGTGGCACCCCAAGAAAATCCTGTGAAAACTTGTGTTCTTTGAACTCTCTACGTATCTTCAGTAATGGATGATCACGTAGGCTATCCTTGTTTCTGGCATGATCTACATACACAGTCAAAAACTGAACTGCCCTTTTACTATCCCTGCTCTAGATCCTTGCATAGACCGAGCCATCATCTAACACCTTTATTTCCATGCGCACAACTGTAATGTAAGGTTGGCCCACTATGAGTGGATAGGATGAGTGCTCTTGTATATAAAAAAATTGTGCATCACAAACATCCCCATAGTTATCTTAACATTTGCACATGCACCACAAAGATCCCCTGGAAGCATATTGGCTGCTCGAATCCGCCAACCTTGATCAACATCAATAGGCCATTTTCCTTTCTTGTGCAATCTCTTTGCCATAAGATTGATTTTTGACCCATGGTCCACAAGTGCTGAAACTGGCTCTTCGCTGTCCCCAACCTTCATAATGGTTTATGTCATTGCTCTGGCCCAATGAGTCCTAGAAAAGTAACCTGGGCACAATTTCCTCATCTCCATTTTCATTAAAATGAACATGCCTTACCTCAGATATAATTGGATTTGAAAACACCACATGCTTTGACTTTTCATTTTCAAATGCCTCTTCATAAGAATCCTAGATTGACTCAATATGATGGATCATTTCGCTTTTAATCACATCAAGTTCCTTCTCACTTATTATCTGTCATTTTTGTTTAATGATGTCAATTATCTCCTCATGAAAATCACGCTTGGAAATTTCCAAGATATCACCCAATGTGAGCTCTACCTTGTTATTGAGAATGCGCTCTTCAAAAACCTTCTTTAGATCTATAGCCAACTCAATGTCAGATTTCAACTGATAAGAAGGTCCCTTGGGCTTACCTTGCTTCTTATCTTTCAATGCCTCTTCCATAACCACTTCAGGAGTAGGTTTGGGAGCATGCCCCTCATCTTGCCTACTGCTAGATCTGGTTGCTCTTTTTGATGTTCCTGCAGTGTCGTGATCTCTTTTTTGCTTCTCTTCTCCTATGGCTTCATTAGCTTGAGACTTGGGAATAAATCCATATATGGAAAGTGAATCTACCGGATCTGCCCATCCTGTAGTTTCCTTAATGCAATTCCAACTTGACATAATTTTCCATGAGTCACCTTGCCTGCCTCTGCAATCTTCAAAGCATAAAGTTACAAATCACCTTTAGACGTTCATCATCTGCATTATTGTATACTTGCACCCCATATGTAGCTGCTTCTACCATAGCAACATTATGTTGTATTTCTTCCGCTAACTTCTTCATACCACCCCTTCTAAGATTCAAGAGGAGTGGCTCACCTTTTGCTTTGAGATGAATGTTCTTGTCTTTCCAAAAAACCGCATTTTTCTTGTAAGCTTCATCAAAATCTTCACATTCTTTGCGCTCATGGTTTTTACTATCACACCACATGCACTGGTTATCCCAAATCTTTGCATGGAGGTCATTGCTTGGGCTCTGAAGTGGAACCCTTGGTTCCTACCCCTTCAAGCTTAATTGCTTTCAAGTTTAGATTTAATTCTTGTATACCTTTGATCAGCTCATGAAGAACAGGCTCATCTAATTTTTGTTTCCCAGAGGCTGACTTTTCCTTAATATCCTCATCTGTTGTCTCCATGGGATCGACCACAATCAGCTTATCCACCCTCATTTTCCGCTTTACAATCATGTTGGCTGCTTGAGAAACCAGCTTCCAATCAGATGTTAAGCCTAACTCACCTGTTGAATCCCAAGTAGTTGCACCAAGCTCTTTTGAAGACGTGGGCCAACATCTTGGAGAATAACTCTACCCGTTCTAGTTTCAATGACCGTTGCTCTCCTATAGATAGCTGCACAAATTTCTTTTCAAATTCTCGTAGCAGTTCTCGTGTAGATAAGTCCTTTTTTTTCTGCTAGATCCACTTCATAAAACTTTGCTTAGTTACCTTTTGAGAATCTTCAAGGAAAAAAATTTCTGCCAGTTTGGTCCTTGTGCAACCGATATCTCCCCAATTTGAGTCCTAAGCTCTGGCACGACAATCAAGTGAAAACCTTCAACTGTTTCATGATCATCAATCCTATTATCCTCCATGGATTTCTCATAAACTTGGCAAAATTTTGAAACATCTTGACCTTCAAACCGCTGCAATTTTTGTGTTACTGCTTGTCGAGATTTCCGTATCCGCTCATGCAAATTAAATTCCTGTTGTACAGTTTGCTGCTGCATGTAGGCAACAAATTGTTGCATCATTTGTTGCATCATCGTGTCTTGCGGTGTAGTCATCTTTCTCTGTAAAATTTTCCCATCCCGGCTTAATTTTGTGTCGAATTCACCAAAAATGTCGAGGATAATGGGTTTGCGAGGTGAATTAGGTCAGCACGTGGTTGCTAGTTGTGGGAAATAAGAGAGACAAGCTGCACGACACCAAGCAAATTACTGTAAATGACTCTTGAATTACTTAAAATGGACACCTATAATGCCTTAAACTGCTATTGTCTAACCAAAGTGGGATTCAATTACAAATGTTGGCCGTTAATGGCACTTCTATGCAATCCCGATTCTATAACAACTTAATACTCTCAAGATCTGCCAAGACGGTAAAATTCAACCTTGTTTACACCTTGAAAGCTTTACTGCTTAGAACGTTTGCTATTAGCACTTAGAAACTGGTGCTGCTCTGCTTAGGTCAAGTACGAAGAAGCCGAGACTTCCATTGCCCATAGCCTACTTGGTGGAGAGTAAGAGCAATTTACCAATCCCCTTCTTCCGTTTCCTATTCTTTACCTACTTCTTGCTCCCTTGCTTGCTTCCAAATTACAATTCTTGCCGTTAAAAGCACTACCAGAACAAAACTCAAGGTTATGGAGCTTAATCCTCACAAATTTGACCAAGAGTACTGATCTCCTGCTTATGCCTGCAATTAGATCTTAAAACTGGCAATAAGGAGGCCTGTTGCCCTCGACTCTCCTAATCTGCTTCCCTTGCCAACCTTCTTCTACTACTTCAATATCCTCATCGATTACCCTCCACCCTTACTTGTTATGCTCTTGGTTTCTTGTAGTCAAGAGCTAGGGAGCTCGAGAGTGGGAGCCCCTTGCTCCGCTTGATCGTTCTTTGATGCTCCCATCGATGCAAAGATAGAGATTTTTTTCATTGAAGGTGAGGGAGTCTCTTAATAAATGGCAAGTGAGCAAGAGAGATTCCTTGCCTTGCTTAGTCCAAAGAGGGAGAGAGAAAAACGCGAAGCAAGTTGAGAGAGAGAGAGAGAGAGAGAGAGAGAGAGAGAGAGAGAGAGAGAGAGAGAGAGAGAGAGAGCTGTTGAGAGATTTCCCATGCTCCTCTTTGCCTTTCGCTTCGCTTCCCTTTCCGTTCTCCCTTTTTCTGCACACCCTAAGCCACCCCTTCTCTAGCTTCTCCTTTTCTTTTTTTGCTCATGCCCATCATTCGCAGTGCCGTGACTGATGTGGCATACGAACAAATGTGATGACATGGCAGTTGACAAATGGAGGTGCACCGAATGCGGCAGGAGTTGCGCCAAATCTGGTCACCCCAGCTTGCTTGACATTTTCTCCTCCACGATCAGTGTTGCCCATACACCATAGGGTCTGTTGCATCTCCCTCCTACTTGCGCTGTCCTCATTGCCTTACACTATTCTCCTTCTCATTTTCCCTTATTTTTTCCCCCCTTCACACACATTAATGTTTTAGCCCCCCCCCCCCCCCCCCCTTGGCGGACATTGGCCTTGAGTGGCCAATTGCACTTGGTGGTGGGCGGCTTCCCTACATTACACTACATTTGGTTATACATCCACCAAGGCATTGCCTCGTACGACATCCTTTCACAGCACCCCTCGACTGACAATATCATCGTGAGCTTTATTTCCAATGTCAACATTTTGGATACCGCCACAAGCTGACAAGATGCGAGTATAGGTTATTGCATTTGAAGAGAGGCATCCCTTCGCATTCGGTTAAAATTATTCACAAAAACCTTGCCACAGCCTTAATGGTCATATCCTGTTACCAGTGTGCTCCAACAGACAATCGTTTTTAACTGAAAGATTATCAAAACTTTATGTGCTTTCGAACATGCATTTCATTTGACATACATAAATTCCAAAGCATATGTCTCCATTAGCTATCTGGCATGCAACTCAACTCAAGCATTGCCAAGTGCGGCATCTTTTCCCAAACTTCCCAAGTTGAAGCCCAAAAACTCCAAGGTTGCACACTGACCGAGGCGACCAAACCAATACGGAATTGCTCCCCGATAAAACTTAAATCATCAATATGTTGGCAAACAGAGCTCCAATTACCGATTTGAAAAGACCTACGTGCTCCACAAGTTAAGCAATTTAAGGCGGTGCATTCACTTCGTTCTTGATCCCTCATCTGCAGTTGCCCAATCCACTACAGATCTCAAATCGTCTCAAACTTAAAACTGACATAACTTCTTCACCGTAGCTCTGATTGATAAGCCCAAAGATAGGCTTGTAGAGCACCTTGATCACTACAATGCTAGCCCATAGACTTCCATTTTTAATCACCTCAGACATATACCCACTTTTAGCATAAAAAACATAGGATCTAGCCCTTTAAAGTGGCATCAAACCTTGCATGTTATCAAGCCCTGGTCACTGCTCAATAAACATATAGGCTTCAAAGAAGCTTAACTTGCATTCCCTGCTGTTTTTTCCACCATGGAAGCGGAGAGGCACGACATTGGGCAGGCCAAGGGCCATGACGAACATGCAGTACAGGGGTCCCTATTATTAGCAAGTCAGGGCCTACATAGGGCACGATTGGGTGGAAAGTAGCACTCTCTAATCTCCAGTCCTTACATTTGTATCAGAGCTCAAGAGAGAGGGGAGCTATGGAGGAGGGGAAAGTATTGCGAGGCGTTGCATGTTCTCTCTCTCTCTCTCTCTCTCTCTCTCTCTCTCTCTCTCTCTCTCTCTCTCTCTCTCTACGGGCTTGGGCAGTGAAGAAGCTCGTGAAGACTCAGTAGAGAAAATCCATGGAGGAGGAGGCCGCATGGCTCTCTCAGCCACAGGATATCTCTCTCTTGAGCTCTTTCTCTCGTCATGAAATTGGGCTGCTTGCGAGAAACTACTCCTAGGAGGGCCGGAGGGCTCGATAGTGGAGAAGACGATGTGGGAGCGTGCGAGTAAGTCCGCTTATATGAGGAGGGATTTCACAGAGATCTGCACTAAATCATGAACTGCTGGGCTCATTTAGAGTGCAAGGGGAAGCACATCATAATTTCTCTCTTGGTCAAAAGCTCTCTAGCCCTCTTCCGACCACTGCGGGAATTTTTCCTCCTCGCTCCACTGTCGCTATGGCTTGCATACAAATTCTTTATATTGTATTCTTTTTATTTGAGGTTATGGGAACCCTAAGGTTCCCTAAGGCCACCAAGGGGCCTCTCCCATTGAAGAAACGAGCGAGCAACCAAGAGGTAGGAGGATCCTCAAGATCACCAATAGCACGCAGGGCATGCAAAGTTGAGAAACGGCAAACACAATTTTCTTTAAAATTTATCTCGACTTTCAGTCTGGACAAAAGGTAACATTTGGGTGTATCGGCAATGAAGGGTCATAAGATTGGAGCACGGCTCCGTACGACCAAGATACATAGACCATGTTTTGTCTATGGAGTAGGATTCTATATGAGGCTATCCACGAGCAAGGCTCGTGTAGAAAACTGTTGTCTTAATGCTTTCACAACATTTGAAGCTTATGCCTCCAACATAGTGTAGAGGAATGGACAAGCCATTCAATGCTATGGGAAAGCAAGTCTGTCACGAGCATGACTCTGTACCTATGTATACTGATTGGGTGCATGGTCACTCCAATGCATTTATAGCTTGCCAGAGTGCGAGCAAAATACATACATGAAGCATAATGAAAGCACATTAGCATCCATAGCTACACTACGACTTCTGGTGCCATAGGAAGTTGAAAGAGAACTCGGTATGTGTCATGCCAAGGGTAGGACTAGACGGGCACGGCCCGGGCAATGTGCCGGACACACATGCAGTAAAGTGGTCTATATATGGAAGAGGGCCAGGGGCCTATATATAGGATGGTTGGGAGGTTATTCGCATGTCTGTCTACCCGCTGTCCTCACATTGGTATAAGAGCAATGTGGAGAGGAAGGAGCAGGGAAGACGGAGATGGTGATTGTTCATGGCAATGCATGGCTTTCACGGAAGCGTTGTCTCTCTCTCGCTTTCTCTCTCTCTCTCTCTCTCTCAGAGCAAGACTATGGTGTGCTCAAGGATTGGTCTTCTTCTCTCTCGATCTCTCTCTCTCGCTCGCTTTGAGGAAGGATGAAGTGGTGGTGGGCTGCATGAAACCATGCAAAGGACGAGCAACCTCTTCCATGGCTTTTTTGAGGAGCCTGGCTGTGGCTCTTGTTCGGGTAACAAACTTCAAAAGGGTCATGGCGGTCATGAAAGGTCGACAAGGCAGGAACCGGTTTCATTTGAGAAGAGGAAGGTCTAAACCGGCTGCGGACTGCGCATGAAGGGGCTCCAGTGCACCAAGAAAGCGTTTTTCGACCTGTGTACAATTGCATGCAGAAGGGCTTGATGAATTCGCGCTGCAATTTGGAGAGTTTTTCGTCACATGAGCTTGCCTGGAGAAGGTCTGCAGCGACTGCTTGGCCTACTTCCTTGCTCACGTTGTCTGCAGCCGCTATGCAAGGAACAATTTTTTATGTTTGTTATGTTTAGTGCCCTAGCTTGAACATGCAAGGGCACTTACCCACGGGCAAGGACCCTATTTTCAGTATCTTCTCCCAGCACGCATGAGGGAGATTCTAGCGTGGTATCCTCGAGCAGCTGCATGCTTGGAGATGTCAACATCGACGTCATGGTTCTTGGCACTGTTTTGGTAGCGCCATAACCTTAACGGCTTGGAAACAACAATCTACATTAGAAGCATAGCTTCTCCCTATGATGGGCATCCAGCAGAAGTAACTCAACTGAGCATGCTCGTCAGGCACGGCTTGTTGTTCTGCTTGGTGTAGGGGCAAAGCTCCTAGGCAAAGACGATATTTTTGATAGAATGGTAGATATATTTGCCGCGTACACAGACGAACGCCATGCTCATTAGGTTGGTCTTTTCGTACTTCCAAGGATTTTCTTAATCCCTATGTGATGCTATTTTGCAGACTTATATAGAACGAATTTATAAACTTGATATTTGATGCAACGGCAAGGCCAGTGCCTACTTCGGCTCATGCGTACACAGTTGTTTTGCATGGTTGCATCGTTGATCGGCATGGCCAATTTCAGGGCGACTAGCAAGAGCCCTGAGTTTGGGCTTGCGGAGAAGCAAGGTTTCTCTACCTATAATGCGTTCATGAGGTATGCCATTATCTTTTTTACAAAATGCTTGTTGGCACCGAAGATTGATCTTGCTGCACCGCTGTTTTGCATGCCGGATTGATGATCGGCATGGCCGATTTCAGGAATGTCTGGCAAGAGACTTTCTTTCTTTACCTCTGAGTTTAGGGGTACGGCAAAGCAAGGCTTCCCATACGTATACATCGTTCAACCGCACCATGTGGTGATTATCACGAACCATGGCACTCAAACCTAGGAGGTAAGAGCATGGAAGTTCTCACACAATTCAATGGAATGATTGATCATCCGACAGCGGCACACATGGTCGGCATGGCTGACTAATTGCCACTGTTTCTTGAAATCGGCGGTAAGTAAGACTCGTCGACAGGAGTACTTAATGAGATTTACAAGTAGACAAGGTGTATTGTTTGTGAATGATTGACAAGGTCGCCTTTCTTTTGATATGACATACCTTTGTCATCAACATGAATATCCAGTAGCTATGAGCTCTCAAGAATTTCATAAGTAAATATGTGAAGCACAGCTTCAATTTATGCATCTTGTATTGAGACTTCCCACATTTGGCATATGCTAAGAGCATACAAACTAGGGAAGGATTTACCAATTTGCTTGCATTGTTATTTCATTACATACACAAAAGGTGTATATGATACACACGCCAACACTCTCTCGCATAGCAAAATAGGCTACGAGCCTGATGGGAACGAGTTTCTCCATCACCAATTCAGGAAAACCGGTTACAACAGGATAACCAGATTAGCCAAATTTTAAATTTGTTTGTTTTGCATGTTTTCATGTACTTTGGAACATGTTGTTTGTCGCGTAAAGCAAAGTGTTTTGATAATTCGACATGAAGCAAGGCTTCTCCTGCGTGCCATGCTACTGCCCATTGCTTTGGCATCAAGGGTATTGGCACGCAAGTTTGGGGAACTGGTATGACCTGTAGTTTGCTCCCATTTTAGGTGTGGTGATATCCCGTTATGATGTCCCACTACCAATGCAGGTTGTGCAAGGCACTTCTGGTTTCGGCTCCCACGCTTGAGGCCGTCATAGTAGCCATGGGCTTACAAGCTTGCATGCAAGGCATGTTAGCCAAGTGGACTCACCTCCACCCCATCATGGATTACGCTTCCGCTATCACACTCGTAACTCTGTCAAGGACAACATACGTGATGGATTGTTCCACAGGATTGTTTAACATGATTGTTGGTTGCTATTAACACACAACAACACTAAAAGGAACCTCAATCTAGGACTTATTTTATGGGCAAAGTGCCATAGCTCAGTCGTACTCATACAATCACGACCCCTACAAGGTAGGTGGGTCGGAGTGAGTTTTGTGTTTCTCCCTCGATGCGAGCGTCATACCAGCAAACTGTGGAATGCTTATAGGATAAGTTGCATGTCAGGCATACGATGCGTAAGAGCACACAGCTTGGGCACCCACTCTAAACACTTAAGGATAGTTCCTCAGCCCAGCATGCTCTTCTTCTCTTGTTCTCTCTCTCTTTAACGGAAAAATAAAAAATCTTCTAAGAAGCTTTTGATACATGTTTTGCTCTTGAGTCAGCCTGAGCCAAGGTGCTCTAACTCCCAGCTAGCACGTGGCTAAGATGCTATTCAAATTATTCTTCATCGGTTCGTCCATTGAACACTAATTTGCACAAGGTCTATGAGCCACACAGGCTAAGAGCCATTGTCAGGCCAAGGGTAAGACCCAACTATTGGCATTCTTTGGGTGATTGTTTTCAAGACAGAACAGATCTACCCAGGGAAGTATACATCGACGTTAATGGACAAGCAAGGGTCTTGTCATTCAGGATGTTTACAGTGTCATTTTTGCACTACATATTTTTAGTGCGACACTCAAGTTGAGTTTTTGATAAATCTTCAACTCACAGCAGCTAATCTCTACAAGGAAGTATATATGCAGCAACCAGTTGAGACGGCATGGCTATCCGCAAGAGCTAGGCAGTTCACTTGTGTGGATTTCTTACTCTCTCTATAGCACTACGGAGTGTCTATGGACACATTGTTTGGGGTACGACCCGGAGGGTGACTGCTAAATCACCCCATAGGCATTGAGGATCACAGTTTGATCTCTCCCAGTTAAACTTTCGAGGAAAGAATTCCGCAATCTACCACACGGTAGCGGACGAATTTAACTTTTCGACTTGATTCCAATCATCATGTACACGGTTAACTATGTTGGTTACCGTTGCCTGCTAGTTGAGCAGTTTCTATAGACGGTCTTACCAAGGGGTTTGACTACGTAGATGTTAACCAAAGGGGTGGATTGCGCAAGCAACACCCATGGTTTCCAGTGCAAGTCGTATAAATACGCCTGAATGTTTCAAAGCCATGCCAAGGGCATGTTGGAACAGAGTATTTTGGACCGTAGCATCCACTATACCTTATGCTGTTACGAACCTAGTTGTAGGGTTCGATTTGGCACATGTTGTCACATGGGATACAACATGGTCTCCGAACTCAAGGAGTTCAGTTTAGCCAGTGTGGAGCATGATAATGAGGGTCCCTCTCACTCTTGTCGCAGAGTGTTTACAGTTACCTCCACACACAAGTACCAGCTCGTACTTGATGGATGTCACTTTTCTTGATATCCTTGTTTGAGACATATTCCACATGTGGAGAATATGAGTCTCTTGGACTGACACTGGCGCCAACTTTTTACCAATGTGTCGCGACGAAGTCCCTAGGTGCTGGTCGCATCCATTGGTTCGACCATATTAAGCACACAGTATCAGGAGCAATTTCAGTGGCCAAAAATTGTCGGGTACTATGTACAAACTTGTTACAATTACAAGTGCTGTGAAACCACCTTAACGGAGGGTCGATTCTACATATAGCTAAGTATGCTATGTACATGCGAATGTCTCATGGTTGGTACCTAGGTGTGACTGGGTTGTCACATTCTGTTATGGTCCAACTTTTGTTGCCAAATATGCTATATTCATGAGAATGTCTCATGGTTGGTACCTAGGTGTGATCGGGTTGTCACATTCTATTATGGTCCAAATTTGTTGCAAGACTTTCACGTGCGTACTGTGGAAAGTCTCGTCATGGAATTGCGGTTCGGATATGTTTGTGTTAAATGCATGCACACTAGGTGTTATGGGCCCTAGTGTTTAACACAAATTTATTCAGAGCGGCATGAAAATTCATGGACATTATTGTTTCTGCAAATTTTTTGCACTGCCAGTGCCACCTCTCTTGCAGATTTAGTATGAGTTTCCACCCTGCCATACAAGGTGATGGCTGAGTATGGGTGTTCGTGATTGGCTACTTGAAACTCCAATCTGCTTTCAACCTAGTTGGTTGTCTCCATTCCATATCGAGTATATGGCTGGATAATCAATGATTGAGTCATAGTTTGTTGTCAGTCGTGGGCAACTTTCTGTAAGTGGTTGGGGGAAAGCACCTCACTCTTACTGTTGCTATTCATCCCACGTAGGATGGGCAGCTTACAAGCATTCTATTTAGTACTAAAGGATATGGAAAGTGCATACGTTAGTAAAGCACGCTAAAGGATATGCTAAGTGCATACGTTAGCAAGAAGTGAAACAACTACATCAGTTACCTTTCTGGATGATGAAAGGCATGTTACGGCTAGTTCTAGTCTCTGTCTGTTATTCTCAAGTTATCAACCTTAATCATCAGTTTGGATGAGGTTGACTATTGGCAAGAAACCACCGCAAGTCAAGGACTTGGTTGCTGCTGATGAGTATGTCAGCATAGTACTTTCATGGAACGATGAGCCGAGGTTATATTGCACATTCCAGTACCTTCAGAAAGTCTGAAACCTGGGTATGCATTTAAAAACCTCTTAGTTGTGATAACTCGTTTAGCATTCTCAAGTGAGTTCTAAATGGAGCCTTCAGGATCTTTTGATTATGAGTCGGTTAACCAAGACGGTTGCACAGGGACAACAATGTAGAAAATCAAGATGTTACTCTTGATTTCATTGAACCTCCCAATGAACCGGGTTCCGATTCAAAGAACCGTTGGATCCATGAGGGATGCCACGGTGGAAAACATTAATGTTCTTATGAAGATACCACCACTTGTGTTTTCGAGGACGAAAACGCTTCTCCAAGGGGGGAGTAATGTCATGCTAAGGGTAGGACTAGACGGGCACGGCCCGGGAAATGTGCCGGACACACATGCAGTAAAGGGCTCTATATATGGAAGAGGGCCAGGGGCCTATATATAGGATGGTTGGGAGGTTATTCGCATGTCTTTCTACCCGCTCTCCTCATAGTATGTGAGTTAAATTTAAGTTCAATTTCTCTCTTTAAATATCAGACAATTTTCTCGCTCTTAATAAGCTGCATGATTCGGCAAGGCCGTTTCATTACGAAAGCTCGCTTTTATTTTGCATTGACGTGTATTTGTCAGCATGAGAAGTTGTTCGCTATGAGCACATGCTCCCTCATAATTTATCTTTTTCATATATTTATGCAAAGAAAGGCTTCAATCTTGGACCTACTGCATAGAAGTTTCTCAAGTTTGGAATATGCTATTAGCATATGGACTGTGGGAAACTTGGCACTATGTCTATCTAATTTTCTCTTGGAGTCGATATGATCCAAGCCAGGATGGCATGTAGGGTACATCTGATAGCTCTAAATTTCTTAGCATACAAGGCTACGAGTCAACTTCAAGGGAAGACAATCACTCTCACAGAGTCAACAAGGTTAGTACATTTCAACTTATAGTTGTTTTTTTTGTAATTTAACCTTTCATTTGCAAAAGATTTCTCTAATGTGTAGAGCAAAGTGCTTTGCCAGCTTTCATACAAAGCATGGCTTATATTCTATACCAAGGTACTATTCATTGAATTTAGATCAAGGACAATGGCACATATTTAACACTAGGTGGATATAAGCTCACAGTTTAAGTTTGGCAGGGACGCACTGTGATGTATCAATGCCCGTGTAATCATGCAAGGCACGTATAGCAGTAGCTCACAAGGTTGAGATGTCATTGAATCCAAGGGCTTATCAATCTATTTTTTTGATATGCATGTATGGCATACAAATAAGATGGTAGCACGTCCACTCCATCATTGTTTACGCTTCTGCAATAACATCAGCTACTCTGTCCAAGAAGAATTGAGGCTGATAGATGGGCTTTTGATCGTTATATATGTATACAACGTGGAGCACTTTACATCATTGGCTCTATGGACAAGATGCAACCAATGAAAATATTATAGGTAGCAAGTAGGGATGGCCTAGCTATCAAGCAATTGATTGATTATAGGAGTAAGTGATTACAGAGTTGAAAGCCAAAATCATATGAAGCTAAAAGTCTAGAAGCAAAATCCCATAATCCAAAAGTCCAAAAAGCCCCGGATACAATGTATTGTCTCCTATTTATAGGCTTACAGAGCTACTGCAGTAACTGTTGTAATTACTTCCAGTGTAGCAGTAACTTCCATGAGCATTTCCGCCTGCTTGGATTGTCCTTGCCTTCTACAACAGCATAGTGTAGACAAGTTACAAAAGAAAGCACGCGGGCATTAGTCAAGTGATGACCAACACAATTTGATGAGCGATAGCAGGCTGGTGAATTGACTCTTGAGGGCCACAAGCCTTGTGCAATTCCTGACGTCAACTGCTTTGACGCGGCTCAAAGGTGACAAGGTGCAAGTGGGACATATTGGCTCTCAGTGTTGTGGCGTCAAGGTTGGATAACTGGTCACATGAAGTTGTACCATCCCCTGAGAGTTGCATTGTACCTCTCATGCCAAGGGCATAAAAAAGTTTCTACTGTTTGTTGCAAGTGTCATGGCGCGAGGAGCTGAGGGTTGAATGCGCTTGAGTGCTCTTTTGAGCTCTATTGATTAGGCCTTGTGTGGTGAGATTCCCACCACAGTCCATGACCTTTGTTAGCCTCCTACAAAGCGGGACTCTTAAAAAAACTAAATGGAATTTAATGCTCGAGGCTTCATGACACACACACACACACACACACACACACACAAGCCCCAGATGTTGCACGACAGAAACTTTAGAGAGCAAGAAATGTACCAATCTTGCAATTTAATCCACCAATTAGTCGTCTTTGTGGGATCCAATTGGAGCAAGCAAATAGTTGTCAGAAATATTTTGGCAGGACCTTCTGTCACACACAATCTATGCAATAATTTGAGGCTCAAGTAGCAAGTAATTAGGAGATCAAAATCGTGCAAATCAATCACTGAATGCAATCAAGAAATGAAAATGCAATGAAACACACATACTAATTGTAATCTAAAATGCAAAGTGAGATCGTCTCCTCACCTAATCACCAAAGGGTAGTGGAGCATGCTCATGCCCAAGTGGTGATTAAAGTGTATGGTTATTATCAATCTACAATACTAATGAAAATTGGAATTGATACGCCTAGGTATGAACCATCGGTTGTGATACCATATGAAAGGGAATGGAATTATGGAGGAAATGCTAATGAACCCTTTATAATGTGATTAGTATGCTAATTACACGAGAGATTAGAGAGAGAAATATTAACACTAATGGTAGTAGAAAATCATATGTAATATACAAAGGTGATTAGTATGCTAATTACACGAGAGGTTAGAGAGAGAAAGATTAACACTAATGGAAGTAGCAAAACATATGTAATATACAAATGAGTACAAAGTGGGCTAGAGTGATGGTAATTGTTAGAGTTTCGGCATCTCAAGTGAACTTCCCAATGTGGTTCCATTATTTATTTTGGCTTTTAGGTATATATTTTACATGTAGGGCAATTTACTGAGATTGCTATATATGAAATCCCTTGCCTCCATTGTATTACACATTCAGTTATTCATTGCCAAGGTTGATTGGTTCAGGACTCTCTCTCTCTCTCTCTCTCTCTCTCTCTCTCTCTCTCTCTCTCTCTCTCTCTCTCTCTCTCTCTCTCTCCCCCCCCCCCCCCCCCCCTTGGTCTCTACACTTCCGCATCGACGACATTGACATGGTATCAGAGCCCTTGGTGGAGCTCCATGCTTGAAGATCTTTGGTGGAGGAGGATTTGCAAAGAGTGCTTGAGAAGATCATGTCGTTGTCGGGAATCAATCTCTCTCCTTGCTGTCCCCAGCGTTCCAAAATACTACCCAATTGACGCCTATTACCCTAGCGTTTTGCAATTCAAAGCTCTGCAGCACTAGTGGCGACACCCGCTACCCATGGCGTTCTCAAACGCACATCTCTCTATCCCTTAGCGATGCCATTGTTTCTCTCCTAGCTTGCGTTTTCAGACACCAGAGCGTGCAGAACACTGCCTCTGACGGCCTTCCTTCTTTTTTGCAACAACAAGCACCCATCACTCCCCAACCCAGCATTTTAAAACGTTGTGGGAATGCCAGGGCAACAAGGTGGGATTTGTTGGTATGGTTGTGGATTATCTTGGAGCGGAATCTTTGGAGAGGATTGTTTACTTGAGGAGCGACTTCATGCTAACCTTCCAGCCATTACTGAAGGGCTTTGTGGCAGATCGAGAGAAGTGGAGTGTGGAGCTCAATAGAGGGATAGCGGAATTTGCGGAGCCACTTGGGACCAGTAGAGGAGTGGACAAGCTTGGATATCTTGCGGCTTGGTTAGTGTGGCCACCCTTGGAGTGCATGAAGGATTACTACATTTCCAGATCTTGAAACTTCAACATGGCCCCCCTTGCTCGAGCGCCATCGACAAATTAAAGAAAATAACTACGCTCATTGAAATTTGATCATGCGACTCCGGTTTTACGAAAAGTCTTATGGAATATTATCGATGACTCGGAGCCCCATCCCACAAGGGATCCCAACAACAGATACACCCACCTTTAAGATGAAGAATATCTCAAATCATGTGATGAGGCTAATACGAAGGCAATGTCATCCATTGTGGAATCTCTTACAAAGGACTTTTCTTCGACCATTCAGATGTTGAAAAGTGTCAACGATATGTGGTTCAAGCTCGTAGGAATGTTTGATCAAGATTCTACGAATCAAGGAATTACCCTTCTTGGACAGTTATTTTCCATCCAGTTTCCACGAGGAAGTTATATGCAATCATTTCTTTTGAACGCTACAGTTATTTATGATCAACTATTGGCTCTGAAAAGTGCAATGACGAGTACTTAGTTAGTTGCTTAGGTTCTCACGAAGTTGCCTGAGGCGTATGAAATGGTGTCTAGAAAACTTCGGCACTAGTCACCATAGAAAAGCGGGAATTCAATGATCTCAACTCTTCTCTCATTGAGGAGGAAGCCGTGCTGATAACTCAAGGAAAATTTCAGATTTGAGATAGGTAGGAAGTGCTTGTTTCTTCGGATTCCAGAAAGAGAACCAAGATCTGTTGTTACAATTGTGGAAAGCGTGATCATTTGGCTAAGGATTTGAGATCCAAAATCAAGATAGAAATTTTACAAAGGAGAAAGGTAAAAGAAAGCATTAGGAGGAAAGAAATGATAGTAACTTGGGGAAGGATAGCAAAGCGGCTATTGGTGTAGTGGAGTCTACACTGGCAACAAGGACTTCCGCCTTCTAGTCACATGGAGATTGGTGCTTCCACCATCTTTAGCCACAGAGAGGCTTGTGAGTGGCAGAGAGGAGCAAACAGTGCTCCATATAATTAATTTGGAACCTTGTGTTGGAGTTCAAGTTATCTATGTTTGAACTCGTAGTTAAGGCACATATATCTACAAGGAACCAATCAGACGTATCCAAAACACTATGGATGAGTGCATCAATTCATTTTTGTTGGTTAGATCATGCATAGGATGTGTTCCACGATTCATTATCTTGGGAGTACCATATTTTGGATGTGATGTTTTCATAGTTCACGAATGAGAATTCTTGGACGTACTGTGGTCTACAGTTCAATTTTTCTAAAAGGGAAACAGACGCTCAAGATGGCATTCTTCCAAGGTACAAAGTTGAGGGTAGCGAATCCGAGGTGTACTAGTAGTCCAAGGACTTCTACTAGGTTGTCCATAGTAGCTTCTTCATGGACTTGGTCTCACTATTGATGTCCACTGTGAGCTACAGAGAGGGTTAGAGTTTTGGCATCTCAAGTGAACTGCTCAATGTGGTCCCATTATTTATTTTGTCTTTTAGGTATTTATTTTACTTATTTGTCAAAGTCTGGGTAGGGCAATTTATTGAGGTTGCTATATATGCAACCCCTTGCCTCCAATGTATTACATATTCAGGTATTCATTGCCAAGGTTGATTGGTTTAGGAGAGAATCTCTCTCTCTCTCTCTCTCTCTCTCTCTCTCTCTCTCTCTCTCTCTCTCTCTCTCTCTCTCTCTCTCTCTCTCTCTCTCTCTCTCCCCCCTTAGTCTCTATGCTTTCGCATCGTCGACTTTGACGGTAATGAGTGGGGATACAAAGTGGATATGAGATTGAATACAAATTATGTAGCTTAGGATTCTTTTATAGAGTTGGGAGATAGCTTCTGATGGCATAAGCAGTGATTTCAAATGTGTAGGCTTCTAGAGTAGAGGGGGTTCTTACTTATGGTGGTGCGGATGTGTCACACATTCCAACAACAAAGTCTTTTGCGTATGGACTCAATCCTCCGATTTGATTACATGCTTGTTCTCCATGCTTGACTCCTTTTTTATTAGTAGGCTCCACTTTTAACCCATGGGAAACTCCATCAACCATTGTGATGGCATGGCCAGTAGCCATGTCCTCAACTACCTTCTTCATCCCTCCTTTGCCAAAGTTTGTACATACGGGCTTACTTGTTTTGCTTAAGAGAATCCTCCAATTTTTGAAGAAAACAATGTCCTTCATAAAAGCATCTTTGAGACTTTGGAATCTCTCCTTGCATGGTCAGCGCTCTCAGACTGTATGCATCTATGTACAAATCCTTCTCTTTTTTGAGGTCTTTGCCTTATAGATTGGCATGATCATTGCCTTTTTTTCTCTATCCTTGTAAGCTTCAACTTCAGCCCTTGTATTCCTTTAGTAGAATCATCGGAGATAGAAATTTTCGCTCTTTGGAACCACAATAACAGGATTTATCGAACTATGAAGAACACTTAGGGCCTGAGGGGGGTTGAATATCAACTTCTCTCTTCATCGTTGTCGCTTAGCTAGCAGTGATATCACATCTTTGACCTTATTATGGTTGGTCTTGTTACTGTATACATGTCTTAGTGATGTATGTGAACACAGTCAGACATCGGGGCATTTTTTCCCTCACTAGGGAGTTTTCTTCCCCCATGCATTGTATATACGCCCATCACTCTAGGGCTATCTCATCTTTTCATTGCACACTAAGTAATATACTTTCTGTTGTCTGCCTTGAGCTTCCTTCTTCTTCTTCAAGCTATGTGTATTTTTCTGCAACCCTAATTCCAACAATTGGTATTAGAGTAGGTTGCGTCCTCTCTAGCTTAGTCGCCAACAGCTCTAGTACACGCTTGCTCGCTTTTTCCAATCTCTGTGAGCTTTGGCAAGCGTATGTTAGTCGACAAATATTTTGGGAACGCTCGTAGAGCTCGGTTTGCTAATTTTTTTGATTTGGACTCATTTCAACCTCCATTTCCACTATAGGTAGTAGCGCGCAGGCTATTTTGTCATTTTGTGTAGAAATTTTGTCAGTGCCATTTTCTGCATAACAGGTCCTTGTGTCAAAAGGTGTCTGGAATATTATGCAAGGCATTGATGTACATCCTGATTTTGAGGATATAGATGAGGTTAAGGATGTTGCAGGTTTTGGTACACGATTGCTGCTGCCAAAGCTGTTTTGCCTACGGCTGAGCAAAGCTCATTGGGATATAAAAGATGTGCAAGCTCATGGATTGATTGCGTTGTCTGTGAAGCCCACTATTACTCATCACATTCGTTCAACGAAATCTACAAAATAGGCTTGGGATATTTTGGATGGTCTTTATGCACGTCGCAATGAGCCAAAATTGCATTAATATGTAAAGAGTTGGAGTCAAAGATTATGCATGAGGAAGATGATATGGATAGTTTTCTTGTTGGTGTCAAGAATATCAATGAGAAATTTATTTCTGTAGGTGAAGTCATTTCTGACAGTTCCCTCGTGTGGATTGTTCTTCATGCTTTGTCAAATTCTTATCGGACTTTCGTAGTACTCGGAAACTTATGATCTAGAAGTTGTGAAGTTTATTGCATTATGCACATTGTTGTTACAAGAGTCACTTTCTAGAAAAATAGGACTAGACAACGTGCAGTTGAATAGGCCTTTGTTGCTTCTCAAAGAAAAGGTGGTAACAACAATGTAGCCACTTCTCATGATTCTTCTATGAGTGGTAAATCACCTATTCCTAATGCTTCCGTTGACACCAATTCGTCTTGGGAATTCTGGTGAAAAGGGCAAAAAGAAGATACATTGCCATCTAATGCTCACTTAATCAAGCAGTGTCCTAAGTTGAAGGCCAAAGAGGCTAAGAAGAGAGAGACTGGTTCCACTACAAATGTGTAATGTAAATGACCTATGAACTTTGAGAGTAGTGGAATTAGAAAATTAGGTGAAGCACTTTTGAGAGATTATTTTGTGAGCATAGCGGGTGAACTTAATTGATGGTAGCAACATAAACATGGTACTTAGTTAACTTGGCATGAACCATACTTTTGTAAGAGAGAGAGTTTAGAGAACATGACAATAGTTGAGGACCGGATTCATACGGAGCCGGTCCCCCTCCAATAGGCATTTGTATTATAGTTTCTCCCATCAAGAGAGAGTTGGTACAATACAATTTTTGTGTTCCTTGTGACCTAGATGATGCAATGAAGATGGAAAGCTTCATGCATCACAAACATAACATAAACTTTGTAGAAAGAATTAACTATCCCAAGCCTCAGTCCCAAGGCATCAAACACCTTCGAAGGTGGAGAGAGCTAGCGGGGAATGAGGATAGGGAAGAGGAAGAAGAAACATTCCATAGGAGAAAGAAATAGTTTCTCACTTATCATCACTCTTATTGCTAGCATACGTAATAGCATAGTAATAAAGATAGAGAAGATGACAAGCTAAAGCATTGAATCATGGCTCTTGGTTGGATTTGCATTCCATAGCCAAGAGTGTTGGTGTAGGCTCTTACTTCTCAC
Source organism: Adiantum capillus-veneris (assembly GCF_014529385.1). NCBI lineage: Eukaryota > Viridiplantae > Streptophyta > Polypodiopsida > Polypodiales > Pteridaceae > Adiantum > Adiantum capillus-veneris. The sequence goes on along the minus strand of NC_140939.1, from coordinate 27,171,012 downwards.
AAGCTTGGAGAAGGAGGTGGAGTTCCTCAACTTTCACCAAGTGAGAATGATCCACAAAATGAGTGTGTGTGTGTGTGGTGTATATCCCCCCAACACCCCCCTTGCTTGCTTGGGGTGAGTTGTAGCTTTTACACAAGTTTCAAGCTCATTGGAGCCCTCTCCCCCCTATCCAATCACATGCAGCATGCATTCAAGTACATGGGTAGTCTTTGGACAAGGGTCCTCCTTACCTCTTAGAGAGAGAGAGCTTGATAATATCTAGATATTTGCTGGATGGAGCTAGAAGCTCATTGGACCTATCTTTAGCTCAACCAATAGGATTCAAGCACACGATGTGGTTAAGATTAGTGAGATTCTGACATGTGTCCCATGTGCCCTTTTAGAAAAGGGATGCCCCTTGGGTGAGTGGAAGGTTAGGTCAAAGATTCCCCTAACTTTGGGACTTTTATGCATAGGAAGCTTCTCAAACAACTTCCTCATTAAGTGTGTAGGGTCTCTTTTTGACTCAAGCATCTTACCCCCCATGCATAGGAAGCTTCTCAAGCAACTTCCTCATTAAGTGTGTAGGGTCTCTTTTTGACTCGAGCATCTTACCTCCCATGCATATGAAGCTTCTCAACCAACTTCCTCATTAAGTATGACAAGTACCTCAGTACCTTAGTCATCAAGCATGACAAGCACCTTAGGTGGAGTTCCCACCTTAAGCTCAGCCTTTGCCTAAGGTCAAAAGCAAGTTTAGGTCGGGTTCCCATATCAAGCACAACCCTAGCTTTCTTAAGGTCAAAGACAAGTTTAGGGCGGGTTCCCACTTCAAGCTCAACCCTAGCTTGCTTAAGGTCAAAATACTTTTAACATTAACCATTGGAGGTATTTAATGGAGATAACCCTAAGGTCTTTGAAGCTCCATTAGTTAACCTTGCTCTTTGACAGACCATCTCTCATTTGGGTCCCTTTACCATTGGCCTCGTGTTGAGATAGATCCGTAAGCACATGTTTATATTCTAACCCTTGTTCTCGTTTATTATCCCACATTAAATGATCAGTTTAATATGAGAAAATCATTTGGGTTGGTTAGATATTAGATATTTAATGACAAATGCAACTATTGTTGAGTCTTCTGTGAAAGGAGACAGTGATGTTGATGTTGATGCAGAATGGGCTTTTAGTGCAGAGTGCACTTATGATCCTTCTATCCATGATGCCTGCATGTTAGTTGTTGCAGATTCACATATGTGGTACTTTGACAGTGGTGCTACAAAGCACATTACCTCTCATGGTGACTTGTTTACCTCTCTTGAGGATGTCCCTCGTGGAAATTCAGTCACTTGTGCCAACAATGCCTCTTATCCGGTCAAGGGAGTTGGAAAGATTGTGCTTACTACTGCAAATGGCAGTTCTTTCACACTTGTTGGTGCATTGTATGTACCTGCGATAAAGAAGTATATTTTATCTGTATCTGCACTTGCTAGACTTGGTCTTGTAGTCAAATTTGTGGATGACAGATGTATAGTTCATGATCTCAATTTTGGTGGTGCAGATGAAATAGTTCCATCTGGTATTTTATGTCATGGGTTGTATAAGCTCACTTTGCATGACAAGTGTGGACAGAATTTTGCAAATGCTATTGTGGATTCTAAGGCTATTTCATATGAAAAATTTGGCATGCACATTGTGGGCATCTGAATTTTGCTAGATTGCTACGTTTGAAGAAATCTGATATGGTTGCTTCTTTGCCGTCTCTTGAAGAACCTGTCAAACATGTTTTGGGTAAGATGCAGTGTTTCAAGTTTCCAAAGGATGGTTTAGTTAGGGCCACATGCTGGTTAGAGCTTGTGCATGGTAATATTTGTGGGCCCATATAAACTCCATCCTTAAGCAATTACGTTTAATTCGTGACTTTCATTGATCATTACTCCATGCATGCATATGTGTATCCGCTTACACTAGTTTGGTACCAAAACAAGACACGTTAGACTATTTATTTAAGAAAACCCTCTTCATATGCTTAAATATGTTAGCCTAGAGGGTCTTTTAAATATATAACCTTGCAGTTTAGAATCTACCATGATCAAGAACTATACTCATCAAGGTGGTACCAAACGTACTGTACGTGGCGTATATGTACGTACTGTACGTTGTTCCGTTCATGAAAAATTTTTATATACGTAAAAATACGTACTCTTGTAAAAAACCGCAAAGTACTAAATTTTCTAAGACATTATCAATAAAAAAACAAGAGAGAAGCCAACAACTTATAGAGACATTCAAAGACACGTTTTACAAGACAACCACATAGTGTAGAACTACTGCTAGAGACTTAGATTTTTATTTTGAATCATTGTGTTGATGTATGCTCATGTGTGCGTGCGTGTGGTGTGTGTTGTGTTTGGGAGCATATGCTAGTACCTATTCTACACCCACTATTGGGCACTGACGACGTTAGTGGGGATTTCATGTTCTTTAGTCAATACTATGCATGATGGAGCTGATGGTTAATTGTCTTATGGGTGACTACCATGGGTCTATACCTTGCACTTTCCTTCAAGGGTGATCCTATATTCATCTAGATATATTTTAGTTTAAATCAGCACCGTACGGGCTCCACACCTTTAAAAAAATCCGTACAGAACGTTCGTATGGTACCGAACCGATCCGTACGTACGTGTTGATCCAACCTTGATACTCATCAAGTTGACCCTTGTAAGACTACGATTGGTAATTTAAAGAAATCAATTTTATAAGCTCAAGAAAAAATGAAGTGACCTTGTAGAAAATTTTAGGTTACTTTTTCACAATTTTGCTATAGATAATTAAAAGTTTCATTTGCAAAAAAAAAGACTTTAGAGTATATAAAATAATGGAAAGTTCCATGTGTTTGATATGGCCATTTCAAGCATATCGTTGTATACAGAACTTTTTGTTTATGATGTATTTGTGACTTTTAGAAAGTGATACATTGCTTGTCCTTTTCATTGAGGACTTGAGGTGGCAAGTAGAATGGATTTGGTATTCAACAATTATTGGATCATAACTTTGATATCTTCATTCTTGAGACATAAGCATTCAAGACTTCAAATAATATCAAACTTTCTATATAGATCAACTAAATGTATCAAAGTATGTGTTACATACACAATTCGGGTGCCTAAAACCTTGGTTTCAATGTTAAGATTTTCAAGAGTTTTTGCACAATAAAAAATTCAAGATAGAGTTCAAGCAACGAGATTTAATTGAGTTAGGGAGCCGAAAAAATATGTAGTTTCTTGATTTAAACATACAAAGTCACTTGTAGTTGTCAAACTGCGCTAGAGTAGTACTAATTTCATGAGGGGACCTTTGGAAGACCAAAATTATGCTCTTATTCAGCACGTGCTCAAGTATGAAACTATGTCTATAACTTTGTGTGTGACTTGGAAACTTGTCTTTCAAGTACATTCCATTGGCAACACTTGGCTTTTATAAACATAAAAAAGACCATCTCTATGAAAATATATAATAACTTTTTGACAAAACAGCTTGAAAATTTACTAAAATTTATGACTTAGAACTTACCATAATACTCTCCATACGGATTTTATTTTGACATGGAGAAATATCGATTGTTTTCTTTCGCTCATAGTCAACCTATGGTACAAGCAAGGTATAAAAAACTTCTTTCTAGCTTGAAAAATAAATTTCCAAAACTTGGTAGGAAAAGAGAACACTTAAGTGTCCAATTACCTAGTGTTAAGGTAAAGTCCGAAGTGTTTTGTGCTTCAAACAATTTCTGGCTATGCCTGAAAATGTCTCGAAAGGTACTATGGGTATCCTTCATTCAGATCAAGGGGGTAAATGCATTTCTGACTAGTCGTGGGATAAAACACCAATGTAAAATGCCTTATTGCCTCCGCAAAATGGTGTTGTTGAGAGAAAAAACAGGTCACTTATAGAAATGACACGATTTATGGTCGAAATTCAAGCTTTGTCACATTTGTTTTGTCTTGAGTCCATCCTGTGTGCCACTTATGTACTTAACAAGTGTCCTACAAAAGCTTTGCAGTCTATGACTCCATATGAATCATGGCATGATAGAAAGCCTTCTATTGAGTACATGCGTGTTTTTGACAGTTTGGCATATGCTTTAGTGACACAAACGCAGCGTACAAAATTGGATGATAAGACTGTCAAATGTATTTTTGCTGGTTATAGTGCTGAAAGCAAAGGTTACATGATGTATCATCCGCAAACAAAGCGTATCTTGGTCTCACGGGATGTTGTGTTTGTGGAAGGTTTTGTTCAGTCCTTGCTCTCATGTACTAGAGGCATTGATGTAAGCTCACAGGACATTTATGACAGTTTGTTGCCTCTTTTCAATGGTGGAATTTTGAATGTAAATTCCAATGAGGCAAATGTACAGTCTATGGGGATTTTTGAAAATGTTATAGATCAGTCTATTACTGATGCAGATGTACATGATGTACTTGATGAGGAAAGTACTGAGAATGAGTAGGCTAGAGGTATGTCTAAATGGATGGTGCATACTTTGCATGATAGTAAATTGGATGCACCTTTGTCTAGCTATCCTCGTTCAGGTTCTTGCCATGCATCTTATGTATTAGATCGCTATGTTTTGGCTATCTCTAGTTCATGTGATGCTGAGAAACCTTTGTCTTTTAATGAAGCAAAAAATTCAAAAAATTGAATGATTGCCATGCAATAAGAATATTATGCACTTTTAGCAAATGACACATGGATTTTATGTGATTTGCCTCATGGCAAAAAGACCATTGGTACAAATTGGGTTTACAAGTTGAAACACAAGCCGGATGGTGAGATTGACTACTATAAGGCTCGACTTGTTGCAAAGGGTTTTGCACAACGAAAAGACATAGATTATGAAGATACTTTTTCTCTCACTTGTCGTATGAATACTATGCGTTTTCTATGTGCATTGGTAGCTCATTTTGGTTGGGGTGTACATCAGTCAGACATTGTTATTGCTTTCTTGAATGGTGACATATTTAAGGAAGTTTATGTAACACAGCCTCGCGGTTTCGTCAAGAAAGGACAAGAGGATAAAGTGTGCAAATGTAAGAAATCTTTGTATGTATTGAAGCAATCTCCTCGTGCTTGGTATGAGAAGGTTGACACTCATTTGGTCAAATGAGTCTTTCATAAGAGTCCAAGAGAAAGCACAATGCATGTAAAGCACGAGGGTGATGTACTTCTCATTGTGATTCTCTATGTGGATGGTTTGTTGGTCATGGGGCCAAACGAGAGACATATTGTTGAGTTTAAGGTTGATTTGAATGCTACTTTCAAGATAAAATATTTAGGGTTGTTACATCATTACTTGGGTATACAATTTAAGTAGTGTGATAGTGCTATTCCCTTGAATCAGACAAGTTACATAGAGACATTGCTATGTAAGTTTGGACTTGAGGATTTCAAACCTGTTGCCACTCCCATGGAAACAGGTTTGAAGTTGAGTCTTCATGATGTGGTGATCCTGCTGATGTCACTCTTTACCAAATTGTTGTTGGCTACCTTATTTATGTATGCAACACGAAGCTGGATATTCAATTTGCAGTCTCAAAGATCAACAGATTGATGCATAGCCCAGGGTCTAAGCATTGGCACGCAGTCACTTAGAGGATTTTTCACTACTTGAGTGGCACTTTACATCTTGGCTTGTTTTATCCCAAGGGGGGGATCATTGCCCCCAAATTTACATGCTTTTTCAAACTCAGATTGGATTGGTTATTTTGACACATGAGTGTCCGCAAGTGTTTTTTGTTTCATGCTTGGTAGTCCATGCATATCATGGTTGAGAAAGAAGCAATCTACTGTGGCCACTTCCAATTCTGAAGCTGCACGCAGTCTTCACAGCTACAATTGAGTGTGTATGGCTCAGACGCCTTATGGTTGATTTGGGTGTTGGACACAACACTGTCAACACTATCTACATTGACAGTCAGAGCGCATTGGTAGTTGCGAGGAACCCAGTTTTTCATGTTCGCACAAAGCACATTGAGGTGCATTACCACTATGTCAGAGAGAGGCTCTTAGCAGGAGAGATCAGCTTGACCGTGTGGGCATTTTTTCCCTCACTAGGAGGTTTTTTCTCCGTGCATTGTATATACCCTCATCACTCTAGGGCTATCTTATCTTGCCACTAACCACTAAGTAATTTACTCTCTGTTGTGTGCCTTGAGCTTCGTTCATCTTGTCCAAGTTGTTTGTGTTTTCCTACAACCCCAATTCCAACAGGTCTTTAGGCCACATTCAACATCATGTTTTGAAGTAGTAACTCCAAATTCTCTTCTCTACAACTTGAAAATAGATCTCCCATTTTCTTTGGATTTAGTGTAGTTTTTTTGAATGGTCAATTGTTGGGGGGCTTTAGGACCCTTTTAAACCTTGTTTGCGGAATCTTTTTGGAGGTGTTTTGGAGGCGTTTCAAAGGAGGCCTCCTCAATGTGATGCTCAAAGCCCCAAGCTCTTGAATCTTACTTATCATTATGCTTTAGCTCAAGCCTCACTTGCAAGCTCACTTGGGCCTTGGCGGCAAACTGGCAAGTTGCCTCTTCTCTCTCAAGCATCAAGCTCTCAAAGTTCAATCTTGAAGCTCCCTCTATCTACTCTCTATCAAGCTCCCTCTATCTACTCTCTATCAAGCATGAAGTCTCTCTCTCTCTCTCTCTCTCTCTCTCTCTCTCTCTCTCTCTCTCTCTCTCTCTCTCTCGCCTCTGTCTACTCTCTATCAAGAGGCAAGCCTATATCTACTCTCATGAGGTAAGAACTCTCACGCTTTGGTGTGCCATTAGGAGCTCACCCCCTCCCTAGCTATGTTTTAGCCTTTTTAGACTCTTTATCACTTGCTATTTTGAGCCTTTGAGGTATGTAGTTATCTAACAATATTTATTATCATGTCATCGATATTTTATTGGCGTATTTTGCTATTATGAGTCACGTTTCTTGTCTTTTTTTAATTCACTTTAATGCTCATAGTGTTCTTAAAACTATGATACAAACATGTAAGAAAATTGAGAAAAATGAATTCCTTTTTCCTATTCCGACCCTCAAGACTGTTCCCTAGCTTTTAACATCCTGCCATACCCATCCCCTATTCTTGTTGTCGCTCCATGTTTCTATGATGCATGCGCTGTATGGTTTTAAGAAAAATTCACAAGCTGCAGATACGTTTCTCATGAAGTCTTTTTCTTTACAACACAACAATTCAAAAGGTCCAAGATCGCTGAATTTGCAACGTCACTTTGTCCATCCATTTGAGGATGATATGACAATGAAACTGAAATACTTGGCGAAAAGAAATACTACTCTATCGTGTGTGTTGTATGCAATATTCCCCTATTACCAACAAGGAGGAGCAAGGCACTCATCCATACAGTGTTAGAAAAAAACCGGGGTCTAGTGTATTTTAACCGGCTGAAATTATAAAATCCCGGTTAGATTTTGAGTTTGCCTTTAAAAAAACCGACAAATTTACACAAGTTTTAGTGTAATTCCTGGCTAAAGCTTCAAATTTTGACCTAAAAACGGGAGAATTTCAAGTTTCCCCTTATTTTGATCGGTTAGGAAAAATGTATGTTTCTAGCCCTGCATCCATAGCTTTATGCCTCAACTCCATTATAACACCTAAAAGATTATTCTTCATTAAATACTCATTATTGATGGCATGAGAAGCATGTGACTGACCAACCATCAAACTAGCCGATATAATTGAAAAATCAGCATTTGTATCATGCTTCTCACACATAATTGATGAGTCATTCTGAGATGCAACATAAATGCACTATGTATGGCTTTCTTGACATCGCGTTGTCCACTACATTTTCTTTGCTAGGGTATGTATGATTTGAAAATAAAACATAAGAGAGAAAATTGCATACAAAAGAAGCATGTTGGCCATTGCTTTCCGCTCATCAAGGTTCCTAACCGATTTCTATTCCAATCGACCATTGACCTCAGTGTAACAGGGAATGGGCAAACACACACCCTAAACATCCTGAAACGGTGTTCCAGACAGATCCGGCTCCCGAAAGGGAGTCGAGAATGGAATATCTTTCAGGAACGTGGTGTAACCAGATGTTGATTTGGAACGAGGGGAATGGGGTGGAACGGCATCCGGAACGATCAACGAAAAAGTCAATGTTTCTTTCCTAGCCATTTGGGGCTCTTTGGGGATAGATTTGGGGCTATTTGGGGACAAGTTCGGGGCTATTCGGAGGGCTGATTTGGGTGTTTGTCTCACCTCCTCAAGCTTTGAACATCTCTCTGTACTAAGCTACTCTCCTTGCTAAAGCTCCATCATCGTAAAACATGCATAATATGGTTCTAATTAGAATGGTCGAATTCAAAGCTTAGCTTACAGTTTTGCACCGATATATGAGCTTATAATACATATAATATATATAGTTTCTTTAGTCTACCGTTCCCACCTTGGCACCGTTCTCATTTCGAGACCCCTCCTCCCTCCCGTTCCCGTCCCCTTGTCATGTCGGTGCGCTTCCACGGTGGGAAATAGGGCCAAAAGTTACAGATCATGCTTATTTGCAGGATATGCTTAGTAGGTCATCGAGAAGTAAAAAAGTGCTAGAGGAGGTTTTCGAAATGTGTCTCTTGCAGTGCATTCATTGCAAGATATGCCCAAGGCAATGGCGAGGAAGTTATCGACGATACATGTTGTGTGTAGCAATGCTTTGGTCGGACATGTTGCGCTTTAGCAGTACCTTGGTGGATATGTAAGCTAATTGTGGTGTACTTGGAGGGCGCCCAAAGGGCCAACCATTGGTTGTCCGAAGCCGAGAGCGATGGTTGCCTATGGGAACCAAGTCCAAGCAAAAGCTTTTTTTAATATATGTATATAAAGTTAGCTGGAGTTTATTAAGCAAAATTGAGCTGCAACTGGCGGAGGTGGAGCTGCATGGCATGAAGGGAGTTAGCATGCAGAGGAGAGCATGAAAAGGGCGGCCACGAACTGCAGAGAGGGGGGGGGGAGGGGGGGGAGGGGGGCGGGCAAGAAGCAGAAAGGACACGCCAATGCCAGGGGTGAAAGGGATGTGTACTGGAGAGGGATATCAGAGCTGCATCATGTAAACGTGCTACGAGCACTGGAAGGGAGCTAGGGAGGCGGCAACCTGCAAGGAACTGAGTACTCCAAGGGGATATGGTTGGTGGTTGCAGAGTTGGAAGGGGTAGGTGTTGTAAGCAGGGCTGTATGCGAGAGGAGAGAGGGTCGAGAGGGTCGAGAGAGGGGCACTGGTTGGTAGCCAGGTAGGAGAAGAGCCGGCAGTCAAAGACAAGGGGTGTGCTTGTGATAGAGAACGAAGGGCTGTAAGACATCTGTAGGAGGAGGGGAGATGGGAGCGCTATAGACAGGTTGGTGGGATGCGCCATGGGGAGGACCTAACTGGAGCCGGAAGCCTGCAAAGGAAAGCTCTTCAGAGGGGAAAGAGGAGGTTGCTCGAAAAAACGTGGATTTGGAGAGTCCTACAGAAGAGCTCGGGCTTGTTGAGGAGGTTGCATATTTGGATGCTTTTTAGCAACGAAAAACTCAAGTTTGACACCTCTTTTTAGCCCCTCTTAAATCTTATGCTTCGTTGGGTATTGAAATTTGATTTTATGGAACATAATAATGGGAGGAACAATATATTTGGCTTTCCACTGGGACTTGTTCTCACCTACACGTTGTTGGAATTAGGGTTATAGGAATGCACACACAACTTGGAGATGGAGAAGAGCTTCAAGGCGTGCAATAGAGGATGTATTACCTAGTGTCCGTATACAAACTAAGATAGTCATAGAGTGATGGGTGTATAAACAAAGCACATAAGGTAAAACCCTCCTAGTGAGGGAGAATAGGCCTTGGAAATACTAAGTGTGTACACATCACTACCATATACGTGGTAACAAATCCTCCTTTGAAATGTGGTGAACAAGAACTTGTACATAGATCAATCTACTAATGGAAGCAAGTCCAAAGATTTACAAAAAGCTTTGAACTTCCCATGAGGAAATACCTTTGTGAATGGATTTGCAAGTTTTTCCTAGGTTGGCACATAAGCCAAGATGATCTCTCTAGTCGTGAGTCTCTCCTTGACGTAGTGATAATGCACCTCAATGTGCTTAGTGTGAGCATGGAAGACTCGGTTCCTTCCCATTCTCAATGGTCTCTGATTGTTAGGGTAGATAGAGTTTCAGAGTCCTACCCAACTAATCTATGGAGCATCTAAGCCACACACACTCAATTCTAAATATGAAAGTTTCCATGTACTCAACCCTATAACTAGAGGTATGTAGAGTATGCCTGGACTACTGAGCATGAAACAAAACCCTCTTGTGGGAGACTTGGTTTCATAGCAACTAACCCCATTTTGAGTCAGAAAAGACATGTAATCTGACAATAATGATTCCCCATTGGGATAAAACAACCCAAAATTTATAGTGTTCCTCACATAGTGGAATATTATCATGTGTGCATTTCATATGAGCCTCGTAGACAAGCTATTGCTACATGTTATCATCACACTTAGCTGGCTTAGGATTTAGACTAGCATTTTTTGAGCCTCTAGAAGGATGCACATGATTTGGTAGGTCATAGTTGTATCCCCTCTGTTGCATGATACAATCATTTAAGCATACAATAGGCATGAATACTCACGTAAGTCATTTATTAATGAGTGACTTTGATATGATATTTATAAAACGTAGGTAGGGCAAATGAGAAAAAACCCTGTAAAAGAGTCACTCGGCCTTCTGTTTTTAGGGTCATCGAAACCTAATCTCAACACCTAGCATTTACATCTCAATATCGCAACATCATCATTGTTTTCCATTACTTTACCCCACAATGAGTTCAACCCAGTGTTTATGCATCAGTGAAACCATACATTTTTACATTAGATAACTGTAGTATTTTTGCATGAGATCAATCTTAGCATTTTTTCATTTGTATTTAGGATCAACGTTCAATATTGGACCATTGTATCAACATTGTGTAAGTAATCTAAACAAGTACTTGCTCTCACAAGAGAGCAAGAGGGCCCTTTAGGGTAGTTGGGACTCGATATGCAGTGTCATCTTTCTTCACTATCTAACTCTCTCTTTCATTGTGTTCAGTTATTTCAGGTGAAGTAAAGAAACCTTGTGTTTGTGCAAAGTACTAGCTAGATTTGGGCTAAATTCCTTGAACTTCCATTGCACTTGACAAAGATTCTCTTAACTGGCTTTCAATTTTTAGACCCTAGGCTATGCATGAATCTGCTCACTTGTGAAACTGTAAACTGAATATAAATCCTTGCAATACATACATTAATGAGACAATAAACAACTCTTTGGTAGAGGGTAAGATATATAGGATCTCTAGCACCATGTAGGGTTAACTTCAAACCTGTCTACATAGGAGTGGCAAGTGGCTTGCGATCATCAAGTCCAACTCTTTTTAGCAAAGTTTGCATGTACTTTGTGTAACATAATGCAATACCTTCATCACTTTGCTTCAATTGAATGCCCAAGTAATAATGCAAAAGCCCCAAATCTAAAAGTCTCAAATGTGACATTCAAACCAACCATAAATTCAGGAATAAATGACTCATATGGATATGTGGGCAGCAAATCATTCACATATACAACAATGATAAGGTATATATCATCCGCATCTTTTAGATACAATTTGCTCTCAATTGAGCTATTTCAAAAGCCATGTTCAAATGATTAGGCTTTTTCTCATACAAGGCATGAGAAGATTTCTTTTAACCATATAATGCTTTATTGAATCTACATACTTTCTTTTCTTGTCCTTTCTTGACAAACCATGAGATTGCATTAAATGCACTTCCTCAATATATAAGTCACCATTAAAGGTTGTAGTTTTAATGTCCGACTGATGTACATACCATCCAAAATAAGCTGCGAATACACAAATGGATGAACAATAGTCATAGAAAAAATGGGAGCAAAAGGTTCTTCATAATCAATGGCCTTTCTCTAATCATTTCCTTTGGCAATAAGCCTTTCTATGTAGTGGTCAATACTACCATCCGACTTATGTTTTAGCTTATAAACCCACTTTGTATCAATGGCCTTTTCGTAGGAGGCAAATTACATAAAGACCAAGTATTGTGCTTTCAAGTACCTGATACTCATCATGCATAGTACCCATCCAATTTTCTAAATTTTCTGCTTAATCAAATGTAAGAGGTTCCTCCTCATCACACAGACAAAGCTTAACAATTTCATGAACAAGAAATATGATGAGAACCCGATTGAGTACGAATAAATCCTGGGGGATTCACCATGAGAAACTTATTGTACCACGTAAGTGCAAGGAAAGGGGGTTATTTGGTAGTTTAGATAAGCGTATAAGTTAGAAATAGGCCAGAAATAGGCCCCTAATAATTTCTCCTTCATTACTAAAACATAAGGGAGGGGGATTGGGATATATACTTCAAGGGGGGAATAAGCAGTGTTTAGGATAGTGGCACAGATTGATAACATACATATGGACATATGAATTAGGGATTTTTGATAGTAAATAAGCCAATTATTTCTAGTGAATTACATGTGGTTACCCAATTTCATGTCCCTGTAAAGAGAATATGATTAAGTATTGACTTTAAAGTCCTAACTTGTATAGCATGAAGTTTGGTTTTTTAAACTTGAAGGTGATAAGTTATACCAAAACTTAGATAAGTTAGGGGAATAATAATTTTGGTAGCTACATATCGTATAAGTGTAGAAAGGGGGGTCATTTTTACTTCATATGAGTCGTAAATAGACGGTTTTCCAAGACTTTGCGCTCACAGGTGGCATATCGTTTTCTATAGAGAGTGAATCCCCTAGGGAATAGATGAAGGTGCATCAAATTTACTATCACGTGAGTATGCACCAACCAATTCGGTATAGCGCTATCTTTCTCATTTTGAGCCTTGTCCTCATGAACTGTACATCTGTATTAGAAATAGTTTGATATATGAATACACTTGAAATTTGTATAGGTTGAATATTTGCCTCATTTGGACTTACATTTGTAATCAAACAATGGAAAAGACGCAACACGGTATCAAAAATTTCTTGAGAGCTTACACTTGTCTCTTTAGTATAACACAACGAGGGTTGAACTATATCTTGTTGCACAAAAACAATATCTGAAGAAATCAAGATACGTTTCGATCGTAAATGAAACAACATGTAGCTCCTAATCTCAACATTGTAACAATAATAGATGCATTTGATAGTCTTGTCATTCAATTCATTGCGTTGTTGTTGCAGCATTAGAGCATAAGCAAAACAATCAAAAACATGCAAGTGACTAATAGAAGGCTTCTTATCATGCCATGCCTCATATGGATTAGTAGATTGCAAAGTTTTAGTGAGAGCTAGTGCAACCAAAGATGGTTGACATAGAAGAAAAGTGCTAGGTATAGATGTTAATGCGAAAGCTTGGGGAGCAAACAGGATTTAATACCCTGGTAGTCCATGCCGTAAACGATGAGTGTTCGTCCTTGGTCCACGGATCGGGATCTCAACCTAACGCATTAAATAGTCCGCCTGGGGGAGTACGTTCGTAAGACTGAAACTCAAAGGAAATGATGGGGAGTTTAATTCGATACAATGCGCAAAACCTTATTATATGCATGCAAAGAGCTCATGGGATCTATTAGATGTTGTGGTCTGCAATGTAGGGGAAGTGCATTGATGATACATACGCAATAATGTGATTTTGGGACCAATGTTGATGTTTTTAAGCTAGTTGGTTGGCATGCTTCAAAGCTGAGAAGTGTATTTATCGCTAAATTGTGATGTCATTGATGGACTCTCTAAATTTATCTTTACAACTTTCAGTTTGGAAGTCATCTGTGAAAGTTATGAGTGTTTGAAAGTTTGGAGGGGTCCGGTTTTTCTTCCTATGGGTCAGCTGATGTGTGCCAAGTTTATCATTTTCAGCTTTCATGTGGAGGTTTTGTTGCCTCAAATTTTCTCTCCATGTCTAGTTTTACAGTGCATCAGTTGGAGTTCGCCATAGGAAGATGTGGCAAGTCTAAGATACATGATTTATCTGTCCGGAATTTCTGGCTTTGATGCTTGTTAGATAGGAGCCTTGGAAATTTGAAAAATGGTCAAGATGAGAAAATTGGAAGATGCATACGTGCTCTCAAGCATGTGGATTGCATTTCCTCAATCAAATATAGTGGTAGGCGGTTACGGCTCTCAAAATGGTGATTGTAAGATGAACGCGGCCTTTTCGAACTAGAATCTTCTTATCCAAGAGTCATTTTTGCAGGGCATTTTTTCATTGGTAGGTCATGGGCCGTGGTGCTTGTCAAAAAACTTTAATGGTGATATTGTGTGTAAAACTACATGTGAAAGGGGCCGGCCGACCATATGGCATCTCCCATGGGGAGTTTACTAAAATTCAAAGTAAAGATTACATGTAGCTACAGGAAGTGAGATGAGGCTGTATAAAAAGAAGGCAACTAAGGCTTGAAGGGAGGATAAAAGCAATATGGAAGAGTAGAGTTTGCATGGATATGGAATTAACGAGTGAAAGAAGCAAAGGTTTTCTGAACGTAAGAAAAGGAGTGGAGCATGCACCACAAACCAAGAAGAGGGGATGTCCATGGTGAAGTAAAGGAGGTGAGGGAGGAGAACGCCATAGAGTTAAGACTTGCTTCTAACTAGCCACAACAACCCGCGGATCACATATTAGTGGAATTTCAATATGGAAAAATACACATTAAGTTTGAAAGGAAAGGAAGTATTTTATTATTTTATAATATTGAAGTTAAAGTGTAATGGAATATGGCTATAAAATTGACTTTAAGAAGAGTAAATGATTAAAGGTAGCAATATGAAAATTAACCTGATTAGCTTGGCATGAACAATACTTGTAAAAGAGAGATAATATTAGAGAAATTGACAACAGTTGAGGTGCGGATTTATGTGGAGCCGGTCCCCCTTCCAATAGGCTTTTGTATTATAGATTCCCTCATAAAGAGAGACTTGGTAGAATACAATATTGTGTTCCTTGAGACCTCATTGGTACAATGAAGATGATAGACTTCATTCCAAAATTATGCCCTTCATTAACTTGCAAAAGCATAACATATCCTCGGATCAATCCCAAGATATCAAACACCTTTAGAGTTGGAGAGAGCTAGCAGGGAGTGAGGGAAGGGAAAAGGAAGAAGAAGTAATATATGAGAAAGAAATAGTCTGCTCACTTGTATTACTCTTGTAGACTAGCATAGCATAGTAGCATAGTAATGGAGATGAAGAAGATGGCAAGCTTTTTCTTTGGAGCATGGATCTTGCTTGGATTTTCATTCCATAGCCAAGAGGTGTTGGTGTAGGCTTTCAACTTCTCAACAAGCTTGGAGAAGGAGAGGAAGTTCTTGCTTCAGACAATGAGAGTGCGTGTGAGTGTGTGTGAGGGTGCATATCTTGCAAGCACACCCCCTCCTAGCGTGGGTCAACCCCTCCTTATATCTCATGCTTGAAGCTCATTGGCTCATGTCAAGCCTAGCCAATCACAAGCTAGGTCATTTCCAGCAATAGAAGTAGCCTTTGGACAAGTGTCCTCCTTTCCCCTTTGAGGGAGAGGGCTTCAATAATGCTTAAACAATTTATTGAATAAGCTAAATTCTCATTGGACTCCTTTAGAGGCCAACCCAATAGGCTTTAAACACTTTATGAGGGCAACATGGGGAGGAGCTTGGCATGTGTCCTTGTTGCCTCTTTTGTCTTGGGCTTGCCTTGAGTGAGTGTGTGTTCTCTCTCATGCCCCTACTTGTAGGGCTGGCCCCACCTTGTGTAGGGATCTAGGTTGACTTTGGAACACCTCACTTCTTAAGCACCTTATTCATGAATCCCATCAATCACCTTAGTCCTAAAGCATGACAAGCACCTCAAGCACCTTAGTCATCAAGCAGGGCAAGCACCTCAAGTACCTTAGTTAGCTCAAGCACGACAAGTACCTGAAGCACATGCTTAGCTAAGGTCTAAAATATTACCCTAATATCCTAGGTCTAAGGACATTTAACACTAACCTTTGAAGGTCTTTAATGAATCTAACCCTAAGGTAATTTAAGCTTCATTATCTGGTCATTTATCTTTGATAGAACATCTTTCTTTTGGACCCATTGCCTTCTCTCCCTTTGGTCTCGTGCTGAGATAGATCTAAAAGCATATGTCTATATTCTAACTCTTGTTCCCGTTTATTTCCCCACATTAAATGATCAGTTCAATACCAAAAAATCATTTGGGTTAGTTAGATATTAGATTTTACCTCTCTCTTGAAATCATAGTCGTCCTCGACTATGAGGTAGAGAAGATAAAGCCTTAGTCATTTATCTTAGCGGATTAATTCCAGAATGGAACACTAATCCACTTGGTGCTTGAGAGACTTAGCTACTGCAAGTGTCACGTGCACATCAAACCCTATGTGTACGTGGACAAGCCACTTCATGACAAAGGTTCACTCAGTCTAGCTAAAGAAGTGATCTGGCACTTTTGTGAGTCTGTTCCCAGATTGTGCATGTCTAGGCACTTAGAATAGATGCATATCCTCTGGTTGCACACAACATGACCATCAAATTTCAATGCGAACCCATGAGGAGCATTTTTATAGTGCATAGACCTATTTTCCCTATTTTAGCAAATTTTCACTTATTACTTTGAAGTGAATTCGTTGGGAACTAGGTAGGGCAATTTTGATAGCCAAGTATATAAGAAAACCCAGTGCTAGCACTTTCTGGCAGAAGAGGCATGTTCAACAGGCACCTTCTCAGCAGGATCCCCACAGAACACCTAACGTTTTTGTAGTAGATGAGCGTTTCTGTATCAACACAGCTAGCGTTTTCAGTAGAACAAGCCCAACGTTTTTTGTTATAGGAGCCTAGCGACAGAAGACCACAGATCAGCCCTAGCGTTAGCTGATTTATATCAGTAAGACAGAATTCAACCTAGCGTTTTTAGATCACCAGAGCAACTCAATGTTTGGCAGATTCATCGTGACAGAACCTCAGTTAGCACCAGCGTTTTCAGTTTTCAACATCAAGACTCCGCAGTAGAACCCCCGCAACAGATCCTCGCCGCACGATCAGATCCAGTGTGATTTGCAGTTTCAACCCAGAAAACGTAGATTTTAGCATCTGCATTTCCAGCGCGTTGTAGTTGCATCGTCGTCATCGCCGTCGTCACCGACATAGAGTCAGAATTCAATAGATAAAGATTTGCAGATTTCAGCCATTAGCATTTTCAGATTTCGGCCCGTCTTGTCGTCGTGCTTATCGTCGTCGACATCGTCGGCAAGTCCAAATCATTGTAGAGATTTGTGCAATCAATAGTAGACTGCTCTCGCCATAGAGAGTGGGGCCTTTGGAGGAGGGTTTGACAACATTCTTCTCTCTCTATTTCTCACTCGCAGCACCTTCATTCAGAGTGTTCACCACTTTGTTTGTGTCCATTGCACTCTCTCACTAAAGGAATGGAAGGCTCTCCCTTCTGTAAGTAAAAGTGTAAGGCCTAGGAGACTAAGATGTCAGATCCTCCTCCCTACCGCCTTATATATAGGCATAGCTCCTAGCTCTTGCCCTAAGCGGATCCCTAGTCCACACTGGTCTAGTCGAGGCCCTTGGCCTAGGTCCCTAACCCCTTAGGTTGGGCCTTGCCCCATAGGATCCTTGTCCTTACATTACTCACCCCTTAAGGAAGAGTTTTCGTCCTCGAAAACTAGAGTGAAAAGGATAAGTTTTCACAAAAGTCGTAAAGCAATAGACTTGATTGTAGACTAGTCAAATCATCTTAAAATCGTACCATAAGAATCATATCAAGAGTTGTAATGTGCATATGCTATTTAGCATATCCTAAGTGTATGCTCTTAGCACCTCTGAATGGTGTAACCACCTATAGTTTATGCTCGTAGCACAACACTTAGGTTTTGTACATGACACTACTCATATACTTTATGGATTGCTTCTAGCTTACCGCATTAAACACTCTTTAGATGATCCATTCATTGTCTATGCCTTGTAGCATGTCTATGCTCCTGGTATGTCTATGCTCGTAGCAAGTTTATGCTCTTAGCATGTCTATTGTCCTTTCTTAAGTAGCAGAATATAAACTTTTTTTTATAACATGCTCATAACTTAAGTTACAGGAATGATTGATAATTTACTCCTTCCATTCGAAAGGGAGGTTTCATCCTTGAAACAACTGGAGATGTAGTCTCATGCCGCCTCAAACAAAAGAGTGTTAAACACTAGGGCCCATGACACCTAGTGTGTATGCAATAACAAACTTTTATCCTAGCATGTAGAATACAAGAATGCATGAATCAACATAGATTGATAGCATTCATTTACTTAGGTAACACATTAGATCATAACAGAAAACACATGTTCCATGTCTAAAGTGTGTAACTAAAATGCACTTGTGTATCCATAGAAACTTGTTGTTAAGCAACTATCCATTAAATTTGCATCTGGTAGTCAGAACTTTCTACCATAAACAAGCCCTACCATCTTGTATTCATAACTTGCTAATGTAAGCAAGCCCTACCTAGTACCGACAATTTCTGGCCCACTGAAACTGTTCCCCGTACTTGTGCTAGAATGGTCTTGGGGAATGGAATTGACCAGCACCTTGGGACTTTGTCGCGACACATAATTAAGGAATGGCGCCAGTGTCAATCCTTAAGAACTCATATTCTCCTCATGTGGAATATGTCTCACATAGGGATGTTAGAAATGTAACATCCGTCAAAAGTACGAAATGTACTTGTGTGTGGAGGAAACGTAAAACACTCAGCGACATGAGTGAGAGGGACCCTTATTAAACCTGCTCCACATCGTGGCTAAACTGAACTCCTTGAGTTCCTAGACCATGTTGAACGTCCACATAATGTAAAACATGTGCCAAAAGAACGATCTCTACCGCTGTAGTCCTATGTTTGTCTTAAACATGTTGACCCAAAAGATAGGTAATGTCTGTGGGGCAACTTCTTGTCCATCGTATGGAAAGCTGATATGTGGAAAGGAAAGGTAGGTACTGCGTACACAAACCTCTAATTCCGACCAAAAAATATGACCGTGTCATGTGCATCAGAAAATCAGAAACTAACATATAGTTCACATATAAAGCATAGCATAAAAGAAATGCTTACCATGAAGAGGAAAAGTACCTCATACTTACCTTGACGAAATAGGCCATAGAAGTAAAGGGTGTTACCTGAACCAATGCCCAAATCTGTGAACTAAGCACTAAAAAAAAACATTATTTAAAAACATAGACAACTAAAAACCATGACTTAGCTGACAAACTATATCTCATAAGCCAAGAATTGTGATGCGCTTAGACCTAACAACTAAGGACTTCTCTCTAGAGCGGTTATGCCTACTTAGGCGAGAATCATATTCTCAACATAGCACTTAAGTTGGAATCGTATTTCCAACACAACGTATAGGATAGTCGTACTATCCAGGTAACTTAACTAGGAATGGTATATACCATCCTGAGTTTTGATACAATATCCTTCACCCCTTATGAAGGTAATATTACCCGGGGTAAAACTGCAGAATAAACCGTATACTAACCATCGTACCTTAACACATTGAAAAAATATGGTTCCAAAAGTTTCTTAATTGATGAGCATAAAAATCTTCTGTTAGTGCATGATTTCACATTATGAAAACAACCATGTGTACTTTTCCAGAATATTAGCTTATGTCAAACCCAAATTTGTGCCACCATGATAGAAAAATATGAAATCAAGCTAATCCTTCTAAGATCGTAGGTGGTACCGTGACCACAAAACATCATAACCACCTCAGGCTATAGAATGCTATAGACAAGATGCCGTGACCTTGATCTGTAGACTGGGACTACCTACAAGAGATTGGTAAGTCATATAGATTGTTTACACATAAAAACAATCTTAATAAAGAGTCGTACTCGCCTTGAACTATCGTATAGGAAAAGGAAACTATCTAACAGGCATTAAGGAGATAAACACCTCACATGACTCATAGTGATGAGACTCGTAGCCAAGTGACGTACAACAGTGTACCTCGTAGTCAAAACTGTGGTAAAAGAACCACCAAGACAAAGTGTCATCCATCTGCTGAAACTGATCCTCATGCCTTGCATGTAAGGACAAAACACCTCAAGTGTAATCTACACTTGTAACTGTGCATAATGAGTGTAGACATCCTTTAAATCCCAACACTGTAGTGAAACAACTAGATGTTCACAAGAGAAGTTCATGGCTCCTAGCCTAGCTTGAAGTCGGACAAGCCTTGCTTACCAAATCCTAGTTGTGTCTTACACAAGTCAAGAAATAACAACAACTCAAGCATCTCTAGTGTTGCATCTTACAACTCCCCACATGCCTTATATGTGGTGCATACATAGTATGCAAACTGAGCTTGATGAGAGGTTATCTCAAAGAAAAGAGAGTTGAACACAACTCTTTTTTCCCACACAAAGGAGAAGCCGTGTCTCACCAAAGTATCAAAAAGTCTCAAGTGGACAACCACTGGAATTATGCCTTGCATATTCCCTGTTGAAATTGCTAACAAATGCTCGTAGCTGTGTGTCATGTAGATCTGGAGCAAGTAAACCATAATAGATGCAATCACAAGGGAGCCAGCATCTTCATGCATCAAAAAAGATGTACCCTTACTCAACATACGAGGTCATGCCCAATTCATAGAGTATGCCTTGTCATGCGAGTAGGAGGGATACCAATTTATGTAAGCAAGAGAGTCCCAAGCAACATGTTACATACGATGGTCTACTAGTACTCCAGTAGAGCATACACCTTGTGTGACCACTCTACCCACCTTGTGACGAAGAGTATGTATGCTTTAATTCATAGGTTATGTCTCGTAGATACAAACGGGACATGCTTTACATACCAGAAACTACCTGTAGTCTTCATAAGACCTCGCAACTGGGAGTGTGCATATGTGCACAAAGACATGGCATCCAGGCAGTAAGTTCAAAGTACTCTGGATAGATAAAAGAACGTAAGTTTCTCACAAACCTTGTAGGATGTGCAATGAGCTCATACACCTCTTGTGTATGACTCCGATTTGATAAGTGAGAAGCATACCACGACATGAAATCCGCTTCTCCTAACCATCATATACATACAGAATAAAGATGGATAGGTGCAAGTAGGATAGTCTCAAGCACTAGGTGACTTTACCATGAGCAACAACCATCATTGCACCGTAAGTCACTACAAGCGCTTCAAAATAACATGCCATGCATTCTTGAATCTCCTTGAGAGAGCTTGTCATATCGACTCAAGCAACATAAAAATATGTTTGTAATCCTTGTAGGATATTGTAATCCATAGACGTGATGCCGTATTCAAGTTGTAGACATAGACTCATAGCCTAGTGACATGTAGACAAGCTATTGTTACGTGTCTTACATGTTGCCCAATGTGCTCACCGTCTAGGTCGCATCATCGTAAAATAGTGGCATGTACTCCAAGATCAAAGTAAGTGCATAACATGTCGTGCATGTCAACAACTATACCATGAAAAGTTATGTCGTACAAACTATTGTTTATATATCTTAAAAAACATGATTTACTGAAACAAGAAGGCATACCTTGGCATTAGGTCATGCATAGCATACCTCAACAATATGCTTCAAGCCTTAACCACCATGTAGTTAACAATTAGGACTATGACAGATGCTTTGCATGTCCAGGTATTAAGGCCGTGCTTGTCTCCAGCATCGAAAATTTGTCCAGTGATATCTTTTAAAAATTCCAAGTAGAATAATCTTCTTTGTCAAGACGGAAAACAGGTTCTTAATTCTTGAAACCAGCATTGCATCCATGAGCCAAACGAGCAACAGGCCTGGTTAACATGTCGGTCGACCACCATGGCTTCCCCGACGTGACTTGGCCAATGCCTTTGTTAATTGGCTCCTTTTGCTGATACCTGCGAGCACCGTAGCGGAGAACCATGTCCGCTACCATACCTGGGATAATCACAGCGCGGAACCATGTCCGCTACCATCTCGGATGTTCCATATTGTATGTGATGTGAACGCACTTGATGAGACGCCATCAACAAGTGTAGCATGCCGACGTGGATGCATTCTCAGCTTTCTGCAAAAAATATGAGAGCCCAAGACGGTTGCCCGTGGCCCGGATGATGCCATGCAACAAGAACGGTTGTTTGGTTGCTCATCCATGGCATGCGGCCTTGCATGCATAGCATGGGCCGCAACCCTTAGCAAAATTGGAGTTTTTTTTATAAATAAAAATAGCTTCTTTTTTTGAAGCAAACCTGGACATGGCGACCTGTGAGCCTATGCAGGGAAGAAAACCATGCATGCACCCTCTATGGTGCTCAATTCCTTGCCCCCATGTGACAAAAATTTGCTTATAGAGCAGCACGAACGCATTCCTTGCGTCTCCTTGCCGTTCCATGCAAGTCAATAACCCGCCTTTCCTGCATGCAAGGGGTGCTGCCCACGGGCCCCCTCTCTGTCATCCCCGACTGAAGACCTCTTTGACTGATCGATGAACCTAGCCAGGGAATTGCAGTTCGAGAAAAGGATTTCGCCATGGAAAAAACATGCAAAACACAATCTCTTTTTTAATCCAGCGTGCTCTGTGCTGATCCAAGCTTGCCAAACGAAAAAACTTTGACGAAAATCCATGTCTTGTGAGAGAGAGTAATCCACCATGGAGAGAGAGAGAAAGAGAGAACGCCATGCCTTCTTCTTCTTCCTCCCTCTTCTCCCTTGAGCTCTGATACCAATGTAAGACCTAGGAGACTGAGATGTCGGATCCTCCTCCCTACCGCCCTATATATAGGCCTAGCTCCTAGCTCTTTCCCTAAGCGGATCCCCAGTCCACACTGGTCCAGTCGAGGCCCTTGGCCTAGGTCCCTGACCTCCTAGGTTGTGCCTTGCCCCGTAAAACCCTTGTCCTGACAAAAAGGAACCCTTGAGCACAATTCGGAGCACTCATCTTGAGCAAAGTTCAACATTCACTTCCACTACAGGATGTAGCAAGCATGTCTGGTCTTCATTTCATATCATACTTTACAAAGTTGAGTGACAAATTCTACTTGGTGTTTGAGAGACGTCGTCATCACAAACATGATTCTAAGCATGCATACTACCCAAATTTCTGCACGATAAAAAGATAGATCTAGTCTTATAAGAAAAAAACATTGATCATTTAAAGGAAACCTTTAAGTTTGCTTACTCTAGTGTAGCATTGTAACCATTGACAAGGTTCATACTGTCCTTAAGCTGTGTTGCTTGCATCAATCTAGCATCTTCAAAAGGATAATTTTTATCTTAATAAGATATCGGAGGATAATATGTAAGACCCAATCATTTTCTTTGATTGTTAAGGCCCTTTTGTTCTTGTTAGCATTAACTTTTTTCCTTTGTTGGGAGATGGATATAGCCTCCTTAATCTTTTGGAAAGATTGTTGTAGGTATCGGCTATACTTATCAGCAACAAAGATCTTCCCATGTCCCTTAAGTAGCAAGGGACTTTTAGAACATCCCTCAATGATTTCAAAAGGTGCCTTTCCTGTAGTACTATGGACGGTGTTATTGTACGCATACTCTACAAGTGGTAGATACTTCTCCCATTATAAGCGTTGATCTACTTCTGTAACATAAGTCTTTCGAAGATCGAGAATTGTAAGGTTAGCTATCTCAGTTTGGCCATCTGTTTGTCGGTAATAGGCGGAAGAAAAATTCAACCTTGTACCTATATTTTCAAAGAGCTCCGCTCAACTCCAAAACATGGGAGTTCCCGAAATCCTTAGATGGATCTATGTTCAAACTTTATATTAAGATTTAATGGAGCTTATATTTTGTAATGTGTAGCAGAAGTGATTTATTGTGAATGTTCATGATGAGTGCTCAATGCATACTCAAGGTTCATTTTACTTCACAAGAATGTTCCTGTCACTTCATGAGAGATGTGCAAAGACTAGAGAGAAGAGAGGATGATAGTGTGAATGATGGTTTTGTGAGTAAAAGAGAGATAGATAGGAGATATAAACCACATAGGGTCCCAAAAACCCCTCCAAGCCCCCCCCCCCCCCCTTGCCCCTTATCACGAGATAGGTATTTGCTTTAGATTGTACAAATGCTGATACAATGGTACTAAATGTTGAGATGTTGATGGGATCTTATTGTGGATTCTTCGATTTGCATGGCTAAAAACAAAAAAAGATAGGGATATTGAATGGGATGTGCAAGCTCGACAAGGCTATGGGTTCATTTGTTATGGCCGATGTCCAGGACGGGCTAGTAGAAGAAAAAAATTGGATGATCTAAGGATTGAATCTAAAAATGTTGGCTGATCAGCGATCTTATCAAAAAATTAAAACGCTTGTACTAATAATAGCTAGAGCTACAACAATATGATGAGGCTATGGATAAA
Organism: Adiantum capillus-veneris; assembly: GCF_014529385.1. Classification (NCBI taxonomy): domain Eukaryota; kingdom Viridiplantae; phylum Streptophyta; class Polypodiopsida; order Polypodiales; family Pteridaceae; genus Adiantum; species Adiantum capillus-veneris. Next base: position 27,146,570 of record NC_140939.1, on the reverse strand, counting down.
AATTGAAAATGTTGGTGTTGATGTCTTGTTGTAGGTTGAACTAGTGCAAAAATGCCAGAGATGTTAGACGTACTATAGGCAATTGGTTCTTGTAGTGAGGGTACTCACTTATAATTGAGAAGTGACCTTAGGGGTTACTTATATATGGAATTAAAGTTGAGCCGAGAAATGCCTATATAAACCTACAATTTCTCACATTATCCATTATTACATCACTTATAAGAGATGGTTCATATGTAGATAAATACGTAGGCTGGGTGCTAACGCTACTAAATAGAAAGACTCCCTATAAGTGCCTACACGTAGCAGACACTGGCTATGCTCATGTGTAATGAGAGGGTATACAACTATTGTAAAGTGCTTGGGCATGCAGGTCGTATGCATTGGCTTTAGGGGACAAAAAACACTTCATAGGGTGTCCTTAACTCTAGAAATCGGAATTCTCTTCTCCGCATGCACAAAAGGTTAGATGTGCACGTGATATCCGCCTCTTTTATAAGGTGAGATACTGGTAACGAGCATCACGGATTCCGTGTAGTTTGCCATAAGCTATGGATGCTTCTTAGAGACGTTTCAAAAGGGATTATAATAATCTGCTCTAGCTCCATGTCTTCAACTTTTTCTATTATCTCACGCTCTTCCTCTTCAAGAATCACATCATGCATATTGTTAGGACCAAACAAGATCACAATGTGTTGATCATTCACATGAGAATAACACGTCATGAGAGACAAGATCATAATGTGTTGACCATTCACATGAGAATAACACGTCATGAGAGACTCATCTAGATGATCATTAGAAACTTGGGACACATTAGCTTACTCATTTATGACACTAACAAAAGATGTGGATTCTGAGTTTTCTGGGCAATCTCTTTTCATGTGATCTTTAGTGTGACACTTGAAATATCCTCCTTCTTTTTTATACTTAGTTCATTCTTCAAGACTTAGGTAGCCTCTTACTATTCCTTGAGGAGATTTTTCCTAAGGTGTAAAGGTAGGTATTTCTTGAGTTTTAGCCTTTCCTTTATTATCAGTGTTAGGTAGAGAATTTTGTACTTTTAGTGTAGTGGAAGATTGGGAAGGAGACATATTGTGGTTCCTACCATTTTGCTTATTTTGGTGGTTTTGAGGGTTACTTGAAGATGATTTGTTATCTGTAGGCCTACCTTTGTTGTTAGTGTGTAGTTCTACACCCACTATTGGGCACTAACACATTAGTGAGGATGTCATGGTATTTAGTCGATACTATGCATGCTGCAGTTGATGGTTATATTGTCTTGTGGTTGACTACCATGGGTCTATACCGTGCACTTTCCTTTAAGGATGAATACAAGCTTATCCTAGATTCATCTAGGTATATTACCTTTGTTGTGCTTCATTTCGTGCTTGAGAGTGATTCTAACAGTGTCATTGTAGTCCTTACGACCTGGAAATTCTACATTGTATTTGATGTACTCGTCCAAACCAAAGAAATTCTCCTTGCGATCCTCATGTGACTTATGCAATTGAATACCAATCTACCAAATAGTGTTAGAAAAAGACATAATGAGAGTCTCATTTAACTGAGGCCTTTCCAATCCTCTTTCAATCTATCAAGGCATTTCAATTGAATAAAACAAGCCTTGGAAGTCAACCCAACTATAAGATAGATGCTCTTCATCTACAACATGCTCAAGATGCTTGGTTAAATGTATCTCTTACCAGGTTTTATACCAATTCATGGCATTACCCGAAAAATGTATGGCAACAGTCAAAACTTTACTGCTACGTTTTCCTTGTTAGTCGCAAAATAAGTGTTAAATTGATGCATGGGGCCAGTATGAACTTGATATTTACAGAGTAAAATGACCTCAAAATGACGGCCTTCTATACCAGATCCACGAGACTCTTACTCTCACCCTCTACAATCTTCATGAAGAGTCTCGTACATGATGTTATGGAATGACTAAGTATAGGTAAGGCACTTGACCATGACGGATTAGTTTTTGAATATCTTATACATGCTAGAGATTTTCTTTTGGAAAATATGCTTAACATGGCATGTGTGTTTGGGGGTGGGGTGGGGAGGGGGGGGGGGGGGGGGGGGGGGGGGGGGGTTAGAGAACCAAAATACTAACCCAACTGTGTGTGATTGCACATGATGTTGTGTGTGTGTGTGTGTGTGTGTGTGTGTGTGTGTGTGTGTGTGTGAGAGAGAGTGAGAGAGAGAGAGAGAGAGAGAGAGAGAGAGAGAGAGAGAGAGAGAGAGAGAGAGAGAGAGAGAGAAGGGGATGATGAGCCCCCATAACCACCATCGACCACACAACCAACTAGGCAACAGATACAACTGATAATTACCCTAAACCTTCCGCATGCCCCAACTTCTGTAGGGGTCGAAGGTAGAGGTAATGTAGATCGCCCATAAAACAATAGGGATTCCTAGACCGTATAAGCACCATGGGTAGTGGAAAAGAAATAAACTGAAGTGCTGGTACTAATAGTTGGATCTACGATGGTACGGTGAGGTTATGGCTTAAAACTGAAAACATGTGTTGATGGGGTGTTGTAGGCTGATCTGGTGCAAAAACGATAGAGATGTTGAGGTAATGTAGGTACTTGATGTTTGTGCGAAGTGTATTGGTTTATGCTTGAGAAATGACCCTAGGGGTACCTTATATATGGAATTAAAGTTGGTCAGGCAATGCCAATTAAAAACCATGATTTCTCAAAACATCACTTATTAATGGATTATAAACTCACTTATAAGAGATGATTCAAATTCAGATAAGTAGGATACTTATATAACTATATGGGAGCACTCCCCAACACCTACAACAAGTAGACATTGGTTGTGATCACGTGGAATCAAAGTGTATGCAACTACTCTAAAGTTCCTAGGCATGTAGGTCATGCGTAGAATCTCACAAGGGTGTGAGAACACCTCTTAGGTTGTCCTAAACCCTAAAAATAGGAGTTAGATTTTTGACATATACACACGGTTAGATGCGCACGTGACATATTTGGAACGAAATCGTTTTTTCTTGGCATACTCACAAATGTAAGTGGGTAGAATATATTAGCACACTCTTTTTTTTTGGGCCATGCTCACAAATGTGAGTGGGGAGAATATATTAGCACAAATGTGAGTGGAGAGAATATATTAGCATAATGAAAAATTACATTATATGCTACTCACAATCATCATGCACGAGCATCAAAAATTATTACAAGGTTTGTATCATAACAGGTTAACAAGGGAGCCACCATGTATAAACTAGTGTAGAGAGAAAGTTTGAAGGCCTAGTAGAAGAGAATAGGTAGTGTTTCCCACTCCATCAAGCACAGAGGTCAAATATCCATCACATGTTGTTGCAAGGCTGACACAAAACCAACCATCCACTGGGTCAAGCAAGAGTACCATGCGAAAGGCACATCCTTGAGGGAAGAAGTTCATGAATCGATCACAGTTGATATTCTCCAAGAAGAGGCAGGAGAGATGGTCTCTCGAGGCCCAATAAAAATATGTCGTTGGTTAGGGGAGGAGAGAGGAGGATAGAGTGACCCAAATTCTCTCTCCTGATTCACCCGCAACCCCTAGGCCGAGGCAAGCCATCCTCGTTTCCACACACCATAGTTACCCGGAACGGGAACGGGTAATGGGAATGGGAGGGTCTGGAACGGGACATGAATGGGGAGGTGGGGGGACCGGAATGGAAATGGGGCCAAAATGGTCGACTTAAGTAAGGCTTGAATTACCTCCATTCAGCTTAGTCCCAAATCAACTTTGAAATTTCTCCCAAATCTGTCCCCAAACCTGCCCTCAAACTGCCCTAGATATGTCTCCCAAACAGCCCGAATTATGTCCCCAAATGCCTACTATTTTGCCCCCAAACGCCTACTTTTTCCCATTCCACCCCCTTACCCTCGTTTCGGAACACCGTTCTGGGTACACCCAATTCTGGAACGATGTTCCGTCCTGATTCCGTTTCAGGAACATGACTCATCTCGGAAATGCCGTTTTGGAACGTTTGGGCTTTTGTTGCGCTCGTTCCCTATTACACTGCCACACACCTCTAGTGCTATAGGGAGGCACTCTGCCCTACCTCATCACCATCTTGAGCATCCTACTCGTTGGCCTTGTAGGTGGTACATCATAGCACTAGGATCATTGATATGAATCCTTGAAGAATATACCTTTGTAGAAGCAACTCTTTCAACTCAGTCAACCATGAAACATTTCAAATGGTGTTATAATTTCTAAATGAAACCTGGGTTGAAATTGTCAAGTGCAGCAGAATTGAAATGGAGAAGATCTAGGTTTTACACTTCCACAAATCCTTTACTTCTTTTCCTTGTGTTAGTGATTCATTTTATCTTGAATGATAGTTTCTTTTACTTCTCCCTCAAGAGAGGGAATGAAAGAGTGTGGTAGAGTTATGTAGAGGGAGAGAGAAAGAGAGAGAAGAGGTATGAGGACTAGGGACTGGAACATGCAACTCTCCACCCGACCATACCCTATATAGGCCTTGCCTTGCTAATAATATGGTCCCCTTGATCGCATGTCCGTCCTCTCCCTTGGCCTCGTCAGGTCTTACTGTAGGCTTGACATTATTGCCCCCTTGGAGAAGTTCATTCACCCTCATGGAATCAAGAATAACATCTTGATTTTCCACATTGTTGTCCCTTTGCAACCATTTTTGTGTAACATGCCCATATCCCACATAGCTTAAAGACTCCATAGAACTCACTTGAGTATACTAAAATAATTATGAAAACTAAGAGGTGTCAAAAAGAATACCTCTTCTCACTTTCCATGAAAGTAATAGTTGATATAACTCCTGACATAACTCATCAGCAATGCCCAAGTCCTTCACTTGGTGCCATTCTTTATTAGTAGACAACCCCACCATAACTGTTGATCGAGGTTGAGAACCTAAGTTAAATATGAATGGACTAAACTTAGTTGCAACATGATTTTTCTTATGGTTAGCAAACTCCTACTAGAGAGCGAATCTTTCTAATTGGATTGCTTGGTGTAGTAATGTACGCTCTTACCACATCCTTTAACACAAGATGAACCTTTAACACAACATGAATACTTGTAAACTGCTTATCCACCCTTAGATGACTAAGAATACTGAGTTGTGTTTCCCACTGATTCACAGACAGTTGTTCAAAAATGACTTGTAAAGATGGGTTACAATTTCTTGTGACATTGTTGAATAATCAACAATGGTATGCAGAAACAACATGGTTAAATGTACAAAGTTTAGTCATTTATCTATCAACATCCAAACCGATCAATGACCTCTATTGATGATTGGTAGACCCACAACTAAGCTCGTAGAGATACTACACATAAAGTGTGAAATGCTTCATAAGCTATCCATTTCATGAAGTTGCATACTGTTCCAAATTAGCCTCTGCTAAACACAAGGACCCATAGCACCTAGTGTGCATGCCTTTAGCAAAAAACTAATCCGAATCTTCATTTTCATGAGTGTAATTGCCAATACGTATGGCAAATGTGAAGAGAAGAATGAATGTTTTTGAGAATGAGCTAAATCCTTGCTATTGCAACCACTTGTGAGCCTTGCCAAAACATTTGAAACATACTAGAATGTGAAACATAAATCACATCTAGGTAGAGACAATGAAAAATTTTCATTAACTTGCTATATGCATAAACAACCATACGTTAATGTTGTTTAGATACACTTGTATTTTAACAAGTCTGACTAGGTATATCCAACAATTCTTAGCCACTAAAATTGTTCTTGATATGAACTGCTCAAAATGATATAATATACAGATTTGACTAGCACCTAGGGACTTCATCGCGACACCTAATTACAATAACGAGGCCAATGTCAATCCCAAAGACTCATGTTCTCCACATGTGGAACACGTCTCAAATAAGGATGTCTAAAAAAAGAACAACCTTCAAGTACGAAATGTACTTGTGTGTGGAGGTGGCTGTAAATATTTAGTGACATGAGTGAGAGGGACCCTCATTAACCTTGCTCCACACTGGCTAATCCGAACTCCATGAGCTCCTAGACCATGTTGTATCCCATGTGATAGCATGTGCCAACAAAACCCTACCATGTAGGTCCATAACTAGAGGATGTAGTAGTGTAACGGAGACATGACTGTCCTACTCGAAAAACGTAATCAAAGCATATGTAGAAATGAATAAAACCAAATCATATGGGTAGATGGAGGTTGAACATAACGTTCACTTATTCGTAATCACATGCACTTTGCAACCCAACCCCTTGGTTAAAATCTGCAATGTCAAATCCCTTGGTCAAACTCTGTATGAAAACTGATGAAACTAGTAGGTAACGGTGACCAACACAATCTACCGTGTACAAAAAAAATTGGAATCCACTTGAAAAATTGATTTTGTCCACTATCCCTTGGTAGATTTTGGACAGCTTTTCTTGAAAGTACAACTGTGATGAGATCAAAGTGTGATCCTCAACACCTATGGAGTGATTGTGTATTAGCGAGGTCATACCCCTGGAAATACTACTTTGGGAGACATAATGAGTGCTACAACTAAGCAACATATCTTCTTCGATCAAAATCTTATTCACAACTAAACCGTGAAAGAATCTTCTCCCTCCATGAAAAAAGGAGAAAGATGTCGAATACCCCCAAAGTAAATAGTTATACTAGATTTCCTCAGGTGTTTACACAAGAGATTACCTGCATGGGGGATCTCTTAATGTATTCATGGCTTCCGATGAATCAGTTGCTTGATAGCTAGGCCATGCTTACTTGCTTTCTATAGAAACCTTCATTGGGATTGGTTGTATCTTGTGCATAGAGATAATGATGTAAAGTATTCACTACTATATAGATATACAATAATTGGAAGCCCATATACCAACCTCAATTCTTGTTAGACAGAGTATCTGTTGTTATTGCAAAAGTGTAAACAATGGGGAGGACATAGTACCAACTTACTTGCATGCCATGGATGCATATTAGAAAAATAGATTAATAAGCGGCTGGATCCAGTGACAATCTCAACCTTGTGAGTGACTGCTATACGTGCCTTGCACACTTATAGGGCATGGATACATCAAAGTGCGTTTTGGCCAAACTTAAACTTTGAGCTTATATAAACTTAGTGCCAAATATGTGTGCCATTATCTTTGATCTGAAATCAATGGATAGTACCTTGGTACAAAATAGAAGCCTTGCTTCGCATGAAGGCTAGCACATCACTTTTCTTTGCACAGTAGAGAAATCTTTTGCAAATAAAAGGTTAAAGTAAAAAAAAACAAGTATAACTTGAAATGTACTAACCTTTGTTGCCTCTTTGAGAGCGGTTGTCTTTGCTTGAAGCTGACTCCTAGCCTTGTATGCTGAGTGTTGGGATGCGAGTTTTGTTGCATCTCTTATGTGAACAATCTCTTCCGCCTAAAAAAGCCTTATGTGTCAAGCCATGTGAAAAGCCTCTTGCAAACTTTGTAAAGAGAAAGCCACTTGTATTGTGCATTGGAAGTTAGCTTTTGTGCTCATGTGTCAAAAGGCTGCCTATTTGTAAAGCCTATATAGAGGCAGGTTCTGCTAAATATTTATAAGCTTTATCATTTGCAAGTATAGTCTATATTGTATTGTCCAATAGTTTCTCTCTCAAAATCTACACTAACCTCTCCAAGCATGCTTATGCCATGAATGGTACACTAACCTATCCACCTTAACCCTACAATTGGTATCATAACAACTTTGTGTTCAAGGGGAGGCTTGTGAATTGTGTGCCTCACCCTAGTGTGTTTTGAGGGGAGGATTGTGTGAGTGATATGTAACCAAAACCCACATAGGGGAGGATTTTTGGGATGTGAGTTTTGTTGCATCTCTTATGAATCTCTTCCACCTAGAAAATCTTTATGTGTCAAGCCATGTGAAAAGCCTCTTGCAAAAAGAGAAAGCCACTTGTATTGTGCATTGGCAGCCACCTTTTGTGCTCATGTGTCAAAAGGCTTCCTATTTGTAAAGCCTATATAGAGGCAGGTTCTGCTGAATATTTGTAAGCTTTATCATTTGCAAGTATAGTCTATATTGTATTGTCCAATAGTTTCTCTCTCAAACTCTACACTAACCTCTCCAAGCATGCTTGTGCCATGAATGGTACACTAACCTATCCACCTTAACCCTACACTGAGAAAGTTAGAGCTATCGGATGTAGCCTACATGGCATCGTGGCTTTGGTCATACCGGCCTCCAAGAGAAAATCAAATATGCATGGTGCCAACTTTTTTGAAGGCTATATGCTAATAGAATATTCCAACATCAAAGTTCTAAGGGTAATTGATAGTGAGTACAGGTACATCTTTTTCATACAATTAAGATATTTAATGCTTTTTGAACTTTAATGCTTCGAATCTGGTGTTCTACTTGACAGGGCCTGGGAAAGGCAAGCACAATTTTCTTTAAACTCTGTCTCGACTCTGAGTGTCGAGACAAGGTAACATATGTGTAACATTTAATGGACTAGTAACTTGTGTGTAGCGGAAAGTAGCATAAACATAGTGAGCATTTCATTAGAATAGATTCCTAATGAGCATAGGAAGAGTGCTTGGATGGAGAGAGAAACAAAAATCATAACACCTAGTTAGATAGGCATCAACAATACTTCAAAAGAGAGAAATTAAGCTATTGATAACAGTTGAGGACCGGATTACATGGAGCTGGTCCCCCCCTCCAAAATGCTTTATATTATAGGTTTCCCCCATCAAGGGAGACATTTTACAATACAATGCTTTGTGTTCCTTCAATAACTTGCTGGTGCAATGAAGATGGAAGCTTCAAGCACCGTGCATACACTTGTAAAACACAACATCAATTCGCTCACGGTCTCAGACCCAACACCTCACACACCTTCGAAGATGGTGAGAGCTAGGGGGGTATGAGAGTAGACTGAGAGGAGGAAGGAGTATTCTTACGAGAAAGAAGTATATCTCTACACATAATCACTCATAAAATCTTAGCATAGCTTAGTAATTAGCATGGTAGAGGAGATGAGCATGCATTGGAGCTTGGCTCTTGGTTGGATTTTCATCACGAAGCCGAGAGTTGTTGGTGTAGGCCTCCCTTCTCACAAGCTTGGAGTAGATGACCAGCTTTTCGTTAAAGCTTGAGAAGGAGAGATTCTTCTTTACTTCACACATGAGATTGTGTGTGTGATAATGCCTTGCCAAAATCAGCTCCCTCTCTCTCTTGGTCGACTCTCACTATTTTTACTCATGCAAGAACCCCGTTGGACCCTGCAAAGTTTAGCCAATGATAATTGAGAAGCATAAGTGATAGCCTTGTGACATGTGTCCTCCTTTCCCCTTTTGTGAGAGCTTTAGGTATTTAATTAATGCAATTAAACTCTCATTGGACCCCTTTGTCTTCTAGTCAATAGGAATCGGGCAAGCCATTGGGCTGCTGAATTCTCATTGGACCCCTTGGGAGACTGTCCAATGGTCTTCTAGAGAGCTTACTTTCTATTGGTTCTTTTATCAAGTGTTTTAAAATAAATTAAACTAAATGTACCCTAGCCTAAATCTCATTGGTCCACCTCTATGGCCATCCAATAGTAATTGAATGCATCTTGGGGACAACTGGCCTAAGAACCGAACATGACATGTGTCCATTATGCCCTTTGTGTAAAGGGAAGCCTGTGTGTGTGTGTGTGTGTGTGTCTCCTCTCACCTCACTCTCTCACTTCCCCTACCTCTAGGGCTCGCCCCGTCCTCTTTAGGAGTCTTTGAAGACTTTGTGTACACTACCAAGCATCCAATTTTCCTAAGCAATGACCATTGGACTTAACCTTTGCATTTTGAAACCTTAGCATTTTGGAAGTCTTAATGGGCTTAACCTTAGGTCTTTGAAGCCCATTGCTTGCACATTGCTCTTATGCAGATGGTCCTCCTTTGGATCCCTACTGTGACCAGTCTACTAGCATTACCAATAATCTAGCTTTTTCTCCCTTGGTACTTCCCCATATTAAATGATCAGTTTAACATGAGAAAATCATTTAGGATAATTAGATATTAGTTATTATGACATTACCTCTTTCTTGAAATCATAGTCGTCCTCAACTATGAGGTAGAGAAGATAAAGCCTATTCATTATCCTTTTTTTAGTTGGTAGAGGATCCCTATCTTACCTACGACATCGTTCCAGAATGGATGACTAATCCATTTGGCGCTTGAGAGCCTAAGCTGCCGCAAGCATTTCTGCGCATTAGTCCTATCAATATTCCATAGTAGAGTGATAAGCTCTACTTGGTGTTTGGAAGATGTCGTATCCGCAAATTTGATCCTAATCATGCATACTACTTAACATTTATGCACAATGAAGAAAAAGAAAGTATTATAAGACAAAAAAACACTTTGTTCATTTTAAACATTTGTACATTTGCTTACTCTAGGGAAGCATTGTAAGCATTGATAAGGTTTAAGTTATCCTTTAATTGTATGCCTTGCATCCATCTAGCATCTTCAAAGGATAGTTCTTAAACTTAATACTACACTGTCGGATAATCTTACCACCTCTTAATACCTTGTCTTCATGTCCGAGAATGGACTCGGGTTGCAACACCTCTTCCTGGTCCTCCATCTCCAGTGGGTCTTCAATAGTTGGTTCTTGAGGTGGCTCTCCTTTGTAAGGCTTTAGTAGGCTCACATGAAAAGCATTGTGGATGAGCCAATCACTGGGCAACTTGAGTTGATAGGCCATATCATCGATTGGTCTAAGAATTTGGAAGGGACCATAGTACCTTTTTGCTAACTTAGCATAGTAATTTTGGTGTACCGTAGGATTCTTGCCTGTCGTGTTCCTTAATCAAGCCTTGGAAAATTTAAGCAAGACCCAATCATTTTTTTAAAGGCTTGGGATCTTCTGTGCTTATCAGTGGTAGCCTTTTGCCTTTTCTGTGAGATAGGATAACATCCTTAATCTTTTGGAAACATTCTTATAAGTCTCGGCTATTCTCATCTGCAACGAAGATCTTCCCGTGTACTCGTAGGAGAGTTGTGGATCTTCCTTCAATTGCCTCGAAAGGTGTCTTTTCCGTGGATGTATGTATAGTATCATTGTAGGCATACTCCACTAAGGGTAATTACTTCCCCCATTGGGACCTTTGATCTACTTCTGTTACGTAGGATTTTTGTAGATAAATAATTGTTAGGTTAACTATTTCACTTTGGCCATCCGTTTGCGGGTGGTAGGCCGAAGAGAAGTTTAACCTTGTGCCTAAATTCTCAAAGAGACCCCTCCAAAAATTACAGGTCATTCTAGGATCTCTATCGGACACTATAGACATTGGCAAGACATGGTACTTAAAATTTTGTGATATGAAGAGGGTTGCCATTTGATGGGCTTTGATAGTCTTTTTGACAGGTATAAAATGAGCTTAATTGCTGAACCTGTCTACTATCGTCCATATTCTCGTATTTCCATGGATAGACCTAGGAAATCTAAACATAAAATAATTGGATATGCTCTCCCATGGTGAACTAGGGATTGGCAAAGGTTGAAGAAATCTAGGTTGCTTCCCTCTATCAAACTTCGTCTTTTGGCATACCACACATTTAGAAACATACTCTTGTATGTATGCTTTCATGGCAGGCCAATAGAAATATGTTTCAATCCCTTTTAAGGTAGATTGAATTCCTCTATGCCCCGCATAAGGAGGAGCATGAGATTCATACATTACTTTCTCACGTAGTGAGCTAGTAACGCATAGTCTATTATGATGAGTGCGTGTGTGCGCGAATGCGTGCTTGTGTGCGCAATGCGGTGCATGCAAGAAAGGGGAGAAGCACAACCTATTGTGTTCTGCAAAGCTCCACGAAGCATCATGCTAGCGTCAACCACTGTACGACTGACAATCCCTGCTGCAAATGCTCCCACTGCAGCTGCTAGGTCGGGCCTCGACAGTAACAAGTCGAACAAGAGACACCCAAACACTGAAGAAATATGTGCAAGACTGAATCTACTCACCTTTCTTGCGCTATCTACAATCACTGCATCCTTAGGACTACCCATCGCGTATGGATGTGTCAACACCGATAGTGGGGAAGCTACGTCCCTCTCACCCATAGGCAAAACTGTGCATCCTCGCACCAACTCATCAGCCTCTAACATGAGCATGTCAAAAAACTCCATATCTGTCAGTTCTGTTTGTGTCTCTAGGGATGTCTGTGTCTCTAGGGAGCGGACCTGCTCTACCTCTGCCTGCACAATGTCTGACAATGCCTAATGTGTCTCACTAGAGCACGACCGCTCTATCTCTGTCTCTACGGAGTCCACTAGCACGTCCTCCACAATCAAATGCTCTGTCTCCTGAGCATGATGGAGATCACTGGCGAAAAAGGCACTTCTTGAACCTTAGACACATGCATAGGATATACCAGGCCGCTGCAGGCTCCTTTAGCAATCACTAGTGAACCGGAATGTATCTGGAAAGACTTCTCTCTAAGCAGTACCTGACAACCAAAAGCTTCCAAGCTTTATCTCAGCTGAGGAACATAGCGCACATGTCGTAGCATGCATGACGCACCACTAGGCAATCACAAAAAAACATCTCGTGCACTGTCTATGACAAACGTCGAACCATCGGTCAAGTGCACACGGCCAAGTCTCCCACTAGAAAATGTGCTAAACCACTCACGACATGGTGTAACATGGAAAATTGCATCACTATCTAGTAACCACTGTGGAGAAAGTGTGCTATCTATAGACAAATTTGCAAGAGGTAGAATGGCTAAGAGACAAAGTATGGCGAGAAATCTGGAAAAATTTGATAGAATCGCCCCTGTAAACTCAGAAAAACCTCAAGTACAATCTCAAACATAAACCATGTCAAACTGGCAACAAAGTGGGAGCTAACTCGACCACTATACGATGCTTAAAAGCATGATCAATCGCATCAAAACTGACGCTTGCATATGCCTAAAAGCAACTCCACAATCTGCAAACTCTGCAAGCATAAACTGGGACAAACTGCTCAACTGAGCGTAAAGCGCATAACCATATACGCAAGTAGAGAACAAGCTAGCTCAAAACACATCCCACGAGAGAAACTGCTTACAAAATATCTGCAAATATCTGTGAAACCTGTGACTAGCAAAGTCTGTAGCCACACAAGCATACACATTCCTCACTCCTGCGAGAGTGGATATAAGAACACCAAACTGTGTCCAAACTTACAAAACCTGTCAAAATCTGTCCAAGTGAGAGTAAGCACTCAATCACTGTCAAAGTGGGAATATATCGACCACTGTTGAAGATGGCATAACACTGTGAACTTTTATGGCGAGAAGACGGGGAAAAAAGAGTTTCCTTTGCAAAATGAGTCAAAACTCAACGCAAACCGCAAGCTAGAAAACTACTAGAGTGGGAGTCAACTCGACCACTACACCATTAGAGAGCAAATTGTGAATACGTGCAAAGGATGGTGAAAATGTGGGAAAAATCTAGCAGAGTTTCCCCTGGAAACTGAGCAAAAACTCAAAAAATCTCACCAAATCGCATGAAAACTAAACTAGACACAAAAAGTCTTAGTAAACAGATCCACAAATGGTCTACATAGGCTGCCAAAAGCTTGGAAAACTGATTCACTCCTGACCGAGTGTCTCTATGGATGTGTACCTATCCAAAAACACCTGTAAACCTGTAAATATGCTACCTGAGCTATCTCAGCTCAAGCTGTATCCACATATGCATACATAGCATGAAACTGCACCAAACTGTGCAAAAAAATGCTCTCTAGTGCTCCACATAAGCTGCACTGCAACCTCTGAGCAAAAGCGTTGAAGAACTGGCAACTACTACCTCATTGATAGGTATAAACGTCGATCGAAAAAACCTATCAAGAGCTGCGTGCGCTCAAGGGAGGAATCCGCTCTGGAATGGTCCGTCAGAGCCGTATCTGTGGGTATGTGCCGTGGAAGCCAAAATTGGAGATGACCATCGAAGTCTTGAAGCCGCGGATGGCCGTTGGAGCCGTCTTTCGCCGCCTGGCGGAAGTGCCAATGCTATGGGTGTCTCTGCTCAAAGTCGAGAAAACGCTCGATGTTGGCTCCTGCCCGTCGAGCAAAAGTGCGCTAGTCGAATAGCCGCAAATTAGTGTCAAAAACGATGTGCCAAGCCGAACCGTCAATGCTCAAGGCCGTAGAAGAAGAATACCGAGATGTTCAAAAAAAAAAGGCAAAATCGGTGTTAAAACCGGTATCGGGTTGCCGAAATCTGAAGTGGAGAAGAGAAGAAAAAATCGCCGTAAAGGGCGGCGAAACTGGGCCGATGCCGGGTGATGTCCGGGCTTACTTATCCATACCTGCACACGTCTGCCTGTGTGTGTGGGAGCACGCCAAAAGAGACGGGCTCTATCTCACTCCTCTCACTCACTCGCTTTCACTCTCTCAGCTGTCTGTCAAGCTGTAAGCCATTCCGGGAGTGTGTGAGAGCGTGGTCAAGAGTTCGGGTCGGTGTAGCTCATGTGAATGAGCCGTTGATTGCGAGTCCAGGAGGGGGGGCGGGGGGGTCGAGAACCCTATGGGAGCAGCCCCTTGCACACACTCAATGTGTGAGGGAGTCGAGAGAAAAAATTTAATTTTGCCTGTCGATTTTTGCAGCTTGACGAGCCAGACGAGGTAAGAGGGTTGTGTATGTAACGCTTCCCTGCTCCCGGTTCTGTGCCTGCACCCACCACAATTCCTCCCTTTGGCTTGCTCTTGACCTACTGCTCGACTAAAATTGTCTCTCACAGAAAGTGTCTGTGTATCCCGAGTCTGCTCACGGCCATGGTTCTTGGCTTCAATTGCTTGCAGAGATCCGATTTCCCTGCTGCTTGTGTTGCCGACAACCCAAGCTTGTCAATGCTCTGTGCTGCAGACGGTGTGTGTGTGTGTTGTGCTATACACAACACCAAGCTTGCAATATTTTCATTTGCAATGTTCTCCAATGCTAGAATTGCCCGACCTTCGACTGCTGCCCGATTCCCCTGCTGCTTAATGTCGAGATTCGATTGCTATGCTTCCATTGTCACGAGCTCAATGCTGACCTGCTCCTGCTGTTCGGGTTGCACCTCTATTTGCTTGAAGCTTCCAAAACTCCATTTCCCTTCTAGCTCACAAGTCCTGAAGCTTCCAAAAGTCCATTTCCCTTCTAGCTCACAAGTCCTGCCGACTTGTTGAGCCCCAGAGTTTCTCGGGGCTTTTCCTAGAAATTGGACTCTCAGTCCAGGTGGCAGCCACGTCCCAACCTACGTGGAAACAGGTTGGCAAGCAGGAAAAAAAGCCGTGCGCTGACGACCCCACATAGTGTGGATGTGGAGGGAGAGAGAGGTTGGGAGTGACGGAATTGGCACTTCCAAATCACATCAACATCCACATAGGGTGGATGTGGAGGGAGGGAGGGAGGGAGGGAGAGAGAGAGAGAGAGAGAGGGGGAGACCCAAGGTTGACTAAGCCATTTTTGACAATGGGATTTCTTTCTTGTGTCCGTGTGGGTGTGTGTGTGATAGAGGTGTTGGGGGGTGGTGTAAATTTCAATTTTTTAATTTTGGGCATGTTCAATCAATTGTGTGCTCAATGAACACTAACAAGACCTGTATGTGTGTGTGTGTGTGTATACTTTTTTTTGGGGGGGGGGGGAGAGAGAGAGAGAGAGAGAGAGAGAGAGAGAGAGAGAGAGAGTTAAGTCCCGTTGAGCTATTGTCATTCAATTTTCGTTTTTTAGCTTGGACAGTGGACTGCCTTTAACACTAGAATGGTAACCTAACAGGACATAAAAGTGTCCTTTCAGGGTTTTGGAAAAAAATTCCAAAACCATAGTAGATCCACTCATTTTGAAAAATCCTTTCATGAGCTTATAATTCAATAACTACTACATATGGAAAAAATGAGAAACTTCTAATTCTTCTAATCCCTTGGTCACTACAAGCCTCCAAAGTTGATGGGCCAGTGCATTTTGCCCAAAAGAGCAATTTCTTACGGTTGATTGCATATAAATAAGAGTGGGGATTTTTTGTAGGACATGAGATAAAATGTCCCGTTAACTTCAATGGGTTCGTGACCAAAACATATGGTTGCTTTTACCTCACTATTATTTTTTTGGGGCAAAAAAAATAGGTACAAAAAAGTTGCATTTTTGCCATTCTGCAGACCTATCATCAAAGTTTCTATAGTCACGCTCAATACAGATACTATATACATGTTTTCTATTCTTCAGCAATCAAAAAACCAAACCATCATCATACACTATGCTATATAGCATATTAGGTCCGCCAAAACTCAAGGAAGATTAGCTTTATGTTATACTTTACACTTACACAATCAAAATTGAATTTGGATATCAAGAAAGCCACCAACAAAATCATAAAAGTGTTAATTTTGGGCAAAAAAACAGGATTATGCAATTCTTGTAAATTGGTCATAACTTTCAATTTTTACACTTAGCTCTCCCTACAAGAATTAAAACATGTTGAGAACTATGAAGGCCTAACCTCTAGCCATCTAAACCTCATGAAGTTTAGAGTGGTATAGTTGCCAAAAATTGAAAAAAAAACAAAAACAGGACACGTTTTTTCACACAGTTTAGGTTCAAAAATGTTGTGCAAGAGTAAGGTTAATGGTGAGATCGATACTAAAAAAAAAATGCTAAGTGTTTTTCAACTCATAAGGCAACTTTGTGGATGTATAGCACCTAGAAATTCATTTTCATACTCTTCAAATAATTCAAGCAAAATGGTGACTTAACAGAACAGAAAAGTATCTTGTTACCATTCTAGTGTTAAGGTAATATAATATAATAAGGTTGGCAGCAGTCCAAAGCTGGAAGGCGGCGGCAGCGGCAAGTACATCAAGAGGGACCGAGGGAGGAGTACATTCTGTTGACGCAATGCCACGCTGGAGTTGGTCCTTTCACGCATGCCACGCTGGAAGTGGTTGCCAAGCTTGCGTGGACGCCACCTGGACTCAGAGTCTGATTTCTAGACCGAGCCATTGATTGTCGAGTTGTTGTGCAGAGCTTCCCTTGCTCAGCCAATTTGGTTGCCTTCCAACATTGTGTGTGTGTATGTGTAAGCAACACCACACACTCCCTAGCTCTAACAAGCTCAGCTTTGCCCGCTCACAAGCTCAATGCCTTGCTCAGCTCGATTGAACTGCTCAAAGCTCCCAATTTCAGATCTACTGCACACAGCACACTGAGATCTCAAAACTTCCAAGATTCTCTCCAAGACAAAGAGAGCTTCTCGCGCAGGGTAGTCAGGAATAGTCAATCTCTCTAATCCGTACGGGATGCGCGCCAAATCATCCCGATCCGGTGCCATGAAACGCCGTCGAGAGATCGCTGTCGTCCCCTAGCCGTAGCTCTGATACCAATTGATGAGTGCGTATGCGGTGCGGTGTGTTTGAATGCGTGCGCGATGTGGTGTGTGCTAGAAAGGGGAGAATCACAAGTTGTTGTGGGTGGAGCAACTTCACAAGACTTAAGATGAGGAGCTCCTTATTCTCATATGTGATGAAGAATAACGGTATGTACACACGTGGGTGGGCGACCGTACGCTAGACGTCCGGGCGGGCAAAAGGCGTAGCGCCTTTACCCTAACATATTACCACAGAGAAGATAACCATCTTGCAGGATAAATGGTTCTTCTTTCTTCCCTAGTGCAAGGGCTGAAATCACATCTCTAAAATCGGGATCAACAGCATACTCATCTATCATAGAAGATACATCATTGTGAGTTGCTATGGAAACCACATTCACTCTCGGCCGTCTTGAGAGTGCATCGGCTACTTGATTATGCTTGCCAGCAATGTGAGCAATATGAAAATGAAATTGCGAAAGGAAATGTGCCCATCTCATTTGTTTGTCGGAGAGGTTGGTCTGCGTCATGAAGTACTTAAGGCTTTGGTGATCTATCCGTATAATGAACGGAGTCCCCAATAAATAGTGCTTCCACGAGTCTAAGGCATGTAGAACTGCAAGAAGTTCCTTTTCATATGTGCCTAGAGCTTGCTCAATAGGGTTGAGCCTTCGACTTTCATAGGCTATGGCGTGCCCTTCTTGGACCAAAACAACTCCAAGGCAATCACCACAAGCGTCACATTGGACCTCAAATGGCTTTGAGAGATCCGGCACTGTAAGCACAGGTTGAGAGATAAGCTTTTTGAAAGCATTGTTCTCCTTGGCATACCATGTATACCTAACATTTATCTTTGTTAGGGCATGTAATGGTCTGAGATTTGTGAGAACTTTTCTATGAAGCGTCTATATTATGCACACATACCTATAAAGCTTCTTAGTTCATGAAGAGTCCTTGGTGTAGGCCATCCTTTTATTACCTCTAGCTTTGATGGATCCATTTGGATGCCATCTTGAGAGATAATGTGACCTAAGTATTGAATCTCTTGTAAGAAAAACTCACTTTTCTTTCGATTACTATATAGTTTATTCTCTCGTAAGACTTGAAATATTACCTAGAGGTGTTGCTTGTATTCGTCTAGTGACTTAGAGTAGATGATAACATCATCAAAGAACACTCCAATAAAGGTTCGGTGAGGCCTGAATAGCTCCTCCATCAAGAGGTTAAATATGGTTGGTACATTGGGCAAACCAAAAGGCATGACAATGTATTCGTAAAGACCAAACGTAGTGCGAAATGTGATCTTTACAATGTCTTGATCAACTATCCTTATTTGATGGTAGGCACTTTCTAGGTCAATCCTATTGAAGTAGGTCGATCCTTGCAGTTTATCAAATAGGCCTTACCCGTGGAACAGGAAACCTATTTTTGATAGTGATCCTATTTAGTGCTCTATAGTCGATACACATACGATATGTGCCGTTTTTCTTTTGCACTAATAACACGGGTGAACAAAATGGAGATGAGCTAGGCCTAACCATGCCCTTCTCAACTAGCTCATGCACTTGCTATATAATCTACTCTTCTTGAGCTTGAGAAACTCTATAAGGAGATTTATTTGGCGGTGAACTTCCTGGAAGAAGTTCAATTGCATGGTCATCACTGTCTATATTCCACCGGCGGGCCGCCATGCATGGACAAGAGTTCTCTCTCTCTCTTGCATTATTTATACACACACTTTCGCATTATTTTTTATCCTCTCTCTCTCTTACCTCCTTGTCTGTCTTTCTTCCATTGGCGGCCTGCCATACCTCACCCCTCCCTCTTCCCTCTCATCCACACCCCCTCAACTTCACTCTCCCCTCCCTCTCTCTCCCTCTTGTTTTCTTCCCACCGGTGGGCCGTCGTCATTATCTCTCTTCCTCTCTCTCTTTTCCCATTCTCTCTCTCTTCTTCACTATCACTCTCTCTCTCACACCATCTCTCCCTCCATCGATTAGCTCACTCTCTCCGTCTCTGAGTAAGCGGTCCCGTGGGCATGGAATAGAATATCTCACTCTCTCTCTCTCTCTCTCTCTCTCTCTCTCTCTCTCTCTCTCTCTCTCTCTCTCTCTCTCTCTCTCTCTCTCTCTCTCTCTCTTGTTTTCCCTACACAACTCCCTCTCTCTCCCTCTTCCCCTCTCTCTCCTCTCAGCCATCTACAACTCCCTCTCTCTCCCTCGCTCTATGCGGAGACCAAAGCCCATGCGGGCGCAAGAAACTCTCTCTCCCTCTACAACCACACACACACCCTTACACTCTCACCCACACACCCCTCACCCAATTAATCTCTCCCTGGCCCGCTGCTCGTCCTCACCCCCTCCCCATCTCGTTGACCTTACCCCCCCTTCCCTCGCTCTCTGTCGGCAATAAGCTGGCCCGTCGAGCTCTCTATCTCTCTATCTCTCTCTCTTGCTCCCGATTCAAGCCTGAAGGCGTGCTGCACAACGTTCTCTCTCTCTCGCGTATCCACACACACCCTCACACCCCCTCCCCCTTACACTCTCGACTCTCCCTCTCGCTTTCTGTGTAGCCGTCGGGCGCAGTGCAGCTCACAGCGTTCTCTCTCTCTCTTATTCACACAACACACGCTCCAACCACCCCCCTCACCCCCGAGCCCGCCCTCTGAGTCAGCCCGCCGGCTCGCGAGCCCATCTCTCTCTCTCTCTCTCTCTCTCTCTCTCTCTCTCTCTCTCTCTCTCTCTCTCTCTCTCTCTCTCTCTTTCGACCGGTGCAGGCACCGTGCAGCAGAAACAATGCCGCTCTCTCATTATACACACACACTGTACGCCCACCACACACACACACACACACACACACAAACCTACCCCATGCCCCTCCACCCCCTCTCATACCCTCACGCACACACTCTCCCAACCCCCCCGCGTTTGTGTCGACCATCGCCAGAGCGTTATAAAAGAAAAAACATATATATATTATATATATAATTACACCCTTTCCCTCGTTCCCACGCACCCACTTCCGCTTACACACACCCACACACACTCAGTTAGCCCCACATACATACACGCATACATATACGCAGTCACAAGCACATACACATACATAACCAAGTACACGGCACGTGCACCCACACAATCAAACAACACGCACGTATATACGCACACATTGAAAAAATAAGAAAACACGAAGGAGAGCGACGTCATCAACAAAAATAAGGAGAGGCCAAGTCGCCGCCCCGGCCGACCCCGAAAATGACGAATGCGCTACATCAAGGCACCATCTAAGGCCGTCGTTCACCGACATAGCATCCACGACGCCCTCTTCAGTAAAATCTGTAGGTTGTCATCATTTTTTTCCAGTTTTAAACCAAACCTTGTGAAAAAATCCCAATTTGTATGTGATGGCCACAAAGGCCCACCTAGGAGTTTTCCTTTATAATATTTCCCAAGACAAGACAAGGGTCAACCATCTAGGGCCCATCGCCTTGCTTTGTCTCCCCTGATTAGAACCCCTAATCTAATCAGATTACCCTAATCTAAAGCAGCCAACAACTATAAAAAGGCACTGAGAGGTCACTATTAGGGGGTGTGCAATTTCATCAGAGGTCAGCACTTGGTAGTATTTTGGTGGGAGGGATTGGCAACATTTGCATCACGAGAGAGGGGACTTAGTGTAGCGACTTTCTTTGGGAGCTTGCACTATATAAAGAAGTTATGTCTACATCTCGACTCCAATGGTCGACACACGCACACTCATGTTAGCAAGGTCTCTGCGTCTATGAGTCATCTCTAGAGAACACACTAGTAGGCTCACTATCTCTCCCGCTATCTCTCTATCACCATGATTGCCACCTCGCCGGAAATAAGGTTGCTCTAAATATTGCAAGAAAATAGTTTTCCCTCACACCCTAAGGGTTTTCATCATTGTCTTATTCTCTCTCTCTCTCTCTCTCTCTCTCTCTCTCTCTCTCTCTCTCTCTCTCTCTCTCTCTCTCTCTCTCTCTCTCTCTCTCTCTCTGTGTGTAGAGTCTTTGATATTTCCAATTACCATTGTCTGCGTCCTAGCCGGTCAAAGTTAGGCGGTGCCCCCCCTGTTCGCTTCACCGTGGCCAGCTTGCGGCGTGCATCGGCTCCTGGCGTTTTCGAGGCCGTCGGGGTCCCTGTCGCGCTTTGCGCTCGTCATTTGGTGCCTCCACTAAAAAGGGATTCTCCAAAACCTTTAGTTTATAATGCTGAAAACAACACACATCATCAATCATGGACGAATGGCTGAAAGAATTCTCCAACTGGAGAATGGAAGAGGAGGAGACTAAAGAGGCACTAACCACCTTCATTGAAGTACTACTGCCAGGCTGTAGTGTCATCAGTATTCAAGAGGTAAGATCCCCATCTCGTATTGCTTGTTCTAACCGCAAATTGAGAGCATCAGGTGGGAAGTCTATGAAGTTCCATCACTGCTGTCAACCAAAGCACACTGTCAATGAGTGCCAGCAATGAAGATAGCGAAGGGGCTGAAATCATCTACATCGACATTCACCACAAGGAGCTCGTCCATATCAAGGGAGGAAAGAAAACGTTAAGGCCTCTCTTTCCTAAGGAAACTGCAAGCAAAGGTATAACCTCTACTCCAAAGTGGCCAAAAGGGGCTGCTCGAGCCAAAGGTAAGGAAGGGATAAGCCAGTCTAGAAACACGTGACCCCAAAGGAAGAAACATCTGGACACGCTAGTGCTTCAAGTTCAGAAAGCCGGGTCGTACCCAGTTTGCCAAAAAGAAGGTCATCCGAGGCTAAGCGGTGGAAGATTGCCTATCAATTCGCACGGCGCATGCGAGTACTGTCAGTCCATTTGGACAATCCTGAAGCAGAAGTGATAAGAAGGTTTCCATGCCCTAAGGAGGAGTGGTTCGGCTACTGCTCTGGCTGTTTTGGAGGACGGGTAGAGGGTCTTCCTCCTCTCCCCGTACAGCGCATCTTGAAGAAGCTCTCCACCACGGGTGAAACCCAGTGGGCTCGAGACGAGTTACAACTAAATGGAGTGGAATTCATGCAACGCATTGACTACAGTAATTACCTGCAGCTACTGCTAGCTAAAAGGCTAGGAGTAGTCAAACACAGTGTCATCACCCCGTACGTGCTAAGCGACGAAGGAAAAGTGGAGTCTATGAAAGGCGACGACCTCCTGTGGATGTGCCGACTCATCAACACCGGTACGGTAAGAGTATAAGTAAGTGCTCCACCCTCTATGCATGATGGAAAATGGGCCAACAGCGTTCCCGTTTAGATTTCTGCAGCACATGCATGTGAATATTTATGTAGATAGGAAAATCTTCTACCAAGAGAAGATCGTGTATTTGTTTGGTGCTGCGGTGCTAGGAGAAATCCTTAGCTCCCCAAACCCTATCATTCTCTCCATATTGGATTACCACCACTCCTTCAATGTTTCCATCTTTATCTTGTTTTAATCTATCCACTCAACTCTGTAAAAAGCAGCTATGAGCCGCTAATGTCATTAATGTTATTTTTTAAAAAAAGTTTGTAATTTTCTGAGTTACTACCATGGCAAGTGTTTCTTTCCCCACCTTCAGTAGAAAGAAGGGAGAAGACATCACCACCGACTTTCTGGATGATTTCGACATCGCTTGCGTGGTTTCCAACAAGGATGATGACGCCTCACGGTTACTAACTTTTCCTCTACTACTGATGAAAGTAGAGGCTAAGTCTTGGTACAATGCTTTGCCCCAAGCTACCAAAAATGCATGGGATGTACTACGTGCTGCCTTTGTGAAGAGGTTTGGTGGAGGCACAACCTCAAAAAAGTTATGGCAGCTGACGGAATTAAAGCAGGGAGGTCTGCTAGAGTATGCCACTGATGAGTCCAAGTTTGTGGATTTGTGGGAGCGATGGGTTGCCTCACTGGAGGAAGGTGAAGGAGCGTCTAGTTTCTTGAAAAAGGACCGTTTCATTGCTGGCATGTGGTCGCCACTTAAGGCAAAGATGAAGGGGAGGTTCCGTGCAACGTATGAGTTGGCAGTGGAAGTAGCCCGCCTTAAACACAAGAAGTTGCACATGAAAGCAAGAGTCAACGAGTCAGAGGAATCGAATTCAGTTCGACTAACCCTAGTGACTGCAACAGCTATTCATAGATCCCAAAGGAATCAGAAGAGCAGCAAGACCTACTGAGCCATCTGTGAGGGTCGTGTGTGAGGTTTTTTGAAGCCAAGCACTGGGGGCTGGGTTACCCAGTGTGAGGTGGATTAGGTTGCTGGAGTTCCCCTCTACACGCATCCTCTTCGGCGACTTTTATCACATAGGATGTATGACTTTGTGTAGACACTGGATTGCATCTTATGCATCAGGCCGTTGAGGCATTGTTTAGGGTTCAATCTTGAGACAAATACAGGTTCTGTCATTGCCCAGACAGGAGATAGTGCATGCTTACAGGATAGCATATTACAGAGATTTTCAAATTTGTCACTGGTCAGCTATTTATGATTGTTTTTTGAGCTATCTTTTGGTTCCCAAAGCTCAGTTTACAGGGGAGACCGCTGAGTCGCATCACTACCGACCTCGAGAGTTTATCCGTGCATCTGGTGCAGCAAGGGCATGCACCTGTTAGAAATCCAGAGCAAGGGAGAGGACAACGAAGGAAAAACCAAGAGTACCACTGCTATAATTGTGCGAAAGACGGCCATGGCATGTACTAATGCCCACATCCAAGAAGGAAAAACTTCAATAGAGGAGGAAGGCAGAATCATATTTCTCCAGCAAGGGCAAGACCACCGCCACACCCAGGCAACCAATCCCACCTATTCAAACCCCACCACCATCCGTGCAACCACAGCTAGCCCCACCAATTTAATTCCCACAACCACCGATGCAACCACTGCCATAATCACCACTTACACTCATCCTACGCCCACCACCAATAGGTACCCGCACACCAAGTGTCATCGGTCTTGCAAAAGAGGTCAAGATGAGGATAACAGAAGAAGGATCAAGCGAGAAGTTTGTTCAAAGGACTGAAGCAGTGGAACAAGAGGTTAAAGAATCAAAAGATGTTACCAGAGTACACCTCTAACCTTGGATGAAATAGGCACCAAAGCATTCAATCGACAGCATTGGGTAGTAAGGGTAAGAAGGTGTAAAGTGTTGATTAGGCCTCGTCAGAGAAAGAGGAATGCAAAGAGCATGGAAGATACAAGAGAAGAGGAAGACCAGCTTGCTAGCAAGGCTTTGCACCAGCATGGACTAAGAATAGTGTAGCGAGCTGAACGAATCTTGCATCAAGAAAGTTTCACCAGAGGACCATAACAAAGAGGTAAGTATGACTAAAGGTTTAGAGTTGGATATTGTTTCAAAGTCTTGGCAGTCGGGCAAGACTTTATTGTGTAGTGTCATAGACTTAGAGATGGGTAATGTCGCTAGTCTACTGAAAGGTGTTATGAACTTGGAGATGGATAATGCCTCCAAGGGTGTTCAAAGTAAGTTTGATGATCAACATGTTGCCAACCTTTTAAGGATGTTCCAAACTCCTCCACAACATAGCATTGTGTTTGCATGGGATGCATCAGACCTATGGTTATGGTTAACCGCTAGAACATACAGAGGTAAGATCAGCATGGAGATAAAAGTTAAGGAGCCATGGATAGACAAATGGTTTATAGGGTGCAAGAATGAAGGCCTCATTCCCAATTTGGTGCAATTTTTTACAAATAGTGCATCCTCTCTTTGGAGAGAGGTAAGAGGATTACGCTTGTGTTTAAGCCGCAAGGTAGGTGGCTTACTATCAACATCAAAAAAGACAGCTGGACATGTTTGAGCACATCGAAGAGGAGCATGATATGCAGGATGGATTTTCCAGTCGTGGCAGTAAGCAAGATTCTAAAGACAACTGGAGCTCACCACACCAACAAGGTGTCCATATATGGTGGATTCTTGGCACATTCTTCAGAATCATAATTTTTAGTTCTGTCTTTGCAGGAGCCAAGATGCTCATTTCTCCTCTCGCTGCTTATGGTTACAAATCTGGTCCCATTTGGAATGCAAATTTTATTGTTCAGACACTGCAGATAATGATCATATTCTTCACTTGGGACCCAAGAGGACATTGGCAAAAAGTTCTAGAAGCCATGGGCTTCCAATTTTATCAACCCGCACTATTCCAAGGAATAGGGTATCACCCGGACCTGTTGCAGATTCATGAAATCCTAGAAATCTCACCAACGGCCAAATGGAATGGCTAGTTCAGAAGGCAACTCGATATTAGCTCCTACAAATCAACTGAAGAAGGATCAAAGTCAGGGCTAGAGACATGAATGCCTCTAGCCAAAAAGGGCAGGGCTCATGATAGCCGATTTTTGGAAATCAAGAAAAAAAAAGAAAAAAAGGTTTATCTTTCCTCTGCCTGAAGCACGACAACACCACCAGAAGGCTCAACAAATCCCCGGTCAATTGGTGAGCCGCAAATTCTCTCTCTCTTTTCCCTGCCCCCACCACGGCTCATGCGGCCCAGCTCTCGTGGCACCCCTAGCCATAGCGCGTCACTATCCATCATTGGTCCTGGCTTTTGGATCCGCGGCTGCAATAACCAACCCCAAGTAGGGGAGAGCACATTACCAAGAAAAAACAATAAAAAAATAGTTTTTAACATTCACCACCCCCTATATGCTTAACCACCGGTGGGCTGCCACCAATGGGCTGCCACCAATTTGGCCACACCTCTCTCCATGATCGCCAGAAGACAGAGGCCTCTCTCTGTCTCCTCCTCGGCTCCGCCAACTCTCTCTCTCACTTACTTACCATGCCTCTGCATCGCCTGGCCCAATGGGCGCATAAAAAGAACACACTGCACACTGTCTATATTCCACCGACTGGCCGCCATGCATGGACAAGATTTCCCTCTCTCTCTTGCATTATTTATACATAGACACTTTCGTATTTTTTTTATCATCTCTCTCTCACCTCCTCGCTTGTCTTTCTTCCATTGGCGGGCCTCCATACGTCACCCCTCCCTCTTCCCTCTCGTCCACACCCCCTTGATTTCACTCTCCCCTCGCTCTCTCTCCCTCTTGTTTTCTTCCCACTAGTGGGCCGCCATCATTCTCTCTCTTCTTCACTATCTCTCTCTCTCACCATCTCTCTCTCCATCCATCAGCTTACTCTCTCCCTCTTTCAGTAAGTGGCCCCACAGGCATGGAATAGAATATCTTACTCTCTCTCTCTCTCTCTCTCTCTCTCTCTCTCTCTCTCTCTCTCTCTCTCTCTCTCTCTCTCTCTCTCTCTCTCTCTCTCTCTCTCTCTCTCTCTCTCTCTCTCTCTCATTTTCCCTACAGAACTCCCTCTCTCTCCCTCTTCCCCTCTCTCCCCTCTCGGCCATCTACAACTCCCTCACTCTCTGTGGAGACCACAGCCCATGGGGGTGCAAGAAACTCTCTCTCCCTCTACAACCACACACACACACACCCTTACACTCTCACCCACCACCCCTCACCCCTTCAATCTCTCCCTGGCCCGCTGCTCGTCCTCACCCCCTCCCCATCCCGTTGACCTTACCCCCCCTTCCCTCGCTCTCTGTCGGCAATAAGCTGGCCCGTCGAGCTCTCTCTCTCTCTCTCTCTTTCTCTCTCCCACTCCCGGTTCAAGCCCGAAGGCACATTGCGCAGCGTTCTCTCTCTCTCTCGCGTATCCACACACACCCTCACATCCCCTCCCCCTCACACTCTCAACTCTCCCTCTCGCTTTCTGTGTAGCCGCCGAGCGCAGTGCATCTCAAGCGTTCTCTCTCTCTCTCTCTCTCTCTCTCTCTCTCTCTCTCTCTCTCTCTCTCTCTCTCTCTCTCTCTCTCTCTCTCTCTCTCTCTCTCTCTCTCTCTCATTCACACAACACATGCTCACACCACCCCCCTCACCCCCGAGCCCGCCCTCTGAGTCAGACCACTGTCTCGCGAGCCCATCTCACTCTCGCTCTCGCTCTCGCGCGTGCTTTCAGTTGGTGCAGGCACCGTGTAGTAGAAACAGTGCCGCTCTCACGTGTTATACACACACGCAGTACATCCACCACACACACCTACCCCATGCCCCTCCACCCCCTCTCATAGCCTCACGCGCACACTCTCCCACCCCTCACGTCTATGTGCCAGAGCGTTATTAAAAAAAAACATATATATATTATATATGTAATTACACCCTTTCCATCATTCCCACGTACCCATTTTTGTTTACACACACCACCACACACTCACTTAACCCCACATACATACACCCATACATATACGCAGTCACAAGCACAGACACATACATACCCAACTACACGGCATGTGCACCCACACAATCAAATAACATGCACGGATATACGCATACACTGAAAAATAAAAAACACGAAGGACATCAATGTCATCAAAAAAAAGAAGGAGAGGCCAAGTCGCACGCTCCCGACACCGAAACAAGAAAAGACGCCGAAGGCATGCCCTGGCCGACCCCGAAAATGACGAATGCGCTACATTGATGCACCAACTAAGGCCACCGTTTACCGGCATCGCATCCACAACTCCCTCTTCAGTAAAATCCGTAGGCTGTCATCATTTTTTCCTAGTTTTAAACCAAATCTTGTAAAAATATCCCAATTTGTAAATTATCACCTCTCTCTAGGTGATGGCCACAAAGGCCCACCTAGGAGTTTTCCTTTACAACAATTCCCAAGACAAAGCAAGGGTCAACCATCCAGGGCCCACTGCCTTGCTTTGTTTCCCCTGATTAGAACCCCTAATCTAATCAGATTACCCTAATCTAAAGCAGCCAACACCTATAAAAAGGCATTGAGAGGTCACTATCAGGGGGGGTATGCAATTTCATCAGAGGTCAGCACTTGGTAGTATTTTGGTGGGAGGGATTGGCAACATTTGCATCACGAGAGAGGGGACTTAGTGTAGCGACTTTCTTTGGGAACTTGCACTATGTAAAGAAGCTATGTCTACATTTCGACTCCAATGGTCGACAGACACACACTCATGTTAGCAAGGTCTCCGTGTTTGTGAGTCATCTCTAGAGAACTTACTAGTAGGCTCACTATCTCTCCCTCTATCTCTCTATCACCATGATTGCCACCTCACCGAAAATAAGGTTGTTGTAAATAGTGCAAGAAAATAGTTTTCCCTCACACCTCGAGGGTTTTCATCACCTGTCCTATTCTCTCTCTCTCTCTCTCTCTCTCTCTCTCTCTCTCTCTCTCTCTCTCTCTCTCTCTCTCTCTCTCTCTCTCTCTCTCTCTCTCTCTCTCTCTCTCTCTCTCTCTCTCTATGTGTAGAGTCTATGATATTTCCAATAACCGTTGTCTGCTTTCTAGCCGCTCAAAGCTAGGTGGTGCCCCCCCGTGTTCGCTTCCCCGTGGCCGGCTTGCGGTGTACATCGGCTCCTAGCGTTTTCGAGGCCATCGGGGTCCGTGTCGTGCTTTGCGCTCGTGACTGTCACTCCTGATTGTTGAGACAATTACCTATAATGCCAAAAGTTTGTAGGATAGGATTAAGGTGCTTTCCCCATCCTTGCAAATTTTCATGGCCACCCGTTTCTATCTCGTAGGTGTGGCGTTGCACAATCGTCGAATTTTTTCCATTGGGTTTGTTGAGGACGCAACGATAAAAAATTGGCTTTTGAGGCATCCATGATCGTTGATACGGTTAACGATAGCCATGATATGGTTAGCGATTAGGTTCTTTCTCGATCGGTCCAAAGTGTCATGGCAATCTATTACAGTCTCGAAGATTAGGCACTGCACAATTGTCAATTTTTTGGCATTGGGCTCACCTAGGGTCCAACGATAAAAGATTGACGTTTGTGCCATCCTTGATAGTTTAGAAGGCTAGCGATGGCCATGAGACTTTGCAAGGGTTGTGAGTAGGGTGCTTTTCCCACCCCTAAAAATTTTCATGGCCATCCGTTGATGTCTACATGTTCATGCTTTACACAATCGTCCATTTCTTGCCATTGGGCTCGCCAAGGGTCTAACAATAGAGAAAAATCGGCATTTGAGATCCTTGTGTAAAGTTTCATGGCCATCTATTGTAGTTTTGATGGTCAAGTGCTACACAACTGCCATTTTTTTTTCCATTGGCCTCGCTTAGGGCGTAATGGCAAAAAAATTTCATTCATGTCGCCCTGACGGGGTCGAGACGGTCTGGGATGGAAATGAAACTTTGCATAGGTAGTGAGTAGGGTTATTTTATCACCCCTACAAAGTTTCATGACGATCCATTACCATCTTGTCAGTGTGGCATTGCACAATGGCCCATGTTTTGTCCTTGGGCTCCAACTTCAAAAGATTGGCATTCGTGCAACCCCTGACCCTTGAGACGATTAGTGATGGCCATGAAACTTTGTAGGGGAGAGAAATAGGATTATTTTTCTACCCTCGCAAAGTTTCATGGACATCCATTGGCATCTCAATGATTTAGTGCTCCACAATTGCCCATTTTTTGCCATTCGGCTCATCAAGGACCCAACGATAGTAAATTAACGTTCGAGGTGCCCCTGACCGTCAAGATGGTTTAGTGATGTCCATGAAAATTTGTAGGGTTGGGGGGTAGAGTTATTTTTCTATCCTTGCAAAGTTTCATGTCCATCCGTTGTTGTCTCGATGGTCAAGTATTGTACGATTCCCAATTTTTTTCCATTGGGTCAACAACAAAAAATTGGCGTTCATGCCGTCCCAAACCATCAAGACAGTTAGCGATGGCCATGAAACTTTGCAAGGGTGGATGTTATGATTCTTTCCTTACCTCTATAAAGTTTCATGGCCATGCCTTACTGTCTCATTGGTGTGGCATTATACAATCACCCATTTTTTTCCATTGTGCTCGCTTAGGGCCCAATGACAAAAGATATGGCATTCAAGCCACCCGTGACAGTCAGAGGGTTAGTGATAAACATGAAACTTTGCAACAGTGGGGAGTAGGTTGCTTTCCTCATCCTCAAAAAGTTTCATGGCCATCCGTCACCATCTTGCAGGTGTGGCATTGCATAATCGCCCCTTCTTTCCCATTGGACTCGCAAAGCGCCCAATGACAAAAGATTGGTGTTCGCGGTGTCCTTGCCCATCTACATGGTTAGCAACGGCCATGAGACTTTTTATGGGTGGAGCATAGGGTGCTACAAAGATTGATGGCTATCTGTTACCATCTTGAGGGCGTGGAATCGCAAAATCACCCTTTTCTTTGCGTGAAGTATTCTCACACATTTCAAAGAACTTTCCAAGAAGCTAGATCCCAAGTTAGACAAGTTCATCTTCATTGGTTATGGTGCAGATGGAGAGATGGTAATATCGTCTCTAGCACCCGAAATCTATAAAGTTTATTCGCAACTCACAAGTGATATTCAATGAGTCTAAAATGCATAGACAGCCTGTTAAAGAGGTTGAATATCAAAAAGTCAAATTTGAGGATGTAGCCTCAACAAATTTGGGAAAACCAACTCAGTCTACTAGTGATATTCCTACCACTAGTAATGCTCCATAGAGAGCGAAATCCAGCAGTCAGGTAGCCAGGACATTTATGCGTGTATCTCGTGTCCCTAAGCGGTTTGAGCCAGGATTAGACTATGTGTTAGTCATTGACTGCGATGATCCCACGTGTTAAAAAGTAGCTATTCAAATGGAAGATAGCGTGAAGTGGGAGCAAGCTATGCAATTAGCGAATGAGACTTGGGAGTTGATAGAATTACCAAAGGGTAAATAGGCAGTGACTTGCAAATGGGTGTACAAGTAAATGGGTGTACAAGCAAATGTACACGACAGAAGATCCCGAGACTAAGTATAAGGCTAGATTGGTTTCTAAAGGCTTCAAGCAGAATAAAGGCATAGATTTCAACAAGATTTTTTCTCTAGTATTCAAGATGACTACACTACATCTGTGCTTGGTTTAATAGCCATTGAGGACATGGAATTGGACCAAATGGATGTTAAGACGGTGTTTCTTCGCGGGGATCTTAAAGAAGTTGTCTACATGAAGCATCCATAAGGTTTTGAGATAAGGCCTCAGAAGCCAACAAGGGAAGACTTGGTGTGTAGAATCAAGAAAGCCTTGTATTGTCTAAAGCAAGGTTCAAGGTAATGGTACATCAAGTTTGATAAGTACATTCAATCCCAAGGTTATGTACGGAGCCAAGAGGACCATTGCTTATACACAAAGAGGTTGAATGATGGTTCCCTCATCGTTCTCATCTTGTACGTGGATGATATGCTTATAGCTGGGAAGTCCAAAGATGAGATTGAATTTCTCAAGGATGTCTTAAGCAAGCAGTTTTTCATGAAAGATTTGGGTGATGCACATCATTTTCTTGGTATGTGTATCAAGAGAGATTGCAAGCGTGGAATACTTGAACGCCACATGAAGAGTATATTCACAAGGTCTTGCAATGTTTTAACATGCAAGGGGGAAAATGATTGAGTACCCCAATGGCTGTAGATGTAAAACTTAGCAAGAATGATTGTCCCAAATCCGATGCTGAAAAGGAAGAGATGGTAAAGGTGCCATATTCTTTGGCAGTTGGCAATCTCATGCTCACCATGGCTAGCACCTGTCCTGATATTGCATTTATAGTGGGAGTGGTCAGCAGATATATGGAAAATCTGGGCAGAAAGCATCGGGAAGTAGTGAAGATATCTTGAGATACATCAAGGGTTTAGTCATCTAGTTCTTACGCTTTGGGAACAATGATGCATCCATAGTTGAATACCCTGATTCGGATTATGCGAGTTGTGTGGACACTAGGAGATTTACATCTAGCTATGTGTTCTTGTTTGTTAACACGGCAGTCTCTTGGAGATCATGTCTCCTAGATTGCACTTCGTCTTCCACCACTGAGGCTGAGTATGTTGCAATTTCTAGTGCTAGCAAGGAAGTTGTATTGTTATCTCATCTAGTGGGAGACCTTGGTATGCACAAGACTCCAATGTCACATTGCGACAACCAGAGTGCAATTGCATTAACAAAGAACCCTGTGATTCAAAGCCAAAACACATGGAGGTCATGTATCATGTGATACGGGATATTTTGGCTAGTAAACGCATTGAGCTAGCCAAAGTTCACGCGGATGACAACCACCAGATGCTCTTATGAAGAGCTTAGTCATAGAGCGGTTTGCACATTCCATTGAGATGATGGACGTAGGGTGAAGCCTCATGATGCTTCACATTTGTATAGGTTTGTACTAACATAGGCCACATGGGCCACTATGGCCTTCAAGTGGGAGATTGTAAGGGTGCAAGCCATACTAGCCGAGCGCCAAGCACCACGCATCTTTTTATCTAACCTTATTCTTTAATTCATAAAGCAATAAAGAGTAGTGGTGTATTATCCACTATAGCTCCACCCACACTGAGCGTACACTCTCTAGGACAACGCACTCCTACACTCACACTCGCACACATTCGCTCTGCCTCACAAAAGATAAGACACTTTGGTGCCAATGTCGTTGCTTACTAGTGAAGTCGCTGACTGCAAAGTGTAAGCTATGTGTAGCAGGTAGCCGAGAGCATGTGGACTCAAATGAGCTCCAAATGGGGCATGGTTGGGCTCATTTGAAAGCTATGACAAAGGACTATTAGAGGCAAACAAAAATTGCAATAGATTGAGGTTATGATGGGCTTAAAATTGAAGTGCAAAACAAGGTTTATAGCTCACCCACACAATAATCAATCCAAATTTATTATGCAAAAGAACCTAAAATGCAATGCAAGAGTTATGAGTGGCTCCCAATTCAAGAAAAGAGAGGATTTGAATGGACGAGCTCAGGGGTGAATGATGCATCTACACAAGCCTACATGATCCACACCTAGACTAATGGAGATAGTCTAGTTTTAAGCTTTGATACCACATCTAAAGTAGAGGGATTATGGAGGGTAGATTAGGGTTGCATTCATGATAATAAGGAGAATCATGTGTATCCAAGCTAAGCACAATTAGAAGACTCAATACACAAATAAAATGCGTACAGAATGGACTAATTATTCAACTAGCAAAGAAAGTACATAGTGAACCATTATATAGGCATTTAGAGAGAGCTTTGGATGGCATGAAGGATGATAGAATGAGTAGGGATCAGCCCAAATGGCCTCTATGTCATGCATGCTCCTCTATGTGTGTGTGTGCGTGTGTGCATCGTGGAACGTCAATGAAAGCATCAATTAAAATTGGTAGGCCACCTCCACACAGTAACTACTGAGGCCCCAAAGGTGGGCAAGTGTTGCTTTTAGTGGATCCAAGTTGTGAGCATCAATGGGAGGACCTATGTGATAGGAAAGACCCGTCAGCTCTTGAGGCAGGACATTGGTGGTTATGGGCTTGGGAGAGCCACCCCCTGGTGCGATTGCAATGGGACTCGAGGAGTGGTTTTGGCGAGATACTTTTACTCCATCCGATCACGTGAGGACTCCATTTGTTTAGTACATAGCATGGCTGAGACGTCACATACTAGAAGCACAGAGAGATGTAGCAAACCATTGGTAGGAGGAGGATCTGAAGTGAGTTCTTGGAAGATTTCTGGGGACTCCTGTGGGACAATAGACAGCTAGGGGAGTCATGATGTTCTAGTGGTCGATTGCCCAATAAGCTAGTCTAAGTGGGAGGTGAGTGGGAGTTCGTTGATTCGCAATGGTCACTCAATGGTATGTACCACATGTGGCCATACAATTGAGGCACAACACCGCTATCAGTGGGACTAGCCCATGACACAATAAGTTTGGCCTCAAATTCTTTGACCAATGCCCCCACATTTGCTAGTACACTTGGGGTGCTACAACATGGTCCACCCTCATGTGCCCGATACTTCATTTTGAGATTATTACAATGTAATGGGTCCTATTTATAGCTCCCAGGATTTACTGCAGTAACTGCCTATGGTAATTACTACTGGTGGGACTGATCCGATGTTCGGCCTTCTAAGGGACAGTTCCCACCAGCAGGATAGTCCTCGCCTTTAGTTCCCGCCTGCAGGATAGTCCTTGCCTTCTACATCCTTTCCTCCTTTCTTGAATTTTGGTATAACTCCAAAATTTCAGAAAAAACTCCACCACCTGAGTCTGATTTGGTGTTGAGGAAACCATCTGGTGTTCAGGTTGATCCAAACCCTAAACCCTAAACCCTTCTGGTTGCTGATTTGGCCGATGTTCCTCGTGGTAATACTCTTTTGGTATTTCTAGCTTTATACCATACTTCATGCTTGGTGAGTGCTTGACACCCCTATAGTTGTAATTCCAAGGGTGCCCAGCCAAAGAAATGCCAGTGCCTTACTGGGAAAATCCACTGCCTGATTTTGAGATGGAACTACCCAGTATCCTTCCACTATACCCGCTTCCTCTTGCCCTTCTTTTGTGTTGGTTCCTCAGAAGTCCCAGTGCCAGCATTGTCCTTCTGGATAAGTCTGTAAATGGCCTCCTGCTCAAGCTGATCCAAACTTTCAATGGACATCTCAAATTCATAAGGCGTGAGAGGATTGTAGGTTTTGATGTCGGGATCATACAGAGTGGGTTCTGGCCAATTTATGACAATGCAAGGCTGTGTGGATCCATCCCTGCGGAAGAGGCTGATTTGTTTTAATTCTTGCTTCAAAGAGAATCTCAACCATCTCTTTGTACTGTGGCCCCAGTCCTGGTTTAGTAGTGATATCCTTTTCAAGGATCTTGGAAGACTCCACAGTCAGTTGAAGCGACTGATTTGTGATCTTCGTTAAGCCACAAAGTTGGATCTTCCACTGTCCCATACACCCTTTGCATTCTCCTTGTAGTTCCATGACATCATTCACTTTGAGAGGTCATTGATCAATGATTTCCACGTTTTCCATTCCACAGTGGCTCGCTCATACCAGCCCTGAAGTTCATCACTGATACGGAAGTAGGTGAGCCGATCCATTGGTTCTGGATGCTGAGGATACAAAGCTCGGAAAAATTTGGGTAGTTCAGATTCTTTAGTAGGCAATGCATACAGGAGAACTAGTGAATTGGGCACAAATTCCAAAAAATTAAGAGCAGCTTGGTTCTCTTGCAGCATCATCTTCCTAGTAACTCGCAATAGCTGAAAGAGTCTTCGGAGAGCAGTTGCATGTTCTCCTAATTTCATGTGATTCCGAGGTCCTTTACTGCTGGAAGTATGATCTTCAATGATAGCCTGCACCCTCTAGTCCAAAACTCTTCAAGCAATTTGCATCTGAAGTAAAATTTCTTTCATTTGATTTCTAACTTCCTTCATGCACTTGTAGGTAGACCGGTTTCCAAGCAGTAGATCTAGTTCAAGAGCTAAAGAGTGCCGATCTGCAATGGATTGTTGCTGCTAGTGTGGATTGACTAACTTATCATCAAAAGTCAGCGCCCACTCAGGTACCCTCTTTAGCAGACAGCTGGATTCTGCTGAGATGCACATGCAATTGGCACAATTCTTGATCATAGAAGGCAACTGATTTTCAATGCTGAATCATTTCTCTGGCTCCAACATATAGCCTTTGAAAGCATTCCAGATCTAAGATAAGAGTATCATCCTCCAAATAGATCCTAGTAATAGGAGCTTGCTGATGTTTCAATCTCTTGTTCAACAGCGCGTTGTAATCTACCCTCTTCATTCTCAGCATAGTCTAAAATCTGTCAGCATTTCTCACAGCTTCTACCTTGTCTTTAGTTAACTGCCTATTCTCTATTTTGAGCTTGGGCAGCTTTGCTTGTAGCTCCTTAATTGTCATGACTGACTGGTTTTCAGCAATACTATGCCTCAAGGATTGTGCCTCGATATCCTGCTTCAGTTTCTGGACTTGCTACTTAGTGCTTCCCAGTTCATCTTTTAGCTTAGACACTTCATCAGTGGAAGCTGATGCATCCATCATTTGTCCCAAAGCATTGACAATTGTGTTCCATGATGACTGGATAAGCACCAAGAAACCATCTACTACTGTTGCCGGGTCAAAGTGGATTGGCTCATAAACCGTAACAGGAGCCATGTATGGTAATGTTGTGAAGTCAGGTTTCTGAAGAATTAGTTGTCCATTGAGACGGTGATTCTGTAACTGCTGCAGCTGTCCTTTTTGGCTAAGGATAAATCCAATTTACTGAAAGGAATTTTTTTGGCTGGACTATCAGGTTCTAAACCCTTTCCCTTGTCAGCGTGAACTGCTATCTACTCAGGACTACTGGTCGTTTCTTGCTGGTCTTTTCCAGGACTGGTATATGCTGGAGTCTGCTCTTCTTGATGGCCCTTCCTAGCACTGGTCTGTGTTGGAGTCTGTTCTTCAGGTGTGGCTGATGTCTGGCATGCTGAAAGTTTCTGAGGAGGCAAAGACTTAACCTGACTCTCTAGTTGCTTTAATAAAGAAGTGCTTTTGGCCAATGTAATTCTTGGTTTCTTGGAACCACTGGCTTCCACTTGAGAGGCCTTCCTCTTTTGTCCAGCTGGGGCCAACTGATTACCTGGAGTCTCTGGAATTGGCTTCTGACTCCAAGCCATCCGTACCTGTTAATGAACATCTAGAGCATTTGTCCAATATAAAAATTTACAGACATACCAAGCTTTGAATACATTCTGAGATTTCAGCTTGGCAGTCTGCTGAAGCACATTATGAGATAAGATCTGACATAAGTTGATTTTAGCTGTAGCATCTAATCGTTTTTCAAGCATCATAGCAAACAGCTTTTCTGACACATAAGTGGGATTATTCTTCAGGCTAACAGCCTCAACAACAAACATGTAGAATGAGGGGACGTTCAATCCTGCTACTGGAACCCCTTGTGCACTAGCCTTTCGTTTTTTCTTGGTTGCTTCATGTTCTTTCAGAACCAAAATTATCTGTTCTGCAGACATTGTGGTCGGCTTTGGCTCATTGGGCATTTTGAAAGCATAAGCAATATCGTCAGAAGTTGTTGTGACTTTTACATCGTTGACAACAGCACTGCCATCCTCGGCATTGAAAGAATTAAGAACCTGCTTGATTATGGCCGTGTCAAAATCTATTCTTGTAGCTTGTACCACCACATACAAGTCACATATTCGCAGCAGCGCTTCGGCGTGCTCAATGAACACGTACCTTTGTATCTTGCTATGCAGGATAAGTGGTAGAGAAGCTTTAAGAGAGGTGATGATTGCCGAAGTTTCATCTATGGTATCCTGCATCTTCTTCGATATTTTCCTTCTACCCATACAGTGTGAAGACGATAAGTCTGTAGAGGAAGAAGACTTACTTGGATAGTCAAAGCCATAGCCTAGGCGTGTCGGGTAGGGACAGGCAGTGATCGACAGATTCGTCAGTCGAGGAAGTTTGTGGTTGTAGTGAAGAAGCCTCAGAGCTTGGGGATGGCGAGTGTGTAACAACAGACAGGAATCGCGCAGAATATTTGTGAGGAAGAATACCGACGCCTTACTGTTATATGCGTTCGCGCCATAAAAGCTCCACTACTTACCATTCCTAGAGTTTTGTGCACCGTCAGCGACGTTGCACACATGTATTGGCTAATACTCCCCATGTTCTCTTTAATGATTATCATATGCATTCCCACTGGCCCTTTTCCCCATAAAATCTGGTACTCGCTCTTACACTTTACTAACTCTGCTACTGGCACCACTTTAACACGCTGAGAGTTTTCGGTCTCACCATGACTGGTTCTGGTACTGGTTGTACATGAAAAAGGTTTAGAATGGCTGTTTATGAAATTCCCTGGCCATCAGTACCCAAAATACTAGTATCTTCTTCTCTGGGAGTCTCTTTCTCAT
This sequence comes from Adiantum capillus-veneris, assembly GCF_014529385.1. Taxonomy (NCBI): domain Eukaryota; kingdom Viridiplantae; phylum Streptophyta; class Polypodiopsida; order Polypodiales; family Pteridaceae; genus Adiantum; species Adiantum capillus-veneris. The sequence goes on along the minus strand of NC_140939.1, from coordinate 27,108,474 downwards.
TAGAATAATATAGCTTGATCTTGGCCCCATTATAAACACCTGGTACCAGTAATCCAGATAAATCCTTCAACCTTACTGTGTTGTTGGAAAACACCCAGTTGACCTTATACGGACCGGCCCAAGCTATCTTTAAATTTGGTTTCTTAGGGCCCAATTTGGATTGATAAAGCAAGACCAAGTCGCCCTTCTGGAACTCCTTTACTTTGATTCTCATACCATGCCATTGTTTGCTTCTTTGCTGAACAATTTCCTCTTCCAACATAGCTTGCTGTCTTAACTCATCTAACTGTGCTAATTCCTTCAGTCTATTTTTAAGATTGTGATTGAAATCCAATCCATACTCAACCACCATCCTGAGACTAGGAATCATGAATTCCATAGGCACTACAGCTTCAATACCATACACCATTCTGAACGGTGTCAGTCCAGTGGCGACTTTATAAGTTGTCTTGTAGGCCCATAGAGTAGTCTGGAGCTTAAGGTCCCACTGATGTGGCTCCTTCTGCACAATCTTGGTGAGAATGGTCTTGATGGTTTTATTACTGCTCTTTGCTTGCCCATTACACCTGGGATAATATGGTCTTGACTTCCTGTGCTTCACTGAGAGCATTTCCATCAAAATATCCATAGTATCATTAATAAAATGTGTCCCCTGATCAGACACAATCTCCACATGGCATCCATAACGGCAGATAATATTTTCAAATAAGAATACAGCAATGGACTTCGCGGTGTCATCTGGAAGAGCCTTGGCCTCTACCCATTTTGTGATATAACAAGTGGCCATCAATGTATACCGGTTCTTCCTTGGAGTGATTTTCTTGAATGGACCCATGAAGTCCAGACCCCATTTCATAAATACGCCCGATGGTTGAACTGGAGTAAGTGGTCATATCAACTGTTGTTGGTCTACCCATCCTTTGGCATATATCACATGTTTTGCAAAAACTTCTAACATCAGATATTAGAGTTTGCCACCACAATCCAGCCTGCAAAATCTTCTTGTAAGTAATATCAGTGGAGAAATATCCTCCAAAATCCCCATCGTGTGCTTCAGAAATAACTTACATTCTTCCTTCCATTGGCACACACCTTCGAAGAACCCCATCTACTCCCAGTCTATAGAGCAATCCTCCTATGATGGTGAACTGCAGCCTCTTAATAATTAGAGCCTTCTTCTGATTCTGAGTCCAGTTTTCAAGGAATCCTTTTTTGAAAAGGAACTGATATATATCATACCATTCTGGATCTGTGTTTTCCTCAATTGTTACCTGAAACAGCTTTGTGTCCACTGGCTCATCTCTCAAGGATACTTTAGAGTAGCCATCAGTACTTCTGGACAGGGAATCAACACCACAATGGGATTTACGGGCTTGTGAAATATGCGGAATTCAAACTCCATCAAGAAAAACATCATCCATCTGATCAATCTTCCTTGAATAATAACTTTGTTAATAAAAAATAATAATGCCCGATGATCCACATAAAAATGAAATAGCTTGCCCAACAAATAATGGTGAAACTTGGTAGCACTGAAAACATTCCCAAGGCTTCTCTCTTCGTAGTAGTATACCCTTGTTCAGCCTGACTAAATCGCCTCTACTGGCAAAATATAATGGATAGTCAATCCGCCCTTCTGGTTGAGCTAGTATTGCTCCCATTGCCAGTCCTGAAGCATCGACATGCACATGAAAAATAACATGCCAATCCGGTTGTCGAAGTACTGGCTTACTGATAATGGGATTCTTTAAACAGTGAAAACCCTCCTCACATTCAACACTCCAAATGAACTTGTTGTTTTTCTTTGTGAGCTCATATAAGGGTAATGCCTTGGAAGCAAACATATGAACAAATCTTCTATAAAAATTGAGATATCCCAAGAATGAACTTAACTCTGATGCTGTGTGGGATGCCTTGGCCTACTGGACACACTAGATCTTATCATTGGCCATCTCTATGCCATTCCTTGACACTATATGTCCCAGTAGTTGTCCCTTCCAGACCAAGAAAATAGATTTGAATGGGTTCAAACAGATCCACTTTTCCTTACAACGCTGAAAAACTATTTCCAGAAAGAGAAAATGCTTCTTCTCAATTGAATATATAGTGAAAGTCATCCATAAATATGGCGATAAATCGGTGGAGGAATTCACTGAATATTTCCATCATACATCTTTGGAAGGTTGCTGGAGCATTGCAAAGACCAAATGGCATAACCATATACATGAATGCTCCCCATTCAGTAATAAAAGTAGTTTTACTCCAATCTTCAGGAGCGATCTGTAGCTGATTATAACCACTATAGCCATCCATAAAGCTATACATCTCATGGCCTGCAATCTCATCGAGAAGCATATCCGTAAAAGGTAATGGAAAAGGATCCTTGATGGTTTGAGCATTCAACTTCCGATAATCCACACAAACTCTGAGCTTTCCATTTTTCTTGGGCACTACCACAATAGGAAACAACGAGTCACTACTGGTGACTTCAGTGATAAATCCACCCTTCAGAAGGTTGTCGATTTCTTATTTGACCTTCTTAGCATAATTTGGATTCATTATGTACCGTTGTAGTCGCATTGGTCTGGCATCCGGTTTCAAAGGTATTCTATGTTGACAGACCTCTGGATCGACTCCTTTTAGATCAGTATGTTCCCATGTGAATACGTCTTTGTACTTCTGGAACATGAGTCAGGATATTTCTTTCATTCCTGGGTTCAGATACTTGTTAACTTTGATCAATCTAGGATTTTCCTCAGAACCCAGGTTCCATTCTTCGATTTCTTGATCATCTACAAGCAACCAATTAGGCCCACCTCCCTTCCTTTTGGTTGACTCCTCAGCATAATCCTAGGATGGACCTCTTAGTTTTGGACTGTCATTATGGACTTCAGTAACTTTTGCAGAGTGTACTTGTTCAGAGGTTGTTGGTGTATTGGAATCTGAGAAATCTCTTTTAGAGTCAACTGGTTTCTCTGGCCATCCAGTTAGCTAAACTGGTCATTCTCCAGAATTCAGTTCAAATTAACTCTTATCTTCTGGTTGCAGTGCCTTCCTCCAGCTCCTAGTGTTGTTTGTTTGGATTTGAATTCTTCTACTGGTGCCCTGTATTATCAGAGTCTAATTGGCATAGTCGTGAACAGCCAGTGCCGTTCGCAACCATGGGCGCCCCAGTAGCATCCCATATGCGCCTTGCACATCCAGTACTAGGAAGCTGGTCTTGAGCTTTTCTTTTCCCACCTATATCTGCATACTTTCAATCATCCCAGTTGCCTGCACAACTTTGTGATCGGCCATTTGAACTTTGAAGGGTGTTGGTTTCAAGTTTGTGATACCCATTCTTTGTTGAAGGTGTGCCCCCATGATGTTTACTCCTGCCCCTCCATCCAATATGACACCGGATAGTGGCTCCCACTGTTTTCTAACTTTGTAATATACCTGGATCACTAGCACTTCATCATCTCTGACAGCTGCTAAGTCAACTGCTCTAGCATCTGCTTCAGCTTTCCTTCGCTGTCTGATGAATTTTGTTGCTTTAGGCAAAGTTTTTCTGATGTCGTCTAATTCAACTGTCAGCTTTTGAATTCTTTTACAGATCTTAACATGAATTTCTTCTCTCTCTTGATCAGAGTTATTATTAGAGCTTGAGGAATTTGGACTATCTGTACATTGTCACTCCTCTGTTTTGGTACCTATTGTGCCCCCTTCAGTGTTTTCCATTGCAGTTATATCCGATTTAATGTTCCCTAGTTCTTCCACCAGTCCCTGAATTGTAGCCAACATAGTCTCAGGAGTCCCAGAGCCTGATTGATCTGGTTGTGTATTCTCAGAAGACTGGGCTGGTATCTTTTGAATGACCCGAGCATTAGAACTTTCTGGCTACTCTAGTAGCTTCTTGGCTAGATCTTCTATGATCTTAGCTGCCAGTTCTCTCTGCTCCTGCTATGCATAGACTACCTTGTCTTTGCCCTTTGCCTTCCATACCTCTCTCTGCTGAGCCAATTTGCTAGTTTCAAAACTAACTGGTTTTGCTGGCTCATCTGGGTTTTTGTCAATGACTACCCCTTTTCTGCATGTAACTGCTCCTAATGGAACTGGCTTTGGGGCTTTCGCCTCAGTAGCCGCAGTGCTAGGTGCTTCTGAGAACTGAGCCGCAAAATGCCCATACTTACCACAAGTATAACAGTTAAGGCTTCGATTTTGAAAGTTACCACGACCCCGGCCAGTACCTCTCTGGTATGTGTTGCGCCCAGTACCAGTACCACTGGATAACTGATTTCTCCTCTTAGGGTACACTGGTTATCTCTACTCTGGCTGGTTCAGCATTGGTAAATGCCACTACAGACAAACCCTTTCCCTTCTTGAAGTGATGAATGCAAATGCCACAATTGTTCCATTAACGACCATATGCTTTGCAATAGGTATAGTCTGGGCATTCATTGGAAACATGATCTTTAGATTTGCACCTTGAGCACCAAGTTTCCTTGTCCGAACTAGTTGTTTGGTCTAGCTGATTTCAACAATCTGCCGGGCCATTTCATTAATCTTTATGGACCAAGACCCCTTCTTGGCCTTGTCTGACCAAGACCCCTTCTTTTCATCTGAACTGCTTTCAGAGCTGTTGGAGGTCTCACTAGAATCAGAATTCTCGGGAAAAACTGCTATTGTTGGACCTCCTCTTCTTGTGAATTCTCTCCTTCTTAGCCTATTGTTCAAGCTTCAGAGCTCGTTGCACCAAATCACTAAATTTCTTTGTCGGTGCATGCACCTCCTGTTCTCTGAGCTTCTTACTGCGGAACCCATATAAGAACCATGCACGTAACTGCTTTTCTGATGGTGGTTCCTGCAACTGCCTGGTTAACTCCTTGATCTTTTCAAGAACATAACTTCTCACTGACAATTTCCCTTGCTTTATCTTATCTAGCTTGCAGAGGATGTCTTCATCAGCCCTCTTGTCTGAATATTCCACTCTAAAATCCTTGAGCAATTTGTTGTATAATTTGAGTTGGCAAGCCGGATAATGGTAATACCATTTTCTTGCTACATCTTTCAGTGTCTGAGGAAAATATTCTCCCAGTCATCTTCAAATCAGCATACTATTCAAAAGCTTGGATATGAACATCTGGATCATCTTTCTTTCCTCCTTTGAACACTGGGAAAGAGATTTTCAATGAAGAAGTATAATCATGGCTGTCAGCATTGTCTCTGCTTCTTGTGACCTTGGGAGCCTAACTTCGTCTTGAAGACTTCCTGTAGTGGTTTGTGTCAGCATCCCAGTCAACGTCTTCTTCAGTTTAAGTTTCTGCCTCTTCTCTGACTTTTTTGCTGGAAATGTGACGACTACCCTTGCTTCGCTTGGCCCCAACGTCCTTGTGTGTAGACTGAGAACTCCTGATTTTGCGTTCTTCCCGCTCAGCCCTTCTCCTCCGAGAATGATTGGAGTGCTGAGAGTCCTTGGCCTCATCAGCATGACTGTGCTCCTCTCGAGCCTCAGTCTCAGTCACCGGGTCCTTCTTAGGATCATCAGACTCTCTTTTTGATTCCTTAGGAATAGGGTCAACGCGGTTGGAATCAATGCCTAACCGGGTTGATGGTTTGTGACCACGACTGGTTTTGGGCGCCATCAATACAATTGAAAAATTCTAACTAGGAGATAAGAGTTTTCTGGTCGAAGAGCGAACAACTCTAACCACCGTGATCGCCAAAATGGAATTGGAGCTAGTCTCTTCAGATAGTTGATTCCAGTGTTAGAATTTAAAGCTACTGGTTATGTCGTCGGTTCAGCTAGTGAGACTGAAACAGAGAATTGAATGGACTGAAATAGATAACTGATTGGAACGTTATACTGAAACGAGACATACTGGAAGACTGCAAAGAGTATTTGGAGATTCATATTAATAGCTCATGAATAACCAGTACAGTGTGTAATGGGTTTAAGCTCAAATGATTATAGAGGCAATGATTACAGAGTGAAGCTAGAGGTAAAGAGCTCGTAAACCCGAAAATGCTTAGAAAGCTAAAGCCGAAAGACAAGCAGCTTAGCCAAGAAGCGAGGAGGCTCAGAACAACTTAGAAGCCCAATTACATTGTAATGGGTCCTATTTATAGCTCCCAAGAGTTACTGCAGTAACTTCCTGTGGTAATTATTGCTGGTGTGACTGATCCGATGTTCGGCCTTCTAAGGGACAGTTCTTGCCTGCAGGATCGTCCTCGCCTTCTACAAATCTCAAGAGCACACAACATGGTAAGTTGTATAAGTGAGGGTGCTAATATAAAGATAAGGCTTTCCCTAGAGTGATGGGCATATTTACAAGCTGAGGGAAAATAATCTCCTAAAAAAGGCAAAGAGTAGCCCAACGGTCCTAAATTGTGTGTTCACATACATCAATACCATAACATGGTAACAATGCCAAGGCATAAGTTGGTTGCTTGAGAGGGTTTGAAAAGAGAGAGAAAAATTGATCAAACTCAATCACATACAATTGGCATGAAATGAAAATGTGTCTCTTACTTTTAATGCTACAATGAACACAGTTGCATATGTGTGAAAACGGTTACAATCGTGTACATGCCTTATTAGGAAGCCGAGGCCTTTGATGTGGCATTGTCGTGTATTTTATCACTTAAGAACGTGCCTGTTTTGGTTTAACATTGTATATAGGGAAGGTGCATCATGGTCGCATACTCGTTTCACCTAGAAACTTCAATACAAGTGAACGAAGTAAAGAAAAAAAAGCAATTGATATACACAAGTAGCAGTGTGGTCATAAGAGGTCATCAAAAGTGGAAACATATGATTTTAACCAGGAAATTGAGCTCAAGAAAATTTTCCACAAATCTAGGGATTTTTCCCATCTCATTTGGGCTTTTTATGATCAATAGGATCAATTTTGGGTGAAAATGGCCCAAAAAAAAGGTTAAAAAATCATCCATACTTTGTCAAGATTGACTCAAAATGCCAGCTCACTCATAGTGGCATGGTTGTAAGCAAGGGGGCTACTTGCTTATGGTTGAATCTCAACATTTTCCTGAAACTGTTTGACATATTTTTTGTTGAACCCAATACGAAATACGTTAGGGAAAATGTCCAAAATCTTTTTAAAGGTTTTACTACAAAGCTTATAAGACATGGATCAAGAAGAGAAACAAGGTATGCGCTTTGATGCAAATATGATACAAATATTTCATGCACATAAGAGTACTTGATGGGATGCTAGAGATGGAAGTGCTATGGATGATACTAAGAATGAGGTTATACTTCTGAAAGAGGCTTATGTATGTCCAATTTTTTACGACAATCAAATTAAACAAACTTCTTTTCATGGTGCTTGTGGTGGCATAGATATATAAAAAATTTATATGCATGAAACAAAGAGTGCAATAGTGCTTCAAAATTAGGGTAAGTCATTGACATAAATTTGGATATACATGAGAGTTTGATTGTAATATAATGGGAATTGCCATTTGGAGAAATATTTCTTCTTGGACCATCTTTTTAAGGAGCCAAATGAACCATGTTTGACGCTATGGTCTTCTATTGTTGGTGGAGATTCTGAAGATACCATTGTGTGCAAAAAAGAGAGAAGCAAAGCATTGCTTGATAAGATGGCAAGGTGGATTTTTTAATAAGGATACTTTTGGGGATATTTATGATGTGCATGAGTCAAATTTTATTTTTGCTACCATGTCTCATTACTTTAATCAAAATATTGAGGGATATATGAATGGTGATATGTTTACCAAAGATGATGGTACTATCTTAAACATGTGGAATGACAAGATACCTTTGGAACAAGCAAGCAAGTTTTCCAAAGGTCATGTTTACGGATTCAAATGTTATAGAATCCAAATTCAATGGAATGCATGAAGATTTGGTGCAAGCCTGTCTCCATCAGGTTTTGATTAATGATGCTGATTTTTCTTCACATGCTTGTAATTGATATATTATGACCATTTGGTCCAAGTGGATGAACACTTATGAATTTGGGTATAGTGGGTATCACAATGATTTCTCTATTTTGTAGAGAAAGGCTCACAAACCCTTTGTGTGAAAAAATTCATCAGGGTGAATATCAAAGATGTGACACATGCCAAAGGATGTGTAAGTTTAGAGGGAGTTAATGTCGTATCATGGCACACACATAATGCAAAATGCAAATCTTCGCCTCAATGATTTTTGATAAGTGGAAGCAAATTCTATAATGTCCGTAGTGTGAATTTTCCAGAGTTGTAGACGAGTACATACCTTATCGAAGGTTGAGGCCCTAGATGTGGCACCGTTGCATGCTTGTCAGTTTAGAACAACCTTAATTTGGGTTAATAATGTACATATGGCAAGTGAATCATGATATCATCCTTGTTTCGCCTAGAAAATTCAATGCGAAGAAACATCGTCCAAAATTAGCAATTGGCGTACACAACTGTCAATGGTACAATTAGAGGTCATGAAAAGTGGGAAAAATAAATATGTCCACCATAAAATTTGATGCAATTAGAGGTCATGAAAGAGGGAAAAAGCAATATGTCCACCATAAAATTTGATGTCAAGGGAGTTATTTCACAAATGTAGGATTTATTCACAACTCATATTGGCTTCCTAAACTTAAAAGGATAATTTTTTAGAAAAAATGGCCAAAAAAGAAAGGCCGTTAAATGGTGAAAAATTACTCATTTTGGATCCAACATGGCTCAAAATTCCACATCACCCACGGTGACTTGATTGTAACGATGGGGGATGCTTGATTATGGCTGGATGTCAGTATTTTTTCCCTCTTCCAGAAGAGTTGCATACACTTCACCTTTGTGCATTGATGTAGTCCCCCTTGCTTCGACCTTATATTCAAGTGTATGAGGGATCCAATGAGGGTTTTATCTCTTCAAAAAGGTGTGCATGCTTGTATATGGAGGTGCTTAAGCTTACATGAAATCACCTAGACGAAGAATTGAGAAAAGAAGCTAGAGTTTTCTACATGGCAAACAAGCATTGTACAAGTGTGATTGGGATTAGGGCTACATGAAATCATCACATACACGACTTTGAGTTTTTTTCCGCATTGTGTATGGGTGAAGCATCTATGACCGAGCTGAAGTTTTTCTTCTTTGATTTTCACATTTGAATAAGTAGTTTTTGTCATCAATTAAGCTGTGAACTCTCATCATCATGGCCCTTTCGCCTTCCTAGCCCTACCGCAAACTCTTGGACCGGCTTGCTTTAAGCTCTTTAGATATTTAAACGTTAGCTGCAAGAGAAAGATGGGAATGGTCGAAGCTGCAATTTAATGGAAGCTTGAATGTGATCAAAAGCCAAGCACCCAAGTAGGGTCTAGAGATGCATCATGAAGCAAATATGTTGCATTCCATGTTTGGAACCACTTCTTGACGTCTTGTATCTATCATTAGGAAGAGAATGGGGTCTAAGGGGGCATCTTTATTTGGCAATCTAAGGGAGTAAAACCTTTAGTATTAAGAAAGCAATCAAAAGATAGCTTTTGAATTCAAGCAGGCAACATGGTTAGTTTAATTGAATACGAATTTCCCCCCAAAATGAAATTTAAAAGCTAATGAATAAAACCATATCATGACACTAATGCAAACCCCTCAAGTTCAACTCCATAAAGAAGTACATGTATTTTTCTTGTAAAATCTAGTTCTATCATGAAAACAATCCTTGAAGAAAACATAAATGGTGCTTTATTAATGCTAATAATGGCTATCTCCTACATAGCTCTACTTTAGAAAACATGAATGAATTGTTAATGATTCCTCTAGGGAATGGCTAAGGATATTACACCCAACACTTAAGAGGTGTGACTATCTTTGTGTGTGTGTGTGTGTGTGTGTGTGTGTGTGTGTGTGAGAGAGAGAGAGAGAGAGAGAGAGAGAGAGAGAGAGAGAACACTCACATGCAAGGTTTCTCTTTTATAGGCCAATGAGACTCCTCATTTCATCACCTCCAGACTACCTACCTTTCCATATCCTGGATCAGCTTTTCACTTTTCATCTCTTCCACACACATCACTTTCCGCATCCTCCAGCCCATTCATTTTTCATAAGAGATCTCACATTTTCTGGCAAGGTTTCTAACCTTTTTTCATTCTTTTTCAAAGAAATCTTCAATACATAATAGATTTAGTTTGCTAGACGATGCCTCCAAGAAATTGCTACGGACATTACACCCAGCACGAATGTGACGATTGAGAAGGGGTGGGGAGGAAAGTTTCTGTTTTATAAGCAAGTGATTCTCTTCATTTCATCTCTTCTATAATGATTTGACTTTCCATATCCTTGAACAACTTTTCAACTTTCCACACAAGTTTAACCGTTTTCCATATGAAATCTTCAATCAAATCTTCATTTAACATGCTTAAACATATGCATATGTATTTTATATGTGAATGTGCTAAATAAGTCAAACCAAGGTTGATCGAAAGGCATGGATTGATTGCTTTCTTGACCAAACAGGAAATGATTGCACTGTATTGCTCGACACAAGAAGTCTTGTTATCCCTACACATGGAAAGGGATCGAACACCATCTTAATCAATGGATTGGTGGTAGGATCTTCCCTAATCTGGAGCAAAGTAGTCTCGAGGATGGTCATCAATAACTTGTATGTACATTGAAGTCCGGGAGCTTGACATGAAGCTATCCCCTTTCTACCACAAGTTTTCAAATGTACTGTTGGGCTCTCTTCCTAGGTTCAAGATGACGAAGAGGAAATTCACGTCATTGCGATTGATTGGATATTCCTTTAATGAGCATAGCTACACACACACACACACACACACACACACACACACACACACACAGAGAGAGTATTTTAATGTCATTGGAAAGTATCCCAAAAGACCTTAAAGATCTATCTGATGAGGAGGGTTGAACTCAAGACCTGTTATGAGAGAGAGAGAGAGAGAGAGAGAGAGAGAGAGAGAGAGAGAGTCTACATTCTCTCTTGATGTTATTCATGGCTTTAGCAAGAGTTTAAGAAAGAATATATCTTTCCAAAATCTATCAAACTCTGGACTCCAAAAATGCCATTTAATCCTCTTCGCTGGGTGCAACTGCTACAACTTGCGATGTAGTACCCCTTCCCCTAAAACTAGGGAACTCTTGTAAAAGTTCAGAGTACAAAAAAGTAGAATCATCTGATGTCATCTTTTAGGGAGAATTGAACCATCACATCCTTTTTATGTATGTTCATACAACTCTGTACATGACTCATGACACCCTTGCTTGCTGTTGCTGCTATAACACATTCGACTCCAAACTCGGACGTCTCCTTCAAGACCTTGCCTCTTAGAAAGTTTCTTTAGGCCTCAGAGCTACATGGTATAATTGCAGCAGCGACTGATCTTCCTTCATCATTCAAGAAGTTGAATGTTGAAGCCGCATTGCGCTGGCCCAAAAAAACATAAATCAGCCAAGCACACAACACATGGACACTAAAATATTTAGGTGTTAAGGGTTGTGTTTACAGAATCAATAGCCTCCAACTTGATTTTATTGGAATCCAAAAAGTCTTCGACTTCCTTGCCAAAAAATTGCACACTTCTTCCACAACCAACAAGCAATAGGTCTAAAAAGACAAGCACAAATCAAAGGACAAAAGTTACATTTGCCTAATTGAGCCGACAAAAGACATAACAATGTATCATATTCACACGTGGAAACACAGACAAACCACCCCAAACAGATATTGATATTGAAGGCTACAGCATATAAAAAAACAAGGCGATTAAGAGATGATGGAACTGCCGAAGGAGAGATGGCGATCAACAAAACTATCGTGCAAGAAAGCACCAGAGACGAAGAGACTCTATTCACAGGAATTCCTCTGATATAGCATGAGAAGGCCCCATAGAAGAAGAAAAACAAGCTTTGAGAGCAGACCCAAAGACCCCTTTCGCAATGTGGCAAACTCCGGAGAGGAGAGACGGGACGTGGGTTTGAATGATTACAGCGTAGGCTTTAAGTTTAGATTTTCGACATGTAAAGCGAGGACAAAAGCTTTTGCAGATTCAGCAAGAAGGTCCATTCATGCATCTGCTGTGCAAGCTGTTAGGCTAGGCAAGGGTATGGTGAACGACAGCTGCATGTTTTTGGATGACTTGCGCTCCAGTGTTTCTATTCAAAAAGATAGGTGCATCATCATATCCTTGCGAAAAGCGAGCATCTGATTTCATTCTCCCTAACAAAGTAATTTCCACGCGATAATCAAGGCCACATTCTTGTAGTAAAACATCGAATCGTTACATTAGCAACTGCTTCTGACAGTGCCAACAATGCATTCAGAGCAATAATGCAGAGAAAGTAGCTCTGCCATGAAGAAATCAACGCACTAGTAAGTTGTAACAGTGTAAAACTTTAGAGCAATCAAAATAGAGTGCAAAGCTCTGAGCTGAGAGCTCAGCTAAGTAAACGCTAAAATTCATGTTTATTGTCGAAGGGAATGTTTGAGAAGGCAAAGCAATCAGCACCATCTTGTGGAGACTACAAAATCATCAAACTGACCAAGCATCCAGGACCGAACACCCACCTTATATCCAGTTCCCCACTATAGGCCCTTATTTTATAGGGTGCCCTCATTTATTATTGACGGGTCGCGGGCGTCACACACACACAGAGAGAGAGAGAGAGAGAGAGAGAGAGAGAGAGAGAGAGAGAGAGAGAGAGAGAGAGAGAGAGAGAGAGAGAGATGAAATGTAATATTAACGTCTTCAAAAGGCCAAAATGACCTATGAGACCAAATGGTTACATGTGGTGAATCTAATACCAGGTCTGGGTACAAAAAGTACAAAGAACTGAAAAGAAAATAGTGGGTAGGGGTGGGGTGAAAGCTGATACAAGGGGAATACAAAGGGTGAGCTGATACAATGGAGCTCTTTGATATTCGAGGCATCATATACATATACATGAGTATCCAAAAGGCTATATAGATTTAATGTCCTCCAAGGTAGGCACTCTGTCAGGACGGCTCCTATGTCGCGCCAGTATGGTATGGATCCTCTGTCGCAGTCTGCGTCGATGTCAAGAGGGCCCCCTCATCCGTAGGCGACGGGACCGCCCCAACTCTATCGCCCGATCAAGCAGTATGCCTCTGGTGTTGTTATGTTGTTGGGGCTGCTCGGACTCCTTTGTCTGTGACTGAAAGCAATTTGTAATCTTCCGCTGTTGATGGATCTCTCTCATTCTGCCCCTCTTCAAGAGGTCCTCTCTGTGTTTGCATCTCTGAGGCATCTCTGATCCTGGTATCTCATGACTCTAGAAAGTGGCCCAAAATTCTCTCTGAATAGACAGTGAAAGTAGCCTCGTATCTCATAGTATACTGGGCACTGACATATGTAATGTAGCTCTGTCTCTGGCTCTATCTGGCACACCTGACAAATCCTGGACTCAACGGGTACTCCTCTAAATCTGCATGTCTCGATCTCTAGCTGATGTGAGGATGTGCGTATCTGACCAATAGCACATCGTATCCCGTGGGATAGATGAGTGTCCATGTATCCTGGTCTGATCACAAAACCATCCTTCGTGAGTTGGAGAAGATGCTCTCTATAGAAAGTCATCTTCGTACCTAGCTCATGTGTAGGTTGTATCCATGTCCTCTTCGTATCCAGCTGAATCAAGTCTTGTCTGATGAGCCTGGTAATCTCTGCCCTAGTGAGGGAGATGGAGGGTGCATCCAAAGAGTACTGAAATGGGGGTAGCCGATCCATCCTAAAGCCATGTAACTGAAACCAAGATGCCATCCCTGCATACCAACATGATCTATCTCCCTGCAATGCCAGCTGTTGCGAAGACTCTAGTGCTAATCGAGCATATCTGTCTGTAGGGAGAGCCCAAGTACTATGCGTAAATGAAACTGATCGAGTGAGTGCCTCCACTACCAATGGAGGAGCAGCGAGCTCCGCCCTAATAATGTCACGTGAAACTGAGGCCTTGGCCCTAATCATCCGAGAAAATCATAGACACCAAGGGCTTCTCCATACATCAGTACTGCCAGCTCTGCTATGATGATCAACTGAGGGGCCCCATATCTCCACTCCATACAGCATGGGCGAAGTGACCAAAGTGTCAAAGAGCCAAAGCTTTGTCCAAGGTTCCTAGAACTGAACTTGCGAACATATCCTCTCAAGTCTCCCCAATGCTGCATAGGCTCTGGTCAATCGCGTATCTGTTGCACGCCTCAAGGAAAATACTAGACCACTGAAAACTGCCCCAAGATAAGTGTATGTATCTGCATACTCCACAGTCTCTCGACCATATGTAAAAGTGGGGGCGGACCTCCTTACCCACTGTGCCGTGGTGTTAAACACCATTACCTTGGTCTTACCAAGGTTCACACACAATCCACTGTCCCGTGCAAATACATGCAATGCATCCAAATGACGTTGCATCCCCTCTTGAGAATCTGAGATCAACACAATATCATCAGCATATAATAGCAACGGAATCCATGTCCCTGCAAGCTGAGCACCTCTATCACCCTCTGCCTGTACATAATCTGAAAACTCATCTATATATACCCCAAAGAGAGTCGGAGATAGGGGACAACCCTGCTTCACCCCAATGGTGGAGTGAACCATGTCGGACATGCCTTGAGTAGTGCGTACCTGTCCTACCACTGTCCTGTATAAAGCTAAGATCCCCCATATCAACTCTGTGGGCACCCCCATGTCTTGCAATCTACGTACGAGTCTGGCTCGTAGCACTGTATCAAAGGCTTTGCGGAAATCCACAAAGCTACAATATATCCTCCTGCCATGGTGACTACCTCCTCAATAATGGCTCTGAGTGTCAAAATCTGGTCAAGAGTAGAGAAACCTCTCCTAAACGCTGCTTGTCCTGCTGCCCATATGCCCTCTCTCTCTGCCCATCCACTCAACTCATGCTCAAGAATTGATGCATATAGCCTAGCCAGAGTGTGACCAACCATGATGGTTCGGTAATTCCCGGGAAGCATAGGATCTCCCGACTTGAAGATAGGCACAATAGTGGACATACTCCGAGTCTCAGGGAAACCCTCCTACATGGATCTATTAAACATCATAGCAAGAGGCTCTGCAAGCATATCTCGGGCATGGATAAAGTGCTTTGCTACCAGACCATCATGATCCTGTGCTCTTCTTGTCTTCATCTTGTCAATGGCTTTCCTTACCCTCCTAGAAGTAAAGAAAGTACATGTTTCTGGGCATGCCTCTGGAGGGTTAGGCAAAGGTGGCTGCCCCGATGCTGTATAGAGAGATGTAGCATATTCCCCCCATGTATCTGTGTAAGTGATGGCTGGCGGTGGAGAGTGCTCATTGAAAAGCCTAGAGTTCTAACTCATAAACAGTTGATACAGATCACGCTCTAGTTGAGATAGGTAAGCCCTCTTCTTTCGTCGCACTAGGCGGCGAAAGATAATCCATGCCTGTCTATGTGTAGTGGAACACATGAGCACCTCTCTCTGTAATCTGATCCTCGGGGGGGGGGGGGGGGCTTTCCAGGCATGTTTTAGTACAGTTTGACAATGTACAACAGATGCGATCATTGCGATGACCCAAGCCTCCCACGTACCCTACATCCATGGAGGTGAGAGGTCACGTCTACGAGGGTGACCACGACATCGACGGAGGCTCCATTAGAGGATCAGGACCATTCTAGCACAACATGAGAGACGTCCAGTACGACTATTTACAGAGGTGGACATTGACGATGCTCTTCAGCGACGACCGATGCAATACTTTCTCAGACAACGACCGATGCCGGGCATCCTTGAGCATTGATGATGATGATGACGATTTTAGTTTTTCACAGTACTTCATTTTTATTTTGTAGCAAGACATTGTAGTAGATCCACCAAGATTGTATTAGTTTGGTCTCGTATGTCATTTTGGCCTTGTGAAGACGTTTAATATAACAATTCGTTTTCATCTCTCTCTCTCTCTCTCTCTCTCTCTCTCTCTCTCTCTCTCTCTCTCTCTCTCTCTCTCTCTCTCTCTCTCTCTCTCTCTCTCTCTCTCTCTCTCTCTCTCTCTCTCGGAAAAAGTGAGGGCTGTATATTATTGAGTACAATATAATCCCCAGCGGATGCCAAAAAGCCTATCACGTGGGGTGTACAAGCTGAATGTAAGGAGGAGAGCCACTATAGTGACAACTCGACTAGAACAATCTTATGGTGGTCGGTGTGATGAGTGGAGGAGAAACCACCAAGGAGGGGCATAATGCCACGTAATCTGGCCACCTATAAGTGTGAAGAAGAGTGGGGATCGAGCCCAACGCCGAAGGAAGGCAAATCGGCGTGCCTCGGCTGCTCGAGATGTACCTGAGGATGAATCCCACTGCCAAATCAGGGTATGAATGATGTCCAGCCAAATGGCACTGAGGGTATCCTGAAGGAGCTGTGGAGCCGCACTTGGAATGTGGAGACAACGAGCTCTCCAAACATTCCATAGTGTAATACTAGTGATGACTGAAAAAACTTCATCACGTGTCTGAGAATCCCCCTACCAAGCAATCTGCGGTAGCATAGCCAAAGTACCTCGCCGATAACCAGTCGATGTGAGCATAAAGGCTGGATCTATGTCTGAGCCCTCGTAGAAAAGATGGAGGCCAGGCATCGGCATCAACCATGAGACAGATCCCCAAGTAAGAAATCCATGTTGAACACCTGCTCTGCTAAGTAGAAAGCAAACTGCAAGCCACAGTACATGGGAAGCTGAGCATGACCAAAGACGGTGTGCAGGTGACTCAAGTAGTCGCAAAGGACAGCGAGTACATAACGGATCATGACCCATAGTAGCTAGCCGAGTCCCAACTAGAAGTCCCGCATGTGCAATCATCCACATGAAAAAAGAAATACGACGAGCCGCATGTAAATCCCAGATGGTGGACCAAAACTGCTGCAAATAGGCATGGGAGAGGCCTGAATGTAGCCAGAAACGCATAACGTCTTCAAAAGGCCAAAGTGACCTATGAGACCAGAAAGTTACAATGTGGTGGATCTGATACAAAGTCAGAGTCATAGTAACAAGATGACAACAATGACAAAATTGAAATGACAAATGTCACAATAAAATACTATGGAATCCTAAACTACTAGGTGTGAACAACAGCTAGCTGGGATAGCTAGATCACAAGAGATCCAGCATCGATCGTTGGCGGATCTCATCAATCTCCTCCATGGTCAGTAGTCTGACCGGGCATCGTGCCGGGCGTCGTGCATGTCGAGCCAAAGTGATCCGAATCCTCTGATGCAGCCTCCGCCGATGCTGTGTAGTCCTCCGCAGTCGTGGGCGTCTCGATCTCCCAGCTCATCGCTCGGTCGATCAGTGTGCCTCTGGTGTGAGACGACGAGCTTTGCTGTGGTAATAGCTCCTCCGGGTGTCCAGTGGCAGCTCTAAAGCTCTAAAGCTCTAGAGAGAGAGAGAGAGAGAGAGAGAGAGAGAGAGAGAGAGAGAGAGAGAGAGAGAGAGAGAGAGAGAGATGGCGCAGCGGAATTCTGCACCGAGAAGCGTTAGCCCCAAGACTAGAGCCCCTTTCGATATTTCTTTATTTTTGCTCATGACAAAGTAGCACTCCCGAGGGTCCTCTTCTCTCAAACTCTACGTCCAGATGTTTTTCTTTGTCTTCAGAGAGTTCTCACAGTTCTTCGTTCTTTAGTTCCAGAGAGGATGAGAAAAGGCGTAAGAAGCGGAGAAAAGCAAGGAATGCACATTTCTAAAAAAGTCTAGAAGGCATGGGAGGCCGTCTAGCAGTTCAGAGGAAGAGAGCTCGTCCTCATCTGACAGTGAACAGATGAGCAAGAAGACCAAGGAGTTCAATGAAGGGGGTCAGGCCAATCAGGTTTGAGACGTTCTCAAGCTATCAAGATGCCCATCGAGCCCTTGACTATATACAACGGTTTGACGTCGCCTTCTCGAGAAGTCGGTTCACGAATGCTCCAAGGTGCGAAAGGCGGCATCTTACTTGAAAGGAACTGCACAAACATGGTGGTCTACTCTCTTGTTACGCAGAGAAGCACCTACGACGTGGGTAAAATTTAAGAAAATTTTCACGTCAACTTGGATATCAGACGAATATGAAAGAGATGTCATCACGGCTTGCCATCGTTTGAGAATGACAAAGAAAGATACATTGGATGACTACTGCCAGAGGTTTTGGAATACTTATTTGCCAGTGTCTTCGTTTTGGAAGATTACTTCGAGAAACAAGATTGAGCAGTTCTGTTGTGGTTTGCCAAAAGAGATTTGAGAGTATTGTCTGGAACAGAAATCTGACTCTATTCAATGACTTATGGGACATGCTAAGCAAGGATTTGAAATGCATGCCGGTTCATTGACTTATTTTGTGAATTCTCCCAGGGACAGGTGTTAGGGAGTGAGGGCTGTTTTGTGGCTGTGCCCGGCAAGTGTGAGGCTAGGTTTCTCATGTCGGGTTGTGTCTAGGCATGTTTAGCTCAGGTTTTGGCTTTGTTCCATGGCCATTTGTGCTCCTGCAGGCTGGGAATATTATTCCCCAGCCTTGTGATATTTTTCCCCTGTGCCCCATGGGCATTTGAAGCCACTTTCCACCCTATCCCTAGTTTTTCCCATTTATCATGGTTGTGGGGGACTGAGGACTAGGTTGGGCAGCCAAGAGTTGGCCCTATGTAGGCACAGGGGGGTCACCTCAGTCATGCAGTGCAGTATAGCCCAAAGGGAGGACGCCCTCCCTTGGGTGCCCTAAGGGGACTTGGTGTAGAGGCAAGGCAGCCAGCATTTTTGGCTTGGATCAGCCCAATGTTTTTGCTCAGCAGTTCAACCTCAACGTTTTTCATGGGCAGCAGATGCAGTACTCGGAGATCATCTCTACGTTGCAGTAGCACCTAACGGCAGCCTTTCACAAGCCTTGTACCCATGCGATAGTAGGTTTCCTTGACCAAGATCTAGATCCACATCTAGCTCTACCCAGGAGGAGATGCACCAAATCTATGCTCTCGGAGCATGTTGGCGGTGATGCACAGGTTAAGGCCGTCTTGTGTGAAGGAGAAATTGGCATTGTCAATAGCAGTGGCAGTTGTGTGTACCTCAGGTCTATCCATTGGGCATGTCACTTCTATGCCGGACCACCCTTGGTCACTTGTATGAGCAGATTGTTATCAGCATAGACAGCCTTTCGCAGATCTCTCTCTCTCTCTCTCTCTCTCTCTCTCTCTCTCTCTCTCTCTCTCTCTCTCTCTCTCTCTCTCTCTCTCTCTCTCTCTCTACCTCAGTGATCTCTCTTCTACACAGGTGTGCCTTGTTCGTGTGTTTGGCGTTGCAGGTGTTCTAGATCAGAGTCGAGGTACTCACCAAATCACGAGCCAGTTCTTGTCTTCATTGCATCTTCCGTTGATACCTTTGACATGGTATCAGAGCACTATGGTGATACAACCACCTGGATGCTTGGCTGTGGCTGATCTAGTGCGGTTTTGGACATGATTGAGAGAGAAGAAGCTTATTGTCTTTTGCTTGATTTTCTCCAGGTTTGGGGCAAATTTTGTTATGTGGAGGCTTTGGATACTCGCTACCACTTCCCAATCTTTACCCTTGATTACCCCCACCTCTCTTCATCGAGGGGAACCCGATGGAGGCTACAGGATGTGTAGCAATGCTGGATTGCTTTGGATTTCCCAAATGGAGTCATGCTATCGTGCCTTCCCGCAAGGGGAGCAAGCATGCGGTTGTTGGATCTAGAGAGGGAGCTATTCATTTCCAGCTTCTTCAAAAGGAAGTGCTTGGACAGTTGTAGGATCTTCTTCAACACTTATGGAGCAACTTCTATGGCTGTGTTTTCTTCGAGGAGATGGATTGGCAGATTGGCTGTGCCTTTTGCAAATGCACGCCTTTCTTGGGATTGTCGATGGAGCTACCTATCCGATGGGTACCACGTTGCGGATTCAGTTGCACTCTTGTACCAAATTGTGGATTATGGATGACAGAGAGGGATCACTTCCCTTCTTGAAGAAGAGGATGTTCCATGTTTTTTCATTTTCCATCTAAGGATGGAAGTTCCAGTTCTAGCTTCAGTGACTCTTGTTCTTCCGATATAGAGTAGTTCAGGTGCATGTTACAGTGCACGTGTTGGAGTTGGCTTTGACACACAGAGGGGGATACTTTTATCTCCAGAACCACTCGGAGCATGTGGTGCCAGCATAGTAACAGGGGACACCCTTTTTCGGGCTTCCCGTCCCCACTTTTCCGTCCCCACTTGCCGTCCCGCTCTCTTTTTTACACTAAAAATCCATTTCAGCCCCGTCCCCCGTTCCCCCGTCCCGGAATGCGTCCCTTGTGACTATGGGTGCCAGACCCTTAGTCAACAATGACAACAGTTCGAGGACGTTTTTTTGGAGTGCGGACTTTTTCCTTTCTCCATGTTCTCTCCTTCCCCAGTGGTAGTGTGGCCCTACAAATTTGGTCACTTCTTTGTCCTTTTGTGAGCTTGTTAGTACCAATTGTGGGACAGTTTACAACTACTTGTGAGCTTGTCAGTACCAATTGTGAGACAGTTTACGACTCCTTGTGAGGTTCTCAGTACCAGTCTCAGGATAGATTTTCTTGATGATCGACAACAGATTTGTCGTGATCCTTTGGAAGACCAGTTTGCAGGTAGTGTCGGCAATCGGTGGGGACATCTCGTTCGTACTTCCACAGTCAGCAACATTTGGATGCTTCTTCCATACATCCCTTGGAGAGCTCCAACCTTGGGCGCAGCCCTTCTTCAGGTGTGAAGATTTGGCCACGGCTGCCTAGTATAGCAGGTTCTTCCCTTGCAGTTTGTTTTGCCCAGCTTTCTAGCATGATACAAATCAGCCGCAGCGTTCCTCACGGGCTTGTTCGTCGAGCCGGTTCCTTTACTCTTACTTTAAGTATTGGAGTCTTGTTGTGTATTGGATATTGATTGCACAATTCAGTGGTGGGTATACTCTCTACAGCACAAGTACAAAGGACAGTTTTTGTTGAAGATTTTTAAGGAAGCAAGTTACAATAGTTGGAGTATATGTGCTCTTTCGAGTCTGTATGCAATTTGGCATATTGTATTGGATAATACAGACAGGGTTGATCTTGGCAAATGCAGAGAAGTGGTGGACATTTGGTTTGATCTCATGGAGTTTGCTTTAGTAGCTAGGTTCTCTTTTTGGACCTCAACGGTTTCTTTGGCAAACATGATCCTTAGGTGACGATCTTTCAGGTCTTCCAATTCTTAGCAGTCCGAGTTTACCAATGGTGTAATTCTATTTGAGTCTCGAGTTCCATGAGATTCAGGTGTTTCTATTCACTTATAGAGCAAGCAGTTTTACTCCAGGTTGTCTCAGATTTCTTTCTGGTGGTACTTATTCTCTTTTCCCAGGATTGAGCGGGAGAGGGACTTCCTATCTTTGGGGGAGTTCTCAGCTTCAGCTCTTGAGCTTTCAATGACAATGTTTGCTCTGTTCCAACGTGGGTTGAGTCACTAGTTGCCTCAGAGCATACTTTTGAGGATACTTCTCTTTGAGAGGGGGACTTCCAAGTTAATATCTTCAATCGACTTCCGGTGCTCCATACAGCGGAGTACCATGCATGGTGTCTTCCAGACCTTGGTTTCCCTTGCCCATTTCTTGCGGCTTTGGATGGTGTGCTTGAGCCCATAGTGCAAATAGTATCTTGGCAGATTTTCTTCCTTGGCCATTTTGTGGTTGCCTCGTCTTCGGATTTGTGGTGTGACGGTTGCTCTTCTCAGTGCGTCTGAGCAATAGTTCCTATGCTTCGTCTTCTATAATGATCCCTGATGATTGTACCATACATGACACACCTACTTCTCTTATCCTTAGATTAGCATGTTACCTTTCGTACTAGTGGATAGTGGTCCTTCTCGGACTAAAAACCAGTTACAATTAGCTCGAGCAAAATTTTCCAGTGGGGAGACCGTTTTCTTGGTTCTCCCAGATTTGGTTCCAGGTTTCCCACGTATATTATACTTCCTTTCATATTCACCTTCCCTTGGGTGATGCAGTTACACAGGCAGAGACTGTTGGAGAGTTATGGTAGTTATCCATGGTTCAAGTGTTCTCCCTTCAGAGGGGGATGTGGAGCCAACTTGGGAGTAAGTTTGTGCACACTACTACCATACAATTCTTGTGGTTCCTTGTGCAGCGGACAGGATTGACAATCTATTTGGTGGCTTTCGATAGCACCTTGTTCTTCTCTTGCAGAGCTTGGGTGCAGGGTCTCGATCTTGCCGTGTTAGTTGCAGACTCAGTATTGATGTGTGTTGGATGTTTATTCCCGATTCACTTTGAGAGTTGGGTGATATTCTCTCGGGTGGTGTTCCAGACAGTTGAAGATCAGTTACAGTTTCACTCTCAGATCATCATTCTATATGATGGTTCGTGCAGTTCTTTGGTTCTTCGTCATCGGACATATAGTTCCTTAGTAGCCTCGGTTGTCCCTTTCCTTGGACTTCTATAACAGCTTGGAGTTTTTGACATGTTGTATATGACCGAAGGGACAGATTTCCGACTCTTTCCTTGAGGGTGGAGCACTTTAGAGTTGGGAAATGATCCGGATACCAGTCTTTTATGCCTTTATCCTCAGTTTTGATGCATACTCTTCAAGCCATGAACAACAATACGTTCTGCAGATGCTGGTTGTGCAACTTGTGAGTCAGTTGGTGAGAGGAGATTCTTGATAGAGTTGAATTTACTTTCAGCACACAACATGATACTTCTCCGATGTCTTTCAGGGGTAGTGTCCGAGGACGTGGACTCGAGTTATTGGTTTCTTTCTGATGTTTTTTGTTTTATTTTTGGGACCCTCTTTTTGAAGTTGCAAATGGCCGGACATTGTATGACCAGTGTGAAACAATAGTTTCACCCGCAGATGGGAAGTTGGTCGGCACTAAAATTCGAGTAGTAAAAGGGTGTCTAGGCTGAGTTCAAAGTCATTTAGGTCCCCTTGCCGCACTTAATAAGTTGGTGGATACTAGGAAATTAACTCAATCGAGGCACACTCCCAAGGTAGGGTCACCCAGAGAAAATCACCCGAGAACTGGGCTACATTGTTTTTTGGACGTGGTCCAAGTGGTGAAAGATGGTCATATGACAAGTGAGAGTCCAATGAAAACATTTCCTATTCTTGTGTACCTTTTAAGTACCGAAAAATGCATTTCATTGCTTCCCAATGTGGTTTGCCAGGATTAGAAATAAATCTACTGACAACTCCTACTGCATGAGAAATGTCAGACTGTGTGGCAACCATGGCATACATCAAATGCATAAGGTGTACCCTTCATAGACTTTGCAGCTACACCTTTTAGGCAATCAGCTTCGCTAAGCTTTGAATGTGGCAGTAAAGGCACACCAAGAGGCTTAGCATCAACCATATTAAACCTTTTAAGTACTTTGCCAATGTACTTGTCTTGAGAGAGAAATAACAAGCGTTTCTCTATATCCCTTCTAATCCGCATGCCCAAAATGTGTTCAGTTGCCCCCAAATCTTCATTTAGAAAGCTAAATTCAGCTGCTTTTGGAGAGCATTGACAGTACTCTTATGCTTGCCTACAATCAGCATATCATCCAGATATAAGACTAGCACAATAAGGCTTCCATCCTTAGCCTTTTTCGTGTACAAGAAGTGATCCGAATGGCTACGTTTAAACCCATGGTTGAGCATAAAGGTGTCAAACTTTTTGTACCACTGTCTTGGGGCTTGTTTCAGCTCATACAAGCTACGTTTTAGTCTACATACCAAATGCTCTTTCCTTGGAATGACAAAACCTTCCGGCTGTTCCATGTACAACTCCTCATCCAAGTCACCATGAAGAAAAGCATTGTTTACATCCATTTGATCCATTTCTAAATCAAGGAGAGCAACAAGAGCAAACAAAACACGGAGGGTAGTTATCTTCACCACCGGTGAGAAGACTTCTTGGAAGTCTATACCTTCCTTCTGTTTGTAACCCTTGACAACCAACCGTGCTTTGTACTTGGCCTTCCCACTGATACATTTCACTTTGCAAACCCATTTCTTAGGGATAGCTTTCCTACCCTTAGGCAAAGGTACAAGCTCCCATGTATCATTTGCATACAGAGAATTCATCTCGTTTTGCATAGCAAGCTCCCACTTACTCTTTTTCTCACATGATTGTGCCTCTTTGTACGTCAAAGTCTCATTTTCATCTGTCAACAAAATGCATCCAAAGATGGTTGTAACCTCAGTGGTTGCCTTCAAACACGTGTAGACCTTACCCAATGGTCCATGTTTTGTGGCAATGGGCCTACATCCTCAGGAATGACCACCATCATTAGGTGGCTGATTTTCAGCATTTCCTTGTTAATGTAATCTGTTTTCATCATGTCCGACCCCATCCTATGCATCCATTGGCTGTCCATGATCTTCTAACAATAGCACAACGGGTTGCTGTTGATTTTCAACATCAATAGGCACAAAATATTCAGCTAATGGCTGATTTATGGCTGGCTATTCGTTGATACTTGACCTTCTTTTTGTCAAGATCACTTTGTGTAGCATTATTTAGCAACTTGACCCATCAAACACTACATCTCGGTTGCATACTATCTTCCTGCTTTGAGGTAACCGGATTTTGTAACCCATCTCTCCCTCATCTCCATATCCCATGACGATGCCCTTAATGGATTTCATGTCAAGTTTGGTCCGCAATTCTACAGGTACAAAGGCCTCATGGGCCAAAGACACGTAAATGGTCATATGAAGCAGGTTTGCCAGACCAAACCTCCATGAATTCCATTATCCAAAGCACGATTCGGAGAGCGATTGCATACATGAATTGCAGTTTTAAGAGCCTCTCCCTAAAACTCCTATCTGACTCTCTCACAAAGTGTGAGATTACATCGTTCAACCACGCCATTTGATGCAGGGTTATAAGGAGCCGTCAACTCCCTCTTAATGCCATGCATCTCACAAAACTTATTGAACTCATTAGAGGCATAGTCTTCCCCATTATCCATTCCAATTGCTTTCAATTTAAGCCCCTTTTGTGTGGTAACAAAAGCATGAAACTGTTTGAAAACATCCAACACTTCATTTTTGCCCTTTAATACATACACCCATGACTTTCTACTGAAATCATCAATGAAAGTAGCAAAGTACCGTACACTCCCATATGAACTAACATGCATAGTGCATACATCAGAGTGTACCAAGTCAAGAGCATTAGACTTCTGAACGACACCAAAGTAATAAGAAGACTATACATGTTTTCCATAAATGCAATCATTACAAAAGTCGAGACCAGGGCCTTTTACACCAAATCTCCCTAAAGAGGAGAGAACCTGAAGGCCTTTCTAGCTCATATGGCCAAGTCTTTTGTGCCAAAGTTCCATTTGAGAATGGACTTCCGCTATAATGCTTTGCAATACAAATAATACAAAGTCCCCTTCTTGCTGCCTTTTACAATCAGCATTGAGCCCTTGTGTACTTTCCAAGGTCCACCACCAAAAGTAGTGAAGTAATTCTTGCATCCAGCTGCCCCACAGATATCAAACTTTTTTTAATGCCAGGGACATAACGTACATCCTGCAAAATCAGCTCTTAGCCATTTTCAAGAGCCAAATGAATGGTGCCAACACCCCTGTTGTTGCCCAAGTAGACCTTGCCTAGGCAACTTGCAGTGTATGAAAAAAACGACTCCAAAGAGGGAGTAACATGAAAAGAGGCACTGCTGGCCACTATCAAGATTGGGACAGCCATCAAAAGCTGAAAGCAACACGTCAATCACTTTCCTTTTTGTGATGTGCATATCACATGTTGTTGCCATAACATCTCCATCAATGCATGAGGCCACAACAAGCACTTCTTCGGTGTCAGCAAGCTCTTCAATGACCACACTAGATGCTACATTTGCTTTAGCAACTTCTTTTGAGGAAGAGTTGTCATCATCTTTCTTATCATCCTTTACTTTCTTTCCCTGCTGCTTCTTTCTTTCTTGCTCTTTCTTGTAATAGCCGCAATCGGGCTTTTTGTGCCCTTTGAGCCGACACTGATGGCAAGTCACATCCTGCGGTTTTCCCTTGCTTCTACTCCTGCTTTTGCCTTTATTGGCTGCATTTCCACTCTTTTCGGATCTGTCTCTAACTTGATACGTTGAGCCACTGCTTTCATTACTAGACTTTTTCCTAATTTCTTTATTCATGATAGAGCCTCGTACACCATCAAAGGTTAAAGCAGGGTTGTTGCTAAGTGAAACAACCAAAAATTCCTAGCTATCAAGCAAAGTCACCAACAAGAAAATAGCCTTCAATTTATCATTGAAGTCTGGCAGACCTAAATCCTACAACCGACTCAAGATACCTATGAAAGCACTCAAATACTCAAATGTTGGCTTAGACTCATCTAACTCCATGTTCACAAGTTAACGCATAAGATGAACTTGATTCACAGGAGTTGTATTTTCATAAGCATCCTTTAGCTTATTCCATATAGTATAAGCCGTATCAAGACGCTTAATATCTGTAAGTACATCATCAGACACAACCATTTTAATGTACACAATGGCCTTCTTATTGAGTCTAGCCCAATCCTCATATGGCATATTTATAGGCTTAGTTTCCAAGAGCGCATCATCACAATCCTTGAGAAACTTCATTACATGATCCCTTCAATAAATACTTAATACACGATCCCTTCAATAAATAATGGGCAATTTTTGCAGAATTTCAACAAATTTTGCAAAATTCCCAAATTTTCTGGGTTCAAATTTACACGAATGTCAATGAAATTGACTTGGGCGAGTGCAATTTCATCTAAACATGAAAAGCCCCATTTTCTATGAAGCTTTTTTGCACAAAATCTGCAATTTACGACGCAAAATCTATTATCGTCAAAGGATAACACCGAGGCTGAAATTTCCCGTGTGAATTGAGTCCTGTCTCGACTCGGATGATAGGGAGTGGGCTGATTTGATGCAAAGACCAGCTGCGTGTGCAGCTTTTGGCTTTGCTTGCTGCTGCGGGTGCGTAGAAGTGCGCGAAACGGTTGCTCTGATACAAGTTTGAAGGTGGGGCTAGCAACAGGATAAGACAACGCTGGCAGTTTGCTACACACACACACACACACACACACACACACACACACACACACACACAGAGAGAGAGAGAGAGAGAGAGAGAGAGAGAGACGGGTTGCGTGTATCAATTGTTGATACACTTAAAAAATCAAAGTGTATTATTATGTATGGTGTTGTGAGTACAAGGGTGTGTTCCCACCCAGTGTGGTAGCGGAGTGAGTTAGTGTACATAAAATAAGAGGAGAGGGCCTTTACAAACCCAACAAGGAGTGGCTGATAAGTCCAACGAAGATTCTTTGAGGAAAAAAAACTTTGAGAGGTTCTTCGAGTACTTGGTGGTTCTATTTGCGTTCTTGGTGGTTCTTCTTGGGTTTTTTAGGTTCTTCCCTTGAGTTCACGAAGCCCAAGCGCACACAGAGCGTTGATACCAAGGTAAGGTGTAGCAAAAGTGTTTGAGGATTGTACTCCGCACAAACACACGGTTACTTTACTTCATTTGAAAGGAGAAACTGAATTGAACACAATGAACGAGAGAGAGAAAAGAGAGACGACACAGCATGTCGGGTCACCACCACCCTCAACGGCTCCCTTGCTCTATTGCCAAAGCAAGTACTTTCTTTATTACTTGCACCAAATGCTTGTACAATGATGCTGATGTTGAGATGCTGACGGGAAATAGGTGTAGACGCTTGGTACTGCTAGGATGCTGATGGGTACTTGGTGTAGATACTTGGTACTGATGGGTACTTGCTATCGATGCTTGTTACACGAGGCTAAGGGCTAACATCCTAAAACGCTAGGAACTGATGGCTTGGATCTGCAACTTGGCTGGCGATAGGAGACTGAATTCTGGTATGCTGAAAACGCTGACGATTTGTTGTTGAAAACGATGGTGTTGAAGATAAAAAAAGCTGATGGGCTGAGCGCTGCCTGAAGGCTGAAAACGCTGGTGTGGAGGCTTGAAGACTCTCGTGTTGTGTGTGCTACTGCGGGTGCTGAGGGTACTTGATATTGCGGTTACTGCTTCTTCTGCTTCTGATGAGCATGCGGCGGTGTGTGCAAGTCATAGAGCACGCGAGGAAGTGCAGTGTGTGTGCAGAGAGCAGTGACGAAGGCCAGCAGGTGAGGAAGCGCTAGCAGAACGATGGAGCAAAGAGAGAGAGAGAGCGCTCATTTTCTTTGAAGCGGATAAGTGAGCGAGTTTGTAAAACTCACTATCCCTTTATTATTGTATAAGGACCAATTTAATAAGTTAGTGGCCAAGTTCAATGTGAACTTGGCCAAAGGTTAGTAACCTTTAAAATATACATTAAAAGGGGGCCATTTGGGCCTTTAACCCAACAACCTCCCACTTAAAGGCATAAATGGCGCCTTTAAGCTACGTGACTCCCACCATCTCTATGCATAGATGATGTTGTGCTTTGGGTAAGCACTTAGTGAGAGCATCGGCTGGATTTTGTGATGTCTGGACCTTAACCAATGTAATAAGGCCATCCTCAAGCACTTCTCGTATGAAGTGATACCGCACATCAATATGCTTTGTGCGTGCATGAAACATGGCGTTCTTTGCCGGACATATGGCACTCTGGCTATCACAACCAAGCATAGGTGCCTTGGCAGGCAAGCCAAACTCACTGCATAGGCGTGCTAACCAAATAGCTTCTTTGGAAGCCTCATTGGCTGAAATATATCCAGCCTCTGTAGTAGACAATGCAACAATCTTTTGCAATCCAGAACACCATGAAATAGCACCTCCTGCAAGAGTAAATACATAGCCACTTGTGGATTTCCATGTATCCACATCACCAGCCATGTCAGAGTCACAAAATCCCTTCAACTCCATTGGTCCTTTACCATAGTAGAGGCATTTGTTTTTAGTCCCTTTCAAGTACCTCATAATGGACTTCACTGCATCCCAATGCAACCTGCCTGGATTAGCCATAAACCGGCTCACAACTCCCACTGCCTGGGCTATGTCAAGCCTAGTAGCAACCATAGCATACATAAGTGAACCACAAGCTGAAGCATAAGGCACACTTTGCATGTCATTGGCTTCTTCCTTTGACTTCGGACACTCATCCTTGGAGATTTTAACATATGGTTGTAATGGCACACCAAGAGGCTTTGCTTCAGCCATGTTCAATCTGTCGAGAACCTTTTCAATGTACTTTTCTTGCGACAAATACAATAGACGCTTGTCTCTTTGCCATGTAACACGCACTCCAAGTATCTGTTCAGCTACCCCAAGGTCTTTCATTGAAAACGCAGATTTCAGCTGCCCTTTAAGAGCATCTACAGTGCTTCTTTTCTTTGTAGCTATCAACATATTGTCTACATAGAGCACAAGAATGATCGGGCTGTCATCCTCATCACGTTTGGTATACAAACAATGGTCTGCATGGCTTCTTTTGTAACCATGTTTAAGCATAAAGCGATCAAACTTCTTGTACCACTGTCTACATGATTGTTTCAACCCATACAAGCTTCTATTGAGCATACATACCAAATGTTCCTTGCCAGGGATAACAAAACCCTCGGGTTGCTTCATGTAAAGCTCTTCTTCCACATCACCATGCAAGAAAGTAGTATGTACATCCATTTGGCCCATTTCCAAATCAAGGGCAGCCACAACGGCAAACGATATAAGCAACGTGGTCATCTTCACAACATGAGAGAACACTTCCTGAAAGTCTATGCCCTTCGTTTGAACATATCCCTTTGCCACAAGCCTTGCCTTATACTTGGGTTTTGCATCAACAGTTCTGATTTTATACACCCATTTGTTAGGAATAGCCTTCCTTCCATTGGGCAATTCAACCAAATCCCAAGTATGATTAGCATGCAAAGCTTTAATCTCTTCCTGCATAGAAAGCTCCCACTTGTCGCTGTGCTCACATGTCTTTACCTCTTTATACGTAAGAGGCTCTCCCTCATCTATCAACATAATGTAATGCAAAGAGGGGTCATATCGACTCACAGGCCGTCTTTGACGAGTAGACCGCCTCACCCAATGATCCACATTATCCGGCAATGGGTTTACATCAGGTGG
Source organism: Adiantum capillus-veneris (assembly GCF_014529385.1). NCBI lineage: Eukaryota > Viridiplantae > Streptophyta > Polypodiopsida > Polypodiales > Pteridaceae > Adiantum > Adiantum capillus-veneris. The sequence continues at coordinate 27,078,401 of NC_140939.1, read as the reverse complement.
CACTACAAAATCATCAACAATGGGTTGCTGTACATCATTTTCAGCACCATTTTCAGCATTGTTTCTTGGCTGCAATATGCCCTTCAATAGCCTCAATTTGTTGTCCAACATCATCTGGCTCAAACACCACTGGATCATCTACATTTTCAGCCGTTTGTGGTGCATCCTGAGGGTCAAAAATAGGCCTAATAGGTGGCTGGTCATGCTAAAATTTCACCCTTTTATGGTCATGCTTTGAGGCACAATTGTTTTGAAGCAGCCTTGCCTCATTAAAAACAACATCCCGGCTGCATACAACCCTTTTCAGCTGAGGTAACCAAATCTTGTAGTCCATTTCACCTTCTTCACCATATCCCATGTAGAGGCCTTTAATGGACTTCACATCTAGTTTACTCCTCAACTCAGGTCTAACATGCACAAAAGCTTCGCAACCAAAAATGCGTAAGTGATCATATGAAGCAGGCTTGCCAGATCAAACCTCTTCAGGGATGTCACCTTTCAAAGACATATGGGGGGATCGATTGCATATATGCATTGCAGTTTTCAAAGCTTCTCCCCAAAATCCATGAGAGAGATTAGCTGTGGACAACATGCATCTCACCCTCTCACAAAAAATGTCCTATTGAATCTTTCAGCCACACCATTAGAAGAGGGGTTGTATGGCACAATAAGCTCCCTCTTAATGCCGAGATTTTCATAAAACTTGTTAAATTCGGCACTTGTGTACTCCCCCCCATTGTCTGTACGCAAGCATTTTAGCTTTCTACCTGTTTGGGTGGTCACAAATGCATGAACTCTCTTAAACGCAGAAAAGGCTTCATCCTTAGACTTAAGCAAATAAACCCAAATTTTCCTAGAATGATCATCAACAAAGGAGACAAAATAACATGCACCACCCATAGACTTAGTAGGCATGCTACATACATCAGAATATACAAGATCAAGCACAAAGGTTTAAGAGAGACACCAGAGCAATAAGAACGCTTTACTTGCTTGCCATATTGACATTCATTACAAAAGTCAAGCTTTGTGCCTTCAGCATCAAGCTTGTTCAAAGTACAAAGCTTAGAAACGCCCTTTTGGCTCATATGGCCAAGCCTCTTATTCCACAACTCCATGTGAGAGTTAATTTTAGCCAATGCAATAAACTTGCCCAACACGGCCTTTCCATGAATGCAATAAAGTGTCTCTTTCTTTGTGCCCTTTACAATCAGCCTTGAGCCTTTGGTCATTTTCCATGACCCTCTCTCAAACAAGATGCCGTAACCATGCATATCCATCTGACCAACAGAAAGCAGACTCTTCTTGATTCCCGGCACATATCTAACATCATGCAAGACAATCTCATTTGTGCCATCTATGGAGAGATGCACAGTGCCAATACCCTCAATGGAACATGCATGATTGTTTCCAAGGTATACATGGCCACGCTTGCCTGCATCAAAAGTAGAGAAACACTCCTTGATAGGAGTCACATGAAATGAAGCACCGGAATCAACAATCCAAGTCTGGGACAATGCATCATTGACAGTCAACAAAGCATCAATAAGATCAATCTTAGTGATCTACATGTCCTGTGAATGAACATTAACAGCGGCATCATAATCATAAGCATCATCATCTGACAAAGTGGCACACAAGATGTCCTCTACATCTGACAGCTCCTCAATCACGACACTAGAAGACACATTGGCCTTCTCTTTGTCCTTGGAGCTATCCTGTGCATCTGCCTTGACTTCCTTCTTCTCTTTCTTATTGTCTCCGCCATTCTTTTTCCTTTCTAACTCAGCTTTATAGTACCTGCAATCGGGTTTCTTGTGACCTTTCCTGCCACACTGATAGCAAGTCACATCACCTTTGCCTTTGCTGGCATTTCCCCTTTCTTTACTCTTACTCTTACTCCTTTGTGCATAAGCATTCTTCTTTTCTGTCCGGCCTCTAACCATGTTCGCAGAGCTGCCTCCCTCTCCACTTGCTTTCCTCCTGATTTCTTCATTTAAGATAGAACCCCTAACACCATCAAAGGTCAAATTGGGGTTATTGGACAAAGAAACCACCAAAGTTTCCCATGACTCAGGTAAGGTCATAAGCAACAAGATAGCTTTCAACTTATCACCAAAAGGGGGCAAGCCAGAATCCTGTAACTGCGACAAAGTACCTGCGAATAATGACAAGTGCTCTGTCGCGCTCTTGGACTCATCTAGTTGCATGCCAACAAGTTTTCGCATCAAGTGCACCTGGCAGGCCTTGTATTTTCATACATTCCCTTTAACTTCTCCCACACATCAAACGCAGTCGTGAGATCTTTTACATCTATGACAGTCTTATCCGTCATGGCCATTTTAATGTATGTAACGGCCTTTCTGTTCATGCTTCATCCGTCATATTCTGTGGCTTCACCTGTTCAAGTGCCCCTTCGCAATCCTTAAGAAATAGGATTCCTTGAATCATGCCGTTCCAAAGATCAAAACCTGTTCCTCGAACCTCCTAATCTCGAGGAGGTTCTTCACATTCGAAGAAGATGAGGCCATAGTTGCATGAAATAAGAGGGATAATACGCTGAATTTTTGGGCAAAATGCGCAAAGATTGGAGTATAGCGTCACAGAGATATGCACTACAGCTCCAAATGGTCACAGGAGCAATTTGGGGCAAAATAGGTCAATTCGGACACAAAATTCAATTTCTGAAATTTATGCGCAGGAAATTTCAGCGAGCGAATTTGTGCTCGAAAAAAACAAATTTAGTTGTTTTTAGCCTCAAAAGATATACATAAAGCTAAGACACAGCCTTAAGAAGCATGTAAGCGCAAAAGCCCCAATTTGTAGCATCAAAATTGCATGAAATTGAGCCGCAAATGGTCATACATCGACAAAATTTGTCAAATGTACGTAGATTGCATCAATTTGCACTTTCCCCAATGTAATCGCACCATAAAAACACTTGCAAAAACCTGCGCAAATCTAAAATTTGCTTAAAACACCTGTTCTAGGGCTTGTTTTTCGGCAATTTCAGTGTTTCCAGGTGGCGGGGACTCAGCAAAAGTATTCCCACACCTTAATACATCATTTGCAAAACCTGTATTTTGCTGTCATAACCTGTAATTTCCTGTTTTTGACCTAATTTCAGCTTGTCTTGGGTCAATTTGGGTTGCCTGGAGCTCTCTAGTGTCCGGGGACGAGTCCTTTGGCGACGAAATTGCAAAATCTCACGTGAAAGTTGCCCTTCTTGGCTGAAATTCAGTGTTTGCAGGTTTAGGGGCAAACCCTAATCGGGCTCTGATACCAATTGATAAGCGCGCGGCGGTGTGTGCAAGTGATAGAGCACGCGAGAAAGTGCAGTGTGTGTGCAGAGAGGGGTGGCGAAGGCCAGCAGGTGAGGAAGCCCTAGCAGAACGATGGAGCAAAGAGAGAGCACTCGTTTTCTTTGAAGGGGATAAGTGAGTGAGTTTGTAAAACTCACTATCCCTTTATTATTGTATAAGGACCAATTTAATAAGTTAGTGGCCAAGTTCAATGTGAACCTTTAAACTATACATTAAAACGGGGCCATTTGGGCCTTTAACCCAACAGCTTCTTCCCCCCTCAGGAGAGATCCCTAGGTCACATATATACTCAAATAAATGTTGGGTCGAGCAGTCATAAAATCAGCTCCACGACCTTGATGAAAATGGCTAAAAAGGCACTTATTGATAAAATGACTGAAGGGATTGTTTCTATGCCTAATATGCTGAAATGGTTGTATTGTGCAAGAGAGGGTATGCAATCATGACTATGACTTGCCTGGACATACACATCCTACTAGAGGCTCACAAGGGTGTCAGGCTAGGTTCTAAGCTAAACTAGGACTGACGCTAGACTATAGCAAAAGCTTGTCCATGTGGCACAAGTGCAATGCACACGTGACAAGGGTGGAGATCCCGATGGACAACGGTCGAGTGCAGGTTACACCTCTTCTTTTGGCTCAGGAGCAATTTCATGGAGTAGCAAGAAACATCCGCCAGTTGCCTTATCTTCCACAAAGGCAGGCTGTTTGCAGTGCTACATGTGAGTCACTGTGATTACGAAGGCTACTTTCAAGATGGGATTTCCCCAGCAGATGACCATGACGTACTTTGACAACCAAAGTTGTATAGCCATTGCGAGGAATCCAATGTTCCATGCCTTGACCAAGCATATAGAGACATAGTACCATTTCGTTCCTGAGAAGACCAAGGATGGCTCTATTCGACTAGAGTACATTCCGTCGTCAGATAACCTTGCGAATATCTTCACCAAACCTCTTCCATAGGCGACATTATCCTCTCATGCCAGCTCCCTTGGACTTGTTTCCCATCCAAGTGCTAAGAGGGGGTGTTAAGAGTTCAGATTCCTATCCGGTGGTGGCTCCACTATCTTCCAAGAGCAGATTAGGGGTGAGGATTGTTTTGTGGTTGTGCCCGACCGTACCTGTGATAGACGTACCTTTCTCGGCAATGCACTCTACAATGTTGTCCACCTGGTAGGATGGCATGAGGCGGGACACCCCTGTTCCTAAGGTTTCTTGGGATTAGAGTCCTGAGTCTTTTGCAGTTCTGCTACTAAATATGTGTGTCAGGTCACTTTAGTGAGTTTACATATTTATTAACATTTTAGGCCATTTATCAAGATCCTGGGATTCTAAGCAGGTAGGGCAATTATGTGAATTCCCTATATATGCAACCCCACCCCCTCCCCCACCACCACTTCTGGCATGTTGTTCAGTGCAGAGTTCCAGCATTTTAGGGCACTCTCTCCCTCTAGCGTTTTGGTGTGTGCTGCCCACCCTCTCTCTCTAGCGTTTTTCCCCGGAGATCTCTCTTTCTCTTGCTAGCGCTCCCTCTCCCTGCCTTGTAGACACCCTACACGCTATGCCATTGCCTGCAAGTTGTTCCTATGCCCATACGGTGGCCGGTTCGTGCCTACACCTTGAGTACGAGGAGATCTATCGCAATAGATCCGAGATCCATTGGCTACTTGGTCCCAAGAGGAGGTTTGCTTGCCGTTGTAGACGAGATCATCACCCGATTCACCCTTTTCCGTTGCAAAGTGGCGTATATAAGGACTGCAAAAAATGAACCACTAGGGAGGTGCCACTCTCACTCTTTTGCGTCCACCCGCTCTCACATCCAAGGCAAGGGCAGATTGTAGTGATAAGTAGTACTCAAGGTTAAGTCTCAAGAGGCTAATGACCATATTGCTTTAGGTAATTGTTGTGGAGTCCCCGAAGCATGGAGCTACGCATGAGCCCCATGTCTGCTCAATAGTAGACCAATTTCTCTGATTGAGAAGTGCTCAAGCGATTGCAGATCTTTTTGTGCATCAAAGAGTGTGAGCTCCAATTAAGCTCACATGCACTAGCTGAGCAGTCCTACGAGCAAACATCGTAATACAATGGTCGATACTCAATACTACAGGAAACTTAAAAACAGGTCCTAGGAATGATTAATCACCGATCATTGTACCTTACCCTAGAGAGAATGCAAAGAGCAAGGCACCGATAGCTTTAAAAGACCAATCCTTCCATGAAACTTGCCACCCTAACAAAGGAAGCTTGCAAGCCTTCTTCGTCAATTCAACAACCCCCACAAAAGATGGCCCAAGATTGTTTATGTGGCTCATAAACTCACAATCTATCACAAGTTGCTCATCCTGTAAATAAATCTTGTTGATGTAATGTGTACGCAGAGGCATCAAAAAATGAATCGGGCATCTTGTAGAGACGATGGAAAAATGCAACCACCCCATTCATGAACAACCATCGACTCTCTATAGTACCCAAGATCTCACATTGCATGCAAAGGAGATGTCAACACAAGGATTACAATAATAAAAAGTTTATAGCAAAAGAACATCAACAAGACAGAGTGGTTGCGAGTTCTCACGACTCCTCTTTGTCAGCATGGTACATGACGAGATGTGGTTTTTCATCTACATAAGCACATGAAAAACAAGGCCCAATGACCTGTAGGAGAACATAAACGGGGAGTCGGACTGAAGACCCATTATGAGACATTGCACCTCCTACCTTAAGCTATCATCATGGACACTCCTCTGTATACATCTAGTACGCTCCTCTTGACCATGGTGCAGCAACATCCACGTGGAATTCATGTCACTTTGAAGTCTCTAAACTTGCTCAATGTGATGTTATTTTGAGGATAAAGTGGTGATCCCATGAAATACGCTTAGGCTTTTCATCAAAGACAATATCACACAGCTTGTTATCATTTGAGAAGAAGGCGTTAGTCCTTTTCTCCATCTTATCTCTCACAGCTATATTGAGGAGCCGAAGCGGCAATCATCTATGTCAACCTTAGAGCATTGATCCTTTTCTCCCTCTCATCTCTCACATTCAAGCAAGGAGATAGCTATATTAAGGAGCCAAAGCGGCAATCATCTATGTAACCTTATATCAATGAACTTGGGTATTTTTGTTAGGTATGGTAAGTTGCTTGAAAATTTTAATCGCTTGTTTCTCCAATATGAATTTACCTCCTACACTTCTGGATGGCACATAATCTGTAAGTTTCCTTACCATTTGAACAAGGCTCATGAAGAGGAGCTTCAGCACTATCTAGGTGAGCTGTTCGATAGGAGCTTATGTGTCAAAGTGTAAGACCTTTGTTGCTCCTACTCTATTTGTTGGTAAGAAAGATGACTCATCGATGTTGTGTGGATTACAAGGCTCTCAACAAGATGACCATCGAGAGCTGATTCCCTATGCCTTGCATTGACTACATTCTTAAGTGTCTCCATGGGACTATAAAGTTTTCAAATATTGACTAGAAAAGTGGCTACCACCATGTACGAATTCCAAAGCGAGACATCTACAAGACGGCTTTTCGGACCAAGCATGGTCATTATGAGTTAATTGTCATGCCATTTGGTCTTCTTCATGAGGGAGCATGACTAGAAAAGTGGCTACCACCATGTACGAATTGCAAAGCGAGACATCTACGAGACGGCTTTTCGGACCAAGCATGGTCATTAGGAGTTAATTGTCATGCCATTTGGTCTTCTTCATGATGGAGCATGACGCCAGCGTTATAAGCCACCTGTTTGGCTCTTACCTCCTTCCATCATATTGGCATAGCCTTCGAAGCCTGTGTTTTTTGGAGATCCCCCCTCCCCCCCAAACCAACAAAAAAAAAGAACATTTAGGCTTGTAATAGTTAAGCTATGGTGATGCTCTCATAAAATGGCTAAAATCTGAATTATTGGACCGTTCACAAACATGAGCATTGACAAGTTAATTGCATACCTGGAGCTGGTCTCAGCAACTGGAAAATAGAAAGACTGCAACCAAAAGACGAAAAGTTAGCAATAAAAAATCAGGTTGGCAAGATGTTAAAAGCCTGCAGATGAATTTCAGTAAACAATTGGTCCATGAAGTCCAAACCACATGTTATCATTCAGCCACTGGCACCTAACGCATTAATCATGTCGACAAGTACTTGACGAGAGTTCTCCCTATAGATTTTAAACACTAATCGTCTTTGTAGACGAGGTTGAAAGAAAGAACCCTCAAGCTACATGGTCAGAAAAGGCAATTTAATAAGATAATAAAAAATAGTCAGCTGGGAAAACATGCAAGTACCAAAGAATATCGGTTTTCTGCTTGTAGATCAAAGATGAGTTGGGGTAATAGAGAATAGCCTTGGAGAGCCGCTCGCTGCTGCTGCCCGTACCCCCCCTCGCCCTTGCCGCCCCCGCGCCCCCCCCCCCAACCCACCCACCCACCCCCGCAATTCCCTCACTTTGCTCACCCGTCCCCTTCTCCCTCTTCGTGTCGTCAACCGCCCTACTCATTCGCTTCATCTCGCATTCAGTGACGCCCACGACCACCTTGTCAGCAGCAGACACAGATGGAGGATTCTCCTCCGCCTCACAAGGACTCCACTGCAGCCCCCTCGCCTGAACCCGCAGAACCCACCATCCGACTTGCTCTTTCGCCGACAAAGCAAGAGAGCTTAGAGGCAAAGGTGGCGCGCCTTCAGGCCACCTCTATTATCTGCAAGATTCTCGGCACCAGACCTAGCAAGGGGGAGGTACACAATCTCCTTCAGGCCAACCTTCTCGTAGATGTCACGATTGTGACTATGTTGCAGTATTACATACACTCCTAGTGGCAGATACACAAAGTGCCATGCCAAGGAGAACCCCTATGCTTGGATGGTCATGACCCTTCGCTCAAGAGACGTGTCTCTTCACCAAAAGCCACACTCCTTCGATGACTAGTCACAACCCTTCGCTCTACGGGTGCGACTCTTCGCCCAATGGTTGCAGCTCTTCGCCGAAAGGATGTGTCTTTACGTCTAAAGTCGTGTCTCTTCACCATCAGTTGTGTCTTTTTATTTGTCTCTCTGTCTCCTATATAAGGAGTCCTTGTATCAACATTTAATCAATCAAACAAAGAGTCTTTTGAGTCTTGTTTCTGAGTTCAGTTCAAGTTTCTTAAGTCTTAATCATGAGTTTAAGTACTTAATTAAGGATTAGTACCTAGAATACTTACAGTGGTATCAGAGCCAAAAAAATTCCGAGACCCGAAGGTTGTACCTCTCACCCTTGCCGCAACACTCTACCCTCTCCCGGAGTTGCATGGAAGCAGCAGAAAGATGGAATACACACGGCCAAGTATGAGGTAATCCGAAACCCTCTATTCTAAACACATAAATAAAGAGAAGGAGATGCGTGTATGCGGCATACCTGCTAAAATTCTCGGCGTATGCCTCTTCATTGAATGGTGTCTCTTTGTTTCCTATATAAGGAGCCCTTGTATCAGCATTCAATCAATCAAACACAGAGTCTTCTGAGTCTTGTTTCTGAGTTCAGTTTAAGTTTCTTAAGTCGTAATCATGAGTTTAAGTACTTAATTACGGAGTAGTACCTAGAATCCTTACAGCAGAGGTGGGTAAGATCCTTATGTTCAGCTTCTCGGACGAGGCTACTATTAGATAGAGTTTGAGACTCCTCAGATGGCGTCCAAGGTCATTGCGATGAGCCCCCTAGCCATCCGTGCAATTCGAGCACACTTTCAATAGTGGCACCACGCTCTCGTCCCAACTACCAACGTTCTTGTCAAGGAGGCAGACCTGCCCGTCTCAGTCTGCTTCCCCGGCCTGAGGAGGGAGTACCTTCCGCTCCTTTCCAGAATAGGCTCAGTCATTGGGACTGTCCTGGAGACACCTCGCACGGCAGCCTCCGTAGCTACCAAGGCGGCCGGCATTCCCATAGTATGTGTTCTCGTTTGGGACACCCATACCCTCCCGAAGGTCCTCCTACTACCTCGGGTGAGCGGTGGTTGGTTCCGGCAGGACCTTCCTCCACTGCTAGGAGATCTCTTGGCAGCGCTTTTGCCACGAGTCGCTTGGCGAGAGAGGGACAGCCTTTCTTGAGACCCTCTCTTCTAGTGGAGACTTCCCCCTTTGCAGTAGTTCCTCGTGGTCTGACGAGTTTCGACATTCGACGTCGTTGGGATTTCTTTGCCTATGACTTTACACGGTTTCTCGGTGACCCCTCACTAGACCTTGACGCAGCTTGCTTCAAAGTTCATGTATTGTTCCTTGCAACTAGGGGGATAGAGGCCTTGGACTCAACGGTTGGCTTCTCTTTTCCCCTATGCGGCAGGGACAAGTCTGAGTGGACTCTTGACTCAGTGTTGGAGTGGCTGCAGGCACAGGCCCTAGAGTTCTCTCATCACATGGAGACCTAGGGGTTACAGATTTGGTTCAGACTCTGTGGCCTTTGGCCAAGTTTTCTGTGACGCCTCCAGACTCAGCAGGATGTAGACACATTGTGGTTCACTTCTTTGCTGACACGCAGAACCCGCCATGTTATGCACACATACATGAGGACTCATCAATAGAGGAGGTTGCTTTGTGTACGGCTCGTTCTACTTGGGCTTGGACTTGACACTCTTTGAAGTCATGCTTATCTCTGGGACGCTCGGATGCAGATTACTCCCCATCCAAGCCTGCCTCGGCTAGCTGCGGCTGCAGCATCAATTCTCTCTCGCTCCCCATGAGGATCGTCTCATGGAACATGCAGGGATTAGGTGGGCCGCAGTTTCAGCATCAGAGAGGTCGCTTGCGTCAGGAGCTTCAGAGATGCCTTCTGGGTGGTGAGATTGACATTCTTATGCTATAGAAGCATCATCTTTGTGAGGGTCGCATTCAACGGTGTGGTCAGATTTTGTGTGGTCGCAATGAGACGTTTTGGTCAGCTGCATTTGGACATGGAGGCATCCAGGGAGGGGTATGTATGACTATTGCGGATTCTCTGCAACAGCAGGCCATTGTGGGCAGAGGGATTATCGTGCCAGGCAGGGCTCAGTGGATCACTATGCAGGTTCAGGGTTGCCTCGTGGGCTTCCTGAACATCTACGCGCCCAATGTGGCGAGTGCACATGCAGAGTATTGGTCTCAGATTGTTCAATATCTGCCGCAAGCAGAGCAATGGTGCATTGGGGGTGACTTCCACATGTTGGAGTACCCCTCTGACAGGATTGTAGGTAGCTATACTACTGTGGATAGAGTTGTGTTGGCAGCTTGGGAGAGGTTTTGTATGACTCTGCGGGTTTCAAAAGTGTGGCAGCATTCTAGCTTTGTGAGGCCCCCAGACAGCCTGGCCTTCTCTCGTTCGGATCGCAGAGTGGGAGGAGTGAATCTATCTCGGATAGATCGCTTCTACACTAATGATCACTTCTGTGACTTGGGTGGGACAGTTTGCATTCCGGCTGGGACTTCCTTTTCGGACCATGCACAAGTGATCCTCACAGTGACAGATAGACAGAGACGGGGGAGCACGATGCTATGCATCCCAAAGAGGGTCTTGCTGGACTCTGCGCTCAGAGAGCGAGTGGAGGCTCTTTGGACAAAGGGTTTAGACATGCACGACTCTCCTGCTGACAGAGTGGCCTCTGGACTTGCTCAGCTTAGCCGGCAGTTTCTCCAGGAGTCTACGGCCCGCCTGGCTGCAGCGCGAGAGGAGGAGCAGCGTCTCCGACGATGCATTGCTTCGTTGCAGAGGATGCAGGAGCAGCATCCAGACAGTCCCTGGTTGGAGGAGCAATTGCAGCAGGCTCGCCAGGAGCTTGCCAGTACAGAGGAGAGACGTTTGCTTTACATCGACAGGCAGCGCAGTGGACCTTGGTGGGTGACAGAGTGACAGGGGCTTTCTCTAAGACAACGGGGACCCGACATGCGCATGCCAGGGTTAGCCAGTTGAGGAGGCCTGACGGGTCTGTTGCTTCAAAGCCAAAGGACATGCGTGCAGTTGCTACTGACTTTTACCGTGACCTACTGTCTGCAGAGCCTCAGTAAAAGCGTTAGGATGCATGCAGAGAGCAGGTGTGGGCACAGATGCCTTGTCTTGTGACTGAGGAGATGTGCCAGAGGCTTGAGCTGCCTCTTCAGCTAGAGGAGCTACACGCGGCCCTTAGAGCACTTCCCCGTGGTAGCTGTCCAGGTGAGGATGGTTTGACTCCGAGCTTTTTCTTGGAGTACTGGGAATTGCTTGGCTCAGATCTCTGCAGTGCTTTTTAGTACATCCTGCACACAGGAGAGATGCCTGCTAGCATGAGTGAGGGCTTGATTTACCTCATTCCCAAGGAGCGTGGCTCCTAGGATGAGATTCGACAGTGGCGGTGTTAATGTGCAAACAAGAAGGAAAACGAGAACCTCTACAGCCTTGCACACACCACACCATCGGAAGGAAACACCATAAAGCTGCGGAAAACACCTATGTTGAACACCTGTAAAGTCCGGCAGGAAACAACCCTAACCCGAACCATGATTAAAATTGATAAAAACCAAGACCATAAAGATGAAGCCCGTGTCGTGTAGACCTCCGTAGAGTATCCATATGCTTGTCCAACAACAGACGAGAGAGTTACAAGCTTTTGAAGTTGAGGTATCTCTCCAAAGCTCCAAAAAAGCTAGTCTTTGTTAGCAAAAAGAGTGTGCAAAGAATTGCAGCTATTAAAAGGGGATTTTTATGATTCTTATCCCAAGGGATTTTCTCTCTCCTCTTAGCCAACATCATTTCCCCCTTTGAGCACCTTTTAATTGGTTCATTTTAGGCCTTTTTTGGGTGAAAAATGAGCTCTCGGCCACTTTTTGACCAAGGCAAGTAAGGAAGGGAGATGTCCATGGACCAACAAGGTGGCCAGGCACCTGGGCAACAGTGGGAACTGAAAAAGGGCGCCCCCTCTCTCCCCCAACACCCACGAGCCCTCATTAGCAAGGCAAGGAGGCTTCATTTGCTCCTTTGATACACCCTTAGGGGGTACCGACTCCCCCCCTTATACCCTCCAATTTCCACTTGCTCCCCCCCATGTGGGATTACTCCATTGCCACTTGGCATCATCCTCCCACCTCCCCACTTAAGCCAATAAATTTTCTGTTTTGCTCCCCACACCGAGAAATCTTGGCGGAGGCGTGGCGGGTGACTCCGAGCACCGAATGCGATGTTGTAAATCCCGGCTCAGAGCTTATCACTTCGGCTATTTCCAGAAATCCTCGGTCACACCTTTTCTAATTAAATCCATCAAATCAGCCCACTTGCCCTTCCTCGTTGCATCCACACCCACTTTCTAAGTAAAGAACCGCCCACTTCCAATGCATGTAACTTATGATGTATGAGTCCGATTCACGGGCTATCAAGCATGATTGAAAGTACTCATTCAAAACCACCTTTTAAGAGTTCGACCAACCCAAAACTCTTGCAAAGGACTAAGCAGAACCAAGCCTTTATACATAAATTTTACAAGAGCACTCTGAAAACTCAAAGCATTATGTACATCTATGTACTTGAGGCTAGTGAGCAAGATTTTTAGCATGGATTAGGGACTTTATCTTCATCCAAAAAATGACTGACACAGCTTGCCAAACCCCCCTAGCCTGCTTGATCATTCATGACAAGCAGAGGTGTCTAGGGTGAACATTGTTGCATCTCAGTAGTGGCACCAAAACGATGACAGAAGAAAGCCAAGACACAAAACCTATATAGCTTGGCCTCTCTGCCAGTTTCGGATCACAAACGTATCACTCAAACACGTACAACCACAATTCCAAAGACTGCATTGAGCTATCAATTCGAGCCCTTGCCCAAGTGCTTTAACTTATAAGGAATCTTCATAAAGTTGGGCGATAAGGCAGCTAGGAATTCCTTCAAGTACAAAGGTGTAGTACAATTTTATCCTTGTTGCAGACTATCCAAGGCATCTATCAATAAGATCCTTGCTACTAACTCCCCTCTTCCGCCAGCTGGTGTAATGCTCCCTCGATGGTGAAATAGGCAAGCACACACTCATGTATGAAGCCACGAGGTCCTGTGCAGCTTGAGATTGAGGATAGATGTCAACTCCTATGCGACGGTCCCGTAGCTAGCATGCAGCTCTCGACTCTCCTTGGCAACACCAAGTGGCCTTGCTCTCAAGCACCCGACGGCCACAATCCTTTGATGTCGTGCCCACCTGCTCTTTTCCAAGACCAACCCCTGGCTTTTTCCTCTTGCTCATGGCGAGCTCTTTGCTTCTTGGCTTTCCAGCTTGATAGGCCTTGTTACAAGCACAGGCAATTAGCGCCCACCCTCTGAATCTATGCTCTCAGTAATCTCCATTTACATAATTGCCCCCATGCTCCAAGCTGACATCCCCTGCATATGGAGGCTCCCCAACCCTTAACGCTCTCCTTCAAAGCCTTGTCTGATTTCTTGGTAGCGCCAGCCCTTGGGACCCCATCTCTGCTTGGCCTTCACTCGCCTTCAAGACCTGCCCACAGGTGTCCCTATCTGCAGGGCCCTCAGTCTCTCCTGCAGTAATTGCCACTCCTTCAGTTGATCATCCGAGGTAGGCTGCCTGCGATCTCAAGGCTTTTTCTGAGCGCTACTTTCTCAGTTGGCCGCCCTCCCCCTGATGGAAGCTCCCTCTTTATGTGCTGAGCATCGCGACCCCTCTAAGCGCACACCCTCCTCCCTCTTCAATCAACTCCCCCTTCAAGGTTTTGCAGCGCACTGATATCCAGTTGCCCTCCTCCCTTGCTTTCGTTTAGGCTGGCCTCAAGAGCCCCTTCTCTAAATCCCCTCCTCCTGCTTGCCGTCTCTCTGGCGCTTCTCCAAGCCTGGGCCGACGGCTCCACGTGAAGTCCCATCCTCCTAATCATTCCAGACAGCCCCGATTTTTTAATCCTTAACTGCCTCAAAAAAATTCAGTCAAGGGTGGGTTCCCACTGAGACCATACAGCTACCATTTGATCCGATGCTTGCGTTCCTCGTCGTGGCCACGTTGAGCTTGGATCTCACTATCCCTGACCCGTGACTTGACAAGCCCATCGTGTTTATTTTATTGGCTCTACCCCAAGCAGTGCACAATGCTTATGAAGCCTGGTGATGTAACCTCATTCATCATGATCTGAGGACGCTCGACCCTCAGTCACCTCTGTAAGAAGATTGGGCATAAACAACGGATATGAACATCGAGGTAGACATCTCCCAAAGAAGCCTTCTATAGAGACTAAAGACCCTTGCCAAGCTTAAAGTGCTTCCATTCTTTGCCAACTTGGTCAAACGGCGAGCTATTGACCATAGCCAGGAGCACACATCCAAAAACTGGCATTGGCTAGCACTGTACAAGCAACCATAGCTCATTCAAAAGTGGAAAAAAACAAGCACACCATATATACATGGGCTGGTAAACTTTGAACCAAAAAAATCCTATCAGCGGTCCATCACCATCCTCAACTCATGTAACAAAATTCTTGCCAAGGCTCTGAGTTTGAGGATACAGCCACTTATGGAGAGCATTACACATGGAACACAAACAGGTTTTGTAGTATCCTTGACAACATCTTTACATTTTGGGAGGCTTCTGCCCTCGCGCGTCTCCGTGGTGAGGATCTGGTGATACTTCTTCTCGATTTTGAGAAGGCCTACAATAGAGTTGACTGGGACTTTTTAGAGGGCACTCTTCGCAAGATGGGCTTCTCAGATGCTTGGATCAGCGGTGTGTCAGCTCTTTACAGACGGGTACACAGTCAGGTACTTTTGTCAAGAGGTAGAGGTGATCATTTCATGCTCACACGTTCGGTCAGACAGGGCTGCCCTTTTGCCCCCTTCATCTTTCTGTTCTATGCTGAGGCGATGAGCAGGTTTTTGGTTTCATAGCAGGTTGATCTACGTGGCTTAGCGCTCCCTATTCGGGGAGATGAGCTACTGGATGCTGAGTTTACAGACGACTCAACCTTGTACTTGGATGGCCCGTAGCCCAACCTTCACAGGTGTGAGAAGGCTCTTGAGACCTTTTGTTGTGCATCAGGCACACTGATCAACTCGAGAAAGACAGTGGCTTTCTCGGTTAGTAGTGCTCCTACGCCTGATTGGCTGCCAGGTGAGGGTTTCAGATGGATTCCCCCAGGGATTGCAGTTCGATACTTGGGCTGTCAGGTTGGCTTGGACTTGTCTCCGAAGCAACAGATTGCTTCCCTCGTCCTGTCCATTAGGAGGAAGTTGTTACATTGGAGCTCCGCACGACTTTCTTTGGTAGGCAAAGTTGTAGTGGCCAACCAGGTGTTGTTGGCTACTATGTGGTACATCACTTCTTGTTGGATCTTTTCGAGATCCTGCATCAGCCAGGTAGAGAGACTGATCAGGAACTTCCTTTGGTCAGGGCATGACACTCAAATAGCCCGGGCCAAAGTGGCATGGCAGGTCATCATTCTTCCTTGTTCTCAGGGAGGGTTGGGGATCATAGACCCAGTACAGCAGAGCAGAGCCCTTCTAGGGACGTTTGTCGTCAGAGGACTTCTGCCAGGGAAGGAGCCCCGAAAGGAGTTTTTGCTTCAGCGACTTAGTACTAGAGTGTCTTAGGCTGGAGGCCCCTAGCGACCTTCGACCAGATTTTTCACAAAGATGCGCAGAGTTGGCCTGAGCAGGAGACTGGAGGACCGCTTCGCCGTGAGTCTGCTTCGCTCCTGGGAGCAGCTGCGAAGAGGCCTGGAGCAACGTCAACCTACTTGCACGGAGGAGCGCCTGAGACAGCCCCTTGTTCAGAACCCCATGGAGCACTCAAAGAGGCCACTTGGTTGGTAGTAGGCCTCATGTTTCCTGGGGTCCCATGGCAGAGGGTCCAGCACGCTCTTTAGGTGACTGGCTACAGTTCTCATGCTTATCGGAGGAGCTTCAGGGCATCCAGCTTCAAGGCATGAGAGGGGCGCAGAGCATGTGTCAAGACATCACAGAGGCAGTACCAGCTGAGTGGCTCACACCTCTCGACTCAACAGTGCCCAGATGGATGGGGCCTTCACTCGACTGGAGGTTCTCATCACAGTTCGGGCTTGCTAAGAGACTGTACCCTCCCTGTTCTTCGAGCTACAGGGTGAGGGACGCTTACATCGAGTTTCAGTAGAGGCCCCAGAAGTGGCAAGAGTGATGTTTTCAGAGGATCCGAGGTGTGGGCGTCTGCGGGGGGACTTGTGTCGTAGATCCTGACCCAGCAGCTCTTGAGACTGGCCACTGGAGGCTGTGGGCTTGGTAGAGCTATCCACTAGCACGAGCGCAGTGGGATCTTGGAGAGTGGTTTTGGAGGGACCCTTTCTCCTCACCAGACCATCCAGGTGTCCCTTTCTTTCTGTACACTATTCGACTAGGACGTCACATACTAGCAGCACGGAGAGAGGCTCGTCCTGCTGCAACACTTCATTGGCAGGAGGAGGGTCTCACAGCTGAGTTCTTGTCAACTTTTTGGGAAAGGATGTGGGACTCCAGGCAACCGAGGCGAGTCACTTTGTGATGATAGTGATACAGGGGTCTCGGCCTACACTCCAGCCTGCTACAAAGCTTACTAATGGTGCAGAGAGAGACCAGTGTTGGGAGCTCATCTGCGGCCTGACACTCTAGTTCATCTGGCAGGCCCGCTGCTTCCGCATCTTTGAGGCTCGCCCTCTACCACCAGCAGAGACAATTCGGGATCTTTGGCTAGAGCTGATCCATACTCTCAGAGGACAATTCGAGAGACTCCAAGGAAGCTCCGACCGCGTGCAGGAGGGTAGAGAGGCTTTCCTTCGACTCTGGCATCCAGCGCCTTTCTTCACCATGGTCCAGGGTGTGCTTAGATGGCACTACCGTCCACCTGTGTGGCTTTTCCCTCCTCCCATCTCTTTATTTAGCCTCACTATACATATGTTGTTTTTTCATTGCGAGAGTCGCCCCCTCAAGATTGTTGTAGGCCTCTCTTGTAGAGGTGGTTGTAGCCCTATGGGCAGTTTCATTAACTAATAGAAGGATCTTTTTCTCGGAAAAGGATATCCAGCCCACAAAAGCACCATGGTAGACGAGCATCAAGTTCATATTGAAATAGGATTGAAAAGAAGGAAATGAAATGAAATGAAATGTTATATTAACGTCTTCAAAAGGCCAAAGTGACCTATCAGACCAGAAAGTTACAATGTGGTGGATCTGATACAAAGACAAAGTAACAAGATGACAAAATGACAAAATAAAATACTATGGAATCCTAAACTGCTAGGTGTGAACGAAGCCGCTAGCTGGGATAGCTAGATCACAAGAGATCCAACATCGGTCGCTGGTGGATCTCATCAATCTCCTCCACGGTTAGTAGTCTGACTGGGCGTCGTCCATGTCGGGCCAAAGTGATCCGAATCCTCTGATGCAGCCTCCGTCGATGCTGTGTAGTCCTCCGAAGTCGTGGGCGTCTGGATCTCCCCAGCTCGGTCGCTTGGTCGATCAGTGTGCCTCTGCTGTGAGGCGACGAGCTCTGCTGTGGTAGTAGCTCCTCCGGGTGTCCAGTGGCAGCTCTAAAGAAGTCTGTAATCTGTCTCTGAGACTGGCTAGCCTCTCCTCTCATCAAGCTATCTCTGTGTCTGCGCAGCTCGAGCAAAAACAAACCCAGGCATCTCTGATCCTCGTACCGCATGATTCTGGAGAGTGCTCCAAAGCCCTTTCTAAACAGGCAATGGAAGCAGCCTTGTATCTCGTAGTAGACGGGGCAGTGGCATGTGTAGTGCAACTCTGTCTCAGACTCGATTCACACAAGGAGCATGTCTTGGAAAAGACTCAGGCAAAGCAAAAAAAAGCAGCTAATCGTCACCGTCGTGAAGTGGTATTTTCACTTGGTGATTGGGTGCTTCTACGCTTTGAAAAGGCAAGGTTAAAGAAGATGAAGGGCAAGGAAAGACTGTTTCCAAAGCTCAACATGCGTTACTATGGGCCTTTTCAAGTGTGCGACATAATCAGTGATGTTGCATATAGGCTGAAATTGCCTGAGAGTTGGAAGATTCACAATGGGTTTTATGTGAGTCTTCTCAGACCCTATGTGGGTGATGTGCCAGAAGATATGCCAATTGAAGATCAGCCGGAAGTCGAGGAACTTGACGAGATCTTGGTCCCCGAACAGATTTTGGCACACAAAGAAAGGAAAGTGAAAAGCAAGGTTGCTAGGCGTTACTTGGTAAAGTTCAGAAACTATCCACCAATGAATGCTAAGTGGATGGAAGAAGGCGAACTTGCAGAGTCACCAACTGTGTTATCACTTTACCTTGAAGCCTTCGATTTGCAACCTACCTTGACCCTTGAGTTTCAAAGCTACATGGATTGTCACTGTGACAATGGCTTCTGAAAGAAATGATGTACATGGTATTTAAAGTGAGCTCAAATGAAATACCTGTTACATGAATGTTAGAGCTGTACAGATTGTCAGTTTGGCAATTGCTCTTATGGAATGAGTGTGCTTGGTGCTATAGAAGTGAGTATTTCTTGTCAGTTTGTCAAGAATACAGTAATTGCTTCTATTAAAGAGTACATGTGTAACTGCATTCTTAAACTGTCGGTTTGGGTATGCTCGAAAGTGTTACAGGATCCAACGTGTACTATAAGACAGTGGCAAAATGTGTAGCTACCATTTTGTCATTGGAAAGTTAGTGACTCAAAGCAATGGCAAAGTGCGAAGCTACCACTATGTCATTGGGACAGGGTTCACACACAGGCAATACATGTGTCGACGAGGTGTTGAATACACCAGGGTTGACAATGAGCATGTATGTGTCGTACATGTGTCGACAGGTGTTGAATACATCAGTGTTGACTGTGAGCATGTACGACATAGATGCAAACGAGGACGTTTGAGATTTCAAGAGGGGGGTATGTCACCAACGTGTGACTACTATCTATCCTTTTTGTTGATTTCTTTCTTATTATTTATTTACTTTCACTTTTTGGAAACACCCCTTGGGAAATCTAACTGCCCTGCATTGCATAGCTACTGTGGAACTGTCCAGAGGGAGTCCACGCCTGAGGGCAAGAGAGAACTAAGGTTGGACAAAGACTATGGTTAGCCAAAGTGGGGTCATTGACTAGCCAAAGTGGAATCCTTTGCTACAGAGGCTACATTTCAGTTTTGGGTGTGGCTGCAGTGTACAAAGGGAGTCAGATGACCTAGAAAGATGCAATGGCAGCATCTCCTAAAATTTAGGGAACTGCTATTTTGGGACGTGAAAATGTGTTTGCGTCATTACCTCCGGAATGACAAGGGGAACATTTTCTTACTCTGCCGTGAAGTCAACTGGGCAACCGGTTGGGAGAATTTTAGGCGGCAACCCTGAAACGGGAAAATGCTTGTAAATGCGCCAAGTGGCACATTCTGGTGCACTTTCCTCATGCAAGAGTAGGTGGCGCTGAATTTTAAGCTGGGAGAGGATCATTTTCAGATTTTGTCACAGGTTAAGAGCTATGGAGTGCTTCCTTTCCCTCCTATGTACAGTGCGGTGCCAGGAGTGATGCCCTGCACGCTACGCACTGCCCTCTCTCTCCCCTATGGCAGTATGTTATGCCCCTCTAGTGGGCTTTTCAATTGACCAATGTACAATTGTGTGGGTTCATGCGCGATTGCTGAGGCAAGAGCCTCTTGCACAGGTACTGGATTAGCTAGCGGCTAATCCCCCACAAGTACAGGTGAATTTGGAGAGGTTTCACGCCAGAAACCTCGTCCGATTCAAAGGGCAAGTAGCCCTACAGGTGCGGGAGCTCGAGGACTTGCTACAGATGCGACCGGCACACGAAACGGAGCCCGAAACAATAAATTACAGCCTGCTGTGTATTTCTGCATGTTTAGGGTTTTGGCCCTAAACGGTCCCTAATATCCCCAGGAGGTTCGGGGACGCGAGGGGACCGCTGTACAGTACAGGTGATCTGGCGCATTTTCGGGGCTGAAAACAGAGAATTCAGCGTGCTGCAGATTCTCGCCAGGTTTTGCAAAGTGCTCGTATGCATCGGGAAAGTCATTCAATGCGTGGGAATACTGACTGTGAAGGGTCCTAGTACAATTATGCTGCCGAAATCGGGCCGGAACAGTTGAAATTCAGCCAAGCTTGTGCGGGGCAGCTTGTAGGGAACTACAGCGTTTATTCCCTCTTTTAAACAATAAAGAAATACTGAAAGGGGCGCCTAAGTTAGGGGCCAATCTGGTGTCGGTCTTCTCATACAGGTGCATTCTAGCAGCTTGTATCCCTTTCCCCTTTGTTGTGTCTTGAAAGTGTCTTGAAAGTACAGGTAAAGTGGGCGACAAATTAAATGGGTGAAAGCAAATAAGGTTGAAGTCTAAGGTCTACCGCCCTTTTTGAAAGTATAGGCCGGTTCCATGGTTCCATCCCCGGGATTAAATCACTTTTTCCCATAGAAGTAAGCCTTGGTCAGTTTGGGCTCGAAGACACGGGGGATCATAGACCAGACACAGGGAATTGCAATTATGGCTGACAGACCGGATGATGTGACTAAAGAGGTTTCTTCTTCACAGGGTCAGCAGACACATGAAGTGGGTGAGTCTTCAAGACCACCACAGACGGATGATGATATATTCAGGACCCAGTTGGCTACTGCTGTGGCTATGTTCACACAAGTAATGAAGAACCCGAGGTTTTTAGCCTTTCTGCAACCTCCTCTTCCGTCTCAGCAAGTTGGGTCACTGGATCATATTCAAAAGCCTGTTAAGGCTCGAGCACAAGTGATTCATACTGCACAGTCAATGGAAACACCTGTACACTTGACAGAGAACATGCAGTCTCCACAACCTGTGCCTAAGGTGAAAGACCAGGTGGCTGAGATGCCAGTCTTTCAAGCTGTACCAGTTCAGCCCGCCACCTTTCAGCAGCCTATAGCTGGTTCTAATGGGCAGGGAAGCAACCTACAGGCTATGCAACAAGTCTTCCCACCACCTTCAGTACACCCTGGCTATTTTGGAGGTGGATCTGTATTCCAGAGCATGGCTGGTCATGCACCTGGAAATCAGTTTTACACGCCAGGAACAATGTTCGGGGGTGCTCAAACAATGATGCCTAACCCCATGTATGGTGTCACGGACATGCTACCAGGGTTTCAAAGCACTCAGGGCCAATTTGGGATGCCACCGACAAATTTTGGTATGGCTGGAATTACAAATCAGCAATCAAATATGGCATTTCCAGGTCAACTTAATTGCGGTCAGGGAACACAAATGAACCTTAACAATGTTCCCATGTTTCAGTCACTTCCATATGACAATTTAACGCCGCTGGAGAGGCCAACTCTGTACAAAGGAGGTGGCAAAGGTATGATATTCACGACCTTTACAGGGTTTGATGACAGAAAGAAAGCTCTCTCATTCCTCCAACAGTTTGACAAGGCCTTATGCAGGGGGAAATTTTACAGAGGCTTCAAAGGTCCGCAAGGCAGCCACTTTCTTGACAGGAAATGCGGGACAATGGTGGACAACTTTATTGCTGCAAGGGCAAGCTCCGTCCACATGGATTTACTCCAAGCAGAGTTTTGCAGCAGCATGGTTATCTGATGACTTTGAAGCAGATGTCATGACAGAATGGCACCAACTTAATGCTGCTACTTGCAAGAATCTGGATGATTACAATCGGAAGTTTTGGAAAGCTCTACTTCCAGTAACTTCCTATAGGTTTGTGCCATTGACAGAACAGATTGAAAAATATTGTTGTGGCCTACCCAAAGGATTGAGAAAGTACTGCACGAAGACCAAAGTCACTACTTTGACGCAGCTCATCGAGGTAGCAAACACTGGCAATGGTTTGCTCAAGGGAGAAGATTGTGAATTCAATACTGGCGTCAAGGAAGGATCAGCCAAGAAAAATTCAGCGAAGAAGTATGTTCCCAAGGAGGCTCCGAAAGTGACTCAGGAGCCAGCCAACGCAGGGAAAGACAAAGCTACGACTGAATCAGTAAAGGGACCAACGAAGAAATGGAAAAGACGTTTTCCTCGCAAGTCGGAAGAGCAAAAGAAGGTCCTGAGGTCAGAGAACAAATGCTTCATCTGTGAGCAACCTGGCCACATTGCTTACAATTGTCCTACAAAGAAAATGCCAGTTCATTCTGCAAACAAGGAGGACATGAAAGGAAAGAAGCCCATGGCTGGTCTAGTGCCAGATATGGTGGGCAACAAGCCAAATTCAGATGCAAGTGAGCTTTGTAGAGCATGGGGAAAGGTCAGGGATCAAACAGTGCTTATGTTCTTTGATCCAGGTGCCAAAGCCAATTTCATTTCCCCAGAATTGGCTTCAAAGTTGGGAATCAGACCTGAAGAGATGGGGTATACAAGAGAGGCAGGTTTGGCATGTCCTGGCCATACAGAGGCCGTGACACCCATCATCGGAAAGTTGCGCCTACATATCCAGTCCTATGTAGATGCTGAAGAATTTTACATCATGCCACTAGACGGATGTGATGTGTTGTTAGGTATTCCTTGGTTGTTTCGTGTACAAGGAATCATGGATGCCTACAAGAAAAAGATCATTGTACAGAGCAGGGGAAAGACTCACATTCTGGATGTAAAGCTTAAAGGGGAGTCTATTCCCACTGTATCAGCTTCTGCTATTACTTCTGTAATGAAAAAGCATCTTTCTGCGTACTTGGTTTTTGCACGTGAAGTGTCAGATTGTGATGAATCAAATTTATCTGTGTTAGATAAAGAAAGGTCAATGTTTTTACAACAATATAGTGATTGTTTTTCCGATTCATTACCGTCTCAATTACCGCCAGAGAGACCCGAGGACCATGCGATAGATTTGGTGCCAGGCAGTAGCCCACCAAATAAGCCTCCGTACAGGGTTAGTGCGGCTCAGCAAAAAGAGATAATGGGCCAAGTACAAGAGCTGTTAGAAAAGGGGCTGATTCAGCCCAATTCATCTCCATTCTGTTCTCCAGTGTTGTTGGTGCAGAAAAAGGATGGCTCATGGCGTATGTGCATTGACTACCGTGCACTGAACAAGAATACCATCAAGAATAGGTTCCCTATACCTAGAATTGATGATATTCTGGATAAATTAGTAGGAGCAGCTATGTTTAGCAGGATAGTTCTAAACAGTGGGTACCATTAGATCCGCATTAGATCAGAGGATGTGCACAAGATTGCTTTTAGAACAACGTTTGGCCTTTACGAATTTTTAGTGATGCCCTTTGGTCTCACAAATGCTCCTGCTACGTTCAATACGATGATGGACAGAATTTTCCGTCCACACCAGCAGTTTGTTGGTACATTCTTTGATGACATGATAGTCTACTCAAAGAATAAAGAGGAGCATAGGCATCACTTGGCCATTGTGTTCAAAGAGCTACGCAGTCATACATTGCTCATCAATGCAAAGAAAAGTGAATTTTTTCTGGAAGAGATTCATTTTCTCGGACACATTGTCTCAAAGGATGGTGTTAGAATGGATCCTGCTAAAGTTGAAGCGATCAAGTCATGGCCAGATTTGAAGACGGTGCACGATGTCCGAAGTTTCTTGGGACTATGCTCCTATTACAGAAGGTTTATCCAAAATTTCGTTGAGATTGCTTCACCTTTACATGCTCTTCAAAAGAAGGCAGTCACCTTTAGATGGACACAGAAAGAGATTTCAGCTTTTAATCTCTTAAAGGAAAAGATGACTTCAGATCCAGTCATTGTGTTGCCAGATCTTAGGAAGTCATTTGTGGTCCAGTGTGATGCCTGTGGTAGTAGCATCGGTGCAGTGCTAATGCAAGATGGCAGGGTAGTAGCCTATGAGAGCAGAATTTTGCAAGGGCCAGAGATGACCATGCAGGTCTATGAGAAAGAGTTACTGGTTGTGATTCATGCGCTCTTAAGTTGGAAACACTACTCGCTAGGTGCAGATTTCATTGTCCAAACGGACCATCAAACCTTGCGATACTTCTTGACACAGACAAAGTTATCTGAGAAGCATATGCGATAGGCAAATATCTTGTCCATGTTCCATTTTCAGATTGTGCATGTGGAAGGCAAGAAGAACGTTGTGGCTGATGCCTTGTCAAGGAAGCCACAAATTTCAGCTGTGTCAATTCCTTATCATCATGAACTTGATGATATGAGAGAACAGTATGCAAATGATGAAGATTTTGCAAGGGTCTTCGAGCAACTAATAGATGGACAACGTCATGAACACTATCTTCTCAAAGATGGGTTCATGATGATGCATGGCAGATTGTGTCACAAAGCCATTGCGACGCAAAGTTATGGAAGAGAGTCATATCCCACCGTATGCAGGGCATCGTGGTATCGATGCTACAGTTAAAGCGGTTGAGACATTCTTCTATTGGCCTACATTGAGAAGAGATGTGGATGCCTTTGTGCGAGAATGCCTAATTTGCCAGAAGGTCAAGTTTGACACGCAAAAGGCACCAGGGTTATTGCAACCACTACCTATTCCAGATAAACCATGGGAAAGTATTGCTATGGATTTTATCTTTGATCTTCCGAGAACGCAGACAGGAAATGATGGTATTTGGACCATCATTTGCAGATTCAGCAAGCAGGCTCATTTTATTCCTGTCAGGAAGAAGATAAAGCCAGATCAGATGGCACGCTTGTTTATCAGCAATATTTTCAAGTATCATGGCATGCCACAGTCGATTGTTAGCGACCGTGATCCACGCATGACAAGTTTGTTCTGGAGAGGCTTGTTTGAGAATATGGGCACAATGCTCAAATTCTCTTCGTCATTTCATCCTCAAACAGATGGGAAGTCAGAAGAGGCAAATTCTACAGTCCTAGATCTGCTAAAGTGCTACGTGTCATAGCATAAAGGAAAGTGGGAGCAGTATGTGCCATTGGTGGAGTATGCATACAATAATACAGTGCATTCATCAACTGGCAAGGCACCTTTTGAGATAGTTGAAGGCGGCAAGAAGGTTCCTCCCATACTGCATACAAAGGACAGGATATTTGAAGCAGATAAGTATGTTCAGGACATGGATGAAATGTACAAGAAGATCAAAGTGGCCTTGGAAAAGACTCAGGCAAAGCAAAAGAAAGCAGCTAATCGTCACCGTCGTGAAGTGGTATTTTCACTTGGTGATTGGGTGCTTCTACGCTTTGAAAAGGCAAGGTTAAAGAAGATGAAGGGCAAGGAAAGACTGTTTCCAAAGCTCAACATGCGTTACTATGGGCCTTTTCAAGTGTGCGACATAATCAATGATGTTGCATATAGGCTGAAATTGCCTGAGAGTTGGAAGATTCACAATGGGTTTCATGTGAGTCTTCTCAGACCCTATGTGGGTGATGTGCCAGAAGATATGCCAATTGAAGATCAGCCGGAAGTCGAGGAACTTGACGAGATCTTGGTCCCCGAACAGATTTTGGCACACAAAGAAAGGAAAGTGAAAGGCAAGGTTGCTAGGCGTTACTTGGTAAAGTTCAGAAACTATCCACCAATGAATGCTAAGTGGATGAAAGAAGGCGAACTTGCAGAGTCACCAACTATGTTATCACTTTACCTTGAAGCCTTCGATTTGCAACCTACCTTGACCCCTTGAGTTTCAAAGCTACATGGATTGTCACTGTGACAATGGCTTCTGAAAGAAATGATGTACATGGTATTTAAAGTGAGCTCAAATGAAATACCTGTTACATGAATGTTAGAGCTGTACAGATTGTCAATTTGGCAATTGCTCTTATGGAATGAGTGTGCTTGGTGCTATAGAAGTGAGTATTTCTTGTCAGTTTGTCAAGAATACAGTAATTGCTTCTATTAAAGAGTACATGTGTAACTGTATTCTTAAACTGTCGGTTTGGGTATGCTCGAAAGTGTTACAGGATCCAACGTGTACTATAAGACAGTGGCAAAATGTGTAGCTACCATTTTGTCATTGGAAAGTTAGTGACTCAAAGCAATGGCAAAGTGCGAAGCTACCACTATGTCATTGGGACAGGGTTCACACGCAGGCAATACATGTGTCGACGAGGTGTTGAATACACCAGGGTTGACAATGAGCATGTATGTGTCGTACATGTGTCGACAGGTGTTGAATACATCAGTGTTGACTGTGAGCATGTACGACATAGATGCAAACGAGGACGTTTGAGATTTCAAGAGGGGGGTATGTCACCAACGTGTGACTACTATCTATCCTTTTTGTTGATTTCTTTCTTATTATTTATTTACTTTCACTTTTTGGAAACACCCCTCGGGAAATCTAACTGCCCTGCATTGCATAGCTACTGTGGAACTGTCCAGAGGGAGTCCACGCCTGAGGGCAAGAGAGAACTAAGGTTGGACAAAGACTATGGTTAGCCAAAGTGGGGTCATTGACTAGCCAAAGTGGAATCCTTTGCTACAGAGGCTACATTTCAGTTTTGGGTGTGGCTGCAGTGTACAAAGGGAGTCAGATAACCTAGAAAGATACAATGGCAGCATCTCCTAAAATTTAGGGAACTGCTATTTTGGGACGTGAAAATGTGTTTGCGTCATTACCTCCGGAATGACAAGGGGAACATTTTCTTACTCTGCCGTGAAGTCAACTGGGCAACCGGTTGGGAGAATTTTAGGCGGCAACCCCGAAACGGGAAAATGCTTGTAAATGCGCCAAGTGGCACATTCTGGTGCACTTTCCTCATGCAAGAGTAGGTGGCGCTGAATTTTAAGCTGGGAGAGGATCATTTTCAGATTTTGTCACAGGTTAAGAGCTATGGAGTGCTTCCTTTCCCTCCTATGTACAGTGCGGTGCCAGGAGTGATGCCCTGCACGCTACGCACTGCCCTCTCTCTCCCCTATGGCAGTATGTTATGCCCCTCTAGTGGGCTTTTCAATTGACCAATGTACAATTGTGTGGGTTCATACGCGATTGCTAAGGCAAGAGCCTCTTGCACAGGTACTCGATTAGCTAGCGGCTAATCCCCCACAAGTACAGGTGAATTTGGAGAGGTTTCACGCCAGAAACCTCGTCCGATTCAAAGGGCAAGTAGCCCTACAGGTGCGGGAGCTCGAGGACTTGCTACAGATGCGACCGGCACGCAAAACGGAGCCCGAAACAGTAAATTACAGCCTGCTGTGTATTTCTGCAGGTTTAGGGTTTTGGCCCTAAACGGTCCCTAATACCCCCAGGAGGTTCGGGGACGCGAGGGGACCGCTGGACAGGTGATCTGGCGCATTTTCGGGGCTGAAAACAGAGAATTCAGCGTGCTGCAGATTCTTGCCAAGTTTTGCAAAGTGCCCGTATGCGTCGGGAAAGTCATTCAATGCGTGGGAATACTGACTGTGAAGGGTCCTAGTACAATTATGCTGTCGAAATTGGGCCGGAACAGTTGAAATTCAGCCAAGCTTGTGCGGGGCAGCTTGTAGGGAACCACAGCGTTTATTCCCTCTTTTAAACAATAAGGAAATACCGAAAGGGGCGCCTAAGTTAGGGGCCAATCTAGTGTCGGCATTCTCATACAGGTGCATTCTAGCAACTTGTATCCCGTTCCCCTTTGCTGTGTCTTGAAAGTACAGGTAAAGTGGACGACAAGTTAAATGGGTGAAAGCAAATAAGGTTGAAGTCTAAGGTCTACCTCCCTTTTTGAAAGTATAGGCCGGTTTCAATGTGCATATATGGCCAATAGCACATCATATCCCATGAGACAAGTGGATGTCCATGTATCTGGGCCTCGTCACAAAACCAGAGAGAGAGAGAGAGAGAGAGAGAGAGAGAGAGAGAGAGAGAGAGGAGTTCTATAAAGTGTTGGGCAGTTCCAAACTGTAAAGTGCTCGTTGTTGTTATAGCTCGCCATCCCCCTGCCGCCGCTTCTCACTCCCTTCTTCTCCCTCTTCCCAGGTGCCCCCCGCCCCCCCCCCCCCCCCCCCCCCCCCCCCCCCTCCCCCTCCCTCCCTCCCTCCCTCCCTCCAACATTGGCATTCGCACCCCACCTTCCCCCATGCTCCCAATTTCTATCCTCCACATTAGTAATTTGAAAAAGGCCCACCTACAGGCAATGGTGGGCAAGGGTACAACGGCGGGCTTGCACTGCAAGTAGAACACCAGAGAGAGCCCCAGTTACATTTATTTTTTTTGCAAGAAAAAGATCCTTCCATTAGTTAAGAAAATTGCCCGAAGGGCTACAACCTGTCCTTGCTAGAGAGGGTTACTTCAAAAGGTGGGGAGACTCCCAATAGAAAGGTAAACTATGCAGAATGATGGCTAAATCAAGATATGGGAGGAGGAAACAACCACATTCGTTGGTGGTACTGCCATCTAGGCGCGCCATGAACCATGGTGAAGAAGGGCTCTGGTCGCCAAAGTCGCAAGAAGGCCTCATGGCGCTCCCACATGCGATCGGAGTTGCCCTTAAGTCTCTCACACTCGCCCTTGAGTGTATGGATCAGCTCTAGCCATCTCCACCAGTGGGACGGGTCGAGCCTCGAAGACGCGGAAACATCGAGCTCTCCAGATGAACCACAGTGTGAAGCTACTCTCAGCAACACTCTCTATCTCTGCTTCAGTCCTAAGGTACAAGCTCTATCACGGGCTAAAGTATAGGCCGTCCCTCCTATATCACAAGTGTCCTGCTTAATAAAGCCATCTCAAAGCGAAGTGTTGGGCTCGTGAGAGTGGACCAAGCTGTAGCACCCCAAGCGTACTAGCTAGCTGTAGAAAGCGTAGGCATCTGCCAAAGAGTCCGAAGCCAAACCGGTCTCAAGTGGATGGTCACATGCGACACATACCATAGAGTGGCCACTGTGCACCAACTGACTCCCAACTACAATAGCTTGATGGGAACTAGCTACAAGAAGATGGTGACTCTCCTTGCCTATCTGCTGTCCCACAAGCACCCCAAAAGTCTGCCAAGAGCTCGATCGTGAGAGCCGCCTCCTACCAATAATCCACTGCAGCAAGACGAGCCTATTTTCGCATTGTCAGTAAGTGGCATCCCAGTCATCGGACTGTGTATTAGAAAAAGGGAGTCCCCAAGTCAGGGTGGTCTCGTACGGTCACGTACGTTTTGTCAACGTACGAAGACGTACGGTACTCATCGAACTAGAAAATTTTATGTCGTACGACATGGTTACGTACGTTCAAAAATAAAAACACGCAATTCTTAACCCTAGATTTTACACTTAGGACAAATAGACAATTGATTATCACATTGGACAAGAATGCAACTTGCAAGTGCCAAGTGCCGACACTCAAGAGTTGAGAATCAAGACAATGAAACACAATGGGTATGAACTGCGATTCGCATTACATATGTCATAAGTCAAAAAGCTAAGTTGAGATTTGATAATCGAGATGATACAAAAAGTAGGCCTTTTAAGCCTCAATCGTGCTTGAGAGCTATGGAGGAATGCTTCATGGAAGAATGGAGAGCTTGAGAGCTTGAGAATGACTCATGAGCTTGAGCCTTGAGTTGGAACATAATGGAGAAGAAGAGAAAGAGGGCATCCTTATATAGATTTAGAGTGTACACACTTGCCCTTGAGGCTTGACCACAAGAGAGAGTTAGATAAGAGAGAGAGAGAGGAGCCTAGGCCCTAATGGAATCCAAGGTAAAGGACCAAAGCAATGAGAGAGAGGGAGAGGGAGAGAGAGGAGCTAATGGAATCCAAAGCAATGTGAGAGGGAGAGGGAGAGAGAGGAGCTAATGGAATCCAAAGAAATGCTCAAAGGCATGTGGGAGGTGAGGGGGGGGATCCTAGGAGGGATCCTATGCCAAAAAGTCACGTAAATTCCTTGCAGTCAAAGAGCAGTCAACGTTTTTTAAGCCAGTCAAACGGACTAAAAACTGGCCGGACGGAACGGACGGGACCGGACGAGCCGTACGACAAACGAGAACAACCCTGCCCCGAGTG
Organism: Adiantum capillus-veneris; assembly: GCF_014529385.1. Classification (NCBI taxonomy): domain Eukaryota; kingdom Viridiplantae; phylum Streptophyta; class Polypodiopsida; order Polypodiales; family Pteridaceae; genus Adiantum; species Adiantum capillus-veneris. Next base: position 27,048,276 of record NC_140939.1, on the reverse strand, counting down.
ATCAGCTGGAACAAAAGGATCCGGCCCCTTGGGTCCCGCTGCACTCGCACCAGAGGGCGGCTTTCCCAAGCCCGTAACTGCCAATGTCTTGACTCAAGAGCTTTCGGTCAAGGTCTATCACACCAGTCCTCCCACTAATGCCACAACTCGGATCCGTTGAAAGCAACACTCGGTTACCTCTCATGTCTCGGTAATGACTCTATGGAGGTGACCCTCTCTCTAAACCTCAAAGAACATGCAAGAACATGTGTCTTAGCAAGCCCTAGCTGCAATTAGGACCTCCAGTCGCGTGAAAGCCCCATCCAGTAGGGAGCTACTGGCTGAAGAAGGTGTGCCACTCTGCTGGTATAGCCTCTATGATATCCTCACGCATGCTCTGCACCCCCCTCATGTCCTGCAGCGGAAGTCTCTGAATCTCCTCAGGAAGTGCTGTAAACTACAGCCAATCCCCAAAAGTGCAGGCTGGATCCTTTGCCATGGGACCCCAAGATGCATGAGGTCGGCTACCAACCGTGTGACCTCACTGTGTGCTAACCAAATGGTTCAATGTAAGTGGCTGCCTAAAGCGCTCCTCAATGCATGTGGGCTGGCGCTACTCAAGGACACTCCGTAGCTGCTCCCAAGACCGAAGCAGGTTCAAAGCAGAACGGTCCTCCCATCTCTTGCTCAGGCCCACTATGCGCAACTCTCTCAAACTCCAACGAATGGCAGGGATCCATAGGCCGCTCGTCTCTGGGACAAGGGCACGAATCCGGTGAAGCACGCCTCCTCCCATGGAAGGAGACCTCCCACAATGAGCTTTCGAAGGAGGGCTCTACTCTACTGTGATCGGTCGATGATCCCCAAACCCTCCCTGAGAGCAAGGTAGAGTAATGACCATAGAAAGTTCCTGATCAACTTCTCCAACTCGTTGATGCAAGAACTCCAGAAAATCCTCCTTGAGAGCAAGGTAGAGTAATGACCATAGAAAGTTCCTGATCAACCTCTCCAACTCGTTGATGCAAGAACTCCAGAAAATCCAGCAAGACGTGATGTTTCACACAGTACCTAGAGGCACCTGGTTGGCCACTACAACCCTGCCAACAAGAGAAATGATGGAGCAATTTCCTCCCGATGGAGAGGAGAGGAGCAATCTGCTGCTATGGTGCCAGATCCAAACCAACCTCATAACCCACATATGGAATTGGCATTCCTAAAGGGATCCACCTAAAGCCCTCTCCATGCGACCAATTGGGCGTGGGAGCACTACGAACCCAGAAATCCATTGTCTTCCGCCAGTTAATCAATGCTCCCAATGCACAACAAAACACCTCGAGAGACTGCTCACACCTGTGCAAGTTGGCCTGCTGACTTTCCAGAAACATGCCCCAAGTCAACAACAAACTCAACGTCCAAAAGCTCATCTCCCTGAATAGAACGCTATAGTCCACGCAAACCAATCTCTTGTGAGGTAAAAAATCTGCTCATCACCTCAACATATAAAAGGAACACGAAGGGAAAAGAGGGCGCCTTGTCGTACAGACCATGTGAGCTTGAAATGTTCCCATCTTCCCCCCACCAACAGCACCTGACCATGCGCACACCTGTAGAGAGATGACACTCCCCTTTTCCATGCATCTGAAAAGCCCATCTGATGCGCTCCAAGACTATCCCAATCTCAGAACCAACCCTGGATAAAAGTAGGAGGTACTCTCTCCTCAAGCTGGGAAAGCAGACCGAAATGAGCAAATCTCCTTCCTCGACAAGAACTTTATAAGCTGGGTCGAAACCATGGTACCACTATAGAAAATGAGCATTGACTGTTCAGATGGCCAACGGGCTCATCAAATGCCTTTAAAGCCATCTCGGGAGTCTCATACTCGATCTGGTGGTAACCACGTGTGGTTACTTCCTCCTCGTGCTCCCCTTCACACCCTCGCCGGAGCTGCAATTTGTGGCCACAGCACACTCCTCGCCCCTTGCAATCCTCTGCTTGCAGCAACCTCCGCTCCCTGAGTTCCCAACAACCGGTCCGCTACCCCCTCCTCTCATCCCCATCCCTCTCCTCCCGCTCACCCCCCCCTTTCCCGTTACCCCCCTTTCCACCCCCGCCCCCTCCTCCTACCCTTGCCTCACTCCCCTTCGGTCTCACTGCCGCCGCTTACTTCTTCCCACCTCGTCGTCGGGAGTTTACCCCTCACACCGCCTCGTCTTCAACTTCTTCTCCCGGTGTGGACATAGCAAGCACGGATAACAGCCTCTGCTTCATCTCAGAGGGACTTAGACGAACCCCCCTCGCCCGACACCGCAGAGCCTACCATCCGACTTGATCTCTCACCGACGGAGCAAGCCAGCCTTACAACAGAGGTGGAGCACCTCAAGGCCACCTCTGTTATCTCCAAGATTATCGGCACCCGCTCTAGTAGATTGAGATGTACGATTGCCTCCAAGCCCGCCTTCTATCGGAGATGGGAAAGATCATCGATGAGCACTCTCTCAGGCGGGCCTACTACGAGATCGAGTTTGAGACTCTCAAGATGGCGACCGAGGTCATTGCGAGATGAGCCCTCTGGCCATTCAAGGAGTCACAGCCCATTTTCGACACTGGTGCCATGGTTTCAACCCAGCTTCTAATGTTCTTGACAGGGAAGCAGATTTGCCCATTTTGGTATGCTTTCCCGACCTAAGGAGAGAGTACATCCCGCTGTTGTCCAAGATTGGTTCCGAGATTGGAACAGACCTGGAGATACCACAGATGGCAGCTTTAGTCGCTGCCAAGGCAGCAAGTATACCTAAGGTACGTGTTTTGGTTTGGGACACCCACTCTCCCAAAGGTAGTCCTACTGCCTAGGTTGAGTCATGGATGGTTCCGCCCCGGAGTCCTCACGCCTATCTCGCGGTCACTCAGATGCGGATTTACTACACATCCAAGACAGCCTCGAAGATTATTGCAGCACGTAGAGAAGCTCATCCTGCTGTAGCACTTCACTGGCAAGAGGAGGGTCTCACATCCGAATTCTTGTTAGGTTTCTGGGAGCGGTTATGGGACAGCAAGCAGCCGAGGTTACTATGTTTCAGTGGCTAGTTGCCCACAGAGCTGCAACAGTTGGGAGTTGGTTAGTACACAGCGGCTTCTTGGCAGCATGTGCAGCTTGCGGCCATTCTCTGGAGAGTCAGGGTCACAAATTGTGGGACTACCCAATGGCACACAAGGTTTGACTTCGGGTTCTTCGGCTGATGCCAACCCTTTCCACAGCTCGCCAGTACACTTGGGGCCGACAGCTTGGTCCATTCTCACGGGCCCTGCGCTCCATTTTGAGTTGGCTTCCACCAGCAAGATGATAGTGATTCAAGGGGGTTGACCTAGAGTCCAACTTGCCACAGAGCTCAGCCCCCAGAAGTGTTGTAGTGATAGAGACTGGTGTTGGGAGCTCCTCTACGGCCTGACACTTGTTCATTTGAGGGCCCGCTACTTTCGCCTTGTCCCACCAGCAGAGACTGTTCGTGACTTTTGGCTGGAGCTGATTCATACACTCACGGGTCAGTTTTAGAGACTTCACGGTAGCTCCGACCGCATGCGGGAGCGCCGAGAGGCTTTCTTGCGACTCTGGCGCCCAAGGCCTTTCTTCACCATGGTCCAGTGTGTGCCTAGATGGCACTACGGGCCACCAGTGTGGCTATTTCCTCCTCCCATCTCATGATGTAGCCCTCATTGTACATACTTTGTTTTTTCACTGGGAGACAGGGCCAAAAAGTACCCTTGACCAAATTATCTAGTGGACCTAGCTTACCTTTCAATTCTTTCAATGTGCCTTGTGACCTGTTGGTAGCCCCGCTGGCCTCCCCCATCCCCTATCCCCTAGCACCTCAATCATCGGAATTCTCTGATGAACCATCCGTTGATTCCCTTGCTTCATCGGAGCCCCCGGATGCACTATCATCTGATTCCCTGTCTTCTTTGGAATCCTCTAATGAACTTGCATCTGGTTCCCTTGGGTCGTCAGAACCCTCGGGTGCACTATCACCTAGATTCTGATTCCCTTGCTCCTCCGGAATCCTCTAATGAACTTTCTCTTGGAGTTTAGGCGTCTCTCTATATTCGTCCAGTTAGTCCCAGTTTCTCCCAACCAGTTTCTCCCAAAGAGAGGTGTTAGGGAGTGGGCTGCTTTGTGGCTGTACCCGGCCAAATGAGTAGCTCGTGCATATTGCACAGCTTGCATGTTCCCATAAGAGTGAGTCAAACTGTCTCCCATTCAAGCTGATTATAGTGGAGGCCAACTTTAGGGACGTTAAGAGTAAACAACAATGATTCCCTTGTTGGGAAAAAAGGAATGATAGGAAGGAGTGTCTTATCTTTTAGTGCTCAAGCAGATTATGTGTAACAAACTTGGACACTCCAAGTCAAGATTCTACTGTGACACAGCAGAGATTCACTTCAAAACAGTTCACAAAATTGACACGGCCCCGCGTAGTTCCGTGCCCAGAGGTATTGGCCCCAAAGACTGGCGCCCCTTTCGGTATTTCTTTTTGTATTGATCCATGTTCAAAGTACAAGAAAGCGGGTAGGTGCTCACTCTTAGACTCTGCGTCCAGATGCCCTGAGAAGTGAGGCCCTGCCCACTTATTTATTGTTACAAGGGATGCCCAAAAGCAGAGCCCCAAAATCAAAAGCAGTAAGTGAAAAGCTTCTCAAGTTAAAGCAATTATCCCAAAGCTGCTAATTCAGCCAGCGTAGATTCAGCCATGCTTTTTTTTTCCTGCAAATTCCATACGCAATGCCACGTCAACAATTCCGCGTTTTGCGCTGCAAAATCTGGAAATCCGTACAACAGTCCGTACAACTTGCCATGTCAGTCTGTCCGCGCTTGTCCGGGGTTTGCTGCCACATCACCATTTTGTGACATACCCGCCTCTTGAAAGCATTGTAATCGCTCTCGATTACCTCTACAAAACAGACAGAGGCCATAAACTGTCTTAGCAGACACTGACTGTTAGTACCGACGCACTAGGAACAACACATCTAGCACATGTACCAATCGACAATCACATCACAAGACATCACATGACAAATCACATTCACAATCATTCCAAATCTCAGACCATGATTAATCGGCAATGTATTTAGCAATCGCATCTAGATCCAATTGGGACCTCAAAGATGCTCGATTAACTAATTCATATTGCAATCATATCTATAGGGATTTATCAGACCGAAATGCTGCAGTCATTTCATCTATCAATTCTTGCACTCGAACAAGTCAAGTACAAATCAATCAGTATCATATTCATTTTCGGGAATTCCATTTCATAAAGTCATCCAACAGAATACTGTCAGCTCAACAATATCCCTAAAACCCAAAGGACATCAGTGACTATATATATAAAAATCGGGGCAATATGTTGACAAAGGAGTGGAGTGACTCCCCTCTTGTGCAAACCCACTGCAATAGACTCGCTCATGCTGAAATCGGGGTTCTATCGGAGTAGACTATGCTAAACCGAATGCTTCAAGGTAAAGTTCCACGATCTCATGAGTATCTGCTAAGTCGTCCTCCTCCATCCACTTTGCATCCAATGCAGGATAGTTTTAACCAAGAACTGTCTAATCACTTTACCTTTAATCTTTCTATCTTTATGTGCCAATATCTGCTCTGGAACGAGTATCTTCTCGTTTTCCTCCACTTCACGTTGCTCATCTGGCTCCCCGTCATCGAGCACATCGCCTTTAAAAGGCTTCAAGACACTCACATGAAAAGCATTGTGAATTCTCCAAGTATCGGAGAGCTTCAGTCTAAAGGAGACATCATTTATCTTTTCTTTTAAGGTCATCTCATACTAAGCTTTGGAAAAAGCCGCTCCTTACCCTTTTTCTTTCTCAGGCGTGCCTTCTCAAAACATAAGAGCACCCAATCGTCTTCCTTTAATTTCAAATCACGACGGTATCGATCTGCTGCCTTCTTGTGTTCAGAGATTTTGCTAAAGCCTCCCAGACCTTGGCAATAGCAGAGTCCAAGTCCCTCGTGTACTGGTCGGCTTCCAAAATCTTATCTTTTGTGCTTAGGAAGGGTGGAACCTTCGTAGCATCTGCAATAATCTCAAATGGCTCCTTCCCCGTCGAAGAGTGGATCGTGTTATTGTAGGCAAATTCCACCAAGGGAAAAAAAGTTTCCCATTGAGTCTTCTTATCAGAAATGTAAGACTTCAATAAATCCAGTACGACTGAATTTGCAATCTCAGATTGCCCATCTGTCTACGGGTGGAACGATCACGAAAACTTCAACCGTATGCCAATGCCACATCTCATTATCTTAGCATATTATTATTTAGGACGTAATGTGTTGACAATTCACGAATGGGGATATTTTACGGCTAATCCATACGTTAATTGGAATAGACTTCACGGAATGGAAGCGAAAGAAATTCACATCATGTGGATTGCCTGGAGTAATCATCAACGGAAGTCATGAAGTAAAGGTAATTTCCCAAGGACGGAGTTTGCATGGGTCCACAAACATCTAGGCAATGAACAGTCTCGCTAAATGGTCTGGCTTGATTGTTTTCTTCACTGGAATGAAATGAGCTTGCTTGCTAAATCTGTCAATAACAGTCCAGATACCATCGTTCCCACTCTGTGTCTTCGACAGATCAAAAATGAAATCCATTGCAATACTTTCCCACAGGTGGGAATGAATAAAGGCTGTAACAATCCCTGTGCTTTATGCCTGTCAAACTTGACCTTCTGGCATACCAAGCAACTGCGTACAAAATCGTCCACGTTCTTCTTGAGTCTCGGCCAAATAAAGTATCGCTCCACACCTTTCAAGGTGGTGTCAATGCCGCGGTGACCCGTAAATGGTCGACAATGGCATTCAGTTAGAACCTTTTCCCTCAACAGTTTTGTAACGTACAACATCGTTTTCTTCATCAAGTAGGCATCCCGTATAGAATATCCCGCTACTACCTCCCCATTCTGTATTCAAAAAATCTGGATCTGTGGCGTACAGATTGACCATGTCCTCGAAGCTTCTCTAATGAATCACGGAAATAGCCAAGACCAACGGCTTCCGGGACAAAGCATCTGCCACCAAGTTCTTTTGTCCCTACACATGGACAATCTGGAAGTGAAACTGTGACAAGGTGTTAGCCCACCGCGTCTGCTTTTCCGATAGCTGCTTCTGTGACAAGAAGTAGCAAAAACTCTGATGATCAGTGAAGCCGTAAAATCGGCTCCGAGTAGGTAATGTCGCCACTGAGTAAGAGCATGGATAACCGCCAAAAGCTCTTTCTCATAAATTTGTGTTGTCAATTCCGGCCTTGAAAACAATCGGCTCTCATAGGCAATGACATGGCCTTCTTGCATTAAGACTGCACCCAGACTACGACCACAAGCATCACAATATACTTGGAACGACTTTTGCAAATCCGGCAAAGTCAAAACTGGTCCCGTTGTCAATTTCTCTTTCAAAGTCTGAAGGGCAATCACCTTTGTAAGTCCCCACGAGAAAGGGACTCCTTTCTGTGTCAAGATATGCAAAGGGGAAGCAACCTCTGCAAACTTTCTAATGAACCGCCAGTAGTAAGAACATAAGCCCAAGAAGCTTCTAACTTCATGGACATTCTTCAATTCGGCCCAATCACGTATAGTATCTCTTGGCCGGGTCCATCTGTACTCCTACTGCTGAGACGATGTGTCCCAAAAAGTGTATCTCCGGTAAGAAAAATTCACTCTTCTTGGCATTGATTACTAACTTGTGATCTCCCAATGCTTGAAAGACCAGTAGCAGATGATGTCTATGTTCTGCCTCATCCTTGGAGAAGACTATAATGTCATCAACAAAATTGTCACCAAAAGATCTATACTCTCAGAAAGTTAATCCATCATTTGGTTAAAAGTCGTTGGAGCATTGGTAAGGCCAAATGGCATCACCAAAAATTCATTATAAACCGAAGCTCGTCTGAAAAGCTGTCTTGTAGACATCTCCCAACGCGATTCGGATCTGATGATATCTGCTTCCAAGTATCAGATCAATAGTATGATCCTTAGGACGAGCTTGTGGCAACTCGCCTGGCAGGCCCTCAAAAAAGCAATCCGCAAGCGTGTGGAGAAAAATCTTGGCGTTTTTTTTTCAAGTTCAAAACATATTCGACCTTCAATCATCATTCAGTTCTCTCCAGAAAATCGAGTAGAGAAACTGAATTTCATCAAGTACAATCTCTTTGCCCTTCATTTGTCAAAGTCACTTTCTCAGCCCGATAGTCAACCACGGCGTTGTTCTTATGGTACCAAGGGATTTCGAGGAGGACGTCACAACCTTCCTAAGGGCATTCCGTAGAAGTCCTCGTGCCCTAAATATCCCTGACATTGCAAACGAAGTTTGCTAATAATCGGTGTAATGGCAACATCCCGTCCGGGTGCCGCTAGAACTGCCTCCGCCTATGGCTTTAGCCTACCGGGAGTAATTCCAAGTCGAGCCACCAATTCAAGAAGTTGGCCTTGGCTCCTCCATCAAAGAAAAATGAGGGCTTCTTGATCTTTCACTTTGCCCTAAGTGTGGCAAAGTTTTGTACTTTCGTTCATCTGATTCGGCTCGGGCCCACGCAATGTGGTACCAGTTTTGCTTTCATCTGCCTTTTCTGCCAGTTTCCTTTGTTGCTCTAGAACTCTCTGACTTGTCTTCAGTCTGTTCTTACTATCCCTTTTTGGGGCACTTTGCGGAGATATGTCCAAATTCCCCGCAACCAAAACTAGATAGCCCTTTCTCTAACAGTCAATTGGGGACGTGTATCTTTCTTTTCTTTGTCCTGGGAACTCTTTCTCTTTCTACTTTCATTGTGAGAGGTCTGTTAGTTCTCTGAGTCAAGATCTCATCAGTGGGTAAGTCAAATTTCCCGAATGCATCGCAAAACTCCGTTTCGCATGACCCATTAATTCTTGAATAGAATTCGACTTTTGTTCCAGGCAACAGTCTTGGATCTCTGTAGGGAGTCAGTAGCAAAACCGCTCAATCTGTTTCTTAAAAGAGACCTTCATAAATGAAGAGGTTGGTAAAAAAGAGTTCCAAAATCTCTCGCAATAAGCGTCCAAAGAATCTCCCTTGGTCATCCGAAGATGATTCCAAGCGGTTCGTATATCTCGTTCGTACTCCCGAGTCAGCCAAGAAGAAAATAAAGAGCCTTTTGAATTTCAACCATATAACTGGAGCTTCCTTCCTCAGATGAAGAGTGGACCACCATGTTCGAGCATCTCGGAAGCCAGAAAAGAATTCAAATCAATTGTCCACCAACAAACTTGGACACTCCAAGTCAAGATTCTACCGCAACACAGCAGAGATTCACTTCAAAACAATTCACAAAATTGACACGGCCCGGCGTAGTTCCGTGCCCAAAGGTATTGGCCCCATAGACTAGCGCCCCTTTCGGTATTTCTTTTTGTATTAATCTGTGTTCGAAGTACAAGAGAGCGGGTAGGTGCTCACTCTCAGACTCTGCGTCCAGATGCGCTAAGAAGCGAGGCCCTGCCCACTTATTTATTGTTACAAAGGTGCCCAAAAGCAGAGCCCCAGGTTAGCCAGGCAAGAGTGCACACAGACATCCTAGGAACGCTCGCTGCTGCTGTTTCCTCTTCGCTGCACCATCCCCCCCCCCCCCCCCCCCCCCCCCCCCCACCAGCGCTGCCCGCTTGTCCTCTTTGCCCCCCCGCCAACCCTCGCTGCCCTGCTCGTCCGCGCGTTGCCCCACCCCTGCTGTAGCAGTTCGCGTCACTGTCGCTACAGCCCCGCCCGCTGCCGACCCCCTGCTGCAACCGCTCCCGCCATTGCCGCCCCCGCCTACTGCTGCCAGCGCTCCCGCATTAGCCACCCCCGCCCGTTGCCCCCTCCCCCGGCCCGCCTTGCATCCTGCAAGTCCTCCTACAGCACTGAGTCCTTTTTGGGGCAATGCTTTGCGTGCCAAGTTGCAGATTCTGCCCGCCGCCCTCTTCTTACGCCACAGCAGTAGACACAGATGGAGGCACCAGCTTTGCCACAGAGGGACTCGCCCGAAGCCCCCTCGCCCGACCCCGCTAAGCCCACCATTCGACTTGCTCCTTCACCGAGAGAGCAAGCGAGCCTTGCCGCAGAGGTAGAGCGTTTGCAGGCGACTTCGGTCATCTGCAAGATTCTGTGCACCCAACCTAGGAGAGGAGAGCTGCGTGACCTTCTCTAGGCCCGCCTTCTCGCAGAGGTGGGCAAGATCTTGGATGTTCAGATTCTCGGACGGGGTTACTATCAGATCGAGTTTGAGACCTCCGAGATGGCGTCCAAGGTCATCGCCATGAGTCCACTAACCATCCGAGCAGCACGTGCCCACTTTCGACAGTGGAGACATGGTTTTGACCTGGCTTCGGATGTTCTAGTAGAGGAGGCAGACATCCCCATCTCGGTCTACTTTCCGGGTTTACAGAGGGAGTACTTACCACTTCTATCCAGGATCGGCTCAGCCATTGGGACTGTCCTGGAGACACCTCGTACGGCAGCATCAATAGCTGCCAAGGCGACTGGCATCCCCTCAGTTCGAGTTTTGGTCAGAGACACCCACACGCTCCCGAAGGTTATTCTTTTGCCTCGGGTGAGTGGGGGTTGGTTTAGACAGAGTGTGGAGTATTCGGGCCTTCCGAACCAATGCTTCATTTGTCGACAGATGGGCCATCTAACGAAGGCCAGTCCACGGAGGAGGCCTCAACTTCCACCACAGCCTCAGCCCCAGCCTGCCAGGCTGGCCCGCAACCGCAGACAGAGACACAACGCACTCATGTTGAGCCACCTTCCGAGCCTGGGGCTCCAGCGGAGGAGGGATGGCAGCACGCCCGTGGTAGACGACGACAAGGGTCACAGCGTCAGCCTGGCACTCAAAGTGGCCCTCAGGCGCCTACTCAACAGCAGTGGGTTCCCACGGGGAACCGCTTTGGTCCTCTAGAGCAGGAGGAGGTCTCTGCTCCAGCTCGCACCCCAGCTACATCCTCGACGGCCTCTCCCCCCCCCCAGAGCTCCCTCCCTCATCCTCATCCTCCCCCCCGCCTTCTGCTCCTGTCGCCTCTTCACCTAGCCCCTCTACCTCTGTCGCCCCCTCCTGCCCCTCTTCTCCACCGCTTCCCCCAGCTCCTTCTCCCCCTCCCCCTACTTCAGTTCCACAGTCGACCCAAGGGGCAGGGCCTTCTCCGGCGGCTAGGAGATCTCTTGGCACGCCTTTGCCACGAGTCGCCTAGCGAGAGAGGGTCAGCCTTTCTTACAACCCCCTCTGCAGGTACAGACATCTTCCCTTGCAGCTATCCCTCCGGGTCTGACGAGCATTGCTCGGACTTCTTCGACGACGGCTTCACTCGTTTTCTCGGCGATCCCACAACAGACCATTAGGCGGCCTGCTTCAGGGTCCATGCTCTTTTCCTTGCCGCTAGGGGGACAGAGGCCTTGGACTCAGCAGTTGGTTTCTCCTTCCCCCTTTGCGGTAGGGCCGAGACAGAGTGGACTCTCGACTCAGTGTTGGGATGGTTGCATACACAGGTCCTAGAGTTCTCTCACCAAATGGGAGAACTAGGAGTTACAGACATGCTACAGACTATGTGGCCATTGGCCAAGTTTGCAGTGACACCCCCAGACTCGGAAGGATCTAGGCACATTGTGGTTTACTTCTTTGCTGACACGCAGTGTTTGCCATGCTATCTGTACATTCATGAGGACTCCTGGACAAAGAAGGTTGCTTTACGCACGGCTCACTCTGCTTGGGCTTGGGCTAGGCACTCACTGCAGTCACGCCTACCTAGAGGACGCTGGGATGCGGATTACTCCCCATCCAAGCCAGCCTCGAAGATATCCCGTTTAGCTACTGCGGCAGCATCTGTTCTCTCTTGCTCCCCATGAGGATCGTCTCATGGAACGTGCAGGGACTAGGTGGGCCCCAGTTTCAACGTCAGTGGGGCCGATTGCGTCAGGAGCTTCAGCGCTGCCTTGTGGGAGGAGAGATTCATCTCCTTATGCTTCAAGAGCACTATCTGTGTGAGAGCTGCATTCGGCGATGTGGTCAGCTTTCGCGTGGACGATATGATACTATTTGGTCAGCTGCTTTTGGACCTCGAGGCATTTAGGGTGGGGTATGTATGACTATTGCGGACTCATTGCAGCAGGCCATTGTGGGCAGAGGGATCATTGTGCCAGGCAGGGCTCAGTGGATTACTATGCAGGTTCAGGGTGGCCTTGTGGGTTTCCTGAACATCTATGCGCCCAATGTGGCGAGTGCTCGTGCAGAGTTTTGGTCACGGATTGTGGAGTCTCTGCCACAGGCAGATCATTGGTGCATAGGAGGGGACTTCAACATGTTGGAGGACCCTTCTGACAGGATTGGTGGCAACCATGCTATGGTGCATGGAGTCGAGTTGGCAGATTTGGAGACGTTTTGTATGACTCTAAAGGTCTTAGATACATGGCAACACTCTGGTTTTGTGAGGCCCCCAGACAGTCTTGCCTTCTCTCGATCGGACCGCAGAGTGGGAGGAGTGAATCTATCGCGGATAGATCGCTTCTACACTAGTGACCACTTCAGTGACTTGGGAGGATCAGTGGGCATCCTGGCAGGGACCTCCTTGGACCATGCACCAGTGATCCTCACAATGGTAGACAGGCAGAGGAGTGGGAGCAGGATGCTCCGCATCCCAGAGAGGGTCTTGTTGGACTCAGCACCCAGAGAGAGGGTAGAGGCTCTATGGACAGAGGGCATGGACACACAGGATTCTCCTGCTGACAGAGTGGCCTCGGGCCTAGCTCAGATCAGCCATTTGTTTCTTCAAGAATCTCTGGCTCGCCGGGCTGCAACGAGAGAGGCGGAGCAGCGTCTCAGACGGGGCATTGCTTCACTACAGAGGATGCAGGAGCAGCATCCAGACAGTCCTTGGTTGGAGGAGAAGGTACAACAGGCTCGACAGGAGCTTGCTAGCACAGAGGAGAGGCAACATGAGTTTGCTTTCCACCGACAGGTATCTCAGTGGACTCAGGTGGGTGACACAGTGACTGGTGCTTTCTTTGAGACAGTGGGACCTCGGCACTCGCATGCCAAGGTCAGTCAGTTCAGGAGGCCCGACGGGTCAGTTGCTTGTGAGCCCGAGGATATGCGTGCAGTTGCTACTGACTTCTACCGCGAGCTACTGTCTGCAGAGCCCCAATCAGAGCGGGAGGATGCATGCAAGGAGCAAGTTTGGGCACAGATGCCTTGTCTTGTGACTGAGGAGATGTGTCAAAGGCTGGAGATGCCACTTCAGCTTGAGGAGCTGCACACGGCTCTTAGGACCCTCCCCCGTGGCAGCTCTCCAAGTGAGGATGGGTTGACCCCTACCTTTTTCTTGGAGTACTGGGACCTGCTTGGCCCAGATCTCTATAGTGCTTTTCAGTACATTTTGCACACAGGAGTGTTGCCTGACAGCATGAGTGAGGGCCTGATTTACCTCATTCCCAAGGAGGGTGGCTCCTTGGATGAGATTCGACAGTGGCGCCCCATCACCATCCTCAACTCAGCCTACAAAATTCTTGCCAAGGCTCTGAGTTTGAGGATTCAGCCACTTTTAGAGAGCCTTATACATGGGACCCAGACAGGTTTTGTCAAGGAACGCAGTATCCTTGACAACATCTTTACTTTTTGGGAGGCTTCTGCCCTGGCACGGCTCCGTGGTGAGGACCTCGTGATTCTTCTTCTCAATTTTCAGAAGACATACGATGGAGTTGACTGGGACTTTCTAGAGGGCACTCTACGCAGGATGGGCTTCTCAAATGCTTGGATCAGAGGGGTGTCAGCCTTGTACAGACAGGCTCACAGTCAGGTACTTTTGGCAGGAGGTAGAGGCGATCGCTTCATGCTTACACGCTTGGTCAGACAGGGCTGTCCTCTTGCCCCCTTTCTCTTTCTGTTCTATGTGTAGGCGATGAGCAGATTTTTGGTGTCACAGCAGGTTGGTCTACGGGGCTTAGCACTCCCTATTCCAAGGACTGCAGTTCGGTACTTGGGTTGTCAGGTTGGTTTGGACTTGTCTCCCGAGCAGGAGATTGCTCCCCTTCTCCTGTCTATCAGGAGAAAGTTGTTACATTGGAGCTCAGCACGACTTTCGTTGGCTGGCAGAGTAGTAGTTGCCGACCAGGTGTTGTTTGCGACTATGTGGTACATCCCTTCCTGCTAGATCTTCTCGATTTCTTGTATCAGCCAGGTAGAGAGGCTGATCAGGAACTTCCTTTGGTCAGGATGTGACACTCAGATAGCCCGAGCCAAGGTGGCTTGGCAGGTCATCACGCTTCCTTGTTCTCAGGGAGGGCTTGGGATCATTGATCCAGCACAGCAGAGCAGAGCCCTTCTTGGGAAGTTCATCGTCAGAGGACTTCTTCCAGGTTAGGAGCCCTGGAAGGAGCTCTTGCCAGGGTGCCTCAGTCCATAGTTACAGGGGGCGGGGGGGACGGGCCATGGGACCGGGGGACGGCCGTAACCGGGCCGGGGACGGAAGGGGACGCCTTGGGACGGTCGGATCTCTGGCCGGACAGGCAGGTCGCAGGGGGACGGACGGGGACGGACCGGATCGGACGGGGTCGGACGGGGACGGCCGGGAACGGCAGCTTTCAGGCGGGGTTGAAGTAGCCGTTTATGACCGTTTTAAACGGCTGTTTGCAGCCCAACTGCCATATTTTGGGGGGCCTTGGCCCTTGGGAGGCTATAAAAGCCCCCTTGGGCCTCTTAATACTTATTCCAATTTCCCTCAAGCTCAAGCTCTCCTCTCTACTCAATGCTCAAGCCTCATAGCCTCATTGCTCAAGGCTCAAGCATGACCATTGACTACTCTACACTCTACCCTTGAAAGTTGAGTCTCCACTCTCAAGTCTCTCCCTCTTCTACCCACTTTGAAGCTCTCCTCTACTCTCTCTCAACACAAGCTCTCCTCTTTAACTCCTCTAACTTCTAAGCTCTACTCTCTCGAGTCTCTCCACCATCATGTCATCTCAAGCCAACTCCACTTCTCAAGACGGTTCTTCTCGAAGGAGGCCCGCCGTGCAAATGTGGTCGTGGTGGGATGAAGTCGACTTTAGCACGCGTGGCAAAGGTGGCGGTGCAAGACCATGGACATGCAAGCTATGCCCATACAAGAGAACAGGTGGTTCAAACAAAGTGCTAGCCCATCTTCTTCATGAACCCGGTCACGAGGTGAATTTTTGCCCTCATGTAGCTCCCGAGAAGAGGTTGGATCTTCTTGAGAAGCTCACGGTGTATGAGGTTGCGGAAGCGGCCAAGAGGGGCCATTTGTTTCCGTTGATCCCTCTGCCACGGCGACACCGCGAGAGCAAAGGGAAGCCAACCTTGACGACATCTCTCGAAGCTTCAAGAGCCATGCATCTACACCGTCCTCTTCCGTTCCGCATCGCCAAAGCACTCTCAACGAAAATTGGAATCCTAAATTGAAGGAAGAGGTGGATAGTTCGGTTGCCCGATTCTTCTTCGACGACCACATTGCCTTCCATGCTTCGCGGTGAGTTTCCCTTGACATATGCATATTGCAATCTTCCATTTTGTATTCATAATCGGTTATAACTTCTCGACTCTCCATACTAACACAACATGCTCAATGTTGTGTGGATAGGTCTCCATACTTTCGAACCATGGTTACGAAAATAGGGGAATATGGCTCCTCTTGTGTGCCACCTTCATCAGAGAGGCTTCGCACCATCCTCCTTGACAAAGAGAAGCTTGCCGTGGAGCAAGCGGCCCAAGCAACAAAGGATTTGTGGGAGACCAATGGCGTCTCTCTCCTTGTAGATGGATGGAGCGACACCCGCAAGCGGTCCATCCACGGGGTGGTGGCCTACTCTCGGGGGGAGATGTACTTTGTGGAGTCACATCATGCATCCGATAGTGGCAAGGCCGCCGAGATGCTTGCTGCGGAGTGGACAAGCACCATAGAGATCACCGGCCCGGAGAATGTCCTTTGTATGGTTGCAGATGGAGAGGCGTCAAATAAGGCAACCGGAGCTATCATTAAGGGCATGTATCCCGGCATCCACGTCACATTTTACATGGCGCATTGCCTCAATAACCTCCTCAAGGACATAGGGAACTTGTCATGGATTTCACCCACCATTGGTGACGCCTCTCGAATTGTCTCCTTTGTGCTCAACCATCAAAAAGTGCCCCATGAATTCTCAAAGAGGAGCCACTTGTCCTTGCTCAAATATTCAGAGACAAGATTTGCATTCAATTGGCTTATGCTAGGCCGCTTGTCTACATGTGGCGGAGCCTTAAGGGGCCTCTTTCTCAATGATGAGTTCCAGGCCATGCCGGAGTCTACATCAGCAGTGGGATTGAAATGCCAAGAATGGGCCGACGACGCCGCTTGGTGGGAGGAGGTGAAGACTCTTGACGCCATGGTCAAGCCTATTCTACACCTACTTCGAGTGGTGGATGGCTTGCAGCCATGCATTGGCAAAGTCTACGAAGCCATGGATCGGATGATAGAGGCATTTGAGAAGCTTGTGCCGGACCCTATTCAGTATGCGGAGATTCATGGCTTGTGTGAGTCGAGGTGGAATGGATACTACTCTCCACTTCATGCGGCAGCTTATGTGCTTGACCCTGAGTTTCAGGGAAGGCGTCAAGAGACCGACAAGGAGGTGAGCAAAGGATGGCGGCTTGCATTGAAGCGCCTTGAGCCTAGCAGTGACATTAGGCGCAAGATTAGAGACGAGCTACTCAACTACAGGCAAAAGAAGGGCTCCTATGGATGTGTAGATGCATAGCTTGATCGCAACAAGATTGGCTCCGTTTTGTGGTGGGACTATGGAGGAGATGGCCCACATTTGCAGAGCTTGGCTGTTTGTGTCCTTAGCCACGCATGTACCACTAGTTGCTTGGAGCAACTATGGAGTGTGTACAGCGCTAACTTGCGCATGCTTGCCAAGAGCGTCACACACAAGGCAGATCCTTTCACTGAGTGGGAGATGGCACAAGAGAATCCATCTATGGCCGATACTCTTTTGGAGGAGCTAGAGGAGGACTTTGAGCCTCACTGCGAGCCTCCCGAGCCCTCATACGTCGCTGATGACCTCGACTACGACGCCGATATGGAGATTCAGCAGGTGAGCACTTCTTGAGTTTGATGATCATTGATCACTCGACTTTCGAGTCTAGACTCTTGAGTCTACCACTCTACCTACTACATAGCCCTTTGTACTTTTTGTTATCCTTGAGGCCTCAGGCTTGTCCTAAGTCCTTCAGGCTTTTTGACTCTTGAGTCCTTGTGGCATGCACTTCTCATTTTGTATCCATCGATCATCGATGTTTTATTAGCACATTTCCGCCTATGACTCGTGTTCTTTGGTCTATTTAGTGTAAATTTATCGTCAAAGTGATGCTCTATCTGTGCGGCATGTGTGTAGGTCAAAAAATGCCAAAAAACTCTCTTTTTTTCCGTTCCGACCCCCGTCCCCGTTTCCTGACTTTTGCCGTCCCGTCCCCGACCCCGACCCCGACCCCGACCCCGACCCCGACGCACCGTCCCATGTAACTATGCCTCAGTCAGGAGGCCCTTGGCAACCTTCGACCAAATGGATCTTTACAGAGATGCGTAGAGTTGGTTTGAGCAGGAGACTGGAGGATCGCTTCGCTGTGAGCTTGCTTCGATCTTCGGAGCTCTTGTGGCGAGGCCTGGAGCAGAGACAACCTACTTGCACGGAGGAGCGCCTACGACAGCCCCTTGTCTAGAACCCCATGGTTAGTGTAACAGACTTGGACACTCCAAGTCAAGAATCAACCGCGACAGCATCAAATAACCACTTCAAAACAATTCACAGATCACAATAGATTTGCACTGGCCTGGCGGAGTTCCGTGCCTAGAGATATTGGCCCCAAAGACTGGCGCCCCTTTCGGTATTTCTTTTTATATTAATCAGATCAAAGTACAAGAGTATGGCTAGGGTTTCACTCTCAGACTCTGCGTCCAGATGCTCTCAGAAGTGAAGCACTCTCCACATATTTAAAGGTACAAGGGATGCGCAAAAGCAGACCCAAAAGCTTTTAAAATTGAAAAGCATCAGTTCTCTCTCTCTCTTTCTGAGAGAGTATCTTTTTTTTAACCAAAAAAAGCAAGTTCTCTCTCTTCTCTTGGCGTGGAGCCCAAAAAGCAAGCCAAAAGCTGTCAGCGTGTTTTGTGGCGCAAAATCCAGAAATGCGTACAGCTGCCCCTGCTGCCACGTTGATGAGCGTGTGGCAGTGTGTGCAAGTGAAAGAGCACGCGAGGAAGTGCAGTGTGTGTGCAGAGAGGGGAGGCGAAGGCAAGCAGGAGAGGAAGCGTTAGCAGAAGAGAGAGGGGTCACGTTTTTGCGAAAAACTCAATAAGTGAGTTTTGGGTTTTCCCACTTTTATTATAAGTGACCTTTAAAAAATGTGTCCAGGTTCAATATGAACCTCGACAAAGTATAAAAATGTACAAAAAGGGGTTATTTAGGTCTTTAACCCAACAACCTTCCACTTAAAGGCATAAATGGCGCCTTTAAGCTACGTGACTCCCACCATCTCTCTGCATAGATGATGTTGTGCTTTGGGTAAGCACTTAGTGAGAGCATCGGCTGGATTTTGTGATGTATGGCCCTTAACCAATGTAATAAGGCCATCCTTAATCACCTCTCGCATGAAGTGATACCGCACATCAATATGCTTTGTGCGTGCATGAAACATGGCGTTCTTTGCCACACATATAGCACTCTGGCTATCACAACCAAGCATAGGTGCCTTGGCAGGCAAGCCAAACTCACTGCAAAGGCGTGCTAACCAAATAGCTTCTTTGGAAGCCTCAGTGGCTGAAATATATTCAGCCTCTGTAGTAGACAATGCAACAATCTTTTGCAATCTAGAACACCATGAAACAACACCTCCTGCAAGACTAATACATAGCCACTTGTGGATTTCCGTGTATCTACATCACCAGCCATGTCAGAGTCACAAAATCCTTTCAATTCCATTGGTCCTTTACCATAGCAGAGGCATTTGTTTTTAGCCCCTTTCAAGTACCTCATAATGGACTTTACTGCATCCCAATGCAATCTGCCTGGATTAGCCGTGAATCGGCTGACAACTCCCACTGCATGGGCTATGCCAACCATAGCATACATAAGTGAACCACAAGCTGAAGCATAAGGCACACTTTGCATGTCATTGGCTTCTTCCTTTGACTTGGGACAATCATCCTTGGAGATCTTGACATATGGCTGTAATGGCACACCAAGAGGCTTTGCTTCAGCCATGTTAAATATGTCCAGCACCTTTTCAATGTACTTTTCTTGCGACAAATACAATAGGCGCTTGTCTCTTTGCCGTGTAACACGCACTCCAAGTATATGTTCAGCTGCCCCAAGGTCTTTCATTGAAAACGCAGATTTCAGCTGTCCTTTAAGAGCATCTACAGTGCTTCTTTTCTTTGCAACTATCAACATATCGGCTACATAGAGCACAAGAATGATCGGGCTGCCATCCTCGTCACGTTTGGTATACAAACAATGGTCTGCATGGCTTCTTTTGTAACCATGTTTAAGCATGAAGCAATCAAACTTCTTGTACCACTATCTACATGATTGTTTCAGCCCATACAAGCTTCTATTGAGCATACATACCAAATGTTCCTTGCCAAGGATGACAAAACCCTCGGGTTGCTTCATGTAAAGCTCTTCTTCCACATCACCTTGCAAGAAAGCGGTATGTACATCCATTTGGTCCATTTCCAAATCAAGAGCGGCCACAATGGCAAACAATACACACAAAGTGGTCATCTTCACAACAGGAGAGAACACTTCCTAAAAGTCTATGCCCTTAGTTTGAACATATCCCTTTGCCACAAGCCTCGTCTTATACTTGGGTTTTGCATCAACAGTTTTGATTTTATAGACCCATTTGTTAGGAATAGCCTTCCTTCCATTAGGCAATTCAACCAAATCCCAAGTATGATTAGCATGCAAAGCTTTAATCTCTTCCTGCATAGCAAGCTCCCACTTGTCGCTGTGCTCACATGTCTTTGTCTCTTTATACGTAAGAGTATCTCCCTCATCTATCATGCGACATAGTACGCATGCGACATACATCAGAATGTACAAGATCAAGCACACGAGCTTTACAAGAGACACCAGAGTAATAAGGACGCTTTACTTGCTTGCCATATTGACATTCATTACAAAAGTCAAGCTTTGTGCCTTTAGCATCAAGCTTGTTCAAAGTACAAAGCTTAGAAAGGCCCTTTTGGCTCATATGGCCAAGCCTCTTGTTCCACAACTCCATGTGAGAATTAATTTCAGCCAATGCAATAAACTTGCCCAACACGGCCTTTCCATGCATGCAGTAAAGTGTCCCTTTCTTTGTGCCCTTTACAATCAGCCTTGAGTCTTTAGTCATTTTCCACAACCCTCTCTCAAACAAGATGTTGTAACCATGCATATCCATCTGACCAACAGAAAGCAGACTCTTCTTGATTCCCGGCACATATCGAACATTATGCAAGACAAGCTCATTTGTGCCATCTATGGAGAGATGCACAGTGCCAATACCCTCAATGGAACATGCATGATTGTTTCCAAGGTATACATGGCCACGCTTGCCTGCATCAAAAGTAGAGAAACACTCCTTGATAGGAGTCACATGAAATGAAGCACCGGAATCAACAATCCAAGTCTGGGACAATGCATCATTGACAGTCAACAAAGCATCAATAAGATCACTCTTAGTGATCTACATGTCCTGTGAATGAACATTAACAGCGGCATCATAATCATAAGCATCATCATCTGACAAAGTGGCACACAAGATGTCCTCTACATCTGACAGCTCCTCAATCACGACACTAGAAGCCACATTGGCCTTCTCTTTGTCCTTTGAGCTATCCTGTGCATCTGCCTTGACTTCCTTCTTCTCTTTCTTTTTGTCTCCGCCATTCTTTTTCCTTTCTAACTCAGCTTTATAGTACCTGCAATCAGGTTTCTTATGACCTTTCCTGCCACATTGATAGCAAGTCACATCACCCTTGCCTTTGCTTGCATTTCCTCTTTCTTTACTCTTACTCTTACTCCTTTGTGCACAAGCATTCTTCTTTTCTGTCCTGCGTCTAACCATGTTGGCAGAGCTGCCTCCCTCTCCACTTGCTTTCCTCCTTATTTCTTCATTCAAGATAGAACCCCTAACACCATCAAAGGTCAAATTGGGGTTATTGGACAACGAAACCACCAAAGTTTCCCATGACTCAGGTAAGGTCATAAGCAAGAAGATACCTTCAGCTTATCATCAAAAGGCGGCAAGCCAAAATTCTGTACCTGCGACAAAGTACCTGCGAATAATGACAAGTGCTTTGTCGCGCTCTTGGACTCATCTAGTTGCATGCCAACAAGTTTTCGTAACAAGTGCACCTGGTTGACAGGCGTTGTATTTTCATACATTCCCTTCAACTTCTCCCAGACATCAAAAGCAGTCGTGAGACCTTTCACATCAATGACGGTCGCATCTGTCATGGCCATTTTAATATATGTAACGGCTTTCCTGTTCATGCTAACCCATGCTTCATCTGTCATATTCTGCGCCTTCACCTGGTCAAGTGCCCCTTTGCAATCCTTAAGAAATAGGATTCCTTGAGTCCTGTCTTTCTAAAGATCAAAACCTGTACCATCGAACCTCCTAATCTCGAAGAGGTTCTTCATATCCGAAGAAGATGAGGCCATAGTTGCACGAAATAAGAGGGATAATACGCTGAATTTTTGGACAAAATGCGCAAAAATCGGGGTATAGCCTCACAAAGATGTGCACTACAGCTCCAAATGGTCACAAGAGCGATTTGGTACAAAATAGGACGATTTGGGCACAACATTCAGTTTCTGAAATTTACGCGCAGGAAATTTCAGCGAGCGAATTTGTGCTCGAAAACAACAAAATTAGTTGTTTTTAACCTCAGAAGACATACATAAGGCTAATACACAACGTTTAGAAGCATGTAAGCACAAAAGCCCAATTTGCAGCATCAAAATTGCATGAAATTGAACCACAAATGGTCATACATCGACAAATTTGTCAAATGTACGTAGATTGAATCAATTTGCACTTTCCCGAATGTAATCGTACCATAAAAACACTTGCAAAAACCCGCGTAAATCTGAAATTTGCTTAAAACACCTGTTTTAGGGCTTGTTTTTCAGCAATTTCAGTGTTTTCGGGTAGCGGAGACTTAGCAAAAGTATTCCCACACCTTAATACATCATTTGCGAAACCTGTATTTTGCTGTCATAACATGTAATTTCCTGTTTTTGACCTAATTTCAGCCTGTTTTGGGTCAATTTGGATTGCCGAGAGCTCTCTAGTGTCCGGGGACGAGTCCTTTGGCGACCAAATTGCAAAATCTCGCGTGAAAGTTGACCTTCTTGGCTGAAATTCAGCGTTTGCAGGTTTGGGGCAAACCATAATCGAGGCTCTGATACCAGTTGATGAGCGCGCGGCGGTGTGTGCAAGTGAAAGAGAACGCGAGGAAGTGCAGTGTGTGTGCAGAGAGGGGAGGCGAAGGCAAGCAGGAGAGGAAGCGCTAGCAGAAGATAGAGGGCTCACGTTTTTGGGGAAAACTCAATAAGTGAGATTTGGGTTTTCCCACTTTTATTATAAGTGACCTTTAAAAAATGTGTCCATGGACAAAGTTTAAAAATGTACAAAAAAAGGTTATTTAAGACTTTAGCCCAACACACGTGGCACCCCGGCAGAATTAAGGTTTGCTGTCAAAAATTAGGGTTTTTGGTAGTTTTTTAGGGTTTGCAGGGATTTTAGGGTTTGAGCCTGAAATTAGGGTTTCAGCTCTTCGTAGCCACGTCATCAATTTGTGACATACCCCCCTCTTGAAAGCATTGTAATCGACCGCGATTACGCCTCCAAAACCGACAAAATCCATAAACCGTCTTAACAAACACCGACTGTTAGTACCTACGTACTAGGAACACACATCTAGCACATGTACAAAATCGACAGTCACATCACACGACATCACAGGACATCACCAGACATCACAGGACATCACATGACATTCAACATTCATTCGGATCTTAGACAATGATTTATCGGCAATGTAACTAGCAATCACATCTAGGTCCAATCGGGACCTCATCGATGTGCGATTGACTAACCCCTATTGCAACCATGTCTATTCGAGATCAATCAGACCAAAATGCTGCAGTCATTTCGTCTATCCGTTCCAGCACTCACAAGAAGTCAAGAACAAATCAGTATCATTATCAGGAATTCCATTTCATAAAGTCATACAGCAGAATACTGTCAGCTCTCAGTATCCCTGAAGCTCAAAGAGACATCAGTGACTCTAGTATCTAAATCAAGGCATTTGTTGACAAGGAGTGGAGTGACTCCCCTCTTGTGCATCCCACTGCACCAGATCTCCGGCCAAGCTGAATTCTGGGTTCTATTTGGAGTAGACTATGGTAAACCAAAGCATCGAGGTAAAGTTTCACAATCTGAGAAGTATCTACTAGGTCCTCCTCCTCCATCTACTTCGCATCAAGTGCAGGATAATTCTTGAACTTAACTAAGAACCGCCTTCGGACTTTACCCTTATTCTTCGTATCCTTATGTGCCAAAATCTGTTCAGGAACAAGGATCTCCTCGTTTTCGTCCACTTCGGGTTGCTCATCAGGCTCCCCATCATCAGGCACATCACCTATAAAAGGTCTCAAGAGACTCACATGAAATGCATTGTGAATCCTCCAAGTATCTGGCAGTTTCAATCGGAAGGAGACATCATTTATCTTTTCAGTAATCTAGAAAGGGCCATAGTATTGCATACTAAGCTTTGGAAAAAGCCTCTCCTTTCCCTTTTTCTTTCGTAGGCGTGCCTTCTCAAAACGTAAGAGCACCCAATCATCCTCCTTCAATTTCATGTCGCGCCGATGGCGATCCGCTGCCTTCTTCTGTCGTTCTTGAGACTTCTGCAAAGTCTCGCGAACCTTGGAGAAATCCATATCCAGATCTCACGTATATTCATCCTCTTCAAAGATCTTATCTTTCGTGCTTAAGAAAGGTAGAACCTTCGCAGCACCTTCAACAATCTCAAATGGGGCCTTCCCCGTCGACGAGTGTATCGTGTTATTGTAGGCAAATTCCACCAAAGGTAAATATCTTTCCCATTGAGTCTTCTAATCTGAGATATAAGACTTCAATAAATCTAAAACCACTGAATTGGCAATCTTGGAACGATGATGAGAACTGCAACCGCGTGCCAATGTTCTCCCAAATTGCCTTCCAAAACAAACTCGTAAATCTGGGGTCTCTGTCGGAGACAATCGTCTCAAGCATGCCATGTAATCTGAAAACCTGGGCCACAAACAGTCTCGTTAAGTGAACCGGCTTGACTGTTTTCTTCATTGGAATGAAATGAGCCTGTTTGCTAAAACTGTCAATAACAATCCAGATACCATCATGACCACTCTATGTTCTGGGGAGATCAAACATGAAATCCATCGCTATACTTTCCCAGGGGCGGGTGGGTATGGGTAAAGGCTGTAACAAACCATGTACCTTATGCCTGTCAAACTTGACCTTCTGGCATACCAAGCAACTGCACACAAACTCATCCAAAAGAAGTATCTCTCTACCCCTTTCATGGTGGTAGCAATGCCGCGGTGACCCGTAAAAGGTGGACAGTGGCATTCAGTCATAACCTTTTCCCTCAACGCCTGTGTAACG
This sequence comes from Adiantum capillus-veneris, assembly GCF_014529385.1. Taxonomy (NCBI): domain Eukaryota; kingdom Viridiplantae; phylum Streptophyta; class Polypodiopsida; order Polypodiales; family Pteridaceae; genus Adiantum; species Adiantum capillus-veneris. The sequence goes on along the minus strand of NC_140939.1, from coordinate 27,023,544 downwards.
CACAACATAGTCTTTTTCATCAAGTAGCCTTCCCGAAGGGAATATCCGGCTACTGTCTCCCCATCCCGTATCCGTGTGAAAATATCTGCAAAATCTGTATCTGTGGCATACTGATCCACCATATCCTCGAAGCTCCTATGATGTATCGCGGAAATGGCCAGAACCAACGGTTTCCGAGACAAAGCATCTGCCACCACATTCTTCTGTCCTTGAACATGGACAACCTGGAAGTGCAACTGTGACAATATGTTCGCCCACCGCATCTGCTTTTCCGAAAGTTGCTTCTATGACAAGAAGTAGCGCAAACTCTGATGGTCTGTGAAGATAGTAAAATCCGCTCTGAGTAGGTAATGCCGCCACTGAGTAAGAGCATGGATAACCGCCAAAAGCTCTTTCTCATAAATCTGTGTTGTCATCTCAAGCCTAGAGAACAAACGGCTCTCGTAAGCTATGACATGGCCTTCTTGCATCAAGACCGCACCCAGACTACGACCACAAGCATCACAATATACTTCAAATGACTTCTGCAAGTCCGGCAAAGTCAAAATAGGTCCCGTAGTCAATTTCTCTTTCAATGTCCGAAAGGCAGTCACCTCTGTGGGTCCCCACGAGAAAGGTACTCCTTTCTGAGTCAAGGTATGCAAAGGGGAAGCAACCTCTGCAAACTTTCGTATGAACCACTTGTAGTACGAACACAGTCCCAAGAAGCTTCTAACTTCATGGACATTCCTCAAGTCGGGCCAATCACGGATAGTCTCTATCTTGGCCAGATCCATTTGCACTCCTGCTGCTGACACAATGTGTCCAAAAAAGTGTATCTCTGGTAGGAAAAATTCACTTTTCTTTGCATTAATCACTAACTTGTGATCTCGTAATGCCTGAAAGACCTGAAGCAGATGATCTCTGTGTTCTGCCTCATTCTTGGAGAAAACAATGATGTCGTCCAAGAAAGTGCCAACAAATAGCATGTACTCTCGAAAAATCCTATCTATCATCCGGTTAAATGTCGCAGGAGCATTGGTTAAGCCAAAAGGCATCACCAAAAACTCAAATAACCCAAAAGTCGTCCGAAAAGTTGTCTTGTGGACGTCTCCCGACGCGATCCTGATCTGATGATATCCACTCTTCAAGTCAATCCTGCTAAAGCACGAGGATCCCTGTAACCTATCGAGTATATCATCGATCCTAGGGATCGGAAATCTGTTCTTGATGGTGATTTTGTTGAGAGCTCTATAATCGATGCACATTCTCCAAGATCCTTCTTTCTTCAAAACCAACAACACTGGAGAGCAATACGGTGAAGTACTAGGCTGGACAAGACCCTTTTCCAAGAGGTCTTTCACTTGGTTCATAATGTCTTCATTCTGTGCTCGGCTCACACGGTAGGGTGGCCGGTTCGGTGGTGTACTACCAGGTATCAAATCAATGGTATGATCTTCAGGACGAGCAGGTGGTAACTCTCCTGGTAGGCCTTCTGAGAAGGAATCGGCATGAGAGTGTAGAAAATCTTGGCGTTCTTTATCAAGTTTAGACATATTTGTCCTAACATCATCACTCAACTCTTTCATGAAGATCGAGTAAACCAACAGACTGGATTTCATTAATTTTGAAATGGCCGAAGCCGATACAATAGGGACACTCGCCCTTCAGTTTAATATCAAGTACAATTGTTCCTTTTCTGTAGTCAAAGTCGCTTTTTTCGCCCGATAATCGACCACGGCATTGTTCTTGTGGTACCAGGGAATCCCTCAGAGAACATCACAACCCTCCAAAGGCATTATGAAGAAGTCCTCATGCCCCAAATACCCCTGACAATGCAACCGAAGTTTGCCAATGACAGATGTAATGGCTACGTCCCTACCGGGTGCCGCTAGAACTGCCTCTGCAAGTGGTCCCATCCGATAGGGAGTAATCTCGAGCCGCGCTGCCAATTCCGGTGAAATAAAGTTGGCCTTGGCTCCTCGATCAAAGAAAATCAGGGCCTCTTGATCTTTCACTTTGCCCCAAGCTCGGCAAAGTTCTGTACTCTCATCCATGGTGTCGGGATCAGTACCAACACAATCTGGAACCAGTCCTGTTTTCATCTTGCCTTTTCGTACACGGTCCTCAACTACTCTTGAACTCCCAGGCCTTTCGTCATCCTTGTCATTCTGTTCCTTCTGTGCCTTTTTAAGGCACTTCGCGGAGATATGTCCAGTTTCCCCGCATCCAAAGCACTTCCCCTCCCTGATGAAGCGAGTCCGTTCCTGAGGAGTAAGCCTGGGTCGTGCATCCTTTTTCTATGGGTTGCTCTTTCTTTTTCTACTTTCATTCCCAGAAGTCTGCCCGGTTCGTTGTGTCGTGACCTCATCTGTGGGGTAGGTCAGACTGCCAGAGTGAATTGCAAAGCCCCGCTTCGCATGACTCATCTAGAAGCTGACTTCTGTTCCAAGCAGTGGTCTCGGATCTCTGTAGGTAGACCCAAGGTAAACCGCTCAGTCTGTTCTCTGAATGAGATCTTCTTGAATGAAGAGGCGGGTAGAAAAGAGCTCCAGAATCTTTCACAGTAAGAATTTATTGTATCGCTCTTGGTCATCCGGAGATGGTTCCAAGCAACTCGTATATCTCGCTCAAACTCTTGAGTCAACCAAGAAGAAATAAAAAGCCTCTTGAATTTCAGCCATGTAACCGGCACAGTCTTGCTTAAGAGAAGCGTGGACCACCAAGTACGAGCATTCCCCTTAAAATAAGAGGCAGCTCTCCGAATCTTGCAGTGCTCTGAATAGCGACCTCCCGCGAAAGCGATGTCAAACTGCTGTATAAAAGACAAAGCCTTCGAAGCATCGGAGTATCCCGAAAAAGTATCAAACTTAAGTGCTTGGCCACCTTTCTTTAACTCTCGGACTTTCTTGCTTTTATCTTCGAGAAAGTCATACTGGTTGGCTTTGTAAAAATTCTTCTTGTTCGCATAAAAGTTTCCGTTGTCAGAGTTTGAACTGTCCGTAGACGACTCCTCTATAGAAGTGTCACTCACTGGGCGAGACTTAGACTTCCTTGCCTTTTTCTTGCCCTTTCCGAAGCGTTGTTTCTTGCTTCGCTTTTTGCTTTTCCTGTCTTCTTTGCTCAAGTATGAAGAGCTAGAAGAACTGTCAGAAGAAGAAGAAGAAGAACTGGGTAGGCCTTCAAACTTGACGCACTTCTTCAGTTTCTTTGCTTTGTCGAATGTCGACCGACAACCCAAATATCCCGGGAAGTCAGTGCCTTTCTTCTGCTTTTTGCCGTGCTTTTTGTCCTTCTTTTGCACGTCGAAAAGCTAAGCAATCCGTGCATCAACCACGTTCTCCAGTTCCTTCTCCGTATATTTCTTGAAGGATGAAGGTTTTTTGAGAGCGGGTTTCGGGAGTGGTGTTGTGGTTCTCTGCCACTCCATCTGTACCTCTTTCAAAGAGGTCTGGTCCATATGTTTTGCCATCTTTGGGTCCTTGGCAAAATTGAGCATCATCTTTGTTGCATCATCAATCAATTTTCAACGCTCCATCTCTTGCTGCTCCGCTGGAGTAGGCTTGGGCGGGCCATACTCCGTGCTGGAATCTTCATTGTGATCCCTGCCCGCATCTCCAGATGCAGAGGGAGTCGACTAATCATTGCCTGAAGCCATAGGTGCCGCAGAAAAAAAAAATCGGGGATCGGATTTCCCGTAGAAGAGAAATCGGCCGTGCTCTGATACCACTGTAACAGACTTGGACACTCCAAGTCAAGAATCAACCGCGACAGCATCAAATAACCACTTCAAAACAATTCACAGATCACAATAGATTTGTACTGGCCCGTCGGAGTTCCGTGCCTAGAGATATTGGCCCCAAAGACTGGTGCCCCTTTCGGTATTTCTTTTTATATTAATCAGATCAAAGTACAAGAGTGTGGCTAGGGTCTCACTCTCAGACTCTGCGTCCAAATGCTCTGAGAAGTGAAGTCCTCTCCACATATTTAAAGGTACAAGGGATGCCCAAAAGCAGAGCCCCAAAAGCTTTTAAAATTGAAAAGCATCAGTTCTCTCTCTCTCTTTCCGAGAGAGTATCTTTTTTTTAACAAAGAAAAGCAAGTTCTCTCTCTTCTCTTGGCGTAGAGCCCAAAAAGCAAGCCAAAAGCTGTCAGCGCGTTTTGCTGCGCAAAATCCGGAAATCCATACAACTGCCACATGGCACCCCGGCAGAATTAGGGTTTTCTGTCAGAAATTAGGGTTTCTGGTAGTTTTTTAGGGTTTGCAGGGATTTTAGGGTTTGAGCCTCAAATTAGGGTTTCAGCTCCTCCTAGCCACGTCATCACTTTGTGACAAATAGGACTCAGAGCGGCCACTTGGTTGGTAGTCGGCCTCATGTTTCCTGGGGTCCCATGGCAATAGGTCCAGCGCGCTCTCTAGGTGACTAGCTAGAGTTCACAGGTACAAGGGTTCCAGCTACAGGGCATGAGAGGGGTGCAGAGCATGTGTCAGGACATCGCAGAGTCAGTTCCAGCTGAGTGGCTCACGCCTCTCGAGCCAGTAGCACCCCGGTGGATAGGAGCCTTCACACAACTGGAGGTTCTCATCTCAGTCAGGGCCTACTCAGAGACTGTCCCAGCCCTGTTCTTCGAGCAGCAGGGTGGGGGACGACTACAGCGAGTTAAAGTAGAGGCCCCGCAGGTAGCAGAGTGCTATTTTCAGAGGATCCGAGTAGTGGGCATCTATGGGAGGACTTGCGTCATAGACCCTGACCTAGCAGCTCTTGAGAGTGGACACTGGAGGCTGTGGGCTTGGGAGTGTTGTCCACTGGCACGAGTACAGTGGGATCCTGGTGAGTGGCTATGGAGGGACCCCTTCTCTTCTGCACATTACCCAAGAGTCCCGTTCTTTAAGTACACTGTTCTACTGGGACGTCATATACTAGCAGCACAGAGAGAGAGGTCCGCCCCGCTGCAGCACGGCATTGGCAGGAGGAGGGTCTCACAGTCGAGTTCTTGGCAGCCTTTTGGGAGAGGCTGTGGGACTCCAGACAGCCGAGGCGAGTCACCTTGTTTCAATGGCTGGTCGCACACAGAGCTAAAGCAATAGGGAGCTGGCTAGTGCATAGTGGTCTCTCGGCCGCATGTGCAGCTTGTGACCATTTGGTGGAGAGTCAGTGTCACTGTCTTTGGGACTGTCCCTCGGCCCAGCAGGTGTGGCTACGAGTTCTTCGGCTGATGCCTGCTCTCTCCACGGCTCGACAGTACACTTGGGGGGCAACGGCTTGGTCCACCCTCACGGGCCTGGCACTTCAGTTTGAGCTATCTTCCACCAGCACGATGATAATGATGCAGGGGGGGCGACCTACACTCCAGCCTGCTCTACAGAGCTTACTCCACAGGAGTGGTGCAGTGAGAGAGAGGAGTGTTAGGAGCTCATCAGTGGCCTGACACTTTGGTTCATCTGGCGGACCCGCTGTTTCCGCATCTATGAGGCTCGCCCTGTGCCACCAGCAGAGACTGTTTGTGACTTTTGGCTAGATCCATACTCTCAGAGGACAGCTTGAGGGACTACAGGGCAGCTCCGACCGCATGAGGGAGCGCCGCGAGGCTTTCCGTCGACTCTGGCGCCCTGGGCCTTTCTACACTATAGTCCAAGGTGTGCTCAGATGGCACTACCGTCCACCTGTGTGGCTCTTCCCTCCTCCCATCTCTTGATTTAGCCTCACTGTATATATGTTGTTTTTTCATTGGGAGAGTCTTCCCATCGTGTTTGTTGTAGCCCTCTCTTGCAGAGGTGGTTGTAGCCCTATGGGCAGTTTTCATTAACTAATAGAAGAATCTTTTTCTCGGGGGGGAAAAAAAAGCAGAGCCCCAAAATCAAAAGCAGTAAGTGAAAAGCTTCTCAAGTTAAAGCAATTATCCCACAAGCTGCTTATTTAGCCAGCATAGATTCAGCCATGCTTTTTTTTTCTGCAAATTCCGTACGCAGTGCCACGTTGTTACCATATACATGTGGTAGTGATGTGTGTGAATACACTAGGACCGCCGAGGCATTTTTTCCCTCTTTAGGAGGTTTTTCCCCCCGTGCATTGTATATACGCCCATCACTCTAGGGCTATCTATCTTTCCATTGCACAGTAAGTAAGACACTCTCAGTTGTGTGCCTTGAGCTTCCTTCGTCTTCTCCAAGCTGTGTGCGTTTCTCTGCAACCCTAATTCCAACAATTGGTATCAGAGCAGGTGCCGTCCTCCCGGGCTTAGTCGCCAGCAGCTCCAGCACACGCCTGCTCACTTTCTCCAATTTCTGTGAGCTTTGGCGAGCGTTCGCATGTAGACAAAAATTTCAAGCAAGCCCGAAGAGCTCAATTTGCTCAAATTTTTTATTCGGGCTCATTTCGACCTCCGTTTCCACTACAGACAGGTCTGCAAAGGCAATTTCGTCATTTTGTGCAAAATTTCTGTCAATGCCGTTTTCTGCATAACAGGTCCTATACAGTCTATTGCAGGTTGTGCTATATAGCACGTGCTAGTCTCACTCAGTTTCTCCTCATTTCGGTCAGTTTTCACATTAGGTGCATGCATTTTCCATGGCTGACAACAACATAGATATGTTCAAAATGTTTGCTGCTGAGGACAGATTGGTTGGGGACAATTACCCTATGTGGGCTTAAATGATGTCACAAGACGGGTACCACATGCCAATAGAAAAGAACAGACTGAACAGACTTTTAGCACTTCAATAACAACTGAACTGAGAGACAGAGAGACGACACGCGATGCAGAGTGGCAAAATTCCACCCCAGAGTATTGGCCCCAAACCTTGGCACCCCTATCGGTATTTCTTTATATTACTGCTGATTCGCAAAGTACAACAGCCGGGGAGCACCTCCTCTGCAATCTGCGCGCTGAAGAGTGCAAGAGAGGGCCCCCAAGGCTCATATTTAAAGTCCCAAAGCCTAAAAGCATCAAAGATGAAAAGCTGACCCCAAAAAATCACTTTCCTAAAATTTCAGGATTTTTCTAAAAATCCGCTGCGAATTCCGGAACATCTGTACAGGTGCCACGTCATCATATTTTGATGTGCAAAGTCTTTTGAGTGTGTTCTGCTTTATTTTTAATGCCTTTATGTCACTTGGGCCCCATCGGTCGGAGTCCCGTGGGAACTCTTTTTTAAGAATAGGCCACTCGTCAAGACTTTGTAAGTCTATTGTCCTTCTTCTACTGCTTCTTCTTTTGTTACTTGTTCTTCTTAGGGTTTAGGCCCCTCGGCCAACATCTGCAAGTTGGCTCCATTCTTTAGGCTTTGACACGTCAGCAGTTTGTTACACATGATGCAACATGTACTTGTGTCAAAGGGCGTCCGGAATATAGTGCAGGGCATCGATGTATGTCATGGTTCTTAGGATATAGGCGATGTTGAGGATGTTGCAGGTCTTGCTGCAAGAATTGCTGCTATCAGAGTTGTTTTGCCTACGGCAGAACAAGCTCGTTGGGATGTAAAGGATGCGCAGGCTCATGCATTGATTGCGTTGTCTGTGAAGCGCACCATTACTCCTCACATTCGTTCAACGAAATCTACAAAACAGGCTTGGGATATTCTAGCAAGTCTTTATGCAAGCCGCAATGAGGCTAAAATTGCTTTGTTGCATAAAGAGCTAGAATTGAAGATTATGCATGAGGAGGATGATATGGACACTTTCCTTGCTGGTGTCAAGGATACCAATGAGCAACTTTTTCTGCAGGTGAAGTCATTTCAGACAGTCTCCTTGTGTAAACTGTTCTTGATGCCTTGCCAGATTCTTACCAGACTTTTGCTAGTACTTGGAGACTTATGACCCAAGGAAATCCTGAAGAAGTCAAGTTTGATGCATTATGCACATTCTTTCCAGAAAAAACAAGACTAGGCAGCGTGCAGTTGAACGGGCTTTTATTGCTTCTCAAAGAAAGGGTGGTAACACCAATGCAGCCACTTCTTATGGTTCTGCTGCGAGTGGTAAAAATTTTATTCCAAATACTTCTGCTGGCAGCAATTTGTCTGGAAATTTTGGCGATAAGGGCAAAAAGAAGATGCGTTGCCATTATTGTAAAGCTAATGATCACTTGATCAAGCAGTGTCCTAAGTTGAAGGCCAAAGAGGCTAAGAAGAAAGAAGGTGGTTCCATTGCAAATGTTGGTTCCACTACAAATGCAACCATTGTTGAGTCTTCTGTGAAAGGAGACTGTGATGTTGATGTTGATGCAGAATGGGCTTTTAGTGCAGAGTGTACTTACAATCCTGTTGTCAATGATGCATGCATGTCAGTTGCTGCAGATTCACATGTGTGGTATTTTGACAGTGGTGCTACAAAGCACATTATCTCACACAGTGAATTGTTCACCTCTCGAGTCTGTCCCTCATGGGAATTCAATCACTTATGCCAACAATGCCTCTTATCCGGTTTAGGGAGTTGGAAAGATTGTGCTTATTGTTGCAAATGGCAGTTCTTTCACACTTGTTGATGCTCTTTATGTACCTGGGATCAATAAGAATCTTTTGTCTGTCTTTGCACTTGCTAGACTTGGACTTGTAGTCCAATTTGTGGATGACAGATGTACAGTTCATGATCTTAGTTTTGGTGATGAAATTGTTGCATCTGGCCTTTTGTGTTGTAGGCTGTATAAGCTCACTTTGTATGACAAGTGTGGACAAAATTTTGCAAATGCAGTTGTACATTCAAGGGCTGTTTCAGATGCAAAACTATGGCATGCACGTTTTGGGCATCTGAATTTTGCCAGTTTGCTACGTTTGCAGAAATCTGATATGGTTGCTTCTTTGCCGCCTCTTGAAGCACCTATCAAACATGTTTCTGAAGGCTGTATTTTGGGTAAGATGCAGCGTTCGAAGTTTCCAAAGGATGGTTCAGTTAGGGCCACATGCAGGTTGCAGCTTGTGCAAGTGATGTTTGTGGACCCATGCAAACTCCGTCCTTGGGCAATTACCTTTACTTCGTGACTTTCATTGATGATTACTCCAGGCATGCAAGGGTATTTCCGCTTAAAGCGAAGTCCGAAGTTTTTATGTGCTTCAAACAATTTCTGGCTATGGCTAAAATGTCTCGAAATGTACTATGGGCACCCTCCGTTCCGATCAATGGGGGAGTATATATCTCGTGAATTTAATGCATTTCTTGCTAGTCGTGGGATAAAACATTGCCTTATACGCCTCAGCAAAATGGTGTAACTGAGAGGGAAAACAAGTCACTTACGGAAATGGCACGATGTATGGTCAAAAGTCAAGCTTTGTCGTATTCTTTTTGGCTTGAGGCCATCGTGTGTGTCACTCGTGTACTTAACAGGTGTCCTACGAAAGCTTTGCAATCTATTACTCCATATGAAGCATGGCATGATAGAAAGCCTTCTGTTGAGCACATGCGTGTTTTTGGGTGTTTGGCTTATGCTTTGGCGCCACAAACACAACGCAGAAAATTGGATGATAAGGCTGTCAAATGTATTTTTGTTGGTTATAGTGCTGAAAGCAAAGGTTAAAGGTTGTATCATCTGCAAACAAAGCGTATTTTGGTTTCACGGGATGTAGTGTTTGTGGAAGATTCTGTTCAGCCTTGTTGTCATGCACTAAAGACAGTAATCTAAGCTCACAGGACATTTATGACACTTTGTTGCCTCTTTTCAGTGGTGCAAGTTCGAATGTCAATTCAAATGAGGCAAATGTACAGCCTATGGGGATTTTCGAAAATGTTACATATCAGCCTATTACTGATGCAGATGTACATGATGTACTTGATGAGGAAAGGGCTGAAAATGAGCAGGCTAGAGGTTTGCCAAAATGGCTGGTGCATACATTGCGTGACAGTAAATTGGATGCACCTTTGTCTAGTCATACTCGTTCAGGCTCTGGCCATGCATCTTATGCATCAGATTGTTATGCTTTGGCTGTGTCTAGCTTAGATGATGTTGAGGAACCTCTGTCTTTTGATGAAGCACAGAATTCAGAAAATTGGATGGCTGCAGTGCAATCAGAATATGATGCACTTATAGAAAATGACACATGGACTTATGTGATTTGCCTCCTGGCAAAAAGGCCATTGGTACAAAGTGGGTTTAAAAGTTGAAACGCAAGCCGGATGGTGAGGTTGATCGCCATAAGGCTCGACTTGTTGCAAAAGGCTATGCACAGCAAAAAGCCATAGATTATGAAGAAACTTTTGCTCCCACTTGTCATATGACTACCTATTGGTTTTCTATGTGCATTGGCAACCCACTTTGGTTGGGATGTACATCAATCAGACATCGTTACTGCTTTCTTGAATGGTGACATATTTGAGGAAGTTTATGTAACGCAACCTCACGGTTTTGTCAAGAAAGGAGAAGAGGACAAGGTGTGCAGATGTAACAAGGCTTTGTGTGGGTTGAAGCAATCTCCTCGTGCTTGGTATGAGAAAGCTGACACTCATTTGGTCAAACGAGGCTTCGTAACAGTCAAACAGAAAGCACATTGTATGCAAAGCGTGAGGGTGATGTACTTCTCATTGTGGTTCTTTATGTAGATGACTTGCTGATCACTGGACCAAATGAGAGACATATTGTTGAATTTAAGACTGATTTGAATGCTACTTTCAAGATGAAAGATTTGGGGTTCTTGCATCATTATTTTGGCATACAATTTAAGCAGTGTGATGGTGGTATTGCCTTGTGTCAGAAAAGTTACATAGAGACATTGCTATGTAAGTTTGGACTTGAGGATTGCAAACCTATTGCCACTCCCATGGAAATAAATTTGAAGTTGAGTCTACATGATGCTGGCGATCCTGCTGATGTCACTCTTTACCAACTTGTTGTTGGCTGCCTCATTTATGTATGCAACACGAGGCCAGATATTCAATTTGCAATCTCACAGGTTAGCAAATTTATGCATAGCCGAGGGTCAAAGCATTGGCAGGCTGTCAAGAGGATTCCGCTACCTTAGTGGCACTTTGCATCTTGGCTTTATCCCAAGGGGGGATCATTGCCACTAGACTTACATGCTTTTTCGGACTCAGATTGGTCTGGTTGTTTTGACACGCGAGCGTCCACAAGTGGTTTTTGTTTCATGCTTGGCAATTTATGTATGTCATGGTTGAGCAAGAAGCAACCTATTGTGGCCACTTCGAGTTGTGAGGCTGAGTACAAGGCAGCTTCACAGCTACGGTTGAGTGTGTATGGCTCAGACGCCTTATGGCTGATTTGGGTGTTGGACACTGCCAACACTATTTACACTGACAGTCAGAGCACATTGGCAGTTGCGAGGAACAAAGCACATCGAGGTGCATTACCACTATGTCAGGGAGAGGCTCTCAGCAGGAGAGATCAGCTTGGCTTATGTGCCAACACAGGACAACTTTACAGATCTTTCGCAAAGGCATTGTCTCATGAGAAGCTCGAAGCTTTCCGCAAAGCTTTGGGCTTACTCCCCTTTGTGGATTGATCATGTCCTTAGGACATGGCACTCCCTTTACTCATGTGCCAGCTCTCATTCACCGCATCACTCCAAGGGGGATTTGTTACCATATACATGTGGTAGTGATGTGTGTGAACACAGTAGGACCGCTAGGGCATTTTTTCCCTCTTTAGGAGGTTTTTTCCCCCGTGCATTGTATATACACCCATCACTCTATGGCTATCTATCTTTCCATTGCACACTAAGTAACACGCTCTCAATTGTGTGCCCTGAGCTTCCTTCGTCTTCTCCAAGCTGTGTGCATTTCTCTGCAACCCTAATTCCAACACACGTCAGCAGTTCCACGTTTTGCACCGCAAAATCCGGAAATCCGTACGGCAATCCATACAACCTGCCACGTCAGCCTGTCGCTCGGCGCTTGTCTGGGGTCTACTGCCACGTCACCACTTTGTGACATTATGGCTCTTTTACACGTCTAAGGGTGTAATCAAACTTCGATAGTGTCCTGAAAAACTCGTCCTTTCATGTTTTTTGGTATTTCTTTGAGGCATTTAGCATTCAAAAGAAGTAAACACTTGATCATCGTCTTTGCACGCTCCTAGTGATTTATCCTGAAGTTCATTATAGCTCATCAAATTGTTGCATCACGCAAGGAGACAATCTTCCTTCTAAGACTAGACACTTTTAGCGCTCACTCTTATAAGCAAGCTAAAGCAAGTACCAAAAAAGTTTCAACCCTTTCCTTCTAAGTTTGACGTCAGCCCAAGCAATCAAAACACTCACTCTGTATATCAAAGAAACTTTTAGTTTCACCTTCTCACGTGACAGCATGCTTCATCCACTATATTTGAGAGTCAATAATTAAATGTGATTGGAAAATTGAAAACCAAAGCTGTAGGTGTAAACACAAAAATTGCTCATATGATTCTAAACGAAGAATGATCTTTGTCGATACTTTAAGGAGTATGTACATTGTCGAGGACCATTCCAAGCCAAAAAATAGTGATCAATAATTCAAATGATACCAATCAGGTGACTTTTGTTCAGACAAGTGAATACAGAGTGTCATAATGCACCTTTCCGGGGTGATTTCTTTGAAAGTTCTGGGGGTCCAGCTAAGAATCAAGTTCCTATGACACATGACAGATCCTTCATGAAACACATTGTTGATATGAAAACCCGTATCGTTGTATCTGCAAAAGAAACGGAAGTCAAAAGGAGCTTTATTAATTCTTCACATCGTATATTGAGCAAATTTATATCACGAACTGTTGTGCTACTCATCTAGCCAGATGGGGTGTACACAGCAAACATATTTTGCTCCATACATGATGGTGATCCCCAGGTACCTTACTCATCAGTTATACCAGGCTCTACGCACTTCAGTTGTGACAGCCTCTCCACATACCCAACCTATAGGAAACCTCTGGCCCAATACAGCTGGTGCGATGATGAGTGCAAAGATACAAGAGGTTGCTTCAAAGGGAGGTTGCCTCTTTATCCACCACACAAAGGCAGAAATAATTTAGTTTCAGATGCCTATTAGTGAAAAGAAACGAGCTTTTGAAGCCTAGCCGGACAGGGCATTCTACCAGATATTTTAGAGAAATATTTCAGTGACGCTTGGAGACTACTCCAAGAGCACAATACACAAGTATAGATCAATTCCCTTGATACATGGGGCCAGTATGCAGCTGATCTTTACACAATAAAAAGGCAGCCTCCTATACCAGATCTGCCAAACTTCAAAGTCTTGCTCTCACCTCATGACCCTCTACAGTCTTCACAAAGACGCTTGGAGACTTGGAGACTACTCCAAGAAAAGATCTTAGTGAGGCTTGGAGAGTCGAGACTACTCCGAGAAGAGATCTTAGCGAGGCTTGGAGAGTCAAGACTACTCCAAGAGCACAATACCCAAGTACAGATCAATTCTCTTGATGCATGGGGCCAGTACGCAGCTGATCTTTACACAGTAAAAGGGCAGCCTCCTATACCAGATCCACCAAAGTCTTGCTCTCACCCTCTACAATCTTCACGAAGAGTATCGTACATCATGCTATGGATCGACTAAGTATAGGTAAGGCACAAGACCATGATGGATTAGTTGTTGAATATCTTATACATGCTAGAGTTATGCTTTTGGCACATATGCAGGCAGCGGTGAGCAGATGGCTTTTACTTCGTGAGAGATGTGCAAAGACTATAGAGAGGAGAGAATGATACAATGAATGAGGGTTCTGGGAGTGGTATAGAGAGAGAGATACTGACACTAGATGGGGTCCCAAACCCCCAATATTTGCTTTAGATTGCACAAGTGCTGATACAATGGTCCTAGATGTCGAGATGCTGATGGAATCTTGCTAATGATGCTTGGATTTGCGAGGCTAAGGACTGAAAACTGAATACGCTAGAGATGTTGAGTGGGATCTACAAGCTCGACGAGGCTATGGGCTGATTTGCTATGGCCGATGTCACAACTCTCTGACGTGGCTGCCCAGTACTCACACACACCCTCTTGCACAGGACTTTTCCCCCCGCTGGATTGCTGACGTGGCTGCCCACGGCACACTCTGGTTAGGGCTGCTGGCTGAAATGCCCACTGCAGCAGTGACACGTGGCAGTGCACCGTACAGACAGGCCCGCAGATGGCGAAAGGCAGCGTACGGACAGGGCTGTATGTGGCAGAGTTGTACGGCATCGTTTTTTTTACGCTAGCGCTGGCTGCTTTTTGGCTACGTAAACTTACACTGGCAGTTTTTGGGATTGCTTTATTTTATTGAAAGCTTAAGAAAGAGAAAGAACTCCTTTGCTTTATTTTGGGGGCTCAAGAGCGCTTGTGAGAGAGAGCTTTTAAGAAATTTACAGCTTTTGATTTTTAAAGCTTTTGGGGCTCTGCTTTTTGGGCATCCCTTGTATTCTTTAAATAAGCAGGCAGGGCCTCACAACTCAGGGCATCTGGATGCAGAGTTCGAGTGTGAGTGCCTACCCGCACTCTTGTACTTTGAACACGGATTAATATAAAAAGAAATACCAAAAGGGGCGCCAGTCTTTGGGGCCAATATCTCTAGGCACGGAACTCCGCCGGGGCAGTGTCAAATCAATTGTGAACTGTGAACTGTTTGAAGTGATTATTTGTGGTGTCATAGTGGATTCTTGACTTGGAGTGTCCAAGTCTGTTACAGTGGTATTAGAGCACGGCCGATTTCTCTTCTACGAGAAATCCGATCCCTAAATCTTTTTTCCGCGGCACCTATGGCTTCAAGCAAAGATCAGTCGACTCCCTCTGCATCCGAAGATGCGGGAAGGGATCACAACGAAGATTCAAGCGAGGAGTATGGCCCGCCTCGGCCTACTCAGGCGGAGCGTCAAGAGATGGAGCGTCGACAATTGATCGGCGATGCAACAAACATGATGCTTAATTTTGCCAAGGACCCAAAATTGGCAAAATATATGAGCAAGACTTCTTTTAAGGAGGTGCACATACAGTGGCAGAAGACCACAAAACCACCCTGAAAACCCGCTCTCAAGAAACCTCCTACTCCTAAGAAGTATACAGAGAAAGAATTAGAAGAGGTGGTTGATGCACGAATTGCTCAGCTTTTTGACGCGCTGAACAAAGTTAAAAAGCACGACAAAAAGCAAAAGAAAGGCACTGACTTCTCGGGTTATTTGGGTCGTCGGTCTACTTTTGAAAAGGCAAGAAATCAGAAGAAGCGTGTTCGATTTGAAGGAGTACCCAGTTCTTCTTCTTCTTCTTCTTCTTCTTCTTCTGACAGTTCTTCTAGCTCATCTAATTCGAGCGAAGAAGACAGAAAAGGCAAAAAGCGCAGCGAGAAGCAACGCTTCGGAAAGGGCAAGAAAAAGGCAAAGAAGTCTAAATCTCGCCTCGTGATTGACAGTTCTACAGAGGACTCATCTACAGACAACTTGGACTCTGATGACAGTAACTTTTACGCAAAGAAGAATAATTTTTACAAAGCCAACCAGTATGACTTTCTAGAAGAAAAAAGCAAGAAAGTACGAGAGTTTAAGGAAGGTGGACAGTCAATTAAATTTGACACGTTTTCTGGTTATAGAGATGCTTTGAAGGCTTTATCTTTTGTACAGCAGTTTGGCATTGCTTACGCGGGAGGGCGTTACTCAGAGCCCTCTTAAGATTCGGAGAGCTGCCTCTTACTTTAAGGGGAATGCTTGAACTTAATGGTCCACGCTTCTAAATGGCTAAAATTCAAAAGGCTTTTTATTTCTTCATGGCTGACTTGAGAGTATGAAGGCGATATACAAACTGCTTGGAACCATCTTCGAATGACCAAGAAGCATACAGTGGATGCTTATTGCGAGAGATTCTGGAGCTCTTTTCTACCCGCCTCTTCATTTAAGAAGATCTCGTTCAAGGAACAGATTGAGCGATTTACCTTGGGTCTACCTACAGAGATCCGAGACCATTGCTTGAAACAAAAGTCAGCTTCCATTCAAGAGTTGATGAGTCATGCGAAACGGGGTTTTGCCATTCACTCTGGCAGTCTGACCTACCCCACCGATAAGATCATGACGCAAAGAGCCGAACAGACTTCGACAAATGAAAGTAGAAAGAGGAAGAGCAATTCAGAAAAGAAGGATGCACGACCCAAGCTCACTCCTCAGGAGAGAGCTCGCTACATCAGGGAAGGGAAGTGCTTTGGATGCGGGGAAACTGGACATATCTCCGCGAAGTGCCCTAAAAAGGCACAGAAAGAATAGAACGACAAGGACGACGAGAGGCCTGAGAGTTCGAGAGCAGCTGAGGAATGTGGAAGAAAAGGCAAGATGAAAATAGGAATGGTTCCAGATTGCGTGGGTACCTATGCCAGCACGTTGGACGAGAGTACAGAACTTTGTCGATCTTGGGGCAAAGTGAAAGACCTAGATGCCCTGATCTTCTTTGATGGAAGAGCCAAGGCCGACTTCATTTCATCGGAATTGGCGGCGCGGCTTGAGATCATTCCCCATCGGATGGGACCACTTGCGCAGGCAGTTCTAGCGGCACCCGACAGGGACGTAGCCATTACACCTGTCATTGGCAAACTTCGGTTGCATTGTCAGGGGAATTTGGGGCATGAAGACTTTTACATAATGCCTTTGGAAGGTTGTGATGTCCTCTTGGGAATTCCCTGGTACCACAAGAACAATGCCGTGGTCAACTATCGGGCGAGGAAAGTGACATTGACCACAGAGAAGGGCAGAACCATTGTACTTGACATTAAACTTAAGGGCGAGTCTGTCCCTGTTGTATCGACTTCGGCCATTTCAAAGTTAATGAAATCCAGTCTGTCTGTTTACTTGATCTTTTTGAAAGAGTTGAGTGATGAGGATAGGACAAATATGTCTGAACTTGATAAAGAACGCCAAGATTTTCTCCACTCTCATGCCGATTGCTTCTCAGAGGGCCTGCCAGGCGAGTTACCACCTGCTCGTCCTGAAGATCATAGCATTCATCTGATTCCTGGAAGCACACCACCGAACCGGCCACCTTATCATGTGAGCCGAGCACAGAACGAAGAGATTATGAACCAAGTGAAAGACCTCTTGGAAAAGGGTCTTGTCCGGCCTAGTTTTTCACCGTATTCCTCTCCAATGTTGTTGGTTTTGAAGAAAGACGGATCTTGGAGAATGTGCATCGATTATAGAGCTCTCAACAAAATCATCATCAAGAACCGATTTCCGATTCCTAGGATCAATGATATACTATACAGATTACAGGGATACTCGTGTTTTAGCAAGATTGATTTGAACAGTGGATATCATCAGATCACAATCGCGCCGAAAGACGTCTACAAGAAAGCCTTTCGGACGACTTTTGGGTTATTTGAGTTTTTGGTGATGCCTTTTGGCCTAACCAATGCTCCTACGACATTTAATTGGATGATGGAAAGGAATTTTCGAGTACAGGCTATTTGTTGGCACTCTCTTTGACGATATCATTGTTTTCTCCAAGAATGAGGCAGAACATAGAGATCATCTGCTTCAGGTCTTTCAAGCATTACGAGATCACAAGTTAGTGATTAATGCGAAGAAAAGTGAACTTTTCCTACTACAGATACACTCGGAAAAGCAGATGCGGTGGGCAAACATCTTGTCACAGTTTCATTTCCAGATTGTCCATGTTCAGGGACAGAAGAATTTGGTGGCAAATGCTTTGTCTCGGAAGACGTTGGTTCTGGCTATTTCCGCGATACATCATAGGAGCTTCGAGGATATGGTCGATCAGTATGCCACGGATGCAGATTTTGCAGACGTTTTCACACGGATACGGGATGGGGAAATAGTAGCAGGATATTCCATTCGATATGGCTACTTGATGAGGAAAACCATGTTGTGCGTTACACAGCCGTTGAGAGAAAAGGTTATATGACTGAATGCCACTGTCCACCATTTACGGGTCACCACCGCATTGCTACCACAATGAAAGGGGTAGAGAGATACTTCTTTTGGCCGAGACTCAAGAAGGATGTGGACGAGTTTGTGCACAGGTGCTTGGTATGCCAGAAGGTCAAGTTTGACAGGCATAAAGCACAGGGATTGTTACAGCCTTTGCCCATACCCACCCGCCCCTGGGAAAGTATTGCAATGGATTTCATTTTTGATCTCCCGAGAACACAGAGTGGTCACGATGGTATCTGGACTATTATTGACAGATTTAGCAAGCATGCTCATTTCATTCCAGTGAAGAAAACAGTCAAGCCGGATCACTTAGCGAGACTGTTTGTGGCCCAGATTTCAGATTACATGGCATGCCCGAGACGATTGTCTCCGTCAGGGACCCCAAATTTACGAGTTTGTTTTGGAAGGCAATTTGGGAGAACATTGGCATGCGGTTGCAGTTCTCGTCATCGTTCCACCCGCAGACTGACGGGCAATCTAAGATTGCCAATTCAGTGGTTTTAGATTTATTGAAGTCTTATATCTCGGATCAGAAGACTCAATGGGAAAAGTATCTATCTTTGGTGGAATTTGCCTACAACAACACGATACACTCTTCGACGGGGAAGGCGCCACTTAAGATTGTTGAAGGTGCTACGAAGGTTCCACCCTTCCTAAGCACAAAAGACAAGATTTTTGAAGCTGATGAGTATACGTGCGACTTAGACACGGCTTTTACCAAGGTCCACGAGGGTTTACAGAAATCTCAGGAAAGATAGAAAAAGGCAGTGGATCGCCATCGTCGCGATTTGAAATTGAAGGAGGATGATTGGGTGCTCTTACGTTTTGAGAAGGCATGCCTGAGAAAGAAAAAGGGAAAGGAGAGGCTTTTTCCAAAGCTTAGTATGCCATACTACGGACCTTTCCAGATCTCTGAAAAGATCAATGATATCTCCTTTCGACTGAAACTGCCAGACACTTGGAGGATTCACAATGCATTTCATGTGAGACTCTTGAAACCTTTTAAAGGTGATGTGCCCGAAGATGGGGAGCCTGATGAGCAACCCAAAGTGGAAGAAAACAAGGAGATCCTTGTTCCTGAACAGATTTTGGCACATAAGGACACAAAGAATAAGGGTAAAGTAAGAAGGCGGTTCTTGGTTAAATTCAAGAACTATCCTGCATTGGCTGCGAAGTGGATGGAGGAGGAGGACCTAGCAGACACTCCTCAGATTGTGAACCTTTATTTTGAAGCTTTTGGTTTCGCATAGTCTACTTCAAATGGAACCCCGAATTCAACTTGGCCGGAGATCAAGTGCAGTGGGTTGCACAAGAGGGGAGTTACTCCGCTCCTTTGTCAACAAATGCCTCAAATTTTTAGAATACTAGAGTCACTGATGTCTCTTTGAGCTTCAAGGATACTGAGAGCTGACAGTATTCTGCTATATGACTTTATGAAATGAAATTCAAGCCCTCCTCCAAAGGCCCTTCTCTCGGTGGCGAGAGAAGTCTATGCTATTGATTGCACAAATCTGGTACAAATGCTGATGCAAATTCAAGTGATGCTACATTGAAGTCGACGATGCTAAGGCTGAAAACTGAATGCTGTGAGTCGGTTCCTGCTGCACCAAGTTGAGGCTGTCCCGTGTACTTGATGCCTTGCTGAAAACGCTGCTTTAGGGCTGAGAAAAACACTGATGTAGATTGCCTAATCTGCTGCAAATCTTGGCTGAAAAACGCTGGTTTAATGCTGTCCAAAACGCTGTCTTGCTGTCCTTGAAAACGCTGATGTGCTGGCTACAAAAACGCTACCATGCAGGGGCTAGAAACGCTGTGGTTCAATGCTGAAAAACGATGTTGTTGATGGCTGAAAAACGCTGGGTTCCCATGCTGAAAACGGTAAGGTTTCTGGGCTGAAAACGCCAGGGGTTCCTTGGGGTAATCTTGCTTGAGAAGGTGCTCCAGAGGGCCTGCTGCACTGGGTGCCTGTTGCTCTCCTTCCTCCTGCCAGAAATGCTAGCGCTAGGGTTTCCTTATACATTAACTCACTGAATTTGCCCTACCCAGTTTCCCAACAAAAGTCACTTAATAAATAAGTGAAAAATGTCAAAAATAGGGATAATAGGTTCTATGCACTGGAAAATGCTCCTGATGGATCTGATGGTAATGCTGATGATCATGCTGTGTGCAACCAGAGGATATGCATCTTCAGTGTCTGGACATGCACGGTCTGCGAACAGACTCACAAAAGTGCCAGATCACTTCCTAAGCTAGCCTAACTGACTGAACTGAACCCATGTCGTGAAGTAGCTTGTCCACGTGCACATAAGGTTAGATGTGTCACGTGACATACAGCAAGATCCTGATTCTCATCAGCATCTCAACATCTAGATCCATTGTATCAGTATTTGTGCAATCTAAAGCAAATACAGCGATAGAGAAGGTGGCCCTTGGAGGGGGGTTGGGACCCCATCCGGTGTTAGTCTTCTTTCTCTCTCTTTCACTCACCAAACCTTCACTCACAATATCATTCTTTCTTCTCTCTCTAGTCTTTGGACATATCTCATGAAGTAAAAGGAACTCTCATTCTGTAAAAGGAATCTCAAGTACACACTCAACACTCATCTAGAATTATCACCATAAACCACTTCCGCTACACATTACACCACCATTAGTCAAAACACATTGAAGATGTCTGTGGCGATGTCCACTAAAGGACAATACTCCACAAGCGTAGCCGCAGTCTAGGAAATCCCAGCTACTGAGGGATCTTCATAGTGAGATGTCGTCACAGTCAATGCAAAAAATTGGTGTGCTCCGCCTTTGTAGAGGAGAGGTATTGCTCCAATAGATAGACCTCTAGCTTAGCACGAAAACCACTCTTGAGATGAACCCACCAGTTGTAAAATAAGTGTCAATAGGCTTGTAAAAGTCACACCCAGTATAATGCCAACAAAAAAATACATGGTGTTTGTAATCACACGCTAGAGAAAAGAGGAAGGAGCCGCAACCCAGTGTAGCCAAACGGCTGAATCCATCAAAAGTCCAAAAGCTAGACTAAGCAGTCTGCATTGAAAATGTCCTCCATAACAAGGAAAGCCAGACTCAACGGTCTACGTTGTAGAAGCTTATTAGAGTTCCATCCAGAGCTACTTCATATCTCTTGGCATTCTTCTACGGCCGTAGGCTAGTGATTTTCTCAGGCTGGCGACCGGCTACACAGCATCGACGGAGACTACAGTAGAGGATTCGAGCCATACTCTCCCGACATCCAAAGTGCAGATGAGGATGGATTCTAGTAGTAGTAGTATTTTTTTTGTACCCAGACATGGTATCAGATTCACTATTTTGTATCAAATTGGTCTCATAGGTCATTTTGGCCTTTTGAAGACGTTAATATAACATTTCATCATCTCTCTCTCTCTCTCTCTCTCTCTCTCTCTCTCTCTCTCTCTCTCTCTCTCTCTCTCTCTCTCTCTCTCTCTCTCTCTCTCTTTTGGCAAGAAAAAGGGTTGTATTCTGTGTACATAAAAGACATCTAGAGATGCTCAATGGCCTATTACCCAAAGGAAGCACAAGAGCGAGGTAACAATGTGTAGGCCGTGTAAATATCAAGGTGGTCTGAACGATGAGTGTAAAATGAACCACTAGGGGGAGAGGGGGTGTGCATAATGCCATGTGATGTGGGCAAGATCCCGACTGAAAAGAATTGACGAGCTCGCCCATGTGTGAAGAAAGATGCATCGACGCTGCTTCGCTGCCTTGAATGAGCTGGCTGAAGAATCCCACTGACTACAAAAGTACGCAACAGCTCAGTCCAAATGTGTCAAGTGCAACGCAAGGGTTTAAGGATTATAGCTTAGATCTAGTACTTCGCACAAACATAAGGTTACTTTAATTGAGAGAGCTGAGAACAATGAGAAAAGGCGCACACACACACACACACAGACGACACCGCACGTCGGGTCCCAACAACCCTCAACGGCCCGCTTAGTCTGTTGCCAAAGCAAGTACTTGCTTTGATTACTTGCACAAATGCTGATACAACGGCTAAATGTTGAATGTTGATGCTGAGTACTTAATGTTGATACTTCATGCAAAAACGCTAGGTTGGAGCTGATGCTGACGCTAAGGATCTGCAAATGATAGGGCTGATACGATGCTATAGGCTGAAAACGCTGATGCTATATGCTGAAAAACATGAGGCTGAATACTAAGTACCGAAGATTCTTCGCAAAAACATCCTTTCAGGCTTGATGGTACTACATGCTGGATGTTGAAACATTGGACTATGGGCTGAATTGATGCTAATCTGTTGATGATGTTGGGGTGTTGGCGATGGAAACGCTAGGTGTTGAGGTGTTGTGGGTGTTGATGCCCTTGCGGGTACTCGGTTTTGATCTGATGCTGGAATGGTGAGCCAAGGGCTCTCTTATATAGGATCTTAGCCATTTGCCCTACCTACTTTTTATAAATGTCATGTCAAAGTCACTTATTAATAAATGAATTAAATGCCTGTTCATATGCATATATGCTTAAGTGGTTGTATTGTGCAAGTGAGGGTAATGCAACGATGACCTGCATGATCATGCATGTTCCTATAGAGGCTCACAAAATGCCAAGCTAGATCCTAAGCTGACTAAGATTGATGCTCACATGTAGCAATACTTTGTCCACGTGGCTCAAGCGCAACGCACACGTGCCATCTGTCAAAGGTGGCAACGAAAGATGCTATGAAGACAACAATTGGCTAGTGATCCGGTGGACACCTCCACTCCGATCTAGAACACCTCCAATGCCAAACACATGAACAAGGCACCTATGGAGAAGAGAGATCATTGAGGTAGAAATAGACAAGACATCTCAGAATGTGAGAGAGAGAGAGAGAGAGAGAGAGAGAGAGAGAGAGATCTAGGAAAGGCTCTCCATGCTGATAACAATCTGCTCATACAAGTGACCAAGGGTGGTCCGGCATAGAACTCATAGGCCAACTGGATAGACCCGAGGTACACACAACTGAGACT
Organism: Adiantum capillus-veneris; assembly: GCF_014529385.1. Classification (NCBI taxonomy): domain Eukaryota; kingdom Viridiplantae; phylum Streptophyta; class Polypodiopsida; order Polypodiales; family Pteridaceae; genus Adiantum; species Adiantum capillus-veneris. The sequence continues at coordinate 27,000,726 of NC_140939.1, read as the reverse complement.
GCTATTGACACTGCCAACTGCTACTGCACACGAGACCACTAACACAGTCTCCTCATGGGCACCCAACCCTAAAGTGCTCCTCCTCCTGACACCAACCCAGATCTAGAGAGAGAGATCGGCAAAACTCAAGGCTAGCCATTGCATGGCTGCCCTCTAGGTGGCTGACTATCTCTATTCTCTTAAGCTCGCACCATCGTGGAGATGCTCTGCCTAAGCTTGAGGTGGAACACACGAGGATGTCATGCGGCGGAAACGTAAGGCTGGTTTGTTGCCCATCATCACCATCAATGCGTTGTTCTCATGCTGGTGAATCCCAAATGGCAAAAACGATGGACTGCCATGTTGAAAAATGCCAACCTAGCTGCCCTTTCTCTGTCCATGGCGACACCCTAGGGCTGCCCCAGAAGGGCCCCCTGCACCCTAAAGGCTTGTGCACAATTGCTTCCCCTAGGTACCTTGCCCCCTCCTATATACCACCAGGCAAGCTGGTCGGCCAAGTATCAGCCAGCCCTCACGACCCTGTATGACAAGGGTTCAATTAGCTTAGGAGGTGTTCTGGCACAGTTGTGGGTCTGTTCGCAGACCGTGCATGTCCAGACACTTAGAGTAGTTGCATTCCCTTTGGTTGCACACAACATGATCATCAGATTACTGTCAGTACCCATCAGGAGCATTTTACAGTGCATAGAACCCACTTTCCCTATTTTAGCCATTTTTCACTTATTATTATTAAGTGACTTTGTTGGGAAACTGGGTAGGGCAATTTGGCTAAGGAAATATATAAGAAAGCTAGCGCTAGCACTTTCTGGCAGAAGAGGCAGCAGAGACTCAGTGTCTGGCAGTGCACCTTCTCAACAAGACCCCCGACGGAACAACTTAGCGTTTTTTCAGCCATCAAGAAGCCTAGAGTTTTGCAGATTGCAGATGTAAGGTGCAACGGAATGAATGTTGTATTTTCTCAAGATTAGTGATCTTTATTGCTCAAGGTTCCTTTTAGTTCTTAGGGAAAGAGAGAGCTTTCTGTCTTATGGAGAGTGCTATGATCACGAACAAAGTGAGTGGATATTGTGCGTGCAAGTGAATGAGACTGAGAGAAGGAGAGAGAAGAGATACGACACCGAGAGGTTATAAAACCCTCCTCCAAAGGCCCCACTCTCGTCGGCGAGAGTGGTCTACTTTGATTGCACAAAGGTGTACAATGCGTATGCAATGGACTGATGCACTGGGACTATGCCGATGACGATGACGATGGTGACGACGACGACTTGATGGCTGAAATCTGTGATCTTCTAATCGCTGATTTTCGGGGCTGTTTCGGTGGCTGAAAATGACTGTTTTGACTGCGTTTTTATGGCTGAAAATGGGGAGACATCTGCAACCAACTTGGGGGCTGATCTGCTACGGTGTCTGAGGTTGAAAACTATGTGTATCTGATGCGGTATGGCTAAGAATCAAAATCGTTGAGGTTCCTTGCTGCTGGCCAAAAACGCCAGGCAGTTCTGCATCTGAAATCCAAAAACGCTGGTATGCTTGATTTGCAGATCTGCTAGCGTTAGTAGATTGCTGAAAACGTTGGGAAATTTAGCAAGGCTGGCATTAGCAAAACGCTAAGTCGCGGGAAAACACCTGGGTGATGGCTCTGCTGCTAGAGAAGGAAAGCGCTAGGGAGATCTGGGGTATGGCAAGGTTGGGAGTCCAAAAACGCCAAGGTTCTGAGGTGCTGCTGAGAAGTTGCCTGTTGAGCGGGAAGCTCCTGCTGCCTCTTCTGCCAAAAAGTGCTAACTTGGGTTTGCTTATATATTAACTTAGCAAAATTGCCTTACCTACTTTTGTTGGAAAGTCACTTAAAAATAATAAGTGAAAATACCAATAAATAGGAAAATAGGCTAAATGCACTGGAAAATCCCCCTAACTGATGCTAATGGATTCTGATGGGAATTCCGATGATCATGCTGTGTGCAACCGGAGGATATGCATCTATGCTAAGTGACTGGGCATGCACGGTCTACGAATAGACTCACAAAAGTGCCAGATCATTGCTAATCTAGACTTGATTGAACTGACTGAACCCTGTTGTGGTGTAGCTTGTCCACGAACACATAGGGTTGGGATGTGTCACGTGACAGCAGATTAGCTTGCCGTTAGCAGATTGCAACAGACTCCCTAGCGTTTTTGCAGCACACAACAGATAGGCCTAGTGTTTTTGCAACTTGCAGATTACCTTCAACGTTTTGCAGATTCCCGTCGACAGAACCATCTAGTGCATCAGCGTTTTCAGTTTTCAGGAGTCACACTCCGTACCGCAACCCCCAAACCTCGCAGATCTCACCTTTCCGCAGCAGAACCTCGCCGCACGGTCAGATCAGCCAGCGTTTGCAGATTCAGCCCACTATTCGCAGATTTCAGCATCTGCGTTTTCAGTGCATCGTCGTCGCGTCGTCGTTACCGACAGAGAGTCAAAATTCAGCAGATGCAAAATTTGCAGATTTCAGCCCCTAGCATTTTCAGTTTTCAGCCCGTCTCGTCGTCGACGTAGTCGGCAAGTCCATTGCATTTAGACCATTGTACGAGAATTGTGCAATCAATAGCATAGACCTCTCTCGTCATAGAGAGTGGGGCCCTTGGAGGAGGGTTTGACAACATTCTGGTGTCGTATTCTTCTCTCTCTATCTCTCAGTCTCAGCACCTTCATTCACAGTGTCATTCACTTTGTTTGTGATCATTTGCACTCTCTCATTAAAGGAACGGAAGGCTCTCCCTTCCGTAAGTAAAAGGAACCCTTGAGCACAGTTCGGAGCACTCATCTTGAGCAAAGTTCAACATTCACTTCCGCTACACCTAATTGGTATCAAAGCTTTGGCAGTGTTCTGTATCACTCAAGGAAAGAACCAAAAGAATTTTCTTTTGCTTGTTGCGGCCAAGTCCACTTGGGCGTGTCGATTCCTAATCGTGTTTTTGAAGAGTGACAGGAAACCCAAGAAAGAAGGGCTTGTCCAGCCTCCCCTTGTTTCTCTTTTCACTCATTGAGAGCGGACCATGTACTTAGCGGCCGGCCAATCGATGTGAGGTGGGAAAAAGCAACCTTGGTGTGAGCGCAAGGCCGCTAAGGGGTGCGCCTACAAGAAAGAGAAGAGCTCGGGTAAGAGAAAATCCTTCTCTAACACAGATTGCAAACTTAAGAAGAACCTCAAGAACTCAAGACCCTCAAGAACCCAAGAACTGCAAGAACCCAAGTTTCTCGTGAACTTAAGAACCTAAGACTTCAATGTAAGGTCATCACTCGAAGCGGAATGGATACTTTGCATGGAGGTGATGAGCATGGAAGTGGCGAAGAAGAATTTTCCCCACCAGGAGGTTTTTCTGACCCTCCCCCTTCCCCATCTACGCCACGGTTTGCACCAAATCCGATGGAGCCTTTGGTCAAAGTCGATGATGCTGATGCTACAACAAGAGACGCAACGCGCTACCTTGGAGCGCGAGCGCGACGAACGACGGTTAGCCTTTGAGTGTGAGCGTGAGCAAGAGCGCTTGGCGTCCAAAGAAAGATGAGCAGCCTTGGAGTTAGAGCGTGAGGCGCAGAGAGACCAACACATGCAAGAGTTGGTCCTACAAGTACTTACCTCGAAACCCAAGCCGGTCAAAGATTTTGGCAGTTCAGCAGAGACTCGAACTCCAACAACCCCGTCACACAGATCACGTTCAGTAAGTATGACGGAAAGATAGATGCTAGTGTTATTCATTCTTGGTTGCATCAATTTAATGCTTATTTTGCGACAACTAAGAAGACAGGGAATAGCAAGGTTTTGACGGCAGCCATGAACCTTGCTGGTGATGCCATTAATTGGTACCACGCATGGCAAGAAACACAGTTGGCCACGCACCTAGTGGAAGCCGATGAAGACGTGCCCCTTTCCTTCAATTGGGCCGACTTCCAAGACAAGCTCAAGGCGCGGTTTATGCCACCTCAGTACCTAGCACGATTGAAGGACGATTGGCGCACTCTCAAGCAAAATGGTTTGCCTGTTATATTTACCTCTAATCATGTTTTGTAGCTCGGCACTCAATTACGCAAATCGGATGATGAGCACAAGGAGGCTTTCATTTTCGGGTTGGACGACTATATCAGGTTTGATGTCGAAGTCCTCGACCCCGTAGATCTCAACAAGGCAGTAGCGATTGCTCTCACGCAGGAGATGAAGCACAATAAAGGAAAGCCAAAGGAGACCAAGACTTTTCAAAGTACCTCTCAGACTCCTCAGAACGGTAAGAATGGTAACTCTTCTAACCAATCTTCCTCTAGTCTCTCGAAAAAGAACTCACACAATGAATCTAACGGTAAAGCTAACACAATTGCTAAACCTAAGCTAACTCCATATGAAAAAGCAGCACAAGGAATTTTAGGAGGGGATATCACGTCAGAAGAACAAGTCATTTATTCTAGGGAAGGTCGACGTTATCATTGTCACATCAAGGGTCATATAAAGAAAACATGTCCTAAGATTGAATCTAACGAATCTAAAGAACCCACAGATACCACATCCTTTGTTAATGCCATAAATGAGAACACTAGCATGACCCAAGTTTCTCATGATCCTCCCATTGATGAGTCTCTCATTAAGTGTTATGGTCATGTGAAGGGTCAACGTTTTGTCATATTGTTTGATCCAGGCAAGTATGCATGATGTGATAAGTGACTTATTGTCGAAAGAGCCCGCTTGGAGGTTAGCAAGACATCTCCTTTCGAGGTGTCGAGCTTCGCTCCCGGTATGGACTCTCTCATTACACGCGAGTGCCTTGATGTGTTATTCACGGTTCAACAAGTGTCCTTCCGCAGAAAATTTATAGTATCTCCTCTCTCATGATGTGATATGCTTTTAAGCATTCGATGGTTTCGTGAGCATAACCCTCTCATTGATTGGGCAACCAATACTTTCACTTTCAATGCCAAAAGTGACTCCCCCATTGTCATTCGTGGGAGAAGTTGTTCATTCTTCATCTCTCATTTTTTATGTGCAGACGAAGCTTGAAAAGAATCAGGAGAAGGAGACTCTCTCAGTCTTGTCTTCTCCAAAGCACTACACACATGATTTGCATGATACAGATGTGATTATTCATAAGCATGATGATTTGCATGATAAAATTGTGATTGTTCACAAGGATGATGGGTTTAGTTGGTGCTTTTTCTAGTGAAGCTAACCTCATTGCAGATTCGATCAATCACGCAGAACTGATCTTGGCTCTCGCGTCAAGGTCCAAAAAACCCTCTCAGGAAGTATTATGTGTTCGTATGATTAGTCAGCACGCATTATTCGAGTGTTTCATTCGTGAAGGTTTCTTGTATTTTCGTCACCATCTTTACGTGTTCCCTTTCCACAAGCATGCCGTATTGTACGATGCACATGATTCACTCATGGATGAGCACGGATGTATGCGAGACTCTCTTGAAAAGAAGAACAGTTTGCATTCAAGGAATTCACATTCCATGTTTCTTCCTTGGCATGACACAGTATCTGAAAGAGCACAAGAAAATTTTTCCATCAAGCATTAGCATTTTCATTGTGATTTGCCACAGTTGATAGATTTAGATAAGAAAGTCAAGATTCGAACTCACTGTTTGCGTGTATTTGGTGAACAGTTTGACACTCCGTCACTTTGTTCATCTGCATTGCATGCACAATTTTCCAAAAGAATAGTAATTTTCCAATCACTCTACATGGAATGGGTATGTTCATGATTTTGTGTTGGAAGTGGTTTCAGGAATTTTCCTCCTCGGAGATTCTTGAAGAAGGTGGACCTACGTCCATAGACAAAGTTGGACCATTGAAACAGCCTCAGATGACTTTGTGTCGCTTTCGGCGCGGCCCAAAGAAGCAAGCGTTGCAAACCTTTATGAAGTTCAAGTATCGCACCACCCACGCATCACAGTGGGCCGGCGAAGAGTCCTTCCCAAGATTCGAGACATTGTTGGCGATCTCCCTCGACGCCATACAGTTTGGTACCAGTACCTCACTTTAAAAGGAGGAGATATCATGTGCACATCTAACCCTATCTGCATGTGGACAAGCCACTTCATGACAAGGGTTCAGTTAGCTTAGGAAGTGTTCTGGCACCTTGTGAGTCTATTCGCAGACAGTACATGTCAAATTTGGCTAAGGAAATATACAAGAAAGCTAGCGCTAGCACTTTCTCGCAGAAGAGGCAGCAGAGACTCACTATCTGGCAGTGCACCTTCTCAGCAAGACCCCCGACGGAAAAACTTAGCGTTTTTTCAGCCATCAAGAAGCCTAGCGTTTCAGCAATTGCAGATCAGCTTGGCGTTAGCAGATTGCAGCAGACTCCCTAGTGTTTTTGCAGCACACAACAGATCGGCCTAGCGTTTCTGCAACTTGTAGATTACCTTCAACGTTTTGCAGATTCCCGGCGACAGAACCTGCTAAGCGTTTTCAGTTTTCAGCAGTCAGACTCCGTACAGCAGCCCCCAAACCTCGCAGATCTCACCTTTCCGCAGCAAAACCTCGTCGCACGGTCAGATCAGCCAACGTTTGCAGATTCAGCCCGCTGCCCGCAGATTTCAGCATCTGCGTTTTCAGTGCATCGTCGTCGCGTCGTCGTTACCGACATAGCGTCGGAAATCAGCAAATACAAGATTTGCAGATTTCAGCCCATAGCGTTTTCAGTTTTCAGCCCGTCTCATCGTCGTTGTCGTCGTCGTCATCAAGTCCATTGCATTTAGACCATTGTACGAGGATTGTGCGATCAATAGCATAGACCTCTCTCGCCATAGAGAGTGGGGCCCTTGGAGGAGGGTTTGACAACATTCTGGTGTTGTATTCTTCTCTCTCTATCTCTCAGTCTCAGCACCTTCATTCACAGTGTCATTCACTTTGTTTGTGATCATTTGCACTCTCTCATTAAAGGAACGGAAGGCTCTCCCTTCCATAAGTAAAGGAACCCTTGAGCACAGTTCCGAGCACTCATCTTGAGCAAAGTTCAACATTCACTTCCGCTGCACCTAACACCAGAAGCCCAGAAGGGCTAGGGAGAAAATATGGCAAGGCTAGGGAAAAGTTCCCCCAGCTTGCAGGAGCCTGGTGGCCATGTAACAAAGACCAAAGCCCGAGCTAAACATGGCTAAATACTACCCGACATGAGAAACCTACCTCACACTGGCCGGGCACAGCCACAAAACAGTCCTCGCTCCCGAGGAAGCTAGAGTGAGCAATTTGCAATTGTAAAGAGAGGGTTTCGTGGACGAGGATATCTGCAACAAGGCTCCACAGTAGAAAAGTATCCTACAGCAAATACGATCCGACTGCTACCCCCGAAAGACGTCCGAGAAGTAAAATGCTGTCTACTGAAAGTGAATCCAGCTCTATCAAAAATCTCTTCAAGCCAACCGACTCACAAGTCGCACAACCAGCATCTGCAGAAAGTATTGTTGTTGACCACTCCAAGAGAACGCATCAAAACTGAGGGTGAAGGCATAAACTATTGGTATCCGAATCGTTTCCCAACTCTAAAGTGCTCCACTCTCGAGGAAAGAATCCGAAATCTACATCTCTGGTCATATACCACATGCCAGAATCTCCAAGCTACGGGAAGTCCAAAGAATGGGACAATCAAAGCTATTGAGAAATCAACTGTCTAATGACGAAAACAAAGAATGGCACCAACCACCATATAGAATGATGAATTGCAAACTACATCTGAAGGAACTTCATCGGAACTCAGATTGAAAATTGCTATTGATCTTTATCTTTCTAGAACATCACCAGAGAGAATATAACCCCACTCTCAAAGTGAATCGGGAATAATCATCCAGCAAGGAACACACATCAATACTTAGACTGCAGCTAACACAGCAAGATCAAGAGACCCTGCAACCAAGCTCTACAAGAGAAGAACAAGGTGCTCTAAAAAGCCACCAACTAGACTGTCAACCTTGTCCGTTGCACATGGAACCACTGGTACTGAAAGGAAGTAGTCTGCGAAAACTGACTTCCAAGTTGGCTCTACATCCCCCTCTAAAGAACACCCGAACCATGGACAATTGTCATAACTATCCAACAGTCTCTGCCTGTGTAACTAGATAACCAAAGGGAGGTGAATCCGAAAGGAAGGATGTCACAATTGTGACTATGTTAACAGCAATACATCTACTCCTAGTTGCAGATACGCGAAGTGCCATGCCAAGGAGGACCCCTGCGCTTGGATGGTCACACCCCTTAGCCCAAGAGACGTGCCTCTTCACCAAAAGCCACACTCCTTCGACGACTGGTCACACCCCTTCGCTCTATGGGTGCAACTCTTCGCCTAATGGTTGCAGCTCTTCGCCGAAAGGATGTGTCTTTACATATAAAGTCATGTCTCTTCACCAGGAGACATGTCTTTTCATTTGTGTCTCTTCGTCTCCTATATAAGGAGCCTATTGTACTCAGTTTCAAGCAGTCAATCAATCAATCAAACACAGAGTCTTCTGAGTCTTTCTTTGAGTTCAGTTCAGTTTCTTAAGTCTTAATCATGAGTTTAAGTACTTAATAAAAGATTAGTACCTAGAATCCTTACAGTGGTATCAGAGCAAATTTTTATCCTCCTCCCGTGGGTTATGCAAACCACTTAGCCTCTTCGCTCACCGTACCTCCCTCGATAACCCGCACGTGTGTTATATGGAAGAAGGAGAACGAATGAAATCCCCAAGACTTTTACCTCTTTTCCCCCCACACGTGTTAAATTACCACTTTCGGGCAACACTGGTGCAATGCAAGATGCTCTCTTAAAGTCTCGAAGGTTCGACATGGCAGTGATGGCGGTGCCCTATCCCGCGTGACGCGTGGAGGTACTCAAACTAGCCCCCCCATGTCCCTTTTACCCTCTCGGAGCCTCTCCAAGTGATGCACCCCTTTGAAAGGACACATCTTTTAAAACATGCCCTTTCACATGGAAATTACCTTTTTCTTTAAAAAAAAGTGACCCTGGACTTTTTTTTTTAAAACCTAACCATTGGGCACCCTCTCCTACCTCAAAAAACGGAAAAAAATAATATTTTTTTTTTTCAGCCCCCCTCTTTGACGCGCGAGCATATCAGTCCCCCCCCCCCCCCCCCCCCCCCCCCCCCCCCCCTTGGGTTGCGCGCAAGAAACCAACCCCCCATCCCTTCCTTGGGTGCGCCTCATCACCAGCCAGCCCCCCCCCCCCCCCCTCCTCTCCTTGCGCATCATGTGGGCTCGCTGTGTGCTCTCAAAGGCGGATTTGCATGGCTGTCCAGAAATTACAACAGCAAAATACTTCAATTTTCAGCACCGAATGATCTTCTTCTTTGCCACTTTTACCTCCCAGGAGTGATGGTTATCAATCTCCCTTTCTAATGCTTGAGTACTACATGCTTTTTCAGCCCCCTCTGTGGTGAACAGTTTTCATTCCCCTCAACAAGAAGGAACCCCTTTCATTGGCGTCCGAGCAAAGCCTTCCTTTTCATCAACGGTTCATGCTCAAGTATGGACTCTCGCCTCTCATTGTGGAAGCAGCGGGTAGCCGCCTTGGAACAAGACATCTCCTCACTTACAGTGAAATTGGAGGCTCTCCGGCAACAATTGCAACAACCTTTTGGTATCAAACAGTTTTCGACGATTTCTCAGCAATCTATGTTTCACCCTCAGCATGTTTCTTCAGAGACAACCCAACACAAACTCACTTTGCTTGAGCAACAACGTGCTCAGAAGCAACATTCTTTGCAGCATGACTGCTATAACAAGCCTCAACCTCAAAATGATCATCAGCAAAAGCAGCAACATGAAGCTTTCAGAAGATCTCCCCTTGAAGAGCATTCAACCTCTTCGAAGTGGGCTCACATAGTGGCACATATTTCCGACCCTAGTCAAGTACTCGGTCGTGAACGCCGCAACGTTGGACAAGTTCCCCCTGCAAGCCATGTCATGCTCCTCCTACTCTGGAAGCCTTAATACCCGCTGATAAAGCTGAAGATTCAAGAGATTTTGGTTCATGTGTGGCATCCCAAACGCACACAACTTCTTTGGTTGTGGTCCAGGCAAAAACAAAAGCCTTGTCACCGCCCTTCCAGAATGAAGTCTTTGTTTCTGATGAGATAACTGATGCTGTGGTGAATGATTTCTTCAAACTTGAAGATACTAATTCTTACCTTCAATGATACAAAGAATAAAACAGATACAGAATCTTGTAGCACGACTTCAGTTACTGCAATTGAATATTTGGACACAACTTGTTTCACAGATAAACCTTTACAGATGGATGTACCTCCAAATACTACTCTGCCTCAGTCTAGGACATCCCTTCAAGAGGATTTTATTGTTCTAGATAAGCTAATGGAATACCTCACAGATTTCCAACCAACGGTCATCACTCAACAGAAAACTCAAGTCAGTTTATGAATAATTTCACTCGAAGCAGATACAGATCCAATCTTTTATTGGACAAAGCTCAGAGTTACAAATAACTTTGACAAAGGCACTTATCAAGTTGAAAATATGATTAGTTTTCAGTTTGGCAAAATAGTCATGGTCAATAATAGTGCCATGACATGGGACTTGACAGAAAGAGCTTTGGATGCAGAAGCACAACAACAATACAATTCCTTCTCTCGGAGTTTCTACAACTACCCTGGGTTTTATTTAAAGAGGGAGGGAATGTCACGATGTGACTATGTTAACAGCAATACATCTACTCCTAGTTGCAGATCCGCGAAGTGCCATGCAAAGGAGGACCCCTGAGCTTGGATGGTCACACCCCTTCGCCCAAGAGACGTGCCTCTTCGCCAAAAGCCACACTCCTTCGATGACTGGTCACACCCCTTCGCTCTACGGGTGCGACTCTTCGCCCAATGGTTGCAGCTCTTCGCCGAAAGGATGTGTCTTTACATATAAAGTCATGTCTCTTCACCAGAACACGTGTCTTTTCATTTGTGTCTCTTCGTCTCCTATATAAGGAGTCTATTGTACTCAGTTTCAAGCAATCAATCAATCAATCAATCAATCAAACACAGAGTCTTCTGAGTCTTTCTTTGAGTTCAGTTCAGTTTCTTAAGTCTTAATCATGAGTTTAAGTACTTAATAAAGGATTAGTACCTAGAATCCTTACAAAGGATGATAATATAACTATGGAACCTGGAACCAAATCTGGGAGAACATTGTCTCCCCTCTTTGAAGAAGTATCCTCTAAAGTACATTCTGAGGTAATAACCGACTCAACCCCATGTCAGAACAGAGCAAACACTGTCATTGAAAGCTTCGGAGCTAAAGCTGAGAACTCCCCCCCAAGACAGGAAGTCCCCCCTCCCGCTCAACCCTAGGCAAAGAGAATGCGTACCACCAGAAAGAAATATAAAACAACTGGGAGCAACCATGCTTCCTTTGTATCTGAATAGCAAAACCTCAATCTCACCAAACTCGAGACTCAAAGAGAATCACACCATCCGTAAACTCAGACTCCTACGAAAAGGAAGACCTGAAAGGTCATCACCTGAGGATCGTGTTTGCCAAAGAAGTCGTTCAAGTCCAAAAAGTACCTAGCTACTCAAGCAAACTCCCTCAGATCAAACCAAATGTCCCTCACTCTCTGCATCTACCAAGATCAAACCAGTAAATACAATCTAATACAATATGCCAAACTGCATACAAACTCGGAAAAGCACATATACTCCCACTATTGTAACTTGCTTCCTTAAAATCTTCATCAAAATTGTCCTTTGCACTTGTGTTGAAAAGAAAATATCCCACATCAAAATTGTGCAATCAATATCCAATACACAACATGATACTCAAAGGGAGAGTAAAGGGAACGGCTCGAGGAACAAGCCTGTGAGAAACGCTAGGGTTAATCTGTAACATGCCAAAAAGTTGGGCAAAAAACTGAAAGAGAAGAACCTACAATACTAGCCAGCCGTGGCTAGATCTGTACCCGAAGGATTGCCCCCAAGGTTAGAGCTCCTCACTAACTGTTGATACTACCTGCAAACCCGTCATCCAAAGGATCTCGACAAATCTACTATCGATTATGAAGAAAACTGCCCCTAATAGGTTGCAAAGTTGTCCCAAAACTAGCGCTGACAAGCTCACAAGAGATCATAAAATGTCCCACAACTAGTGCTGACAAGCTCACAGGAGGGCAAAGAAGTGACCAAGTCCGTAGGCCACAGTATCGTCGGGAAATGAGAGAACATGGAGAAAGGAGAAGTCCACACTCGACCAAGGCCTCCTTGAACTCTCGTCATTGTTGGTTAAGGGTCTGGCACCACATGCTCCACCTCTAAACCTCAACCAAGGAAGTCGGATGATCAAACAAGAAGTTGTTCTGAAGATAGAAGTATCCCCTTCTGCCTATCAAAGCCAACTCCAACACATGCACAGTGACATGCACTTAAATTGTTGCATACCGGATAAACAAGAGTCGCCTAAAGCCGGAACTTTCATCATTGTCAGTCATGTCAATCATTTTTGCATGCTCATTCCTTGGCAGGTCACAGCCACAGCAAAAGCACTCGCATGTTTGTCCATCAAGCATTGGTACTGCCACAGTTGATAGTTTTAGGTTGAAAAGTCAAGTTTCGATCGCAATTTTGGCATTTACTTGTTAAAAGATGTGACATTAAATCATATTATTCTTCTGCATTCCATCCACAATCGTTTAGGAAGCATAGTCTTTTTTGACTCACTCGACAAGTAACACCTGTGTCTATGATCTTGTGTTTGAAGTGCTTTCAGGAAAATCCCCCAGAGGAGATTCTTGAAGAGGAACCCGAGATTGTAGACGAAGTTGAAGACATGGAGCGAAGCAGATTATTCTGCATCGTTGTCGGCACGGCCCAGAGAAGCAAGCATTGCAGACCTTCTTGAAGTTCAAGTATCGAGGGACCTACGCAACAGAGTGTGTCGGCAAAGAGTTCTTCGCAGACTCCCAAGAGTTGTTGGCGGACTATATGGAAGCCATACAGCTCAATACCAGTACCTCACCTTGAAAAGGGGGGGGGATGACACGTGCACATGTAACCCTATGTGCATGTGGACAAGCTGTACCTATTTCTAGGGTTTAGGAGAGCCTGGGAAGTGTTCTGGCAACCTTGGGAGTCTGTATGCAAGACGTGCATGTCCAAGCACTTAAGAGTAGCTACATACCCTCTCATTGCACAACCCATTAGCATTTAGCATCAGTACCCAACACCAAACATAGCATTTTCACCGCATGGAATCATTTTCCCAACTGCGCTTGAAGCACCTCTTACAAAACATTTTATTAATAGTGACTCTTCAAATTCCCAAATCGTGGGGTTTATTGGCAGCTTGCTCGACCCAGCTTCTGGCAGGTATAAATGCAACCCTTGGGACACCTGAGTCAAGCGGAGGATCAGAGAAGCAAAGCCTCTCAAGGACCAGTAGTACGAGCGTTTCAACAGCCTTGCATCAGCGTTTTCAGCCAGCAGCATCAGCATTTTTCAGCCATCATTGAGCCCTACCCTCACCATATTCAGCCCATCATCATCGGCATCATCAGCACTTTTGCATTAAGCCATAGCCTCACCGCACAAGCACCTCTAACAAGCATCGTCGTCGCCGTCGCCGTCGTCGTCACAGCAAGTACAGATTTCAGCCTAAGTCCAACGATTCAGTTTTCAACCCTCAAGCATCACTAGCGTTTCCACATTTCAAACCATTAGCCTCGTCATCTTCGTCAAGCATCTCAGCATTTACAACCATTGTACCAGACTTTGTGCAATCTAAAACAAATACCTCTCTAGCAATAGAGAGGGGGGCCCTTGGAGGGGGGTTTGGGACCCCATCTGGTGTCGATCTTCCCTCTCTCTCTCTCTCTCTCTCTCTCTCTCTCTCTCTCTCACACACACACACACACAACACTTTCACTCACAGTTTCCACTCTCTTTTGTTTTGGTCATTGCACAATCTCTCATTAAGTTAAGGGGGGCTCTCTCTCCCCTTCAATAAAAGGTACCTCGAGTACGCACTGATCACTCATCCTGAGCATTCACCATGATTCACCTCCGCTACACATTACACATGAGGGTGATAGCCGATGGTGCTGATAAAAAATGCCAATGGGGCTGATGAGGAAATGCTAGGGGAAGAGAGTATTGATGGGCCGGCTGCCCATAGGGTACTGGAGGTTGGGAGGACTAGTGACCCCTTGGGTCACCTTTACACCGTAGGAGACCTGGGTCGAATAATTCAAGGCATAGAAGGCACCCACGACGTGGTAAAAAGCTGGCTAAATGTCACTTGATGATAAGTTCAGACATTTATAAGAAGTGCTTCATATGTAGATACTACCTAGGCATGTTAGACAATGGGAACACTCCCTAGTGCCTACACGATCCTTTGGTAAACAGTAACCAGTGGTAAACAGTAACGATCCTCTGTAAGTAGCCATTATATAGCTTCTATACTCTGTGACAGTCTGTCTGGACTCTGTAGCAATGCATTATAAAATGCAGCCTGCCCAAGTCTGGATAGCCATACATTTTACAGCGTGCACAAAAGGCATGCTCTCTTCTAGGTAGCAGGCAGAGTCCCATGCTCTCTTTCTCCCTACCCTTGTCTGGATCGGAGATATGGTCAGAGGTTTCAGTCATAGAATTCTACGCCATGTCGAACCAATAACGGACCAGTGCAACATGACCAAAGCAAGAATCGTCCATGAGGTCTCCGGCGGAGTAAGGTTGCATAGGAGCATCCGAACTGAAGCGGTTAGGAGTCATAAGCCAAAGGAGAAGCAGGGTAGAAGCTCCACCAAAGAGAGGCAAGGCTAAGAAACCACCAAGAACCAATATATAGGAGAATGCCAAGCAAGCATCCACATGCCAAAAGAATACTCACGCCAAGTGGAACGTGTCTAAAATAAGTGTCTGACGTGCCGAGAGTAAGCACAGGTCTATCGTATAGAAAACCAATCAAGGAGCCGGACAAGGCAATCCCAAGTGGAGTTGTTTCTATGCAACGTTGATCTAATACTCCCCTTTCATAGATTCCAGGATGTTTTCTCAGGCTTCCTGTCTAGATATAAGGAGACAGGGCTCCAAGAAATGGCCTGTGTCTTTAGACGAGGAGAGGGCATGATCGAGAAAATTTGGTCGACCCAAACAATACCAAGGATGATACACAAACAAAAGTTACTTTATTTTCCTTTTGATAATGCCACTCATGGCATCCCAAAAAATGTGCTAAAAAGCATGTATCAAATCTCTCAAATGATGTGAAGACATCTGCACGAGCATACCAACCCTGTGAAGCGGAGCCGGCCACTTTCTTCAGCTAACTTATCCATCATCTTCATTTGTTCGTACAAGCTGATCCACCTCCTGCAACGAGCAGCCCCACCACCGTCAAATCTCTCTCTCTCTCTCTCTCTCTCTCTCTCTCTCTCTCTCTGTGCCTACTTTCCGACAGCCCCATTAGCGAGAGCAGCCTGCTGCCTGACGAGGCCTTGAAACCTCCACATTTGTCTTGGGATGCTGCTGCAAAGCTAGTAGTCGAACGACCGATAGAACGGCCTATGCTGTGTAAGCCCACCTACAAAATTTACAAGGTAGCTTACCTCTAAATTTTAACAAGTGATAGGGTAAAGGGGCAATAAAAAACCGCCCCCTCTAATGGGACCCTGGACTCCCCAAGTTTAAAATTGTAAAGGTCCAATATCGGGACACAAGTGGCCTTATGGTAAGGTGGTTAGCTCAACTCAACTTTAAATCACTCTCGTTGGATTTGGGTTCTAGCCTTGTTGGTTGCCATGTCCCATAATAACCCCCTCGTGTGGCTTTCCACTCACATCTATTTTTGTTACACAGAAAGTCTTCGACGGCGTTGCGCGTCGCCATATCGTTGGATTTGGGTTCAAGCCTTGTTGGTTGCCATGTCCCATAATAACCCCCTCGTGTGGCTTTCCACTCACATCTATTTTTGTTACACTAAAAGTCTTCGACGACGTTGCGCATCGCCATAGAAGCACCGTTCGTGGGCGAGATTTTTAATGTAGGTAGGCATTGATGAGCTCTTCCAATTGTGCTCATCCAACCTGAAAACGGTGGAGTATGCTGGCTGCAATTTGTGAAGCCCCTTAGGTGGCCGAAAGTTGGGGGTTTTACCCTAAAATCACGCGGCCTGCGAATGAAAAGGGCACATCAATCTAAGTTAGCTTTAACAAACATATTTCATTGAGCTTAAGGTTTCTTTTTCACAAAAGCTATCCTCTCCGGACCATCAAACCAAGGCCTTGTGACATGATAAAGCAACACATTGGTTGATGTTTGGATGAATCAAGGCCTATGAGAAAAATCATCTCATTTTGATGTTCTTTTTTGGAGTTTATGGAATTACAAGTCAAGAGACAATGGCAATGAGTTTTGCTCTCTGTTTTGCAAGTTCTTACATGAGTACATCATATTACTCAACCGATGTCTTGAAAGCCAAATAACAAATCATGTATGATATAAACATATTTGATAGCTTGTTGAACCAAATATTGTTTCTTAAGTTTTTTACAACCACCGAAGCTTTTAGCAGCAAGAGTGCTCATTACCATGCACTTATTTTGGCAAGTAAGCAACAACAAGGTGGAATCTTGGATGCATATTTAAGTTCCTGCACAGTTTCCCTCCCCATGATCAGCACATTGCAACAATAACTCCCATGGGGGCAGAGAGTATTGGTCACATTGTGGGTCACTTGGAAGGAATGTCTTGGAAGACAATCACATGTGACGTGAAAATACTGCAACATTTCACATTGATTGACCCCATAATCTACTTGCAGAAGACATGGATCTAGTGCCTCATATGTATGCCTCCCATGCCTCACCCAACTACTAGGGTTGCATCTTCAAAAAACTCTTGATTGTAGATCACTTTCTAGTGAGGAGCTCTAGCAAGATCACACCCCAAATGAGAGATACCCTATTTGAAAGTGCACCAAAGCTTTAGTAGTATTCTGAAGGCACATAGCCAAGTACCCCTACTAATGAGCTCACACTCAAATGAGTTTCCAATGCACTTATCAACCTCACCGTGCCAAAGTCAAACACTCTAGCCTCAAGAATTTTGTCAAGCAATGTGTTGTTGGACTTTATGTCCTTATGGATCGAGTATATGGAGCACTGTAAGGACATGGGTCCTACGGGCAAGGCCATCGGCACAGCCGAACAGTGTGTACGCTAGGGGGAGGCTATAAGATAGCACGGTTGGGTGGAGACTAGCACACGCATTACCACCGCCCTTTCACTGGTACCTGAGCTATTTTTGGGGAAGGGGAAAAACGGGTTGCATGTGTATGCGACGCGCTACTTCTCTCCCACGATTCGCAGACAGGGACAACGATGTCTCCGGTGTACAGCAAAAAGAAGACAGGACGAGTTTTTGTGAAGAATCAACGAAGGTATTCTTACAACGAACGCGACGTGAAGCACTACAATTTCCACAAGGCGAAGTTCGCATGCAATGCAAATCGTCGAGCATAAAAAACACAAAGACTTCGAGATTTACAAGGTACAAGTTGACGTTTTTTTCTCTCTTTATATTAGTGTGTGTTTACCATGGCCGGTGAGGATATCCCACCTAGGCACACTTTTGATTTTGAGCACCTATATCAAAATCAAGGCACCACGGGTGCTGCCGACACTAATATGCATGACGATGATGATCTAGGAGATTATGGCCTTGTCGATATGGCTGCTTTCAAGACTTTGAAAAATCGCCAAAGCGTACTTGAACGCAACCTCTCTGCACTCAATGCAAATTTACAAATCTCATTGAGCTACTTGTGAAATTTATGAATTCACAGACGGCTAAAGGAGCCACAAGTGGCACGATTCAAGGAAACCAAGCTCGCACGACTCAAGGAGTTCAAGAGCGTGATCGCAACAAGGATGCGGTCAATACGTTCTTACACAAATGGAGTGATATTCATAGGTTGAGACACACCCCGGATATAAAGACGGCAGTGGAAACAAGTCTATCTCTTAAAGGCATGGCCTATAAGTGGTGGATGACATTTCCAATACATGCTCGTCCTCCGTCTTGGGCTGCGTTTCAAGCTTCTTTCTCTAAAGAGTTTTTGGACTCCAATGAAGAAGATAAGAATTGGTTAGCATGGGATGCATGCCGCATGTCTTTCCTCTCTCTCACACAGTACCTTTCAAAGTATCGAAAAATCATATTAAAACTAGAAGGTCTAGATGAATTCCAAAAGATACGGGGTTTTAATAGGGGTCTTGACAAAGACTATCGTCTTCATGTCAAGACCCAACATCCAAAAACTTTGAAAGAATCCATCGATCATGCCCAAAGATATGATGATGACCAAGAGAGGAAGGGAAATGTTCCCTACTCTAAGAATAATTCTGCTAAGAGCCAATGGTGAGGTAGATCTCCCACATGTTCCAAGAGGAATAAGAGACAATCTACCTCTCCACGCCCACAAGAGGATAAGAAGCCTAAACAATCACGAGATACTTCACGTGGGTCTCTCAGCACTGCTGATTTTGAGCGTGCAAAGAAACATAATTTGTGTTTCAAATGTCTTTCGGACCAACATAACAAGATGGATTGTCCTCTTTTGCAAGGCAAAGAAAAGGCCATGCGCACGGTGCAACGCCTCACATTAGATTCATCTCCTAAATATTGTGTTGTAGAGGTTCTTCATATGGAAGAAAAGCACAAGTGTTGTGTGCTTGCTTCAATGTGTCAACCCACCTTTGGCCCCCATGATTTGATTCGCATGCATGGCACTATTAACAGACAACGTGTTTGTATTTTAGTGGATGATGGTGCAACTCATAACTTCCTGAACTATAAGCTAGTCAAGAAATTGAAGCTTACACAGACTCCCTGCTCCAACAAGTATGTGGTAGAACAGATGTCTCAAAATGATAAAGAAGTATGGGACACGGTAGTTCAAGGGGTTGAGCTTATTATTCAAGATCATATGATGACCCTTTACTTTCAAGATATGAACATGGACCGTGCTGATGTAGTTTTAGGACGAGAGTGGCTGCATAGTTTAGGAAACACATTGCAAACTAGTTATGAACAAAACTCTCTATCCTTTATGACCAATGGTAAACATGTGCTTTTTTTTGTGAGAAAAATATACCATCTGCACCTCTTATATGTACAACCGAGCTTCTATTTTATAGAAAGTAGATTTAATAGATGGAGTCTTTTTGTGTTATTGCTTGTCTCCAAGTTTTGTGAATTCTCAAGAGCAAGGTGCTGTGAAATCTAGTTATGGTATACAAAGTGCAATGAACTTTAATGATAAGCAAAGTGTTAACAATTCTCAAGAGCAAAGTGCTCTCAACTTTAATTCTATTGAGCAATGTGCAACTGTTGTAAAACAAACATTACAGGAATTACAAGATTCTCCATCCCAGCATAACTCTAGTTTACTTTCTCCTTTTGCGCGGAAAAAGCTGATTCACTTACTCACGGAGTATAGTGATGTATTCTCAAGTGATTTACCGCCGGGTTTACCCCCTACACGTGATGTGCAGCATGGCATAGATGTCCTGCTTGACACTAAACCGGTGAGTAAACCACCTTATCATATGAGTGCTAGTGAGGCCAAGGAGGTTGAGAGTCAGTTGATTGACTACCTCGCCCGTGGTTTCATTCGACCTAGCACTTCGCCTTGGGCATCACCAATTCTATTGGTAAAAAGAAAGATGGTACTATGCACATGTGTGTAGATTATCACGGATTGAACGCCATAACCATCAAGAACAAGTATCCTCTACCTCGAGTGGATGAGTTGTTTGATCAACTCCATGGGGAAAGATACTATACAAAGATATATCTTCATTCAGGTTACCACCAGGTGCGTATCCTTTTGCAAGATATCTCTAAAATTGTTTTTAGAACACGGTTCGATATGCCTTTTGGTTTAACCAATGCGCCAGCTACATTTATGACACTCATGGATAGTGTCTTACGTCCCTATCTTGGAAAATTTGTTGTGGTTTTCCTTGATGACATTCTCATTTACAATAAGACTGAAGATGAACACATAGAACACTTACGATTAGTGTTCGAACAGCTACGAGCTCATGCTCTGTACGCTAAGCAAAGCAAGTGCGATTTATTTAAAACAGAGATACATTACCTCGGTCATGTGATCTCTTATTCTGGCATCAATATGGACACTGACAAGGTCGCTGCCACTCTCCGATGGCCACATCCCAACACGGTTGAGGAGCTTCAAATCTTCTTAGGCATGGCTGGATTTTATTGACAGTATATCCGTGATTATGCCAAAATCGTTGTTCCTATGATTGATCAACTTAAAGAAAAAGGTAAGACCTTTTCTTGGGAAGAATCCCAAAAACGCAGTTTTGAACAGCTCAAGGTAGCTGTAGCCACTGCTCCCATCCTAGCAATCGTTGACCCACTTAAGCCGTTTGTGGTAGAGATTGATGCTAGTGATAAAGCAATTGGTGCGGTACTTCTCCAGGAGGGAACACCTATAGCCTTTGAGAGTAAAAAGTTAGATAGAGCTCAACAAAATTATTATGTCTATGAGAGAGAGCTCTATGCCATAATTTGCGCTTTACGAAAGTGGTAACACTATTTATATGGTGTCGAGTTTGAAGTAGTTTTTAACCATGAGAGTATAGAATGATTTACTGCTCAAACAGACTTGAAGGGCCGTAAAGCTAGATGGACAGAAATTATGATTGTAAGCTACGATGTCGCAAGGGGCGATATAATATAGTGGCGGATGCACTAAGTCGGATGCCTCAGATTAATTCACTTGCTTTCACGGAAATAAAGAGTGGATTTTTGGAGTCATTACGTGGCAAGTGTGCACAAGATCAATCATATGCTAAAGTGTGGAGTGTAGTTTTAAAATGGGATCCCTCACACTCACATGTCTCTGTATAGCCAGATCAACATGTCTCTGCACGCGCAGATAAAAACTCCCAACACACAGAGCTCCACCCCTACTCAGGAAGAGCTTAAGCGATGGAAGAATTTTTCCATTGATTATGGCTACTTACTCCACAAGGGTAGAGTATGTGTGCCAAAGGACTCAGACACTAGGCAGCAAAGCTTATTTGAGTGTCACGGTAGTCCAAGTGTTGGTCATCCAGGTATTTGTAAGACGTATGCCTTAGTTTGATGACAATTTTATTGGCCACGCTTACATCATGATGTTCAAGAGCACGTACTAAACTGCCAATAATGTCAATTAAATAGGCAGAGCACCTCAAGGTAGGTGGCCTTTTACATCCTTTAGAGATTCCACAAGGTAAGTGGGAGAGTATCTTTATGGACTTTGTAGTAGGACTACCTACTACAAAATCGTGGCCATGATGCCATATGAGTAATTGTAGACGGTCTAACAAAGATGGGTCGATTCATTCCCACTAAGACTACGGTTAAAACACCGAAATTAGCATGGCTATTTGTAGAGCATATATATAGACTCTACGGTCTTCCAGCTAGTATCATTAGTGACAGAGATCGAAAGTTTGATAATCACTTCTAGAGAGCTGTATTTCAAAAGTTGGAAACTAAACTTAATCTAAGTACGATTGATCATCCAGAAACAGATGGTCAAACCGAAAGAGTTAACCAAGTGCTAGAAGATATGCTATGAGCGTATGTTAGCAAGAAGCAAACCAATTGGGAAGACTATTTACCTATATTGGAATTTGCTTATAATAGTTCAAAGCATGTGACTACAAGGTTTAGTCCATTTATGCTTTTATATGGATTTCAACCTAGATCACCCGTTACGGTGGGCTTGGCTAAGGAGAAGATACAACAAGCGAAGGATTTTCTCCAAGACCATTTTGACATGCTTCGAGTTGTTCGACAGAATGTTAAGCAAGCTCAACATCGATATAAGAAGTAGGCAGATGAGCATCATCGTCTCGCTACTTTCGAAGAAGGAGACAAGGTTTTCCTTAAGGTTCCGGAGCATTCAGAACGTCTGAAGAGGAGATAAGTTGCTAAACTTTCACCACGCTATTGTGGACCGTTTATCATTCTCAAACGTATAGATCAAATGGCCTATAAGTTAGCTCTTCCAGACCACTCACGAGTTCATCATGTTTTTTGTTAGACAAGGGGAACTAGAACCTAGGAATCCATCTCCCAACCACCCACTATATAGCATGGCTCCTAGCCCTTTGCCCTAGTTGGACTCCTTTTCCACACTGCCTAGCCCAGCCTTGCCTTTGTCTAGTCCGGCCTTGTCGTTGTCTTGACATTACTCCCCCCTTAAAGAAGAGTTTTCGTCCTTGAAAACAAAAGCGGGGAACTTCTTCTTAAGAACACTAATGTTTTTCCAAGTGGCACCTTCCTCGGGTCCATTTTTCCACTTGATTAAGGCTTGTTGACGTACATGATGACGCATACATAACTCATGATAGTCGAGAATACGTTCAGGTTCATGCGGTAAGGTAGGAGGTTCAACGAAATCAACCAAAATATGTTGGTCAATGACATTGTTGTCCCCATGTAACCACTTACGTAAACAGCTTACATGAAACACCGGATGAATACGAGAATGTGTAGGTAGCAATAATTTGTAGGCATAATCACCTACTCACTTGAGTATTTTGAAAGGCCCACAATATCGGGGAGATAATTTAGGTGTTGGCCCAGTTTTCAAACTTTCTGAATGTTCTGGCACACGTAAATACTTCCTCCCCTTCCTCGAAGGTAACTTGCCGACGTTTCTCATCAGCATACTTCTTATACGGATCTTGCACTTGTCGGACATTCTAACGAGCAAGTTTCAGCATATCCATGTGGTCTTGGAGAAAATCCTTAACCTGTTGAAGCTTTTTGGCTGTCAACCCCACCGTAACAGGTGACCTAGGTTGAAACCCATACATGAGCATGAAAGGACTAAATCCAGTTGTGACATGCTTAGCACTATTGTAGGCAAACTCGAGAATAGGTAAGTATTCTTCCCAGTCCGACTGTTTTTTGCTGACATATGCTCTTAGCATATCCTCTAGCACTTGGTTAACTCGTTCAGTCTAACCATATGTTTTTCGATGATCGCTTGTATTGAGGTTTAGTTGTGTACCCAATCGTTTGAACACAGCCCTCCAAAAATGACTGTTAAACTTGGAATCATGATCACTGACGATGTTACTTGGCAAAACATACAACTTGTATAGATTGTCCATAAATAACTTGGCTAGTTCTGGTGTCTTAACCGTTGATTTGGTCGGAATAAACTTACATAGTTTAGTCAACCGGTCTACGACCACCTATACCGAGTCATGACCTCGTACAGTGGTTGGTAAACCCACAATAAAGTCCATAGAGATACTTTCCTATTTTCCATTGGGAATCTCCAAAGCATGTAAGAGTCCTCCTGCTTTCAGGCGCTCTGTTTTGTTAACTTGACATTTTTGGCAATGCAAGACATAAGCTTGAACAAAGCCATGTATACCTGGCCAGTAAAAATGTCGTCGTGCGAGAGCATAAGTTTTTCTAATACCCGGGTGCCCTGCACTTGGACTATCATGACATTCATAAAGAATTTTGCACCGAATGTCTGTGTCTGTCGATACACAAACTCTCCCCTAATGGAGTAGGTACCCATTGTCGATGGTGAAATGCTTCCATCGCTATAGTTCATCACTTGATAGAGGAGAACTAGGTGTGGAGGTTAACGTTACACTACCATCATTGGAGTGAGAAGGATCCCTCATTTGTACATGGCTCCACACTTTGGAATATGCTTCATCATGCTCATATTTGCCTTTGAGAGAATCCAAAAATTCACTACGAAGTTCCGTGAACAAGAGAGAATTGATCTCCGGCATACGACTTAGAGCGTCAGCAACCACATTGTATCGACCTTTACGATACCGCAGCTTAGAGTCATATTCCTGAAGAATCTCGGCCCACCTATTTTTACGACCCTTCAAATCCGTTTGTTGTGTAAACCATTTGATGCTTTCATGGTCAAAGGCAATCTCAAACTGAACACCATACAAGTAATGCCGCCATGTTTT
This sequence comes from Adiantum capillus-veneris, assembly GCF_014529385.1. Classification (NCBI taxonomy): domain Eukaryota; kingdom Viridiplantae; phylum Streptophyta; class Polypodiopsida; order Polypodiales; family Pteridaceae; genus Adiantum; species Adiantum capillus-veneris. The sequence continues at coordinate 26,976,714 of NC_140939.1, read as the reverse complement.
TAAGGCACACACTATTGCACAGAGTTCGTGCTCATAAGCAAAGTAGTTCTGTTGATCTGCATCAAGCTTCTTGCTTTCAAATGCAATTGGCCATCTGTCTTGTAACAGGACTGCTTTAATAGCACGGTCACTGGATCCATTTCCAAAACGAAGGATCTACAATAGCTAGTATGGAAGTTGTAGCTAATGCATCCTTGAGCGTATCGAAATTGTGATGTTGAGCGGGTCCCCACTGAAAAGCTTTTCCTTTGCCTTTCAGTTGATCCATCATGGGAACAACAATTTTAGCATAGTTTTAACGAACCTGCGGTAAAAACCTGCAAATCCTAAAAAAATATGTAACTCTTCTACATTTTCAGGAGAATGCTGTCGTGCTGTGACATGTACATAGTGGGAACGCATGCTATAAGATCTATCTTGTAACTTTTTAGATACATAATTATCTTTCCTATAATGTACATATGCATATTTAAGTATAATAATAAGCCTTCTATCTCATCCTATTATTTTTCTCAAGGGTAACCTATCCTTACTTTACCATAAGAAAATACTATGGGAAAAGCTCAATAGCTCCGCCTCTTTAACTTGGGGCAAAAAGCATTGATTCTTTATTTCTACTATCTCATTATCATCTCACACCCTAGCTAGATCCTATATCTAGGGTAAACTCCAATATATATATATATATATTCTATGTATTTTTTATACTTCTTTTTAAATAGCTACTAGGAGGGAATCAAATCCTAGTGGGACACTAGGTGGCATGATTTCAAAGATACACTGATTTTAATGCATTATTGCAAGCATGATTACAAAACTTTGTCAAGGAGCAATGTCATGCTTTCATATGGCATGAGGTGTCCTTTGGAATTAAATGAAAGTCTAGGCTAAGGGGACCACGGGAAGACTTTTGCTGCCAGAAATGGACCCTATTTTGATGAATTTTTTACACAAGGTTCCAATCCGAATTGGAAAATGATTTTAAATGAAAATCGTAGCTAATGAGCTGAAGTTTCTGCCCATATTTTTACTTTTTTATTTGGAGCCACGGTTGAGGAGATATGATCAAAATACTGGACCCCACTCTGCCCACATCATGCAGGGATAGCTCATTTCCAACTTTTCCAATTCCTATTCACACTGGCTCCTCTCTTCTTGTGTAAACCCTTGGGGGTTCCCTTCACCTATAAAAGGGGACCTCTTCTTCCTTGAAAAGGGACTTAAGCATTCAAGCCATTGATGAGAGGAATTCTTGAGGGAGTGAGTAGTAATGCCTAATTGTACTTAGCCATTAACATAAGCCTAAGCCTACACTTTCTCCTAGAGGAAGACTAGCCATCCTTGCATGCTATCCTTGGAAGATCAACTCTAATCAAACAAGGGCGTGGACTTGGCGTATCAATCAAAGTTGAATTCTCCCCTCTTCTTCTCTCTCCATCAATAATGGTGCCGAAGGGTTTGTCAAGTAAGATGCGTTCTACGTTGATGTTTTCTTGATTTCTTGTTGTTTTCATTTTCATCTCTAATCCAAAATATATATATATATATATATATATATATATATATATCTAATCTCATCTCCTTAACCAAACCTATCTCTCTCACTCTTAGTAATTCATCCTCTCTACAAATTTTAGGTTCTCCTTGCTACAGGTACATCTCTCCCCGCAGTATCCTTATTGCCTACGGGCAAGAATAGGGCTTGGGAGGAAAACTTCTCATCTCTTCACTTATCTTATATCTACATTTCTCACATACTATCCTAGATGAATAACCCACATGATGATCATTTCTATCGCTTTCACTCTGTACAATCTATTAGAATTAACGCATGGATTAGCCGTAAAATACACTTTCAACAACGTATAGTGTTTCTCTTCGGCCCTGAAAGGCTCAATGAAATACCTCTATCACCGGATCCCATCATACTACCTCTCATAGACTATAATTTTTCTTTTGATATAAGCGTAGTTATCTTGCTATGAACCAAGAGGATTTGTACACACAATTAATCCCAATCACTAGACAAAATATATATATTATGGTAAGCACAAAACTACAATTCCAAAGAACAATTCGTAGCCTATTTGGTCAGCCAAGATTGAATGTCATTAACTCATCTATTAACCCTTTCATATTACCCATAATACGATATGACCATAGCCTTGATGTTTTCATCTTCGTATTGTTTCGACATTCTCTTTTGTGTTCTTTCTTTGTGTGTGTGAGTGCAAGAGAGAAAGAGTGAGTCTTCTTTGATTGCACTTCTTTCCAAACCCTAGTCTTCATGGCATCTAAGGTTTAACTCCTTCATATATTTTTTGTTGAGTTCTCTCACAAACTCTCACAGCCATAAGCCCGGTGCTTTCCTGGCAAGACCGCAAATTTCTCGACATATTTTTGGTGAACCCAACGTGAAACTGCCAGGGTGAGATTTTGTGGATAACCATGGGTGATCATGTTGAGCAACAAGGTATGCATTTTGACCCAGCATTAATGCAAATGTTTCAAGCATTTGCAATGTTCATGCAACAATAACATGCCATTGAAAGAAGGGAGATTTCAGCAACGAAGGCCATACAAGCAGTCGTCAATAGAATGGATCAGTTCAATGGCAAAGATGTAACCAAGTACTTACGCGAGTATGTGAAGGAGATGGAGCTGCATCGCGTGTCAGAAGGTGAGATGATTCAAAGCTTTGAGCTAGTTGTTGCTCCAGAAATTAGAGAGTATGTTAGGGTAATTAAAGATGGGCATGGGAGAAATTGGGAAGAACTCAAAGTAGCTTTAAAGGAGGAATATTTCATGGAGGACTTTGAGAGAGTGACCAAAAGGACATTCTTAGAATGGGTAGTCAAGCCAAAGCAAGGACTATCAATAACAGAGCTACTTAGGAAATTTGAGCGGCGCTATGCACAACTCACCAGGACAGAAAGGGCCACACTAGATGCAGAGAAGACAGATCTTTTCTTACAAGCTATAGGTAAAGAGTTTCAAGAAAATTTGGAGCTTCTTCTTGAAGATAAAGATGCTGAGCAAGGACTAAAGACCGACTAGAATGAGGTTGAAGGTGCTGTCTCACTGCTTGCCAAACGACAAAGAAGAAGGGACAAGATGGTAGTAAACACTACAAGTCCTTCCACCTCAACTTCTGACAAAATGGTAAAGCCTACTTTTATCGCTCCTAAGTTTGATGAGTCCATGCTAGATGAGCTTGTGAAGGGAATGCGTGACTTGAAGGTGAAGTTTGCAAAGATTGAAGAAAAAGGCCAACCATCGGGGCCACTTCTTGGGCAAAGACAACAGCCCAAAGAAGGGTTTGTTAATAGATGTATTTGGTGTGATAGTACATACCATGTAAGAAGGGATTGTGATGATTTTAGTGATGCTTTGTCAAAAGATGTTGTCTTTTTTAAGGATGGTAAAATCCACTTAAGAGAGACAGGTCTACCCTTGAGAACTAACTTTGGGAAGGGGGGAATGCAAACCTTAGTTGAAGATATGGCAACTAAGCATGCCACCTCTTCAGTTGAGGCAACTACTTTTGGAGTAAAAATTGAACATTTTTGTGATGAAGAGGTGAGTGACCATCATGGTCAAATTTGGCCAAATGTCATGCAATTAGCTAAAAAGGGAAAGCTTACAAAAGAGATTCTACATGAAGCAGGTGATTGCATACGTCTAGAAACAAGATGGAATGATCCAGTGGACTCATTGTCACTGCATGCCTACATTACAAAATGCCAACAAAATGAGGCAATTGTAGAAGAGAAGCGCAGACGTGAGAATGCTGATGAAGGACCATCAAAAAGAGCTTCTAGAAGTAGGGGAATAAGCGACTCAATGCCTTCTCAAACACCCTCAACACAAGGAGCATCTCCACCTGAGGTACTCATGGAGGAGTCTACAACAGGAAAGAAGAAAGAGCCAACGAAAGGTAAGACAAAAGGCCCAACTTATAAACTACAATCTGATATTGAGGTTGCTATAGATTTAAAGAAAGTCTTGGAGGAAAGGATCTTGAATAGCAAGATTGAGTTTACTCTGGGAGAAGTTCTTGGCATTGCAAAGCGTGAATTCCATGAGGAGATCATTGACATCATCAAGAGGAAGAGGCAAACCCTTGCTGAAGTTTCTCGTCCACAGGTTGAAGGGGAAACCTCAAAGACACAAGGGATGCAACTGCAAAATAAGGAGAATGATGGAGCTGTGGTAGGATGCTACCAATCTAGTGGGAGAGTGAAGCAAGTGCATTTCTCAAATGATGATGAAGAAGTTGAAGATATTCCTAAGAGTTACTATTCACGAAGTCATTGGGCAAGGGCTACTACAGAAACTTTGGTCAAGGTAGGTGATCTTGAAGAGCCATTTGTTGCTTTGATTGACCATGGTTCAAGAATAAACATAATGTCAAAGAGTCTCTACAACAAGTGCAAATGGCCGATGCACACAAATCATGGCTGGATGGTAAAAGTGGCAAACAATTCATTCGGTGAATTGTATGCAGCATGTCCAGGTGTGAAGGTAACAATAGGTGATGTAAAGATTGACCAAAACTTCTTTGTACAGGATACATCTTCATATCATCTCATCCTTGGACAGCCTTATATTGTGGGAGTTCGAATGGAAACAAAGGTAATGGATGATGGTTCAACATATGCTAGGATACGTAGCAAAGATGGTAAACGAGCTGTCCAATTTCTCACAGTTTGTGTGAACCATGAAAGAAATCGTGACAACCTCAGAGAACATCCTCTACCAAAGGTGAGCAAAGAGTTTCATGATCATAGAGAAATGATGGGTTTTGGCCAAGTACCATTGTAAAGCGGGATTGCAGTGGTACAGAAAGAAAAAGGGTCTCGCCTGATCCAAAAATAGGTGAAGCATTTTCAACAAGCTCCTTGGTAACAAAGAATGGATCAGTATGTTTTACAAAACTTGAAGATTTGAAGAGATGTGAGAGGCAATATGTGCATAATGTACAAATAGGCATGAAAAAGAGTGGGTTGCTAGAGCCTATTGAAAATGTTTTGGGTTTGTGTGAACAAGTTTCTTTTGTAGATACTATGGGTGAGCTTTATGCTATAATGGGGTCTAATTTACATCTTGAAAATGAAGTTGTGGAAGTTTGCTCTATGGAAATGTATCAAGTAATAGAAGCCTTTAAAGAAAGCCAAACAGTTGGCCCAGAAGTCCATGTTGAAACTAAATACAAGAGTGTAGCAAAGAAGGGAAACCAGTAGCTTCACCCTTACCACCCAACAACAGGGAAAATATTGAGCAGGCTTCTTTACAACCAAGTTTGAGGAATTCTAAAAAGATTGGGCATACCTTCACAAACGAGTCTTTCCAAGACTTGCAGATTGGTAAGGATGTGTACCTTGCCACAGGGAGCAACCAACTCGGTTGCACATATGATAAATGGGATGAATAAGGTCTTACGTGACTTTATTCCGCAAATCACGATGCCTTTCATTGATGATTTGCCTATCAAAGGATGTGAAGAAAGTGACAAAGATGAAGCTTTGGATCTCAAGGGATGTCGCAGGTTTGTGGTAAATCTCATAAATGATTGTGATAAAATTTTGTCTAGGTTGGAAGAAGTGAATCTTACATTGTCAGGGAAAAAGTCTATGTTTGGTGTCAATGAAGTGCTTATTGTGGGGCACATGTGCAGGCCATATGGTAGGAAACCTTGTCCAACAAAGGTAGATGCCATCCAAAGATTGAAAGAAACATGCACTAGCACCACTGAGGTTAGAAGGTTTCTGGGAGCATGTGTCTTCTATGTTATTTGGATTCCATATTATGCACCTATAGCTGATCCTCTTTATCAGCTGCTTAGAAAGAATCATAAGTTTAAATGGATAGAAGCACATGTAAAATCCATGAAAAAGCTGAAGGAGTTGCTCCAGTCAACAACAACTTTGAGAAAGGTAGACTATGAGTGTCAAAGGCCAGTGATTGTGACAGTAGATACCAGTTCTACAGGGATTGGATGGGCAATAGGGCAAGATGACAAAGAAGGACACAGGTATGTGGTAAGATTTGGAGCAAAGGTACTAAGTGCTCGCCAAAGAAACTATCCACAGATAAAGAGAGAGTTATGGGGTATGGTTACAGCCTTGAAAAGTGGGAAAGAGTACCTAATTGATGCATGTGTGGTTGTAGAAACAGATTGTCTACCACTTCTGGGGATGATTACAAGCTGCTCAACACCAGACATTGCTATGTTGTGGTGGATTGCCTACATTAAGTCCTTAAATCCCGAGTTTAAGCACATTGCAGGTAAAGACAATACATTGGCAGATACGGTATCAAGGGCAAGGTATGAAGATGAGTCACAAATGATTGATGAGGGAGATGATGTAGGTACAAAGTTCTATTCTATCTCTCATGTCAAAGGTAACAATGTCTGCATGACTAATCTACTTGAATCATTCTTGAAAGAGCTTTATGAAGGTGATTGGCTTCTTATTGGAAGCTACTTGAGTACTCTAACAAAACAGTATGATTGGTGTGAACAAGAATTCAAGAGGATACACAGGAAAGCATATGGGTACTTTTTGAGGGATGGTTACTTGTGGAAGCATCCTAAACAAAAGGGTGCTACACCACAACGGGTTATATGCAAAAAAGAGACTCAAGTAAAGCTCATGCAAGAGTTTCATGAGAGTCTATGGGCTGGACACAGGGGTGTGTGGGCAACCTTCTCCAAGTTGAAAGAAAAATACTGGTGGAAGGGTTTGTATAAAGATGTATCTCAGTTTGTAGAGACATGTGTAACTTGTCGAGTGTATTCAAATGTTTGACATCGTGATGGATTGCACCCTACATATCCACTAGCCATGCACTATAAATGGGTTGTGGATCTAGTCACAATGCCTCTAGGACTCTGGCAGATGAGATACTTGGTTTTTGCACGAGAGGACCTAACTAACCAGGTTGAAGGAAGAGCATAGAGCTAAAACCACAGAAGCTGTGTGCAAATTCCTTCTTGATGAGGTGATTTGCCGTTATGGTTGTGTGGGAAAAATCACTGCAGATAGAGGTGAACTGGATGCTGTCGAAGAAGCAAGGGAGTTCTTTTCTAGATTAGGAATCAAGCTTTCTCTTACTACAGCTTACAACCCTGAAGGAAATGGAAAGAGTGAAAGAGGGCATCCTCCTATCATCAAAGCTTTGGCTAAGGCTTGCGAAGGAAGAGTTGGTGAGTGGCCAAAACTGTGCTACATGCCTGCGGAGCTAATGTATGGTCAAAAGCCAATGATGCAGATTGAAGATACAATTCCCACATGGAATGTACTACCTTGGCAAGAGGGGCTTAGCAGGGAAGATCTCCTTGCAGTGCGTATAAGGCAGCTAGAGAGAAGACCTGGAGATATTGAAGCTGCAAAAGAACGACTCAAAAATGCAAGGTTGAAAAACAAGGAATACTTTGATAAGCGACATCGACTCAGGAGCAAAGCAATTGACAAAGGTGACTGGGTTTTGGTGTATGATAGTAGCCTTGATAACCAGCACACAGTCATGCGTAAGTTTTCAAAAAGATGGTTTGGACCGTATGTTGTAGAGCATGTGCATGAAAATGCTACTTACAGCTTGTCTGAACTAGATGGTACAAAAGTAAAGATTCCCATTGCAAGAAAAAGGATCAAAATGTTTAAGAGAAGAGGAGACGATCATCCAAAAGATGTTGATGAGGAAGAAGAGCAAACCACAGGTAAAGATCAAAGTGAAGATGAAGATTTGGAATCATCCAGTGAAGAAGAAAGCAAGGAATATGTACAAGAGGGCTGATCTTACAAAGAAATAATGTGGCACATACCGGAGGATGTGCAGGTTTAGAGGGGGTGGATGTGGTGCTGTGACATGTACGTAGTGGGAACGCATGCTAGAAGATCTATCTTGTAACTTTTTAGATACATAATTATCTTTCCTATAATGTACATATGCATATTTAAGTATAATAATAAGCCTTCTATCTCATCCTATTATTTTTCTCAAGGGTAACCTATCCTTACATTACCATTAGAAAATACTATCGGAAAAGCTCAATAGCTCCGCCTCTTTAACTTGGGGCAAAAAGCATTGATTCTTTATTTCTACTATCTCATTATCATCTCACACCCTAGCTAGATCCTATATCTAGGGTAAACTCCAATATATATATATATATATTCTATGTATTTTTTATACTTCTTTTTAAATAGCTACTAGGAGGGAATCAAATCCTAGTGGGACACTAGGTGGCATGATTTCAAAGATACACTTATTTTAATGCATTATTGCAAGCATGATTACAAAACTTTGTCAAGGAGCAATGTCATGCTTTCATATGGCATGAGGTGTCCTTTGGAATTAAATGAAAGTTTAGGCTAAGGGGACCACGGGAAGACTTTTGCTGCCAGAAATGGACCCTATTTTGATGAATTTTTTACACAAGGTTCCAATCCGAATTGGAAAATGATTTTAAATGAAAATCGTAGCTAATGAGCTGAAGTTTCTGCCCATATTTTTACTTTTTTATTTGGAGCCACGGTTGAGGAGATATGATCAAAATACTGGACCCCACTCTGCCCACATCATGCAGGGATAGCTCATTTCCAACTTTTCCAATTCCTATTCACACTGGCTCCTCTCTTCTTGTGTAAACCCTTGGGGGTTCCCTTCACCTATAAAAGGGGACCTCTTCTTCCTTGAAAAGGGACTTAAGCATTCAAGCCATTGATGAGAGGAATTCTTGAGGGAGTGAGTAGTAATGCCTAATTGTACTTAGCCATTAACATAAGCCTAAGCCTACACTTTCTCCTAGAGGAAGACTAGCCATCCTTGCATGCTATCCTTGGAAGATCAACTCTAATCAAACAAGGGCGTGGACTTGGCGTATCAATCAAAGTTGAATTCTCCCCTCTTCTTCTCTCTCCATCAATAATGGTGCCGAAGGGTTTGTCAAGTAAGATGCGTTCTACGTTGATGTTTTCTTGATTTCTTGTTGTTTTCATTTTCATCTCTAATCCAAAATATATATATATATATATATATATATATATATCTAATCTCATCTCCTTAACCAAACCTATCTCTCTCACTCTTAGTAATTCATCCTCTCTACAAATTTTAGGTTCTCCTTGCTACAGGTACATCTCTCCCCGCAGTATCCTTATTGCCTACGGGCAAGAATAGGGCTTGGGAGGAAAACTTCTCATCTCTTCACTTATCTCATATCTACATTTCTCACATACTATCCTAGATGAATAACCCACATGATGATCATTTCTATCGCTTTCACTCTGTACAATCTATTAGAATTAACGCATGGATTAGCCGTAAAATACACTTTCAACAACGTATAGTGTTTCTCTTCGGCCCTGAAAGGCTCAATGAAATACTTCTATCACCGGATCCCATCATACTACCTCTCATAGACTATAATTTTTCTTTTGATATAAGCGTAGTTATCTTGCTATGAACCAAGAGGATTTGTACACACAATTAATCCCAATCACTAGACAAAATATATATATTATGGTAAGCACAAAACTACAATTCCAAAGAACAATTCGTAGCCTATTTGGTCAGCCAAGATTGAATGTCATTAACTCATCTATTAACCCTTTCATATTACCCATAATACGATATGACCATAGCCTTGATGTTTTCATCTTCGTATTGTTTCGACATTCTCTTTTGTGTTCTTTCTTTGTGTGTGTGAGTGCAAGAGAGAAAGAGTGAGTCTTCTTTGATTGCACTTCTTTCCAAACCCTAGTCTTCATGGCATCTAAGGTTTAACTCCTTCTGCATATAGTTTTTGTTGAGTTCTCTCACAAACTCTCACAGCCATAAGCCCGGTGCTTTCCTGGCAAGACCGCAAATTTCTCGACAACGCCATTGCCGGATTGTATCCATTTTGGATTGATCCATATATAGCCCATTAGTTGAAATAGCATGCCCCAGATAGTGAATTTCTTCTTTCAGAAAATCACACTTCGATTCCTTGGCATATAATTTATTTGTTCGTAACAATTTGAACACCTGCCTCAGATGTTGTAAGTGTTCTTCTTCAGAAGCACTGTAGACTAGAATGTCATCGAGAAAAACGATGACAAATTTGCCCAAGTACGGCTTCAAGACACTATCGATAAGTGTCATGAATGTTGCGGGCGCATTGGTTAACCCAAAGGGCATCACCAAGAACTCGTAGTGTTCAAACCGTGTTCGAAATGCAGTTTTAGGTATATCAGCAAGTTGAATACAAATTTGGTGATAACCTGACTGTAAGTCTATTTTCGTAAAATGCGAGCATGAGTGAGTTTGTCGAACAACTCATCCACTCATGGCAGTGGGTACTTGTTCTTAACCGTAACCGCATTTAATCCATGGTAGTCTACGCACATGCGCATACTGCTATCTTTTTTCTTCACTAATAGGATAGGAGAAGCCCATGGTGAAGAACTGGGTTGTATAAACCCTCTGCTAAGGTAGTCAGCAAGCTGACGTTCCACATCAGCAGCTTCAGAGTAACTCATACGGTAGGGCGGTTTACTAACAGGTTTACTGCATGCAACCACATCGATGCTATGTTACACCAATCATGTCGGTGGTAATCCTGGTGGCAAATCATTAGGAAAAACATCTTGAAATTCCTTTACTAATTTTTGTAACTCACTAGTAACGTTTGCTTGTTTGGAAGTAGCCATTGGTGGAAGAGATGAGAGAGAAGCATGCGGCATTGAAGAATGTTCAACAGATTCAATGTTAGAGAGAAAATGAGACAATGAGTAACACAAGAAAACTTGATCTATTTCATTATCAGAAACGAGCTGCATAAGCTCAACTGTACATATCAATGGTGAAGAAGGTACATTCTTCTCTCCTAACAACAACACATGTGCACCATGGGATTCGAACATCAAGCTGTTGTGCTCATAGCTACGCTTCAGTGATGGTCCTAGGCTATGCAACCATTCCCTACCAAGGACCACGTCTGCCCTCTCCATGTTCATAACCTAAAAATCCAAGGATGTGGAGTAACCTTATACTTCCAATGGAACAGCTCGGACTTGAGTATCCCAGATTTTGGTATCATGTCCATTCATCATTGCTATTTTATGGCGGTGGGTACTCGGAGTTTAAGGCAATTTGAGTTTTTCACCAATCCATAATTGACAAAATTGTGAGTAGCACCGTCATCTACCGAGTGTTGGGTTTTTAGGGTGGATACATACATGTAGCATTCATGTTGTAGACACAAAATGAGGAGAGATGAGAGAGAAATAAAATGCTTATGCAAGAGGAGAACTTACACCATTAAAATGAACAAAATAACTAGTGCATAAGCAAAGCTTGTAAACTACAAGTGATGTGTAGAGCTTGTGGAGGGTGCCTTCTTATGTAGGCTCTCATGAGATGTTCTAGAGTGTTCTAGGGCTAGTTCCCACATGCTAAGAGATGGAGTGAAGGCATGTGTTTAATCCTTACACCAAGATGCGCACCTTGTTCCCTTGCAGAGATCCGTGCATTCGTACTAACTCATGTGGTCCGAAGGTTTGTTGCCACATGGAAGCTGTGAGACAACATTCATGCACCACCTCGGTGTGTGTTACTTCCACTGTAGAGAACCGTGAGGAAGACTCAAGAGGCAGTAGTTGCACAGTGTGCACTGCTTTCTCCTTGCCATGAGCAGCAAATTTCCCCTTGGGACAATCCTTTTTGCCATGAACACTTCCTAAACATTGAAAACATAATTTCTCTTTCTTAGCTTTATCAAAGTCCTCAGGAGAGAGAGGACCACTATGGCTTCTTCAAGTGTTTTAGGGTCTTGAGTCTTGACGTGCTTCTTAAGTCTGGTGTCAGACCACATATAAATCCCCGTACTTGCTGAAAGTTATCTAAGCCTTCCAACTTGAGGATAACATCCCGATAGTGAGATATATACTCAAGTAATGATGGGTATTGGCGCATGGAACACGTGTCTCAAGCCGTCCAATTCCGATCTGCCTCATTTGTAGGCAAAAATTCTTTGCGAAACATAGCTTCAAAAGTTGCCCAACTCTGTGGTATGATTTTCTTCTCCTTGAGAGACATCCACCATTTGTAGGCCTTGCCTTTCAGAGTTAAGCTCGTTTGCAGTGCCCTAACTTCGTCTGGAGTACGTCGTAAGGCGTGAATTCCATCCCACTTGCTGAGAAAGATATTCACTGCATCCTTATTGCAATCACGGTCCTCTCCCTTAAAAGTCGGTAGTTTGCTGTTTTTCAACAACTCATCCACCTCTTTTGCAGTGAGAATGTGCAAAGTATCATCAGTTGGACCTTGTCCCGGATTAGAAGGGCCTTGCCCCTATGTAGCAACCTGCTCATGCATGTGCGTGTCAGCAGGACCCTTGGGCTGCTGTTGCATTAATTGGATCACTAACATGGATAATTTAGCGACGTTTTCATCTAAAGATTTAAAATTTCCTTCCATGACTGATATGTGTGTCTAAAGTGCACGAAATTCTTGACTGTCAAGCAATTCATAGGCGCCGTCACCTGCCGTAGCATCGTGGGAACTCTCCTTGAGAGCATCCGACCGTGAGCCATCATGGGCAGGATCAGGCGTTGTGAGCGGGATGAAAACACACACAGCGCCTCTATAACGACCCGACACACACGCTTGGGAAGATACACACACACACTATGGGGCACCACTCGACTTACACAACACACCTGGCCGAGACAGGACACACACCTATGGAGTGAGAGGAGAGAGACGATCCGTTTACCCACTCCGCACAGAGAGATACACACACACACACACCCAAAAAACTCAGCTCCAAAGGGGAGAATTTCTGATGTTTAGATACAATTGAGCTTGGGCCAACACCAATGGGGCAAATAGCTCACACAGTATGGGTAAAATAAGCCAGATATGATCACAAACTGGAGCAGAAACTTCGCTCATAGGAGAAACTTCCACAGAAAAACAGCAGAAAAAGAGTGAGGAATTTGGCAAAATGGACAGCACCATCGTGTCCGGAACGGCCCAAAACCCCAGTCTACAATGTCAAAGTGCTCAGATCCGACCTCGGATGAGCAGTTTACGGCCAAAACAGGCTCCAAAAACCCAAAAAACACACCTGCGGCTGTTCCTCCTCTCTTCTCCACGTTTTTTCTGGTCTTCTCTCTGTTTTTTCAGTTCCCACACTTTGCTTTATTAGTTGGGCACCCTTGGCCTTTTAGATGACCTCAAACGGACCCCGAACATGCCAAAAACTGACCTCGCAGTGCATAGTTATCACCTTTTTGCATCATCCGCACACCTGGCACTCGACTTTTTTCAATAATGCATCCCGCCACCACGTGAAGTGGCCCCAAAATATGGTCTTCATGATGACCTCTCTGCATAATTATCACAAGAAAACATCCACGTTGTGTTCGTACTCATCCGCGTGCAAGTATTGACCCCGTTCAACCTCCTGACGCCACTAGATGCCATCTGACGCACCTGCTTACCTCATGTCGTCGGCCCGTGGATAGCTTCCTCGAGAAGTTTTACGCGCTCTAAACTCCTCATTATTGTAGAAAAAACATACTGGTACTGGTGATGATGAAAATCGATGCACTATGTACATGCTGTCCTACCTGTACACATGTGGGCCCCACATAACCACCTGGCTCTAGAAAATGGGCAATCCTTTATTCGATGCACCATGCATGTATATGTACATATACGCAATCCCTTGCTCCAAAAAACTCCTAACATAATTTGCCCATCCCCTAGCCTGCTAGATCATTCATGATCAGCAGCAGCAAAGAGAGATATGAGACTCGCCGCATCACAGGTCTCCTCATCCTTCACAGACATCACTCGCTCTTCAGAAAACTCATCTTGCTCCACCATCATCAACCTGGCATGATACAACTTAAGACGCAATCCATTTACCCTTGATGTATGTAAAATCCCATCCAGGTTAGCCAACTGATATGTACCATTCGGGAAACACTCCACTACCTTGAAAGGGCCTTCCCACTTAATTTGAAACTTCTTTTGGAAGGTGTTGTCCAGTTTGCTGTTGTAGCACAAAACCAAGTCATGCTTCTTGATACCCTTACTTTTGACCTTTTTATTTATCTTTGCCAAAGCCTTATCCTGCATCTGCCCATAATGCTCCAATGCGCTCATCCTATCCAACTGGACCTCTTGTAACTGCAAGAGCCTCTCTTTGAATGCATCACTAGGCGGCCCAAGCAACTTCTCTAACATCTTGACCGCAGGCTTGACCGCAGGCAACTCTACCTCCACAGGCAATAGTGCTTCCTTTCCATACACCAAATGAAATGGAGTAAACCCTGTACCTGTCTTCACCGAAGTACGGTAAGCCCATAATGCACTAGGCAATTCCAAATCCCAATTCTTTCCTTGGTGCTCTGTCACTTTAGAAAGAATTTGTACCAACTCACCATTGAATCTTTCATTTAAGCCATTACACTGCGGGTAATAAGGAGTGGTATGCTGGTGCTTAATCTTCATCTTTGTGCATAAGAAGTCTAGCATTTTAGCTCTAAATCCTGGCCCCTTATCTGAAAGTAGCTCTAATGGCACCCCAAACTTGCGACATATTTCATCATACACAAATTTTGCCACATCCTTTGCAGTGATCTGTTTTACTGCTATAGCCTCTGCCCATCTAGAGAGATAGTCCACTACCGTCAAGATATAGCTTTTGCCCCTGCTTGTGATAGGTAACGGGCCTATTGCATCAATCCCCTACTTTTCAAACACATCAAACGCCATAATGGTTTTTCGTAGCTCTGGCTTCAACACTCTCTTCCCAAACGCTTGACACCTATTGCAAGACCTACACCAATGGTGAACATCCTTGTGCAAACTAGGCCATACATACCCCTCTTGCAAAATCTTATGCAAGGTGATCTTTAGAGCAAAATGGCCACCACATGCGCCTACATGATTCTCTTCCAACGCTCTGTAAAGCTCCTCCCGCCAAGGTACACGTCTCAACACGAGATCAGCCCCTTTCATGTATAAGACATCACCAATCAATTTGTACTTGTATGATCTACGCACAAAGCCATACTTCTTAGACTTCTGAATCTCCTTTGGAATGATTCCTGTTAGCAAAAACTCCTCTTCTTGAGCCAAACTTTCCCGGCCATGATAAAGAGGTAAAGTGGTCCTCAACACAAATAGCTCCCCAATCATGCCTTGAGCTGCTTCAAGTGCCTCTCCATTTAGAGCACGTTCAATGTGTCTGATGATCCATGCTTCGAACTTTTTTAACAGGCCTTTAATTCTGAAGCACATTTCCTTCAATGAGGTGTTCTTGCTCTTCCACACACCCAGCACTTGCTTCACCACTAACAAGGCATCACCTTTTATGCTCAACCTTCGAACCCCATGCTTCAAACAAATGTGTAATCCGGCTTCCAATGTAGCATATTCAGCCTCATTGTTACTATGCGCATCCAAATTGAACCCTCTCTTGCATACTAGCTTCCCCTCTGGATCATAAAGTGCTATACCCCCTGAAGCTGCATCGTGGCTCTTTCTGTATGAACCATCAAAGAACAACACATGTGCATTGCTGATCTGTGGCACTTCTTCAACTACCTTTCTCACCACCTCTTCCTTAACAATAAGGGGATTCTCCTTGTAGGTCAACAAATCAGCTAGGGTAGCCCTTGTACTATCTTCCACTAGAAAAGAGAACTCAAACTCTTGCAGCTCAATTACCCATTTCTTCACCACATTTGACATGTTAGTACCATTAATTAACTATGGCAAAAAGGCATAACTCGTCAAGAAAACAAAAGGCCGTGGTAGCAAGTAATGACGAAATCGTCGACAAGCAAATATTACACTGGCCATCACTAGCTCTACTTCCGATAACTTTCTCTCCGCTACCAACTTCACTCGGCTTGCACAATACACTGGCCTCATATAATGGCTGCCCTTCCCCTTTTGCAATAGCATAGCTCCAATGGCATCATCCCCTACTGATGGATTTACATAAAAAACTTTCTCCCAATCAGGAGCCTGCATGGCTGACAAACCCCCTAACACCTCTTTCACCTCTTGAAACACTTCTTCACACTTGTCATCCCATTGCAATGGATCATGCTTTGCCACTTGCTGTAAAGGATAAAGAAGCTGCGAAGACAATGGAATAAACCGTGCCATGTACTTCACTTTGTGTATAAAGGTTGCCAATTGCTTCGTACTCGTAGGTGATGGAAGAAGAATAATAGACTTAACCTTGTCTGGATCAGCCTCAATGCCATTTTCGGACACCATGTGGCCCAATAACTTCACCCTTGGCTGTGCTAGATGACATTTCTTTGGATTTAGTTGTCCTCCACATTCATCATATCGAGCCAATACCATCTGCAGCTTCTCATGGTGATCAGCCCTACTGCTATAGACACAGAAGTCATCCATAAAAGCTTTAACACAACTACCAATGAATGGTTCCAACACCCAATTTGCTCTCTCTTGATAGAAGGAAGGTCCATTTGACAACCCAAATGGCAATACTGTGTAGCAATAGCAGCCCCATGGCGTAATAAAAGTGGTCTTTGTGCGGTCTTTAAGAGAAATCTTCAATTGAAAATAGCCTGAAAAACCATCACACACACTGTACCTCTCATAACCTGCCACTGAATCCAAGATCTGATCGATGAATGGAAGAGGATATGGGTTCTTCTTAGTGGCTGCGTTTAAGGGTTTAAAATCCACACAAATTCTCCACTTCCCATCCTTCTTTGGACTGACTACAACTGGACTCACCCATTCTGTGGTCTCCACTGGAATTATGAACCCTACCTTCAATAACTTGTCCACCTCTTCTCGCAAGGCTTCCATTTGCTCTTGACCCATCCTTCTTAGCCTTTGCCGCACTGGCTTAGCACCTTCTTTCAGCTCTATATGCATCTCTTCACCCTTGAACCCTCTGATCTCTTCATATGAAGTAATGAACAAATTAGGAAAACTAGCCAGCATATGCAAATATATATCCTTCTCCATAGCTGAGAGGTCTCCACTGATCATTTGTGTCATCAATTCCTGCTTCTTTGACAACTCAACCTTGGTTTGCATCAGCCCTTCAATCACTTCATAAGGCCCTTCACTTTCATCTTCAACCTCATTCGCAAATGCAACTAAACCAATCTCCTGGATTTCTTTTTTCATCAAAAGAAATGCAACATCAGCATCCTCATCACTGCTGGTAGTGCTATCACTGTCCTCATCTGTCACCGTGGAAGATTCTTCATTACTAGACTCATCCTCATCTTCATAAAGCTCCTCTAATTGTTTCCTTGTGTCCATATTATAAAGCTTCTTGGTACCTGTCTTTCCATAGAGGCTAATCGTACCATGTCGCCAATCTTGAACAACTCCCACTGCACGTAACCATGGTCTGCCCAGTATAATAGGATATGCTCCCAACCCTGCTGGCATCACATGAAAATCAACCACTGCCTTTGCATCATATGCCTCCACTTCTAAGCTCTTTACAACACCCAAGCATTTTACTTTTTGATGGTTTGCCAATCTGATCTGAAACCCTGACACCCCAGCCACTGTGAGACCCATCTTCTCAACGCATGAGTGTGTTATGACGCATATTTGGGCTCCGCCATCCACATAACCTTGTCCCAAATTTTTCCTTTTATGCCACACATCTACTATTGGACAAATGTCTGGTAGCTCGTCCATTGCCAACACCTTTATTGAACCTCTCTCTGGCTCTTTGTCCATTGGGTTAACCATCCTCTTCCACTGTCGCTTTAGCTTAGGCACCATCTCTATAAGCTGCCCAAAAGTAACATCTGCCTTCTTGCTCGTCAGATCCTCCCTCAAGTCATAGCTTAATTGTCCATCCCCTAGTGGAAAATCTGAAACATGAAACTTTCGACGAGCTCTCCTTTTCCTCTTGGCCTTGACATCCTCGCCTTCATGGCTCTTTCCTTTCTTCTTACTAGGACCTGGGGCACTTCTTCCTTCCTTTTCCTCTGTGGTCCTCTTCCCAATAGGCATCACTAATGTATCCTCTAGCTTTGATGCCTTCTCCAAGGTGACTACACTTAGCACTTTTGTCTTTCCCTTTTCCTCCTGGGTCAGTCCACTGGTTCCTTCATCTCCCTTAATTTCGATGCCATAATCATTTGACCTAGTTAGCACCTGTCTTGGCAATGGATACATGTCTCCCCCCATCCTTGGTGGCTTATCACATTGCGGGCTGATGTGACCCAACTCTCCACAATTATAACATGTGGGCGTCTGCCTCCAAAACCTACCATTGCTTTGTCCAACACCATTCCTAGGCCTTTCTTCACCTCCTTGCTGATTTGCAAACCTCCCTCGACCTCGATTATTTCCCACTTGACCTAGCATGTTTAGGCTGAGATTCTTCATCAAATCTACCATTTGCCTCATGTCTTGCCTTAGCCCATCATCTTGCACTGCTGTAGTGACCACTGCTGGCATAACCTGAGTAGTAACAGGAACTACTGGTTCATGATGAACCCCTGACATGCGCCCTTGTAAAGACTCTATAGGCTGAAATTCAGACCTCATTGGCAAAGACTCCACCCCTAACTGGCTCATTTTCCTCAGCTTCCACTCTTTGTTCCTTGCTACCTCTAGTGCATCCTCATATGTCCTAGGCTTCTTTAGCTCCACTCTCCAACGTATATTCTCCCAAAGACCAACCAAGAACCTGTCCTTCTTCATCATGTCAGGCGGGGGTACCTGTGGTGCTAAAGCCTTGCACATTCGCTCCCATGCCAATGAAAACTTACGTATGTACGCATCTACTGGCTCACCTTCCTTTTGCACCAAAGCCTGTACTTCTTGCCACACCTTGTCAGGATCTTCTATCTTCACAAACTCCACTTCCAACCCATGTCGTAGATTGTCCCAACTCAACCTTACAGGTGGATCAGCCACACGCAACTCCTCTTCAAATGCTTTAGACCAAACTCGTGCATCACTCTTCAAACAAATTTGGAGAAGGCGTAACATTTGCGTAGGGTCATGAATCTGGTTGCTAATGCAGGCAACCTCCATCTTTTCCAAAAATTCTTCCACATCTTCATGACTTCTTCCATGAAACTCCGGATAAGAGAAAGCCATGGCTACCCAAATTATGATGCTTTGAGAACCCCTTCGAACACACGTGCAAGAACCCAAAACTTTTCACTACCCAATCCCCAGAAACTTCAATGGAGCTCAACTTTAGATAAGGACAAACACATGCACATCAAATGAGTTTTCATAGTTAATCATCGGAATGACAACAGGCAAAGGACATTCCAGGATCTCTCTCAATCTTCTTGGCCCAAACATAAAGACTATGCGCTGCTGGAAAAAGATATTCCTGGACACATGAACATTAATCTGAATTCTTTGAGTTAAATGAAAAGGAGTGAACTGAGGGCCATTTTGATCATCCATTAAAGCCAACCATGAAGCTCCCAAGAAGGCACACCTGACTCAACCTCTGATTTTGCCAAAATTTCAGCAGCATAACAGCATAAATGGCTCAAAATACCAAAAAACCAGCCATCATAACTTGGGAAAATTTCGACAGAGTTTCCCCAGAAGTAGAGCAGTAGGAACCCAAAATATAGACTGTCTATGTATGCATAAACTATCAACAATAGAACCCGAGCATCAAGTAGGACTCACTAGTACATAGCCTATGGCGAGGTCACAAAAAGGGTGCTCCAGCTACCTGTATCACCGAAAGGATCTCTACATTTGAGAATCCCCCAGCTCAATAAAAACCTCACGCTATCGACCCTCACACGAAGGCTAATGCAAATCGCATATAGTCAAGTCTCAGAAATGACTATCTTCCAGACCAAGTCTCAGAAATGGCTGGGACTGCCAAATACAACCAAGTATGGCTCCACAAATGCGTACAATGGCAGTTTCCACAAGTAACATACAACCCAGTAGACAATGCGCTCAAGCAGGCGCTAAATGATGCATACCCACACTTGCAAGTGACATCACTGCTAGTATATCACTGTACTCCAGCTACCTGTAGCTGTGTGAATCACCTGTACCTGTACCTGTCCCTGTAACCTGTAATCTTCAATCTGCAATCTGCAACCTGCAGCCTGTAAGCTCGAATCTCGAAGCTTGAAGCTCGAAGCAGAAGGTACGCGAAGAAGATCCTCCGTGGGGGCGCCAAAAGAATGTGAGCGGGATGAAAACACACACAGCGCCTCTATAATGACCCGACACACACTCTTGGGAAGATACACACACACACTATGGGGCACCACTCGACTTACACAACACACCTGGCCGAGACAGGACACACACCTATGGAGTGAGAGGAGAGAGACGATCCGTTTACCCACTCCACACAGAGAGATACACACACACACACACCCAAAAAACTTAGCTCCAAAGGGGAGAATTTCTGATGTTTAGATACAATTGAGCTTGGGCCAACACCAATGGGGCAAATAGCTCACACAGTATGGGTAAAATAAGCCAGATATAATCACAAACTGGAGCAGAAACTTCGCTCATAGGAGAAACTTACACAGAAAAAAAGCAGAAAAAGAGTGAGGAATTTGGCAAAATGGACAGCACCATCGCGTCCGGAACGGCCCAAAACCCCAGTCTACAATGTCAAAGTGCTCAAATCCGACCTCGGATGAGCAGTTTACGGCCAAAACAGGCTCCAAAAACCCAAAAAACACACCTGCGGCTGTTCCTCCTCTCTTCTCCACGTTTTTTCTGGTCTTCTCTCTGTTTTTTCAGTTCCCACACTTTGCTTTATTAGTTGGGCACCCTTGGCCTTTTAGATGACCTCAAACGGACCCCGAACAGGCCAAAAACTGACCTCGCAGTGCATAGTTATCACCTTTTTGCATCATCCGCACACCTGGCACTCGACTTTTTTCAATAATGCATCCCGCCACCACGTGAAGTGGCCCCAAAATATGGTCTTCATGATGACCTCTCTGCATAATTATCACAAGAAAACATCCACGTTGTGTTCGTACTCATCCGCGTGCAAGTATTGACCCCGTTCAACCTCCTGACGCCACTAGATGCCATCTGACGCACCTGCTTACCTCATGTCGTCGGCCCGTGGATAGCTTCCTCGAGAAGTTTTACGCGCTCTAAACTCCTCATTATTGTAGAAAAAACATGCTGGTACTGGTGATGATGAAAATCGATGCACTATGTACATGCTGTCCTACCTGTACACATGTGGGCCCCACATAACCACCTAGCTCTAGAAAATGGGCAATCCTTTATTCGATGCACCATGCATGTATATGTACATATGCGCAATCCCTTGCTCCAAAAAACTCCTAACAGCGTATATTGCTAGAAATCAAAAGTCATATTGATATCTGAATCCATGGCAACACAATGCAGTGCAAGGAATAGCAAGAAAAATACCTGATGTACTGCAACTGGTAAATACCGATAAAGAATCCCGTTGATACCGGTAATTAGCCTTGCTAATTTCATTTGTGCTCCACTTGCCGCTGAGGATGTAATCTTACCCCAGCTCTCAAGAAAACAATTCAATAGTGTACGTGTGTTTGCCTTGAGCACCCGTACTGCACTTGGTTGATGTATTGTGGATAACTTGCCGATGACTTGAATGAAGTTACGAAACAAGATTATGCAGAATACGCAGCAGAAAATAGCACCCTTCCGTTATTTTTCCCGGCCTTGGCCTTGTTTGGCTCTGTCGGTTTGCCTAGCTTCACCCGAAGCTTCACAAGAGGGAGGGGGGGTACCCTACTGTGGGTACCGTCCCTTAGTTGATGGAAAAAAATCGTGGCCACTAACCCCAATTGGGTTGGGCTTCCACCGGGTGTGAAAAAAAACACTGCTCACCGGGTATGGCAGCTTGCAGACAGCGCGAGGGGCAACTTCGCTCACCCCGCCTTTGTATGATGGTCGAGGGTGCCTCCTACAGGCACGTGAAGTGGTCCTCACACCGGTGCGATGCCGTCAAGCCCGAGAGGGTGCAATTTGCTACAGGTCGCTTGTCGACCCCTTGCCCTCTCAAGTGGTGTTGCCCACGCAGTCGGCTTGGTCGTCCTCCTCACAGGGGCTGAGCTCCACGGCCTCAGTGACCCCGACATGAAAAAAGCATGCAAGGATTTGCGTGGCTCTCCAACACCACGGCTATGCCTTCCCAAAATTAGAAACCTTGCGCTTGATACCAAGGTTAAACAAGGGGAACTAGAACATAGGAGTCCACCTCCCAACCACCCACTATATAGCATGGCTCCTAGCCCTTTGCCCTAGTTGGACTCCCTTTCCACACTGCCTAGCCCGGCCTTGCCATTGTCCTGACATTTTTCATGTTAGCCGTTTACGAAAACAACTAGGACAAAATGATAATGTCATTAACACAAGTGTGTTAGTTGACCTTATCAAACTGCTAAGCAAGCCCGAAAAGATTTTGGATTCTCATGAGCTTCACACTAGACATCATGTCAGACGACATGTGTTGGTAAAATGTTTAGATAGACCTGAAGAAGGTTCTACATGGGAGAATGTCTCCACACTTAAGAAACATTTTCCTATGTTCGTTTTTGAGAACGAAAACGATTCTCCAAGGGGGGGGGGGGGGGGGGTAATGTAAGGACATGGGTCCTACGAGCAAGGCCACCAGCACGGCCGGACAATGTGTGCTCTAGGGAGAGGCTATAAGATAGCAAGGATGGGTGGAGACTAGCACACACATTACCACCGCCCTTTGAAGCACCCACTCTTGAGGTGCACGGCTGTTGAAGTATCCCTCAAATGTCTTATTATCTTTTGGCATATCGGCACAAGGTGAAAGGGGTTTACCATATAGACCTAGATTATGTTAAAAACTTGTTGAAGAAGCAATTCTAAGGTACCTAGCTGAAGGGATTGGGAAAGAGATATAGTTGTTAGACACATCAATTTGAACCAGATAGGAGCAATTGGTAGCCTCCTTCAAGCTTGTTATATGAGAAGTCCAGAAATCCCATGGTCCTCAGATGCATTAAACTCAATATAGGGACGACACCCACCAGCAAGTTGGGCCCTAGTCTCAACATCATCAGGGCAATGGGATAACTCATATCTTAGGGTATGTTTCCTTCGCATCTCTGAAAAGGCCTTCCCTTCACATCTAGTGAAAATAGCTCAAAGCTTTCGCTCTAGATACAAACTCCAACAAGATGCTCTAGATACAGAAGCCAAAAAGCTATAGTAAATACAGAAGCCAACAAGCTGTCAAGATACAAAAGCCTACAAGCGAGAGAGAGAGAGAGAGAGAGAGAGAGAGAGAGAGAGAGATCTTTCAATACATTGCTAATATACGTGCTTGATTCTAAGAAAATTGTGGATAGGGAGAATCTGTTGAAGATGTCGGTTTTTAAATTTAAGATTGGAGATTCTTTGTTAGCACTCGCTTTTGCATGAGGAACTTAGAGACCGAGGTCTTAGGTCTGCCATGGTAAGTGTTGACATGACTTTCCTAGCAGCTTGCAGGCGTAACGACTCAATTGTGTTGCTGCTCCAAAGGTCAATTATCTTTGCACAACCATCAAATAGGACGCTCCTTTTTTGTTATTAAAAGGAAGTGCCTGTAGACACCAATCTGCTCATGCCCAGTTGGTGTAGCGCGGCAACTCGTGGTTGGAGTTCCTGGAGGGAAGGAGTTTAGCCCTGGGAGCGATCGTCTCTTAGTAGAGTACAACGAGATAGATTTCCATGGCCAAAGGCAGCTGGTTAGAGGCACACGTATGGCCTAAGGCAAGTGCAACAGGTCATGGAGTTCGGTTTGGCCTGGATTGTTTCTTTTGAGCATGCAAAATAGCGTGTCCAGCATCATGGGGGAGAGGGGGTAGTGGCTAGTCCAGATTTTGTAATATCCATCCAACTAGCTACCCGTGATTGAACACTGTCTTGGTTTTGACTTTTCGAGTGAAGGGTTGAGAGTAGATGGGATCTCAGAAGATGCTCGCTAACATGGGTGAATGTAGCGACTAGGTGACAAGAAAATTTCTCTATGAGTATGAGCCAGTAGTTATTAATCACTAGTAGTATGCTGTTCAGGGCCTATTACACAAAATCTACCAGGGTGCTTGGTTGGATAAAAACGGGGACAATTGGACAGAGGGAAAGGGCCGGGAGGGGGGGGGGAGGAGAGAAGTCGCGACTCTTGCAATACGGCAAGCGAGGAGAGGAGAGATGCATCAAGCAAAGCTGTAGCAACAGAGGATGATTGTTTAGCATGCTGATGAGGGCCGTGCGTGAGCGAAAGAAGGGGAGAAAGGGGAGAAGGACTGCCATGTGCACAACTACATGACATCAAGTCTTTGTAGGTGTATGTTTTGTTTGCAGCCGATGGACTCTCTGATTTTATTGCTTGAGATTGAACGCTCTCTCTCTCTCTCTCTGATTTGTTTGCAGCCGGGCGGACTCAGGTCTTAGGTCAATTTATATATGCCCGTGATCAACCTGCACTTCGAGGTTCCTGACATACTCGATGGCATCGTGCACAATCGAAGCTTTGTCAAGCTGCGAAGACAAGTAATCAACATGTGTTATAAGTTAGACCAAGATGAAAAGAGGTACCAGTAGCCATGGTGGACAATAATATATGTCTCATGATCAGGACAAATTGGATGGGATGAGATGAGATACCTCTCTACTTACCTTGCTTATGTTTGGAACTAGGGCCATTAAGTGGAGAAGCTTTTCATTGAGCTTCTGTCTTCTCAACCTTTCCGAGACAAGGTTGTTGGACAATATAGGGACAGCAATATTATGAGCGCCACTGGATGAACTTCTCTTCAATAACAGGTCTTGAGTTCAACTCCTCGTCGGCTAGATCTTTAAGGTCTCTTGGGATAGTTTCCTACGACATTAAACTCTCTTCTTCTCGGGTGTGTGTGTGTGTGTGGGTGTGTGTGTGCCAATAAAAAGAGGAAAATGGTATAACCTTTCTATCACCAAGTGTGGTAGATTGGTTTTCCCTCTTGAAGAACAGGTTTTCAGTTCAATCCCTCGTCGGCTAGATCTTTAAGGTCTCCTACGACGTTAAAACTCTCTTCTTCTACTTCGTCGCCGTCATCTGACAAGCATTCAGACGGACGAAGAAGCTTTGATCTCTTCGTTAACCCCGTGCAGCAGGTCTTGATAACTTCTAGTTTGGGAGGCGGTAGAGAACAGGTAAAAGATATGCAGCTTTTGTTGGAATATTTTGGTTCCGGCCATTCGCAAGCTGCTGCGCCATCGGAGGCTGCTGCGATGGCGCATGTCCCATTAACATCGATCGCACGACGATCGAAGCTGCAGGAAAGCTGCATTCCGTTGCACAAGGAGTATCATGAATATAAAACATATAAGAATGATCATGGCTGGCTTCTGTGTGCAAATTAGGTGACAGCGCGGCATCGATGATGAAACTCCACTCGTCGACAAATGACGTGATGTCAGCCGCGGATGCAAACTCTAGTTGGGATGCAAATGAGGGCGCTACAGCTGGCTGATTTGCAGCAGGGACCGTGGGTTGGCCGGCCTCGGAGAGCACCATATCTAGGTGAATATTGAAGCAGAACCGACGACGTGCATCTGGCGGGGGCGTCTGATCTGCTGATGATGCATATATTATGGGTGGAGATGGAGTGCTGAATATAAGTAGTCCTGTGATGAGGGCATGCGTCGAAGAGGGTCGGCGTCATGTCACCTAATTGGCTTACAGCAGCGGGGCCACAGACAGGAGCAGCTTTATGAAGTATCGCTCTCAGATGGTCATCGCCATTTGCGTGCAGGGCTAGTGCATATGATGGTGATAAGCTGAGCAGGGGTAGGAGGGTCTGTGTCCGATTGGATAGGGGGCGACAATGTGGTCTTCACCATTGCAGCCCCGATTGTACAGGTGGGCGATGATCTGAGCTCGCGAGGGCACTGGGTGTAGGCCTGACAGAAGCAAATTGCATGCTGGCAGCTGAGGACTCCATGGAATCTCACAGTGTGGAGCAACGTTCTGGGAGAGAGTGTGGCTTCTGTGCATCTCGTTCACGGTTGTGTAGTAAGGGAAGTGGAACGGGCAATCGATAGTGCAGAGGCAAGGATTGCGAGGGAGGATGTTGTGTCGACGTGATGGCAATGGGCTAGTAAATCCAATTTTCTTCAAATTGCTAGGATTCCCTCAATTCATGGCAAGTAATGATGAGTGCAAGTAATGTAATAATATATAATTGTATTCCAAAGTAAAGAAGTGATTGTAAGTAAAGATAATAAGAAACCTGAAATTTGTGTTCTAAGTTTAACTCAATGTTTGTACAAAGTTTTCTTAGTGTCCAAACCTTGCAAGCTTGGAAAAATTGAGAGCTAGGAAATATTGATAGTACTCAAATTGTTCTAGGGCTAAAAGATCATGAGAATGCACTATGTGCATGGGATGCTTATGCCTTTAAAAAAAAGGGAAAACCATATGTAAGTAGGGCGGGGAGATGGCACCGTCCTCACCTAGTTATTATAAACCAAAGGGAAAGTCCCATTCTCGCATAAACTTGTATCTACTCCAAAGTTGAAGGGTCATGAAATGCTTCTCTTCTAATGTTGGAGAGTCACTTTGTTTGGATTTGAAATGCATTGAAGCGTCACGAAATGTTTCTACTCTAATTTTGGAGAGTCGCTTTTTCTGAATTTGAAATGCATTGAAAATGAAACCATATACCTTGAAGGTTGCACAGACCTCTCGACAAGTGGTCCTTTCTCAAGCACCTATTTCCAAACATGAGCTATCACACTTGCAATCAACCACCTTAGATTTTTCCATAAGCACCCTTTAAAACGAGTGGAGCTTCTTAGCCTATCCATTTGTGGCATATTCTGCAGTCAATGCACTCCAAGATACAACACTTCAAATGAGACGGTTTGTCCAACAATTCTTGTGTTCTGATAAACAAAACGCTTTGTCATGCATGTTGAACCAAAGTAGTACCTTCCCATAACTTTCATTAGCCCAAGCCAACAACTTTAGGGTTACAAAAGCTTGAAAATTTTACCATGTTGGTGCTTTCAAAAGCTTACCACACTTGGCATAAATGTCAACCAAAGCATTGACATGCATAACGTTATGCTTTGAAATGCATCGAAAGTGAATACATGCATCAATAGCTTGCCTTTGTTAGCATATCCTACAATCAGAATAGAGCACTAGATAATTGTAATGAAATTTTGAACCTTTTTTTTTAGAAAGGGCCATATGTTTTGTATATATAAATTGTTTACGTAACGTCCTTCCATTAATTTGTAAGGGTGCACTTATGAAGGATTATTGAAGATGCTATGTTCAAATGGGACGGTAGTAGTTTACCTGAATTTGCATCAGAGAGGTTGATCCAAGAGTCTATCTACAATTTCTCAATTGAACCTCACACCATTGCAAAATTTGAAGGTAGCAAATGTCAATAATATGAAAATTTGTTAACATGGTTTTCAAAACATCATGGATAAATGCATTGTGCGCTCCTATTTGTGAGCCCCCCCCCCCCCCCCCCCCCCCCCCCCACAAAAAAAAAAAAAAGAAACAAAACAAAAGCCAGATGTGCACATGGTGGGTAGGTGGCGCCATCTTCACCTAGGTTTATAAACCAAAGGGACGGCGTGCCCTTCCCCTCTATACTTGTTTTCTCATCCAATGATGACAGGCCATGATATGCTCCTCCTTCTGTGTTGGAGGTTCGTGTTTTCTTTTCTTGTATGGATTGTTACCATATTACGGTACTATGATTGTGAACATGCTTAGAATTGTAGAGATACTTTTTTCCCTCTTTAGAAAGTTTCTCCCCCATCTTGTATATACACCCATCACTTTAGAGCAAGCCTTATCTTTGTATTGGCCCACTCGGTAGTACTACTTTCTGTGTTGTGTGCTCTTGAGCTTCTCCATCTTCGCACACATGTTGTATACAATTGGTATCATAGCAACTTCAACATCCAAAGTAGCTTTGACATATTGGGAAATGTTGCCAGCAACCTTTTGGTTCATGTTTACTAATGAGGTAACTTTTGGTGAGCATTTGCAAGGTGGCATAACCTTTGAGAGAAATCTTTGATCTTGAGGCTGTTAGAATCCTAATTAGGCTCACTCTAACCTTTGTTTCATTACTAGCAGTATTGTGCAACCACTTTCACCATTTTATGTAAGATTCATGATAGTGCAAATTTTTACAAGGTAGGGACTTGTAGTATGCTATGGGTTGTTCTATATAGCACACGGTTTGTTTGCTTTTATACAAGCAGTTCTTGCATTAAGTGTAGTCATTGGCCATGCTTGAGTACAACAATGATGTTTTTTGGATGTTGTATGTCAAGGATAAATTGGATGGGAAACTACCCACTTTGGGCATACACAATGCAATATGCTCTTGTTACAAAGGCAGTTTGGAACATTGTGATGTAATACCAAGTTCTATTGATACAAGTTCGTGGATGATGTTGCGTGTTCTCACAGTTCTGCTGCTATAATTGTTTTGTCTGTTGTTGAGCAGGCACGTTGGGGTGCTAGGGATGCACAAGCTCATGCATTGATTGTGCTTTTTGTTAAGTGTTCCATCACTCCACACATTCGCTCAACATGAATATCAAAACAGGCATGGGACAGACTAACTTCTTTATATCCATGTATAAATTTGGCAAAAGTTGCTTACTTGCATAAGAAGCTAGAGAGAGTCCAAGGTTAATGCACAAGGAGAATAATATTAATGTATTTCTTACATGGATTAAAAACTTCAATGAGAGGGAGATAGATACAAGCTCACAAAATGTATATAACACATTGTCGCCTCCATTCAATGGTGGGAGTACATATCTTAGTCCTAATGAGGAATTTTTATCCAAAAAAATGTAATTTATAAGGAGGTGGCAATGTGACCACCTCCTCATATAAGACCGTGGGGCAACCGCACATGCAACTTTACCCAACCATGCCATATATAGGCTCATAGCCATCTAAATAGCACCCCTTGACCACATGTGAGTTCTCGCCCTTGGCCTTGGCCCCCCTTGGCCTAAGATTACTCCCCCCTTGGAGAAGCATTTCGTCCTCAAAAACATAAGTAACGATGTCTTCGTAAGACCGCTAATGTTTTCCATAGTGGCACCCCTCACTTGGGCCAACTGTCCATTTGATTGATACATGGTGCAGTAGAAGGTTCAATGAAACCAAGAGAAGCACCTTGATTTTCCACCTTGTTGTCCCTTTGCAACCACTTGTATTTAAAAAGGGGATAAATATGATAGTGTGTAGACTCAATTTATAACTCACTTGAATACTTGAAATGAGTTACCACAACTAGGAGGTGTCCAATGAATGACCAGGTTTCACCCTTTCTGAAGGTATTGGAACATGCAATAATACCTCTTCTCAACTTTCCATGAAAGTGATATGCTAACATAAATCATCAGCACTGACCAGGTCCTTGACTTGCTGTTGTTTCTTAGCAATAAGCAACCTCATAGCAGGGTCCTATAATTGCCACCACCGATAGTAGAAAATGTTGTTAGGTAACACATCTTGCAATCAACTGCATACGGTAACTCTCAAACACCCAGCCCCTTTTTTGGATTTAGTTATTGGAGGTTGGTCTTGCTAGACCGCACAAACCAAGCGCTTCGGTAGCCATCGACGGTCAGCTGCCACACTGAATGCCACATTTTTCCGCCTACAATTTCCCTAAGTTGCCATGCACCAACCTCATCCTCCCATTAAACTGTGGAGCCCTCCATACTGGACTCTACAAGTTTGGAGCCGCCAAATCACACCAACCTACTTTGCAGCTCTCACACTTTTTTTTTGGGTGACTTGCATGCTTCAACATTATCTCACTCTCAATCTGCAAGACTTGCATACCTTGCCGCCTCAACATGGCCACCAATAATAGCTTCAAAACCTCCTAGTCATGCCCAATCAGGGTGCATGCAACCCTCATCCTTTGAGCAATACCAATTTGACAGCTCATATTGCGGCTCATGAAGCCACCTTACAGACACACACAACTCCTTTCTCTCTATCTCAACCCTCGTTCACGAATTGCTCATCCTCTTCCGTGCCGCCATCCATCTCTCTCTCTCTCTCTCTCTCTCTCAAGCCAACCCACTAAACGGTGCATCTCAACTTTGCCTGGCGTGTAGATAGACCCTGTCTCTCGTGGTCGACGCCTAGCCGTCTTTAAAAATTCATAGTTCAGTGCGCGGAAACTCGCTATACAGCTACCCATTTTGGAATTTGTCGTGATTAATTAATCCCTAAAACCTCAACAGGTCATGATCGCAACCATGCCAATTTTTAGATTAACTACAATTTGGTGTGCATAGTTGTCCTACGTCGGGGATATCTACATGTGTGACTGTTTTTACGGCATTGGGAAGAAGCATCCGTTGAACCCCTTTAATCATGTAGCTATGTCTTGGTTGGATTTGAACTTCCATTAGTAGACCAATAGCTACCTCCTGCTTCAATTTTAGCCTCGTCATGTACTCTTCATTTGGTGTCGCCCCTTTGCATGCAGCACACACCCACACAACTGTTACTCATTTTTACATGCAAACACTATAGCATTATACACCAGCTCCTTTCTCCAAGCATGTACAATAGTACACTAAAACTCAAGGTTAATGAGGATGATGGAATCATGTACATATCTCTGATAGCTTTCTCAATACCTTTTATCCATACCACAACCTAAGTAGCAAGCAAAAGACACCACCTAGGCAACCGTGATGGTAGACCAGAAAAGCAAAAGCAAGTAGGAGTCTACATCATGATTGAGGTCCCACAAGAGATGACGATCAAGATCCGGCTCATTCTCATCAACATGATGGGAGGAGGGTCTCTGCAAACACATAGCCGATCACATACCTATAAAAATCACCATCTTCTTGTAACCTTAAATATCTCTCCCTCGCAAGGTCTTCCTCAACTTACTCATTGATAAAACATCCGGAGGATATGTTGACCTCAACCACACAGTAGGGTATTATACTATACCAAACTATTGTAATCTTTTGTAATCATTTAAACATTTCCAAGTAACATCATGACCACTAATCTCGTAAGAGCTCTGAAACTTTACATAACCATGAACATGACAATTCAAAGAGATTTACCTCCCTGTAAATTTTCTTGTTGGTGCGCCTTTTTTCTAATCATTTTCTTTCGCAAACTATAGTTTGAAACCTATAAATTTAAATTTCTCAACTAACCTTAGGCTAAGATGAGACAAATCTTCCTTAAACTTTGCAAATAGGTCAATAAAACGTCTCCTACCCATTCTCTTCCAAAAGTGAACATATGATCTGTCTTGTACAAATAAACTTAATTACCTAAATATATAAAATTTATAATTCTTTTGAGAAAATAATAATTCCCACTCAATGAGTATAATATATTTGTACTTATTTTGACCTATGGCATATAAAGCCAAGATTTGTTACCAAAAGCAGGTTGCAGTTCGTGTTCATTAAACCCTAGAATCTACAGCAATATAACCATTTCATTAGAAGTCTAAAATCCTTGAGGGATACTTTTATAAAAAAAAGAATATTAATGCTGACCATTCCATCTACACAGACCGTACATGGCCGCACATTAGTAGGACATGGAAGAGTGAATGATAGAGATCATACTTGATAATACTCCATTTTTTTGCTCTTGTATTGCATCCCTCCCAATATTTTTAATACTCCTTAGAAGAGGGCTACAATCAATGAAGGGCACTTACTTCTATGCCAGAAATTGATATCAACACCTCTCCATTAAGAGACCTACTTCTAGCCTATCCCAACAATTATGTATTGAGCTTGGTACTACTTTGTCATAAGATCCATAACCACTCGTTTTCTCAGCTTTCCAAAATGCTCTGCAAATTTATATAGCACCTTCATTATCCACTTATTGATACTCAAATCTACATATTTTCAATCCCAACATTGCATCAATTCTATCATTAACAGCTTTCAAAATGTTAATGTGTTTAGTGTATGACTAATTTGTAGTTGAATTTAAGAATAAATCGTCTTTATTGCTTTGTATTAAACAATTTTGTAGATAAAGCTCAATACAATGCTATCATATCAGAGAATATCCAATTCATTTAGAATGATCATCAACATTTGGTACATTCTTTGGTAGTCCAATCTACTCCAATTTGGTACCAAACAGGTAATAAATGTTCGTAATTGTTATGCCTTCTCTAGTCCATTGGTCACATGCACACAGATTTGCCGATTTAGCTAGTGTGATAGTGCTCATCCTGGTGTAGATACGCCGATCTAGGCAACACCAACTATACGTGCAGATCTGCCGGTTTAGGAAGCGCAAGTATAGATTTGTTGTGTCAGACAACACAAACTAAATGAAAATCCTCCGGTTTAGGCAGCATTAGTGTAATTTTTTCAATTTAGGAAATACGTCTCATTAGTGTAGATTCACCGGTTGAGGCAACACCGATCACGAAATCATGCTGCAGTGGTTGGCCACCACTATGCTTAGTATGATTTTGTAGCCCGGGTATATAATGAAGGTGATCTGGATTTGTACTTATATTTTGGAATTGGATTGGACTTGGTATATGATGATTTTGTGTCGCGACAATGTTTATGAAATTGGAGTTGAGATTTATGAAAATTGATTTAATAAACGATGATTGTGACCAATGATCATATCCTGATTCATTAGAGTATGACATGTATTGGTTATTCTAATGGTATGGGACATTAGAATATGCAGTATGTGGATGACTGGAGGCATAAGCATTATTATTTAATTTTATGAATTTTTTAAAGATATGATACTTTTGACATAGAATACTAACCATTGTTTTTGCAAGTATGGTTTGTAGATTCTTATCTTTGCAACTATGGACATTTGCTTTCTAACGGAGAGGTATGTAATGAATATTGATATATTGTTGTTTCCTGCAACAGTTGATAGGTGGAAAAACCCGATCAAGCTATGGACTATGCAAATGGATATACATTTTATTATTCAAGTGCTCTTTATGAGAGCTATGAACATTATTGTGTCCGACCGGGAAATCTATACTCACTTTCAACATTCAAGAAATCTTATATAAATAAATACGTGCAAGAGAAAAATTCTCACTCTTGCACGGGGGGAGATTGCACCCAATGTCTGTGTCATTGTTCTCTTCTCTCATCTCCTCTCTGACCATGCTTGTGTAGCACTCCATTCTAGGAGGTGCATTGGAACGCGTTCCTCCTCTCTCTCTTACACATCTATCTCTCAGATTGTGCATAGCTTTCATTATCTGCGTGTGCGATCTATCAAGTATGCAAACTCTATGATTTATGGCTTGCAATGAGCTATTTTGGGTATTTTGTAGGGACACCTCGCATCCGTTTGTAGCAATTCACTACAAGA
Source organism: Adiantum capillus-veneris (assembly GCF_014529385.1). Lineage (NCBI taxonomy): Eukaryota > Viridiplantae > Streptophyta > Polypodiopsida > Polypodiales > Pteridaceae > Adiantum > Adiantum capillus-veneris. Next base: position 26,943,284 of record NC_140939.1, on the reverse strand, counting down.
GGTTGTGTGCAATTGTGACGTTTTAGCGGCGGAAATACATTGGGTTTTATACTCCCCGGCTAAAATCGTTGCTATATAGCGACGCATATAGCGACACTAATAGTGATGCTTACAGGCTACCTATAGCGACGTTGCAGAGCCTTATATAGTGACGCTCGAGAGTAAAATTTTTTGGTGGCAAGGCATTGAATGCCCTGCCACCCATCAACCGTATTGAATGTTTCAATAATAGAGTAAACCTAAATGAATCCAAGATAAGCCCAGATTCCTTTGAAAGAAAGTGCAAGCTTAGGTATAGACCCAAAGTAGTCACCCACAAGACAATATAACCATTAACTCCACCATCCATAGTTTGTTTGTAGAATAAAGATACAAAACTCACAAAAGTAAATTGATGAAAGTAAATCAATGACAATTGTACACATCATAGGCAAAGTCACTTGATTGTTAAGCTTTGCAAATGTAATAGTTACAACACCATTGTCATTATTGAGAATATACACATGGTTCTTCAATAGTTACAAAAAGACGTATACATGTCATTTCATGATACATATGCTATGACAAAAGGAAACTAATGCTATCTAGCTATGGCTAGACTGACATCGTCTAATCAGACATCTCATCGCGTCCAAGCGGCATATCTGTCGGATTCTACAAAAAAAACCATAAGACAACTTTCTGTAAGTATAAACATATAATTTACAAAACAATACAACAAATAGAAAAGAGTAAACCCTAATACTACCCATGCTGCCGCGAGAACTCAGAATGTCCATCAGGATGTTTAAACCCTTTCTACGGCCTGCTTACTCGTGCTCGTACGGTGTGGCGTCACGTCCTGGCATCGACCACTGTTCAAAACATACAAAGAATCCATTATGTTAGAATCTAAAAGTATAAATACACGTAGCTACCAAACCTAAAGAGAAATGTAAAAACACTTACAAACTCGGCCTCAAATGATGTCCACCCGCCGCTCCCCAAGTGGTGCGAGCTCCTTGCCTCTACTCGCGCTTTGGCTGCCTCCTTTTGTTGCTTCCACTTGTCAGGATTCTCACGCGCTGCTTGCTTCACATTCTTCCAATCTTCTTTGGCCAGTGAATCTGGTCTATTCCACCCATGATTTATTGCTTTTTGCACTTCAGAATGCTTTTGTTTGTAGTATTCGCACATTCGAACCTTCATCAGGTCTTCATTGAAGCGGTCATCCCGTGTTGACACGGGAAACTCGTTGTGTAGCATGCTGATGACTCTGTCTTTTAATTCACTTGGTACTTCACTCCAGGTGTTTAGTATGTAGTGTCTAAACACCTGAGAGCAAAGACCGTGCATGCACGAGATCACCTTCTTGCCTTCATCATCCAAGATGATGCTGCCGCTGAAGTCGACGGAGTAAGGCAAGCCCTGTGACGCATGAACCTGGGTGTCCCGGTAGGGGTCTCTAGTGGTGTGTCGATGGGGATATAGACGTGAGGTGTCTCCACTGGAGTTTGGGCCCCGAAACGAGGAGTGTCCCGACTGGGGTGACCCAGAGGAGTAGGTAGTGGTGTGTAGCCCGAAACGGTCGATAGCCACGCAAAACCGGCGTAGATGGCGATGCCGTGGTTGGTGTGGGGGAGGGCAAAGAAGAGGAAGATAAAGAGCCTCTTCGAACACGAGGCGGTGTCGAGGCATCAGCGGCGGCATCCCCACAACAACCGTCGCCGCCACCATTAGAGCCTCGGTGCCTAGAGAAGTGTGAAGATCGTCTTGTCGACACCGAAACTTCGGAGCGTGCTGAATGCTCCAAAACAGAGGGAGATGCTGAAGGAGTAGAACGATGTGATGGTGCTCCAAAGCGACGATGATCCTCGTACCACTACCTCTGCCGGGGTCACAAAGAAGAAAGAAACTCATCAACATCCATACCTGCATTAAACACACGAACATTTAATCTTAATATTGAATGGAGAACAAAACATGGACAAGTAGAGAGAGAGAGAGAGAGAGAGAGAGAGAGAGAGAGAGAGAGAGAGAAAGAGAGAGAGAGAGAGAGGACTCATAAAGGGGAAGGGATTCCTGTGTAGAGAGATTCCTGTGAAGTTCTTGTGAATTTGTCTCCCGTGTGCATTCTACATATCTTGTAAAAGCACTGCGCTCCGAGTGTGATGGAGACCGAGGCTGTAATCGCAAAGGAGGTGATCCGTCTCTGCTCGTAGATGCTGCTCGTCCCTCCACTAGATCTAGTTGATCGGATGAAAGAGACGCTAAGAAGTACTTCTTAGCGTCTCTTTCATCCGATCAACTAGATCTAGTGGAGGGACGAGCAGCATCTACGAGCAGAGACGGATCACCTCCTTCGCGATTGTAGCCTCAGTCTCCATCACACTCAGAGCGTAGTGCTCGTCTGTATATCAGACTTTCAAGACACACCGAGGAGTGTCCCTGCTTGTAAGAACATACCTGGAGCATATGTACCTGGAGTGGACGCAATGACGATTAAACACAATTTAAATTTCTCAAGTATAGCCACGTGAATACAATATATATTATAAAACAAAGAAAAATTGTTCAAATACAATGTTTATGGCTTTAAGAGGTCTCTCTCTCATCCTCACATAGCTCAATATAACTCCCTATATCTATAGAGAGCTCTCCGTTTAGGCAGATGTCCTCCGTTTCATTTTGTAGATCCTTTGCATGCACCCCATAGAGAGTAGCAGCTTGATGCTCGTCTGGCACCACCTCAGCGGCTTCTGACTGAGCATATTCTCCAATCTCCTCCATTGATGCCATTGTGATTGGCACATGGTAGCCCTCATACGTCCGTGCACTAAGAGGGGCTACCTTTATGACGTACCACCAGTTTGATGCAAACTTTGTAGTATGAAATATTACCTGCCAAAGCCACATAACTTACATGAGATCTTTCAAGCACATAACTTCTAAAATTGGATAGCTTCCAAGCACATAACTAACTTGTTCACAATGCTGGGGTAGTACGAAAGTGTCTCTTAGGTCGGTCCATCTTTTAGTTGAATCCACTTCAAGGAAACCAGACTCTCTTCTGCTCACAGCAGTGTTGTGACCCTCCATGTTTATGTTGAACCATTGCACGTCGAACAAGTTGACAAAAAATCCTCTATAATCGATCCTCAAAATCTCTTGAAGCGTGCCAAAGTAAGTGAGTTCCACCACCACAGGATCTACATCAGAGGACCGTCATCGACTAGACTGTTTAAATTTTGCCATGATTCCACAATCTTGAGTAAAACGCTTTTGTCGGTTTGTTCCACCCTAAAATGTCGACCTTTACACCATGCTGTTGTGTATGACTTATACTACAACCAACAAAGATTATGAGTGGCCGTTCAAACATCTAGAAAGTCACTAGTCGTACATTGCAAACTTACCTTGGTCGCACAACCCCGAGAGTACTCCCACTCCTCCTCAATCACTTCTTCACCGCACGGTTGTGCGCTTTTCAATTGGTTGTGCAACCATCTTAAGCTCATGAATATTGATAGGCTCTCTAGACATGCCGGATAATGTATCGATGGTCGTCTTCCCCGTCTCCACTCGATCCGTGCCCTTTGTCGCTCTTGCTTTGCATCCTCGTATTGTGAAATCCACTTTTGCATCACTGGATTGTGAAGCATGCAAAATCGATTGATTTATCCTCTAGATCCTCCGTCATCTTCTTCTCAACATCGAGATTGCACATGACAATCCCAGATATGCGCTCATCATCTATGGTTCTCCAAAGCGTGTCTCGGGCTTTATCAAATCCATCTAGCCACTCTCCAATGTAAACTAGGGACTCTGATACCAGCCAACCTTCTGCCATGCTACCCTCCGGACGTGCCTTCTGACGCAAATATCCCTTAAGTGTTCTCATGAAACGTTCTAAAAAGAACATCCATCCGGAATGTACTGTGCCAGCTATTTCCACCTCATCAATTATGCGAACAAGAAGATGCACCTCAATGGTTAGAATGGTAGTAGGAAAGTGTTTCTCAAACATGCACACAACCTCCGTAGCATTTAGTTTGGCAAATGGTATGGAGTCTACATTGATCTCCTTTTGTGAGATCCATTGCACCAACTTCACAAGTTTGTAGAATGTGTTACGGACGTCAGAAGACAAACATCCCTCAATGGCCACCGGTAAAATAAACTGCAAAACACCTCTAGCAATGATATTAAAGTCCACACACGAATTTGTTACACAATTCCCACTATGATATATTCCACTCCAAACATACCTGACACATTTTATGCCAGTCGTGTGACTTCAAACCGGTAAGCTTTCCTTCTTTAGTGAAACACGTTCGAAGCGAGTGCATTACACCAGTGGGGGTCTGCACAGATCGAATGGTCTCTTTTACTTTGTGTTCTTGGGCTCCTGTGAAAATCCATGGCGCTTTAGGGAGTTTGATCGATCCTTCAGATGCTGTCTGCGGCCAATATTGCTCCATACGATCCACATTTCTAAGGTCAACCCTGGCTCCCAAAGTATCTTTCTTACCGGTCAGATGGTCTTCTTAAATATGTGCATTGGATCGAGCAAGTGATTGATCATGAGTCGGGGCCAATATGGTAACTCATACCATAGAGAGAGTCTCTTCATCCCTAGGGAAAAACTGTCATCACACGTCTCCTTCTGCTCTAACCATGCTTGTGCATACATCCTTGGTGGCTCTCTTCCCAAAAAGCCGTCATGTAACACATGATTCTCTGGAAGATACGCTTGATGACCTTCATAGATTTGCTTCTTCAATGAGGGCGTTCACATGTGACACATGCTTTGTATCTGCTTGTTTGAAGCCCTACATGTATACACATGACAATAGATAAGCTTGAGAAAAACCAAGATTTACAGTGTTTGAGTTTGAGTGTAAATCACCTGAGCATTCTGTTAATCCGGGATAGTCATGCATGGTCCACATTAGAATGCCTCTGATCAAAGCATTCTGTCGACCTATGTGTCAATTCATATCGACCATTTCTATGCCAATCCACAATTGTTGTAGCTGTTCCAATAGTGGACGAAGATACACATCCATATTCTTCACTTTATACCTCCCCGGCACAATCAAGCTTAGCCACAGGTGCCCCATCTTGGTAGTCAACCACGGGGGAATGTTGTAGTAGACGATGACAACATGCCATACACTCTAAGATGTTGATCTTTGACCAAATGGATTTACACCATCCATAGCCAGGCCTAGGCACAAATTTCGAGCTTTCCTAGCAAAATCCGGCCATGTTTTGTCTATATGTTTCGAGGCTGTGCAATCTGAAGGAATCCGTAGCACACCATCCCAAGATTTATTCTCCTCATGCCATGATGCTAGGGCGGCCATGGACTTACATTCAAAGAAATTCTTGATGCGAGGAAGCAGAGGAAAATGTCACAAAACCTTTTGTGGAATTTTTGTTCTGTGGAGATCTACTTGATATCTCTCGGAATCACATTTCGGACACTTCTCTATGTCTATGTATTCCCCTCTGAAAAGAATGCAGTCGTTAGGACAAGCGTGAATCAAATTGTAATCCATCCCCAAGTTTTGCAAGATCTTTCTTGCTTCCTCTCTGGAATCTGGCATCACATTATCAGCTGACAGTATGTGCTCTTTGAGCAATCTACACAGCAAAAAAGATGCGGTACACTTGTGCAAGTAATCTATCAAATCATTATACATCTAGAGTTTTTTATTAAAGTAAACACATTGTAATAGATCACCTGGAAAGCGTTGTGGTGCTAGTGTCACTCCATCCAAACTTTGCCTGCATGTTGAGAAGAACCAGAAGCGCCTTCAGTCTAGACACACGTGCTCCATCATACAATGGTGTATCGGCTTCACTGTTCATATCATCGTAGATAAGCCTTTTTGAATCCATGATGGTCTCGATCATTTCATCGATCTTGGGCTCAAACATTTCCTCGTTGGGAATGTGGTCTGCATGATCATCCTCCGAGCTGTCAGAGGCTACATCTTGTGGCCTCACGTATGCTGCTTAACCAAAGCGCCTGCGAACACGTCTATTGGGTTGCAAGATTGCTGTCTGTCGGCCAACGTCAGAGTTCGACGAGTTATAACTGGCAACAACTCGATCTATAATAGATGGATCGAACTCGCCAAATTTGCAAGTGTGCTGCAAAGAAATGCGTCTTGTTCGTCGCACAACATGCTTGCATTGATTACAAGGATATAAGATCCTTGTTGAGATATAGGTGTTTCGGTTGGACGGCCCCACATCCTCGTCACTACTCATAATGAAGGTAAAAACCTTATAACCTGGACATAAATTTAATCTTCTATTGGCATTCTCCGTCTTTTATCTCTCTCTCTCTCTCTTTGTTCACACTGTAAACTACCTCACATTCTCTAGTCATGTTCAATCTCTGCACACCTCGGTCTAGAGGTGCACGTAGATCAAAACCACCGAGTTATAATCTCGTCTTTATTGGTCAATGCCTATATTTGTGGATATGAGAAATCTACACACCCACATCTACATGATAGTGCATGTAGTGGACAAAACCCCTTTGCCTCTTCTCTAGCTGTAGCAATTCACAGCATCTTAACATCTCTTCACAGCAGATCTTTGTTCGAGGGATTACTTAGCACATTACACGTTGGCCTCCAATCTGAGTATCATGCCGTTGAAAGCTTTCCAACTTAAGGTCACATCCGTAGAGAGGAAGAGAGGGATCACCGTTCGTTTAACTCTAATTTTTTTACCGTAATCCCGAAGGTAGACTCTAATATAAAAACTCAATCCAAAATCTAATCTTAAATTTAACCTAATTGAACATGTGGTGATTCGTGGCTAATTGAATATGGTTAGTGTGTGAGTTAATAGGTGTTAGATTCTAATGGGAATATACATATTGTTGTGTAACTAGTTTTTGCTCTTTGGCCAAAGCATGCCTTCATTGACATGCACTAAAATCTAACCTAAATCTAATCTAATCTTAAATCGAACATAAATCTAGATCTAATCTAATCCTAAACTCAAAATAAACCTAACTCTAATTTAATCTTAAATCTAACCTAAACCTAAACGTAATCTAACTTAAATCTAAATTTAATCTAGTTAATCTTAAATCTAAATCTAATCTAATATTAAACTCAACATAAATCTAAATCTAATCCAATCTTAAATCCTAAACCTAAATGTAATCTAACTTAAATCTAACATAGCTAGCTAATCTTTAATACTTCCCTAATTTTAAATCTAACATAATCTTAATCTAAATCTAACCTAATCTTAATCTAAATCTAACCTAATCTTAAACTCAACATAAATATAAATCTAAATGTAATCTAACCTAATCTAATTTAAATCTTAACCTAATATCTCTCTCTTTGTTTTCTCGCCTTACCTCTCTCTTTCGTCTTCTCCCCCTCTCTCTCTCTTTGGTTTTTTTTCTCTCTCTCTTTCTCCCTCTTTCTCTTTATCTTTTTTTTCTCCTCTCTCTCTCTCTCTCTCTCTCTTTGTTTTATATATTTCTCTCTCTCATTCTCTCTCTTTACTTTATCTCTCTCTCTCTCTCTTTGTTTTATATCTTTCTCTCTCTCATTCTCTCTCTCTCTCTCTCTCTCTCTCTCTCTCTCTCTCTTTTCCTCTCTCAATGTGTGTGTGTATGCATTCTTTGTTTATGCATGTGTGTGTATGTGTTTTTTTTAATGCATGTGCTCTCTCTCTCTCTCTCTCTCTCTCTCTCTCTCTCTCAAAGACACAATGTGTGTGTGTGTGTGAGAGAGAGAGAGAGAGGGAGAGAGAGAAAGAGGGGAAGGGAACATGAGAGAGAGGAGAGGGAAGGAGCATACCTGGCTCTCCTTCCTCTCCTCATGTATGTGTGTGTGTGTGTGTGTGTGTGTGTGTGTGTGGGAAAGAAAGAGAGAGAGAGGGAGAGCTACCTCTTTGCTTGAGCGTCGAAAACTCAGATATGAGATATGAGTTTCTGGCACTTTCGGTTTATTTTTTACCCCTGTCGGCGTCGCTATGTAACAAATAGAATAGCGACGCCCATAGCGATGCCGTGGATTTCACTTTTGAGCATCGCACTGCGAGCATCGCTAATGTGAAGTACCTCTTGTAGTGATTGTTTCTCCCCCACCATTTACAAACAGTCGTCCAAATAAACAGTAAATGTGGTTAATTACTCACAAAATTGTGGCGTAATCCATATAAACGATACACATTGTGATCAACCAACGTGGTTAAAAAGTGGATTTGATTGAATAAATGATACATATAGTTTAGGCAATCTATCTACTTTACATTCATACAGAGTTCTCACCTCGTATGGTGGTTGGTAGACCCACAATAAATCTCATAGAAATATTGCACCTGTGGTGCAATATGCTTTGTAAGCTATCATATCCATGAACTTGCATTCCGTTCCAAGCAAGCATGTGTTAAACATCAAACATCAAGGCCCATAATACCTAGTGTGCATGCATTCAACACAAACTTATTTGAACCTGTATTTTCATGACTAGAGTTTCCGTGATATTTACTTGAAAGCTTTGCGATAAAATTTGGACCATAATAGAATGTGAAACCTCAATCACATCTAAGTACCAACAAGGAAACATATCCATTAACAAAACATAGTCGTTTTATATAGGTAGACAACCATCTGTCAATGTTGTTTACAATACTTGTAACCTCAACAAGTCTGTACTTAATACTCGACAATTTCTGGTCACAGACATTGTTCTTAATATTGTGTGCTCAAAATGGTCAAACAAACGCATGTGACCAGCATCTAGGGATTCTATTGCAACACACCATTATGAAACAGGTGCCAGTGTTAGTCCTAGAGACTCATATTCTCCACATGTGGAATATGTCTCAAAAAATGATCTCAGGAAAAGTGACGTCTAGCAAGTACGAAATGTATTTGTGTGTGGAGGTAATTGCAAACACTCAACAACATGGGTGAGAGGGACCCTCATATACTTTTCTCCACACTCACTAAACTAAACTCCATGAGTTCCTAGACCATGTTGTACACCGTGTGACTAACAACATGTGCCAAACAAAACCCTACCATGTAGGTCTATAACTGTTTCAATAGGGAACAAACCCATCATGGCATCCTGATGAACAGCTAAGAGAGAAAGTGACACTACTTTTCCAAAATGCTAAACTCTTGCATTACCTTGTCATGTGGCTGAAGAGAAAATTGGATGAAATCCTTCTAGCTTATGCATCCCTCTTGCAGAGCTTAACCAAACTTATTTGGAAATGAAACTAAACCAAAAACATTTATTTACGTTGAGGTGGAAAAGACCTTATATTTACCCGGAGATCAACTGCATATTTCAACCCGCAAGGATACATTTTTAGAATTCCTTTAACCTGCTAATCACTAAAAATATAGATTATTGAAGATAAAGAAATTTAGATTGCTAACTTTGGGTGTTGTTGTGGCAATCCAAACCCCTTGGGTAGATCTTGCCAATCCAACTCCCTTGGTGAGAGTCTGGAAAGAAATTTTTGACTATCCCTTGGCAGATGGAGAATTTTGTTTCCAAAAAGAAAAAGTGTGAAGGTCTCTAGAAGTGACCATCAACACGTATTGAGTGATTGAATAATCACAATTGGGCCCTTCCACAAAAACGGTGCTTCTATAGACACTCCTAATGCTATAGATGAAACTTGATCACAAGTTGGAATCTTACTCACAAATGGATCTACACTAGACTTCAAAGTATGTAACCTTGGGTACTTCTGGGCAGTTGTGTTGTGTGAAGCACTTTGCTCAGCTATACACCATGGTATAGATAAGCTTATACAAGTTTAACATCATCAAAAACTCAACTCGATCTTCACATTAAAAACATGTAGTGCTAAAGTGACATCTAAAATATCATTAATGGCAAGACTTTTGCTTGTCCATTAGTGTCAATGGGTACTCCACTGTGTAGATCTGTTTGATTGTGAGAATAGTTTCCCATGGATTAACAATAGTGGGCTCGTAGCCCCTTGCAAACACACACAGAGAGAGAGAGAGAGAGAGAGAGAGAGAGAGAGAGAGAGAGAGAGAGAGAGAGAGAGAGAGAGAGAGAGTGGCTCATGAGTGACTCTCGATGCTCCAAAATTGTTGTGATGAGAGTCACAATAGAGAGCCCACATTGTGGCTGAGAGAGGACACTGTATAGGTCTAATTCATGGCTGAAAATGTGAGGGAAGCAAGTTCGGATGTGACCAAAAACGGAACACTCTAGTAGTGTGTGTACTCAGAGTCTCGAACTATTTGTATGCCAATTCAGGTGCTCTTACAAAAGTTCTCTTGAGCTTTTTGCGTGACTGATGTCATCTCTTGGAGTGTGTTTGTTGTAGGATATGCTCAGGAATTACTCAAGAATTGTTTTTGTGATGCAAATCTAGCAAGCATGCTAGCAAGCTCAATGTCAAATGTTTAACCAACAGAATGCATTGGTTGCGACAATTGAGAATTGAAGGACAAAATAGAAGGGTATGTAGAAACCTCTTAATTAATCCTTTACTCTAAACTGACAACACAGTGAAACGAAGGCACTGAGTTTTTTATGCCATCGAGGGAATAGCATGTTCCCACATATTATAAACATTGGAAAGGACTTTGCAAAATGGCCCATTCAAGGAAACTTGCATTTTCTTTCTTTTTTATAAAAAAGAAACAAATTTAATTAAAAATCATATTATAGTTTTTGCAAATCATCAATTTAAAGAAATTATGAACCTTCTTGTAGTTCTTTTTCAAGGTACATATTTCAAAATTGGGACATCATGTTTGCAACCTCCTAGACATGGTACTTAACCAAAAAAATAAAGATGAATACAAGGAGAGAAAAAAATGTATCCCCCTTAAGTAGCTAGTTCTAGTAGTTAGGCTAAGGATAGGTATTTAGATTAGGTAACCATAGGGTAAATGAAGGGAAAGAGGAATAAAGCAAAAAATTATGGGGTTCAGTATAGATTTTTAGCATGAAGTGGGAAATCCTTCAGAGGATAGGGGTAGAAGAATTGAAACAGTATTTTTAAAGTTTGGGAAGGACCACATAGTAGGGTTGAGTGGTGACTTCAACCATAGGTTTTTACAGAATCAGAGATAATGCAGGCAGAGGTTCATGCAAAGGTTAAGCCCCAAAGGAAAGCTAAAAGCTCTACTAGGGTAAGACCTAAATTTATTTTATAAGTTTGAGAACAGAGGTTTCAAGGCAAGCTATAGCTAAGTCATGGAAGAAAGTGACGTGTGTGTGTGTGTGCGTGTGTGTGTGTAGCTGTTTAAATCTTAACTAATAAGACATAATTGAATTTTTACATTCAAAAGACAGTTGGCCAAGGAACAATGAATAGATAAGTACAAAAATAACTCAGTATCATAATTATTTAGGTACAATGATTGTAGGAAAGAGATCCTCTTTCAGTTAGACCAATAGTAAAAGAACTTCCCCGTTCCTCAGTGAGTACTTCATTTAAGTAGGGTTGCTTGCCAAAGAAAAGAAAACCCTCCAAGATAAGATAGAGTCCTTACCTGCATCCATCCAAACAAGACAACAATTCAGTTAGCCTTGGATGTGTTTTACAGGTATCAATGGACCATATCAGTTGTTATCCATGTCCATCTTATAGGATTTAATTACTTTAGACAAGCTAGGTTATTTATTAGAACTTGTACGTTAGCAATCTTTTCTTATTACTTCTAAAATGAGTAGTACAATCTTCTTTCTAATCTGAGTGGTGAAGTCCACCAAGAATCCAAACATTTCAAGAGCCATAGCTCGGTAGCTATGCTTAAGCCCAAAAATAGCAACCATATACTTACCTTTAGCAACCCCATGGTATCATTGGTATCCCTTTAGACAAAGAGAGGTCATGTCTGACTATTTCTGTATAAGATGCCTAATCATTTAATTTCTATTTTTTGACAACCAACGGTATCAACTGAAAACACTAGTATTGCCAGTCGCCAAAGTAGCAAGACTCCTTTTTTTTAATATGGAATCCCATTTTATGAGCCATAGCTTGGAGGCTATGCCAAAGCCGAAAATACCAGCCATATACTTACCTTCATAATCCCAAGATATCCACAAGTCATTAGCAACCCTTAAAGAACAGTAGTGTCCGGCCTTGACTGAGTAAGATACCTTACTTGTCCAACAACCAAAGGTACTAGATGAAGTAAATAACACCCCAACCAGTTGCTTCATATGAAATTTCAAGTGCTAAACTAGACTTAAGCCCAACAGCTTATCAAGCAAAGCTAACAAAGACTGTTTTAAACAAATAACTTCCAAACCTGCAAATCATGCAACAAGTCATATTGCTTTACTAAAGAGAGTAAATTAACATCTTGTAGTGGCTACGAACAGAGCCCAATCAACCAATCTGTGCATAAGCGCCATTATTACAACTAGTAGCGCACAACTTGCACAGCGGCTCAAAACAGAGCCATAACAACCAGTAGCTACAAACCTGCAAAACAGCTTGAAATAGAGCCGGTACAACAACCAGTAGCAAGAAACAGTCCGCGCACGTGTTTGACAGCAACTCAGTCCGCGCATGTGTTCGACATTTTATGCATAAGAGGTCTTAAGGAACAAGCTAAACATGCCCCGGCACAGTAGTTTGATTCAAGACCAATTAACAGTGTTTATACCAACCCGCTCCCAATTGAAGCCAACCATGCATAGTACCAAACCGAAAAACTAAAACTGGTAAAACAAGGCACCTGAGATGTTTGAGCAGCAAGCTCCATCGCTCAGCAAGTTCAGACAGTAACAACACAAAGCAGAGAGAAAAAAACTAATCCAAGGCTAAGTGAGGGCCAAGGTGTGCCCTCACCTCTAATTAAATATGTAGGTGTGCACGCTTCCAGAGAGGTGGAGATGAATGCGCCTGGCCGCCCCTTATTGTGAGAATCCCACACTCGGCCCGCGATTGCCATCGCCTGGGAGGTCCATAGTCAGAGAGTAGAAGAGAGTAGATGCGGCCACCTTCCCCTTATAATGATGTCGATAAATTCATGCTTTGATTATGCAAGGGCTTAGCCCCACTATAAGGAAAGTATTTATAATAGCAGAGCAAAGAAAGCTCTACAATCCCAATAGGGGGTGAACCGAAGTGGGGGGAGAAAAGTGAAGTATAGCAAGCAAAAACCAGTACTTTAGTGTGTATGTGTGTGTGTGTGTATGTGTGTGTGTGTGTGTGTGTGTGTGTGTGTGTGTGTGTGTGTGTGTGTGTGTGTGTGTGTGTGTGTGTGTGTGTGTGTGTGTGTGTGTACCCTCCCTAACCCAGGCACCACACACAATGGGTCGGTAGTAGGCCCATTGTGTATGGGCCTACTACCTTATAAGAGAGATGCGATCCTCTTTCTGAAACAATAGTCCAGGCCAGTTATGCCTAATGAGAGCTTGTATGATAGTGTTTCGGATCTGATTCTGATTAAATCCGTTATAGCAATATTTTTTAATTAGTACAGATATCTCTTCCCAAGCCAAGGAGGGGGTAGATGAAGAGTAGCAGATTAAGTAAAGAAGACGAATACAGGAGCAAATAGAGGCTTTGTATGGCCTATTGCTATTTCTTTTAATGAAATCCATGTGGGGTAGCTCAAGAAGATCCTTTCTCCAGATAAACCTAAGGTCATATCCACCTGGTAGATGGGGAGTGAAGGGATATTGAAAGATTAAGGAATTGGACATATTTGCAAAAATCCCCAAAAAATGACGAGTTATCTGGGAGGGAAGTGGGCTCAATTTTTAGGTAGTGGGGGTAAATTAGACCAATCTCATTAGAGAACTCCCTATTGTTAATACTAAGCAAGTCATCCATGTATCTAGAAGTATCATTAAATAGTGGAAGTTTTTTGTGGTCAATTTTCATGTTCTTAAGACACTATCTGTATTCAAAGAAAGCAAGTTAGATATTTCACATAATTGGTGAGCAAGAGAAGCCCATAGGGATGCCAAGACATTGGTTAAAGCAGCAGCCGCCTGAAATAATAGTACAATTATTCAACAGCCAAGAAATATAGGAGCAAAGTTTTGATTCATTGAAGTGTAGAGGGTGCACGGAGCGAGATGCTTGAATCCATCTAGGCTTCTTGGATAGAGAAATGAAATGATATTTTCTCTTCTTAGGTAAAGGCTAAATTAATAACCGTGGCTAAAACAGTCTTAAGGCCAAGATTCCCATTAAGTGGAATGTTTTCGTAGCATTGTGTAATATCATCGGTAAAGATGTGGAAGATATGTTGAGGAAGGTTAAGTGTACTTCTGTAGCGTTTTTAGTTAACCAGAAGGGATTATATTGGATATTTAGGAAATCCTGGCAGATTCTCTACCTATCTGCACAAATGAGCTCAAATTCTATGAGGATAAGGTCAAGGCAAAGAGTAATGTCTTTGGTGATATCAGAGAAGATACAGTTGGAGGCATCACATATCCATCTGAACTTATGCTTGTGGAATTTATATGTAGGAAATAGTACTGGTAACTTAGTGTTACTTACCGAGTACCCAAGCTGTCCTAAATGTTTAGAAATCTTGCTAGAGATATTTTGAGGTGTATTGTCAGTATGATAGAATTCTTTACTGACACTCGATCCCGAGCGGCTTTCCAAGCCAGGTATTTGCACATAATAGTGGGACAGTTGGAGCTTTTGTCAAGCCCAACCACAAACCATTTATCCGAGATTAGTTGAAAATCAAGAGCTAGTTGAGATGTAAGCCAAGAGCTATCAGAAGAAAGCCACTTCCTAGGAAGTTGAGAAATTTTATGAAGGAAGCATTCCTTCACTAATTCCTTTAAGTCCGGTAGGACTGTCATCTCCAGTCGGAGAGCACTGACAAGGTCAGTGAGGCAGCTAAGTAAAGGTGATAGGGCAAGGTAGGGGTTTTTTGGAAAATTAGGTATATGATTGAGGCCTTTAGCCAATATCTTGCGTATTGCGGCATCATCAATAATGCTGAGATCCTGGGTGCAAACATGGTTACCAATTCCTTCAGAATTCTTGCAGAATGTGGCAAAATGAATACATGTACAATAAGGGATTGCTTCTTGCCGAAGAAAGTCATTATTTAAAATTAATCCTTTTATAGGATGATGATATTTCCATCCTATGAGAATATTGTCAAGCAGTTTATGATTCCCAAAAAGTAAGTCAAAGCACTCACAAAAAAGATTTTTTGGTTGAATCCAATCGAGAAGTACATTGTGAAAGAGACAGTGTATGTAGATAGCACCACATTTCGGATCTTCTCTGCAGAGAATTCTTCTTCCACATGGGTTTGTTGAGACCTGCAATATATTCACGTGTTAGATTTCAGGGAAGTTTCTGATTGCAGGAAGCCTACCTCTCCCTCTTGTAAAGCTACGAGTTTTTCCTCGATTAGACGAGGAGCTAGGTGTTAAAAAAAAGGTGAAAGAGTTGGGAGTAGCCAGGGAGTTAGCTCTTTTTAGAGCAGGAGAATCATCATCTTCAATACAAGGTTTAACAAGACTAGTGATGAGCTTGATCCCTTTAAAGTTAGCATAAGTGGTGAGGTATAGACCGGTTCATCTGCTTTAAGCTCGTTCAAAATATCATGCATAAGACCATGGAAGATATTAAAGGCAATTTGTGCAATCACAATCTGCTTAGCATGTCCACCTAGCCAGGAGCAAATGAGGGACAGATGAAAGTCGACAGGTTTCTCTGGGAATAATAAATCCAGATGGTTGAGGATGAACAATATTGCATGATCAAACCACATGATGCTTGAATCACAGGAAGCTTTGGGGTCAAGAAATCTACAAGCACATTTCACATAGGGACGGAAGATATTCCAGATGGACTCAGTGTAGAACTCCGGGTTACTTTTAGCAAATTCCATGTTCCCCTTAGTGCGTATGTATAATCTTGCATTTGAAGGTCATTTGGAGTGGTCGATGAGATGAAGGTTGAAAGGTGCTTTAATTAGCTCTCCTTTGTCTAGGAACTGCCCACCTTTAAGAATCTTGAGTTTGCAGTCTTTCACAGTTGAGGCAGGAAGTTTAGCAAGGTATACCCAGGTTTCACTAAGAATAGGAGCCAAGAAGGCTTTGTTTGGCAGAACCCACAGTTGATGGTCAACTCCGAGGGACTCAATTCGATTTGTCTTACTGGTAAGATAGGAAAAACTTTAGAGATTTTTGGT
This sequence comes from Adiantum capillus-veneris, assembly GCF_014529385.1. Lineage (NCBI taxonomy): Eukaryota > Viridiplantae > Streptophyta > Polypodiopsida > Polypodiales > Pteridaceae > Adiantum > Adiantum capillus-veneris. The sequence continues at coordinate 26,927,116 of NC_140939.1, read as the reverse complement.
ACCATCTCAAGGAGGTTAACATCATTGAGGGATAAAAGATTATTTTGAAATTCTTTTACTGCTTCCAGTGTTGCACTATCTCGACAGAAGATGCCCCCAGTTTGAGGGATGGAGGGGGTATTTGGTGTGCAGACAAATGAGGGGTTAAGCCCACATAATTTTCTAAGGAAGTTAGACAGCTCAGCGCCAGAGGAGGAGAACAGGGCAAGCTCTTGCTGATATTGTGAAGCTAGGACAGGAAGTTGGGCAATATATTGGGACAACAAATTAACTCCTTCTAAGGAGTCTTTGTCCAATGTAGCCAAAATTTTAACCGAGTCATTAAATGACAACATATGCAAGACACATAGTTTTTTATCAGAGGCAAGTGCCGAATCATAAATAAGATGTGAAGCATCCAAGCTGCTAATACATCTGAGGACAAGAGAGGAGGCCACAGAGAGGGGCTCCAAGGTTAGTTCCAATCCTTGAGAGAGAGCAAGAGTCTGCAAAAACAGTGAGGTCAGGATTACATTTTCTTGCCATAGTATGTAATACATAATTTGGCCTTCCTAGCAAGGAAAGGTCTAGTTCTAGTAGCCAAGGCATTCTTTGGTTTATGGTCTTTTAGGTAAAGCTTAATCTGATCGAGAATCTTTGCATGATTCTCAGGGTTGTGATTAGTACTCATGCGAGCTGTCATTCTATAACATGAGCAATCCTGAAAAAGAGGTGACATAAAATTAGCAAAGTGTCCAAAATTGTAATGTATACTTGGTCCTGCAAACCTTCAACCGGCAAAGTCAGAGACTATGGTAGTCGTGAGCAGGGAACCAAAAAAAGATTCTAAAAGGGGCCACCTAACACCAGTCTACCAATAAAGGATTTACAGACTGTGGGTCCAAATTAGAGCTCCATTCTTAAGACAATTTCCTAGGCCAGCATTCCGGTTTCCCCCAGAAAGGAAAAAACTTATGTATAGGATGTGTGTGTAGCTGTTTAAATCTTAACTAATAAGACATAATTGAATTTTTACATTCAAAAGATAGCTGGCCAAGGAACAATGAACAGATAAGTACAAAAATAACTCAGTATCAAAATTATTTAGGTACAATGATTGTAGGAAAGAAATCCTCTTTCAGTTAGACCAGTAGTAAAATAACTTCCCCGTTCCTCAGTGAGTACTTCATTTAAGTAAGGTTGCTTGCCAAAGAAAAGAAAACCCTCCAAGATAAGATAGAGTCCTTACCTGCATCCATCCAAACAAGAAAACAATTCAGTTAGCCTTGGATGTATTTTACAGGTATCAATGGACCATATCAGTTGTTATCCATGTCCATCTTATAGGATTTAATTACTTTAGACAAGCTAGGTTATTTATTAGAACTTGTACGTTAGCAGTCTTTTCTTATTACTTCTAAAATGAGTAGTACAATCTTCTTTCTAATCTGAGTGGTGAAGTCCACCAAGAATCCAAACATTTCAAGAGCCATAGCTCGGTAGCTATGCTTAAGCCCAAAAATAGCAACCATATACTTACCTTTAGCAACCCCATGGTATCATTGGTATCCCTTTAGACAAAGAGAGGTCATGTCTGACTATTTCTGTATAAGATGCCTAATCATTTAATTTCTATTTTTTGACAACCAACGGTATCAGCTGAAAACACTAGTATAGCCAGTCGGCAGAGTAGCAAGACTCCCTTTTTTTTAAATGGAATCCCATTTTACGAGCCATAGCTTGGAGGCTATGCCAAAGCCGAAAATACCAGCCATATACTTACCTTCATAATCCCAAGATATCCACAAGTCATTAGAAACCCTTAAAGAACAGTAGTATCCTGCCTTGACTGAGTAAGATACCTTACTTGTCCAACAACCAAAGGTACTAGATGAAGTAAATAACACCCCAACCAGTTGCTTCATATGAAATTTCAAGTGTCAAACTGAAGCCCAGCAGCTTATCAAGCAAAGCTAGCAAAGACTATTTTAAACAAATAACTTCCAACCCTGCAAATCATGCAACATGTCATATTGCTTTACTAAAGAGAGTAAATTAACGTCCTACAGTGGCTAAGAATAGAGCCAGTTTACAGCCTACCCTTAGGATTGATCATTAAGTTAGGCTTTTAAGTAAGATAACCTTTGATTGTCAAATCATGTGTGTACCAATATTCATTGAGTTTCCCCAAAGAATTGATGCTAATGACTACTACTATATATGATGCAGATACCTATGTATTTTTTGTATTTTTGATTCAAAGATCATTGTAGACTTCCTGACAAAAATCGGGCAGAATCTCCCTTGTAATTCAATTAGTATTTCAAATACTTAGTTTATGCCATCTCTCAACGAGACCCTCACAGGAGGTTTACGGTTTCATTAATGAAAAAAGCAAGGCATGTCATATGGCAAAACCTGGTAATACATCCCATGTTACTAACACATATAACCATCTTTATAAAAATATGGTAGCATCTTGTTTGTAGCTAAAAAGGGATTCCAAAAAAAAACATATCCTCAATTCCTTATATGTCTATATGTTTATGTAATGAGAATCGATCCCAAGAAAAACACAAACCTGTAGTATCATAAACACCTTGTAAGACTATGAATAAAATGTCTATACCATAAAGATAATTACTATCCCTTACCTTGGATAGTAGCTTAAAAAATTTACAGTATTCTCAAGGCTATCTTTGATGAGCATTAAAATTAGTATTTCAAAAAATCTCAGTTAAAAGTTCATATTATACTTGGATTTGCAAAATTTTGGCAGTATCTCCTTTGTAAATTGGATAAAATTTATTAAAAAAACCAAAAAATTATGCCATCTCATAGAGAGACCTGCACAAGAGGATTAAGGTCAAAAAAACCTTGCAAGGCATAAGCAACTACTTTGCAGCCCAGCATATCCTCATACTCAGAGGTCAACTTATATCCTTTGTTCCGATGCTCCTGTTATATACTCAGTTTTATTTAACAAAGTGGATAACACCACCTTCATGAATCCCAAAAACATACTTAACTCAATCTAACTTTATTGTTTTAGGAGAAGCAAAAGTATCATTTAGGTTTATACAAAGAACAAGGTATCGAGATTTGCAATAATGTCATCATGTCAAGTATATCAAAATAAGAACTCTCCTATAAAACATTTTTCACAAAAGAAATTGACAATCTTGAAACCAAACACTTATTTATGTATGTTAATGTCTATGAATTTTGTATTCAGTAACAATACTAATAAACCATAACCATTTCTAGATAGGTGCAAAAGCACCTATCTGTTGCTCCATAGCTTTGTCGTAGTGTCACCATGCCATCCATATCCCTCGCATCATAGTAGTATTGAAGAGTACACATCTAGGAACCATCATTCCAAAGGTGACTGAGAACGTTATTGTTCATTGTTCTTCTATGCTCGCCCATATCTAGTGTGTACCTATGAGAGCATTGTCATGGTATCATGTGAGTGTTATGTAGATGACCATGACAATATCCCAATGAAATCGATGATAACTTATGAGAATCTGCCAGCGGGTGTGTGGGTGTGTGAAAGAGATAGAGATAGCGAGAGGAATTACAAGTGGGGAGATTAGAGAGAGGACTATTCTCATACGGAAAGGGCCAACATGTAGTCTCAGTCTGATGCACGGTGTGTGTGTGTGTGTGTGTGTGTGTGCGTGTGTGTGTGACCTACCTTGTTGGTTGCTGACGCCATCATTTCACAGGCTGGCCAATGTGTGTTGGGATAATGAAAATTTCGATGCTCAAGAACCTATATAGAACTGCGTAGCAATTGCTTGAAGGCACACCAACCAGTGGGGAGTCGACTACCATCATAAAAGAGAAATCAAATCCTACTAAGTAAATATACGAGTGCTAAAACCAAGATAGTGTTGGATGAGATTACGATACTTAAGGTGTGTAATGACCACCGTACTGATAGTATTAAGTATGTGAGTGTTCATGCATGTTTTGGACCAATATATGAAGCAAATGTGTGTTGTGTTGTCAAGTTACGAGTGTGTGTATCTATTAGCACAGACTCCGAGGGGGACTTCATGGCACCCTATATTTAGAGGGCCTCACTAATTTATATGATAATCCGTCCACTTTCTTTACCTTGATATTGTGTATGTGTGTGTGTGTGTGTGTGTGTGTGTGTGTGTGTGTGTGTGTGTGTGTGTGTGTGTGTGTGTGAGAGAGAGAGAGAGAGAGAGAGAGAGAGAGAGAGAGTAGAGAGGGTACTGGTATCATGCACATTGATGCAAAAAATATGATCAAAATTAGGTCAAATGGACACAATCATCGCGTACAAAATGTGCCGAAACCCCCAAAATGACTCGTGGGTTTTGCAAATCCAAGTTTGTGTGAGGAAAGTATGGTCACAAATCCCACAAAATGCACTTGCAAATACCTATTTTTGTTAATCTGCCACACAGTTTGTTGAATAACCACAATAAAATGGTCCCAAATTATCTCTTAAATTAGCTAAACACAAGCTGAAGATCTCATATCCACAATCCAAGCACACACCAATGCACTCCAATGTGTGTACAATCAAAGGATGAAACTCTAGTTGAATACTCTCCCCTTGAGCACTCAAAAACAACTGCAGATCAAGTCCAAATAGTGCACAAACAACTCACAATGATCAAGCTCTCTCCTCAACAACCAATCGGCTCTGATACTACTTGTGAGAGTGCATGCACGGATGCACATGTGCTCGCTATGATGTGCAAGGAAGGAGAATGTAGAGAGTTTTGGGTGGAGCTCTCAGTCAGGATTGGAATCCCTCCCTAGTCCCTATTTTTCTATATAAACAAAGAAAAAAGATAAGGTTAGTACGATCACTGGGATGGGTGTCCAACCGGTCTCCTGCACTACACAGATTAGTGACCAAGGGATTCAAAGAGTCTCTTAGAGTTTTGGCTCTCTCTTTTAAATGATATCGCAAGCATCCAAGGGGAATGGTTTGTCGATGGTTTTGTTTCTATCTCGATCACGTCTTACATTGTCATATTTTGAGAGCAATATTAATACAAAACCTGGGATAGTATGAACGATTTGGCAAGTGCAAGTTAACAAAAACCTTACTCTAGAGAAGTGTAGAACTTGTACGAAGGTGGGTATCCCTTGTAGGTGCTCTCACGGGTCCTTCAATGCATAAAGTCAAGCCGCTATTCTTAAAGCACACCTCCTTGAGTCCATTCTAGAAGGATCTCATCTTGCAAGAAAGAGGATTCAGGTTCCCCTCATAGAGGAACTGGAGGCCCTCTCCAATCTCATCTGCCAAGAAAGAGGATTCAAGTTGCTCTCATAGAGGAAGTGGAGGCCCTCCCCAAAGAAGAGGCCATTCCCAGCCATTTCCCTTGTACACCCTAAGGTATCCAAGCATCTTGCAAGACATAGAACTTCTACAAGCATTGCTCCCTCTTCTGCTTCCCCTGAAGAAGAATTATACTCTAACAAATTTCAACCCACCATGTAAGCCACCTCAACCCAAGCACCCTAAATACCCTCTTCAATTCCCATTGCCTCTCCCAATCCATCGCATCCTAGCTCATTCTGCCTAATAGAAAGAATACCTTCTCAATCCCCACCCCATCTACCCTCTGTCCATCTGCTAGCCCAAAAATCACTTTAACATTTCAACCTCAAAGACAAAAACCTCTAATTCTATATCCAAGTTGCAACTATCCCATATGTGTTATCCTTCAGAATAACTCTAATGGAGGAGGGCATGGGTCTAGAGAACTCCACCAAAATACACTTGCACTTCTAAGCACAACCCACCCCCCCCACCCCCCCCCCCCACACACACACACACAACTTTGGGTTCCTTTCTCCCCACCCACCTCTCAGTGCTATAAGCCTAGAAGAAAATATTGGCTTCCCCTCACAAATCCTCTTCTCTTTAAAATCTTGCAAGCTGGAAAGCAAACCCCTTTCACCTTAGAAGACAAGTTTTCAAACCTTGGTTATCATAATCTCTCTACCAAGATTCTTACCGCTATGAAAAAAATCTCTTAGCACTAGGTCTTATGCACATTCCAATCCCCTAAAACTCCCTCACTTGGCTCCATAAATCATGCATATGTTAATTTGGAGAGGCTATACCAACTTAATCTCTTTTTCAAGAATAACCTAACCACCTCTTCTTCTCCTTTCTATCGCACTCCAAATCCAAATTGAAATCCTCCAACATCCTCCTGTACACTAAACAAAGCCTTTGCCTCGATTTTACCTAAGCTCCATGCTAAGCTAGATTCACCTATCCACCTCCATAAGGGTAGTGTACATCTATTGCATAAAGCCATTGTTTTCTCAAATTGTATGACATCACTATTACCATTAAACTGGATAAGAATTTGGGCCTTGTTCTCCTTCCAATGTCTTGGTACACTCAAGAGGCACTTAGGAAACTTTTCAACTCCTCTACTTACAAATCCCTCTCCCAAGCCCCCCTCACAAATCCATCATGCATTTGTTAATTTGGAGAGGTTATACCAACTTAATCTCTTTTTGAAGGATAACCCCACCACGTCTTCTTCTTCTTATCACAATTCATATCCACATTGGAATCCTCCAATATCCCCCTCTGCACTAAACAAGTCCTTTGCCATTCTTTTACCTAAACTCCTTTACATATCCAACTTCATAGGGTAGTGCATGTCTATTGCATAAAGCCATTATTTCTCTCAAATTGGACACCACTATTACCATTAAACCGGCATATAAGAATTTGGGCCTTGTTCTCCTTCCAAAGGCTTGGTACGCTCAAGATGTGCTTATGCATCACTCTGACTCCTCTACTTACAAATCCCTCTCCCAAGGACCCCTCTCATTTGTGGTTTCAACTTTAGAAGCCACTCTCCCTTGGCACACTTTACTCCCTCTAGAACAAAGAAATGTTATCTTGGCCTCTTGTAAGAAACCCTCAAGCCATGCTCAATATTTTTCCTACCATTGACCAAAGCTTCACAAACCCTTTTTAGTGGCTAGACCTATTTGTTCTCACAAAGGCTACCTTTTAGAGCACACCTCTAAATGGCTCCACCTCCAATTGTATCCCATACTTTGTGAGAAAAAACAGCATTTGATAGATTCCGCCTCTTTGATTCTTAACCTCTCTTCCCCCCCCCCCCCCCCCCCCCCCCCCCAACAATACCCTTCTCTTCACCTTCAACATTGAGTCGTGATATCCAAGTATTCGTAGGAATTTGGGCCTTCAAGCCCTATCAACTCTATTATGGGACACTTTGATAAACCAAAGATCATTTTTATCCTCTCCTTAATTTCTCCCATCCTTAACGACCATTATTTAACCTTTGAAGATAGAATTTGGTGCCAAATTAAGGGCACAACCATGGGTTCAAATTTTGGAGTAGTATATGCATACCTTTTTCTATGTTATTTGGAAGAATTCTCTAACTTCACCCTCCATCCCTCTACTACAAATCTTTTATTGATGAGTCCTTTGGCCTTTGGGTTGGTTCTCATATAGCCCTCACCAACAATTCAAAAGCATATAGTACTCCTACACAAAATCACATTAAGATCTCCTCACAAATAATCTCTGACTCACCTAGTGTCTTAGATATCACATTCTACAAAGGACCCTCATTTGACTCCTCTCACCGTCTTATCTCTCTTTGCTTCAAAAAACCCCTTAATACTTATCATTACATCCCTTGGAAATCTTGACATCCTAGGGGTTTGAATGCAAGAGATACATCATCTATGAGAGCACCTACGAGGGATACATATACCTTTATTGTCTCGTTTTTAAATGGCTTTGAGCTAAGGATTACCGATATCACTTTTTCCTTCCTTGCATTAGCTACATTTCATATAAAGATCGCTACCTTCCTACTATCTCAGTCCTTGCCTAAATTTCCTCAAGCCTAAGTTTTCAAATCCCTTTTACCCCAATAACTTGCAAAATTGACCTAACCTGGACAAATAAAAAACCTTTAAACTTAGCCCTTTCAAATCATCCCCATCTCTGATCCCTCCCCCACCTACCATTTGTTGGAAGAATGGACCTAATGTTGGAGCCCTTTTGTCTTCTTGACAATAGTATTCTCATGGGTTGCAATATATGCTTAGGTACTACTTGTGTTAATTGCCTCCTACTTGTTGTACTATCTTGTACAACCACCCTTGTTTTTCAATCACTTTCATCTTCTCTACAGTTAGGCCCCATTGAAACATCCACCCATCAGAATGTTACCATCGACACTTGGAATTGTAAGGATGGGCTTGACCCAACTCGTCCCTCTTTGAAACTCTTCTATAAAACCCCCCAACTTAAGTCTTTTTGTAAGCACCACTGATGAGAGTTAAAGAAAGAGAGAAAAGAGGTGGATTGTGGACGTAAGAGAAGGGGCACAAGTCTACCTGTGGTGGCACAAAGAAGGAAATAGTTTGATAAATGCAGCATAAAAAACACCCTTCATCTCGCCATCTACACCGTCACGAATTGAGGCTTGAAAGGAACCTATTAAACCTCTCAAATGATGGATAAAGGGTTGGGTTCCATAGACCTTGAGAAGGAAAGGGTTTTGATGCCAGATGATGGCTAAGAGGAGAGGTACTCAAAAGGGTTGTGATGCTAGATGATGGCTAAGAGGAGAGGTACTCAAAAGACGATCAATCTCATGACTAACTAGTAGAAAATTAGAAGTGACGAAAGGAGAGATATTGAGTATATGAGAGTGAGCATCATGCAAATGTCTAAACGTATGCTTTTTTTTGAAAATTATTAAGTGCATGAGCAAGCAACACCTTGAGAAGATGAAAGGGAGAGGGCAGAGAGGTTTAAGTTTATTGATACAATGGAAATAAACGGTCATTTAAAAATTAGGGGAGAGAGACATGGATCATAATAGAGGGGAAAGAGAGCTGGCGTGGGAGGTTTTGAGGCAATCTTATTGGATTAAATCTTCTCAAATTCCTTTTGACGGATGTAGAGTCTCCCAAATTCATTTGTTCAAATGAGATCGGACTCGTGACCTATAGCTTCGAGTACAGCTTATTGAGCTAAGCTGACCCACTGTGAAGCTCTTGTGCAAACTCCCCTCTGAGCAATCCTTTTTTGTTAAAAAAAAAATACATCTCAGCTTGCTCTGTCACAAAACCTCCCCTACCACTTGGGTTGTGTTCCTCTCGGACCTACATCTTACGAGGGCTGGTAGCCACCCTGGGTAGCTTTGTCCTTGACTTTCTCCTTTGTTGCCACACACTACTTCTTCCAACTCCTCGCCTCATGCGCCTTTGCCGTTGTTAAGTGATACAAAGCATCTTCACAAGATTCTTCCTATTCTACCATTTTTTGAAATGTAAAGGACATACTACTTGTGTAAACACCAAACATGTTTTACTTTGAAACCTTCCTTCATTTGTTTTTAAATAGTATGTTGCATTAGCTACCTTCCTCTTCAACTCGACTCTAGAAGCTTAGCTCCACCATATCCCCTGTAGACAACCTCTGTGTGTGTGTT